>NW_027142363.1:17753632-18953632 GCF_026170545.1 Melanerpes formicivorus
GCAGGGACATCATTAAAGAAGAGAACTTGGAGTTCTTCCTTTCAGCACACTCTGTGGTGTCTAAAAATAGCAGAGGCTGGAGATGTGTGGCAGACATTCATCTGTCTGGCTTCTCCATGCCTGTTACTTGCACTTGATGGCATTTAAAGGCTGGCCAAAGCAGAGGAGCAGTCTGCAGCTCTCCAGCCCTCCCCTTCTGAATGGCTCTCAAGCTGGGAAACACTTCTGTGGGGGGGAGAATTGGTTTGACCTGTGCTCAGGGGGAGGCAGAGTGCTGGCTTCAAGGGGCTGCTGGGGAACCTGAGGGAGGAGCATTTGCTGAGGCAGGTTCAGAAGTCCTACAGTGTGCAGCATTGTCCCCACCCCCATTTGCAGTCATTGGCTTGGAAGGGAGCTCCTCCAAAGCTCACCTAATCCACCTGCTGTGGTCTGATAAATCAGGAACTAGTTAACCTCCTTGGCTTCTCTGCTGGGCCACCTGCTCTCCTTTGGGCTCTCTTGGTGGAGCAGGCAGAAGTTCTGCTCTCCTGGGACCCATTTTTGTAGGCTGCATGCTGAAGGTTGGAAAAAACCCTTTGCAATTCTGTCACTTCTTGGAAGGTGGAAGGGAAGCTCCCCCCCAGCAGCCTGGAGCTGGGGACAGTGCTCCAAGTGCTGAGATGTCCACCTGTGTGCTCAGGCAGCTGCATGGAGAGGTTGGTTCTGCATCTGCTGCAGGTAGGAGCAAGGTCAAAATGGAATAGAGAATCCTAGAATGGTTTGGGTTGGGAGGGAGCTCCAAAAGGCATCCAGTCCAACCCCCTGCACTCAGCAGGGACATCCTTCACCAGAGCAGCTTGCTCACAGCCTTCTCCAGCCTCACCTTCAACAGCTCCAGCCATGGAGCCTCAGCTCCCTCCCTGGGCAACCTGTGGCAGTGTTGCAGCAGCCTCCTGGGGCAGAACTCGTTCGTCACAGCCAATCTCCATCTGCTCTGCTCTCCTTTCAAACCCTTGCCCCTGCTGCTGTCCCTGCAGGCCTTTGGGCACAGTCCCTCTGCAGCCTTCTTGGAGCTTCTTCAGGTCCTGGCAGGCTGCTGTGAGGTCTGCCTGGAGCCCTCTCTTCTGCAGGCTGAACACCCCCAGCTCCCTCAGCCTGGCCTCACGACAGAGGTTCTCCAACTCTCTGATCATCTCTGTGTCCCTCCTCTGGACCTGCTCCATCAGGTCCATGTCCTTCCTGTGCTGAGGCCTCCAGAGCTGGCCCCAGCCCTGCAGGTGAGGTCTCCCCAGAGCAGAGCAGAGGGGCAGGATCCCCTCACAGCACATCCATTAGGACAGTGCTGGTGCTTGGTGCTCATGACTTGAGCAGAGACCTTCAACTCAGTCACCCAAATACCTGAAGCACTCTGTGGTCACCAAGTGAGACTGTGAGGTAGTGTCAGTAGAGCAGGAAGGGAAATGCTGGGAAAGGGGAGCAACCTCCTCTTGTAGCTGGAAGGATTCCTACCTCTCTGCCAGGGACCTTTAAAGGGGAGCTCTGGATGCAGTTTCAGCCCTCCCTTGTTTCTGTTGGAGTCTTTCCACCCCTGCAGCCCTGCACTGTGTTTTTGTAAGAAAGAACAGGCAAACATCCCCCAGCTGGGACCAAGTGTGGAACTTGTCATGTTTGGGAGCTCTTACAAGCAAGCAGATGGCAGCCTGTGAATGCTCCTGGCCAGCATGCCATGAGCTTAGGAGAACCAGAATAAAACCAGGAGAGGGGCCTACAGGGAAGCTTGGGAGGGACTTTTGAGGGGGTCAGGGAGGGATAGGACTGGGAGGGATGGAGCAAAACTAGAAGTGGGGAGATTGAGCTTGGTTGTGAAGAAGAAGTTGTTGCCCATGAGGGTGGTGAGAGCCTGGCAGAGGTTGCCCAGGGAGGTGGTGGAAGCCTCCTGCCTGGAGGTGTTTGCAGCCAGGCTGGCTGTGGCTGTGAGCAACCTGCTGTAGTGTGAGGTGTCCCTGGCCATGGCAGGGGGATTGGGACTGGCTGCTCCTTGAGGTCCCTTCCAGCCCTGACAATTCTGTGATGATTCTGTGACATGTGTGTGACGTAGCACCATGCCTCTCAGATGAATTTGCATCAGCTTTGTGAAGCCTCCACAGCCCTGTGTGAATAGGTGATGGCCACAGCAGCAAAGGCTGTATGGGAGAGGCAGCACAGAAATTACTCAGCACATTTACAAAGGCAGCCTTATGGGATCCCGGGATGTTAGGGAAGGGACCTCCAGAGAGCTGCCAGTCCAACCCCCTGCCAGAGCAGGACCACAGAATCCAGCACAGGTCACACAGGAACACATCCAGACAGGGCTGGAAAGGCTCCAGAGAAGGAGACTCCACAACCTCTCTGGGCAGCCTGCTCCAGGGCTCTGGGAGCCTCCTAGGGAAGAAGTTCCTCCTCATGTTGAGCTGGAACCTCCTGTGCTGCAGTTTGTACCCATTGCCCCTTGGCCTGTCCCAGGGTGCAGCTGAGCAGAGCCTGTCCCTGTCCCCTCCCTCCTGCCCCCCAGCCCTCAGCTATTGATAGACATTGATCAGATCCCCTCTCAGCCTTCTCCTCTCCAGACTAACCACCCCCAGGGCTCTCAGCCTGTCCTTATCAGGCAGTCTCCTGTCCCTTCAGCATCCTTGCAGCCCTCCCTTAGACTCTCTCCAGCAGATCCCTGTCCCTCCTGAACGGGGAGCCCCAAACACCCCCTCGATCCTCTTACTTGTGCAGCACTTGATCGGTGTGCAGCGCTGCTGGTCGTGCTGAGAGATCCAGGATGCAGCTCTGTGTTTGCATCTGCATGCAGCTGCCTGTGTGCTTAGCAGCATGGGAGCAAGCCGTGGAGGCTGCCGAGCCTGGGAGCTGCCGTCCAGCCCTCACCCCAACAAGGGCGGTGGGGCTCAGCTCAGCCGCCCCGGTGCGTGCCAGGTGCCTCGGGGGATGGGCAGCGCTCAGCACAAGCCCCAGCGCTGCCCCAGCAGAGGGAACGCCGGTAGGGAGCACACAGCGGTCGGTGCCCGTGGCAACGAACGGGCCCTGCGCTGGGGCTGGCCTCCTGCTCGGCTCCGAGCAGCCATCAGGCGGGGGTGAGGACGGTTTCAGCTCAGGCTGAGGAGCTGAGGGGCGCAGAGGAGTGCTGGGAGGCTGTGTGCCAGGCGCTGCCAGCCTGGCTGTTTTGCAGCAGCAGCAGCCGGGAGCGCCGGCCGAGGGATTTTGCTGCGGCATCCTCCCCGCCGCCGTGGGCAGGGAGAAAACGAATTGGGAAGCTGCGAGGTGGATGCTAGGCACCAGGGGAGCGCTCTGCAGGTGCCTGCTTGCTGTTGATGCCAGCGGAGCCAGCAGGGGTAGAAGCAGCAAGGCTGATCTCAGCCCGGCGCTGGGTCGGGGGTTGGGGGGGGGGGGTGGTGGTGGTGGGGAGGATCCTGGTCTGCAGCAGCAAGCGCAGGGTGAGAACTGCTCTCAGCGGCCAGCACCGCCTGGGTCCTCCAGCTGACCTCGTCCCAGGTAGCTCTGCTCCAGGATGCTTTTGCATTAGGGAAGGAGAGTTGCTACCTGATGAGGTCACGCTCAGGGGGAAGGAAATAATAGTAATAGTAATAGTAATAATCATCATCATCATCATCATCATCATCATCATCATCAGTGTTGTTATTATTATTGTTCCTATAATTATTGTTCTTTTAAAAGGCAGATTGCAGCCCTAACGCAGGGAGGATGCTGCAAAGCCCAGAGAGGGGCTCCTGCGAGGAAGAGGAAGCACAAGGCAAAGCCCCTAGGGGCTTCTCTTTCTCTCTCTCTCCCTCCTGCTGCAAAGAGGAAGAGCGTTTGCCTTCCGTAAAGGGGGCTGGCTGTGTCATGCCTTGCACCTCGGGAGCTTAGCCCTCTTCTGCTTTCCGAAGGGAGAGGCCAGGGGGTGCCGGCAGGGATGCTGCAGGAGCGCACCGGGGCGTCCTGCGCCCGCACGGGCAGCTGCGGACCGGGAACTTGGCAAAGGAGCCAGCAGCAGATCCGGAGAGCCAATGCAGGAGAGGCGGGGGGGGGGGGAGAGAGGAGCAGCCTCAGCTTTTTTAGCAAAGTGAATGGGGAGAGGGAGGAGGAGGAGGGTAGTAGCAGCAGCAGTGATGTCATTTTTTAACTAGCTCCTGGCAGAGCCGGGAAGTGAAGTTAGAGGGGGAAAAGCTGCAGTCTCAGAATGGCTCTCAGCCCCTGACTGGAGACTCTAAATGACTGAGGCTCCCCACGATGGTAATGCATTTTCTTTCCTATGCACAACTGCTCTGTTCTTTTGGGTCAAGCAAAGGGCATTTCTTTCTCTCTCTCTCTCTCTTTCTCTCTGTTTCTGCCTCTCTGTATGCTTTGAGGGTTTAACTTTTGCTCTTGCCTCCCGTTTGTGAAATACCTTGCAGGTCTATTGGAAGTTTTGCCTGAGTACTTTGAGGGTTGTGGGTTTTCTTTTCCTCTGGCGTGGGAATCCATAGCGTTAGAGGGGGGAGAGAGAGAGAGAGAGCTTAACATGCAGCATTTCTGCTGCTCGTCAGGAGGGGAGATGCAGAGGTTGCCAAGCACACAGCTTTCTGCATGGCAAATAAAGGGACTTCTAGAACATCACAGGTGGGAAGGAAGGGGCTTGGCTGGCATTTGTTGCTGCAGTGGATGGCTTTTAGGGTGGCTTGTGGGAGGCAGAAAGACTTTCTGGTCACCTAGAGAGATAAAAATGAAACCTTGCTCTGGTGGCAATTTCCTTTTGCTTTTTGGCTGCCAGGCTTTTATCCTGGAGTGCTTGGATTCTAGTGGAGCTGGAGAGGGAATGTCAACAGAAGAGGTCCTGGCTGTTTGAGGCAGCAGATGCATGTGTGTTTATCTCTTCATGGCATGCCTTAACCCCTTGCATGCTGCTCCCTGCGCTGCCCTTGCCCTGTTGCTGTCTCCCAGCCGTCAATCAGCGGGCTGCCAGGGCTGCACCAGGGCTGGTTGTGCTGCTGGCTGCTTCCTGCAAGCAGCAGGAGCAGTCTTGCCATTTGGAGATGAATGAGACCTGTCCAGAACAGGTTTCTCAAGGGGGAAGTGGCTTAGCCAAAAAACAAATAATGGCAGGTGGGGAAGAAAGAACATCCCCAGGTTCACATGTTCAAGTGTCTCCCTGCCACAGTTTGAGTTTGGGGGAGTGGGGGTGGGGAGATTGTGCTGCTGCTGAGTCCAAAGGCAGAGGCTGTATTGCCAAGAACCCAGCTGGCTCTGGAAGGTTCATAACATTCCTCTCTGGGCTTCTGTTTGGCAGTGCTGAGGCTTGCTTCTCTTCTCACCCAGGAGAGCATCCAAGGTAGCTGAGGCAGCCAGAGCTCAGCTTTGCTTACTAGGAAGTCAGGAGGTGCATGTGGTTGCCTCCTGCCTTCTGCTGTAGGGTAGCATGGCAACTGTGAGCTCAGAGATGGGAGAGCTTGGGCTTGAGAGTAGAAATGGGAATGTTGTGATACCTCCTGAATGCGAAATGTTCCTTACAGGAGGTTCCTCCTCCTGCTGCTGCTGCTGCTGCTGCTGAAGGCTTGGGGAATCTGTTGCTTCCCTTCAGAAAGCCCTCAGTGAAGAGTGGCTGGGAGGATTGAAGCTCTTTTCTAGCAGCCAGCACGAAGATGCAGGCAGCCATCACAGGGACCAGTTTGAACTCCTCCCCCTGCCACTCACCGTCGTGCAGGGGGAAGGATCAATCTGGTGGCTTTCTCCCTCCTGCCAGTCCTCCCAGTGTCAGCCTTAGTGCTGGAATATGTTAACTCAGAGCCCAGAGCCAGGCTTTTGAAATGCCAGGTCCATATCAGCGTGGGTTTCATCCTGATGCATGGTTCTGTGAGGGCAGGGAGCCTAAGCAGGTGGAGGGATGGGGCAGAGGCTGTCCTGAGCTCATCCCCATGGCACAGGGAAGATTTTCCATCTCTCTGGCACTAGATTGAACCTGCTGCTGTGCACAGGCAGCTTTGTTTTGCTCTGATGTTAGCCTGGCATCCTTCAGCAGCAGGGAATCCTTGCACTTGAAAAAGGAGAGCAAAGAGCTGTTCATTTGGAGCCAGCTGCCACTCCTCCTCCTTTGGGGAGGCTCAGGAGTTCCTCCTGCCCTTTGCCTGGAGTATTCCAAGGCACTGCTGCTGGTTTGTCTGTCTCAGCTCAGCTCACCTGAGATGGGAAGCTGCAGTTTCACAGCACTAGAGGTGGCCTCTGCTGCCCAGAGGAGAGCAGGGCTGCATGTGACTGCAGACACCGTGCCTGCTCTGCAGCCTGGCCCCTCAGGAACCAGCTGACTTTGCTGCATGGAAGGTTAGGGAGCCCTTCTCAAGTGCCAAGGGAAAGAAAAAACACTGGGTTGGACATCCTCTGGAGCTTGTGGGATGAACCTCTGGTAAGCTTCTTGAAGAAGAAGTGAGGATGAAGTTGGGCTGCACTGGAAGCTCTCAGCCTGCTTTAGAGTAATAGGTTTAACATTGGGGCGTTTTTAGGACAGGTTTGGTCACACCTCGGTGAAAAATCACTGCAGGAAGCATCTTCTGTGTCCTGGGCTGACTGTTCAGAGCCTTTTAGCTCTGTTTCAGGGCTGGAAGAGTCATGGACTCCAGACAGTTCTCTCGTGGTTCCTTGCTGCCCTTCCTTTCTACTGCAGTATGACTTAGCCCCATTGGGGTTCTGCCACCACAGGGAGGAGATTGCTGTAGGACCTGACCCCATTCAGCTGCAGATCTTGCTGCTGCTGTCAGCAAAAGCATTGCTGATGGCCATGGTGGAGATGATTGGTAGGGAAGGGGGACCAGTGCAAGGCTGCAGTACCTCTCTGGACTTCCCTGAGTCTTATCATTAATGCAACCCAGCAAGGGTAGAGTCTGGCATCTGGGGAAGAACAACCCCATGGAGCAGGATGGGTTGGGGACTGAGCTGTTGGAGAGCAGCACAGGGGAAGGGGACCTGAGGGTGCTGGTGGGCAGGAGGATGCCTCTGAGCCAGCAATGTGCCCTGGTGGCCAAGAAGGCCAAGGGCATCCTGGGCTGCATTAGAAGGGCTGTGGTCAGGAGGTCAGAGAGGTTCTGCCCCTCTGCTCTGCCCTGGGGAGGCCACAGCTGCAATCGTGTGTCCAGGTATGGGGCCCTTAGGTCAAGAAGGAGCTGAGGGAAGTGCTGGAGAGAGTGGATGGCAGAGCCCCCAAGCTGCTGCAGGCAGTGGAAGATCTCCCTGTGAGGCCAGGCTGAGGCAGCTGGGGCTTGGAGCTTGGAGCAGAGGAGCCTGAGGGCTGCCCTCAGTGCTGGGGCTGAAGATGTGCAGGGCAGTGTGGGGAGGAGGCAGCCAGGCTCTGCTGAGGGATGTGCAAGGAGAGCCCAAGGGGCACTGGGTGTCAGCTGGAGCAGAGGAGGTGCCAGGGGAAGAGGAGGGAAAGCCTTTTGGCTGTGAGGGTGTGAGAGGGCTGGAGCAGGCTGCCCAGAGAGGTTGTGGAGTCTCCTTGTGTGGAGGCATTGCAAAGCCAGCTGGCTGTGTTGCTGTGTGAGCTGCCCTGGGTGCTCCTGCTGTGGCAGGGGGCTTGGCCTGGCTGCTCTCTGCAGCTCCCTCCCAACCCCTCTGATCCTGTGATCAGTTGGCCACTGTGTTTGGCTACCTCATACTCTGGTCAAAGCTGCACTTGCTTTGGAGCAGTCTCTTGGACATGGCAGTGGAGCAGGGAAGAAAAAGACCTCTCCTGAGTGATGCAGCTGCCCCCAGGGAAGCAGAGGTTTCTACCTCTGCCACAATATGACTTTGAGCCTGCAGTGCAATCCTTCTGTGCGTTTATGCAGTAGAGCTTCCTGGCTGTCCCCACTTCTTCTCAAGGACAGCACTAATGTCAGCTAAGGACAGCAGAAGCTCCATGGGAGTGAGTTCAAGCTCAAGAGTTGTGTCAGAAAGGCATTTCTGTGGTGCAGGCAGCAGTGATCAAAGGCACAGAAGAATAAAGAGGCCTGGTGCTGGCTACCCCAAGCCCCCCCAGGAGGTGAGGGAACCACTTTGAAGGGATGAGATCACTTCTGTCCTAGGAAAGGATACTTAGGAGGGCTGCAGGAGAAGTGCAGGTCACTCAGTTGCAGTGTGTATGGCAGGGAGGGAGGGAGGGAGGGAGGGAAAGAAGAGCATCCCAGCCCCAAATTTAGCAATGAGTTCAACTCTGTGCATGTGACCAAGAAGCACTGAGGTCAAGTGTCTAATTGCATTGGTGCTGCCATTGGCATCCAACTAATTAGCTTTTCCCCCCCTGGCATTTCCACAGGGTAGAACTGAAGTGGGTTTGGACTGCTGTGGTCTGATAAATCAGGAACTAGGTAACCTCCTTGGCTTCTCTGCTGGGCCACCTGCTCTCCTTTGGGCTCTCTTGGTGGAGCAGGCAGAAGTTCTGCTCTCCTGGGACCCATTTTGTAGGCTGCATGCTGAAGGTTGGAAAAAACCCTTTGCAATTCTGTCACTTCTTGGAAGGTGGAAGGGAAGCTCCCCCCCAGCAGCCTGGAGCTGGGGACAGTGCTCCAAGTGCTGAGATGTCCACCTGTGTGCTCAGGCAGCTGCATGGAGAGGTTGGTTCTGCATCTGCTGCAGGTAGGAGCAAGGTCAAAATGGAATAGAGAATCCTAGAATGGTTTGGGTTGGGAGGGAGCTCCAAAAGGCATCCAGTCCAACCCCCTGCACTCAGCAGGGACATCCTCCACCAGAGCAGCTTGCTCACAGCCTTCTCCAGCCTCACCTTCAACAGCTCCAGCCAGGGAGCCTCAGCTCCCTCCCTGGGCAACCTGTTGCAGTGTTGCAGCAGCCTCCTGGGGCAGAACTTGTTCCTCACAGCCAATCTCCATCTGCTCTGCTCTCCTTTCAAACCCTTGCCCCTGGTGCTGTCCCTGCAGGCCTTTGGGCACAGTCCCTCTGCAGCCTTCTTGGAGCTTCTTCAGGTCCTGGCAGGCTGATGTGAGGTCTGCCTGGAGCCTTCTCTTCTGCAGGCTGCACACCCCCAGCTCCCTCAGCCTGGCCTCATGACAGAGGTTCTCCAACTCTCTGGTCATCTTTGTGTCCCTCCTCTGGAGCCCCTCCCTCAGGTCCATGTCCTTCCTGTGCTGAGGGCTCCAGAGCTGGCCCCAGCCCTGCAGCTGAGGTCTCCCCAGAGCAGAGCAGAGGGGCAGGATCCTCTCTCTCCAGCTCTGGCCACACTGCTTTGGATGCAGCCCAGGCTGCCCTTGGCCTTCTGTGCTGCCAGTGCCCATTGCTGCCTCCTGCCCAGCTTCTCCCCCACCAGCACCCCCAGGTCCTTTTCCACAGAGCTGCTTTCTATCACCTCAAGCCCCAGCCTGGATTGATCATGAGGATTGTCCTGACCCATATGCATTATGTCTTACTGAGCCTCATGAGTTCCCTCTGCTCCACTCTGCTGAGACCACAGCTGCAGCTCTGTGTCCAGGTCTGGAGCCTCTGTGCCAGGAAGGGTCTGGAGGTGCTGGAAGGTGTCCAGAGTAGGGCCAGGAGGATGAGCAGAGAGCTGGAGCTGCTCTGTTGTGAGGACAGACTGAGGGAGTTGGGGTTGTGCAGTCTGGAGAGGAGAAGGCTCCCAGGAGACCTTCTTGTGGCCTTCCAGGATCTGAAGGGGGCTCCAAGAATGCTGGGGAGGGACTTCTGAGGGTGTCAGGGAGTGATAGGACTGGGGGGGATGGAGCAAAACTAGAAGTGAGGAGATTGAGCTTGGATGTGAGGAAGAAGTTGTTGGCCATGAGGGTGGTGAGAGCCTGGCAGAGGTTGCCCAGGGAGGTGGTGGAAGCCTCCTGCCTGGAGGTGTTTGCAGCCAGGCTGGCTGTGGCTGTGAGCAACCTGCTGTAGTGTGAGGTGTCCCTGGCCATGGCAGGGGGGTTGGGACTGGCTGCTCCTTGAGGTCCCTTCCAGCCCTGACAGCTCTGTGATTTTTTTTTTCTACATATATATATATATATATATATATTATTATTTTTTCTTTGGCCCAGCACAGGCAATCCAAAATTTATCATCCAAATTAGGGCTGTAATTATATTTTGATAAAGATCTGGCAGTTCAATGAGAAGGAAATTTCAAGGGGTTGCCGGGATACAGAATGACTCTGGATTAAGGGGGAAGTGTTTGCATGGGGAATGCTAATCAGGGCAGGCTTGTTCAGCAGCCCTTATCTAGACTTCTCCAATGGTGTCTGATAAGGCAGGCAATCAAGGGTGTGTTTCCTTGCTGTTATTCTGGCACAGTGATTAGAGATCCAGGCTGCCTTTGGTTGAGTGAAAGGGCGACGCAGCATCGGCCTCAGCTTGGGCTGGAGGGGAATAGAATGGAATAGGATAGGATAGGATAGGATAGGATAGGATAGGATAGGATAGGATAGGATAGGATAGGATAGGATAGGATAGGATAGGATGGAATGGAATGGAATGGAATAGAATGGAATGGAATAGAATTAACCAGGCTAGAAGAGACCTTCAAGATCATCAAGTCCAATCTATCACCCAACACCATCTGATCAACTAAACCATGGCACCAAGTGCCACATCCAATCTCCTCCTAAACACCTCCAGGGATGGTGACTCCACCACCTCCCTGGGCAGCACATCCCAATGGCCAATCTCTCTTGCTGGGAAGAACTTTCTCCTCACCTCCACCCAAAGCCTCCCCTGGCACAGCTTGAGACTGTGTCCTCTTGTTCTGGTGCTGGCTGCCTGGCAGAAGAGACCAACCCCCACCTGGCTACAACCTCCCTTCAGGAAGTTGGAGACAGCAAGAAGGTCTCCCCTGAGCCTCCTCTTCTCCAGGCTAAGCAACCCCAGCTCCCTCAGCCTCTCCTCACAGGGCTGTGCTCCAGACCCCTCCCCAGCTTTCTTGCCCTTCTCTGGACACCTTCCAGCAGCTCAACATCTTTCCTAAACTGAGGAGCCCAGAACTGGACACAGGACTCAAGGTGTGGCTTTAAGCAGTGCTGAGCACAGGGCACAATGACTTCCCTGCTCCTGCTGGCCACACTCTTCCTGATGCAGGCCAGGATGCCCTTGGCCTTCTTGGCCCCCTGGGCACACTGCTGGCTCCTGTTCAGCCTACTCTCAACCAGTCCCCCCAGGTCCCTCTCTGCCTGGCTGCTCTCAGCCACTCTGACCCCAGCCTGGAGCACTGCCTGGGGTTGTTGTGGCCAATGTGTAGAACCTGGCACTTGGATGTGTTCAATCTCCTGCCCTTGGACTCTGCCCGCCTGTCCAGCCTGTCAAGGTCCCTCTGCAGAGCTCTCCTGCCCTCTAACAGATCAACTCCTGTCCCCACAGGAGAGGTTCTCCAGCCCTTTCTGTCCTCTCTCCGGCAGGATAACCTCACACACCAGAGCTCGCTGTCCAGGAAGGATGCACTGCAGAGCTGGAGGAGGTGACCACCAGCTTCATCCAACCCCTAGGCTGTCAAAGGGCAGATCCTGGCTGATGTGCAGGTCCTTTTTCCTGCCAGTGCAGCAGCTGGGTAAAGCTTGGCCTCAGCAGTACAGTTGGATGGAGGAAGAGGAGCTGTGCCACTTCCTCTGTTCATTAAGTGCCTGGTCTTTATGTGGCAGTAATGAGTTCTTATAGAGAGTTATTGCTGTTCAATAATGTGGCTCTGCTGACAAGGTTTGACTGAGTGCCTGTGCTGTGGCTGCATTTGCAGAGCTCAGAAGGATTCATCTCTGGTGCTCCTAGCATGCTCTAGCCCTGAGCTCTGCAGCCTGGACCCTGCAGACAGCCCACACCTACCCTTCTTGTGGCCTTCCAGGGTCTGAAGGGGGCTCCAAGAAAGCTGGGAAGGGACTTTTGAGGGGGTCAGGGAGTCATAGGACTGGAGGGGATGGAGGAAAACTGGAAGTGAGGAGATTGAGCTTGGATGTGAGGAAGAAGTTGTTGGCCATGAGGGTGGTGAGAGCCTGGCAGAGGTTGCCCAGGGAGGTGGTGGAAGCCTCCTGCCTGGAGGTTTTTGCAGCCAGGCTGGCTGTGGCTGTGAGCAACCTGCTGTAGTGTGAGGTGTCCCTGGCCATGGCAGGGGGGTTGGGACTGGCTGCTCCTTGAGATCCCTTCCAGCCCTGACAATTCTCTGATTCTGTTTCCCAGGGTTTCTTTGCTGCAGCTCTGCTCCAGAATGCCCATTTCAGGAGGCTAAAGGGAGGGCAGTGAGTGCAGGAGCTCTTTTCTCTTGCTTTCAGCTCAGTGGCTCTACCACTCCACCAGGTCTGGCCATAATCACCTGCCTCCCACTTCACTGCAGCCTCCTCTCCCTCCTCTCTTCGTTCTGAGTGGATTTCCCAAGCAGTGCTTAAAAAAAGAAGTGCTGGCAGAGGTGCCAGACAGCTCAGGAGGCTGAGCAGCCACCGGCAGACAGCACCCACGGAGAGACCCCAGCCCTGAGCTGGCAGGATGCTGTCTGGAGGAGGAAGGGATGAGTGGGGGGGTCCCCCAATCTTATCAACTCCTGCAGCATCTGCCAGAGCAGGGAGGGGGGGGAAGGGAGGGAGGGGGGGAGCCACCCCAGCCAACTTATTTTATCCTATGGATATTGCTGCCTGAAAGTTGGAGTCGTTTCAGCTGCAGACACAGAGCAGCTCACAGCCATCTGCTCATTTCTCTGTGTGGTGGCTAAAGGATGCTAAGGGTGTTGCAGAGAGTATGGAAACAAGCTCCTACCTCTGCCACTGAGCTTGGAATCAAGACAAAAAGAAGGGGGAATGCCCAAAAAAAAAGGAAATGCAGGAGTTGGAGCAAGATAGGTTGGGGAGCAGCAGAGGGGAAGGGGACCTGGGGGTGCTGGTGGGCAGAAGGATGCCTCTGAGCCAGCAATGTGCCCTGGTGGCCAAGAAGGCCAAGGGCATCCTGGGCTGCATTAGAAGGCTGTGGTCAGGAGGTCAGAGAGGTTCTCCTGCCCCTCTGCTCTGCCCTGGGGAGGCCACAGCTGGAATCTTGTGTCCAGGTCTGGGCCCCTCAGCTCAAGAAGGAGCTCAGGGAAGTGCTAGAGAGTCCATAATAGAGACACAAAGATGATTAGGTGAGTAGAATATCTTCCTTACCTGAGAGAGCTGAGGTCTCTGTAGCTTGGAGTAGAGGAGCCTGAGGGCTGCCCTTATTGCTGGGGATAAAGATGTGCAGGGTGAAAGGCAAGGGGATGAAGCCAGGCTCTGCTGGGTGATGAACAATGCCAGGGGCAGTGGTGGAAGCTGAGGCAGAGGAAGTTCCATGGAAACAGGAGGAAGAATTCTTTCCCTGTGAGGGTGGCAGAGCCCTGGAGCAGGCTGCCCAGGGGGGTTGTGGAGTCTCCCTTGTCTGGAGATACTCAAGACCTGCCTGGATGTGTTGCTGTGTGAGCTGCCCTGGGTGCTCCTGCTCTGGCAGGGGGCTTGGACTGGATGCTCTCTGGAGGTCCCTTCCAGCCCCTAACATTCTGTGATCTTGTGATTGATTCTGTGGTGTGCAAGGAGCTGCACCAATGTGGGAGCCTCTGCTTATCTTGCAAAGAGTATCCTCAGCATAGCCTCAAAAGGCTGTTACTGGGCAAACACCTCTTCAGTCTACATGTTCAGATAGGAATCTGGGAGAGGGGACTGAATGGCTTGAGTAGGAGAATAGGCAAAGTACATCAAACCAGCTGCTAAAATACCTGTGTGGTCTATCACCAAAATGTCTAGCCTGGGGGATGGGAAAGTGGGTGAGTTGTTTTTTTTTAGCACAAGATGCTGAAATTAAGCAGTGAGCAAGGCAGGTAGGATAGTAAAGGAATGCTGGAAAGCTTTTTTCCTTGAGTGCTGGCTGTGAGCTCAGGGGCACTGCTCTGAAAACATCACAGAGAGCCACACACTCCTGTGTGTGAGTCATAGAATGGTTTGGGTTGGGGGGGAGCTCCAAAGCTCATCCAGTCCAACCCCCTGCACCCAGCAGGGACATCCTCCACCACAGCAGCTTGCTCACAGCCTTCTCCAGCCTCACCTTCAACAGCTCCAGCCATGGAGCCTCAGCTCCCTCCCTGGGCAACCTGTGACAGTGTTGCAGCAGCCTCCTGGGGCAGAACTTGTTCCTCACAGCCAATCTCCATCTGCTCTGCTCTCCTTTCAACCCATTGCCCCTGGTGCTGTCCCTGCAGGCCTTTGGGCACAGTCCCTCTGCAGCCTTCTTGCAGCCCCTTCAGGTCCTGGCAGGCTGCTGTGAGGTCTGCCTGGAGCCTTCTCTTCTGCAGGCTGCAGAACCCAAGCATCCTCAGCTGTCCTCATAGCAGAGGTGCTCCAGACTCTGATCATCTTCGTGGCCTCATCTAGACCCTCTCCATCAGGTCCATCCTATACCCTGTAGTCCAAAGGTACTGGAAAGCTGCTCTTAGGTCTGCCTGGAGCCTTTTCTTCTCCTGGATGAACAACCCCAGCTCCCTCAGCCTGTCCTTGTAGGAGGGATCATCTTCATGGGCCTATGGTGAGCTGCTGGAACAATTTGGGCAAGCTTAGCAGTGACTTGGGCTGAGTCAGTAGAGGAGAAAAATAGCAGAGCAGGGAGGCAGAGATGCAAAGGATGTCTAAAAGTGTGCTTGCACAGTGCTTACCTGAGACCACAGACTCTGCTGCATGAGATGAGAGACTTTATCTTGCTGCATATCGAGTGGGAGTGATGGCAAGGGTCAGCCTGGGAAGAAATCTGTGCTGAAAGTGTGTCAGGCTGAGAGCAGGGCTGCAGGTAATGAAGGATGTGGGACTGGAAAGGCTATCTGGAGACATTGATTTCAGTCACTGCTTTGCTGTGCCTGTACAGAAGCCCACAGCTGCCTGTGGAGGTGTGAGGTGCCACATCATGACTGCTGTAAGAAGTCCTCCATCCCACCAAGTGCAGGAACCTTAGCTAAGTTAGGTTTGGGGCTGGTGTTCCAACCCTCTGCCATGGGCAGGGACACCTCCCACCAGCCCAGGCTGATCAAGACCTCATCCAGCCTGGCCTTGAACACCTCCAGGGAGGAGGCAGCCACAGCCTCCCTGGGCAACCTGTGCCAGAATCTCACCAGCCTCACTCTAAAGAATGTCTTCCTCCTCTCCAGTCTCAATCTGCCCTTCTCAAGCTTCAATCCATTCCCTCTCATCCTATCACTCCCAGCCCTTGGCACAAGTCCCTTCCCGGCCTTCTTATAGCCCCCTTCAGCTCCTGGCAGGCAGCTCTGAGGTGCCCCTGGAGCCTTCTCTTCTGCAGGCTGCACACCCCCAGCTCCCTCAGCCTGTGCTCACAGCAGAGCTGCTCCAGCCCTTGGAGCATCTCTGTGGCCTCCTATGGCCTCCCTCCAGCAGCTCTGTGTCCTTCTCATGCTGGGGACCCCAGAGCTGGATGTAGTTGAAAGGGGAGAAGTTTCACCTGCTGCAAACAGAGGAGTAGCAGGAGATGGTGGTCATCTAGGACAAAGTGACCATGAGATGGTGGAGTTTTCAGTTCTTATGGAAGTTAGGAGGGGAGTCAGTAGAACTACATCCTTGGACTTCTGGAGGGCAGACTTTGGAATGGGTTATCCAGGGAGGGAGCTGTGGCCCCATGCCTGGAGCTGTTGAAGGTGAGGCTGGAGAAGGCTGTGAGCAAGCTGCTCTGGTGGAGGATGTCCCTGCTGAGTGCAGGGGGTTGGACTGGATGCCCTTTGGAGCTCCCCTCCAACCCAACCCATTCCATGATTCACTGCCCTGCAGCAGTTAACACAAGGAGCGGACAAGATCCTGCTCGCTCTCTCCCTCCACAGCCTCTGCTCTCAGTGAGCTCTCTGCTGGAGCTTGGAAGATGTGCTTAAATTGTCCACCCATGAGTGCAGGGCAGAATAATCATCCTGCTGAGGTTGTTGCCAAAAGGGAGTTCAAGACTTAACTTGTTTTGTCATGCCTCCCTCCCTGCTTGGCTGGAGGGCAGCCGCAGCCTGTGCCAAGGCTGTGGTGCTGCCTTGGATGTGCAGAAGCCATTGCCAGTGGCAAGGTAGCTGTGGTGAGATCCAGGCCTTGGGTCCAGGCTGCTCACCCTTGACCATGCCGTGGCCCAGGGGCCTCTGCTGTGATGGAGTTTACTCTTTACATCCATCCTGAAATCACAGAATCACCAAGGCTGGAAAGGACCTTTAAGAACAGTGAGTCCAACCCTAACCCAGCTGCCAGGACCACTAAACCATGTCCTGGAGCACCACATCTACAGCTTCCTGAGCACCTCCAGGCATGGGGACTCCATCACCTCCCTGGGCAGCCTGTTCCAACCCCTCACCACTCTCTCACTAAGGAATCACAGAATTGTCAGGGCTGGAAGGGACCTCAAGGAGCAGCCAGTTCCAACCCCCCTGCCATGGCCAGGGACACCTCACACCACAGCAGGTTGCTCACAGCCACAGCCAGCCTGGCTGCAAACACCTCCAGGCAGGAGGCTTCCACCACCTCCCTGGGCAACCTCTGCCAGGCTCTCACCACCCTCATGGCCAACAACTTCTTCCTCACATCCAAGCTCAATCTCCCCACTTCTAGTTTTAACTCATGCCCAACCTAAGCCTCCCCTGGCACATCCTCAGCTCATTGCCTCTCCTCCTGTCCCTGGGTGCTTGGGAGAAGAGGCCAACCCCAGCCTCACTCCAGCCTCCGTTCAGGGAGCTCTAGAGAGCAATAAGCTCTGCCCTCAGCCTTCTCTTCTCCACACTGAACCCCCCCAGCTCCCTCAGCTGCTCCATGTATGATGCCTCCAAGCCCCTCCCCAGCCTGGTTGCTCTCTGGAGATCCCTTCCAGCCCTTACCACTCTGTGATTCTGTGATACTGATTCAGGGATTGATTCTGTGATTTGCTTATGGCAAATAGCAAGATTTGGTCTGGGGCATAGCTCTGAAGTTTTGGAGTTATCTGAGACTGGCATCACATTACAGGAGGAGAAAGAAAGCACATCACTGCTGAATTGGAAGAGACTACCCTCTAAGCACTGCACACCTTGTGTTGAAAAGGCTCTTCAAGGGCGCCAGAGCCCTGGAGCAGGCTGCCCAGAGAGGTTGTGGAGTCTCCTTGTGTGGAGGCATTGCAAAGCCAGCTGGCTGTGTTGCTGTGTGAGCTGCCCTGGGTGCTCCTGCTCTGGCAGGGGGCTTGGCCTGGCTGCTCTCTGCAGCTCCCTTCCAACCCCTCACACTCTGTTAGGATTCTTATGACTCTGAGGGATTCTGTGATCCCATGCTGGAGAAGGGCTTCCCAAGCCTGGCACCATACTGCTGGTCCCAGCAGCCAGGAGGGCATCCTGCAGCCCTGCAGCTTGGCAGGCAGAAGCAGTGGAGTTCCTCTGGGTGCACAGCCACCAGCCAGCTCCTCTGCCTCCAGCAGAGGCTCATGAGAGCCTCTCCCAAGAGCCACTGCCCTCTGGAATAGGCTTATTCTGTAGTCTCATGCTTTCTAATTGTGGGTGGGGAGGTTGTCTTTGGGACCCAGATGGTTTCAGAAGTCTTCAGCAGCTGCCAGTTCATCTTTGCCTGCGCTGGAGTTCAGGGCCTGACAGCTCGCTCACCACTCAGCCCTCCTCCAGGCTGCACACTTCCTCACCCTCTCCTCCAAATCATGATGTTTTATCTTGCACAGAATATTATCTTTCTTTTCTTTGCTTTTCTTTCCCCCCCTGACCCTTAATGCAAAAGGAAATAACAGAAATGGGGGAAGCAGAAGGAGCGGAGGAGCAGGGGGAGTGGGGAGGGAAGCATCTCGAGAAGCAGAGGGAGTTGGAGGGGGAAACCCCTGGATCCATCAGATAAATAGAGCAGAAATCTTTCTTGCTTGGCCTTTGTGGAGTTATTATTAGAACAACCACGCCTGAGTGCACTAAAGCCTCACAGCCTTCAAGCAGCTACATCCAGCTCTGCCACGGCAGGCTCCGCTCTCTGCTCGGCTCAAGGAGGGAGGGAGGGAAGGAGGGAGAGGGAATGAGAGGATGCGAAGGCAAGAAGGGTCTCTAAATGAGAAATCTGATCAGCTTGGGGGACAACAGATGATTGGAAAGCTTCAAAACTCTAGAGAGCAACCACCAGCATCTGTCTGTGTGCCATGGGGCGTCAGGAAACCAGCCTGGAGCTCTGTGTCCAGTTCTGGAGCCTCTGTTGCAGGAAGGATCTGGAGGTGCTGGAAGGTGTCCAGAGAAGGGCCACGAGGATGAGCAGAGGGCTGGAGCTGCTCTGCTGTGAGGACAAACTGAGAGAGTTGGGGTTGTGCAGTCTGGAGAGGAGAAGGCTCCCAAGAGAGACCTTCTTGTGGCCTTCCAGGATCTGAAGAGGGCTCCAAGAAAGCTGGGGAGGGACTTTTGAGGGTGTCAGGGAGTGGTAGGACTGGGGGGGATGGAGCAGAACTAGAAGTGGGGAGATTGAGCATGAGGGTGGTGAGAGCCTGGCAGAGGTTGCCCAGGGAGGTGGTGGAAGCCTCCTGCCTGGAGGTTTTTGCAGCCAGGCTGGATGTGGCTGTGAGCAACCTGCTGTAGTGTGAGGTGTGCCTGGCCATGGCAGGGGGGTTGGGACTGGCTGCTCCTGGAGGTCCCTGCCAACCCTGACAATTCTATGGTCCTATGCTGTGGTATGAGTTGGTATAGTGAGGCTTGACAGGGCTCTGGGCAACCTGATTTCATGGAGGATGTCTCTGCTGACTGCAAGGGGGCTTGGACTAGAGGACCTTTGGAGGTCCCTTCCAACCCAGATCATTCTGTGATGCTGTTATCACAGGGAAGGTGCAGCTGTCTTATGCACTTGGTGCCATGGTTTCATAGTCATGACGTCTTGTGTGACAGGTTGGACTTGATGATCTTGGAGGTCTTTTCCAACCTTATTGATTCTATGATTCTATGGGATGGTGCAGAAGCTACTGGTTGCTGCTCTTTGGTGGGAGGAGAGATGCTGCACCCCCCCACCGCCGCCTCTTGGCACTTCCTGTTCCGGGCGATGACCTGGGCTGATGCTGTGGCCTCACCCTGCCCTCTGCTTTCATCCCACAGCTGTCTCCAACCTGGATGCAGAGAGCAAACTGAGTGTCTACTACCAAGCCCCTTGGCATCAGCAGAGGAACATCTTCCTGCCCTCCACCAGGCCGCCCTGCGTGGAGGAGCTGCACCGCCACGCCAAGCAGCACCTGCGAGCCCTGCGCAGAGGTAGGTCCCCAGCCGCGCTCCAGCTCCACGCACGGGATGCCTCCCCGGGGCCCCCTCCAGCCAGCAGCAGGCTGCTCAGGCACAGAACTGCAGTGCTCAGCCTGAGAGGTGAAGCTAGATCTGTCATGCCAGCAGCAGAAGAGCTTTGTGCCCTCTTCAGCTGGTTTGTGGTCACTGGGGAGGAGCTGGAAAGGACTTTTTTGCCGTTTTCCATTTGGCATCCTTTGTGTTAATGTTTGGGTTGGGGTTTTGCCCCCCCCCCCCCCATTAAAAGTAGCTATGCCTGAACTGTGCAAACCAGGTCCCAGAAGTATGAAGGAAGAGCGTTTCAGCAAGGCCACCTTGCCTCCCTCCAGTGGACAGCTGTTGAGTAGTACCCTCACCCCCGCCAGGACAGAGAGGATTTCATTCCCCAAGGGCTGAAGCTGGAGCCCGAGTGGCATTACAGAATCTCCACAGAAACTGAGCTGCCTGCATGAGGTTTCCAAGCACAGTACTAGAGGAGACCCACATCCTTCAAAGGTGGCAGCTGAAAGCCAGGTGATAGCCCAGGATGCTTGGAAGGGTCAGGCAGGTGTCCCCCCTCTTCAGGACAGGGAACACCTCCTGATATCACCTGAGAAGCTGGAGGGAGCTGTAGCCTCAAACTGAACCATGGCACACAGGAAGGAAGCAGGAGCAATCAGAGCCAGACCCAGGGTCCTGGATCCCTGCCAGAAAGGGCATTTCCTAGGTGCAGATGTCTGGATGGTCCTACAACAGCACACTAGGGGCAGGGCAGGAAGGGCAGGAAATAGCAGGGAAGCTAACCAGGGGGAAATCCCAACAGAGAAGCACATAAAGCCAAGGCTGGGCTCTGGAGCACAGCCCTGTGAGGAGAGGCTGAAGGAGCTGGGGTTGCGTAGCCTGGAGAAGAGGAGGCTCAGGGGAGACCTCATTGCTCTCTACAACTACCTGAAAGGAGGTTGTGGTTAGGAGGGGGTTGGTCTCTTCTCCCAGGCACCCAGCACCAGAACAAGAGGACACAGGGGAGGTTTACAATCATAGAATCAATAAGGTTGGAAGAGACCTCAGAGATCATCAAGTCCAACCTGTCACCCAACACCTAACACCTCCTGATAACTAAACCATGGCTCCAAGTGCCACATCCAATCTCCTCTTGAACACCTCCAGGGATGGGGACTCCACCACCTCCCTGGGCAGCACATCCCAATGGCCAATCTCTCTTGCTGGGAAGAACTTTCTCCTCACCTCCAGCCTGAACTTCCCCTGGCACAGCTTGAGACTGTGTCCTCTTGTTCTGGTGCTGGGTGCCTGAGAGAAGAGACCAACCCCCACCTGGCTACAACCTCCCTTCAGAGAGCTGGAGAGAGCAAGAAGCTCTCTCCAGCTCTCCCTGAGCCTCCTCTTCTCCAGGCTAAGCAACCCCAGCTCCCTCAGCGTCTCCTCACAGGGCTGTGCTCCAGACCCCTCCCCAGCTTTGTTGCCCTTCTCTGGACACCTTCCAGCAGCTCAACATCTTTCCTAAACTGAGGAGCCCAGAACTGGACACAGGACTCAAGGTGTGGCCTAAGCAGTGCTGAGCACAGGGCACAATGACTTCCCTGCTCCTGCTGGCCACACTCTTCCTGATGCAGGCCAGGATGCCCTTGGCCTTCTTGGCCACCTTGGCACACTGCTGCCTCATGTTCAGGCTGGAGGTAAGGAGAAAGTTCTTCCCAGGAAGAGTTATTGGCCATTGGAATGTGCTGCCCAGGGAGGTGGTGGAGTCACCATCCCTGGAGGTGTTCAAGAGGGGATTGGATGTGGCACTTGGAGCCATGGTTTAGTTATGAGGTGTTGGGTGACAGGTTGGGCTTGATGATCCTTGAGGTCTTTTCCAACCTTACTCATTCTATGATTCAGCAGCAGTTCTCCTGTGCTGGAAGGGCTTTACCCCCTGAGCCAGCCCTGCACTGCTGGTTTGTTGCTGTGGTCAGGTTGCCTTCATGATCAGTCGCTCAGACCTGCAGAGCATCTGGGAGGTGGATCAAGCATTCCACCACCAAGTGACCTCTTTGGAAGCTCTCTGCAGAGCTCAGGAGCACTCTGTGGCTGCAGGGGGTCTGCACAGCAACCCCCAGAGTGGTACAGCCCAAATGCAGTCGCTGGGGTGCTGGGGTAGGGCACACGCTGTGCCTTGCCTGCTCTCGGGCACTCTGCTGTGCCATTGTCCCAGGACCAAGCTGATCTCCTCCTGCCATCTTGTGGGCAGGAGACATGCTGACAGCAGCAGGGGAAGGCATCTGCCAGGAGCTGCCTCCTCCTTTAGGTAAACTTAGAAATCTCTCTTCTGGCAGCTTCCCATCCGCTGCACTCAGTGGCAGCTGTGCAGCTTGGCCTGGGCTGCTTTGTCTCAGGTGCACCCCCAGCCCCTGCCTGTATGGGAGTGAAATGATAGCCACAGACTCACCTCAAACCTATTCATTGGGCCCCCACCTATTTCCTCTATCAGAATTTCATTGTCTCTTCAACCAGGGGTAATCAAAAGCAAATGTTAGATCAGGAAGCAGCCTGTGGCAGCAGGAACCCTTGTTGGTTCTGCTGCAGCTGTGTGCCTCAGGGGATGCCATCCTTCCCTTTGCAGCAGCAGCAGCAAGCAGTAATTAGCTGACTGTCCCCTGAAATTAGAGATGGGAATTCCATGAGCATTCTCCCATTCACTTGGAAGCTTTCAGAGACTTGGGGCTGAGACTTGGGGCTGCAATTAGAGATGGGAACTCCATGAGCATTCTCCCATTCACTTGGAAGCTTTCAAAGACTTGGGGCTGAGGCTGGAAGAGGAATATGAATATTGTGAGCTGATGGTGGAGGAAGAGTCCTCTGAGCCTGATAGGGAAGGAAGAGTCCTCTGAGCCTGATGGGGAAGGAAGAGTCCTCTGAGTCTGATGGGGTAGGAAGAGTCCTCTGAGCCTGATGGGGAAGGAAGAGTCCTCTGAGCCTGATGGGGTAGGAAGAGTCCTCTGAGCCTGATGGGGAAGGAAGAGTCCTCTGAGTCTGATGGGGAAGGAAGAGTGAGGAGATCTTGACTTTTCCAGGCTGAACCTCTCCACACCATGACAGACAGTTGCTGCAACAAGCTTCATGGTGTCAAGCCAATGCTCAGGACCTGGCAGTGCCACATACCAGAGAAGGAAATCCTACCTGGGGCTGCATTTCCTTCTATTCCTTCTAAGGGCTATATTTTATAGGGATAGGATGCAAGCATCACTGCATCTCCACAGGAGCTGCAAGGTTCACACTGGAACCTTGGGACTCAGGTCCCAAGCACCTAGAAGGTAGCTCCTTGGTCACTTGGAATGAAGAATATAAATCCCACCTGGTGAGAATTCAGCTTTGGTGCTCATGCTGAGGTGTGTGAGCATCCCTAAAGGAAAGGCCTTGGGGGTGCTGGGGGAGGAGAAGCTCCACAGGAGCCAGCAGTGAGCACTTGCAGCCCAGAGAGCCAAGCAGAGCCTGGGCTGCAGCAAGAGAAGTGTGGCCAGCAGGGCCAGGGAGGGCATTCTGCCCCTCTGCTCCACTCTGCTGAGACCACAGCTGCAGCTCTGTGTCCAGGTCTGGAGCCTCTGTGCCAGGAAGGATCTGGAGGTGCTGGAAGGTGTCCAGAGAAGGGCCAGGAGGATGAGCAGAGGGCTGGAGCTGCTCTGCTGTGAGGACAGACTGAGGGAGTTGGGGTTGTGCAGTCTGGAGAGGAAAAGGCTCCCAGGGGACCTTCCTGTGACCTTCCAAGATCTGAAGGGGGCTCCAAGAAAGCTGGGGAGGGACTTTTGAGGGGGTCAGGGAGTGATAGGACTGGGGGGGATGGAGCAAAAGTAGAAGTGGGGAGATTGAGCTTGGATGTGAGGAAGAAGTTGTTGGCCATGAGGGTGGTGAGAGCCTGGCAGAGGTTGCCCAGGGAGGTGGTGGAAGCCTCCTGCCTGGAGGTGTTTGCAGCCAGGCTGGCTGTGGCTGTGAGCAACCTGCTGTAGTGTGAGGTGTCCCTGGCCATGGCAGAGGGGTTGGAACTGGCTGCTCCTGGAGGTCCCTTCCAGCCCTTCCAGCCCTAGCAAATCTATGATTGTGAGGGCTTGGGTGTCTGGTAAGTGCCTGTCCCCTTCAGCAGCACCCAGCCAGCGGGCAAGGGGAGGACCTCCACCTGTGGAATCCACATCCTGTGCTGTTCCTGGAGCTGCTTGGAGCTTTGTGACACTCTGCCAGCCTCTGACAGACTTCTCTCTCGCCCAACACAGAGCACCGGAGCCGAGGTGGCACCAGAGAGCCCAAGGTCCAAGGGCCCCTTGCTGTGGTGGCTCCTCCCTTCCCTCCCTTCCCTGCAGTCTGCACCCAGAAGAGGCAAGGGATCAAGGACCGCCACTTGCTACCAGTAAGTCTTGGCTGCAGCTCTCATCCTTGCAGGTGTTGTTAGCATTGTGGGCCCCAAGTGCTTCCCCGGGGGTCTGTGCCCCCAGCCTGGGCAGGTAGGACACAGATGGCCCCAAAAGATGCCAGCAGCCCAACTCAGCTTGCAGGCTCCAGCAGCCAGCCCCAGCTCCTGCTAGGAGTGTGGAGATTCAGATTGGATGTCAGGAAGGAGTTCTTCCCCATGAGGGTGGTGAGAGGCTGGTGAGGCAATGAGGCTGGGGAGAGGTCTCAAGCACAAGCCCTGTGAGGAGAGGCTGAGGGAGCTGGGGTTGCTTAGCCTGGAGCAGAGGAGGCTCAGGGGAGACCTTCTTGCTCTCTCCAACTCCCTGAAGGGAGGTTGTAGCCAGGTGGGGGTTGGTCTCTTCTCCCAGGCAACCAGCACCAGAACAAGAGGACACAGTCTCAAGCTGTGCCAGGGAAGGTTCAGGCTGGAGGTGAAGAGAAAGTTCTTCCCAGCAAGAGAGATTGGCCATTGGAATGTGCTGCCCAGGGAGGTGGTGGAGTCACCACCCCTGGAAGTGTTCAAGAGGGGATTGGATGTGGCACTTGGAGCCATGGTTTGGTTAGTCAGGAGGTGTTAGGTAATAGGTTGGACTTGATGATCTCTGAGCTCTTTTCCAACCTGGATGATTCTGTGACTCTGTGATTATATAACACTGGCAGAGGTTGCCCAGGGAGGTGGTGGAAGCCTCCTGCCTGGAGGTTTTTGCAGCCAGGCTGGCTGTGGCTGTGAGCAACCTTCTGTAGTGTGAGGTGTCCCTGGCCATGGCAGGGGGGTTGGGACTGGATGAGCCTTGAGGTCCCTTCCAACCCTGGAAGTTCTATGGTCCTATGATTCTACTTGTCACCTGTGGCCAGCAAACACAGGCACTCCTTCACACACAGCCCTTCTCCTCTCCTGCTTTAGGCAGCACTTCCAGGACCCTCATGGCCTTCCAGAAAGTGATGGCATTTCAGCCCTGGCATTAGCACTGCCAGCAGCTGAGAGCTTGGGCTCTGAGCTCTAGCTCCAAGGAGCTCCAGCTTCCAGCTCTGCATGGGCAATGGTCCTGTTGTGTGGTGTCCACCTCCATACAGCTTTTCCAGCTGTTTCATGTCTCACAGGCAGCCAAGCAAGAGCTCCAGGTGAAGAGCTGCTCCTCTATGTCTGTGCTGACTTTGCCACTGCTGCACTAAGTTGAGACCAGCTCAGTGTTACCAATGTGGCATTTAGCATCTTTAAAGGAAAGAAAGGCACCAGACCAACCACTCTGGCCTGCTTTGGAATTCCCACTGGTTTCAGCAGACCTTTATTACCCCTTTGGCTTTGGTACCTCTTTAGTGCTCCAGCAGCTTCTTTCTGCCCTGTGCTAAAAGCCTCTGAGTTCCTCACATCAGCTTAAACTCCACAGCTCACACCTGGAGCTGTTTTTCAAGTGATGCCTGTACCTAATGCCAGCCCTCAGCACAGGGATAGATTTGTCCCTGTTGAGAACTATAGAGAGCAGTGAGGTGTCCCTCAGCCTCCTCTTCTCCAGCCTGAACACCCCCAGCTCCCTCAGCCCCTCCTCATAGCCCAGGGGCTCCAGGCCCTTCTCCAGCCTCGTTACCCTTCTCTGGACAGGCTCCAGCTCCTCAATGTCCTTCCTGGGGTGTGGGGCCCAGAGCTGAACACAGCACTCAAGGAACAGGCTGCCCAGGGAGGCTGTGGATGCCTCCATCCCTGGAGGTGTACAAGGCCAGGCTGGATGTGGCTGTGAGCAACCTGGGCAGGTGTGAGGTGTCCCTGGCCACGGCAGGGGGGTTGGAACTGGATGAGCCTTGAGGTCCCTTCCAACCCTGACAGTTCTATGGTTCTGTGAATCTATCAGCAACAGCCACCAAGGACCCTGTCTGCAGTGATTTTGAGACTCCTTTCATCCATTTATTATACTTTTTTTAGCATATTTACTGCTTGGCCCCCAACAGCATCCTGTGACCTTAACAACCTCCACGCCCAAGGTAGCTTTTGCTAGTTCCAAACCTGATTTCATTTCACCCCTTCCAGGTTTGGGGTTTCTTTGGGGGTGGGGAGGCATGTGACAAGCAGTGAGGATTGCTGCCTGGTTGCCTTCCTCCATGCCCTTCCTGCTTTTGCAGGCAGGATTTCACCTCTCTCTCCATCCCAGTCATTCATTTTTGTCAAGCTGAAAGCCTCTGGCATCTTTAGTGCCTCTCCACAGAGAGGTTCTGGGCAACTAAACAGGTTTATAAATATCTTTCATTCAGGCTGTTTTGTTTGGCCAATGAAGGGAGGGGGGGGAGGAGGGGGGGGAACCAAAACAACACAAAAAAACCCACCCCAAAACAAAGCCAAACCAAAACAAGTCAAAAATGATCTGAGGAGAACAGGAGGAAGTTAGGGACTTACTAAGATGAGGGAAATTTTCCTTCCCCAGGTTCCCATGACAACCCTGCCTGTAGCACTGCTGAGGCAGAGCATGGAGGGTGTGAAGCTGCTGTGTCATTGCAACTGCAGCTCAGCCTCCTCCTGCATTGGCACTGCACGGTTTTTTGTCTCCTCCACACAATCATGGAATGGTTTGGGTTGGAAGGGAGCTCCAAAGGGCAGCCAGCCCAACCCCCCTGCACTCAGCAGGGACATCCTCCACCAGAGCAGCTTGCTCACAGCCTTCTGCAGCCTCACCTTGAACAGCTCCAGCTATGGAGCCTCAGCTCCCTCCCTGGGCAACCTGTTGCAGTGTTGCAGCAGCCTCCTGGTGCAGAACTTGCTCCTTACATCCAATCTAAACCTACCTGCTGGAGTGGGTCCACAGAAGGGCTACAAAAATGACCAGAGAGCTGGAGCACCTCTGCTGTGAGGCCAGGCTGAGGGAGCTGGGGGTGTTCAGCCTGCAGAAGAGAAGGCTCCAGGCAGACCTCACAGCAGCCTGCCAGGACCTGAAGGGGCTCCAAGAAGGCTGCAGAGGGACTGTGCCCAAAGGCCTGCAGGGACAGCACCAGGGGCAAGGGTTTGAAAGGAGAGCAGAGCAGATGGAGATTGGCTGTGAGGAACAAGTTCTGCCCCAGGAGGCTGCTGCAACACTGCCACAGGTTGCCCAGGGAGGGAGCTGAGGCTCCATGGCTGGAGCTGTTGAAGGTGAGTCTGGAGAAGGCTGTGAGCAAGCTGCTGTGGTGGAGGATGTCCCTGCTGGGTGCAGGGGGTTGGGCTGGATGAGCTTTGGAGCTCCCTTCCAACCCAAACCATTCCATGAGTCTATTTTGGAATCATTCCCTGAGGTCTGCTTTGAGTCTATTTTGGAATCATTCCCTGAGGTCTGCTTTGGGCTGCTCTGTGCACCAGAAAATGTGAAGGGTTTGAGGGAGCTGGGGTTGCTTAGCCTGGAGAAGAGGAGGCTCAGGGGAGACCTTCTTGCTCTCTACAACTACCTAAAGGGAGGCTGTAGCCAGGTGGGGGTTGGTCTCTTCTCCCAGGCAACCAGCAGCAGAACAAGAGGACACAGTCTCAAGCTGTGCCAGGGAAGGTTCAGGCTGGAGGTGAAGAGAAAGTTCTTCCCAGCAAGAGAGATTGGCCATTGGGATGTGCTGCCCAGGGAGGTGGTGGAGTCACCATCCCTGGAGGTGTTCAAGAAAGGCTTGGATGTGGCACTTGGAGCCATGGTTTAGTTGTCAGGAGGTGTTAGGTCATAGGTTGGACTTGATGATCTCTGAGGTCTTTTCCAACCTGGTTGCTTCTGTGGTTCGGCTTTGTGCTAAAGCCACAGGAAGCCTGAAGTAAGAAGGTATCCTGAGTTCAGGGCAGGGCACTTCTCAGCTGGCCACTTTCTGCATGGCTGTGAGCAGCCCAGAGGAGCTGGCAGCACACAACAGAATCAGCTTGCACTGCACTCTGTGTGCCACCATCCCTCCCTCATACCTCCTACCCCGTGTGGTGGGATGATTGTTTTGCAGCTTCCTCTGCTGGGGTGTCGTGTGGAGCCTGAGTCCTTGTCAGGAAACATGTCTCATTTCCCTCTCCACCCTGTCAAAACATGGGAGCAGCACATTAATCATGAAAGGATTGGCAGTGCTGCAGCAGATCCACAGCTGTGATGCTCCCAGAGGGAAGGGAACACCCACGGGGAGGTAAAAGAAAAGCTCTTGAGGGGGAGGAGACACAGAGGGAGAGAAGTGTCGGGGGCCAGGCAGGTGAGCAGGGGCTCTGCTTTGTAGCTGGAAAGAAATTGGTCAGAAATATTCCTCCTCAGCATCAGTTGACAGGGGCAGAAAGCTGCTGTATGGGCAGGAATGTGCATGGCTAGTTAAGTAGTCAGCTGTGATCTGAGGACACTGGGAACAGGTTCATAGCATCACAGAACATTAAGGGATGGAAGGGAGCTCCAGAGAGCAGCCAGGCCAAGCCCCCTGCCACAGCAGGAGCACCCAGGCCAGCTCACACAGCAACACAGCCAGCTGCCTTTGCAATGCCTCCACACAAGGAGACTCCACAACCTCTCTGGGCAGCCTGCTCCAGCCCTCTCACACCCTCACAGACAAAAAGCTTTCCCTCCTCTTCCCCTGGCACCTCCTCTGCTCCAGCTGACACCCAGTGCCCCTTGGGCTGTCCTTGCACATCCCTGAGCAGAGCCTGGCTGCCTCCTCCCCACACTGCCCTGCACATCTTCAGCCCCAGCACTGAGGGCAGCCCTCAGGCTCCTCTGCTCCAAGCTCCAAGCCCCAGCTGCCTCAGCCTGGCCTCACAGGGAGATCTTCCACTGCCTGCAGCAGCTTGGGGGCTCTGGGATTGACTCCCTCCAGCAGAGAATGAAATCTATCAAGTTCTTATGCCCCCCAGAACAGGGACATAGAGCTGCTGAGGCAGGTCCAGAGGAGGCCATGAAGGTGATCAGAGGGCTGAAGAACTTACTCTATGGAGTCCAGGCTGGGAGAGATGGGGTTGTTGAGCCTGGAGAAAAAAAGGCTCTGTGGAGACCTCAGAGCAGCATTCCAGTACCAGAAGGAGACTGCAAGAAAGCCAGGAAGTGACTTTTGCCAATGTCAGGGAGTGATAGGATGAGAGGGAATGGATTGAAGCTTGAGGAGGGCAGATTGAGACTGGAGAGGAGGAAGAAATTCTTCCCAGTGAGGCTGGGGAGACTCTGGCACAGGTTGCCCAGGGAGGCTGTGGCTGCCTCCTGCCTGGAGGTGTTCAAGGCCAGGCTGGATGTGGCTGTGAGCAGCCTGGGCTGGTGGGAGGTGTCCCTGCCCATGGCTGGGGGGGTTGGAACTGGATGATCTTGAAGGTCCCTTCCAGCCAAAGCCATTCTTTGAGTGTTTGAAAAGTTTGTTGAGTGCTAAATTGCTTCTTTGTCACTGCACTGATGAGCTCTAATAGTTTTACGCACTAAAAGTGCAAATCACCTCTCTTGACTTGGGTCCCTGCAGGTAACACTGAGGCTCTTCCTGTAATCAGTGAGGAGAATGGTCAGGGCTGCTTCATCTCACGCTGAGTTATGTGCTGAAGGAAGCTGAGCTGCATTGCAGTGGTGCTTTCTCTCCCTCTGTAGGGGAAGCCTTCTTGACTCCTTTAGATTTCATAGAATCACAGAATTGTCAGGGTTGGAAGGGACCTCAAGGCTCATCCAGTCCCAACCCCCCTGCCATGGCCAGGGACACCTCACACTACAGCAGGTTGCTCACAGCCACAGCCAGCCTGGCTGCAAACACCTCCAGGCAGGAGGCTTCCACCACCTCCCTGGGCAACCTCTGCCAGGCTCTCACCACCCTCATGGCCAACAACTTCTTCCTCACATCCAAGCTCAATCTCCCCACTTCTACTTTTGCTCCATCCCCCCCACTCCTATCACTCCCTGACCCCTTCAGAAGTCCCTCCCCAGCTTTCTTGGAGCCCCCTTCAGATCCTGGAAGGCCACAAGAAGGTCTCCTGGGAGCCTTCTCCTCTCCAGACTGCACAACCCCAACTCCCTCAGTCTGTCCTCACAGCAGAGCAGCTCCAGCCCTCTGCTCATCCTCGTGGCCCTTCTCTGGACACCTTCCAGCACCTCCAGATCCTTCCTGGCACAGAGGCTCCAGACCTGGACACAGAGCTGCAGCTGTGGTCTCAGCAGAGTGGAGCAGAGTACAGGATGAGAATTTAGCCATCTGAGTTTTTGGTTTTGGTTGCTGTTTCAGTGGAGAGAAACCAAAGCTATTTTCCCCAAGCAGTCAGAGCATGTGGACATGCAGCCAAGGTTCTGGACTGCCAGGCAGAGTGGCACCTCTGTGAGTGAAGCTGGTGGAACAGCTAAGAAAAACAAAACTTCACCAGTGGCTGCAGTGAAAAAAAAAAGATCCTTGCTCAAGCAATTAGGCTCCAGATTGGTTTCAAAGCAATCTTAGCCTATTAGAAGGGAAATGCCTGTTTAAAGTGTTCTGGCTTTGTAGTTAGCAGATTGATTATCACCCTTGCTGTTTGCCAAGCACACCCACACGAGAGGAATCCACTTTGAAAACTGCCTAGCTGCAGATCTGTCCATCAGACCACAACAGCCTTGGCTAGACAATAATAATTCCTTGCTTAATGATGGATTTACTGCAGCAAGAGAAGTGTGGCCAGCAGGGCCAGGGAGGGGATTCTGCCCCTCTGCTCCACTCTGCTGAGACACAGCTGCAGCTCTGTGTCCAATTCTGGAACCTCTGTGCCAGGAAGGGTCTGGAGGTGCTGGAAGGTGTCCAGAGAAGGGCCAGGAGGATGAGCAGAGGGCTGGAGCTGCTCTGCTGTGAGGTCAGACTGAGGGAGTTGGGGTTGTGCAGTCTGGAGAAGAGAAGGCTGCCAGGAAACCTTCTTGTGGCCTTGCAGTATCTGCAGGGGGCTCCAAGAAAGCTGGGGAGGGACTTTTGAGGGGGTCAGGGAGTGATAGGAGTGGGGGGGATGGAGCAAAAGTAGAAGTGGGGAGATTGAGCTTGGATGTGAGGAAGAAGTTGTTGCCCATGAGGGTGGTGAGAGCCTGGCAGAGGTTGCCCAGGGAGTTTGTGGAGTCTCCTTGTGTGGAGGCATTGCAAAGCCAGCTGGATGTGTTGCTGTGTGAGCTGGCCTGGGTGCTTCTGCTCTGGCAGGGGGCTTGGGCTGGATACTCTCTGCAGCTCCCTTCCAACCCCTAGCATTCTGTGATTGATTGAGGGATTGATTGATTCTGTGAAGGGGGTCCCAGAGGTACAGGGATTCATCAAGACCCAGGATGCTGTGGGCATTGCTGTTTGCCCTTTCAGGCATTATAATGAGTGCCATAAACTCCAGCTGGCCATTGTCACCCTGGCACAGTGCAGTGATAAAATCATCACCATGACTGCACTGATACCAATCCATGTGCTTGATAGAGCACCCTTAGGGCCAGCATTATTTATATCCATTGCTTAAATGCCTCATGCAAAAGAAGCCTCCCTGTGTTATGAAACAGATCATCTGTGGTGGAATTGGAGGCTCTGAGGAGAATTAACTGCAGCTCAGCCAAACCCAATGCTGCTTCAGCTCCAGGCAGTTAGCAGATCAATAGATAGCACTCTTGGGACAATTATCATCACATCTGTACAAGGAAGCTGCACCAAGTTCCCTGCAGTGGTGTCTGATCTGAGGAAGCAAAAATCAGCACAGACTTCACCAAACCACTCTGTGAGCCCAGAGAGTGGTGGTGAATGGTGCCACATCCAGCTGGCAGCCAGGCACCAGAGGTGTCCCCCAGGGATCAGTGCTGGGCCCCAGCCTCTTCAATATCTTTATTGATGATCTGGAGGAGGGCATTGAGTCCATCAGCAGTAAGTTTGCAGATGACAGCAAGCTGGGGGCAGGAGTTGATCTGTTAGAGGGCAGGAGAGCTCTGCAGAGGGACCTTGCCAGGCTGGACAGATGGGCAGAGTCCAAGGGCAGGAGATTGAACACATCCAAGTGCCAGGTTCTACACATTGGCCACAACAACCCCAGGCAGTGCTCCAGGCTGGGGTCAGAGTGGCTGAGAGCAGCCAGGCAGAGAGGGACCTGGGGGGACTGGTTGAGAGTAGTCTGAACATGAGCCAGCAGTGTGTCCAGGGGGCCAAGAAGGCCAAGGGCATCCTGGCCTGCATCAGGAAGAGTGTGGCCAGCAGGAGCAGGGAAGTCATTGTGCCCTGTGCTCAGCACTGCTGAGGCCACACCTTGAGTCCTGTGTCCAGTTCTGGGCTCCTCAGTTTAGGAAAGAGGTTGAGCTGCTGGAAGGTGTCCAGAGAAGGGCAAGAAAGCTGGGGAGGGGTCTGGAGCACAGCCCTGTGAGGAGAGGCTGAGGGAGCTGGGGTTGCTTAGCCTGCAGAAGAGGAGGCTCAGAGGAGACCTTCTTGCTCTCTACAAAGTGGTTGATTCTATGATTCTAAGTTTGCTGGAGCTGCATTTAGTAAGAGGAGTCAACCAAACCCCCAGCAGGAGGGACATCAGGGTGGGAATCTCAGCTTGCTTCGTCTCCCTTGCTGGTGAATCCTGGCAAAAAATGATTTGTTGCTTGTGTTTTGATTTTTTTTACCAGAAACATTTTGTGTGTGCCTTTAATTTTTACCCCTTTTTTTTGTGTTTGTTTTTGTTTCCTTCCCATTTCACGCCTCTAGTTTATCAGCACCCGTTCGCCCTCCCCAATTGAGTGTTGCCACATGACCCCCTGGAGTAGAAAGGTACTGGAAATCAAACCAACCCAAGCAATCCCCCACTAACAGCCCTCTCTCACTCTTCTCCCTTCCAGATCCTAACCCTTCCTCTTGCTTGCTTTCCACTGGCTCACTTTTCCTGTGCTAAAAAGCAGCCTTTGCTGGGCTTCTCATGTCAGTAGGACACGACAGCAGCTTGCTTTTTTCTTTCCCCTACCTCATTCATTCTTTACTATGAGGGTGGTGGAGCAACTGGAACAGGTTGCTCAGGGAGGTGGTTGGGGTTCCATCCCTAGAGATATTCAAAGTGAGGCTCAAGGAGGCCCTGGGCAACCTGATTGAGGTGAGGATGTCCCTGCAGAGTGCAGAGGGGGTTGGACTGGATGAGCTTTGGAAGTCTCTTCCATCCTGGACCATTCTGGGATTCTATGACTCCATGATTCTGGGATTCTGTGACTCTGGGATTCTCTGACTCTAGGACTGTGATTCTCTGACTCTATGACACTACGATTCTATGACCCTATGAGTCTGTGACTCTGTCACTCTGTGACTGTGACTCTCTGTGACTTCTGTGACTCCATGATTCTGGAATTTTTTGACTGTGGGATTCTATGACTCTGTGATTCTATGATTCTATGACCCTGTGATTCTGTGACCCTGTGACTCTGTGACTGTTTCTCTGTGATTCTCTGACTGTGACTCTGTGACTCTGATTCTCTGTGACCCAGCGACTCTGATTCTCTGAGACCCAGTGACTCTGATTCTCTGACTGGTTCTCTGACTGTGATTCTCTGACTGCGACTCTGTGACTGTGACTCTGATTCTATGACTGATTCTGACTGATTCTGACTGTCACTCTGTGACTGTGACTCTGATTCTGTGACTGATTCTCTGTGATTCTCTGACTGTGACTCTGTGACTCTGATTCTCTGTGACCCAGCGACTCTGATTCTCTGACTGGTTCTCTGACTGTGATTCTCTGACTGTCACTCTGTGACTGTGATTCTATGACTGATTCTCTGTGATTCTCTGACTGTGACTCTGTGACTCTGACTCTCTGACTCTGTGACTGACTCTGACTGTGTGACTGATTTTGTGATTGTCACTCTGTGACTGTGACTCTGATTCTGTGACTGATTCTCTGACTGTGACTCTGTGACTCTGATTCTCTGTGATCCTGTGGCTCTGATTCTGTGACCCTGTGACTCTATGATTCTATGACTCTAAGATACTATGATTCTATGACTCTAAGAGTCTATGATTCTATGACTCTGATTCTGTGATTCTGTGACTCTGAGATTCTGTGATTCTATGACTATGATTCTGTGTTTCTATGACTCTGATTGTGTGATTCTATGACTCTGACATTCTATGATTCTGTGATTCTATGACTCTAAGACTCTCTGATTCTCTCACTATGATTCTGTGATTCTATGACTCTGATTCTGTGACTCTGTGACTCTCTGACTCTATGGTTCTACGATTCCTCACCTCAGCTGGGTCTGCAGAAGCTTGTGGCCACGAGGCCACCTCCTCCTGTTGCCTCATTTGCAAGGTCTGAAGAGAGGCAGACCCGGTAGTGCCAGCATTTCCTTCTCTTGCAGCGTTTCTCTGTGTGTGTGTGTGTGTGTGTGTTTGTATTGCCAAGCTGCCTCTCTTCTTATTTCCTAAACGGCAAGCCCTTGTTCCCAGCAGCAGCTCCAAATTCTCCTTGGCCGTTTGGTGCGATGCCACTGTTTGGAGAGGAGGAGCTCTGGCAGCCAGGGTCACTTTGCCTGCTTTGTCCAGCGCTTCATTGTCATCCCGGGGAGGGATCGGCAACCAATGCAGCCTCAGTGTGTGTGTTGTGTGCGGTGTCTGTGTGCCGTGTGTCTGTCCCTGCGTGTGCCCGAGGGTTGGGGGTTGGTTGTTTTTGTTTGGTTTGGGGTTGGCTTTTTTTTTTTCCCCCTCCGTGCCTGCATCAAACTTTTGGAGGGGAGGGGGAGAGTTACCTAGGAAACAAAGTCTTTTGTGCCTGAAGTTTATATGAGCCATTCACGTCTGCCCGGGGGATTGGCACAAAAGCTGCAGGCAGAAAGAAGGCTGCAATGTTTGACTGCAATTCTGTGCGGGGAAGAGGGAGTTTTTGTGTGGGTGGGAGGAGGAGGAGGAGGAGAAGGAGAAGGACGCCTGCGTTGTCTCGGCTCCGGGGGTGCTGCGGGGAGGCGATGCTGGCAAGGTAAGTGCCTGCCCTCCATCCACTGAAAGAGCAGCTGCCCAGCCGAGCCCTTTCGCCGCTTTTGAGGGCTGGGGTGTAAATGCTGCTCGGCAAGCCCGAGATGGTTCATTCCCCTGGGATTTGTGAGGAGCCTGGGCGGAGGAAGGGGCAGAAGTACAATGGCAGAGCAGGAGCGATCCTGCGGCGCTACGCACAACGCCCTGCCGGGGAGCTGGGAGAGGGATGGTTTGTCCCCAGCCTGTTTGCGAGCCCAGCTCAAGCTGGCAGATGAAGTGTAAGCAGCAGGCGTGAGGGGGAAGGCTGGTAGTTAAGCAGCTGGGAATTCAGGAGTGAAGAGAGAGAGGGAGAGAGAGGGAGAGAGAGCGAGCACCCGCCTGAAAGGGATTGCACTTCAGCTGGAAGAAGCCAGAGGCAGCTGGACGTTCTGGGCTGGCCCAAGAGTTGTCACAGTTTACAGAAGGATGGATTGATAGGAAAAGTGAGGGAGCGCAGGCAGGGAAAGGTAAGTGCTTCCCCTCTCCATCCCTTCCAAGCAAAACAACCTTTTTTTCCCTTTTTTCCCCTCTCCACCTCCTTCTCTCCCAGACTCTTCTTTCCTCTCTATCTTCTTCTCTCCCAGACTCTTTCCTCTCCTTTTATTTATCTCCTATACTCTTCTTTCCTCTCTACCTTCTTCTCTCCCAGACTCTTTCCTCTCCTTTTCTTTCTCTCCCATACTCTTCTCTTCTCTTCATTTCTTTCTCTCCCATACTCTTCTCTTCTCTTCATTTCTTTCTCTCCCAAACTCTTCTTTCCTCTCCACCTCCTTCTCCCAGACTCTTCTTTCCTCTCCATCCTTTTCTCTCCCAGCCTCCTTTTTTCTCTCCATCCTTTTCTCTCCCAGCCTCCTCTTTCCTCTCCATCCTTTTCTCTCCCAGACTCCTCTTTCCTCTCCATCTTTTACTCTCCCAGACTCTTCTTTCCTCTCCAGCTCTTCTGTCCCATATATCTCTTCTTGTTTCATGCTGTCCAAGCATGTGTGGTTTCTAAATAACCTTTGGAATTTCTTCTGCTGGGGGCTTCTCTTCTCTTTGGCCACTGTCCCCTTCCCCTGCCTCAGCACTGCTGCTTCCCTACCCCATAGCTGCTGGCTGGCTGCAGCTTTCTGGCCTGTGTTTGTGAAACTGAAATGCAAAAGGGTTTGCTGCAGTGTAGAGGTCTTCTTTAAAACTCTGGGCCTTGTCGTTGAGTGACATCTTCTGATGCTTGTCTTTAAGGGAATGGTTGTGTGGGTCCAATCATTGCTGGTAATCAGCCAGCTGGGGGGTGGTTCAGAAGCTTGCAGATGCAAACGAGGGCCCCCGTGTCTGAGGCTGATGGGAATGGAGGGCACCTGGGAGTGCAGGATGTGCCCCTTCTGGGGGCAGAGATGTGCTGCTGGGACCCTCCCTGCCAAGATGCTGCTCTCCACCAGACCAAGGTATTTCCCTCCTGGGGGCAGGGTGCAGTTTTTCTCCTGTGGGGAGAACAGCTTGTGCCGTCTGAAGGTGAGCCAGAACGATTCCTCCTTGCCTCCCTCTCACTGATTTCTGCTCTCTCTGTGGTGTGTCTGCTCTGGATTTCCCCAGATCAGCCTGATGGGGGTGGGGAGTGGGGAGCCACTGACCTGTGGATGTCTTCCTTTGCAGTCCCACCTGCCAGAGGAGGAAGACACAGATGTCATGTTAGGGCAGAGGCCGAAAAACCCAATCCATAACATCCCTTCTACACTGGACAAGCAAACCAACTGGAGCAAAGCACTACCTCTCCCAACTCCAGAGGAGAAAATGAAACAAGATGCCCAAGTGATTTCTTCTTGCATTATCCCCATCAATGTCACTGGTACAACTCTCTTCTATTCCTTTCTCTTTCTACTATTTGTTTGTTTATTGCATGGTCCACAAGGGAGGTCAACTACTTGTTTTGTTGAACTGGTGACAGTAATTGGCCCCTGGAATGTGCTGCCCAGGGAGGTGGTGGAGTCCCCATCCATGGAGGTGTTCAAGAAAGGCTTGGATGTGGCACTTGGAGCCATGGTTTAGTTGTCAGGAGGTGTTGGGTGTTAGGTAAGAGGTTGGACTTGATGATCTCTGAGGTCTTTTCCAACCTGGTTGATTCTATGAAGTTGAGGGATTGTGCAGCCCAGGGGCAAAGATTCTCCCTCCCCTCCCCCTCCAACCTGAAGATTTAGTTTCTGGATGGCAATGGGGCTAAATTCATCCCTGGTGCTGCAGTCCAGGAAGCTTGCATCTAGGATGAATTTGGCCCCATCGTTTTGGGAGTGGTGTGATGGGAGTGCAACAGAACTTTCCCTGCCTAAACAATGTCCTTTTGTGCTGTGCATGACCTACAGGCTGCATTTAAAAAGACCTCAGAGAGCCTTTTTTTCCCCTCTTTCCTTGACTGTGGCTGCCTGAAGTGATACAGAAAGGCAGGGAAATTAATCATATGATTGTCATGTGTAGCAGGAGGAGAGAAACTGGAGAATATATAGGCTGCTAGTTGCAGTGCTTTAAACATGACTCTGTAGCATGCAAACCATGGCTCTGACATCTGTTTACATGCAGCTATGCTTGAAGGTACAGTAATGGCATTGTCTTTGACTTATATCTCCTTGATCAGATTGATGCTTTGCACAGATTTCCATCCCCTTGGCCAGATGGATTCTTTGATTTCCACCCCCTTGGCCAGATTGGATTCTTTGATTTCCACCCCCTTGGCCAGATTGGATTCTTTGCACTGATTTCCACCCCCTTGGCCAGATTGGATTCTTTGCACTGATTTCCACCCCCTTGGCCAGATTGGATTCTTTGCACTGATTTCCACCCCCTTGGCCAGATGGATTCTTTGCACTGATTTCCACCCCCCTGGCCAGATGGATTCTTTGATTTCCACCCCCTTGGCCAGATTGGATTCTTTGCACTGATTTCCACCCCCTTGGCCAGATTGGATTCTTTGCACTGATTTCCACCCCCTTGGCCAGATTGGATTCTTTGATTTCCACCCCCTTGGCCAGATTGGATTCTTTGCACTGATTTCCACCCCCTTGGCCAGATTGGATTCTTTGCACTGATTTCCACCCCCTTGGCCAGATTGGATTCTTTGCACTGATTTCCACCCCCTTGGCCAGATTGGATTCTTTGCACTGATTTCCACCCCCTTGGCCAGATTGGATTCTTTGCACTGATTTCCACCCCCTTGGCCAGATTGGATTCTTTGCACTGATTTCCACCCCCTTGGCCAGATTGGATTCTTTGCACTGATTTCCACCCCCTTGGCCAGATTGGATTCTTTGCACTGATTTCCACCCCCTTGGCCAGATTGGATTCTTTGCACTGATTTCCACCCCCTTGGCCAGATTGGATTCTTTGCACTGATTTCCACCCCCTTGGCCAGATGGATTCTTTGCACTGATTTCCACCCCCTTGGCCAGATGGATTCTTTGCACTGATTTCCACCCCCTTGGCCAGATGGATTCTTTGCACTGATTTCCATCCCCTTGGCCAAATGGATTCTTTGCACTGATTTCCATCCCCTTGGCCAGATGGATTCTTTGCACTGGTGTCCATCCCCTTGGCCAGATGGATTCTTTGCACTGATTTCCACCCCCTTGGCCAGATGGATTCTTTGCACTGATTTCCACCCCCTTGGCCAGATGGATTCTTTGCACTGGTGTCCATCCCCTTGGCCAGATGGATTCTTTGCACTGGTGTCCATCCCCTTGGCCAGATGGATTCTTTGCACTGGTGTCTATCCCCTTGGCCAGATGGATTCTCTGCACTGGTGTCCACCCCCTTGGCCAGATTGGATTCTCTGCACTGGTGTCCACCCCCTTGGCCAGATGGATTCTCTGCACTGGTGTCCACCCCCTTGGCCAGATGGATTCTCTGCACTGGTGTCCACCCCCTTGGCTAGATTTGATTCTTTGCACTGATTTCCATCCCCTTGGCTAGATTTGATTCTTTGCACTGATTCCTGTTACCTTGGCCAGATTGATTCTGGCAGGGGTCACCAGCACCAGGGTGGTGCTTCTGGCCAGCTGGGCTCCCACTTGAGGAAAGGCAGCCAGCCAGACCCTCCCAGACCACCCTGCCTGGAGGCTGGGAGCTGGCTTCTTGAGGCTACAGGTTGTCTGCTACCCTTCGAAATCCCTGCAGGAAGGCAGATATAGAGTGGCAGGTTTCCATGCTGGGGTGAAACCTCCAGCTGGCAGCCAGGCACTAGTGCTGGGCCCCAGGGATCAGTGCTGGGCCCCAGCACCCAGCACCAGAACAAGAGGACACAGTCTCAAGCTGTGCCAGGGCAGGTTTAGGCTGGAGGTGAGGAGAAAGTCCTTCCCAGAAAGAGTAATTGGCCATTGGGATGTGCTGCCCAGGGAGGTGGTGGAGTCACCATCCCTGGAGGTGTTCAAGAGGATGTGGCACTTGGAGCCATGGTTTTGTTTTCAGGAGGTGTTGGGTGAGAGGTAAGAGATTGGACTTGATGATTTCTGAGGTCCTTTCCAACCTGGTTGATTCTATGATTCTGTGATGCTCCCTCTGGACACCTAACTGGTGTAGGCTTCCTCTCCTGGCTACTATCCCCCTGAGGCAGCTCAGAGGAGAGTTAGGACTGGGCCAAATGTTTTTCCCCAGCAGTAGCCATTTTTACCTAGACTCCACCTGCCACAGTTGGAGGCAAATTCCCACTGCTCACTGTTCCAGAGTGAGACCGGTATGGAATCTGTCCTGGATGTCTGTGGCTCTTTCTCGTTGGCACTAATGAGCATGGCTTGGTATGCCTCACAGGGGGAGGAGCTGCCCTCTGCCACCTCCCTCTGGGTGCCCCTGGCGCACAGAGCGTGTTCAGCTCGCTCCCGGCGGCTGAGGACCCAGCCCGGATGCTAACTGATTTGTTTGTTTCAAAGACTTTGCTTTTCATTTCTCCCTTTTATTGTTTCGTTGGTTTGGTTGCTCTTGTTGTGGTTTGTTGGGGGTGGTTTTGTTTGGGGGAGGGGAGAGGGAGGCAGACAACGGTTGCTGGGAGCTTGACGGTGCTTTGATTCCCTCATTTAAAGCAGGTTCTTCCTCTTTGCTCGTTCCAGGGGCATTGGTGCTTGCAGGATGTGAAGCCTCTGTTTCCCCTGTTGTAGTAGATGCCAAGAAGAACTTTTACAAGACCAAGTTACTTTTTCACTGTTTGACATTGTTCTGTAGTGTTGACCTGTGCCTTGTATGTCTGTGTATAATTATGGGCTCTATAATTATACATGCTGGTGAAACACAGCCTCTTAGCAGGACCTTTCCTTTGCTTTGGGGTTTATTTTCCTCTCCCCTCTCTTCCCCCCCCCCCCCCCCCCCCCTTTTGGTTTGGTTTCTTCATTTAGCTTGTTCATATCTTTATTTTATTCCTTAAGATCGCAAACCACTGCAGCAGAGATCCTTCTGTGATTGGTTTCTCTGGGGTAGAAGGCTGGCGGGGGGGGGGGGAACGGGGTCAAGGTTGTTTGGCCTTGGAGGAGAGAGGGCTTCAGGGAGACCTTCTTGCAGCTTTGTCCAGACTTTAAAAAGAGGGGCCTAAAAGAAAGGTGTGGGCAGTGTTTGGGGAAGGACAAGGAGTGGTGGCTTTAAGCTAAAAGGTGGGAGGTTTGGACTAGATGTAAGGAAGAAACGTTTCTGCAGCTGAGGGTGGTGAAACCCTGGCACAAGTTGCTTGTGGTGGAAGCCTCATCTCAGGAAACATCCAGAGTCATGTTGGAAGGGGCTCTGAGCAATCTGATGTAGTTGGGGATGGCCCTGCTGACCACAGGGGATTTGGACTAGGTGACCCTTTAAAGGTCCTTTCAAACCCCAGACCGTTCTGTGGTTTGATGATGCTTCCAGACCTGTCCCATGCCAGCTTTAGAGAGCAGGAGCACACAGCTCTGCAAAAGACCAGTGCATGTGGGCACTGCTGCTGGCAGGCCTCCTTTTGACTTGGCTTGGACAACACAGTGTCCAAAAAAAAACCCCAAACCACAAAGTCAAAGACAATTCCTCGTGCTAATGCCAAGGAAACATAAAGAAAACCTGACTTTCTTGCCTGCTCTCTGTGACTCTGGTCATAAATCCACGTGCCTGTGAACCTGGGCTCTGAAATCAGCCTGGAGAAGAGGGTCTGGGGAGACCTAAGAGCAGCCTTCCAATATCTTAATGGGGCCTGCATGAAGGATGGAGAGAGACTGTTCCCAAAGGCCTGCAGGGACAGGACTAGGGGCAATGGTTTGAAAGGAGAGCAGATTGAGATTGGATGTGAGGAACAAGTTCTGCACCAGGAGGGTGATGGAACACTGCAACAGGTTGCCCAAGGAGGTGGTTGGGTCCTCTTTCTTGGAGATATTCAAGGTGAGGCTCAGTGAGGCCCTGGGCAACCTGATCTACTTGAGGATGTCCCTGCTTGACTGCAGGGAGGTTGGACTGGATGCCCTTTGGAGCTCCCTTCCAACCCAAACCTCATCTAGTTGAGGATGTCCCTGCTGACTGCAGGGAGCTTGGACTGGATGCCCTTTGAAGCTCCCTTCCAACCCAAACCTGATCTAGTTGAGGATGACTGCTGACTGCAGGGAGGGTTGGACTGGATGCCCTTTGGAGCTCCCTTCCAACCAAGCTGAGGATGTAGAATCCCAGGGTGGACTCCATGAAACTTGCCATTTGCTGAGCACTGGGGAGAATCAAGCCACTTACTGATGGAGGCAAATAAACAGCAGCTGCCCTTTTATGTCACCCTTGGCCCTGTGTCACCTGCACAAAGAATGCTCCCCAGACTTGCACCAGGACTTGGCCCCAGTTTAGCTGTCCCCTTCCTTACTGAAATGTTCACCCCCCTCCGTGGCATGTTGGCCTCCTAAGAAGCCTTCAACCCTTCAATTGTTTCCTTAACCCTTAGCTGCTAAAAATAAGTCAGGGCCTTGCTGCTCAACAGATTACTCATTGCAGATGAGTTACTGCCATTGTCCCCCATGGCAGATGCATAAATAGCTGTAAGAAAGATGCCCTCTCAACTCTTATTTTCCTTCCTGCTTTGCTTTGCTTTTCTTTCTTTCCTTTCTTTCTTTTTTTTTTTCTCTCTCTTTTTCTCTTTCTTTCTTTTTTTTTTCCTTCTTTATTTTAATGCTATTTTCTTATTGCCTTCTGTTGGTTTTTGGCAGCCCAGGCTGCTGAGGGGGAGCTGGAGCTTGGCCGTAACACAACTGTTGATACACACTGCGCTGCCATCTACATCAGAGCTCCATAAGGGCTGCCTTATGTTTATTCACAGGCTTTAAATCCGAGCTCTCCACACCTCCACTGTGTTCCAGCCATTGAGAAGTTGTTTGCTCTTTCTAAAGGCTAATGAGACCTCTTTGTGGGTTGCAGGAGTTGGTTTTGACAGGGAGGCCAGCATACGCTGCTCCCTTGTTCATTCCCAATCTGTCCTACAACGGAGACGAAAGTTGAGGAGGAGGAAAACCATCTCTGGCATCCCCAGAAGAGTGCAACAAGAAATAGGTGTAGTATATAAATACAACTCTTCCACAGGCAGCTTTCCTAACCCCACTTAAATTGCAGGGGGTGGGGGGGAGACTGAGCTGGTAGCCCAGCCTGCCCGAGACATGAAGCCTGGGGGGAAGTGTTAAATGCTTGGGGGAGCTTGGGAACGACGTGGTTTGGTTTGGTTGTGGTTTTGGTGTTTGGCTGGTGGTTGGTTTTTTGGTTGTTTTATTATTCTTTTGTTGTTTCTTTGTTGTTGTTTGATTTACTACAGTGAGCAAAGCTATATTACCCCACGTGGCCTTGATGGACTTTGGAGGCCTTACTGAGTAATATAGATGTATGTGTTCAGCTCTTACCATGTAAATGTTGATCAGTTCTTTATTTTTCCTTTCCCCTCCCCCTCCCCCCCATTTTATTTCTGTTATGAACTCATGTGCATAAAAAGTAACTAGATGAAGTGAAAGTTTTTTCTTGTGTTGAGGGGAGCTAAAGGGGGACAGAACTGACAGTGGTGATGAGCTGTGGCAGCAGCCTCGGATGAGCAGCTGGGGAGCTGCCTCAGAGGAAGCCGCTGGTACTCTATGGGAAGCTTTGCTAAACACTTTAATTCCTTCCATTCTTTACTACCAAGAATATTTACCTTAATTCTTTTGACCCAGCTAAATGAAGGAGCAACTCCCTGTTGCAAATCCTAGTTGTAAGCTTGCTGTTGATCCAGCCCCAAAAGTTAACAGGGTAGTTCACTTCGTAACACACAACCCACAGCTGCAGGGTGGCTCTGGTGGCCTGGTCCCTCGCCGTGAAGCTCGAGGGGAAAGCACAAGGGATGTTTATCCCAGGGAAAAAGCAACCAGGGAACCTGTGAAAGGATGCTCCTGTGGCCTCGCAAATGTTCTTGGTAGTAGAGAAGCAGGGGATGGAAATTCTGAGCAGACAGCTAATCAAAAAAGGGAGTTTTTAGAAGCTCAGGGAGTGCTTTGCCCAGCAGCCACTCTAAGGAACTGGCTTTAACTGGTTGAAACAGAGTGATACGACCTGAAAACTTAATCACGATCTCAGTATTTACCACGGCAAGATCAGCTCCAGCTGAGATCGCGTTGCAGGAATGGGAGAACCAAGCTCCCGTTGCAGGACTAAGAGAAGTCCTCCCCCACCTCAGCAGGCTGAGCTCTGCCTTCCGTGCTCTTTGATAGCCAAGTTCAATTCGGCCCAGTGCTCAGCGAGAGCCCAAAAGAGAGAACGCAGCAGAGGACGCCCCTGGGGGTCGCTCGGTGGGGTCGCCTGGTGCCGGCAAACCCGGGGCTGGCTGCCGCTCACCCGGCTCTCCGTGTGTCCTAGATTCGGACGAGTCGCCGGTGGCGAGAGAGCGCACGGTGATTGTGCACACCAACCCGGAGCTGCCCAGCTCCGGCGGCAGGAGGTCGGGCACCCGGGACTCCGAGTGCCAGACGGAAGAAATCCTGATCGCCGCTCCCTCCCGGCGCCGGATCCGCGCCCAGAGGGGGCAGAGCGTCGTCGCTTCCCTCTCCCACTCCGCCGGTAACATCTTGGTGCTGGCGGACAACGGTGATGCCGTCTTCGCTGCCGCCGTCGGCAACCGCATCCGATCCCGCAGCCTGCCCCGGGAGGGCGCCCGGGCTGGTGAGGGCCACCAGGATGCCCCCGCCAAGAACGCGGGGTACGAAGCGGAGCGCTTCCAGGAAAGGATCCAAACCAAGGGCAAGGAGGGCTTGAGCAAGCAGAGTTCCCAGGAGCGCCAACCCATCGGTTTGACTTGCCCTCAGCACCTGCACAGCCCCGAGCACGGTGCCGGTGAGCGGGGCAGGTCGCGGCTGTCACGGATGGCAGATTCGGGCAGCTGCGAGATTTCGTCCAACTCTGACACCTTCGGCAGCCCCATTCACTCGATCTCTGCGGCGGGAGTACTGCTCAGCAGCCACATGGACCAGAAAGACGACCACCAGTCCTCCAGTGGCAACTGGAGCGGGAGCAGCTCCACGTGTCCCTCCCAGACGTCTGAAACCATTCCTCCTGCCGCCTCCCCCCCACTGACTGGTTCCTCGCACTGTGACTCTGAGCTCTCGCTCAACACCGCTCCCAACCCCAATGAGGACTCCAGCGTCTTCCTGACGGAGCCCTTCGGCGACCACGCCGACAAGGTGAGGGGCCATAGGGCGAGCTCCTTCACCTCCACCGTGGCGGACTTGCTGGATGACCCCAACAACAGCAACACCAGCGACAGCGAGTGGAACTACCTGCACCACCACCACGACGCCTCCTGCCGCCAGGACTTCAGCCCCGAGCGCCCGAAGGCTGACAGCCTGGGGTGCCCCAGCTTCGCCAGCATGGCCACCTACGACAGCTTCCTCGAGAAGTCCCCCTCCGACAAGGCAGACACTAGCTCCCACTTTTCCGTGGATACCGAAGGCTACTATACCTCCATGCACTTTGACTGCGGCCTCAAGGGCAGTAACAAAAGCTACATTTGCAACTATGCAGCTCCAGGCTCCGAGAACGGCCAGCCTGGGGGCGTGACCTCCAGCCTGGCCGACTGCACCTGGCAGGAGTGCGTCGGCCACGGGAGGCAGGGACGGCAGAGCATCTCCCTGAAGAAACCAAAGGCAAAGCCAGCCCCACCGAAGCGCAGCTCATCCCTGAGGAAATCGGAGAGCAGCGCCAACCTTCCTGACAAGAAAGAACCAAAGATCAGCGGTGGCCAGCATGGCTCTCACACCGCCAGGGAGATGAAGCTGCCCCTCGAGTTCTCGAACACTCCTTCCCGAGTGGAAGGTCCCAGCCTGCCAGCCAAGCAGGAGCTCCCTTGGGTGAGCCAGGGCGATGGTGGCTTGAAGGACCCTCCGTTCGAGACCGCAGACATCCCCTCCTTTAAAGATGAAGGTGCTGAACAACCTCACTATGCAGACCTCTGGCTTCTGAACGACTTGAAATCCAGCGATCCTTACCGGTCCTTGTCCAACTCCAGCACGGCGACGGGCACGACGGTTGTAGAGTGCATCAAGTCCCCAGAGAGCTCCGAGTCCCAGACCTCCCAGTCCGGGTCACGAGCCACCACCCCATCCCTCCCCTCTGTCGACAATGAGTTCAAACTGGCCTCCCCCGAGAAGCTGGCAGGCTTGGCCTCACCCTCCAGCGGCTACTCCAGCCAGTCGGAGACACCCACCTCATCTTTCCCCACCGCTTTCTTCGCGGGCCCCTTGTCTCCCGGGGGCAGCAAGAGGAAGCCAAAGGTCCCGGAGAGGAAGTCATCACTGCAGCAGCCACTCTCGAAAGAGGGCACCACCTCGGTGGGCAAAGACCTCGAACTCCCAATAATACCTCCCACGCACCTCGACCTAAGTGCTCTTCACAACGTCCTGAGCAAGCCCTTCGCTCACCGGCACCAGCTGCATGCCTTTGGCCACGGCAAGCAGAGCGCGGTCGGGGAAGCCCTCAACCCCAGCCCTCCTTCCGCCCTTGCCATCACCCCCTCTGTCCTCAAGTCCGTCCACCTCCGGGCAGTCAACAAGCCTGAAGGGGGCAAACAGAAATGCGGTGCCCCAGACCTGCTCTGCATCCAGGAGAGCACCTTGATGGCCGCTGATGTTTCTCCGGGCAAAATGAGGCCGCTCCTAGCTAAGAAGCCTGTATCACGCCAGTACTCCACGGAGGAGGCCATCATGTCCTACACTGATGCTCCCCCAGCAGAAGCAGGCCCTGGAAAGCCACCTTTAGAGAAAAGCTCCTCCTTCAGTGGGCAAAACAGCTGTGAGCAGGACGCTGTAGCTGCGGCGAGCGTGAGCCTGGTGGAAATCAAACCCGGGAAGGACCAAAGGCAGCAGGTCACCGAGCAGCACTTGCCGGGGAGCACCCTGAATCAGAGCTGTGCTGCCTCCACGGATGGGTTGCAGAAGGGCTCAGCTGTCCTCACAGGTGATGAGGAAGATAAGAAACCTGGCCAGGGAGCAGAAACAGAGCACGACCTTCCGCCAGCACAGGCTCAGCAGAAGCTCTTGGCGGGTGGTGAGGGGAGGCTGGAAGCCGAGCCTGTGGATGAAAGCCCAGCTCAGGCTGAGGGAGTGGCCGTCGGTCAGCAGCTTAAGCAGCAGCCCGATGGAGGCCACCACGTGCCTGGGAGCATCAGCTATGAGGCAGAGATGGCAGCAGGGAGTTCACCTGGCGAAGGGAGTTGCCAGCAGGAAAATGACCTCACATCAGGAACCCCAACCAAAAGTGCCTCCGAGGACGGCGGGGTGGACGAGGCTACAGATGGCCCCAGCGAGCCCTCGCTGAAAGGTCAGTGGTGAACCCATGCTGTGCAATGCCAGATCAGGCAGCTTTAGATATGACTGGGAGAGGAGTCAGAATGCAGGCTGGAATTGCAAATAAGCTTGCCTCTGGGGGTGGTTCAGTTCAGAGCCCTCCCTGATGTGTTAAATGGGAGGAAAGTCAAAAACACAGTTTTTTGGGCTATAAAGACAGGCTGAGGGAGCTGGGGTTGTTCATCCTGCAGAAGAGAAGGCTCCAGGCAGACCTCACAGCAGCCTGCCAGGACCTGAAAGGGCTACAGGAGGGCTGCAGAGGGACTGTGCCCAAATGTCTGCAGGGACAGGACCAGGGGCAATGGTTTGAAATGAGAGCAGAGCAGATTGAGCTTGGATGTGAGGAACAAGTTCTGCCCCAGGAGGCTGCTGCAACACTACAACAGGTTGCCCAGGGAGGGAGCTGAGGCTCCATGGCTGGAGCTGTTCACGGTGAGGCTTGACAGGGCTCTGGGCAACCTGATCTAGTGGAGGATGTCCCTGCTAATTGCAGGGTTAGTTGGACTGGATGACCTTTGGAGGTCCCTTCCAATCCAGACCATTATATGTTTCCATGATTCTATGATTCTGATTCCATGTTTCCATGATTCTATGCTTCTATTTCACCCATATTTCTTTAACACTTACCTCGACCCTTGGGTTGTGTTTCAGCTGAAAAGGGAGCAGCAGTAGCCCTGGGTACAGAGGAGCCTTTTTATCAGAGCTGTACAGTAGACAGGAGATCCCTGCTCTGCTCCCTGGCAGTGCCCCCTTCATGGACTACATCCTGCACCATCCATGATGTTTAGATCAGAGGATAAACTCTGCAGAGTGGTCCTGGCTGCTCAGCTGTGAGCAGGGCTGGTGCCTCCTGTTGGCAGCGCCACTGCAAAGCACAGTCTCAAGCTGCAGCAGGGGAGGTTTGGGCTGAATGTTAGGAAGAAATTCTTCCCAGCAAGAGAGATTGGCCATTGGGATGAGCTGCCCAGGGAGGTGGTGGAGTCACCATCACTGGAGGTGTTTAAAAAGAGCCTGGATGAGGCACTCGGTGCCATGGTTTAGTTGATGAGATGGTGTTGGGTGATAGGTTGGACTTCATGATCTCCAAGGTCTTTTCCAACCTGGTTAATTCTGCAAGGCTCTGACTGACATCAAGGTCTCTTTCCTTCTTTAAGAGTCTTCTCCAAGTGATGAGTCCATCCTGTCCCCACTGAGTGAGGAGTCCCAGGCTGAGGCTGAGGAGGCCTTCGTGTCACCCAACAAACCGCGCACCACCGAGGACCTCTTTGCAGTCATTCACAGGTGGGAAGGGGGAGCTCTGCACAGCCACACGCTAAGGGTAGCTGCAGGGATGGGTGTTTAATGGTTAAGGCTCCTTCCTGAAGCTGTTCATCTGCAGTTCATCGAGTTCAGGTGGCAAAAAAGGCAGCTCTGTTACAGGCTGGTGGGCAACTCTGTCTCTGTGGCGTGTGTAGGATGCTTTGCAGATAGCAACAGGCTGAGGGAGCTGGGGGTCTTCAGCCTGGAGAAGAGGAGGCTTCAGGGGGACCCAAGAGCAGCCTTCCAGTTCCTGAAGGGGCTACAAGAAGGATGGGAAGAGACTGTTTACAAGGGCCTGAGGTGACAGGACGAGGGGCACTGGCTTCAAACTAGAGAAGGGCAGATTGAGATTGGATATCAGGAAGAAGTTCTTCACTCTGGTGGTGGAACACTGCAAGAAGTTGTCCAGGGAGCTGGTTGAGGCCCATTCCCTGGACCCTCTACCTGAAGGGAGGTCGTAGCCAAGTGGGGGTTGGTCTCTTCTGCCAGGCACCCAGCACCAGAACAAGAGGACACAGTCTCAAGCTGTGCCAGGGGAAATTTAGGCTGGATGTTAGGAAGAAGTTCCTCATAGAAAGAGAGATTGGCCATTGGGATGTGCTGACAGGGAGGTGGTGGAGTCAGTGTCCCTGGAGGTGTTTAAGAAGAGCCTGGATGAGGCACTCAGTGCCATGGTGTGGTTGATTAGATAGGGTTGGGTGATAGGTTGGACTTGATGATTTTGGAGGTCTCTTCCAACCTGGTTGATTCTGTGGAGGTATTCAAGGTGAGGCTTGGCAAGGCCCTGGGCAGCCTGATCTAGTTGGGGATGTCCCTGCTGACTGGTGGGGGGTTGGACTGCATGATCTTTGGAGGTTCCTTCCAGCCTGGACCATTCTATGATTCCCTCAGGCTCTTGTCTCTACAAACATACACATCTCCAAGGCAAAACCACCTGCAGTGCTTCCTGCCTTCTGCCCACCAGCTCTGAGCTGAGCTTTAGTGTTTCAGTGAGGATGATGAGAAGGCAGCTCTTCAGCTTTGGACTGTTTTTGTATTCAGCTGCAATTTGTGCTCACAACTGAAATGAGCAGATTTCTGATGCGGAACAGGTTGCACAGAGTAGTAGTATTGTTATGTAAGACTCTTCATGGGTGGTTGTCTGTACAGAGAGCTGGTTGTACACCTCTGTAAGACCTCTGCTGTGAGCACAGGCTGAGGCAGCTGGGGTTGTTCAGTCTAGAGAAGAGAAGACTCTGAGGGGACTTTCTAGGTGCCTTCCAGTACCTGAAGGGATCCTGCAGGAAGGCTGCAGAGGGACTTTTGCTGAGGGGGTCTGGAGCCAGGCCAAGGGGCAATGGTTTGGAGCTGAGGCAGAGCAGGGTCAGAGTGGAGCTGAGGAAGAAGTTGTTGAGTGTGAGGGTGGTGAGAGTGTGGCACAGGCTGCCCAGGGAGGCTGTGGCTGCCTCCTTGGTGGGGGTGTTGAAGGCCAGGCTGGATGAGGCCTTGAGCAGCTGAGTGGAGCTGAGAGGTGTCCCTGGGCATGGTGGGGAGCTTGGAGAAGATGAGCTCTGAGCTCCCTTCCAACCTGAGCCATTCTAGGATTTGACATATGTTGTTTTGGAAGAGCTGGGGGGTGTTGGGAGGGACTCTGTGGCTTGGTGCTTCATTCAGTACACAACACCTATCCTGGCGGAGTCACCGTCCCTGGAGGTGTTCACGAGGGGATTAGATGTGGCACTTGGTGCCATGGTTTAGTCACGAGGTCTGTGGACAGGTTGGACTTAATGATCTTTGAGGTCTCTTCCAACCTTGGTGATTCTGTGCCATCAGTCTGTCTCTGCTAGCCTCCAGACCCTGACAGGAGGATTCTGAGGGCTCTAGCTAATGTGAAAGCACAGTCAGGCTGTCAAACCCTAGACCAGCCTGGAGTCACCTATAACAGAGTGTTCCTTTGTGGTTTTTACAGGTCCAAAAGGAAAGTTCTCGGGAGAAAGGATTCTGGAGACCTCTCTGTAAGGAACAGGTTGAGAACCTCATCTGCAACCAGCAGCCAGCCCCCTGCCAGCAACACCCAGCCTGCCAGCAACGTGCCACCGGCCGGCGGCGTGGGCGCTCCCCTCAGCAGTCAGAGGTCCCCTGGGCTCATATACAGGAACGCCAAGAAGTCCAACACCTCCAACGAGGAGTTCAAGCTCCTGCTGCTCAAGAAGGGCAGCCGCTCCGATTCCAGCTACAGGATGTCTGCCACCGAAATTCTCAAGAGCCCTATCCTGCCCAAGTCTCCCGGGGAGCTGGCGGCGGAACCCCCGCAGGGCCTGGAGGAGCCTCCCCCGGCGGCCAGCCCCGACGCGTCGTCCCCGCTCTCCCCCTGCTCCCCCAGGGTCAACGCGGAAGGATTCTCCTCCAAGAGCTTCCCCATGTCGGCTTCGTCGCGGGTGGGGCGCTCGCGGGCGCCCCCAGCGGCCAGCAGCAGTCGCTACAGCGTGCGCTGCAGGCTCTACAACACCCCCATGCAGGCCATCTCCGAGGGCGAGACGGAGAACTCCGACGGCAGCCCCCACGACGATCGCTCGTCTCAGAGCTCCACGTAGGCGCCGAGGCCAGCTTGCCAGCACCCCCCTGAGCTCTGGAAGGATGAGGGGGTGAACAGAAGAGGCCAATGCGGTAGCAGTCAAAACAAAAAAAAACCAAACAAACGAAATAAAACAGGAAAGGAAAAAAAATGCAGGGCAATATTGATGCTTAAATGTGCTTGGAAGAGGCTGGGGAAACAGAAGACTGCAGCTGGAGCTATTTCTTACTTTGTGTTGTTTTCTACCAGGAGGAAGATCCACTCTGTTTTTCTTTTTCTGGCATCATTTGGCTTATCTCACTCCTCATTTTTATTGTGGCTGTAGAGTTCCCTTTCCACAAGGAATTTTGGAATCATTTGGCTTCTCTCCACTCCTCATTTTTGTTGTCTCAGTAGATTTCCCTTTCCACAAGGAATTTTGGAATCATTTGGTTTATCTTCATTCCTCATTTTCTTGTTGTGGCTGTAGAGTTCCCTTTCCGCAAGGAGGTTTTGGAATCATTTGGTTTGTCTCCACTCCTTATTTTTCGTTGTGGCTGTAGAGTTCCCTTTCCACAAGGAGATTCTGGAATCATTTGGCTTATCTCCACTCCTCATTTTTTACTGTGGCTGCAGATTTCCCTTTCCACAAGGAGATTTTGGAATCATTTGGCTTCTCTCCACTCCTCATTTTCTGTTGTCTCTGTAGATTTCCCTTTCCACAAGGAGTTACAAAGTGACTTTGGGGTTGGTTTGAATTTCCAGAAGCTGCCCATCTAGAAACGAATCCTTCCCTGTAGTGCTTCCCAAGGGTGAAAGAAAACTACAAACCACCAAACAATACAAACAAAGCTCTCCAGGATTGGTATTTTTCTACACTGCAAGGAGCTGAAACACAAATGCAGAGGAAATGAATTAAACTAAGCCTATGTAAATAGCCTATTTTTGATAGCAATGTGTAAATAGAACTATCCAGAAGCGGACGTAGCAAACAATCTAACTGCATAAGGACTTTGTTTATAGAAGCCAAAATGAAGGCAAATGTAAGGAAGTGTATTCTGTGAATACCATTTTCATATCTCTCTCACACACACACACACACAACAATCCACACGGCCACTGACAGCCACAGTTCAGTGCCACCGGCCCCAGGGGCAACACCGGGCAGTGGAAAGGAGGGATTCTCCTCCCTTTAGCTAAGGAAATGGAAAGGCTGACAGCAGTGGGATTGAAGCAAGCATTTGTCTTTCTAGGGCAGCTTGGAAGAAGCTAACTGGAAGGAGCAGCTGAGAGGGTGGGGGGGTGGGGAGGTTACTGTGAGGGTCAGTGGGGGAAGGCAAAAGTGCTTAGACCAGAACAAAGTCCTGTCTGATGCAAAGCCTCTAAAGGCCCACAGCCTTTCTTCTTGCAGGGACCACTTCAGAGAGGAGAACTAGCACTTAGCTTTCATGTTGCTGTGAGGCTGTTGGGATCCATAACCTGGTAAGGATCACCTTTCACCGTGTGATTAGCTGCTGGTCGGTGGAAGGACACAAATGGATTCGGAGCATGCTTTGGATTTCTCGGTAGCTAACTTGTGGTGAGGTTTTCAGTGAAGCTTCTTCCTCCCTGTGCTGATGAGATTGATGCTACCTGAATACTTAACACTGTGAACAAAGCAGCTGAGAAGTAGGTATGTGGAAGGCATTGTTTAGAGCCAGTAGAGGGCTAGGAAAGGGGAAAGCTCTGGTTCCTTGTGCTAGCCATGGATCTTGTCTGGCTTTACCAGAAACAGCGTCGGGGAACTGGGGTAGGGTGGGAACCTTAGACCAGGTTGGATGAGGCCTTGAGCAACCTGGTTTAGTAGGGGATGTGAGGGGGAGGGGGATGCCCCTGCCCTTGGCAGGGGGGGGTTGGAACTAGTCGATCTTGAAGGGTCTGCTTCCAACCCAAACCATTCCTATGAATCTAGGAACGGAGATAAATCAAAGCAGCTGCTTTGATCCAAATGAAGGCAGGGAAATAAAAGCTGAATTACTTGAAGTTAAAAACAAATAGAGAGTTTCCTGGTCTTAGAACTGCAACAACCTGTACTTTTAACAGTGAACCCGTGAGTCGCTTCATACTTTTAGTTTTTAAACAGAATCAAACCCACCAGGCCTGATTGTCTCTTTGGGCCACCAGAGTTCCCATCTCCATAGCCCCATCCATGCCACATGGAGACCAAGGGCTCTCTGTGTCCCAAACTGATGCAGCTGGTGTTGGTTGCCATAGGATATGGTTTGGAATAGAGGAGAGGTTAGTGCAGAGAAAATAGCGTGAGGAGGAGATGTGGTGTTCAGTAGGGCAGGTCAAGTAGCATGGCAGGAAGAGTGTGCTTTGGTACTAGAGAAATCCACTGCAAGCTGACTTGAAGCAGAAGTCTGTCTCCTATGAGGACAGACTGAGAGAGTTGGGGTTGTTCAGTCTGGAGAAGAGAAGGCTCTGAGGAGACCTAATTGTGGCCTTCCAGGATCTGAAGGGGGCTCCAAGAAAGCTGGGGAGGGACTTTTGAGGGGGTCAGGGAGTGATAGGACTTGGGGGGATGGAGCAAAACTAGAAGTGGGGAGATTGAGCTTGGATGTCAGGAAGAAGTTGTTGGCCATGAGGGTGGTGAGAGCCTGGCAGAGGGTGCCCAGGGAGGTGGTGGAAGCCTCCTGCCTGGAGGTGTTTGCAGCCAGGCTGGATGTGGCTGTGAGCAACCTGCTGTAGTGTGAGGTGTCCCTGGCCATGGCAGGGGGCTGGAACTGGCTGCTCCTTGAGGTCCCTTCCAGCCCTGACAACTCTGTGATTCTATAAGTAAATGCTAGGGCAGTGGTATGTGTGAAATCAGTGTTGGGCCAATTTTGTCTTGCTTTTAATCACCAAGGAGCTGGGAGTTTGTAACAGCGAGCAGAGCTTGCTCTGAAGAGCAAAGTTCTACCTAAAACTGTCACAATTGTAAAGAGCCTGAGCAAGTCAGGATGATTTAACAGATCCCAAATGTTATTCCCCACAAAGCTTTTGTCTGGGACTGGCCACAGCAAATACATCAGTCAGGGTTTCCAGCCATTCTCCTGCCTGGCTTGGAGGTGTTTGATGTGTGAGGTAGAGTCTGTGTGTGTGTGTGGTGTGGAAAAGGGGTGGTCCAGGGCTGCAAAGTCTAAATCAGCTGAAAGTCTGAGGTAGAGTTTAGAAAGGTAGTGGGAGCAAGGGTTTGCAAACAAAAGGCTGATCTCATTAGTAGCTTAGTTATGGAAATGGGTCTGAACATCCATGAGGGAGAATGTGGTAAGAGGAAATGTTTAATGGTTTAAGAGGAAATGTTTAGCACATAACAAAACCACTTTCTGGAGGAGGTGAGCAATGGAAGTTTAGATGTTGATGGGGGAATGGAGCAACACTAGAAGTGGGGAGATGCAGATTGGATGTGAGGAAGAAGTTGTTGCCCATGAGGGTGGTGAGAGCCTGGCACAGGTGGTGGAAGCCTCCTGCCTGGAGGTTTTTGCAGCCAGGCTGGATGTGGCTGTGAGCAACCTGCTGTAGTGTGAGGTGTCCCTGGCCATGGCAGGGGGGTTGGGACTGGATGAGCCTTGAGGTCCCTCCCAGCCCTGACAACTTTGTGATTCTATGTTGGGCAGAAAATCCTTAGTTTGTCATCTTCAATCATATTTCCCTTAAACACATTTTACCAGGAGCATGTTTAATGGCCCTGAGTTAAAAGATCCATTTGAAAGTGCAAAGAGAATACAGCTGGGTTGACTTTGAGTGAGATCACTTTTTATTACCAATCAATAAGTTCATCAAGACCTTAAACAAACAAACACTAAAGAAATCTTCTAGCCTGGACTGATGAGGCAGTATTTCCTGTACAAGATAGCCACAGAACAATCCCATTCCAACAGTCTTACATCTTTTGTTTCATTTCCTACTTTCTTCTTAGACTGAAACTCACAAAAAGAGAGATTCTGAAGCCACTGTGAAAAGATTAGTAATAAATGTGGGAGGCAAAGGAAGATGAATGGCAGGGAATCCAGGGGGACCTTAGAGTTGCATTCCAATAGCTGAAGGCATCCTGCAGGAAGGCTGCAGAGAGACTTTTGCTGAGGGGGTCTGGAGCCAGGCCAAGGGGGAATGGTTTGGAGCTGAGGCAGAGCAGGGTCAGAGTGGAGCTGAGGAAGAAGTTGTTGAGTGTGAGGGTGGTGAGAGTCTGGCCCAGGCTGCCCAGGGAGGCTGTGGCTGCCTCCTGCCTGGGGGTGTTCCAAGGCCAAGTTGTATGAGACCTTGAGCAGCAGAGTCTAGCTGAGAGGTGTCCCTGCCTATGGTGGGGAGGTTGGAGGAGATGAGGTCTGAGATCTCTTCCAGCCTGAGCCATTCTGTGATTCTATGACTTCTAAAGTGTTAAAGGCATTGCATTAAGACCCCAGAGCAGAAGCTGTAGGGCCAAGAGAAAATCCTGAGCCAGGGGACACTGCTTGCATCAGGTGACCACCAAACCACCCTTTCAAACCTGCTGCTCCACTCTTTGCACTGATGCTGTGGAAGTGATTTCTGAAGGTATACAGCTGCGTGTTCTGAAGAAAATAAACATATCTTTGCCACCCTTTTTTTTCCCCTTTCCTTTTTTTTTCTTTCCTTTTTGTTTTCTTTCCCCTTTTTTTGCCTTTCCCCTTTCCCCCCTTTCCTGTTTCAGGTTTCCCCCCCGTTTCTTTCACCCTTCCCCCCCCTTTCTCTTTCCCCCCCTTCCCCCCCTTTCTCTTTCCCCCCCTTCCCCCCCTTTCTCTTTCCCCCCCTTTCCCCTTTCTCTTTCCCCCCTTTCCCCTTTCTCTTTCCCCCCTTTCCCCTTTCTCTTTCCCCCCTTTCCCCTTTCTCTTTCCCCCCTTTCCCCTTTCTTGCCCCCCCTTTCCCCTTTCTTGCCCCCCCTTTCCCCTTTCTTGCCCCCCCTTTCCCCTTTCCTTTTTGCCCCCCCTTTCCCCTTTCCTTTTTGCCCCCCCCTTTCCCCTTTCCTTTTTGCCCCCCTTTCCTTTTTATCCCACTTTCCTTTTTGCCCCCCTTTTCCCCTTTCCTTTTGCCCCCCCCTTTTCCCCTTTCCTTTTTGCCCCCCTTTTCCCCTTTCCTTTTTGCCCCCCTTTTCCCCTTTCCTTTTTGCCCCCCTTTCCTCCTTTCCTTTTTGCCCCCTTTCCCTTTCCTTTTCACCCTTTTCCTTTCTCCCTCTGCCTTTCCCTTCTTCCTTTGTTGTTTTGTTTCCTTGTGGCAGGCGCAGAGGACTAAGGGAGTAGCTGCAGCAAGTAAAGCAGAGGTTTGCTTTTTACCAAAGGGTCAGGGATCTATTTTTGTGGTTGAGTGTGTTTTGCTGCAACGGTGGCAGATACAAGAAACACTGTAGGTGACGACTTAAAGACTTCACAAGAAACGAATAAAATAAAGATATCTAACTAACTAACTAAATAAATAAACCCAATTAAGAAGGTTACAGTGTAACTATTTTGGTACTAGCACCAGTTCATGCTGGCAGAAGAGACAATGGTTTGTGGACTTGCATCCATTTTTGTATTTTTGTAATATTTGTGTAAATAAGGGAAGTTTTTAACTTGTTGCAGAGATGGTTTCTTTTGTATAAAAAAAAAAAACAAAAACAAACAAAAAAAACACCAAAAAAAGGAGAAAAAAAAATAAAGTTAAAAATAAAAACCCAACAGCAACAAAAAAAAAAAAAAGGTTTTCAAAGTTTACATTGAATCCAAGCCTTTGTATATTTTAGAGCTGTGCCACACTTTAAGTCTTGTATTTATTTTTTAGTAAAAAGCGGTGCCAGTTTCCTTGTGAAGCCCCCTCTCAAATAAAACAAACCCTCCACCCACCCACCCACCAGACAACAAAACAGCAAATAAAACAAACCAAACCAATAAAAAAAAAGGTGTCAGAAGAGGTGGGTGACCTAGAAAGTGTGTATAGAACCTGCAAATAAACGTGACTGCAATTCAAGCTCTCCCGCTCTTGGCTTTCTTGCGCTCGGCGGTGAGGTCTGACGCGCAGCTGGGCTCTGTCCCAAAGCTAGGTCCCAAAGTTAAGCCTCAGTGCATGCACAGCACCACCTTTTGTGACTGTTTCTTCTCCTTTTACCAGGCCTTCCATTTTTCCAGCAGGTAAAGCAAAAGCATCTTCCTGAACTCCTGTGAGGTCCTGCAGCAGCAGGCTCCCCATTACACAGACAGAGAAAGGGAGGTTTCACCCAGGGCCTACAGGAGGAGTCAGTAATCAACTCCCATGTGAACATGGGATTAAAAGTTAGATCACATTTACTCTATGTGTAACCTTTCCAGTGTCACAGCATCACAGGATGTGGGGGGTTGGAAGGGAGCTCCAGAGAGCATCCAGGCCAAGCCCCCTGCCACAGCAGGAGCACCCAGGGCAGCTCACACAGCAACACATCCAGCTGGCTTTGCAATGCCTCCACACAAGGAGACTCCACAACCTCTCTGGGCAGCCTGCTCCAGCCCTCTCACACCCTCACAGCCAAAAAGCTTTCCCTCCTCTTCCCCTGGCACCTCCTCTGCTCCAGCTGACACCCAGTGCCCCTTGGGCTGTCCTTGCACATCCCTGAGCACAGCCTGGCTCCCTCCTCCCCACACTGCCCTGCACACCTTGAGCCCCAGCACTGAGGGCAGCCCTCAGGCTCCTCTGCTCCAAGCCCCAGCTGCCTCAGCCTGGCCTCACAGGGAGATCTTCCACTGCCTGCAGCAGCTCCCTCAGGCTCTGCCATGGACTCTCTCAAGCAGTTCTCTGAGCTCCTTGAGCTGAGGGGCGCAGAACTGGACATAAGATTCCAGCTGTGGCCTCAGCAGGACAGAGCAGAGGTTCTCTCAGAATGCTTATGAGGAAATAAAGCTAAGTCTCTAAATAGTCCTTAAATATCTGTGTAATTCTTACACAAGCCATTACCTGCACACTATGTAGGCACTGTGCCTTCCTCACCATTCCAAGTGTCAGCTTGTCAATCATTAGTAGTTCTGTCTGCCTTGAGTCTTTCAGATAGAAGCTTCAAACTTTAAAAAGCAGATTATTATCTCTTGGGGGGAAATATATTGTGGCAGATCTAACACCTCAGAGCTGCATGCCCTGAGGTTCAACCAACAGTGAGGCTGAGGGTATACTTCCTTCAGGGCATGCAAGGGTACACATATAGACCACATTAGATAGAAACATAAATATAACTATAAAATACAGCTTCTAAAGGCAAGCAGTCACACAGCTCACACACACACACACACATATCCCTCATACTGACAACACCAACAGCCTCATCCTGCAAGAGCACACTCAGCAATGTCTGGGCAGGGCATCCTGGCCCTGCTGATCCTCCAGTCCCCGATTCTGAAGTGAAGAACAAAACAAAGGGAGGTTGTGGCTGCCCCCTCCCTGAAGGTGTTCAAGGCCAGACTGGATGAGACCTTGAACAATCTGGGCTGGTGGAAGGTGACCCTGACCATGGCTCAGGGCTTTGGAATGAGATGATCTTTAAGGTCCTTTCCAACCTAAACCATTCTATGATTGTATGATACAGAGAAGGAGGCAGGGCTTGGCAAAAAGCAAGCAGCTGTTAATACACACAGAGCAGCTGAGGCTGAAAGCTGTACATGCTCCCTATGACTCACAGCATTCCTGTATCAGCTGCAGCCCTGATATTTGATTTTGTAGAGCCAGAAATGCTGAGGGCAAACTTTTGAACCCAGTTGTACCCTCTTGGAACTGCATTCCTCCCACTCCAATGAGTGGTTTGTGAAGAGCCAACCCCAAATGGAATGGTGTGGTAAGATACCCAGAGGCTTATTGCATGCTGAAGCCTGGGGCTGTGGATGGCTTGAACAAGAGGCTCTGCAGTCGGAAGGAGTGTGGAGGCTGGACCTGAAGTCACCCAATGCTTTGCCCTCCCTCACAGCCTGGGCAGCTTGACAGCGCTGGGGACAGGGCAGCCTGCATGAACCTGAACTGCCCCGGGGACAGCACTGGTCAGGTCACACATTGGGTAGTGTCCAGTTCTGGGCTCCTCAGTTTTGGAAAGATGTTGAGCTGCTGGAAGGTGTCCAGAGAAGGGCAACAAAGCTGGGGAGGGGTCTGGAGCACAGCCCTGTGAGGAGAGGCTGAGGGAGCTGGGGTTGCTTAGCCTGGAGAAGAGGAGGCTCAGGGGAGACCTTCTTGCTGTGTACAACTCCCTGAAGGGAGGTTGTAGCCAGGTGGGGGTTGGTCTCTTCTGCCAGGCACCCAGCACCAGAACAAGAGGACACAGTCTCAAGCTGTGCCAGGGGAAGTTTAGGCTGGAGGTGAGAAGGAAGTTCTTCACAGAGCTAGCTGTTAGCCATTGGGATGTGCTGCCCAGGGAGGTGGTGGAGTCCCCATCCCTGGAGGTGTTCAAGAGGGGATTGGATGTGGCATTTGGAGCCATGTTTAGTAGTCATGAGGTGTTGGGTGACAGGTTGGACTTGATGATCTTTGAGGTCTCTTCCAACCTTATCGATTCTGTGATTCCATTTAAAATTCAGCAGTGAGCTCGTTTCTTACAAGAGGTATGGGCTGGATGTGAGGAAGAAATTCTTCACAGAGAGATTGGCCACTGCAATGTGCTGCCCAGGGAGGTGGTGGAGACACCACCCCTGGAAGTGTTTAAAAAGAGCCTGGATGAGGCACTCAATGCCTTGGGTTAGTTAGTTAGATGGTGCTGGGTGATAGGTTGGACTTAGTGATCTCCAAGGATCTTTTCCAACCTGGTTAATTTGGTATTCCGTAACCTGAACTCCCTGCCGTCTGCCAGCCCTCGTCAGCAGGCAGCATGGCCGCACCAGGGCACCAAGCTGAGCGCAGAAATCACCCATTTCGCTTTCCAGGGCACAAGAGGCGGCGCTGAACAGCGCGCCCCTCCGCCGCCAGGCTGGAAGCGGCAGCCGGGGATACGGACGAACTGCGACAAGCCTGAGCCCAAGCCCTAGCCTTAGCCCTGCCCCCGCCCGCCCCCTCCGCTCCGCTCCCGTTTGCCGGGGCACGCCGCCTCGCCCGGCGCGCAGCCGCACTGCTCCCCAACAGTTTGTTGTTCACGTCGGACAAAGTCGCTTCCGTTCCCAACGTCGCCCTGCTGGCCACGCCTGCCCGCGCCGGAGCCCCGCGGCTAGCTCCGCCGACCCTTACCTGCGCCTGAAGCGCCCCAGCGAGCCATGGCCGCCGAGGGTAAGGGCATCCTCACCCCGCTCCTGCGGGGGAAGGCAGAGGGAGCGCAGGGAGCGCGCAGAACGGCGCCGCCGCGTTCGGAACGGCGAGCGCGGAGCCTGCCGAGCCAGGCCCGCCGCCGCTATTCGCCGGCTGCGGCGCGGCCAGCCGCAGCCATTGGCTTTGGCCGCCGCCCGTCGCCGCCGCGTCAGTGCCGCCGGGGGCCGGAGACGCGGATCCGGCCTCTTGGTTGGCTGCTCCACGACGGAGGCGCCGTGCGGGATAGGGGCGGAGGGGTCGGCGAGCGGAGCGGGTCCGGGCGCAGCGGGTCCGGGCGCAGCGCGGCGCTGGCTGGCAGGGACGAGGCCCTCGGGGCTGCGGCCGGTGCCGGGGGGGGCGCTCGGGCTGAGAGGCGGCTGCGGTGCTCTGCTCGGGCAGGCTCTCGGCTTCTCCCCGGCAATGCGCAGTTCCCGAAGCGTCCCTGCGGCGTCACCGCTTCGGCAGCGAAGCCAAGGGCGGCCCCTCTCTGGAGATACTCAAAACCCGCTTGGACGGAGCCAGGCTCTGCTCAGGGATGTGCAAGGACAGCACAAGGGGCACTGGGTGCCAGCTGGAGCAGAGCAGGTGCCAGGGAGAGCTTTTTGGCTGTGAGAGTGTGAGAGGGCTAGAGGGCTGGAGCAGGCTGCCCAGAGAGGTTGTGGAGTCTCCTTGTGTGGAGGCATTGCAAAGCCAGCTGGCTGTGTTGCTGTGTGAGCTGCCCTGGGTGCTCCTGCTGTGGCAGGGGGCTTGGCCTGGCTGCTCTCTGCAGCTCCCTTCCATCCCTTAACGTTCTGTGATGCTGTGAAGGGCAGCCGTGGGTGCGCTGGAGGCAGGACTCTCCCAGCCTGGTTACTGCTCGGGAGAAGCAAGGTGAGGCCGCCACAGCTGCCTTACATCGAGGTGCAACGCCGGAGGGTCACAGCCACAGTGCAGTGGTTGTTGGTGGAGGAAGCTCCTCTTCAAATGGTCCCAAGTGAAATGCTGGGGAGGGCTTGCTGTGAAACAGCAGTGTCTTGGTCTTGGCAGGTCCTGGAGTGCCACAGTTGCTAGGATAGGGAATGTGTGTGCCCATGGAGATGAATGCTCCCAAAGAGAGATGTGTGACCTGATGAGCTTTTTCCATCTGAAGACATAGTGCACAGGGCAGCTGTTGTGGCTTAGAGGACTGTGGCCTGCATTTCCTTGCAGTCCAGCAGGTGTGTAGCTGTCTGGTGTTTCCCCCTGCCCCTTCAAGGAGTGATGTCTATGCGGTGTCACATCAGTTCAAGCTCATTTAGCTTTTGTCACTGCTGGCACACACCTCTGTCCTCAGCAGGTTCCAGTTGCCTCTTGCTCAGAAGCCTGCTCTCCTTGTGTGACTTCAGGGCTGCTGGAGCTTTTCCACCTAGACCCCAATATTAGCACAGAACCATAGAATTGTCAGGGTTGGAAGGGACCTCAAGGCTCATCCAGTTCCAGCGCCCCTGCCATGGCCAGGGACACCTCACACAGGTTGCTCACAGCCACATGCAGCCTGGTTGCAAAAACCTCCAGGAATGAGGCCTGTACCAAAATCAAATCGCTGTGAACTTAGAATCATGGAATTGTCAGGGTTGGAAGGGACCTCAAGTTCCAATGCCCCCTGCCATGGGCAGGGACACCTCACACTACAGCAGGTTGCTCACAGCCAGCCTGGCTGCAAAAACCTCCAGGCAGGAGGCTTCCACCACCTCCCTGGGCAACCTCTGCCAGGCTCTCACCACCCTCATGGCCAACAACTTCTTCCTCACATCCAAGCTCAATCTCCCCACTTGTACTTTTGCTCTATCCCCTCCAGTCGTATCACTCCGTGACACCCTCAAAAGTCCCTCCCCAGCTTTCTTGGAGCCCCCTTCAGGTACTCAAAGGCTGCTCTGAGGTCTCCCTATAGCCTTCTCCAGACTGCACAACCCCAGCTCTCTCAATCTGTCCTCACAGGGGAGGTTCTCCAGCCCTCTGATTGTCTTGGTGGCCTCTTCTGGACCTGTTCCAGCAGCTTCACGTCCCCGCTTGTGCTGGGGGGCAGCAGAACTGGAATGTCGCTCTAGCACAGTTATTCCTGAACTGGGACATTTTTTTCCTGGATGTAGTCTGTTTTAATTGGAGTGGGGGAAAAATGGGTACTGGAGATTTGCCATTCAGTGCTTGTGCTCAGCATTTCCTTGATGATTCATTTGATCTGAATAGCAAATATGCAGTTAGGAGTTGCAGACTGATTTGTTTCAAGTGTATTAAGCATTAGGATATCTTCTCATATGCTTCAAGATAAATAGTGGAGGTCTCAGAAGGCCTTGCTCATAGAATCACAGAATTGTCTCGGTTGGAAGGGAGCTCCAAAGGGCATCCAGTCCAACCCCCTGCACCCAGCAGGGACATCTTCCACCTGAGCAGGTTGCTCACAGCCTTCTCCAGCCTCACCTTCAACAGCTCCAGCCATGGAGCCTCAGCTCCCTCCCTGAGCAACCTGTTGCAGTGTTGCAGCAGCCTCCTGGGGCAGAACTTGTTCCTCACAGCCAATCTCCAGCTGCTCTGCTCTCCTTTCAACCCATTGCCCCTGGTGCTGTCCCTGCAGGCCTTTGGGCACAGTCCCTCTGCAGCCTTCTTGTAGCCCCTTCAGGTGCTGGCAGTCTGCTGTGAGGTCTGCCTGCATCCTTCTCTTCTGCAGGCTGAACACCCCCAGCTCCCTCAGCCTGTCCTCACAGCAGAGGTTCTCCAGCCCTTGGATCACTTTCATGTCCCTCCTCTGGAGCCTCTCCACCAGGTCCATGTCCTTCCTGTGCTGAGGGCTCCAGAGCTGGCCCCAGCCCTGCAGCTGAGGTCTCCCCAGAGCAGAGCAGAGGGGCAGGATCCTCTCTCTCCAGCTCTGGCCACACTGCTTTGGATGCAGCCCAGGCTGCCCTTGGCCTTCTGTGCTGCCAGTGCCCATTGCTGCCTCCTGCCCAGCTTCTCCCCCCCAGCACCCCAAGTCCTTTCTCTGCAGGGCTGCTTTTTGTCACCTTGTTTGTGGCTTATACCTGTTGAAGCTGGGCACTGCCAGAAGAGTTTGTTACTGAGTAGTTTCTGCTGTCCCTCCAACTGAGCACTAGTAAACTGCTTCCCTTCTAGTGCCTGTGAAAGCCTCATTGCCTGTGGTTAGAATCCCCTTCATGCTGAGCTGCTGAAGTGAGGCTGGTTTGAAATCAACCATTCAGGTAATGTTAGATGTGATCCAAGCACTACAGCTGTGATCTGCTGGGCAGAATGGTGCCTGCTCTTACCTCTTTCTCTCTCGCTCTGATTGTTCTAACAGGTTATGTGTCTCCAAAAGTAGAGGAGGATGTTGATGGCTTGATGGCTGACCAGGGAGAAAATGGGCTGGCCACCCAGAGCTGCATGTCAGTGGACCAGAGCTCTGAAGGCAATAGTGGGACTCCCCAAATGGTACCACTTGCCTATGGTAATCAGTGCTCATTTTTTTATTGGGATCTAGTGGTTGGTGGCTGAAAAATGCAGCAAAAGTAGGAATAATGGAGCAAAAATAGGAAATGGACTCTTCGGGGTGTCAGCGGGGTGATAGGGCTGGGGGGAGTGGAGCAAAACTAGGAGTGGGGAGGTGCTGGAAGGTGTCCAGAGAAGGGCCACGAGGATGAGCAGAGGGCTGGAGCTGCACTGCTGTGAGGACAGACTGAGGGAGTTGGGGTTGTGCAAGCTGGAGAGGAGAAGGCTCCCAGGAGACCTTCTTGTGGCCTTCGAGGATCTGAAGGGGGCTCCAAGAAAGCTGGGAAGGGACTTCTGAGGGTGCCCGGGAGTGATAGGACTGGGGGGGATGGAGCAAAAGTAGAAGTGGGGAGATTGAGCTTGGATGTGAGGAAGAAATTGTTGGCCATGAGGGTGGTGAGAGCCTGGCAGAGGTTGCCCAGGGAGGTGGTGGAAGCCTCCTGCCTGGAGGTGTTTGCAGCCAGGCTGGCTGTGGCTGTGAGCAACCTGTTGTAGTGTGAGGTGTCCCTGGCCATGGCAAAGGGTTGGGACTGGCTGCTCCTTGAGGTCCCTTCCAACCCTGACAGCTCTGTGATTCTATGTGCATTTATAATTTCAGATCTAAATTGCATGTGGGAGGCTCAGCCCCCCCCAGCTGCATGTGGAGGTGTCAGGTGGTGACAAACTCCCCAGGAGCCAGCAGTGGTCCCTGGCAGCCCAGCAGGCAGCTGTGTGCTGAGCTGCATCCAGAGCAGGGAGAGCAGCAGCACAGGGAGGGGATTCTGCCTCTCTGCTCTGCTCAGACCCCACCTGCAGCACTGCCTCCAGTTCTGGGCCCCCCAGCACAAGAGGGACCTGGAGCTGAGGGTCCAGAGGAGGCCACAAAGATGCTCAGAGGGCTGCAGAACCTTCCTATGGGGACAGGCTGGGAGAACAGGCGCTGTTGAGCCTGGAGAAAAGAAGGCTGCAGGGAGACCTTAGAGCAGCCTTCCAGTACCTGAAGGGGGCTCCAGGAGAGCTGGGCAGGGCCTTTGGATCAGGGCTGGGAGTGACAGGATGAGTGTTTCACAGCAGGCAAGCAGCCCAATTCCAAACGACCCAGCAACCTGAAAGGCAAAAGTCAGACGGGTGGTTGGCCTTGGTGGTTTTGGTGGTGCAGTGCTGTGATGGGCAGCCTGCTGATGTTCCTTTCCACTTTTCCCAGGAAGTGAAGGCTTAGCAGTGCTGGCTGATGGAGGGGCATCAGAGCTGAGCCAGCCTGCAGGCACGCAGAGGGGGAATGGTTACAGCCCGGAGAGGATGGATGTGGTGTTTGCCCGCAGCAAAAGGAAGCGCCTGGGCCCTCCTCTGCTGGGGCACGATGTGGTAGGTGGCACCAAACAGCAGCCCTCTGTTCTGAGCCCCCTGGGGATGTCCATTTTGCCTGCCCACCTCTCTTGCCCCCTCGAGGGATGCCCTGCCCATGGGTTCTTCAGTCCAGTGGTGCCTGAAAGGTTCCAGCAGGAGGCAAACCTTCTGGTGCTGTGCGCATCACAACGTCACCAAGGTTGGAAGAGACCTCAAAGATCATCAACCTGGCACCACAGACCTCATGACTAAACCATGGCACCAAGTGCCACATCCAGTCCCCTCTTGAACACCTGCAGGGATGGGGACTCCACCACCTCCCTGGGCAGCACAGGTGTGGCCTAACCAGTGCTGAGCACAGGGCACAATGACTTCCCTGCTCCTGCAGGCCACACTCTTCCTGATGCAGGCCAGGATGCCATTGGCCTTCTTGGCCACCTGGGCACACTGCTGCCTCATGTTCAGCTGCTGTCAACCAGTCCCCCCAGGTCCCTTTCTGCCTGGCTGCTCTCAGCCACTCTGACCCCAGCCTGGAGCACTGCCTGGGGTTGTTGTGGCCAATGTGCAGCACCTGGCACTTGGACTTGTTGACCTCCCTGCTCCTGCTGGCCACATTATGCTTCAGCTGGTGTGCAGCTGACAGTGGCTTCAACTAACTCCTCAGGTAGATTCATTAATTGCTGTTCTTTTCACTAGAAGTCTGTTTGTGTAATTTGGGATCATAGACAGTTTAAACTTGATGGTGAATGAGGATTTGCTTCCAGGAACAGCTCTGTCTGAAGACAGAGTGCATCTGTTTTAAAGGTGAGGCAGTCTGAAGCTTGGCTCTTGTCACTGTATTGAAATCTTCTCTTCCAGCAGTTGATTCACAGAATGGTTTGGATTGGAAGAGGCCTTAAAAGATCATCCAGCTCCAACCCCCCTGCCATGGGCAGGGACACCTCCCACCAGCCCAGGTTGCTCAGGGCCTCATCCAGCCTGGCCTTGAACACCTCCAGGCAGGAGGCAGCCACAGCCTCCCTGGGCAACCTGAGCCAGAGTCTCACCAGCCGCACTGCAAAGAATTTCTCCCTCATCTCCAGTCTCAATCTGCCCACTTCAAGCATCAATCCATTCCCTCTCATCCTATCACTCCCAGCCCTTGCAAAATGTCCCTCCCCAGGTTTTCTGTAGCCCTCTTCAGCTCCTGGCAGGCTGCTCTGAGGTCTCCCTGGAGCCTTCCCTTCTCCAAGCTGAACAGCCCCAACTCTCTCAGCCTGTGCTCACGGCAGAGCTGCTCCAGCCCTTGGAGCATCTTTGTCCCCCTCCCCTGGAGCCTCTCCATGTGGTCCATGTCCTTCCTGTGCTGAGGGCTCCAGAGGTGGCCCCAGCCCTGCAGGTGAGGTCTCCCCAGAGCAGAGCAGAGGGGCAGGATCCTCTCTCTCCAGCTCTGGCCACACTGCTTTGGATGCAGCCCAGGCTGCCCTTGGCCTTCTGTGCTGCCACTGCCCATTGCTGCCTCCTGTCCAGCTTCTCCCCCACCAGCACCCCCAGGGCCTTTCCCTCAGGGCTGCTCTCAATCTCCTCATCCCCCAGCCTGGATTGACAGTGAGGATTGTCCTGACCCAGGGTCTCTGCACCTGGTCCTCTTGAACCTCATGAGGGCCACCTGTGCCACCTCTCCAGCTTGTCCAGGACCCTCTGGATGCCATCCCATCCCTCTGGCGTACCAACAGCACCACTCAGCCTGGTGGGACCTGCATGCTTGCTGATGGTGCCCTCAATCCCACTGTCTGTGGCAGTGATAAGAACATTGAACAGAACCTGGTCAGAGTTGTCCATGTGGGGGCACTGCTGGTTCCTCTCTAAAAGCAGCTTGCAAGCAGTGAGAGGTTCCCACAGCTTCCCTGTGCAGAGTTCTTCCCACTGAAACCAACACTTCCCTCATTTCAAATCAATTCCTGTAGTGTCAAAACCTGGACAGAGGGTCAGAGTTACCCAAGCCTGGCTCTGTAGGGCAGAGGTTACTGGGAAGGTTCTGGCCTTAGAATAAGCAAAGGAAATTAGGTTTTAATCTACTGATATGCAAGAGGTTTCTGCTACACCTAAATAAGATCCTCCTGAAACAAGAGCTGAATGTTCAGAGCACCTGACCCACAGGCACAGAGGTGAGATGCTTGGGGTAAGCCTCACTGCCTTGGGTTGGTTTGTAGCCAGGGATGGGAACAGAACTACAACTGGAGTGTCCCAGTAGGATTCCTAGCAGGTTATCTTTGTTCTTTGATTGTACCCTCAGCAGTTTTGCAGATGACACCAAGCTGTGTGGTCTAGGACAGGCTGGAGGGCAGGGATCCATCCAGAGGGACTGGGACAGGCTGGAGAGGTGAGCCCAAGCCAACCTCATGAAGTGCAACAGGGCCAAGACACCTGGGCTGGGGCAATCTCAAGCACAGACCCAGGCTGGGTGAGGAGAGGCTGGAGAGCAGCCTGGAGGAGAAAGCCTTGGGGGTGTCAGTTGGTGACAAACTCCCCAGGAGCCAGCAGTGGTCCCTGGCAGCCCAGCAGGCAGCTGTGTGCTGAGCTGCATCCAGAGCAGGGAGAGCAGCAGCACAGGGAGGGGATTCTGCCCCTCTGCTCTGCTCAGACCCCACCTGCAGCACTGCCTCCAGTTCTGGGGCCCCCAGCACAAGAGGGACCTGGAGCTGCTGGAGAGGGTCCAGAGGAGGCCACAAAGGTGATCAGAGGGCTGCAGAACCTCTGCTGTGGGAACAGGCTGAGAGTTGGGTCTGTTCAGCCTGGAGAAAAGGGAGGCCTCAGAGCAGCCTTCCAGTACCTGAAGGGAGCTACAAGAAAGCCAGGAAGGGACTTCTGCCAAGGGCTGGGAGTGATAGGATGAGAGGGAATGGATTGAAGCTTGAGGAGGGCAGATTGAGACTGCAGAGGAGGAAGAAATTCTTCCCATTGAGGCTGGTGAGGCTCTGGCACAGGTTGCCCAGGGAGGCTGTGGCTGCCTTCTGCCTGGAGGTGTCTAGCACCAGGATGGATGAGGCCCTGAGCAAACTGGGCTGGTGGGAGGTGTCCCTGCCCATGGCAGGGGAGTTGGAACTGGATGATCTTCAAGGTCCCTTCCAATCCAACCCATTCTGTGAATCCCTGCATTAGTTTTTGTGTTAATGTTGGGGGGGAGATTTCAACCCATCACAGGTTTTGACTTGTTTCAGTATTCCAAACACTGAAAGTTCCTTTTGTTTGTTTCCCAGATGAGAAGCAGGGAAGGAGAATATGAAGACAGTGACAATATCCTGTATGAGTATGAGCCTGACTATGAATGTGTAAGTGAAGTTCCTTCTCTTCTGCTTGGCAGGCCTTGGCAAGCCTTGGCAAGCTGCTCTGGGCATGCCTGTTTCAGGGGAGACTAAAATAACCTGAATTTGGGACTTCTTGGCTTAATGTGATGCACTGAGCCTGGGTTTATATCACTGCCTTACACCTTCTTTGTTTTCCCCTTCTTATTTTCATGGAAAAGGGAAGTATTGTATCTGAAGCTTCCTACACTGAGGTCTCTGACACTGGAGATCAGCAGAAAACTCTCATGGAGGTCCTTGCTTACTGCCAGGTATGGTTTTGTTTGCTTTCTCTCTGAAATGGAATTTAAACAGTTGATTTCTCAGGAAGCTTTGCCTGGATGGCAGCCAGGCACTAGTGGTGTCCCCCAGGGATCAGTGCTGGGCCCCAGCCTGTTCAATAACTTCATTGATGATCTGGAGGAGGGCATTGAGTCCATCAGCAGTAAGTTTGCACAGGACAGCAAGCTGGAGGCAGGAGTTGATCTGTTAGAGGGCAGAAGAGCTCTGCAGAGGGACCTTGCCAGGCTGGACAGATGGGCAGAGTCCAAGGGCAGGAGACTGAACACATCCAAGTGCCAGGTTCTACACATTGGCCACAACAACCCCAGGCAGTGCTCCAGGCTGGGGTCAGAGTGGCTGGAGAGCAGCCAGGCAGAGAGGGACCTGGGGGTAGTGCTTGAGAGTAGGCTGAACATAAGGCAGCAGTGTGCCCAGGGGGCCAAGAAGGCCAAGGGCATCCTGGCCTGCATCAGGAAGAGTGTGGCCAGCAGGAGCAGGGAAGTCATTGTGCCCTGTGCTCAGCACTGCTGAGGCCACACCTTGAGTCCTGTGTCCAGTTCTGGGCCCCTCAGTTTAGGAAAGATGTTGAGCTGCTGGAAGGTGTCCAGAGAAGGGCAACAAAGCTGGGGAGGGGTCTGGAGCACAGCCCTGTGAGGAGAGGCTGAGGGAGCTGGGCTTGCTTAGCCCGGAGAGGAGGAGGCTCAGGGGAGACCTTCTTGCTCTCTCCAACTCCCTGAAGGGAGGTTGTAGCCAGGTGGGGGTTGGTCTCTTCTGCCAGGCAGCCAGCACCAGCACAAGAGGACACAGTCTCAAGCTGTGCCAGGGGAGGTTTAGGCTGGAGGTGAGGAGAAGATTCTTCACAGAGCAAGCTGTTAGCCATTGGAATGTGCTGCCCAGGGAGGTGGTGGAGTCCCCATGCCTGGAGGTGTTCAAGAGGGGATTGGATGTGGCACTTGGAGCCATGGTTTTGTAGTCCTGAGGTGTTGGGTGACAGGTTGGATTTGATGATCTTTGAGGTCTATTCCAATCTTATTGATTCTATGATTCTATAATCTATGACTTGCTACGTTTGATAACCTGGGACTTTGACAACCTATGGGTTGTTTAGTCTGGGAAAGAGAAGGCTGAGGGCAGAGCTTATTGCTCTCTAGAGCTCCCTGAAAGGAGGCTGGAGTGAGGCTGGGGTTGGTCATTTCTCCCAAATACCTGGGCACAGGAGGAGAGGCAATGAGGTGAAGCTGTGCCAGGGGAGGGATAGATTGGGCATGAGGAAAAACTAGAAGTGGGGAGATTGAGCTTGGATGTGAGGAAGAAGTTGTTGGCCATGAGGGTGGTGAGAGCCTGGCAGAGGTTGCCCAGGGAGGTGGTGGAAGCCTCCTGCCTGGAGGTGTTTGCAGCCAGGCTGGATGTGGCTGCAACCTGCATCCTGGGTGTGAGCAACCTGCTGTAGTGTGAGGTGTCCCTGGCCATGGCAGGGGGGTTGGAACTGGCTGCTCCTTGAAGTCCCTTCAAACCCTGACCATTCTGTGATTCTATGATTCTGTGATTCAAACCATTCCCCTTTGGCCTGGCTCCAGACCCCCTCAGCAAAAGTCTCTCTGCAGCCTTCCTGCAGGATGCCTTCAGCTCCTGGCAGGCAGCTCTGAGGTGCCCCTGGAGCCTTCTCTTCTGCAGGCTGAACACCCCCAGCTCCCTCAGCCTGTGCTCACAGCAGAGCTGCTCCAGCCCTTGGAGCATCTTGGTGGCTTTCCTCTGGCCTCACTCCAGCAGCTCTGTGTCCTTTCTTCAGCTGGTTTCTTGTGCTGTTTTCACTCTCCCTTTTCTTGTCAGGCCATGTATGAAGCCATACAGAAACTGGATAGGAAATTCGACCTGCTGCATCGGAAGGTCTCCGAGCTGCAGCACACTCGTGTCAAGCCACTGCTGCTGAAGCCTGTGAGTATTCCTCCCACTTCCTCTGATGCTTCTTTAAAAAGTAAAGACCCTCTCCTCATTTTAATCTCAGTGAAAGCAGCAAAGGAGCAGCCTTAAAATGTATTTCAGTTGCATCATTCTCAGCTTCTTACTCCATGCCAGTTTCGGTCTCCTCTGTTGTTCTTGACAGCGGCTGTGGAATGTGACCTGTATAGAATCATGGAATGGCTTGGCTTGGAAGGGAGCTCCAAAGGGCATCCAGTCCAACCCCCTGCACTCAGCAGGGACATCCTCCACCACAGCAGCTTGCTCACAGCCTTCTCCAGCCTCACCTTCAACAGCTCCAGCCATGGAGCCTCAGCTCCCTCCCTGGGCAACCTGCGGCAGAGTTGCAGCAGCCTCCTGGGGCAGAACTTGTTCCTCACAGCCAATCTCCATCTGCTCTGCTCTCCTTTCAACCCATTGCCCCTGGTGCTGTCCCTGCAGGCCTTTGCAAACAGACTCTCCCTCACTCTAAAGAATGTCTTACTAATCTCCAGTCTTAATCTGCCCTCCTCAAGCTTCAGTCCATTCCCTCTCATCCTATCACTCCCAGCCCTTAGCAGAAGTCATTTCCTGGCTTCCTTGCAGTCCCTTTCAGGTACTGGCAGGCTGCTCTAAGGTCCCCCTGGAGCCTTCTCTTCTCCAGGCTGAACACCCTCAGCTCCCTCAGCCTGCCCTCATAGCAGAGGTTCTCCATCCCTCTGATCATCTTCCTGGGGTCTTCTGGCCCTGCTCCATCAGGTCCATGTGCTTCATGTGTTAAGGGCTCCAGAGCTGGACACAGTGCTCCAGGTGGGGTCTCAGCAGAGCAGAGGGAGAGAATCCCCTTTCCATTTTGTTCCTGTGTGGTCAGTCCTCTGTAAACTAAGGAGACAGAATATTGCTGCTTGTAAAAATGCTCTTGAAAGGGAAAACACAACCATTTGTGATTTGGAAGAAGCTCATAAACCCCATGGTGACCTTTCTCTGCCACCAGTGCTGCTGAGCTTTGAACAGGGCAAAGGGTTTCCTGCTGTCAGGAGATGTCAGGACTTCAGTTGAGGCCTTTTACTTTAAGGGTGTTAGGAGCAATGAGCTTCCTGTGCACACCAGTTACCAGCTGCATAGTTGGCTTTGAGTGGGAAGTGCATTTCTGTTGACAGCTCCAAGCTGGTGCTGTCCACACATCCAGGAATAGAAGGCTCAGGCAACAATAACTGCTCTTTTCAGCTACAGTTGGACCTTGCAAGCCTCTCTGCTCCTACCCTCCCCTCTGATTGTGTGGGATGGAAGCTGCTTAAGAAAGGCTCAGATTAAAAGTGACCTACACTGGATTGGGTTTGGGGTCTTCTATTGATTGAAGAAGGCTTTTATACCTATTGAAGGAGGAACCCAGCAGCCTGCCAATCATTTCTTTGAGCAGCTCTGGCATCTCTGTCTTGAAAGTCCTCAGGAATGCTGCAGAGCTATGAACAGAAGTTCACAGCTCTGCTATTGGTGGGCTTAGGATATCAAGAAGGAAAGGTGGATGGTAAAGATTCAAACATTCATTCATAGAATGGTTGGAAGGGACCTTAAAGGTCATCTAGATCCAACCCCCACTGTCATAGGCCAGGCTGGATGAGGCCTTGGGCAGCTGAGTCTTAGTTGAGAGGTGTCCCTGGGCATGATGGGGAGTTCTGAGGTCCCTTCCAATCTAAGCCTTTCAATCACTCTGTGGCTTCATGAAGTGTGGCCAGCAGGGCCAGGGAGGGCATTCTGCCCCTCTGCTCTACTCTGCTGAGACCACAGCTGCAGCTCTGTGTCCAGGTCTGGAGCCTCTGTACCAGGAAGGGTCTGGAGGTGCTGGAAGGTGTCCAGAGAAGGGCCAGGAGGATGAGCAGAGGGCTGGAGCTGCTCTGCTGTGAGGAGAGACTGAGGGAGCTGGGGTTGTGCAGGCTGGAGAGGAGAAGGCTCCCAAGAGACTTAATTGTGGCCTTCCAGGATGTGAAGGGGGCTCCAGGAAAGCTGGGGAGGGACTTTTGAAGGGGTCTGGGAGTGATAGGATGGGGGGGATGGAGCAAAAGTAGAAGTGGGGAGATTGAGCTTGGATGTGAGGAAGAAGTTGTTGGCCATGAGGGTGGTGAGAGCCTGGCAGAGGTTGCCCAGGGAGGTGGTGGAAGCCTCCTGCCTGGAGGTGTTTGCAGCCAGGCTGGCTGTGGCTGTGAGCAACCTGCTGTAGTGTGAGGTGTCCCTGGCCATGGCAGGGGGGTTGGGACTGGCTGCTCCTTGAGGTCCCTTCCAACCCTGGCACTTCTGTGGTTCCATGGCAATGATTACTTGTTGCAAGTGCTCAAATATAGTCTTCCAGGTTTGCAAACTTTAAAGGAGTGACCAACTATGTCTGACTTAACCTTTCAATTGTTTTCTGGATCCCATTTGCAGAAGCCCCTTGGATTCCCCTACAGAAGCTCCAGCCATCTGCCCCCAGGGAAAATAAGAGTACAGAACTCCATGGAAAGGAAATCAAATCTTCAGCTCCCTTCAGCAGGCCAGGCAAGGCACAGCCCAGGCCTGGGGGCTGGCTTGCCAAATGGCAGTGTGCAGGTCAATCCCCCCATAAACCAAGTCCCGCAGAGCCCTCAGGTGGAAGTGCAGCAGCCTGTGCAGAGGCAGAGCCCTCCCCTCCCCACCATCGTCTCTACTCGCTCCCTGCACTCCTCCCTGGCAGCAGCCAGCGAGATCCCAGACCTCCTTCCACCACCAAATCTGGTGGAGAGCTTTGGGGAAGGTGCTGCCACCGTTGCATCCTCACCAGTGGCCTCCTCCTCATCGATGCCAGCACCACCTGAGAGCAGCCTGGGGGACAACCGTGTGGTGGTGAACTACAGAAGTGCAGCTGGGGGTGGAAGCAGCAGTAAGGAAGCAGCGCCTGCTGCAGTGCCCCTCGACTCCAGCCTCGGTGAGTCCCTTCGCAGGAAACACTCTGAAGTGAAGGCTGAAGGAGCTGCTGCTGGTGGAAGGAGTTGTGCCTCAGGGAAGCTCCTTTGGCACTCTTTAGCAAGGCTAAGAGAGCAGAGCTTGGCTGCCTTGGAAGCATTTCCAGTGTGGAATGATATCTGTCCCTGCCCTGAAGGGTGGGTGTCAGAGAGAGGGACCCTGGCAGGCTGAGGAGACACTGATTAGCTTCATTAAGGCAAAGTGCAGCTGGGTCTGGGCAGCCCTGTGCCAATCCAGGCTGGGGGGACAAGGAGATTGAGAGCAGCCCTTGCAGAGCAGGACCTGGGGGTGCTGGTGGGGGAGAAGCTGAGCAGGAGGCAGCAATGGGCACTGGCAGCACAGAAGGCCAAGGGCAGCCTGGGCTGCATCCAAAGCAGTGTGGCCAGAGCTGGAGAGAGAGGATCCTGCCCCTCTGCTCTGCTCTGCTCTGGGGAGACCTCAGCTGCAGGGCTGGGGCCAGCTCTGGAGCCCTCAGCACAGGAAGGACATGGACCTGATGGAGAGGCTCCAGAGGAGGCCATGAAGATGATCAGGGGCTGGAACAGCTCTGCTGTAAGGACAGGCTGAGAGGGCTGAGGTTGTTCAGCCTGGGAGACCTAAGAGCAGCCTGCCAGTACCTGAAAGGTGCTACAAGAAATCTGGGAAGGGATATTTGTCAGGGGCTGGGAGTGATTGGGGGAGAGGGAATGGATTGAAGCTTGAGGAGGGCAGATTGAGACTGGAGAGGAGGAAGAAATTCTTTCCAGTGAGGCTGGGGAGACTCTGGCACAGGTTGCCCAGGGAGGCTGTGGATGGAGGTCATGGACCTCCTTGGGGGGTGTTCAAAGCCATGAGCAACTTGGGCTGGTGGAAGGTGTCCCTGCCCATGGCAGGGGGGTTGGAACTGGATGATCTTTGTGGTCCCTTCCAACCCAAACCATTCTCTGACAAATCACAGCCAGGAGGATTTGCTGTGGCAGAGAACCAACACTGAGAGTCCCACAGAGTTTTGACAGAGCGTTCCTTTTTCTTCACTGCTTGCTTGGCCTTTTCAATTAATGTTTGTTTTTTCTTTCTTTCCTGGGGTTGTTTTTGTTGTACCAAAGAGTTTGTTGGTGACCCAGGAAGGAATGTGAAAGTGCCTGGGACCTACCTGATGAAGGCTCGGCAGAAGACGAAGCCCAAGTACGCCGCGCGCTACCTGGTGCGAGTGCTCTTCCCCAAGGAGGCCCTGATGAGCACCACGCTGGGGGTGGGTGCCCGAGGCCACAGGACACTGGATCCCAACAAAATCGCTGCAGTGAGAGGTATGGGAGCCTGCCAGATGCACAGCTGGGCTGCTTTGCTGCCTGCCAGCGCTCCTGGCTGGTGAGGAGCTCTTTGTTGGGGGTGTTCCTGCTGCTCATTGTGAGCAAAGGGTCAAAGTGGGCCAAGGGCATCCTGGCCTGGCTCAGAGCTGGTGTGGGTAGCAGGAGCAGGACAGTGATGGTGCCTCTGGACTCAGCCCTGGTGAGGCCACAGCTTGAGCACTGAGTTCAGTTCTGGGCACCTCAGCATAGGAAAGACATTGAGGGGCTGGAGAGTGTCCCGAGAAGGGTGACCAGGCTGGGGAGGGGCTTGGGGGCATCATACAAGGAGCAGCTGAGGGAGCTGGGGGTGTTCAGTGTGGAGAAGAGAAGGCTGAGGGCAGAGCTTATTGCTCTCTGCAGCTCCCTGAAAGGAGGCTGGAGTGAGGCTGGGGTTGGTCTCTTCTCCCAAGCACCCAGGGACAGGAGGAGAGGCAATGAGGTGAAGCTGTGCCAGGGGAGGGTCAGGTTGGGCATGAGGAAAAACTTGAGAGAGTGGTAAGGGGTTGGAACAGGCTGCCCAGGGAGGTGGTGGAGTCTCCTTCACTGGAGCAATTCCAGAGTCACCTGGATGTGTTCCTGTGTGAGCTGCCCTGGATGTTCCTGCTGTGGCAGGGGACTTGGCCTGGAGCTCCCTTCCAACCCCCTCCCATTCTGTGATTCTGTAACACAGTGAAGATGGGAAGGACATTCTCCTTAATATGTTAGGCCATTGGCACAGATGCCATAGCACGTGAGTGTGAGCCTCCAGATTCCCTTCCTTGCCTTCCTATGTGTATGTTGTAGCTCTTGCAGCATCAGCACTGCTCTGCCTCTCTTTGTAGGAGATTATTGTTGTTGCTGTAAAGGGTTTGCATGATAAGTCACAGCTCCCCCCTAATTCTGGCAGGAATCACAGAATGTGAGGGGTTGGAAGGGAGCTGCAGAGAGCAGCCAGGCCAAGCCCCCTGCCACAGCAGGAGCACCCAGGGCAGCTCACACAGCAACACAGCCAGCTGGCTTTGCAATGCCTCCACACAAGGACACTCCACAACCTCTCTGGGCAGCCTGCTCCAGCCCTCTCACACCCTCACAGCCAAAAAGCTTTCCCTCCTCTTCCCCTGGCACCTCCTCTGCTCCAGCTGACACCCAGTGCCCTTGGGCTGTCCTTGCACATCCCTCAGCAGAGCCTGGCTGCCTCCTCCCCACACTGCCCTGCACATCTTCAGCCCAGCACTGAGGGCAGCCCTCAGGCTCCTCTGCTCCAAGCTCCAAGCCCCAGCTGCCTCAGCCTGGCCTCACAGGGAGATCTTCCACTGCCTGCAGCAGCCTGGGGCTCTGCCATCGACTCTCCCAAACAGTTCCCCGAGGTTCTTCTATGAACTGAGGATCCCCAGAACTGGACCCAAGATTGCAGCTGTGGCCTCCCCAGGGTGGAGCAGAGGTTCTCTCACAATGCTTATGGGGAAATAAAGCTAAGTCTGTTCTCTCTGTCCTTACAGGGGGATGTTCCTTAATAACCAAACCATGACTCCCAACAGCTCATAGAAGCATCAGTGCACATCTCAGCTGTGCTGTTTGCCTTCAAACCATCAGTTTACTTTTTCTCCCTAATTACAGCTGGAAATGCAGAGCTGCTACGTGGGGAGCAGTAAAATGTGAAGCATCTCTTACCTTCCTCTCTCGCTTTCCCAACCAGGATACTCTTTTAACTACTGCTTGCTTTTTTTTTTTTGTCAGGAGGCTCACATTTGTTTATTTTTCCTGTGTTTCATATGCAGAATTTCTTGCAGCTACCTTTCCAAGCTATGATTTGAGTGTGCATGGGAGGGACTGGAACACCTGCGTGACAAACATCAACGCCATGATCCGCTGCTTGCGCTCCCAGCCCAAACTGACCCTGGTAAGCTGCCTGAGGGCCTGCAGGGATCATAGCCCCATGGAACTGGCAGGGATGGAAGGCATTTCAAGGAGCAGCCAGTTCCAAACCCCCTGTCATGGCCAGGGACACCTCACACTACAGCAGGTTGCTCACAGCCACAGCCAGCCTGGCTGCAAACACCTCCAGGCAGGAGGCTTCCACCACCTCCCTGGGCAACCTCTGCCAGGCTCTCACCACCCTCATGGCCAACAACTTCTTCCTCACATCCAAGCTCAATCTCCCCACTTCTACTTTTGCTCCATCCCCCCCAGTCCTATCACTCCCTGACCCCTTCAAAAGTCCCTCCCCAGCTTTCTTGGAGCCCCCTTCAGATCCTGCAAGGCCACAAGAAGGTCTCCTGGGAGCCTTCTCCTCTCCAGACTGCACAACCCCAACTCTCTCAGTCTGTCCTCACAGCAGAGCAGCTCCAGCCCTCTGCTCATCCTCATGGCCCTTCTCTGGACACCTTCCAGCACCTCCAGATCCTTCCTGGCACAGAGGCTCCAGACCTGGCCACAGAGCTGCAGCTGTGGTCTCAGCAGAGTGGAGCAGAGGTGCAGAATCCCCTCCCTGGGCCTGCTGGCCACACTTCTCTTGCTGCAGCCCAGGCTCTGCTTGGCTCTCTGGGCTGCAAGTGCTCACTGCTGGCTCCTGTTGAGCTTCTCCTCCCCCAGCACCCCCAGGTCCTTTTCTTCAGGGCTGCTCTCCAGCCAGTCCCTACCCAGCCTGTATCAGTGCTTGGGATTGAGCACTCTAGGCTGTGTTGTTCTTCTTTCTCATGTGGAGTATTTGAACTCTTCATCATGCAACAGCTGTGACTTGCACATTCCTTGGGTTCTGTCTCTGCATTCCTCAGCACAGGTCTGTTGAGCACAGCACTAGTTCCATACTGGGAGCTGGACAGGCTGCAGAGGTGGCCTGAGGAGTTTCATGGGATTCAATTAGGCAAAGTGCAAGGACCTGCACTTAGGTCAGAGCAATCCTAGATACCAGTCCAGGCTGGGGGATGAGGAGACAGCGAGCAGCCCTGCAGGACTTGGGGGTGCTGGTGAGGGAGAAGCTGTGCAGGAGGCAGCAATGGGCACTGGCATCACAGAAGGCCAAGGGCAGCCTGGGCTGCATCCAAAGCAGTGTGGCCAGAGCTGGAGAGAGAGGATCCTGCCCCTCTGCTCTGCTCTGGGGAGACCTCACCTGCAGGGCTGTGTCCAGCTCTAGAGCCCTCAGCACAGGAAGGACATGGACCACATGGAGAGGCTCCAGAGGAGGCCATGAAGGTGATCAGGGGCTGGAACAGCTCTGCTCTGAGTGCAGGCTGAGGGAGCTGGGGGTGTTCAGCCTGCAGAAGAGAAGGCTCCAGGCAGACCTCACAGCTGCCTGCCAGGACCTGAAGGGACTACAGAAAGGCTGCAGAAGGACTGTGCCCAAAGGCCTGCAGGGACAGCAGCAGGGGCAATGGTTTGAAAGGAGGGCAGAGCAGATGGAGATTGGCTGTGAGGAACAAGTTCTGCCCCAGGAGGCTGCTGCAACACTGCCACAGGTTGCCCAGGGAGGGAGCTGAGGCTCCATGGCTGGAGCTGTTGAAGGTGAGGCTGGAGAAGGCTGTGAGCAAGCTGCTGTGGTGGAGGATGTCCCTGCTGAGTGCAGGGGGTTGGGCTGGATGAGCTTTGGAGCTCCCTTCCAACCCAAACCATTTTATGCTTCTGTGAATACTGGAAGTATTCTGCTGCCAAAAGGCTTTGTGACTGTTGAGGATCCTCCCAGAAAGAGTCACTGGAATGTGCTGCCTAGGCAGGTGGTGGAGTCACAGTATCACAGTATCACTTAGGTTGGAAAGGACCTTGAGGATCATCGAGTCCAACCTATCAACACAGACCCCATGACTAGACCATGGCACCAGGTGCCACGTCCAATCTGCCCTTGAACGCCTCCAGGGTCGATGACTCAACCACCTCCCTGGGCAACCCGTTCCAATGATGAATGACTCGCTCGGTGAAGAACTTCCTCCTCACCTCGAGTCTGAACCTCCCCTGGCACAGCTTGAGACTGTGTCCTCTTGTTCTGGTGCTGGTTGCCTGGGAGAAGAGGCCAACCCCTTCCTGGCTACAACCACCCTTCAGGTAGTTGTAGAGGGCAATGAGGTCACCCCTGAGCCTCCTCTTCTCCAGGCTAAACAATCCCAGCTCCCTCAGCCTCTCCTCATAGGGCTTGTGTTCAAGGCCTCTCCCCAGCCTTGTTGCCCTTCTCTGGACACGCTCAAGTGTTTCGATGTCCTTCTTAAACTGAGGGGCCCAGAACTGGACACAGTACTCAAGGTGCAGCCTAACCAAAGCAGAGTACAGGGGCACTGTGACCTCCCTGCTCCTGCTGGCCACACTGTTCCTAATGCAGGCCCATCCCTGGATGTGTTCATAAAAGGATTGAATGTGGCACTTGGAGCCATGGTTTAGTTGTCAGGAGGTGTTAGGTGATAGGTTGGGCTTGATGATCTCTGAGGTCCTTTTCAATCTGGTTGATGATTCTATGATTCTGTGATCCGTTTCAGCCATGGTTGTCACAGTGGGATTCAGGAGTAACTTTCTTGCAAATACCTGGGATCTAATTGCTAGGAAGGGAGAGATGAGCTGGTCCTCTAATTAGAGGAGGGGTAGGCTTCTGCCTGTGCCTCTGCTAACCTCTTTTCATGTTTCAGGAGGCAGCTGAAGGGAAGGAAAAAGTGGGTGATGGCCCAGATACATCCCCAGATGGGGAAGGCACTTCTCAGAACTCTGAGACTATCTCCAGCATCACAGCTGACACAGCACAGAATGCAGGGCTGGAGAAGCTTCCAGAAGCTTTCCACAACCTTCCAGTCCAGAAGCCAACGTCTCTGGAACCCATGGGTAAGCTGAGACATTTGCCCCTTTTGCTGCATGTGTGTCTTAACATATGAAATGGCCAAGGGGTGGCTTGAGGGGTCAGTGGAATCGTGTGGCAAAGGGATTTGCTGAGCTGTGGGAATCCTTTTCCTCCTCCAGTCTTGGTTAACATCTTTGTTGGTGCCATGGACAGTGGCATTGAGTGCACCCTCAGCTGGTTTGCTGATGGCACCAAGTTGTGTGGTGCAGCTGACAGCTGAAGGGATCCATCCAGAGTGACCTGGACAGGCTGCAGAGTTGGGCCCATGACAACTTCATGATGTTCAACAAGACCAAGGGCAAGGTCCTACATCTGAAACAGGGCAATCCCAGGCACTGATATAGGCTGGGCAGGGACTGGCTGGAGAGCAGCCCTGAAGAAAAGGCCTTGGGGGTGCTGGGGGAGGAGAAGCTCAACAGGAGCCAGCAGTGAGCACTTGCAGCCCAGAGAGCCAAGCAGAGCCTGGGCTGCAGCAAGAGAAGTGTGGCCAGCAGGGCCAGGGAGGGGATTCTGCCCCTCTGCTCCACTCTGCTGAGACCACAGCTGCAGCTCTGTGTCCAGGTCTGGAGCCTCTGTTCCAGGAAGGAGGTTCTCCAACCCTCTGATCATCTTTGTGGCCTCCTCTGGAGCCTCTCCATCAGGTCCTTGTCCTTCCTGTGCTGAAGGCTCCACAGTGGACACAGCCCTGCAGGTGAGGTCTCAGCAGAGCAGAGGGGCAGGATCCCCTCACTCCAGCTCTGGCCACACTGCTTTGGATGCAGCCCAAGCTGCCCTTGGCCTTTTGTGCTGCCAGTGCCCATTGCTGCCTGCTGTAGTCACCACAGATCACCAGAATGGAAATGAACAGAAATGATTAGTGCTTCACAATCATGCAGTTCTAATGCCTGGGAGCCTGACACTGAGCCATCAATAGCATCATTTGCTGTACATCATTGGTATTCTTTGGGAGCCCTGACCTATATTCTGCTACAGAGGATCCTGGAGACTCCTTTGCAAATGAAAGCAAATGTTAGACCCTCCCCTGGAGCAGGTTGCTCCTGGTTGATCCCAGGAGTAAATACACCCAGGGAGGGCCTTAATCATAGAATCACAGAATTGTCAGGGTTGGAAGGGACCTCAAGGAGCAGCCAGTTCCAAACCCCCCCTGCCATGGCCAGGGACACCTCACACTACAGCAGATTGCTCACAGCCACAGCCAGCCTGGATGCAAAAACCTCCAGGCAGGAGGATTCCACCACCTCCCTGGGCACCCTCTGCCAGGCTCTCACCACCCTCATGGGCAACAACTTTTTCTTCACATCCAAGCTCAATCTCCCCACTTCTACTTTTGCTCCATTCCCCCCAGTCCTATCACTCCCTGACCCCCTCAAAAGTCCCTCCCCAGCTTTCTTGGAGCCCCTTTCCGATTCTGGAAGGCCACAAGGGAGTCTCCTGGGAGCCTTCTCTCCAGACTGAGGAGCCCAAACTCTCTCAATCTGTCCTCATAGGAGGACATGAATCTCTGAATACATTCAATCTCTCTCTGTCTCTCCCTCTCTGAGCCCTCCCTAGGGTTCCAGACTCACGCTTCCTTGCTGCTTTGCATTTGTGGTTCTCTGCTTTCCTGCTGACCAGCTCTGCTCCTCCTCTTCTATCCAATCCCTCTTGCAAATGCCAAGAACTTCCTTGTGTGCAGATTTTACCACTTCCAAGCCTCTGAATGAGTGCAGTGTGTGTGTCTCTCCCTCCCTGCCATGCTGCCAGACTTCCTGGGCAGCCCCTGGCGCAAGGTGCAGTTGCCCTTCTCGGTCATCTATGTGGCCAAGGGGAAGTCGCGGCCGGAGCTCTCCGCTCGCTTCCTGATCCGCCACATGTTCACCGAGGAGGTGCTGGTGAGGAGCAACGTCTATGGCAACCTGGAACGTGGCATGAGCCCTCTGGACTCCCACAAGATTAATGCTCTCAGGGGTAAGGAGGAAAAACACCACTGCTCAAAGTGTGACCTGGGCAGGGGGGGCAGGGGTGAGGGGCAGCGATCCACTTTGCGTCCCACGAGCAGAGCCTGCAGCTGCAGCAGCCTGAGGCTGGCAGGATGTTGTGGCAGGGGTCTGGTGCAGGCCTGCAGCAAGCTGAGAGGAAGCAGGGGAAGTGGTGGTTGAGCAGCTAAAGGTGGTTTACAGGTCATAAACCTGGCTAGTATGAGCCAGCAATGGGCACTGGCAGCACAAAAGGCCAAGGGCAGCCTGGGCTGCATCCAAAGCAGTGTGTCCAGAGCTGGAGAGAGAGGATCCTGCCCCTCTGCTCTGCTCTGGGGAGACCTCACCTGCAGGGCTGGGGCCAGCTCTGGAGCCCTCAGCACAGGAAGGACATGGACCTGATGGACAGGCTCCAGAGGAGGGACACAGAGATGATAAGAGAAGTGGAGAACCTCTGCTTTGAGTGCAGGCTGAGAGAGCTGTGGGTGTTCAGCCTGGGGTAGAGGAGGTGCCAGGCAGACCTGAGAGAAGCCTGCCAGGACCTGAAGGGACTACAGAAAGGCTGCAGAGGGACTGTGCCCAAAGGCCTGCAGGGACAGCACCAGGGGCAAGGGTTTGAAAGGAGAGCAGAGATTGGCTGTGAGGAACAAGTTCTGCCCCAGGAGGCTGCTGCAACACTGCAACAGGTTGCCCAGGGAGGGAGCTGAGGCTCTATGGCTGGAGCTGTTGAAGGTGAGGCTGGAGAAGGCAATGAGCAGCCTGCCCCTTGTCCTAGCACGGGACAGGCTGTTCCTGCCATGGTGGCCTGCACTTGTTTGTGCTTCCTTGCACACACCCAGAGAATGCAGCTTGCCTGAAGGATTGCTGGTTGAGTGCTCTCTGTGTGTTTGGTTTCAGACTTCCTTCAGGAGAATTTCCCTTCCTTTGACCTGAAGGAGACAGGCTATGACTGGAAGGCCTGCGTGGCTGCCATCAACAGCACCATCCGCAGCCTCAGGCACGACTACAAGAAGGCTACAGCTGGCATCCACTGGAAGGCCCTGGCACCACCGCTGAGCAGGTTCAGGAGTCCTGCCCAGGGCCCTGCACTGCTGAAACCATTTCAGAGTGACACTATCAACCTCACAGACTGAAGCTCTCTGCCCTCTGGCTCCAATCTGCCTTCAGCTGGTTGTTACAAGTCCTCCCTGCAAGGCTCTGACCTGGACTTGTGTGTCTGACACTGAGCTTCCAAGCAGCACTAAGCTATTCTTTCATCAGACCAAAGTCAGGGTTCCCTGAGTCTGCTGGTAACTCCTCCTAGGAATGGCATTTGTGCTCCTCAGAAGTACCTCCCACTGTTTCCTGTAGCATTGCTATCAGCCCTCCACCAGAAGTATCTACTGCTCATGGCTCCCTGGCTGGCCGCTCGGGGCTCCTTACTCGGGGCTCCCTGGCTGGGGCTCAGGGCTCCTTGACTGCTCCTCATGGCTCCCTGGCTGGCTCCTGGGGGCTCCCTGGCCAGCCAGTCCAGGCTCCCTGGTCTGGCTGCTCAGGGCTTCCTGACTGTTTCTCATGGCTCCCTGGGCTTGGGGCTGCTTGGGGCTCCTGGCTGGCCGCTCGGGGCTTCTCGCTCGGGTCTCCCTAGGCTGGCCGCTCGGGGCTTCTCGCTCGGGGCTCCCTAGGCTGGGCTCCTCGGGGCTCTCTGGCTGGCCACTCGGGGCTCCCTAGGCTGCGCTCCTCGGGGCTTCTCGCTCGGGGCTCCCTAGGCTGGGCTCTTTGGGGCTTCTCGCTCGGGGCTCCCTAGGCTGGGCTCCTCGGGGCTTCTCGCTCGGGGCTCCCTAGGCTGGGCTCTTCGGGGCTTCTCGCTCGGGGCTCCCTAGGCTGGGCTCCTCGGGGCTTCTCGCTCGGGGCTCCCTAGGCTGGGCTCCTCGGGGCTTCTCGCTCGGGGCTCCCTAGGCTGGGCTCTTCGGGGCTTCTCGCTCGGGGCTCCCTAGGCTGGGCTCTTCGGGGCTTCTCGCTCGGGGCTCCCTGGCTGGCCGCTCGGGGCTCCCTAGGCTGGCCGCTCGGGGCTTCTTGCTTGGGGCTCCCTAGGCTGGGCTCCTCGGGGCTCCCTGGCTGGCCACTCGGGGCTCCCTAGGCTGGCCGCTCGGGGCTCCTCGCTCGGGGCATCCTGGCTGGCCGCTCAGGGCTCCTTGCTTAGGGCTCCCTGGCTGGCCGCTCGGGGCTTCTCGCTCGGGGCTCCCTGGCTGGCCGCTCGGGGCTTCTCGCTCGGGGCTCCCTAGGCTGGGCTCCTCGGGGCTCTCTGGCTGGCCACTCGGGGCTCCCTAGGCTGCGCTCCTCGGGGCTTCTCGCTCGGGGCTCCCTAGGCTGGGCTCTTTGGGGCTTCTCGCTCGGGGCTCCCTAGGCTGGGCTCCTCGGGGCTTCTCGCTCGGGGCTCCCTAGGCTGGGCTCTTCGGGGCTTCTCGCTCGGGGCTCCCTAGGCTGGGCTCTTCGGGGCTTCTCGCTCGGGGCTCCCTAGGCTGGGCTCTTCGGGGCTCCCTGGCTGGCCGCTCGGGGCTCCCTAGGCTGGCCGCTCGGGGCTTCTTGCTTGGGGCTCCCTAGGCTGGGCTCCTCGGGGCTCCCTGGCTGGCCACTCGGGGCTCCCTAGGCTGGCCGCTCGGGGCTTCTCGCTCGGGGCTCCCTAGGCTGGGCTCCTCGGGGCTCCCTGGCTGGCCGCTCGGGGCTCCCTAGGCTGGCCGCTCGGGGCTTCTTGCTTGGGGCTCCCTAGGCTGGGCTCCTCGGGGCTCCCTGGCTGGCCACTCGGGGCTCCCTAGGCTGGCCGCTCGGGGCTCCTCGCTCGGGGCATCCTGGCTGGCCGCTCAGGGCTCCTTGCTTAGGGCTCCCTGGCTGGCCGCTCGGGGCTTCTCGCTCGGGGCTCCCTGGCTGGCCGCTCGGGGCTTCTCGCTCGGGGCTCCCTGGCTGGCCGCTCGGGGCTTCTCGCTCGGGGCTCCCTGGCTGGCCGCTCGGGGCTTCTCGCTCGGGGCTCCCTGGCTGGCCGCTCGGGGCTCCCTAGGCTGGCTCTTCGGGCCTCACTGACTAGCGTCTCATGGCTCCCTGGTCTGGCTTCTCTTGTCTCCCTGGCTGGCCGCTCAGGGCTCCTGGTCTGGCCCCTCAGGGCTGCTTGACTGTGGAAGATAAATCTGATGAAGAAAGGTGCACTGTGCATCAGCTCAGCAGAAGCAGATAGAAACGTGGGGAGGAAGGAGTGCTCCTCCTTGGAGGAAATAAATTAGCTTTGACCATTGAATATTTTAAGCAAAAATACCTAATTCAGAAAACATTAACTAGAACTAGGTGTGCACACAGCTAGGTAACAACTGCACTTCCTCACTTCTGGCCTCCTGTAGAAGCCTTTGTTGTAGCACAGGGAAACAGGCAGAGAACAATCACAGAGTGTCGGGGGTTGGAAGGGAGCTGCAGAGAGCAGCCAGGCCAAGCCCCCTGCCAGAGCAGGAGCACCCAGGGCAGCTCACACAGCAACACAGCCAGCTGGCTTTGCAATGCCTCCACACAAGGACACTCCACAGCCTCTCTGGGCAGCCTGCTCCAGCCCTCTCACACCCTCACAGCCAAAAAGCTTTCCCTCCTCTTCCCCTGGCACCTCCTCTGCTCCAGCTGACACCCAGTGCCCCTTGGGCTGTCCTTGCACATCCCTCAGCAGAGCCTGGCTCCCTCCTCCCCACACTGCCCTGCACATCTTCAGCCCCAGCACTGAGGGCAGCCCTCAGGCTCCTCTGCTCCAAGCCCCAGCTGCCTCACCCTGACCTCACAGGGAGCTTCACACAGCCCTCAGTTTCATTTGTCAGTTGCAATTCATCAGCAGTAGATGATCACAGGTTCATGTTTGGGGTTTTCGGTTGTGTGACTCCTGTTGCTTGAGGGAGTTCAGTTGTGTCCTGGGGGGGGGTTGCTTCCATGAGAGGAAGTGTTGGCTACATTTAGGGATTCAGAGAATGGTTTGGGTTGTAAGGAAGCTTAAAGAGACTGAGAGTTGGGGTGTTCAGTCTGGAGAGGAGAAGGCTCCCAGGAGACCTTCTTGTGGCCTTCCAGGATCTGAAGGGGGCTCCAAGAAAGCTGGGGAGGGACTTTTGAGGGTGTCAGGGAGTGATAGGACTGGGGACGGATGGAGCAAAAGTAGAAGTGGGGAGATTGAGATTGGATGTGAGGGAGAAGTTGTTGGCCATGAGGGTGGTGAGAACCTGGCAGTAGTTGCCCAGGGAGGTGGTGGAAGCCTCCTGCCTGGAGGTGTTTGCAGCCAGGCTGGCTGTGGCTGTGAGCAACCTGCTGTAGTGTGAGGTGTCCCTGGCCATGGCAGGGGGGTTGGAACTGGCTGCTCCTTGAGGTCCCTTCCAGCCCTGACAGTTCCATGATTCTCAGATCCATAGAATGGTTTAAGTTGGAAGGGACCTTGAAGATCATCCAGTTCCAACCCCCTTGCCATGGGCAGGGACACCTCCCACCTGGCCAGGTTGCTCAAGGCTTGATGCAAGCTGGCCTTCAGCACCTCATGCAGTGGCCTTAGCAGGTAATAAACCAGTGATTGAAGTCTCCCCTGCCCCTTCCCTGCAGAAATCCTCCCCAGGGTTCCACACTGAGGCTCCCTTGCTGCTTTGCATTTGGGGGTTTCTGCTTTCCTGCTGACCAGCTCTGCTGCTCCTCTTCAATCCCATCCCTCTTGGCCAATGCCAAGAACTTCCTTGTGTGCAGATGTTTCCCCCTTCCTACCCCCAGAGAAAGCCAAAAACGCTGACTTTTATTACATTAATTTGTTTTCCCAGCAGTTTTATGAACCCTTTTCCCTGCCCTTCCCAGGTTTGGATGCTGTATTTATTGAAGCACTGAAAGATTCTAGTGTGGTGCACACCTGTAGCTCCCAGATGGACCAGTGAAGAATTGAAGGCAAAGTAGAAAGAGTTCTCTTGGTTCTGTTTCCAAGGTTTGTTCATTTTTCTGTTGCTGCTGTTGTTAATTATTTTGGGGGGGGCTAACTTTTGTAACAGAGAAGTGCAGTATTTTGGTGTTAGGAATAAAGTTATTTTACAGAGAAAGCTGCCTCAGAGCTTCTGGACTACCTGAGCTGTGGCTGAAATATTTCTTGCAACCAGGGTCTGTGGTTCAGGGAGAGTCAGGGTGGGAAAAAAAAGGTGCAGGAGGCTCCTTCCTTGCCTGCCCTGCTGCCTCTGCTCAGCAGGGGTGAGGAGCCTGAGCAGTGGGTGATGGGGGGGACAGTCACTTGCCCCACAGCTGCTCTTTGGGCATTGCCCAGAATGGTTTGGGTTGGAAGGGACCTCCAGAGATCATCCACTGCAAGCCCCTGCAGAAAAGGCCCTGGGGCTGCTGGTGGGGGAGAAGCTGGACAGGAGGCAGCAATGGGCACTGGCAGCACAGAAGGCCAAGGGCAGCCTGGGCTGCATCCAAAGCAGTGTGGCCAGAGCTGGAGAGAGAGGATCCTGCCCCTCTGCTCTGGGCAGACCTCACCTGCAGGGCTGGGGCCAGCTCTGGAGCCTTCAGCATAGGAAGGACATGGAACACATGAAACAGTTTTGCTTTGAGGTAAGCCTGAGGGAGCTGGGGGTGTGCAGCCTGCAGAAGAGAAGGCTCCAGGCAGATCTCAGAGCAGCCTGCCAGGATCTGAAGGGACTACAAGGCGGCTGCGGAGGCCAAGGGCATCCTGGCCTGCATCAGGAAGAGTGTGGCCAGCAGGAGCAGGGAAGTCATTGTGCCCTGTGCTCAGCGCTGCTTAGGCCACACCTGGAGTCCTGTGTCCAGTTCTGGGCCCCTCAGTTTAGGAAAGATGTTGAGCTGCTGGAAGGTGTCCAGAGAAGGGCAACAAAGCTGGGGAGGGGTCTGGAGCACAGCCCTGTGAGGAGAGGCTGAGGGAGCTGGGCTTGCTTAGCCTGGAGAAGAGGAGGCTCAGGGGAGACCTTCTTGCTGTCTCCAACTCCCTGAAGGGAGGTTGTAGCCAGGTGGGGGTTGGTCTCTTCTGCCAGGCAGCCAGCACCAGAACAAGAGGACACAGTCTCAAGCTGTGCCAGGGGAGGTTTAGGCTGGAGGTGAGGAGAAAGTTCTTGCCAGCAAGAGAGATTGGCCATTGGGATGTGCTGCCCAGGGAGGTGGTGGAGTCCCCATGCCTGGAGGTGTTTAGGAAGAGCCTGGCTGAGGCACTTGGTGCCATGGGTGATAGGTTGGACTTGATCTCAAAGGTCTATTCCTACCTGGTTGATTCTGTGTAATGGTCCAGCCCAGAAGGGACCTCCAAAGCTCATCCAGTGTGACCTCCCCTCAATCCGTAGGGACAGCTCCAGCTAGTCCAGATTGAGTCTTACCTTGAATATCTCCAGATCAGACTCGTGTTCACTCCTGGGGAGACAGAAGGGCTTTGGCACCACCTACTGAGGGACAGGAGTCTTCCAGAGGAGCTGCAAGCCTCCCTGGCTGACTGTTCTGACAGAGCCATGCAGATCTGACTCTCAAGAGCTGCAAGCTTCGTGTGTAGCTGAGCTTTATCCTTTCAAGCTAAGGCTTTCTATTGAAAAATGATCTACACTGAGTTTGGGTTTGTGAGCTGCTATTTCTGGTGAGCTGGAACAGCATCTGAAAGCCTTTAGCACAGCCTTGTGTGAGTAATGAAGTGTGTGGGTGAGGGAACACCAGGACCAACATCCTCTTTTCTTAGAGCCTCAGCAGATTCCTTGGCATGAAGCTCCAAGGGTGGCAGCTGCTCTGTCAGCCCCACTGAGGAGGAGGAGGAGGATGAGAACTCCAGAACCAGCAGCAGGCAGAGGAGGCCAGAAGGCTTTCAAAACAGGATTGGAGGTTGTAGCCAGGTGGGGGTTGGTCTCTTCTCCCAGGCAGCCAGCATCAGAACAAGAGGACACAGTCTCAAGTTGTGCCAGGGGAGGTTTAGGCTGGAGGTGAGGAGAAAGTTCTTCCCAGCAAGAGAGATTGGCCATTGGGATGTGCTGCCCAGGGAGGTGGTGGAGTCACCATCCCTGGAGGTGTTCAAGAAAGGCTTGGATGTGGCACTTGGTGCCATGGTTTAGTAACGAGGTCTGTGGTGACAGGTTGGACTCGATGATCTTTGAGGTCTCTTCCAACCTTGGTGATTTGGTGATTCTGTGAAGTGGGCTCAGCACACCTCTGGGAAACGCACTCAGCCATGATCAGGGGAGGAAAACTTTCAGCAGAAAACAATGTCCTGGTGAAGCACTTTGAGTGCCTGAAGCAACCAGGGACATCTCTGTGTAGGAATCAAATCAGTGGGAGAAACCAGACAGCTTCTGTGCTTTCCCAGCTCCCCAGCACACCTGACTCCAGAGAAGCACTTTGGGGGGGAGTTGAAAACAGAGCCCGTTTAGTTTTTGGCTGCTTCTGCTTCTGCCAGGCTGGGAGGGACAGCTGGGAGAGCTGTGGTTGAAGCAAACCCATGTGAGTGAGTGGTGGTTTGTATTGCCCAAGGGGCTCCTCCTGACTTGCATCAGAGATGGGAGAACAATAGTGGAGGCTGAGTCCCTGGTGCCTCTTTGGGGGTTTGCTCTTGGGTTTTGTTTTGAATGAAACCAAGAACAGTTGGTGGGGATCTGAGCCTGAGATCACAGATTTCAGCTGAGCTTTAGTAGGGCCTTTGAGCTGGAAGAACTACACACACAAAATAATTGTTCTGGGGTGAAAAATAAAAGGCGGGGGGGGGGGGGGGGAAGGGTGGAATTAAGGAGGAACATTTTCATTCCTTTCTCATCCTCTGCACCACATTGGCCTGGGACTGAAAATAGACTGAGCAGGACACAACCTCCAACAAGCTGTGGGCCAGAATTTTGCTGTGAGAGAGGGGGAAAAAGCTCTGGAAAGGCCAAAGGAAGCACCTTCAAGCTTCTGTTTTGAAAGAAGAGAATAGAATTAACCAGGTTAGAAAAGACCTTTGAGATGATTGAGTCCAACCTCTCCTCCAACACCATCTCATCAACTGAAGCAAAGCACCTGGGCAGCAGCCAAAGACTCACTGCTAGCAGAGCCACAGAGGTGATGCTGGCACTCTGCTTTGCTCTGCTGAGAGGAGACCTCACCTGGAGCCCTGAGGGAAGGGACTTGGGGGTGTCAAAGAGAAGTGCAGTATTTTGGCATTAGGAATAAAGTTATTTTACAGAGAAAGCTGCCCCAGAGCTTCCGGACTACCTGAGCTGTGGCTGAAATATTTCTTGCAACCAGGGTCTGTGGTTCAGGGAGAGTCAGGGTGGGAAAAAAAAGGTGCAGGAGGCTCCTTCCTTGCCTGCCCTGCTGCCTCTGCTCAGCAGGGGTGAGGAGCCTGAGCAGTGGGTGATGGGGGGGACAGTCACTTGCCCCACAGCTGCTCTTTGGGCATTGCCCAGAATGGTTTGGGTTGGAAGGGACCTCCAGAGATCATCCACTGCAAGCCCCTGCAGAAAAGGCCCTGGGGCTGCTGGTGGGGGAGAAGCTGGACAGGAGGCAGCAATGTGAGCCTGGGTTGCATCTGAAGCAGTGGGGCCAGAGCTGGAAAGAGGGGATCCTGCCCCTCTGCTCTGGGGAGACCTCAACAGAGGGAGGGAGGGAGGGGAGAAGAGGAAGGGGAGGAGAAGGGGAGCGAGGAAAGGAAGGGAGGAAGGGGAGGAGGGGAGGACAAGGGAAGCAAGGGGAGGGAGGAGGGAAGGAAGGAAGGAAGGAAGGAAGGAAAAGGAAGGAAAATGAAGGAAGGAGGGGAAGGGGAGGGGAAAAGTAGGGGGAGGGGAAGGGGAGGAATCCTGGCCAGGGCTGCTACATTGTGTGCAGTGGTGGGAGATGGCAATGGGCCAGACACAACCCATCCCAGGGCCTGGCTAGAAGGACTCAGCTGCCCTGCCTTCTACCCTTCTGTTGACTTCTCAGTCATGTTGACTTCCACAAGGACCTCACTGTAGGCTCACTTAGAGCCCTTCAGCCTCAGTACACTGTTTGGGCTCCTGCAGGGGGTTCAGTGAGTGTTGGGTGGGCAATGGAGCAGCAATGGGCAGTGGCAGCACAGAAGGCCAGGGCAGCTGGGCTGCATCCAAAGCAGTGTGGCCAGAGCTGGAGAGAGAGGATCCTGCCCCTCTGCTCTGCAGGACAGCTGCAGAGGAGCTGTTGCCAAAGGCCTGCAGGGACAGCACCAGGGGCAAGGGTTTGCAAGGAGAGCAGAGCAGATGGAGATTGGCTGTGAGGAACAAGTTCTGCCCCAGGAGGCTGCTTGCATGACTGCAACAGGTTGCCCAGGGAGGGAGCTGAGGCTCCATGGCTGGAGCTGTTGAAGGTGAGGCTGGAGAAGGCTGGTGAGCAAGCTGCTGTGGTGGAGGATGTCCCTGCTGGGTGCAGGGGGGTCGGGCTGGATGCCCTTTGGAGCTCCCTTCCACCCAAAGCCCTCTGGGATTCTATGAGCCCATGAACATGTCCCTTCCCCTGGGGCTCAGTCCCACCCTGGCCAGGGTGATGCATGGAGTGCACTGGAGCTGCTCACCCTCCCAGGCTGCAGGCAGCGCTGGGCCACAGCCAAAACCCAGCCCCACCGAGGCCCAGATCCATTTGCATTAATCAATGGGAGCCTGAAAATCAAAGCAGCACTGCTGGCAGCTCTGATTAAGAGCCTTCCATTGATCATAAAAAACCCTCACGCTCAGAATGAGTTGTTGAAGGGTGAAGAATTGAGAGAACAGCCAAATGAGTTGATTTATTGCAGAAGCAAGGGGGGAAAAAAAACCCCTATATTTCAAAAGGAAGAACACTCCAGGCTCTGGGGCAGGCCCTGAGCTCCTTTCAGGCAGCCTGGGGAAAACCACCACCCCAGGCTCCAACACCACTCCAGGCTCCAAGGCAAAGCCTGCACAGCAGGGCAGGCTGGACACAGTCCCCTGCTGCCTGAGCTGTGCCTTAGCCAGAACTGATGTGGAGGAATCACAGTGTGACACAGGTTGGAAGGGACTTCAGAGCTCAGCTCCTCCTCCACCATGCCCAGGGACACCTCTCAGCTGGACTCAGCCTCATCCAGCCTGGCCTTCAACACCCCCAGGCAGGAGGCAGCCACAGCCTCCCTGGGCAGCCTGGGCCAGAGTCTCACCAGCCTCACACTCAACAACTTCTGCCTCAGCTCCACTCTCATCCTTCTCTGCTGAAGAAACTTCTGATCCTCATTCTGACTGGAGAGGCTGTGGTGTAAATCAGCCTTGGCTGCCACCCTCTTCTGCAGGGGTAAAGAACCTTCCTGGCTTTTAGTGTTTGGAGGGGAGGGGAAAGGAGGGGAGGGGAAAGGAGGGGAGGGGAAAGGAGGGGAGGGGAAAGGAGGGGAGGGGAAAGGAGGGGAGGGGAAAGGAGGGGAGGGGAAAGGAGGGGAGGGGAAAGGAGGGGAGGGGAAAGGAGGGGAGGGGAAAGGAGGGGAGGGGAAAGGAGGGGAGGGGAAAGGAGGGGAGGGGAAAGGAGGGGAGGGGAAAGGAGGGAGGGGAAAGGAGGGGAGGGGGAAAGGAGGGGAGGGGGAAAGGAGGGGAGGGGAAAGGAGGGGAGGGGAAAGAGGGGAGGGGAAAGGAGGGGAGGGGAAAGGAGGGGAGGGGAAAGGAGGGGAGGGGAAAGGAGGGGGAGGGGAAAGGAGGGGAGGGGAAAGGAGGGGGAGGGGAAAGGAGGGGAGGGGAAGGGAGGGGAGGGGAAGGGAGGGGAGGGGAAGGGAGGGGAGGGGAAGGGAGGGGAGGGGATTTCCACAAAGAGTTGGTTCCAGTGTCATCCAACCCCAGGCAGTGCCACAGGCTGGGGACAGAGTGGCTGGAGAGCAGTCCAGACAGTGAGGGACCCAGGAGTACGGGTGTCCAAGAAGGCCAAGGGCATCCTGGTCTGCATCAGGAAGAGTGTGGCCAGCAGGAGCAGGGAAGTCATTGTGCCCTGTGCTCAGCACTGCTGAGGCCACACCTTGAGTCCTGTGTCCAGTTCTGGGCCCCTCAGTTTAGGAAAGATGTTGAGCTGCTGGAAGGTGTCCAGAGAAGGGCAAGAAAGCTGGGGAGGGGGTCTGGAGCACAGCCCTGTGAGGAGAGGCTGAGGGAGCTGTGGGTTGCTTAGCCTGGAGAAGAGGAGGCTCAGGGGAGACCTTCTTGCTCTCTGCAACTCCCTGAAGGGAGGTTGTAGCCAGGTGGGGGTTGGTCTCTTCTGCCAGGCACCCAGCACCAGAACAAGAGGACACAGTCTCAAGCTGTGCCAGGGAGGTTTAGGCTGGATGTTAGGAAGAAGTTCTTCCCAGACAGAGAGATTGGCCATTGGGATGTGCTGCCCAGGGAGGTGTTGGAGTCCCCATCACTGGAGGTGATTAGGAAGAGCCTGGATGAGGCACTTGGTGCCATGGTTTAGTTGATTAGATGGTGCTGGGTGATAGGTTGGACTTAATGATCTCGAAGGTCTTTTCCACCCTGGTTAATTCTATTCTATTCTTTGTGTCTCTGACAGTCAGCTCCCTCACAGCCTTCCTCCACACCCCACCCCAGCCAGAGCAGCTGCAGGGTGCTCTGCCCCCCAACACTGAGCCTGCATCCCCCTTGCCCAGACCCCATGGGAGCAGGGGAGCTCTGCAGGGCTCTCAGCTCAGCTCCCCAGGCCCCGTGGAGCTGCTCTGTTTGTCAGCCTGGAGGGGCTTGGGATGAGGCCAATAAAACCCAGGCCAAGCCCTTCCAGCACATCATGGGTTGGTGTGCAGCACCTGGAGGACACCTCTGGGACCCCTTTACCATTGCCAAAGTGGGGAGGGAGGATTAAAAGTGAGGGGGGAGGGAAAGACTTTGTTTCTTGCCTGCATTTTTGGAACCTGAGAAGACTGCTGAGGACTTTCTCAAGCTTGAGTTGATTAGCAGTTAATGAGGTGTGTCCTGAAGGGGAAAACAAAAAGAGGGGAGATTAAATACTGCCCTGCTATGGCGCAGGTCGTTTCAAGCTGGAGGTTTGCAATCGTTTTCCCTGCTGTTTCATGGAAGGCTTAGGTCCTTGCTCAGCTCTTGGGCACACAGCTGCTCACCATTCCCAACACTCACTCGGGGCACAGGGAACTTAAACAAGCAGGGAGGCATTAAAGCACACAGCCATGTGTGTGGTGGACCTCTCAGGCAGCACTGCTGGAAGCCAAGGACCCCGTGGGAAGGGGGTTGCTGCTTTGGCAACCCACAGATCCGTGCTCAAGAGGTGCTGGTTCAGCCCAGTGCCTTCCCAGTCCCTGCATCAACCATGCAGGGCAGCTTAGGCATTGCTCCTTCCACCCTGGCAACCAGGCTGCAGCCAAGCTCAGCCTCTCTGCTTGGCACCTCAGCCATGGCTGTTCAGCATGGAGAAGGGGAGGCTCTGAGGAGACCTAAGAGAAGCCTTCCAGTACCTGAAGGGGCTACAAGGAGGCTCCAGGGAGACCTAAGAGAAGCCTTCCAGTAGCTGAAGGGGTTACAAGGAGGCTCCAGGGAGACCTAAGAACAGCCTTACAGTATCCAAAGGGGGCTACAAGAAGGATGGAGAGGGACTGTTTGCAAAGGCCTGCAGGGACAGGATGAGAGGCAATGACTTCAAACTAGAGCAGAGCAGATTGAGATTGGGTGTTAGGAACAACTTCTGCGCCAGGAGGGTGGTGGAGCACTGGAACAGGTTGCCAGGGATGTGGTTGGAGCCCCATCCCTGGAGTTATTCGAGGTCAGGCTCTTGGCAGCCTTCTCTAGTGGAAGATGTCCCTGCTGACTGCAGAGGAGCTTGGACTGGATGCCCTTTGGATGTCCCTTCCAACCCAAACCATTCTCCGATTCTCTCTTGGCTCCTCTCAGCTGGACTTGCCTTATGCTTGCTTTTGAAGCACTGCACAGCCCTGCCCTGTCCCCTCCAAGAAGTGTTTCTGAGTTCTCTTGCCCACCTGTGGCCTCCACCTTGCAGTCATGTCCCAACTCAGCTGCCTGGATGTCATCCTGGCAGCGTTTCTGCTGCACTCTTTGGACGTGGTGCAGCTCTCCTGGGGGAAGCTACCACCCTCTTACCACTAACCTGGTTTGATGACTTCCCTATCTGCAGCCCTGCTCCTGCAAAGCTTTCTCCAGGGAAGCCCAACCATCAGTTTGAAGGGGGATAAAAGAATTATGAAGGAAAGAAAGGGGAAGAAGAAGAATCAAAGAATCCAGCCCTCTGGCTCAGCCATGCAGCCCCACACAACACCCCAACAGAGACTGCAGTGAGACCACAGCTCTGTGTCCAGGTCTGGAGCCTCTGTACCAGGAAGGGTCTGGAGGTGCTGGAAGGTGTCCAGAGAAGGGCCACGAGGATGAGCAGAGGGCTGGAGCTGCTCTGCTGGGAGGACAGGCTGAGAGAGTTGGGGTTGTGCAGTCTGGAGAGGAGAAGGCTCCCAGGAGACCTTCTTGTGGTCTTCCTGGATCTGAAGGGGGCTCCAAGAAAGCTGGGGAGGGACTTTTGAGGGGGGTCAGGGAGTGATAGGACTGGGGGGGATGGAGTAAAAGTAAAAGTGGGGAGATTGAGCTTGGATGTGAGGGAGAAATTGTTGGCCATGAGGGTGGTGAGAGCCTGGCAGAGGTTGCACAGGGAGGTGGTGGAAGCCTCCTGCCTGGAGGTGTTTGCATCCAGGCTGGCTGTGGCTGTGAGCAACCTGCTGTAGTGTGAGGTGTCCCTGGCCATGGCAGGGGGGTTGGAACTGGTTGCTCCTTGGGGTCCCTTCCAGCCCTGACACTTCTGTGATTCTGTCTACACATGGTCAGGAATGTGGGGAAAGCAAACTCAGTGCAAGCATTAAAGAGGGAACCAAAGCAGGAGGAGTCCTGAGCAAACCAGGTGGGAGCCTGGGAGGAGGGGCTGGGTGGTCAAGTGGTGTTTTGAAGACAAATGCTTCCAAGCATTCTGTGATTATCTTCAAGGACCCTTCCAACCTAAACCATTCTATGAACCTGTGCAGTGTGGCTCAACCTGGAGCTCTCTGCTAATCCTGGGGAGGGAAAGCTTGGATGCATGCATTGCAAGACAGCAATCTGGGTTGTGTTTGAGCACTGCTTTTCTGTCAGACTCTAAAGGGCCACGTTCCTGCTCGCTGCTGGACTGCTTCTGCTGTCCATCCAGACTAACAAATAGCTGAACTACAATAAAAAACCACCCCAAAACACTCTTTCTCTGGCATCTGGAACAAAGTGTCTTAAGCAAAATCATGTGTTTGAATCTCTACCCAGACAGAGGCCTTACAAGAGCAGGTCTGGGAATGTCTCCTGCAGTCAGACACACATTGCAAGCCCTGCACTTTGAAGCAGAGTACTTGGGCTTAGCACTTGGATCGCTTGGTCCATAAAGAAGAAGCTGTAGATATTCACAAACACAGCCCTGGAAGCACTCAGGCAGCAAAGTTTGCATCCAGAGAGCTCTGCCTTGAGACCTGGGGAGGGGACACTGAGGTTCTCCTCCCCCTCTGAGACCTCACCTGGAATACTTCATCCAGGTCTGGGCTCCCCAGTTCAGGAGGGACAGGGATCTGCTGGAGAGAGTCCAAGGGAGGGCTGCAAGGATGCTGAAGGGACTGGAGACTGCCTGCTGAGGAGAGGCTGAGAGCCCTGGGGGTGGTTAGTCTGGGGAGGAGAAGGCTGAGAGGGGATCTGATCAATGTCTATCAATAGCTGAGGGCTGGGGGGCAGGAGGGAGGGGACAGGGACAGGCTCTGCTCAGCTGCACCCTGGGATAGGCCAAGGGGCAATGGAGATAAACTCCAGCACAGGAGGTTCCAGCTCAACATGAGGAGGAACTTCTTCCCTGTGAGGCTGCCAGAGCCCTGGAGCAGGCTGCCCAGAGAGGTTGTGGAGTCTCCTTCCCTGGAGCCTTTCCATCCCTGTCTGGATGTGTTGCTGTGTGACCTGTGCTGGATTCTATGCTCCTGCTCTGGCAGGGGGTTGGACTGGAAGCTCTCCAGAGGTCCCTCCCAACCCCTCACCTCCTGTGATTTTTTTTTTCCCTTCTGGCTTATAAAGTGGTTCATCATTTACCACTGATCTGCTGCGAACTTTATTGATGGGCTGAGAGCTGTGCCCGAGGTTATGATGGGATATCCAAACTGAGGGTGGGCAGGGGGCTGACAGTGGAGTTTGCCATCTAGAGCTCTGCCTTTAGAGCTGGGGCAATGGATATTGACTACAGTCGGTAGGTTGTGGGGGCCTGGAGGGGGTCGAGAGGGAGGGTCGGGAGAGGGAGGGTTGGGGGTGGGGGGTGCAAGAGGAATGGTCGGGGTGGGTGGGGGTCTGCGACCAGAATGGGGCAAAAGGAAGGTGGGGGCAGGGGGCAGTGTGACAGCAAGGGTCAGACCCGAGGGGGTTGAGTGGAAAGGGGAATGGGGGACTGGAGCGGGTCGAGGGGATGGGACTGGAGGAGGGTCGAGAAGGGACCGGAGGGGGAAGGATGGGGGGCAGGGGGAGGAGGGGACTGGAGGGGGGTCGAGGGAGGGGGCTGGGGGAGGAGGGGACCAGAAGGGGGGATGGAGGGGGTTGAAGAGAAGGGTCGGTGGGAGGGGCAGGGGGGGGAGAATATGAAACTGTGAGGTCTTTCCTACCTCACGACTCTTTGTGCTGATGATCTTTTAAGGCCCCTTCCAACCTAAGCCCTTCTGCTATGGATTTCAGGAGCCCTCTGTTAAGATTTCAGTTCTTAATTCTGATTAGATGAATAAAATAGCTCCTATGAGATATATATATATATATATATATATACAAAAACCCAAACCCTATTTCAGATCAGAAAAAAAAGAGTACCCAACCCCCCCCCCCCGCCAGCTCGTCCTAGTGAAGGAGGTGCTCCTGGCACACACCCCGTGGAGCACTCCCCGTCCATCCCCCCAACCCCATGCCACTGATTCCCGCGGGAAGGCTGCTTGGCAGCGATCCCAACGGCATCGACCACGATCTGGGACTAAAAGCGACTGCACGCAGGTCCTTGTGGCTTGCAGAAACCTCTCCGGATGAGCTTAACTACACATAAATACCTCTGCGTGCAGCTACGGCTCTTAACAGTCTCAGGCTGCAAAACCCAAAGCTACTTACACAGGTGGCTGAGTGGTGCTGCTGCCGCTTCCAGGAGTGTTCCCTCCTTCCCAACCCTTAACTCCTGCACTTTATCTGCTTTTGAAGGCTTGAGGCAGACCATCAGCGCTCCTTTCACAGAGCTGGGGGTGCCCTAATCAAGCAATAATGAGCAGAACCTGCCCCTGGGGAGGGGGAGTGACTTGTGGATAGGATAGGATAGGATAGGATAGGATAGGATAGGATAGGATAGGATAGGATAGGATAGAATAGAATAGAATTAACCAGGTTGGAAGAGACCTTTGAGAGCATCAAGTCCAACCTATTACCCAACACCATCTAATCAACTAAACCATGGCACCAAGCACCCCATCCAATCCCCTCTTGAACACCTCCAGGGATGGTGACTCCACCACCTCCCTGGGCAGCACATTTCAATGGGCAATCACTCTCTCTGTGTAGAATTTCTTCCTCACCTCCAGCCTGAACCTCCCCTGGCACAGCTTGAGACTGTGTCCTCTTGTTCTGGTGCTGGCTGCCTGGCAGAAGAGACCAACTCCCACCTGGCTACAACCTCCCTTCAGGGAGTTGCAGACAGCAAGAAGGTCTCCCCTGAGCCTCCTCTTCTCCAGGCTAAGCAAGCCCAGCTCCCCCAGCCTCTCCTCACAGGGCTGTGCTCCAGACCCCTCCCCAGCTTTCTTGCCCTTCTCTGGACACCTTCCAGCAACTCAACATCTTTCCTAAACTGAGGAGCCCAGAACTGGACACAGGACTCAAGGTGTGGCCTAAGCAGTGCTGAGCACAGGGCACAATGACTTCCCTGCTCCTGCTGGCCACACTCTTCCTGATGCAGGCCAGGATGCCCTTGGCCTTCTTGTCCCCCTGGGCACACTGCTGCCTCATGTTCAGCCTACTCTCAACCAGTCCCCCCAGGTCCCTTTCTGCCTGGCTGCTCTCAGCCACTCTGACCCCAGCCTGGAGCACTGCCTGGGGTTGCTGGGGCCAATGTGTAGAACCTGGCACTTGGATGTGTTCAATCTCATGCCATCTGAAGCATTTAAGAGAGTGAGATCCCTGGAATTCCACATTGCAGGGCTACAGAGACCAGGAGGGATAGCTTGGAAGGGCTGGCTAGACGTGGGCTGGGAAGCAGACTGCTGAGGACTAGCACCAGACAGCCCTCTCTGCTGCTGAGGGGAGGGGAAGGAAGCATGGGCACTTTCCCCCCACCCCTCACCCTCTTCAGCAGGCTATGGTTGCCTCTCTAAGGAGTTACCAGTTCCAACACTCAATATTTTGCTGGGGACTACATTTTTGCTTAATTGAGCAGAAAATAAAAACTCCCCTGGACCTGGAGGGTTTATAAATACACACAGATGGGGGAGTGGAGGGGGGAGATGTGCTTTTTCACAGTCACAGAAACAACCAGTTTGGAAAAGACCTCAGAGATCATCAAGTCCAGCCTATTACCTAATACCTAACACCTCCTGACAGCTAAACCATGGCTCCAAGTGCCACATCCAATCCCCTCTTGAACACCTCCAGGGATGGGGACTCCACCACCTCCCTGGGCAGCACATCCCAATGGCCAACAACTCTCTCTGTGGAGAACTTTCTCCTCACCTCCCTTAATTGTCACTTATAGAATAGGGAGACAAAAAAACAATAAGCAATGAATGGTACAGCAGCTTCTGTGGGAGTGATGCATCACATTTTCCTCCTGGGCCAGGGGGTCTGATGTGCTTTGGTGGTGTGGGAGACCTAATAATGACCTTCCAGGACCTGAAGGGTCTACAAGAAGGCTGCAGAGGGACTGTGCCCAAAGGCTTGCAGGGACAGCACCAGGGGCAAGGGTTTGAAAGGAGAGCAGAGCAGATGGAGATTGGCTGTGAGGAACAAGTTCTGCCCCAGGAGGCTGCTGCAAGACTGCAACAGGTTGCCCAGGGAGGGAGCTGAGGCTCCATGGCTGGAGCTGTTGAAGGTGAGGCTGGAGAAGGCTGTGAGCAACCTGCTGTGGTGGAGGATGTCCCTGCTGAGTGCAGGGAGTTGGACTGGATGCCCTTTGGAGCTCCCTTCCAACCCAAACCATTCTGTGAATCTGTAATTCTATGACTCTGTGGCTCTATGGTTGTCTGGTTCTGTGCTTCTATGACTCTCCTGTGAACAGTGGCATTAGGACACCAAAGCTGTGGCACCTATCTGGCAGCAGCACTCTGCACTTCTTCCCCAGATCCTGGGGTTGCTGAGGTGTGACAGCATCTCTGCAGCTTGTCTAGCCCAACCCTCCTGTTCCAAGGGCTTTTTAGGTCCTAATTGTGTGTTTCTCACCTGGTAGGGCTTGAAGCCCCAGCACCACATGAGCTGAGATGGAGGAAAGAGGGACACCCCCACCCACCCCCACCCACCCCCACCCCCGATTTGCAAAACACATTAATTCTTCTCTTTTCTGCCAGAAGGATGGGAGACAGACAGAGTCCCTTCTGTTATCTGAAAAGCTTATTATGTCCTAAAGACTCCTCTGAGGGTGGAATTCCAGCCATTCCTTAAACTGCTGTGGACTGTAGGTGTTCCTAGTGAACTGTGTGCAGCAGACCTCACTCAGTGAAGGAATGAGCAGAGCTGCACCGCACTCAGGGCAGGAGGCAGAGCTGTCTCTCTGCTCCAGAGTCTTTCACAGAATCAACCAGGTTGGAAGACATCTCCAAGATCATCAAGTCCAACCAATCACCCAACCCTATCTAATCAACCAGACCATGGCACTGAGTGCCTCATCCAGTCCTTTCTTAAACACTTCCAGGGACGCTGACCCCACCACCTCCCTGGGCAGCCCATTCCAAAGGCCAGTCTCTCTGTCTGTGAAGAACTTCTTTCTAGGATCAAGCATAAACTTCCCCCCTGCACAGCTTGAGACTCTGTCCTCTCATTCTGTCCCTGGTTGCCTGGGAGAAGAGATCAACCCCCACCTGGGTGCAGCCTCCTCTGAGGTGGCTGTAGAGAGCAATAAGGTCTCCCCTGAGCCTTCTCTTCTCCAGGCACTCCTCTTGTTTTCAATTCTTTCCTGGACAATAATGTCCTACATGAGTGGCTCCTTAAGGTGCTGCTAGAGCTGCTCTCAAGCTATAACCATGCACTGTGCATTGTCTGCCTGAGTGCTGGCACTAGGGGAAGGCCAACCCTGACCGCTGATGGCTCTGCATGAAGGCTGCATTAACTTTCCTGGGGCGGGAGGGTGGCTCAGGGTGCTGGAATGCCAGACTGGTCTTCCCTGCTCCTGCTGGCCACACTCTTCCTGATGCAGGCCAGGATGCCATTGGCCCTCTTGGCTGCCTGGGCACACTGCTGGCTCATGTTCAGCCTACTCTCACCCAGTACCCCCAGGTCCCTTTCTGCCTGGCTGCTCTCAGCCACTCTGACCCCAGCCTGGAGCACTGCCTGGGGTTGTTGTGGCCAATGTGTAGAACCTGACACTTGGATGTGTTCAATCTCATGCCTGCAGGAAGGCTGCAGAGAGGCTTTTGCGGAGGGTGCCTGGAGGCAGGGCTGTGCCTGAGCAGAGGGTGTTCATTCCAGCTGTGCCCTCCTGTTCCATTAAGCGGTGTGGATGCCTTCAGCTTTGCTGCCTTGGGTTGGTTTGGTGGGGTTTTTTTGCTGTTCACATTACACTCCATAATTGTATTAATAAAAGGTATTTACCCTTCATTATTTCCATTCTCTGGAGGATTGCTGCAGACAGGATATAATTAATCCAGATGCTCACACGGATCCGGGGTCGTTGTGTGCCACAACCACTGCCTTTACTGGAAGTAATTGCAGGCATTCACCGCAGCCCAGCCTCGGTGGCACTTGAAGGGGAGGATGCCTAATGCCTGAAAGGCAGGGGATTGCTTATTAGCTGTATTATCTCGAGCACTCTGCCTTAATTAAGAGCCTTAAAGAAAGATAAAAAGGTTGGGGAGGGGGGGAAGCAAGCAGGAGGATGAAATGGTTTGCCCAAGGTCAGGGAATAGAGATTAGCACCTGGGGCTTTCACCATCCCAATCTAGTGGCCAGCCCATTAGGTCAGATGGCCTCTGCAAGCACCTTACTGGGAGATCAAATGCCTGGAAGGTCCAGCCAGTGTAAACCAAAGGGAAAAACAATTATTTATATATATGTATGTATCTCAGCTTAGGGTGATAAAATTACAGCCACCCACAAGGCATCAGTGGAACTCATGATGAAAGAAAAAACCAACCAAGCCAAACCTATTTATTGAGAAGCAAAGGTAAAAATGAAACACTCCTGCCTGATGAGAAGGCTCCAAGCAGACCTCCTTGTGGCCTCCCAAGATCTGAAGGGGGCTACAAGAAAGCTGGGGGGAGGCTTGCCTCAGGCAAGCAAGGGGAGATGCACAGTGCCCAGGCTGCACAGCACATCCCAGCAGAGCCAGGCCAGGGCTACATCCTCCATGGACAGAGCTGGAAGGCAAAGGCTCCCAGGCACTGCTGCCAGAGGCTTCCTGCAGCAGCATTTGCACAGGCTCCCAGGCACTGCTTCCAGAGGCTTCCTGCAGCAGCATTTGCACAGCCTCCCAGGCACTGCTGCCAGAGGCTTCCTGCAGCAGCATTTGCACAGCCTCCCAGGCACTGCTTCCAGAGGCTCCCTGCAGCAGCATTTGCACAGGCTCCCAGGCACTGCTGCCAGAGGCTTCCTGCAGCAGCCCAGCCGCCACTGCTCTCAGGGCTCCATAGTTCAGCACACAGGTCCCAGTGCTCTCTGGCTCAGCCATGCAGCCCCACACACCCCAGCAGAGCCTGCAGTGAGACCACATGTGGAGTTGTGTGTCCAGTTCTGGAGCCTCTGTGCCAGGAAGGATCTGGAGGTGCTGGAAGGTGTCCAGAGAAGGGCCATGAGGATAAATAGAATTGGATTGGATCAGATCAAATAGAATGGAATGGAATGGAATGGAATGGAATGGAATGGAATGGAATGGAATAGAATAGAATAGAATAGAATAGAATAGAATAGAATAGAATAGAATAGAATAGAATAGAATAGAATAGAATAGAATAGAATAGAATAGAATTAACCAGGTTGGAAGAGACCTTCGAGATCATCAAGTCCAACCTATCACCCAACACCATCTAATCAACTAACCCATGGCACCAAGTGCCTCATCCAGGCTCTTCCTAAACACCTCCAGGGATGGTGACTCCACCACCTCCCTGGGCAGCACATTCCAATGGCCAATCTCTCTGTCTGGGAAGAACTTCTTCCTAACATCCAGCCTAAACCTCCCCTGGCACAGCTTGAGACTCTGTCCTCTTGTTCTGGTGCTGGGTGCCTGGCAGAAGAGACCAACCCCCACCTGGCTACAACCTCCCTTCAGGGAGTTGCAGACAGCAAGAAGGTCTCCCCTGAGCCTCCTCTTCTCCAGGCTAAGCAACCCCAGCTCCCTCAGCCTCTCCTCACAGGGCTGTGCTCCAGACCCCTCCCCAGCTTTCTTGCCCTTCTCTGGACACCTTCCAGCAGCTCAACATCTTTCCTAAACTGAGGAGCCCAGAACTGGACACAGGACTCAAGGTGTGGCCTCAGCAGTGCTGAGCACAGGGCAGAATGACTTCCCTGCTCCTGCTGGCCACACTCTTCCTGATGCAGGCCAGGATGCCCTTGGCCCTCTTGGCCTCCCTGGGCACTCTGCTGGCTCATGTTCAGCCTACTCTCAAGCACTACCCCCAGGTCCCTTTCTGCCTGGCTGCTCTCAGCCACTCTGACTCCAGCCTGGAGCACTGCCTGGGGTTGTTGTGGCCAATGTGTAGAACCTGGCACTTGGATGTGTTCAGTCTCCTGCCCTTGGACTCTGCCCATCTGTCCAGCCTGGCAAGGTCTCTCTGCAGAGCTCTCCTACCCTCTAATAGATCAACTCCTGCCTCCAGCTTGCTGTCATCTGCATATTTACTGATGATGGACTGGAGCTGCTCTGCTGTGAGCACAGACTGAGAGAGTTGGGGTTGTCCATCCTGGAGAAGAGAAGGCTCCCAGGAGACCTTCTTGTGGCCTTCCAGGATCTGAAGGGGCTCCAAGAAAGCTGAGGGGGAACTTCTGAAGGGGTCTGGGAGTGATAGGACTGGGGGAAACGGAGCAAAACTAGAAGTGGGGAGACTGAGATTGGATGTGAGGAAGAAGTTGTTCCCATGAGGGTGGTGAGAGCCTGGCAGAGGTTGCCCAGGGAGGTGGTGGAAGCCTCCTGCCTGGAGGTTTTTGCATCCAGGCTGGATGTGGCTGTGAGCCACAGGTGTCCCTGGCCATGGGAGGTGGGTTGGAACTGGCTGCTTCTTGAGGTCCCTTCCAACCCTGACAGTTCTGTGATTCTATTAGGTATTGGCCTGGTAGGCTCAGCCTAAGCTGTGTGCCTGAGTGCCTTCTGTATGTCCATTTGTACATGGCATTGCCATTTAAACTTCCATTCTACTTGTGCAGCCTTTTTATTTCTGCTCCCCCAAAAGGGGCAGAATATCCTTCTGCCCTCTGCTAGCTTGTGGCTCTAAACCAGGACACATTTGGCACTCAGATCTCTGTAGAATCATAGACTGGTTTGGGTTGGAAAGGACCCCTGAAGGTCATCCAGCCCATCCCCCCTGCTCTCCAGGGACATCCTCCACTAGAGCAGGCTGCTCAGAGCCTTGTGCAGCCTCGACTGCCTCCCTGGGCAACCTGTTGCAGTGTTCCAGCACCCTCGTGGTGCACAACTCATCAATTAGATCACCCTCCTAATTAAGAGCGCTGTGGCTTTCAGCTACCATTCTCGGCAAGAAAGAGGCTTTCTAGGGTTCCCAGCTTCTGGAATCAAAATAATTGGCTTCCTCAGGAATGTAAAGTGCTGAGGAAGTAACCACTTACCAACCTATTCATCCGGGAGCGGTTGAAGGAGCAGCTTTACAGCTCCGGGCATCTGCAAGAGAAGCTGGGTGGTGGGAGGGGGGGGTTAAAAAAGGGCAAGAAATAAAAGCAATTCATTAGCAGAAAACAACTTACCACTTTACAGCTGAAAGGGGAAAGCAAAGCTCTGGGGTGTTTCAGGAAGGATGGCAATATGGCTGTGACACCCCCCGCCTCCCGAGCAGCTCGTGTTCCAACGGGTCCCTTGGCTGTGTCTTCTGCCCAAGCCAGCCCTGCCTCACTCCAAGAGGCTCCTGCCTGTTGAAGCAGGAGTCACACAGAATCAACCAGGTTGGAAGAGACCTCAGAGATCATCAAGTCCAGCCTATTACCTATCAGCCAACACCTCCTGACAACTAAGCCATGGCTCCAAGTGCCACATCCAATCCCCTCTTGAACACCTCCAGGGATGGTGACTCCACCACCTCCCTGGGCAGCACATCCCAATGGCCAATTACTCTTTCTGGGAAAAACTTTCTGCTCACCTCCAGCCTGAACCTCTCCTGGCACAGCTTGAGACTGTGTCCTCTTGTTCTGGTGCTGGCTGCCTGGGAGAAGACACCAACCCCCACGTGGCTACAACCTCCCTCCAGGGAGTTGGAGAGAGCAATGAGGTCTCCCCTGAGCCTCCTCTTCTCCAGGCTAAGCAACCCCAGCTCCTTCAGCCTCTCCTCATAGCTCCAAGCATTTGTTTTCCCTTCCTAAAAAGCTCTGTGCTGTTGACTCTTCATTCCTCAGCAGCTGATGTTTTCCAGCACAGAATGGCAGCACCTAAGGTTTTGGCAGGAACAGCCTCCCCCACGCCCCTTTCGTTCTTCCCCCCCCCCCCCCGCTGTCTACCTTTGGTGCTGTTTGTGGGTTGCTTTAGGACACTTCCCACCAAGGAGGGGCTGAGGGAGCTGGGGGTGTTCAGGCTGGAGAAGAGGAGGCTGAGGGAGACCTCATTGCTCTCTACAGCTCCATGAAGGGAGGTTGGAGCGAGGAGGGGGCAGCCTCTGCTCCTGGGTCCCAAGGGACAGGAGCAGAGGAAATGGTTCCAAGCTGCAGCAGGGGAGGTTCAGGCTGGATCCCAGGAAATTTTTCCTCACTGAAAGGGCTCTCAACCATTGGAATATTCTGCCCAGGGCAGTGCTGGAGTCACCATCCCTGGGGGTGTTGCAGCAGTGTGTGGAGCTGGTGCTTAGGGACATGGTTTGGTGGTGACCCTGCAGTGCTGGGTTGAGGGCTGGACTGGATGAGCTTGGAGCTCTCTTCCAACCAGACAGATTCTGTGGTTCTGTCATCCCTCACCTCTGCAATGCTTCAAATGAGGGAGGATTGGGGGCTGCAGGCATCCCAAAGGGGCATGAAGTCTCCATGAGATCTTTTCTGTGTTTCTGTGCAGGGTTTAGAAGCCCAGCCCCCAGGAAAGGGGACAGGTTTTGGCCTTCCTATACACCTTGGGGCTCATTTTCAGAGCAAGCTGAGAGAGACATCTGCTTGCAGACTGCCGCAGAGCTGAGCCATGCTTGTCTCTCCTCCACCTCACTGTAATTGTTTGTGACCTGCTGGGCTCATCCCACCACTCTGCAGGGCTGCCAAAGTGTAAAGGATGTGCAGGTGCTGCACTTCACCAGGTCTGAGGGCCTGGCTGCCTGGCATCCTCAGGACAGGATGGTGACAGCAGGCTGCTTTTCTTGAGGGGGCGAAGGAGGAGGCAGACTCCGATGTCTGGGGTCTGGAACGTCGAACGTGACCTCTGCAAGGCAAAGGTCAGGATGCAAGGATGGCATTGCTGCACAGCCAGTGCCACATCCAAACTCAGTGCCCACTGGCAGTGCCCAGGGCCAGGCTTTGCCATTTCTGTGAAGGCAGAACCCATGTAAAGTGCAGCTGGAGCTGGGAGTTTGCTGATGGGTGGACTTCTGGTCACCCTACCACCCACTTCTGTCAGACCAGGTGGGGACATGCTCAGCAGGCTCTGGAAACACCTCCAGAGCCACAGTCAAGGCTGAGCTGTCCTACCCTGCTCTATAAGCAGCCCATCTTGGTAATTCTCAGGCACTGGATGTAAGGAAGGGGATACCCTGGAAATGCATATAGAGATGGCACAGTCCTGGGTGTGTGGAGAAAACACAGGTACAGAAACTTGGTTCCCACAGTCTCCTGGGCCACATGGAATCACAGAGCTGTCAGGGTTGGAAGGGACCTCAAGGAGCAGCCAGTTCCAATCCCTCTACCATGGCCAGGGACACCTCACACTACAGCAGGTTGCTCACAGCCACAGCCAGCCTGGCTGCAAAAACCTCCAGGCAGGAGGCTTCCACCACCTCCCTGGGCAACCTCTGCCAGGCTCTCACCACCCTCATGGCCAACAACTTCTTCCTCACATCCAAGCTCAATCTCCCCACTTCTAGTTCTGCTCCATCCCCTCCAGTCCTATCACTCCCTGATACCCTCAAAAGTCCCTCCCCAGCATTCTTGGAGCCCCCTTCAGATCCTGCAAGGCCACAGGAAGGTCTCCTCAGAGCTTTCTCCTCTCCAGACTGCACAACCCCAACTCCCTCAGTCTGTCCTCATAGCAGAGCAGCTCCAGCCCTCTGCTCATCCTCATGGCCCTTCTCTGGACACCTTCCAGCACCTCCAGATCCTTCCTGACACAGAGGCTCCAGAACTGGACACAGTGCTCCAGCTGTGGTCTCACTGCAGGCTCTGCTGGGTGTTGTGTGGGGCTGCACGGATGAGCCGGAGGGCACTGGGGCCTGTGGCTGGGGAACAGCTGAACTATGGTGCCCTGAGAGCAGTGGCGGCTGGGCTGCTGCAGGAAGCCTCTGGCAGCAGTGCCTGGGACCTGTGCAAATGCTGCTGCAGGAAGCCTCTGGAAGCAGTGCCTGGGACCTGTGCAAATGCTGCTGCAGGAAGCCTCTGGAAGCAGTGCCTGGGACCTGTGCAAATGCTGCTGCAGGAAGCCTCTGGCAGCAGTGCCTGGGAGCCTGTGCAAATGCTGCTGCAGGAAGCCTCTGGAAATGCCTCTAGAGGGCAGCTGGAGGTCTCAGGTGACAGTCAAACAGCAGCTCCAGAGATGTTACCGCGTCCCTGCAGTGCTACACTATCACTATCAGCACCTTTCCTGAGGGTGCAAGGGAGGGAGGGAACCTGATGAGATTTCCTCCTCCCATGTCACTGAGCTGCTGCTGAACCTGTGCCCTTGCTGCTCAGGTCTCCTTCACCTGGAGGTTCACTCTGCCCTGCCTCTCCCACCCCATTCTTCACAGGGATGGAGGAGCCAGCCACACTTCCACACCCTTGACTATTCCACTTTTAACACCCATTTTCTCCTCTTGCTTCCCCAGGAGGCACTTTTGTTGCTCTGCCCTTCCATTAAGAAAATGTAGAAGCCTAATAGTGACTGCAAAGAAAGTGACTGAAGCTATCCTGATGTTTTTATGGGCTCATTAAAGGTCTTATTCATTTTTCTCTGTATTGGGGGGAAAAATAGGGGGGGGGGGGGGGAATCTAATTTTTGCCTTGTGCCACACTCCAAAGCAGTCCCTGGGTTCTCAGGGGTGAAGCAGTCACATTAACCTTTCTCCTGCTTTCTGCAGTCCTCCTGGTGAACTTAGAATCATAGAATTGTCAGGGTTGGAAAGGACCTCAAGTTCCAACCCCCCTGCCATGACCAGGGACACCTCACACTCCAGCACGTTGCTCACAGCCACAGCCAGCCTGGATGCAAACACCTCCAGGCAGGAGGCTTCCACCACCTCCCTGGGCAACCTCTGCCAGGCTCTCACCACCCTCATGGGAACAACTTCTTCCTCACATCCAATCTCAATCTCCCCACTTCTACTTTTGCTCCATCCCCCCAGTCCTATCACTCCCTGACACCCTCAAAAGTCCCTCCCCAGCTATCTTGGAGCTCCCCTTCAGATCCTGGAAGGCCACAAGAAGGTCTTCTGGGAGCCTTCTCCTCTCCAGGCTGAACAACCCCAATTAGCTGAACTAGAACTCCAAGGAAGGCTTTTAAAGGAGCCTCTTCTCTTCCCAACTGTGCTTCCACCCTCCCTTCACACTTGGAAACTGTTCATTTATGGATATGAGGTGACTTATGGAGAGGTGTAAGGCTAACAGCACTATACTCTGCCCTGCTGAGACCACTCCTGCAATCCTGTATCCAGTGCTGGGCTCCCCAGTTTGAGAGACAGAGACCTGATGGAGAGAGTCCAGCAGAGAGCCAGGAGGATGATTAGTGGACTTGAGCATCTCCCTTATGGAGAGAGACTGAGAGCCCTGGGGCTGTTTAGTCTGGAGAAGAGAAGGCTGAGAGGGGATCTGATCAATGCCTATCAATAGCTGAGGGCTGGGGGTCAAGTGGAGGGGGCCAAGCTCTTTTGGGTGGTGCACAGGGAACAAGGGTGACAAACTGGAACAGAGAAGGTTTCAGCTCAACATGAGGAGAAACTTCTTGTCAGTGAGGGTGTGAGAGGGCTGGAGCAGGCTGCCCAGAGAGGTTGTGGAGTCTCCTTGTGTGGAGGCATTGCAAAGCCAGCTGGATGTGTTGCTTTGTGAGCTGCCCTGGGTGCTCCTGCTCTGGCAGAGGGCTTGGACTGAATGCTCTCATTTCAACCCTTACATCCTCTAACACTCTATGATTGTATGATTCTGTGATTCTATACTCCCACTGACCCTGGGCTCCCTGTGTCCTGGATGGTCCCCTATGCCACCATGGGGCATTGCTATCAGAGCCATGACTGCTCACCAACGTCTGTGAGGCTCATATCCAGCTGCTGCTCCTTACTTGCTGGTGTGTTTTGCTTTCTGCTCGCTCTGGCAAGGTGGCAGCAGCCAGAAATAGGCTCTGGGCTGTACCCAGGGCTCAGAGTATCCTCAAAGGCGACATCTTGGAGTGTCCAGAGGAGGTCACAAAGATGATGCAAGGGCTGGAGCTGTGAGGACAGGCTGAGGGAGCTGGGGGTGTTCAGCCTGGAGAAGAGAAGGCTCCAGGGGCACCTCAGAGCTGCCTGCCAGGAGCTGAAGGCATCCTGCAGGAAGGCTGCAGAGAGACTTTTGCTGAGGGGGTCTGGAGCCAGGCCAAGGGGGAATGGTTTGGAGCTGAGGCAGAGCAGGGTCAGAGTGGAGCTGAGGCAGAAGTTGTTGAGTGTGAGGGTGGCGAGAGTCTGGCCCAGGCTGCCCAGGGAGGCTGTGGCTGCCTCCTTGCTGGGGGTGTTCAAAGCCAAGTTGGTGCAGCCTTGAGCAGCTGAGTGTAGCTGAGAGATGTCCCTGGGCACGGTGGGGAGGTTCAATTAAGATGATGTCTGAGGTCCCTTCTAAGTGAAGCTGTTCTGTGATCCCTCTCTCACCTGCTGCTCATTCAAGCAAGAATAATATAAATAAAATGAAGATTAAAAATATCTCTCATCTAAAACAAAACAAACCCCAACCAAAACAACAGACAGGATGAAAAGTGAGACAAGGACAAAGCAGGGCTAAAAGGAAGGATAGGGCTAAAAGGAAGGATAAACATTAGAGGGGGTGAGTGCAGAGGAGGCTACATTCCACTTAGGCTATTATGGAGGGCTTTAATTTCCTGCAAACGTTTTATTTAGGCCAGGCAGAGGCAGGAGTGGAAGGCAAATCACATTATCAGGCCTCTTATCAGTGGTGATTTTGCTCAGTCTTCCCTCAATGGATTATTCCCCCTCCCCCCCCCCCCCCCCCCCCAATAATTCAGTAACTAAATTAAAAATGAAAATAAACAAAGAATATAAACCCACCCCAAGCACACTTTGGCTGAGGGTGATGCCTTGTGTCAGGATTTCTCAGCTCAAGTGGATTTTAGAACAAAAAGAATCTGGGGTCAGAGCTGGGACCAGAGCTGTTCAACCAAGGACCTGGATGAGGGCAGAGAGGGCACTGCCAGCAAGTTTGGTGATGGCACCAAACACCTGATGGCTGAAACACCTGAAGGCTGTGCTGCCATTCAGTGAGACTTGGACAGGCTGAGAGTTGGGTGGGAAGAAATGGAGTGAAATTCAATAGGGTCTGGCACCTGGGAAAGAGCAACCCCATGGAGCAGGAGAGGCTGGGGACTGAGCAGTTGGAAAGCAGTGAAGGGGAAGGGGACCTGGGGGTGCTGGTGGGCAGGAGAATGCCCCTGAGCCAGCAATGTGCCCTGGTGGCCAAGAAGGCCAAGGGCATCCTGGGCTGCATTAGAAGGGCTGTGCTCAGGAGGTCAGAGAGGTTCTCCTGCCCCTCTGCTCTGCCCTGGGGAGGCCACAGCTGGAATCTTGGGTCCAGGTCTGGGCCCCTCAGGTCAAGAAGGAGCTGAGGGAAGTGCTGGAGAGAGTCGATGGCAGAGCCCCCAGGCTGCTGCAGGCAGTGGAAGATCTCCCTGTGAGGCCAGGCTGAGGCAGCTGGGGCTTGGAGCTTGGAGCAGAGGAGCCTGAGGGCTGCCCTCAGTGCTGGGGCTGAAGATGTGCAGGGCAGTGTGGGGAGGAGGCAGCCAGGCTCTGCTGAGGGATGGGCAAGGCCAGCCCAAGGGGCACTGGGTGTCAGCTGGAGCAGAGGAGGTGCCAGGGGAAGAGGAGGGAAAACTTTTTGGCTGTGAGGGCGTTGAGAGGGCTGGAGCAGGTTGCCCAGAGAGGTTGTGGAGTCTCCTTGTGTGGAGGCATTGCAAAGCCAGCTGGCTGTGTTGCTGTGTGAGCTGCCCTGGGTGCTCCTGCTCTGGCAGGGGGCTTGGCCTGGCTGCTCTCTGCAGCTCCCTTCCATCTCCCTGGCACTTTGTGATGATTTATTGTGAATCTTTCCAAACAAAACACCAAGGAAATACTGAGAAAGATCTCCATCCTCCATTTCTCTTCATTTCTCCCTTTAATCTCACTCCAGGCAGTGCAGAGTCCTCCCTGCAAAGTGAATTTTTCATCTGTTCTCCTTGCTATTCATAAAATCAAATCTTGCCTGCTTCTATTGTAGTTATTTAATACTCCCTGCCCTGCCATGGTGTCGCTGCAGTGATAAATCTTTCATCCTCTTTTATGGTGGCTCCTTAGGGGCCAGCAAGATACAAAAACAGTTGGGGTTTTGGTGTGGGTTTATGCTTGGTTTTGTTTTGTTTTGTTTTGTTTTGTTTTGTTTTGTTTTGTTTTGTTTTGAGGACCACTGTGAGGTGAATTTCTTGGGGGGTGTCAGGATGTGGAGGCTGAGGTCACTTAGGTGATGTTCACCTGGGAGTGCTGGACAGTAGCAGTGACATTGGCAGTGTTGCTGGAGGGACCAGCAGCAGCAGCTGCCTGCTTCTCACAGAGCCATTGAGGCTGAGACCTTTAAGATCATTGAGTCCAACCCTAACTCAGTTCCCATGGCCACTAAACCATATCCTGAAGCACCACAGCTACAGCTTCTTGAGCAACTCCAGGCATGGGGACTCCACCACCTCCCTGGGCAGCCTGTTCCAACCCCTCACCACTCTCTCACTGAAGTTTTTCTTCATGTCCAACCTGACCCTCCCCTGGCACAGCTTCAACTCATTGCCCCTCTCCAGTTACTTGAGACAAGAGACCAACCCCAGCCTCACTCCAGCCTCCTTTCCAGGAGCTGTGGAGAGCAGTAAGCTCTGCCCTCAGCCTTCTCTCCTCCACACTGAACACCCCCAGCTCTCTCAGCTGCTCCTTATATGATGCCCTCCTCTCCTGGCACCCTGCAAAGGCAGGGCTGGAGGGTGGGATCTGTGCCACTAGGGAGGGGTTTGCAGTATGGGACATGTGGAGGTGATGTACCAGGCACTGTTCATGGCTTCCACCCAGTTTCTATTAAAACACAGAATCATAGAGAGGCTTAGGTTGGAAGGGACCTCAGAGATCATCTACTCCAACCTCTTGCCATGAGCAGGGAGATCTCTCAGCTTTCAGCTGCTCAAGGCTGCACCCAACTTGGCTTTGAACACCCCCAGCAAGGAGGCAGCCACAGCCTCCCTGGGCAGCCTGGGCCAGACTCTCACCACCCTCACACTCAACAACTTCTGCCTCAGCTCCACTCTGACCCTGCTCTGCCTCAGCTCCAAACCATTGCCCCTTGGCCTGGCTCCAGACCCCCTCAGCAAAAGTCTCTCTGCAGCCTTCCTGCAGGATGCCTTCAGCTCCTGGCAGGCAGCTCTGAGGTGCCCCTGGAGCCTTCTCTTCTCCAGGCCGAGAACACTGCAGCTTTTCCAGGGAGAGATTTCACATTGCAGTAAAATCCACCTGGGGCTGTCTTCCTGGCCTGCTCTGTACTTTGTACCAGGCTTCAGCAATCAATAACCAGTTTTCACCAATGCTTCTTTTTCACACCCTTCCTCCCCCCCACCTCCTTTTACTTTTTGTTCCTTCTCCCCTTTCCCTTTCCCCAATCATTGCTGTGCCATCACCAGCTAACAGACCTAAATGATTGCTCTCCCTCCTGCTCTGATTTATGTCTAGGAGCAAACAGGGAGGGGGAAAAGGAAGGGAAGGAAGGGAGGAAGGGAGGAAGGGAGGAAGGGAGGAAGGGAGGAAGGAAGGAAGGAAGGAAGGAAGGAAGGAAGGAAGGAAGGAAGGAAGGAAGGAAGGAAGGAAGGAAGGAAGGAAGGAAGGAAGGAAGGAAGGAAGGAAGGAAGGAAGGAAGGAAGAAAGGAAGGAAGGAAGGAAGGAAGGAAGGAAGGGAGGAAGGAAGGAAGGGAGGAAGGAAGGAAGGGAGGAAGGAAGGAAGGGAGGAAGGAAGGAAGGAAGGAAGGAAGGAAGGGAAGGAAGGAAGGAAGGGAAGGAAGGAAGGGAGGGAAGGAAGGAAGGGAGGGAAGGAAGGAAGGGAAGGAAGGAAGGGAGGGAAGGAAGGAAGGGAGGAAGGCAGGGAGGGAGGGAGGGAAGGAAGGCAGGGAGGGAGGGAAGGAAGAGAGGGAAGGAAGGGAGGCAGGGAGGGAGGGAAGGAAGGAAGGCAGGGAGGGAGGGAAGGAAGGAAGGAAGGAAGGAAGGAAGTGAGGCAGGGAGGGAGGGAAGGAAGGAAGGAAGGAAGGAAGGAAGGAAGGAAGGAAGGAAGGAAGGAAGGAAGGAAGGAAGGAAGGAAGGAAGGAAGGAAGGAAGGAAGGAAGGAAGGAAGGAAGGAAGGAAGGAAGGAAGGAAGGAAGGAAGGAAGGAAGGAAGGAAGGAAGGGAAGAAGGAAGGAAGCCCCCCTTGAAGTCGCGGCCCTGCAGGAGTTATCCTTTCTCTTTGTTTCTTTTCTCTCGTTGTTATTTGTTTTTTCTTCCCTGCATTTGAAAGCAGGGAGCAGGAAAATAAACAAATAAATGGCAGTATATCTATCTTCAAAGTGTTGGGTGGGGGCGTGGAGGGATGATGGAGGGGTGTGGGGGGGGGTTTGTTTTTCTTTCACATGACTCACGTCGGCGCTAATGGGAGTCACACGCTCGGAAAGCTTTAAAGCACCAAAGCTTTGCGCAAGAGCCCCGCAAAGGACCAGCAACCGCCAAAAACAAAGCTGCTTGGTGTTTGCCTGCTTCCACAGGACTGCTTTGTGCAAATCACAGCCCCCCCACACCATTGGCAATGAGCCAGGACAGGGAAAACCCCGATCCTGCTGTTGGAAGGTGCCCTTGAATCCTGCCTGGCAGCTTGCCCCACCTGCTAGCAGGGCAGACAGGTGGAAGTGATGCTGCATCAGTGCTTGGCCTGAAAAACACAGGGGCAGGAGGAAGAGAGGTCTGGCATGGCGGTAATCACAGGGTCACAGCTTGTTAGAGGTCGGAAGGGAGCTGCAGAGAGCATCCAGGCCAAGCCCCCTGCCAGAGCAGGAGCACCCAGGGCAGCTCACAAAGGAACACATCCAGCTGGCTTTGCAATGCCTCCACACAAGGAGACTCCACAACCTCTCTGGGCAGCCTGCTCCAGCCCTCTCACACCCTCACTGACAAGAAGTTTCTCCTCATGTTGAGCTGAAACCTTCTCTGTTCCAGTTTGTCACCCTTGTTCCTTGTGCACTACCCAAAAGAGCTTGGCCCCCTCCACTTGACCCCCAGCCCTCAGCTATTGATAGGCATTGATCAGATCCCCTCTCAGCCTTCTCTTCTCCACACTAAACAGCCCCAGGGCTCTCAGTGTCTCTTCACAGGGGAGATGCTCAAGTCCCCTAATCACCCTCGTGGCTTGTCATCTGCTGTTACTCACTGCTGCCAGTTACCTTCCCTCTGTTTTGCAGGGTTACACAGGTTTTCAGTGGTGTCTGTCTCTCCCCTGATAGTTCCCACTGAAGTGTCTTCCCACTGAAGTGTCTCATTATGAATCACAGAATTGTCAGGGTTGGAAGGGACGCCCCCTCCCCTCCTGTACCACGTTAAACCCTGAGCAGAAGTTAATCTGCCTAACCCTAAGGGCATGAGGCAGGATGGCTTTGAATAACAGCAGCAAACACTCAACTATAACCCACCACAGCCCCCCAAGGTTTCATCCCTGCTAGAAGCAACTCTGCATGTCCAGGTCATAGAATCACAGAACTGTCAGGGTTGGAAGGGACCTCAAGGAGCAGCCAGTCCCAACCCCCTGCCATGGCCAGGGACACCTCACACTACAGCAGGTTGCTCACAGCCACAGCCAGCCTGGCTGCAAACACCTCCAGGCAGGAGGCTTCCACCACCTCCCTGGGCAACCTCTGCCAGGCTCTCACCACCCTCATGGCCAACAACTTCTTCCTCCAAGCTCAATCTCCCCACTTCTAGTTTGCTCCATTCCCCCCAGTCCTATCACTCCCTGACACCCTCAAAAGTCCCTCCCCAGCTTTCTTGGAGCCCCCTTCAGATCCTGGAAGGCCACAAGAAGGTCTCCTGGGAGCCTTCTCCTCTCCACACTGCACAACCCCAACTCCCTCAGTCTGTCCTCACAGCAGAGCAGCTCCAGCCCTCTGTTCATCCTCATGGCCCTTCTCCGGGCACCTTCCAGCACCTCCAGATCCCTCTTGGATGAAGGCCATCACCTTGGCATCCGAAAATCCAACAACTGCTGGGAAGGAATGGAACAAACACAAAGAAAAAAATTCCCCACAAGGGAAAAAAACACAAATGAAAACAAACACACACACACAAACCCCAAACCCAGCACTAGAACAAGAGGACACAGTCTCAAGATGTGCCAGAGGAAGTGTTTAGGCTGGAGGTGAGGAGAAAGTTCTTCCCAGAGAGAGTAATTGGCCATTGGGATGTGCTGCCCAGGGAGGTGGTGGAGTCACCATCCCTGGAGGTGTTCAAGAGGGGATTGGATGTGGCACTTGGAGCCATGCTTTAGTTGTCAGGAGGTGTTAGGTATTAGGTCATAGGTTGGACTTGATGATCTCTGAGGTCTTTTCCAACTTGGTTGATTCTGTGATTCTAAGGATTTGCTGCAGCAAGATGCAGGTAGAGTGGTTTTAGGGTTGGTTTGTTTGCCTGCCTGTGGGGTTTTGTTTGGTTTGGCTTTTTTGGTTGTGGCTTTCTTGTTGTTGCTGTTGGGGTTTTATTGGTTGCTTTAGCTGTTGTTTGGGTGGGGGGTTGGTTGCGTTTTGTTGTTGCGTTGTTTGGGCTTTTTTGGTCTTTTTGTTGTTGTTTGTTTGGGGGTTTTCTTTGGTGTGGTTTTTTGTTGGCTTTGTTTGGGGTGGGGTTGTGTTATTTGTAGTTGTTTGGTTTGGGGGTTTTGTGTGGTTTGTTGGTGTGGTTTTGTTGTTTGGGGGGGTTGTGTGGTTTGTTGGTGTGGTTTTGTTGTTTGGGGGGGTTGTGTGGTTTGTTGGTGTGGTTTTGTTGTTTGGGGGGGTTGTGTGGTTTGTTGGTGTGGTTTTGTTATTTGGGGGGTGTGTGGTTTGTTGGTGTGGTTTTGTTGTTGCTTAGGGGTTTTGTGTGGTTTGTTGGTGTGGTTTTGTTGTTGCTTGGGGGGTTGTGTGGTTTGTTGGTGTGGTTTTGTTGTTTGGGGGGTTGTGTGGTTTGTTGGTGTGGTTCTGTTGTTGCTTGGGGGGGTTATGTGGTTTGTTGGTGTGGTTTTGTTGTTTGGGGGGTTGTGTGGTTTGTTGGTGTGGTTTTGTTGTTGTTTGGGGGGTTGTGTGGTTTGTTGGTGTGGTTCTGTTGTTGCTTGGGGGGGTTGTGTGGTTTGTTGGTGTGGTTTGTTGGTGTGGTTTTGTTGTTGCTTGGGGGGTTGTGTGGTTTGTTGGTGTGGTTTTGTTGTTGCTTGGGGGTTTTGTGTGGTTTGTTGGTGTGGTTTTGTTGTTGCTTGGGGGGGTTGTGTGGTTTGTTGGTGTGGTTTTGTTGTTGTTTGGGGGTTTTGTGTGGTTTGTTGGTGTGGTTTTGTTGTTGTTTGGGGGGGTTGTGTGGTTTGTTGGTGTGGTGGTGTTTGGGGGGTTGTGTGGTTTGCTGGTGTGGTTTTGTTGTTGCTTGGGGGGTTGTGTGGTTTGTTGGTGTGGTTTTGTTGTTGTTTGGGGGGGTTGTGTGGTTTGTTGGTGTGGTTTTGTTGTTTGGTTTTTTTTTGGGGGGGGTTGTGTGATTTTTTGTTGTTTGTTTTGTTTTTTTTTTTGTGTGGGTTTTTGTTGCTGTTTGTTTTGGAGGGTTTGTGTTTTGTTGTCATTGCTGTTTCGGGGATGTGGGGTGCAGATTTCGTTGTTGGTTTGGTTTGGGGTTTTCTTTAATGTTCTGATGGAAGGGGGGGACAAAAAGGGCAAAATCTCCTTCCCTTCCCCACCCTTCACTCCCTAAACCAGGTCAGATCTTAGCCTGCTGTCAGGTCAAACGGTCGAGGCTGATTTAGAGAGAGGAAAAACCACGTCGAAGCCAAGCGAGAGCAGCCTGCCCCCAGCGAGCAAGCGGCTCAGCCAAGCTTAGGGAGCAGGCAGGTTGGGCACAGCCGGGAGGGAGGATTTTCCCCCCACCCCCGGCTTGCTTTGAAGTCAGAGCAAGTCTGTTATAAAGTGCGGGAGGAAAGCGCCGGCTCCTTCAGGTGGTGATTTGTGTTTATGGGCTGCGAGTTTTACGAGGCGGGGAGAGGAGGCGAGAAACGCCGGCCCCCGGTAATTGAAACGAACAGGGCTGGGTGGAAGAGGCTGTTTCAGCATCAAGGGAAGGTGAGAAAGCCCTTTCAGAGGAGTGGTTTGGTCTCCCTCCTTCCCCCCCCCCTCCCCCCGCACCTCCCAGCCTTCTCTAATGTTGCTGCGTAAAGGGTCCTGAGCGCTAATGCTGCTCTTAATGGGGTAAGTGCCGAGCCGTGAATCATCGGCCCCGGCGACTGCAGATCGCAATACATCCTCGGCCGCTCGGAGCCAGCACCCTGCAGCACTTTCAAACGCTTGCTTTGAAAACCCTTTCAGTGCTCCTCCCAAGCTCAGGTGCCACTGCTGCCTGCCAGGGCTCCCCCAGCCTGCTCCGTAATCTTGGGGGGGGTTGCCTGGTCCCAGTTAGGGAGGGAGGCAGAAGGCATGAGGAGGATAAAATCACAGAATTGTCAGGGTTGGAAGGGACCTCAAGGAGCAGCCAGTTCCAACCCCCCTGCCGTGGCCAGGGACACCTCACACTACAGCAGGTTGCTCACAGCCACAGCCAGCCTGGCTGCAAACACCTCCAGGCAGGAGGCTTCCACCACCTCCCTGGGCAACCTCTGCCAGGCTCTCACCACCCTCGTGGCCAACAACTTCTTCCTCACATCCAAGCTCAATCTCCCCACTTCTAGTTCTGCTCCATCCCCCCCAGTCCTATCACTCCCTGACACCCTCAGAAGTCCCTCCCCAGCATTCTTGGAGCCCCCTTCACATCCTGGAAGGCCACAATTAAGTCTCTTGGGAGCCTTCTCCTCTCCAGACTGCACAACCCCAACTCCCTCAGTCTGTCCTCACAGCAGAGCAGCTGCAGCCCTCTACTCATCCTTGTGGCTCTTCTCTGGACACCTTCCAGCACCTCCAGATCCTTCCTGGCACAGAGGCTCCAGACCTGGACCCAGAGCTGCAGCTGTGGTCTCAGCAGAGTGGAGCAGAGGGGCAGAATCCCCTCCCCGGCCCTGCTGGCCACATTTCTCTTGCTGCAGCCCAGGCTCTGCTTGGCTCTCTGGGCTGCAAGTGCTCACTGCTGGCTCCTGTTGAGCTTCTCCTCAGGGCTGCTCAGCAGCCAGTCCCTGCCCAGCCTGTATCAGTGTTTGGGATTGCCCCAACCCAGCTGCAGGAGTAAGAGCTGCCTGACCTTCTCAAGCCACCCTCACTAGTAAGTTATGCATGCCCTGGGCTGGGAAAGACAAAGCACATGGGATGTAAACCCAGCACGGAGGGACTCCAGTGAGGTCCCTCTGTAGCCTCCACAAGCCATTTATGCAAGCAGGAGATGTCAGAGTGGGTCCCTGCCACGCACCCTAGGGATGCAGGTGACAGCAGCACTGCAGTGGCTTTCCCTGCCTCTGCCTATTTTCCTGCCTGGAAGTGTTGCCTAGGTAGAACTGAAGCTTCTGGATGTTTTCTTCTTTCTCTGGCAGCCCTGCTGGCATGAGGTCTCTGCTGGGCATCCAGAGATGCTGGACAAAGTGCTGCTTGGCTGCAGATCAATCATCTCCAAGGTGCAGATGCAGCGAGGCCAGCGTGGCCAGGATGTTTATCACACAGGCACTCTCCTAGCCTGCAGATGGCCTGGGCAGATGCAGTAAATCAGCCCCATCCTGACGTGCCCCCATGCAGCACATCTGGGCAGCGCATGCTGGGAAGCCCAGCCCGGGAGCAGCCCCTCCCCACAGGTCACACACAGGCAGCCCCCACACATGCTGCTGGCCTGGCCAGCCCAGGGTTCAGCCTCACCCTCGAGGAAGCTGAGAGGAAGCTGCAAATCTCTTCACAGGATGTTAGGGGTTGGAAGTGACCTCTGAAGACCATCAAGTCCAACCCTCCTGCCAGAGCAGGAGCAGAGAATCCAGCACAGGTCACACAGGAACACATCAGATGGGGCTGGAAAGGCTCCAGAGAAGGAGACTCCACAACCTCTCTGGGGAGCCTGGGCTGCATCCAAAGCAGTGTGGCCAGAGCTGGAGAGAGGGGATCCTGCCCCTCTGCTCTGCTCTGCTCTGCTCTGGGGAGACCTCACCTGCAGGGCTGGGGCCAGCTCTAGAGCCCTAGCTCTAGAGCCCTCAGCATAGGAAGGGCATGGACCTGATGGAGAGGGTCTAGAGGAGGCCATGAAAATGATCAGGGGCTGGGGAAGCTCTGCTTTGAGCACAGGCTGAGGGAGCTGGGGGTGTTCAACCTGCAGAAGAGAAGGCTCCAGGCAGACCTCACAGCAGCCTGCCAGGACCTGAAGGGGCTCCAAGAAGGCTGCAGAGGAACTGTGCCCAAAGGCCTGCAGGGACAGCACCAGGGACAAGGGTTTGAAAGGAGAGCAGAGCAGATGGAGATTGGCTGTGAGGAACAAGTTCTGCCCCAGGAGGCTACTGCAACAGGTTGCCCAGGGAGGGAGCTGAGGCTCCATGGCTGGAGCTGTTGAAGGTGAGGCTGGAGAAGGCTGTGAGCAAGCTGCTCTGGTGGAGGATGTCCCTGCTGAGTGCGGGGGGATAGACTGGAGGAGCTTTGGAGCTCCCTTCCAATCCAAACCATTCTGTGATTCTATGAACAGGGGGTGGAGGGGGGGAAGTCATTACTCTTCTGTTGGTCACACCTAGTACCCTCCCAAGAGATATTTCCACGTGAGAGCAGAAGCTCCTTGGCTCAGCAGGGCTGTTTATGTCCCTTGCATAATGAAGCCATCAGTCAGCGTGGGAAGGGGCGAGAGGGAGAGGAGAGCCAAGTGCCTGGGAGAGAATTGATGTGTGGACAGTGCTGCATGGGGTTCATTTCGTTTTTCAGCATTGGCTGGAGTGTGAGGGCCACCAAGATACAGGCAGCCCCCACAGCCATCCACATGTGCTCTGATAATGCAGCCATTCATCCCAGCAGGCTGGCAGTGCTTGAGGGTGGCAGATTTATTGTGTGTACCTCAGGTTAAGGATCAGAGGTCAGTGTGCAAATATCCTTTTCAGGTGTCTGTAAATCCCTGTGAAAACACACACAAAGTGCAAGAACCCTCAGAAGAGCTGGCTGGTTTTATTTGATTTTGCCTTTTTATGAGCTGCCTGACTCAGAGCCCCAAATGACAGCAAGATAAAGGTGTCCTTACTGGGAACACTGGGAGCAAGGTAACCTCTCAAGGTGTGAGGGCTCTGCTGGCCTCCATGACTGCTACACCTGAAGCTGTCTCTTCCTTTAACTCTCTTTGACAAAATCACAGGCTCACAGGATGTTAGGGGTTGGAAGGGACCTCTGGAGAGCTTCCAGTCCAACCCCCTGCCAGAGCAGGACCACAGAATCCAGCACAGGTCACACAGGAACACATCCAGACAGGGATGGAAAGGCTCCAGGGAAGGAGACTCCACAACCTCTCTGGGCAGCCTGCTCCAGGGCTCTGGGAGCCTCACAGGGAAGAAGTTCCTCCTCATGTTGAGCTGGAACCTCCTGTGCTGGAGTTTATACCCATGGCCCCTTGGCCTATCCCAGGGTGCAACTGAGCAGAGCCTGTCCCTGTCCCCTCCCTCCTGCCCCCCAGCCTCAGCTATTGATAGACATTGATCAGATCTCCTCTCAGCCTTCTCCTCTCCAGACTAACCACCCCCAGGGCTCTCAGCCTCTCCTCAGCAGGCAGTCTCCAGTCCCTTCAGCATCCTCACAGCCCTCCCTTGGACCCTCTCCAGCAGATCCCTGTCCCTCCTGAACTGGGGAGCCCAGATCTGGATGCAATATTCCAGTGGAGATCTCAGCAGATCAGTGTAGAGGGGGAGGAGAACCTCCCTGGATCTGCTGGCCACACTCCTCCTAATGCCCCCCAGGACCCTATTGGCCTTCTTGACCCCCAGGGCACATTGCTGTCCCATGCAGAACTTGCTGCCCACCAGCACTCCCAGCTCCTTCTCCCTGGGGCTGCTCTCCAGCAGATCCCCTCCCAGCCTGTGCTGCTGCAGTTTGTTCTTCCTTCCCAGCTGCAGGACTCTGCACTCATCCTTGTTGGAGCTCATTAGGTTCCTGCTGCCCAGCTCTCAGCCTGTCCAAGTCTCTGAATGGCCTGATGCAGTGTTTCCCAGTGGCGTTCCCACTGCAATCCATTTGACAACTCCCAGTTCCTTTGCCAGTGCCATTCCCTCTCTGATTCCTACTGCCATCCACTTGGCAGCTCCCAGTTCCTTCACCATTGTCATTCCCACTGCAATCCACTTGGCAGCTCCCACTTCATTTGCCAGTGCTGTTCCCTCTGTGACTCTCACTGCAATCTACTTGGCAACTCCCAGTTCCTTCAACAGTGCCATTCCCACTGTGATTCCCACTGCCATCCGGTGCCATTCCCACTGCAATCCTCTTGGCAGCTCCCAGTTCCTTTGCCAGTGCCATTCCCACTGCAACCCAGTCACCAATTCCCACTGTGGCTCCTCAGTGTCATTCCCTCTGCAAGCGCCAGCAGGAGCTCGGGGCTGGCCCAGCCCCAGGCACGGAGCTGCCCTCAGCCTCTGCCAGCCCTGAGAGCCGACAGGGACCTGGTGACTTTGGAGTTTATTTTTCTTTATTATTATTATTATTTATTCCCTGTCAGCTTTGGCAGAGGAGGCAGCCAGGGGCATTCGTGGCACCCCATGAATAACAGCTTGTGACAGAAGGAGGTCACCCAGCCCCTTCCAGCCTCTCCACCCACGTGGGGGGAAAGCAGCAATGAGGAGGCAGGAATCCTGAGCTCTTGTCTGAGTGTTCCAGCTGTTAGCCACTGGAGATGCTCTGGAAGCCTCTCCATGTTCAGGTCATCTTCAGCACCACAGCTGGGAAGAGAGATTTTTTTCATTTTAACTGGTAAAATATGTTCCTTCTGCTTTAACCTAAAGGTGAATTTTTTAGTGTGGAGAGGAGAAGGCTGAGAAGGGAGCTGATCAATGTCTATCAATAGCTGAGGGGTGGGGTTCAGTTCTGGGCTCCCCAGTTCAGGAGGGACAGGGATCTGCTGCAGGGAGTCCAAGGGAGGGCTGCAAGGATACTGAAGGGACTGGAGACTGCCTGCTGAGGAGAGGCTGAGAGCCCTGGGGGTGGTTAGTCTGGAGAGGAGAAGGCTGAGAGGGGATCTGATCAACGTCTATCGATAGCTGAGGGCTGGGGGTCAGGAGGGAGGGGACAGGGACAGGCTCTGCTCAGTTGCACCCTGGGATAGGCCAAGGGGCCATGGGTATAAACTCCAGCACAGGAGGTTCCAGCTCAACATGAGGAGGAACTTCTTCCCTATGAGGCTGCCAGAGCCCTGGAGCAGGCTGCCCAGAGAGGTTGTGGAGTCTCCTTCTCTGGAGCCTTTCCAGCCCTGTCTGGATGTGTTCCTGTGTGACCTGTGCTGGATTCTGTGCTCCTGCTCTGGCAGGGGGGGCTTGGACTGGAAGCTCTCCAGAGGTCCCTTCCAACCCCTAACATCCTGTGGACCTAAGAAGGTGTCTCAGCTCCTTTCCAATATAAATTTTGGCTGTAATTGTGGAAATTCTCTCCTTTTATTTTTTTGAAGTAATTTGGATGCTACAAGAAATTATGAACAGCTCCATTTGAATTGTATTTATTCTGTTTATTACTATTTATTTGTGTATTCAGTTAGTTAATCACAGAATGGCTCAGGTTTGAAAGGACCTCAGAACTCCTCTGCTCCAACCTCCCCACCATGGGCAGGGACACCTCTAAGCTGAACTCAGCTGCCCAAGTCCTCAAATCAAAGTCCCAGCTTAGTTTCCCTCACTGGTATGGCTCTAGATTCAGCAGGAGCAATGGTGTTGGGCAATGACTTGCATTAACCATCAGTTAGATCATAGAGTCACAGAATGAGTTGGAAGGGAGCTCCAATGCTCCTCCAGTCCAACCCCCTGCACTCAGCAGGGACATCCTCCACCACAGCAGCTTGCTCACAGCCTTCTCCAGCCTCACCTTCAACAGCTCCAGCCAGGGAGCCTCAGCTCCCTCCCTGGGCAACCTGTTGCAGTCTTGAAACAGCCTCCTGGTGCAGAACTTGTTCCTCACAGCCAATCTCCATCTGCTCTGCTCTCCTTTCAAACCCTTGCCCCTGCTGCTGTCCCTGCAGGCCTTTGGGCACAGTCCCTCTGCAGCCTTCTTTTAGCCCCTTCAGGTCCTGGCAGGCTGCTGTGAGGTCTGCCTGGAGCCTTCTCTTCTGCAGGCTGAACACCTCCAGCTCCTTCAGCCTGTCCCTGTAGCAGAGGTTCTCCAGCCCTCTGATCATCTTTTGGTACCCTCCTCTGGACCTGCTCTATCAGTTTCACATCCCTCTTCTGCTGGGAGCACCAGAAGTGGATACAGTGCTCCAGGTGGAGGCTGCTCTGAGATCTGTCTAGAGCCTTCTCTTCTGCAGGCTGAACACCCCCAGCTCCCTCAGCCTGTCCTCTTTTACCATCTTTGAGCCCTGATCTCCCTGCACAAGGGCAGGGCTGTGAGTGGGAGGCAGCAAAGGGCATTTTCCTAACAGATGTGTGAGCATTGCCCCCTTCCCTGTTGCCCTGAAGCACTGCAAAGGGAGTTTGGAACATTGGAGTTCAGCATTAATGGCTGCACAATGTTCAGGAGAGTGGAAAAACCTTTCAGTGGAGAGAACCACTTCACTGCTCATCATTTATAAGACTTTCTATGTCAAAGCCTAAGGCCTAAGTGTACTTAGGAACAGGAATATTTGAGTCCTCTCACTCCATTCAGAATGAATCCTTGTTTCTAAAGGAAAATCCCTGCTGCAGCCAGGCTTCAGCATGTCCAATTCCATAGCTTGTTCCCACTTCTGCCACTCTTGGAGGAACAAGAAAGAGAGGTTGGGTTCTCAGAGTCTTGCTGTGATTCAGAATCTCCAGACTCTTAGAAAACACTCTTTATTTGCTGCTCCACTTCCTGCACTCCAGAAACAAACCAAACCAAGCAAAACCAAACCAAGTAAAACCAGACCCAAACCAAACCAAGCAAACCAAGCAAAACCAAACCAAACCAAACAAAGCAAAACCGAACTATACCAAGCAAAACCAAACCAACCAAGCAAAACCAAAACAAACCAACCAAGCAAAACCAAAGCAAGACCAAACCAAACCAACCAACACCGAACCAACCAAGCAAAACCAAACCAACCAAGACCAAACCAACCAAGCAAAACCAAACCAAACCAAACCAAATCAAGCAAACCAACCAAGCAAAACCAAACAAAGCAAGACCAAACCAACCAACCAACACCAAACCAAACCAAGCAAAACCAAATCAAATCAAGCAAACCAACCAAGCAAAACCAAACCAAACCAAATCAAACCAACCAAACCAATGAACCAAACCAAACTAAGTAAACCAAACCAAGCAAAACTAAACCAAGCAAAACCAAACCAAATCAAACCAACCAAACCAAACCAAGGAAACCAAACCAAACCAAGCAAAACCAACCAAGCCAATCCAACCAAACCAAACCAAGCAAAATCAAACCAACCAAGCAAAACCAAACCAAACCAAATCAAGCAAACCAACCAAGCAAAACCAAAACAATCAAGACCAAACCAACCAAGCAAAACCAAAACAAACCAAATCAAGAAACCAACCAAGCAAAACCAAAACAAACCAAACCAAATCAAACCAATCAAACCAACGAAGCAAACCAAACTAAGCAAACCAAACCAAGCAAAACCAAACCAAACCAAGCAAACCAAACCAAGCAAAACCAAACCAAACCAAGCAAACCAAACCAAATCAAACTAAACAAACCAAACCAAGCAAGACCAAACCAAATCAAACCAACCAAACCAAATAAAACTAAACAAACCAAAACAAATCAAACAAACCAAGCCAAACCAAGCAAAACCAAAGCAAACCAAGCAAAACCAAACCAAATCAAACTAAACCAAGCAAAACCAAACCAAACCAATAAAACCAAGCCATATCAAACAAAAACCAAATTAAACCAAACCAACCAACCATACCAAACCAAACCAACCATACCAAACCAAACCAAACCAAACCAAATCAACCAACCAAACCAAAAAGAACCAAAAACAACCCCTCCAACCACCCACCCAAAAACCCAAACCCACATCTCATTCATCTTCCTTTGCAGCTCTGTGCCTGCTTTCCCTTGGCAAGGAGGCAAGCACAGCCTGGCTCTCCCCACTCCAAAGTGATGCAGCAGTTTCTCAGCGCTCAGCATGTCCTTGGATTCACTTTGCCTGAGCAGCAGCCATTCCTCAGCCCAACTGCACCTCCTGGCACGGCAGAAAAAGAGTCAGGCTGGGAAAGAGCAAAGCCAAGGGAAGATCCTGCCTGCAGCCAGCACAGTGCCTGTTTCCCTAGCTACCAACGAGGAGGTGCCAGAAACCCGCGGCTGAAGTGAGAATTTTGTGGCTCAGCACCGAGGTCACTGTGACCTTCACAAAGATTACTTCATGCATTTTCATTTCAGGAGGTGTCAACGACTGACTCCGTGCTGAGAGAGCTCGGCTTGTGCCGCAGCCTGGAGAGGGGAGGGGGAAACCAGACACTTTGCCTTGGCTGGGGTTTTCAACGGGGAAAAAAGTCCTGCTGGCTTTTTGTTTGCTCAGCCTAAAGCAAACCTCCTCTTGCTTTTTATCTTCGTGTGACATTCCAATTCCAGAGCAGAGCAGAGGAGCTCAGGAGAGCAGCACTGCCTGAGTAGACTTCCATTTGCAACCTTCTGAGACTGCCCTGTCACTGCTGCCTCTTGGGTTTCGTCTAATAAATACACCCCCACACATACCCCCCAGGGTGCTTGTGGCAGCTCAGCCAGGGCATGGCTTTGCCCTCATCCTGGGCACCCCAGCCCAGCCAGCCCCTCCCCAATACACAGAATGAGAGAATGTCAGGGGCTGGAAGGGACTTCCAGAGAGCATCCAGTCCAACCCCCCTGCCAGAGCAGGAGCACCCAGGGCAGTTCACACTGCAACACATCCAGCTGGCTTTGCAATGGCTCCAGTGAGGGAGACTCCACAACCTCTCTGGGTAGCCTCACACTCCTCTGCCACCCTCACAGTGAAGAGATTTTCCCTTCTGATTCCATGGAACTTCCTCTGCCTCAGCTTCCACCACTGCCCCTGGTGCTGGCATTGGGCAGCACCCAGCAGAGCCTGGCTCCAGCTTCTGGGCACTCACCCTGCACATCTTTAACGACAGCAATGAGGTCACCCTCAGGCTCCTCTTCAAGCTACAGAGCCCTCAGCTCCCTCAGGCTCTCCTCATGAAGAAGATGTTGCACATCATCTTTGTGGCTCTGTGCTAGCCTCTTTCAAGTAGTTCTCTGAGGGGCCCAGGACTGGACACAGTACCCCTCCTGGCCACAGGATTCAGCACATGGATTCCCCAGCACTGATCTGCATCCTCCACAGAGGCAGAGGGGACATCCTAGGACCTGAAAGGACATTCCTGCTCTGGCAGGGGGCTTGGACTGGAAGCTCTCCAGAGGTCCCTTCCAACCCCTAGCACCCTATGAGCAAGCTCACCCTGAGTTATTTTTACAGTGATGCTGCAAGAGAGGGAAGCATCTGGTCCCTTTATCCTCCTTCATTTAAAGCAGAGCCTCTGATGGCTTCCCTGCCCCAGCCACAGTGCCAGGGTGCCAGGTGCTGTGGCTGATTGCCCCTCATTTTCCTTTCCCTGCAGAGGCAAACAGGCTCAGGGCTGCAGGATTCACAGGTAGGACATTAATCAAATCCACAGTGGGGGTCCAACAGCAGTTGCAGGAGCAGGAAAGCACTCACACAGTGTGCAAGATGCTGATGTTACCTCCTTGCTCAGTAAACACACCTGCAGGTGAGGACTTGGCAAGGAGGAAACCAGCACCAGGTTAACCAAACCCTAATGGTCACAGCAGCTCTCCATGAGAACTATGTTCCCTTGGGTTTGGCTGCTGTCCCCTTCTCTGCCAAGGCCAGGGGCTAAGCAAAGTGCCATGGACAGAGCTGTCAGGCACGTGGGCAGTAGCATTGAGAGCATCCTCAGAACGTTTGACAATGACACCCAGCTGTGAGCTGCCATAGACTCACTTGAGGGCAGGGATGGCATCCAGAGGGTCTTGACAGGCTTGAGAAGTGAGACAGAGCCAGCTGCATGAGGTGCAACAAGTCACAGTGCAAGGTCCTGCAGCTGGGCTGGGCCAGTCCCAGGCACAAATCCAGGCTGGGTGCAGAATGGGTTGAGAGCAGCTCTGAAGAGAGACCATGGGGGTGCTGTCTGCTGAGCAGCTCCCCAGGAGCCAGCAGTGCCCTCCTGCAGCCCAGCAGGCAGAGGAGTGTGTGCAGCAGGGTAGGAGAGGGGATTCTGGCCCTGGGCTCTGCTCTGCTCAGACCTCACCTCCAATCCTGCCTCCAGCTCTGGGGTCCCCAGCAGGAGAAGGACACAGAGCTGCTGGAGGGAGGCCAGAGGAGGCCACAAAGATGCTGCAAGGGCTGGAGCAGCTCTGCTGGGAGCACAGGCTGAGGGAGCTGGGGGTGTGCAGCCTGCAGAAGAGAAGGCTCCAGGGGCACCTCAGAGCTGCCTGCCAGGAGCTGAAGGCATCCTGCAGGAAGGCTGCAGAGAGACTTTTGCTGAGGGGGTCTGGAGCCAGGCCAAGGGGGAATGGTTTGGAGCTGAGGCAGAGCAGGGTCAGAGTGGAGCTGAGGAAGAAGTTGGTGAGTGTGAGGGTGGTGAGAGTGTGGCCCAGGCTGCCCAGGGAGGCTGTGGCTGCCTCCTTGCTGGGGGTGTTGAAGGCCAGGCTGGATGAGGCCTTGAGCAGCTGAGTGGAGCTGAGAGGTGTCCCTGGGCATGGTGAAGATGATCTGTGAGGTCCCTTCCATCCTGAGCCATTCTAGGATTCCAGGGAATAAAAAAACTCCTCACTGTCCACTCTGTGTTACTGCCTCCACAGTGTGCAGTGCAATGTGCTGTGTGCAATGCAAGCACAGACAGCAGCAACCCTTTACAAATGTATCCTTCCTGAGGCTCCCTAAACACCTTGGTGTGAGATGAAACATTTTCTTTAAGCCCTCATTTAAAAGGCTGCTCCTCCCCTGGGACCATTTCTTTTATTGTCCCAGCTCAGCCCACACTTCACTTCAGCCTGGAAACTCATTGAGCTTACTTTGTGGCTCCCAGCCAGAAAAGGGAACTCAGTAATTTGCAGTTCATTTGCCCTGGCTAATTCTTGGAAAGGCTGTCTGAGGTTGTCCCAGTCCTTTGCATTTGGGGACTGTGTGGAGCAGGAGCTGCAGTCAGGTCAAGCCTGGCAGATTTTGCCAGGGAAAGGATCTTAGAATCACAGAATCAACCAGCTTGGAAAAGACCTCAGAGATCATCAAGTCCAACCTATGACCTAATTACCTAACACCTCCTGACAACTAAAGCATGGCTCCAAGTGCCACATCCAATCCCCTCTTGAACACCTCCAGGGATGGGGACTCCACCACCTCCCTGGGCAGCACATCCCAATGGCCAATCTCTCTTGCTGGGAAGAACTTTCTCCTCACCTCCAGGCTAAACCTCCCCTGGCACAGATTGAGACTGTGTCCTCTTGTTCTGGTGCTGGGTACCTGGAAGAAGAGACCAACCCCCACCTGGCTACAACCTCCCTTCAGGGAGTTGGAGACAGCAAGAAGGTCTCCCCTGAGCCTCCTCTTCTCCAGGCTAAGCAACCCCAGCTCCCTCAGCCTCTCCTCACAGGGCTGTGCTCCAGACCCCTCCCCAGCTTTCTTGCCCTTCTCTGGACACCTTCCAGCAGCTCAACATCTTTCCTAAACTGAGGTGCCCAGAACTGGACACAGGACTCAAGGTGAGGCCTAAGCAGTGCTGAGCACAGGGCACAATGACCTCCCTGCTCCTGCTGGCCACACTCTTCATGATCTTGGGGGTGGTGGTTTTGCAGGCATGCAGTTTTGGGGATAATTGCTCCAGCCCCACAGAAGGGCTGCTGAGCACTCTGCAGCTCCAGGCTGGGGATGAGTTTAGTGAGAAGCCCATTTCCCAAGGAGGGGTTTAACCTGACTTAATTAGGGCACTGCCTTTATCCCATCCCAGACAAAGCCTGCCTCAGAGAAAGCATCTCTGAGATGAAGAGCATGCAAGGTCCTGCAGCTGGGTCAGGGCAATCCCAGGCACTGATATAGGCTGGGCAAGGACTGCATTGAGAGCAGCCCTGAAGGAAAGGCCTTGGGGGTGCTGGGGGAGGAGAAGCTCAACAGGAGCCAGCAGTGAGCACTTGCAGCCCAGAGAGCCAAGCAGAGCCTGGGCTGCAGCAAGAGAAGTGTGGTCAGCAGGGCCAGGGAGGGGATTCTGCCCCTCTGCTCCACTCTGCTGAGACCACAGCTGCAGCTCTGTGTCCAGGTCTGGAGCCTCTGTGCCAGGAAGGATCTGGAGGTGCTGGAAGGTGTCCAGAGAAGGGCCAGGAAGATGAGCAGAGGGCTGGAGCTGCTCTGCTGTGAGGACAGACTGAGGGAGTTGGAGTTGTGCAGTCTGGAGAGGAGAAGGCTCCCAGGAGACCTTCTTGTGGCCTTCCAGGATCTGCAGGGGGCTCCAAGAGAGCTGGGGAGGGACTTTTGAGGGTGTCAGGGAGTGATAGGACTGGGGGGGATGGAGCAAAAGTAGAAGTGGGGAGATTGAGCTTGGATGTGAGGAAGAAGTTGTTGGCCATGAGGGTGGTGAGAGCCTGGCAGAGGTTGCCCAGGGAGGTGGTGGAAGCCTCCTGCCTGGAGGTGTTTGCAGCCAGGCTGGATGTGGCTGTGAGCAAGCTGCTGTAGTGTGAGGTGTCCCTGGCCATGGCAGGGGGCTTGGAACTGGCTGAGCCTTGAGGTCCCTTCCAACCCTGACAATTCTGTGATTCTATGACCTGGACATGCAGAGTTGCTTCTAGCAGGGATGAAACCTTGGGGGGCTGTGGTGGGTTATAGTTGAGTGTTTGCTGCTGTTATTCAAAGCCATCCTGCCTCATGCCCTTAGGGTTAGGCAGATTAATTTCTGCTCAGGGTTTAACGTGGTACAGGAGGGGAGGGGGGGTGGAAAAGGAGTAAAAGATGTACAAGAATGACCTTCCTAACCTCCCCAGCTGCTAACAAGACGTGAGCCAGGTGTAAGCAGCATCTCTTACAAGCATTATATGCATTCCAGTGAGGGTGTCTAGGGACAAGGGGGAATGGTTTGGAGCTGAGGCAGAGCAGGGTTAGAGTGGAGCTGAGGAAGAAGTTGTTGAGTGTGAGGCTGGTGAGACTCTGGCCCAGGCTGCCCAGGGAGGCTGTGGCTGCCTCCTGCCTGGGGGTGTTGAAGGCCAGGCTGGCTGAGGTCTTGAGCAGCTGAGTGCAGCTGGGAGGTGTCCCTGGGCATGGTGGGGAGCTTGGAGGAGATATCTCTAAGGTTTCTTCCAAGACTTTCTAGGGTTCTATGATTCTTCCCTTGGGGAGCAGACTGAAGGGGGAGCATAGCAGGACTCCCTTAGAGCCCCGAGATCCCCATCCCAAAGCCTGGGAGCTGGGATGCAAGGAGCCAGGCCAGCCTGGCCCCAGCATCTTCCAAAGACCTGCCCTCTACCCCCCCATTGCATAGTTTGAGGCTGCTGTGGGCCCTTCCCACACCTCTACCCCCAGGCAAGTGTCTGCAAACAAGCACAGCCATCAGGGCAGATTTAAGTGGCCTCTGGGCAACCATCAGCTCTGCTCTGTTCTGCTCTTCGTGGGACCCACCCTGCCACTGCTCCAGTTCTGTCTCTCTATTCCTGGATAAATCATCCTTATTATTGGGCCTTGCAGGAATGATGAGAGGGGAGAGAGCTTTCACTTAGAAACCCAGCTCCAGCCCTAATGAAAGGGAGGAGATAAACCAGCCCTGTACAAATGAGATCTGAACACTAATGGCTTGTAACCAACCGACTGTAATTGGCCAGAAGGCAAATCACAGCCTGGGCTGCCTCAAAAGCTGCACTGCCAGCAGAGCCAGAGAGGTGATTCTGCCACTCTGCTCTGCTCTGCTCCGCTGAGCCCTCACCTGGAGTGCTGTGTGCAGATCTGCAGCCCTCAATACAGGAAGGACATGGACCTGATGCAGCAGGTCCAGAGGAGAGGCATGAGAAGGATCCGCTCTGCTACAAGGGCAGGCTGAGGCAGCTGAGGGTGTTAAGCCCAGAGGAGAGAAGGTTCTGGGGAGACCTAAATCTGCCCTTCTCTAGTTTGAGGTCATTGCCCCTGGTCCTGTCCCTGCAGACCTTTGGGCACAGTCCCTCTGCAGCCTCCTTGTAGCCCCTTCACATCCTGGCAGGCTGCTGTGAGGTGTCCCTGAGTCAGAAACCCGAGAGGAAACCCTTGTGGCCAAGGGAACTGTATCCCAGGGCAGAGGAAACATTCCTGTTGTCATCTGGCCAGAGCTTTTGCACAGGGGCAGCTGCCTGAACAAGGACCCGGTGGGGTCACCTGCTTAGGTTACCTGCTCAGCTTCTCCTAGCAATGTGCCTTGGCAGATAGGTATCTGATCTGCTCCAGCAGGAGGGTTTCTAGTTGCATGGCAAAGCACCAAGGGTGATGATACTGAACTGGGAGGCTTAGCTGAGATGCCTGCAGGCTGTGAGGCCATTCAGAGACTTGGACAGGCTGAGAGCTGGGCAGAGAGGAACCTAATGAGCTCCAACAAGGATGAGTGCAGAGTCCTGCAGCTGCGCAGGAAGAACAAACTGCAGCAGCACAGGCTGGGAGGGGATCTGCTGGAGAGCAGCCCCAGGGAGAAGGAGCTGGGAGTGCTGGTGGGCAGCAAGTTCTGCATGGGACAGCAATGTGCCCTGGGGGCCAAGAAGGCCAATGAGGTCCTGGGGGGAATTGGGAGGAGTGTGTCCAGCAGAGCTAGGTAGGTTCTGCTCCCCCTCTACACTGATCTGCTGAGATCTCCCCTGGAATATTGCATCCAGTTCTGGGCTCCCCAGTTCAGGAGGGACAGGGATCTGCTGCAGAGAGTCCAAGGGAGGGCTACAAGGATGCTGAAGGGACTGGAGACTGCCTGGTGAGGAGAGGCTGAGAGCCCTGGGGGTGGTTAGTCTGGAGAGGAGAAGGCTGAGAGGGGATCTGATCAATGTCTATCAATAGCTGAGGGCTGGGGGTCAGGAGGGAGGGGACAGGGACAGGCTCTGCTCAGCTGCACCCTGGGATAGGCCAAGGGGCAATGGCTATAAACTCCAGCACAGGAGATTCCAGCTCAACATGAGGAGGAACTTCTTCCCTGTGAGGCTCCCAGAGCCCTGGAGCAGGCTGCCCAGAGAGGTTGTGGAGTCTCCTTCTCTGGAGCCTTTCCAGCCCTGTCTGGATGTGTTGCTGTGTGACCTGTGCTGGATTCTGTGCTCCTGCTCTGGCAGGGGGCTTGGACTGGAAGCTCTCCAGAGGTCCCCTCCCACCCCTAACATCCTGTGAGCCTGTGTGTCCCTGTGATTTACATGCTCCTGACACATCCTCCAGCAGGAAATCTACTTTCTCTCAGCCTTCCTCTTTGCTGCCCTTAGTGCACCAGTGCTTCCCCTCAGGATTAATGTGCTGTGCACCTGTGCAACAAGGAATGGCTAAAGCTCAGTGGGTAGCAAGAGGTTCCAGGGTAATGCTGCACAGAGGATGAGCAAGAGGCCAGGAGCTTGTGGTGCTGAGCTACCAGAATTGCCTCCCTCCTTTTGACCTACCTTGTGTGACTGCCTGGGGAAAACCAAAACCAAACACCTAAAAGGTTCTTTTCCCTCTTAGGTGGATGGTGAGAGCACTGCAGTGCTTTGGCCACTTAAGGCAGGTGCTGACTGCTGCCTTCTCTTCATTTATGCTGACTTGCAGGAAACCTCAGCCTGCACATCTCCAGGCTCTGCTGGGATCAGGCCAAGAGCCATGTGTGCTCTCATGCCGCCCTGCATGCCATCTCCAAAGAGTAAGCACCCCCTGGGGAGCAGCAGCAGGCCTTGTTCCTTGGCACTGAGCGGGGAGCTGTGGCAGGAGGAGTATCTATTGCACTCATGCAGCACCCAGAGGAGGGTAAGAGGGGATTCAGTTTCTGACTTACATGCCCAGAAATTGCTCCCAGTGTGGGTGGCTGCTGGTGATCCTGGAGTTCAAGCTCCTGTGGCAGGCAAAGAGTACAGCTAGAGGATTATGGAACTAACCAGGTTGGAAAAGACTTTGGAGATCACCAAGCCAAAATTATCACCCAACACCTTCCAACCAACTAAACCATGGCACCAAGTGCCTCATCCAGGCTCTTCCTAAACACCTCCAGGCATGGTGACTCCACCACCTCCCTGGGCAGCACATTCCAGTGGCCAATCTCTCTTGCTGGGAAGAATTTCATCCTAACATCCAGCCTAAACCTCCCCTGGCACAGCTTGAGACTGTGTCCTCTTGTTCTGGTGCTGGGTGCCTGGCAGAAGAGACCAACCCCCACCTGGCTACAACCTCCCTTCAGGGAGTTGGAGACAGCAATGAGGTCTCCCCTGAGCCTCCTCTTCTCCAGACTAAGCAACCCCAGCTCCCTCAGCCTCTCCTCACAGGGCTGTGCTCTGGAGATTCTCTCCAGAGAATCACAGTCATAGAATCACCACTGTGGAGCTCAGTGATGGATTCAGCTGATTCATAGAATGGTTTAGGTTGGAAGGGACCCTGAAGATCATCCAGTTCCAGCCACCTGCCATGGGCAGAACACCTCCCACCAGCCCAGCTTGCTCAAAGCCTCATCCAGCTTGGCCTTGAACACCTCCAGGCAGGAGGCAGCCACAGCCTCCCTGGGCAACCTGTGCCAGTGTCACACCAGTGCACAAGCCACTGGGGTTCTTCGGTGGTGTGTTGCCTGTCTGCAGACCCCTGGAGTGCTCAGAGCTGCAGCAGGATGTCTCACCAAGGCACAACTCTCCCCCAACCCAGCTGCACAGCTGGCACAGCTGGCAGCCCAGCAGAGCACCCTCAGTGGCACCAGTGGGGCAGCTGCTTCTCCACACCCCCCTACTCCTTCCTCAAGTGCCTGACCTCAGCTCTGCAAATGTTGCCCCAGCCTGATCTTAAGGAGCAAAACTCTCAGGCTGCTGTTCAGAGGCTGCCACCTGACCTCTGTAGGCACTCTTTCTGTGCTGGCATATCATAAGCTACACACACTCCCCCCAAATAATTCATGAAGTGCCTTCCTTACCAAACTATTCCCTTACTCAGCAGTCTGCCTTGAAACTCAAGAGCTTGGGGATGGCCAAGGTGAGCCTCACACCCGCACACCATGACTTCTCCTACATCATTGATTGCAATGTGATGTTTTTTTTCCCTCTGTGGAGACAGAAAAAGCAAAAACTATTTGCTGCCTGGGTGCCTCAACTTGTGCAGTAAGGGCCAGTAAGGGGAGGGACTAGAGCTGGAGCTGCTCTGCTACAAGGACAGACTGAGAGAGTTTGGGCTGCTCAGTCTGGAGAGGGGAACGCTCTGAGGAGACCTAATTGTGGCTTGCAGTATCTGCAGGGTATCTGAAGTGTCTGATACTGGCTTCCAGTATCAAAAAGCATCTCTGAGATGAAGAGCATGCAAGGTCCTGCAGCTGGGTCAGGGCAATCCCAGGCACTGATACAGGCTGGGCAAGGACTGCATTGAGAGCAGCCCTGAAGGAAAGGCCTTGGGGGGGCTGGAGGAGGAGAAGCTCCACGGAAGTCAGCAGTGAGCATTTGCAGCCCAGAGAGCCAAGCAGAGCCTGGGCTGCAGCAAGAGAAGTGTGGCCAGCAGGGCCAGGGAGGGGATTCTGCCCCTCTGCTCCACTCTGCTGAGACCACAGCTGCAGCTCTGTGTCCAGGTCTGGAGTCTCTGTGCCAGGAAGGATCTGGAGGTGCTGGAAGGTGTCCAGAGAAGGGCCAGGAGGATGAGCAGAGAGCTGGAGCTGCTCTGCTGTGAGGAGAGACTGAGGGAGTTGGGGTTGTGCAGTCTGGAGAGGGGAAGGCTCTGAGGAGACCTTCTTGTGGCCTTCCAGGATGTGAAGGGGGCTCCAAGAAAGCTGGGGAGGGACTTTTGAGGGTGTCAGGGAGTGATAGGACTGGGGGGGATGGAGCAAAAGTAGAAGTGGGGAGATTGAGATTGGATGTGAGAGCCTGGCAGAGGTTGCCCAGGGAGGTGGTGGAAGCCTCCTGCCTGGAGGTTTTTGCAGCCAGGCTGGATGTGGCTGTGAGCAACCTGCTGTAGTGTGAGGTGTCCCTGGCCATGGCAGGGGGGTTGGGACTGGCTGCTCCCTGAGGTCCCTTCCAGACCTGACAATTCCAGCTGCTTGCTTTCCCTGTTGCAATTAACTGCCAGGCTTTAATGAGCTCAGGCAGTGCACTGTTATGAGGCTCAGAAGGTTTTACAAGAGGTCGGTGGCCTTAGCTGTTGGCGCTGTTACTCTTAGAGCTGACTTCGACATCACCCCAGACAAACACTCGGGCTGCTTTACTCAGGCCGGGACGGGGGCTGGGCAAGCTGCGCTGCTCTCCGATCTGGAGGCTGTCAGCTCAGCCTCTGCTGCCATCCTCTTCCACTCTTTCTTGTGGTGGTGTTTCCGCCCCCCCTCCCCCTGCGTGGTGCTGAAAGACAGCGTTTTGTTACCTCTTGGAGTGTCACTCTCGGCGGTGTTGTGAGGCGATTAAATTCTGCCGGCTCATCCTTTTGTGAGCCAGAGGGTGCTGACAGAGCCACGGCCCCATCCCTTCAGCTATTAGCTGCTGCTCAGTGTCCTCCAATTAGCATGCACAATAAATCCAGCCCCAGCCCCCCCACTGCTTTATGTCATTTCTGTATTAACCTCCCTGCTTCCCAACGTGTTCCTATTATTAAGCCATTTAAAGGCTTCCCTTCCCTCACTTCCCAGAGCCGCAGCTCCTTTGCCTTCTTCCATCGATTTGCATACATTTCCCAGGTGCAGCTCTCAGGACTTCACTTGGGTTGTTTTGGTTTGTTTCGTTTTATTTTGGTTTATTCTATTAAGTTTTATTTTATTTTGTTTTATTTTATTTTGTTTTGTTTTATTTTATTTTATTTTATTTTATTTTATTTTATTTTATTTTATTTTATTTTATTTTATTTTATTTTGTTTCATTTTGCTTTATTTTAATTTGGTTTGGCTTTGGTTTATTTTGGTTTATTTTGTTTTGGTTTGGTTTAATTTTTTTTATTATTTAATTTAATTTAATTTAATTTTGTTTTGTTTTATTTTATTTTGGGTTTTTTAAGTTTTATTTTGTTTTGTTTATTTTATTTTGGGTTATTTTATTTTATTTTGTTTTGTTTTATTTTATTTTATTTTACTTTATTTTGTTTTATTTCATTTTGGTTTTGTTTTATTTTATTTTGTTTCAATTTATTTTATTTAATTTGGTCTATTCTATTCTATTCTATTCTATTCTACCCTACCCTATCCTATGCTATCCTATGCTATTCTATGCTATCCTATCCTACTCTATCCTATCCTATCCTACCCTACCCTACCCTACCCTACCCTACCCTACCCTACCCTACCCTACCCTACCCTACCCTACCCTACCCTACCCTATCCTATCCTACCCTATTCTATTCTATTCTACTTTTAATTCAATATTATCACCAACATCTTTTCTTTCCTCCACCCCTCCATAGGTGTGTGTGATCCTCCTTACCTCTGAGAGGTGATGGTGCCATGGACAGTGGCACTGAGTGCACCCTCAGCTGGTTTGCTGATGGCACCAAGCTGTGTGGTGCAGCAGACAGGCAGGAGGGAAGGGATCCATCCAGAGGGACCTTGACAGGCTGCAGAGCTGGGCTCATGACAGCCTCATGAGGTTCAACAAGACCAAGGGCAAGGTCCTACATCTGAAACAGGGCAATCTCAGGCACTGATATAGGCTGGGCAGGGACTGGCTGGAGGGTAGCCCTGAAGAAAAGGACCTGGGGGTGCTGGGGGAGGAGAAGCTCCACAGGAGCCAGCAGTGAGCACTTGCAGCCCAGAGAGCCAAGCAGAGCCTGGGCTGCAGCAAGAGAAGTGTGGCCAGCAGGGCCAGGGAGGGGATTCTGCCCCTCTGCTCCACTCTGCTGAGACCACAGCTGCAGCTCTGTGTCCAGGTCTGGAGCCTCTGTGCCAGGCAGGATCTGGAGGTGCTGGAAGGTGTCCAGAGAAGGGCCACGAGGATGAGCAGAGGGCTGGAGCTGCTCTGCTGTGAGGAGAGACTGAGGGAGTTGGGGTTGTGCAGTGTGGAGAGGAGAAGGCTCCCAGGAGACCTTCTTGTGGCCTTCCAAGATGTGAAGGGGGCTCCAAGAAAGCTGGGGAGGGACTTTTGAGGGTGTCAGGGAGTGATAGGAGTGGGGGGGATGGAGCAAAAGTAGAAGTGGGGAGATTGAGCTTGGATGTGAGGAAGAAGTTGTTGCCCATGCAATCTCATTGCAGTAACACTACATGTCAGGCTACCACCTAAAAATATAGCAGTCCTCTCTGTATCTGGAAGCTGCAACTATCCCCCCTCCCAAATGTATTTGGGATTTATCTGTTATAAATTTATTGTCCTTTCACAGAAGCTCTCTGTGTGTGTTGCCTCCACCAAACACTGCCAGGCTGACTCTCAGCATCTCTTTCTGACAGCATAAATCCCTGTCTGTGCAGGTTGGATCCTGTTTGATCACAGAATTGTCAGGGTTGGAAGGGACCTCAAGGAGCAGCCAGTCCCAACCCCCCTGCCAAGGCCAGGGACACCTCACACTACAGCAGGTTGCTCACAGCCACATCCAGCCCGGCTGCAAAAACCTCCAGGGATGGACAGGAGCCTTACAGAGGAGCAAAGAAAAGCAAACCAGATGTCACAGCTGTTAGCCACAGTGCTGACTGCACCCCTGGCAGGAGGTCTGCCCAAAGGGCAGCCAGAGAACCTCTGCTGCAGGCAATGGTGATGCTCCATGCTGCTGGCCCATAGACAACTTGCAATTGTTAATTCTTCTGCTGTCAATCACAGTGTCACATCACAGTAGAGGCTGGAAAGGACCTCCAGAGAGCATTCAGGCCAAGCCCCCTGCCAGAGCAGGAGCACCCAGGGCAGCTCACACAGCAACACAGCCAGCTGGCTTTGCAATGCCTCCACACAAGGAGACTCCACAGCCTCTCTGGGCAGCCTGCTCCAGCCCTCTCACACCCTCACTCTAAGGAAGTTTCTCTTCATGTTCAGCTGAAAGCTTCTCTGTTCAAGTTTGTCTCCATTGTTCCTTGACTTATTGCTGTGCACCACCCAAAAGAGCTTGGCCCCCTCCACTTGACAACCACCCCTCAGCTATTGATAGACATTGATCAGATCCCCTCTCAGCCTTCTCTTCTCCAGACTAAACAGCCCCAGGGCTCTCAGTCTCTCTTCACAGGGGAGATGCTCAAGTCCCCTAAGCATCCTCCTGGCTCTCTTCTGGACTCTTTCCAACAGGTCTCTGTCTCTCTTGACCTGGGCAGCCCAGAACTGGACACAGCATTGCAGGAGTGGTCTCCATGTAAAGAGGAATTGATTTTCCAGATGATTATGATCATATTTCTGGGCAGAACCTCCTGCTTTTAGGTAGTACTCAGTCACTGGCTTGAGCACTCTCTGGCCACTGCCAGCAGGGTGCTTTTGTGCTGTGTGCCACACAGGGCCAGCAGTTTCCTGCCTTGCCTGATAACTCTGTGCAGGGAGGGCTGGATTTTGGTTGCTGCTGCTCTGTCAGGCTAATGCCACTGTTGCTATGGCAATGGGGAGGTTTGAGTCTGCTTTGTCACCTTTGTCCTGCTGGGTTGTTTTGGGGTTTTGTTCTTTTTTTTTTTAAGCACAAATTCGGGCTGCAGAGGCCTGAAAAACACAACCCAGAAGCAGTCAGAGGGTTTGGTGTGGGAGCTCAGCCTCATCTCCTGCTTGGTTATTTATTTATAACAGACTATAAAGCACAGATGAAGCAAGGTTAGGGCCAGCAGAGCTCATCAGATTTGCCCAACCAAGCTCCCAGATGGATGTCACTGGGTTATCCCTGGGTGGCAGACTGGGGTATCCAGGCTGGGAAAGACAGCAAAGCATCCTGGCTTCATTCAAAGACATCCAGAAGCATAGAACCATAGAAAGAGAGATTGGCCATTGGAATGTGCTGCCCTGGGAGGTGGTGGAGTCCCCATCCCTGGAGGAGTTTAGGAAGAGCCTGGATGAGGCACTTGGTGCCATGGGTTAGTTGATTAGATGGTGTTGGGTGATAAGTTGGGCTTGATGATCTCTGAGGTCTTTTCCAACCTGGTTTATTCTATTCTATTCTATTCTATTCTATTCTATTCTATTCTATTCTATTCTATTCTATTCTATTCTATTCTACTCTACTCTACTCTACTCTACTCTACTCTACTCTACTCTACTCTACTCTATAGATTTTGATCTGCTGGTTGATAGTAGGCTGATGCTGGTTGATGGTAGGCTGAACATGAGCCTGCAGTGTGCCCAGGCAGCCAAGAGGGCGAATGGCATCCTGGCCTGCATCAAGAACAGTGTGGCCAGCAGGAGCAGGGAGGTCATTCTGCCCCTGTACACTGCACTGGTTAGGCCACACCTCGAGTACTGTGTCCAGTTCTGGGCCCCTCAGTTTAGGAAGGAGGTTGACTTGCTGGAACGAGTCCAGAGAAGAGCAACAAAGTTGGTGAGGGGTTTGGAACACAAGCCCTATGAGGAGAGGCTGAGGGAGCTGGGGCTGCTTAGCCTGGGGAAGAGGAGACTCAGGGGTGACCTTATCACTCTCTACAACTACCTGAAGGGAGGTTGTAGACAGGCTGATGATGGTCTCTTCTCCCAGGCACCCAGCACCAGAACAAGAGGACACAGTCTCAGGCTGCGCCAGGGGAGGTTCAGGTTGGATGTTAGGAAGAAGTTCCATGCAGAAAGAGTGATTGCCCATTGGAATGGGCTGCCCGGGGAGGTGGTGGAGTCGCCGCCATTGAAGGTGTTCAGGAGGAGACTTGATGGGGTGCTTGGTGCCATGGGTTAGCTGTTTGGGTGGGTTGGATTGGTTGATGGGTTGGACACGATGATCTTGAAGGTCTCTTCCAACCTGGTTTGGTTTATTCTAATAAAGGTTTATTCTAATTTATTCTATCAGCATCACCATGGCCTCCAGCACTTCTTCAAAGTCATGTTTCCTGCCATACCTCCAGAGAGCATCCAGTCCAAGCCCCCTGCCAGAGGAGGAGCACCCAGGGCAGCTCACACAGGAACACATCCAGCTGGGTCTTGAATATCTCCAGAGAGGGAGACTCCACAACCCCCCTGGGCAGCCTGCTCCAGGGCTCTGGCACCCTCACAGGGAAAAAATTTTTCCTCCTCTTTCCATGGAACTTCCACTCCTTTCATCATTTTTGTGATTCTGTGCTGGAGTCTCCCAAGCAGTTCCCTGAGGTCCTTTTTGACCTGAGAGGCCCAGAACTGGACACAGTATCCCAGATGTGGCCTCAGCAGGGCAGAGCGGAGGGGCAGGAGGATGACTTTGTGGCAGAGGGTCAGGGTCTCCTATCCAGACTCTGCACCAGCAGGACCAAGCTGATTATGAGAGAGTCTTTATCATCCCTGAACAGTTGGTTTGGGGTGGATTGCACAACACAGCAATTACCCTGGAGGTGCCCAGGGACCATCCACTGCCTCTGGTGTGCACAGGATACAATAAAACCATTTAGGGCCAGGGGGAGTGGGGGGGGTGGGGGTGGGGGGAGTGAAGAGTATTTCCATCCCTTGCTATCACCAGGTCTTCTCTCTATCTCCAGGCTGCCTGGTTGCAGAGGTCTTTGATGTCTGCTGCAGGTGCACCAGCAGCACTGGAGGTGCTTGCTTCTACAGCACCAATACAATATTAACTGCAGCCACTTAAGGTAGCCTGGAAAGACATCTTGCACAACTGCTGATGTCTAGAGACAGTTCCCCTTGTTGCCTGATATCCTGTCCTACTGAGTTCAAGGCCATCCACTTGCTGTCTGATATTCTAATGGGATCAAGGCCAGGGTCTGAAATCTTCCTTGCCCCTTCCTACAATGCAGTTGGCAGATTTGAAGCAGGATTTGTTCTTCAAGGACACAAGAAGTCACCTTTGAAGAAGGGGAAAGACACAAAGCTTCTCCAGTCATTTCTGTGCCTTTTTAAAGCCTTCCAAGAAAAATCCTAAGAATCAATGAAAAATTCAGCAGCCCATCTAGGATCTGCTGAAACCTTCACCAACCCATCTAGGATCAGCTGAAACCTTCACCAACCCATCTGAAACATTCACCAAGCCATCTAGGATCAGCTGAAACCTTCACCAACCCATCTGAAACATTCACCAAGCCATATAGGATTTGCTGAAGCCTTCAGCAACCCATCTAGGTTCTGCTGAAACTTTCACCAACCCATCTAGGATCTGATGAAGCCTTCAGCAACCCATCCAGCCAGTCAGGAACTGGCTGGAGGGCCGGGCCCAGAGAGTGGTAGTGAACGGTGCCACATCCAGCTGGAGGCCAGTCACCAGTGGTGTCCCCCAGGGATCAGTGCTGGGCCCTGTCCTCTTCAACATATTCGTTGATGATCTGGATGAAGGGGTAGAGTCAGTCATCAGCAAGTTTGCAGATGACACAAAGTTAGGGGCAGATGTTAGTCATTTAGAGGGTAGAAAGGCTCTGCAGAGGGACCTCGACCGACTGGACAGATGGGCAGAGTCCAATGGGATGGCATTCAACAAGTCCAAGTGCCGAGTGCTGCACTTTGGCTACAGCAACCCCATGCAGAGCTACAGGCTGGGGTCGGAGTGGCTGTAGAGCTCCCAAACAGAGAGGGACCTGGGGGTGCTGATCGACAGCCACCTGAATATGAGCCAGCAGTGTGCCCAGGTGGCCAGGAGGGCCAATAGCATCCTGGCCTGCATTAGGAATAGTGTGGCCAGCAGGAGCAGGGAGGTCATTGTGCCCCTGTACTCTGCTTTGGTTAGGCTGCACCTTGAGTACTGTGTCCAGTTCTGGGCCCCTCAGTTTAAGAAGGACATTGAAACACTTGAGCGTGTCCAGAGAAGGGCAACAAGGCTGGGGAGAGGCCTTGAACACAAGCCCTATGAGGAGAGGCTGAGGGAGCTGGGATTGTTTAGCCTGGAGAAGAGGAGGCTCAGGGGTGACCTCATTGCCCTCTACAACTACCTGAAGGGTGGTTGTAGCCAGGAAGGGGTTGGCCTCTTCTCCCAGGCAACCAGCACCAGAACAAGGGGACACAGTTTCAAGCTGCGCCAGGGGAGGTTCAGACTCGAGGTGAGGAGGAAGTTCTTCACCGAGCGAGTCATTCGGCATTGGAATGTGCTGCCCAGGGAGGTGGTTGAGTCATCGACCCTGGAGGCGTTCAAGGGGAGATTGGACGTGGCACTTGGTGCCATGGTCTAGGCATGGGGTCTGTGTTGATAGGTTGGACTCGATGATCCTCGAGGTCCTTTCCAACCTAAGTGATACTGTGATACTGTGATCTGAAACCTTCAGCAATCCATCTAGGATCAGCTGAAACCTTCACCAACCCATCTAGGATCAGCCCAAACCTTCACCAACCCATCTAGGGTCTGCTGAAAGCTTCCCCATCCTTTTCCAAGCTTCAGGAACCAGGCAAGGCAGGAAAGACGCAAAACCAAAACCCAAAACCCCAAAAAGCCTCCCTGTCAGCCATGGCTTCAGCACTGCACACATGCCAAATATGTCAGCTCTGGTTTGTCTTCTCTGCCATTTCTGGAGAGCTGCCAGGCTCAGGAATATCAGAGCTGTTAATGCCACTACAGCCTTTGTTAGCTGCAGGCTGCCTGCATCTGAAAATCAGCATCATCTTCAAGAGAGAAACAACAAACAAATCTCCCTAAAATCCAGCAGGATGCTGCAGGATGCTGGGCTGCAGCCAGAGCAGTGTGTGCAGCAGGGCAGGAGAGAGGATTCTGCCCCTGGGCTCTGCTCTGCTCAGACCTCACCTCCAATCCTGCCTCCAGCTCTGGGGTCCCCAGCAGGAGAAGGACACAGAGCTGCTGGAGGGAGGCCAGAGGAGGCCACAAAGATGATCCAAAGGCTGGAGCAGCTCTGTTATGAGCACAGGCTGAAGGAGCTGGGGGTGTTCAGCCTGCAGAAGAGAAGGCTCCAGGGGCACCTCAGAGCTGCCTGCCAGGAGCTGAAGGCATCCTGCAGGAAGGCTGCAGAGAGACTTTTGCTGAGGGGGGCTGGAGCCAGGCCAAGGGGGAATGGTTTGGAGCTGAGGCAGAGCAGGGTCAGAGTGGAGCTGAGGCAGAAGTTGTTGAGTGTGAGGGTGGTGAGAGTCTGGCCCAGGCTGCCCAGGGAGGCTATGGCTGCCTCCTTGCTGGGGGTGTTGAAGGCCAGGCTGGATGAGGCCCTGAGCAGCTGAGTGGAGCTGAGAGGTGTCCCTGGGCATGGTAGGGAGCTTGGAGGAGATGAGCTCTGAGGTGCCTTCCACCCTGAGGCACTCTGTGATTCTATGACAACCCTCTGGGGAGCTTTCTCCCTACCCCAGCTGCAGCTGCCTCCTGGTCCAGCATAATCAGTGCAGACCTTGATTTCTCTGGATGGTTTGTTGAGGGTACAGAGCACCATCAGTGAGCAGAGCCTTCCAACCCTCCCAGCTGCACTGGTGCTGCTGGAAGTGTGCAGACTCCACGTCGGACAGGAGAAGGTGGCAGGGAAGGCCATGCTGAGAGCACTTTTCCACCAGACACATTGCAGCTGGTCACCCACCTCTGACCAGGTCCTCCTGAGCTGCCTTTCTCCAGCAGGGTTGGCAGGAGCAGAGGAGGCAGACATGCTGCCTGCAGACCATGCAACCACAAACCAGCATCCCTTTTGTCTCCAGGCTCCTGTTGCTGTCCATGTTTTTCAGATCCAGGAAGGAATAAGTCATAGTGGTTATTTAGTTCAGCTGTTCCTCCCTTACAAAGCAAACCAAAGAAAGGTCAATGATGTGATCTCACCCAGCTTGCTGCCATAGCACTGAAGTGGCCTTTTCCTGGCCTGGCATCCAGAGCAGCTCCCTGAGAGGTAGCCAAGAGTTTTTCTCCTGGAGGTTAGATGTGCTCTTGTCTACTGCAATGCTGTGTCCAGTTCTGGGCTCCCCAGGTCAAGAGAGACAGAGACCTGATGGAGAGAGTCCAGCAGAGAGCCAGGAGGATGCTTAGGGGACTTGAGCATCTCTCCTGTGAAGAAAGACTGAGAGCCCTGAGGCTGTTTAGTCTGGAGAAGAGAAGGCTGAGAGGGGATCTGATCAATGTCTATCAATAGCTGAGGGGTGGGGGTCAAGTGGAGGGGGCCAAGCTCTTTTGGGTGGTGCACAGCAATAAGCCAAGGAGCAATGGAGACAAACTTGAACAGAGAAGATTTCAGCTCAACATGAGGAGAAACTTCCTTAGAGTGAGGGTGTGAGAGGGCTGGAGCAGGCTGCCCAGGGAGGTTGTGGAGTGTCCTTGTGTGGAGGCATTGCAAAGCCAGCTGGCTGTGTTGCTGTGTGAGCTGCCCTGGGTGCTCCTGCTCTGGCAGGGGGCTTGGCCTGGCTGCTCTCTGGAGCTCCCTTCTAACCTCTGATGTGCTCTGATGCTCCCCTCTAATTTTTTTTTTTTTGGGGGGGGGCTGGGGGGTTATCATTTTTTCCTTCTCTTTCCAGAAGGGTGAGGGAATTCATTGTTTCCTTCCTTCCTTCCCTCCTTCCCTCCTTCCCTCCTTCCCTCCTTCCCTCCTTCCTTCCTTCCTTCCTTCCTTCCTTCCTTCCTTCCTTCCTTCCTTCCTTCCTTCCTTCCTTCCTTCCTTCCTTCCTTCCTTCCTTCCTTCCTTCCTTCCTTCCTTCCTTCCTTCCTTCCTTCCTTCCTTCCTTCCTTCCTTCCTTCCTTCCTTCCTTCCTTCCTTCCTTCCTTCCTTCCCTCCTCCCTTCCTCCCCTCCTCCCTTCCTCCCTTCCTTCCCTTTCCCTTCCTCCCTTCCTTCCCTTTCCCTTCCTCCCTTCCTTCCCTCCTTCCTTCCTCCCTCCCTCCTCTTCTCCTCCTCTTCCAAAGGCCATCTCAACCTTGCCCTCCCACTTGTGCATCCCAGACACTCCCAGGCAGGCTCTGAGTGGCAAAGGAGGTTTCCAAAGGCAGGGAGAGATTACAGTATTTTTCTTTTCCTTTTTAAATATGTCTTTTTTTCAGAGCCCATTGAATAGGTTGCAAATAGATGGTAATCAACAAACCTGTGGCTAGAGGGAAAGGGTAGGGTGGGGGGGTTAAAAAATATCCCTTTAACTTCCATTTTACTTCAATTACACCCAGGACAAAGCAGCCCCATTGCAGCCTGGGCATGAATAGCTGCTTTATTATTCCCAAGCAAGCTTCAAAGAGCAGTGCTTCCCCTATAGAAAATATGCAATCAGTGCTTAATTCAGCGGTGGGGGGATGCAAATGCCAAATTCCCATAAGGCAGAGGCTGTTAATGCCATTTAAATTGGTTGTAAATTACAGCTAATACACTTGAGAGCCGAATACAGATTAGCAGAGTGTTTGCTGCACTTCCACCCACCCCCCTCGGCTTGCTGGGGGTTTGTTTGTGGGCAGCAAGACAATGCAGCCTTGCTCACACCTTGGTTTTCTTATCAGCTGACACCCACAAGGCACATGGCACACGTGGGGGTATGTGTGATGGGTTAGGTGATGAGGTGGTGTTGGGCGGGAGGTTGGACTTGATGATCTCCAAGGTCTTTTCCAACCTGGTTAGTTCTGTATTCTGTAGCATGCAGGGGAGGAAAAAACAGCCCAAAAAACCCCAAAACAACAACAAAAACAACAACAAAGGAAAGAGTTTCATAGAACCATAGAACTGTTAGGGTTGGAAGGGACCTCAAGGCTCATCCAGTCCCAACCCCCCTGCCATGGCCAGGGACACCTCACACTACAGCAGGTTGCTCACAGCCACAGCCAGCCTGGCTGCAAACACCTCCAGGCAGGAGGCTTCCACCACCTCCCTGGGCAACCTCTGCCAGGCTCTCACCACCCTCATGGCCAACAACTTCTTCCTCACATCCAAGCTCAATCTCCCCACTTCTACTTTTGCTCCATCCCCCCCCCGCCCCAGTCCTATCACTCCCTGACCCCCTCAGAAGTCCCTCCCCAGCTTTCTTGGAGCCCCCTGCAGATCCTGGAAGGCCACAAGAAAGTCTCCTGGGAGCCTTCTCCTCTCCAGACAGAACAACCCCAACTCCCTCAGTCTGTCCTCACAGCAGAGCAGCTCCAGCCCTCTGCTCATCCTCGTGGCCCTTCTCTGGACACCTTCCAGCACCTCCAGATCCTTCCTGGCACAGAGGCTCCAGACCTGGACCCAGAGCTGCAGCTGTGGTCTCAGCAGAGTGGAGCAGAGGGGCAGAATCCCCTCCCTGGCCCTGCTGGCCACACTTCTCTTGCTGCAGCCCAGGCTCTGCTTGGCTCTCTGGGCTGCAAGTGCTCACTGCTGGCTCCTGTGGAGCTTCTCCTCCCCCAGCACCCCCAGGTCCTTTTCTTCAGGGCTGCTCTCAAGCCAGTTGCTTGCTGGAGAGGTGTGGGGGATACTGAAGCATACCCTTATGACCCTCAGCTGCCACACTGGGAAGGTGTCCCTCAGTGTATTTAAGGTCCCTTCCAACCCAAACCATTCTCTGAATCCACTCAACACTTCCTCTTGTGGAAGTGAGCGACTGTGAGCTCTAATTGGATGGTCCTGGGGAGGTGCTCTTCAGCTGCAACCATGGCTACTCCCCTCCTCGGTCCTCTCCAGCCTTGTGTTTCATTTGGAATCAGGCAGGAATTAGAGGAGAGGAATGGAAAATCCTGGCTCTGGAGTCTAAAGCCATCAATTACCAGATGCTTGCAGGGCCTGGGGGCTGCCACTCTCTTTGCTGGCTTTGGTACCTTGGGTGGGTGTTATTTTTTTTTCACTGCCTCTCTCCCCAAGCTCTCAGTAAGATATTTTTTTGGGGGGGAAGGATTTTTTCTGGCTGTTTGCAGAATAAATAAGGTTCTGTGGCTTCCCTCCTCTGAGCACCAAAAGCAGCATGAGAAGCAAAGGCTGCATGTGAAGCCCAGAGTGTTTTAAAGCAAGTTGGCATCAACCTCTGGCTGCTGTTACTTTGGGGCAGCCTATTTCTTGCCCATTCTTTCTCTTGGTGTTTTTTTGTTGGTGTTTTTTTGTTTTTTTTTTTGGGGGGGGAGGGGTTGTGTGGGTTTTTTTCTTCTTTATGTACAAGACAATAACTTGTAAACCCAAGAATTTGTGTTTTGTGAAAGGCAACCAAGAGAAGTCATGCAAGAAGCAGCTCTGCAAACCACTGCTGGCACGAAGGAGCCCCTCTGGGATGGATCCCATTAAGGCCAGGCCAGAAGTGCTTTCACAGAATCACGCAGAATCAACCAGGTTGGAAAAGACCTCAGAGATCATCAAGTCCAACCTCTGACCTAATACCTAACACCTCCTGACAGCTAAATCATGGCTCCAAGTGCCACATCGGGGGTCAGAGTGGCTGGAGAGCAGCCAGGCAGAAAGGAACCTGGGAGGAGCATGATCCTTAAGGTCCCTTCCAACACTGACCATTCTGTGATTCTGTTATTCTACTCCCTGGAACTCAGCTCTGCACTGAGCTCAACAGGAGTTGAGTCCTGGAATCATAGAATATAATCATCTGAACATGAGGCAGCAGTGTGCCCAGGGGCCCAAGAAGGCCAAGGGCATCCTGGCCTGCATCAGGAAGAGTGTGGCCAGCAGGAGCAGGGAAGTCATTGTGCCCTGTGCTCAGCACTGCTTAGGACACACCTGGAGTCCTGTGTCCAGTTCTGGGCTCCTCAGTTTAGGAAAGATGTTGAGCTGCTGGAAGGTGTCCAGAGAAGGGCAACAAAGCTGGGGAGGGGTCTGGAGCACAGCCCTGTGAGGAGAGGCTGAGGGAGCTGGGCTTGCTTAGCCTGGAGAGGAGGAGGCTCAGGGGAGACCTTCTTGCTGTCTCCAACTCCCTGAAGGGAGGTTGTAACCAGGTGGGGATTAGTCTCTTCTCCCAGGCAGCCAGCACCAGAACAAGAGGACACAGTCTCAAGCTGCACCAGGAGAGGCTTAGGCTGGATGTTAGGAAGAAATTCTACAGAGAGAGAGAGATTGGCCATTGGGATGTGCTGCCCAGGGAGGTGGTGGAGTCACCATCCCTGGAGGTGATTAGGAAGAGCCTGGATGAGGCACTTGGTGCCATGGTTTAGTTGATCAGATGGTGCTGGGTGCTGGGTTGGACCTGATGATCTCCAAGGTCTCTTCCAACCTGGTTAATTCTATTCTATTCTATTCTATTCTATTCTATTCTATTCTATTCTATTCTATTCTATTCTATTCTGTTCTGTTCTGTTCTGTTCTGTTCAATCCTTTTCTGAACACCTCCAGGGATGGTGACTCCTCCACCTCCCTGGGCAGCCCAACCCTTTGCTAGGCTTTTTGGAGCACATTTCTACAGACCCAGAGTGCCTTTTGGAAGCTCCCCCCCAGGTGTGTTTGGTATTACACCAGCACAGTGCAAGCTGAGGGAAGATGTTTCCCTGTAGCAAAAGCACCACACAGAACCACAGAGTGCTAGGAAGGGACCTCTGGAGAGTCACAGATACTGGAATGGCTTAGGCTGGAAGGGACCTTGAAAATCATCCAGATCCAACCCCCCTGACATAGGCAAGGACACCTTCCATTAGCCCAGGGTGCTCAAGGCCTCATCTCCTTCCCCCTTAGATATTTATAGATGTTGATATCGTCCCCTACCAGCCTTCTTCTTCCCACACTAAACAGCCTCAGGGCTCTCAGTCTGTCTTCACAGGGGAGATGCTCAAGTCCCCTAAGCATCCTCCTGGCTCTTTCCCTTGGACTCTCTCCATCAGGTTTCTGTCTCTCTTGAACTGGGGAGCCCAGAACTGGACACAGGATTGCAGGTATGGTCTCAGCAGGGCAGAGTAGAAGGGGAGAAGAACCTCCCTAGCCCTGCTGGCCACACTTTTCTTGATGCTCCCCAGGATGCCCCTGGCCCTCTTGGCACATTGCTGTTCCAGTAGATCAGGTGTAGACTCCACTCCAACCACTCTGTATGGAATCACCTCTCCTTTTTCCCAGATTATGTTTTTTTCAACCTTAAATTTCACTGGTTTGTAATCTTCTTAAAATGGGATCTGTATTGGTTTTGTTTAGTGGTTTTGTCTTTCCCTCCCCTCCCTCCAAACACAAAACTGTGCGTATGTTATGGCAATGCAGTCACAGGATCACAGGCTCACAGGAGGTGAGGCTAGGGGTGGGAAGGGACCCCTGCAGATCATCCAGTCCTACCCCCTGCCAGAGCAGGAGCAGAGAATCCAGCACAGGTCACACAGCAACACATCCAGACAGGGATGGAAAGGCTCCAGAGAAGGAGACTCCACAACCTCTCTGGGCAGCCTGCTCCAGGGCTCTGGCAGCCTCACAGGGAAGAAGTTCCTCCTCATGTTCAGCTGGAGCCTCCTGTGATGGAGTTTATAGCCATTGCCCCTTGGCCTATCCCAGGGTGCAACTGAGCAGAGCCTGTCCCTGTCCCCTCCCTCCTGCCCCCCAGCCCTCAGCTATTGATAGACATTGATCAGATCCCCTCTCAGCCTTCTCCTCTCCAGACTAACCACCCCCAGGGCTCTCAGCCTCTCCTCAGCAGGCAGTCTCCAGTCCCTTCAGCATCCTTGCAGCCCTCCCTTGGACTCTCTGCAGCAGATCCCTGTCCCTCCTGAACTGGGGAGCCCAGAACTGGATGCAATATTCCAGGGGAGGACTCAGCAGGGCAGAGGGGGGTGGATAACCTCCCTGTCCTTTTGTCCCCTGGTGCCTCATGTTTTTTTTAACAGCAAATCCATTTTGCAAAAGCTGCTCTCCACAAGGTGCTGTTGGGTGACTCTAATCTTTTCTGTTCCCCTCAAACATGCCTAGGATCAGTGCCAGGCTAACTGCTTCAGTATCTCCTGCATCATTCCCTTGCCTTTCAAAACATTGTCCCAAGGCTTTTCTTTCAGGGCTCTCCTCATCTTCTTCTCATTTGCTTTCCATTCCCTCCTCCCTCTGAGAAGATTTTCCTGGGCCTTAAAGATTGAGTCCAGAGGACTACTCTGATGGTTCTTGTGTTTACTCTGGGTTGCAAGATGCTTAGATCTGAATAGTTACAGCTTATGAATAACCACAGGCTAGGATTTCAGATCCATGTATGATGTGGAGAGGGAAGGCAAGTTGATGAGGTGCAGATATGTATCTAGGTCACATTCTGGCCTCTTCCACCGCTTCCAAAGGCCACCACAGCTTTTGCTTCCTATTTTTCATGCTGTTTTGCACCAGTTCAGCCTAGGCAGAGGCAGGATACTGAATCAGCCTGACATTTATCACTGCACCTTCAGGGCTGCCATCTCCAGCCTGACTGCCTTGATTGAAGTAATTTGGTTTGGAAATAGGCAACATTAGCATTAAAAGCAGGCTCTGGAAAGGAGGAGGCTCTGAGGAGACCTTCTTGTGGCCTTCCAGGATCTGAAGGGGGCTCCAAGAAAGCTGGGGAGGGACTTCTGAGGGTGTCAGGGAGTGATAGGACTGGGGGGGATGGAGCAAAACTAGAAGTGGGGAGATTGGATGTGAGGAAGTTGTTGGCCATGAGGGTGGTGAGAGCCTGACAGAGGTTGCCCAGGGAGGTGGTGGAAGCCTCCTGCCTGGAGGTGTTTGCAGCCAGGCTGGCTGTGGCTGTGAGCAACCTGCTGTAGTGTGAGGTGTCCCTGGCCATGGCAGGGGGGTTGGAACTGGCTGCTCCTTGAGGTCCCTTCCAACCCTGACAATTCTATGATTCTATGAAAGCAGGCAAGCCAATGCAAGCTGCTGCCTTGCTTCTGCTCTGTCTATAAATATCTGAAGGCTGGGAGTTGGGAGGGAGGGGACAGGGACAGGGACAGGGACAAGCTCTGCTCAGTTACACCTAGGGATAGGCCAAGAGGCAGAGCAGAGCAGCTCCAGCCCTCTGCTCATCTCATGGCCCTTCTCTGGACACCTTCCAGCACCTCCAGATCCTTGCTGGCACAGAGGCTCCAGACCTGGACCCAGAGCTGCAGCTGTGGTCTCAGCAGAGTGGAGCAGAGGGGCAGAATCCCCTCCCTGGCCCTGCTGTCTGTGCTTGTCTTTCACTGGCTGTGCTTCTTCCTTCACTTGCTCCAGGCAAATAAGGAAAAGGCAATCAATACATCTTTGGAAAGGTCAGGATGTCCTGAACAGTCCCTGCATGTGCAGTGGGATTTGTTGATGTTGCCTCAGTTGACCTTTCTCCTTTCAGATTTCAGGCAAGCTGGGGGAAAAAAAAAAAAATATATATATATATAAGGAATAAGGATTTGTAAGCAATCCAACCACAGATGGATGGAAGCACAACCCCACAAACCAGAGGCATTTAGCAATGCAGAAGAGGGGCTGTGTTCTAAAGGCACTTTGCCTGGAATGTTCACTGAAGGAATTGATAACATTCCCCCATTGGGACTGAAATGAAATGGAGTTCAGGAGGACAAAGTTGTGCTCCATAAAAAGCCTCTGATTCTGAGCCAGCAGCTTAATGAAAGCTTTACAGCTGGGAGAACAGGAAGCTTTGGGTTGTTTGCTTGGGTTTGTTTTATTTTCTTTCTATTAAGAGCAGGAGTTTGAGGAAGAGGGGAAAAAGGTGGAGGTAATTCCCCAATGACCACCTGCAAGCCTCCTGAACACCCCCAATTCTTGCAGCCTGTCCCCACAGGAGAGGTTCTCCAGCCCTTTGTGGCATCCTCTGGACCCTCTGCAGCAGCTCCAGGTCCCTCTTGTGCTTGGGGGCCCCAGAACTGGAGGCAGTGCTGCAGGTGGGGTCTGAGCAGAGCAGAGGGGCAGAATCCCCTCCCTGTGCTGCTGCTCTCCCTGCTCTGGATGCAGCTCAGCACACAGCTGCCTGCTGGGCTGCCAGGGACCACTGCTGGCTCCTGGGGAGTTTGTCACCACCTGACACCCCCAAGGCCTTCTCCTTGAGAGCCAGAGTGAGTGACCTTGCTGTCCACACAGCCAGAGAGTGGTGAGGGGTTAGAACAGTCTGCCTAGGGAGGTGGTGGAGTCACCATGCCTGGAGGTGTTCGAGAAGCTGTAGCTGTGGTGCTTCAGGATATGGTTTAGTAGTCATGGGAGATAGGTTAGGGTTGGACTTGATGATCTTAAATGTCTTTTCCAGCCTTAGTTAATTAAAAAATCAACAGAGTTAGATGAGAAGCTTGGAATGCACTGAGCAGGAGGTTGGAACCAGTGCTTGCATGACAATGGCTGTGACCTCAAGCCACAGAGGTTGGGCTGCCACTAGGATGGGTATTGGCAGTTGTCCTCCCTGGTAAGGACCAAAGAGGACTGGAGGGACAGGTTGCCCAGGGAGGCTGTGGCTGCCTCCTCCTTGAAGGTGTTCAAGGCCAGGCTGGATGAGGCCTTGAGCAACCTGGGCTGGTGGGAGGTGTCCCTGCTCATGGCAGGGGGTTAGAACTGGATGATCTTCAAGCTCCCTTCCAACCCAAACCATTCTGTGATCTCCTTAGCACTGGGACCTTCAGTGTCCTTGGAGAAGGGCTGAGATTTACTTCTGACATCTTTAGTACAAGAAAATGATGCTCAGCCCTTCTCCAGGCAAGAGCCTTTAAATACTTCTGTGTCTGCTGGCTTTTAAAACAGGGACCTCAGCCAGAACATCCCAGGCTGTCATTTTAGGCCCTTTTTATCATCTCATCTCCCAGCTCTGGTACCAAAAGAAGATAAAGCTCTCACTTGAAATAATATTTAACACTGGACTGGTGTAACAGAGGCCAGGTTCATTATTTGGTCCAAAAAATGGACTTCAAACTCTCAGTACCTCCTGGCTGGGTTTGAAAACCAGCTAAGCTCTTAGGAGTTTCAGCTCTTTCCCCTCCTCAACATCACAGGAAGCAAAATTACTGGAGTATGAGGAGTGGAGTAAGATTCCAGCAAGGGTTTAAGCAGCTGGTTATTAGACCCCAGTAGTGCCTATTCCCCAGGAGAGTGGAGGATGAAGACCTCTCATGGCTCTGAGGTTAAATTATCACAAAGGCTTTGCCTGCTCCTCCAGGGTCTGGCCCTGAAGCAGCTGTTCATACTTCACCTCCATGTGTGAGAGAAGGAGAAGAATAGAATAGAATAGAATAGAATAGAATAGAATAGAATAGAATAGAATAGAATAGAATAGAATAGAATAGAATAGAATAGAATAGAATAGAATTAACCAGGTTGGAAGAGACCTTGGAGATCATCCAGTCCAACCTATCACCCAACACCATCTGATCAACTAAGCCATGGCACCGAGTGCCTCATCCAGGCTCTTCCTAAACACCTCCAGGGATGGTGACTCCACCACCTCCCTGGGCAGCACATTCCAAAGGCCAGTCTCTCTTCTGGGAAGAATTTCTTCCTCACCTCCAGCCTGAACCTCCCCTGGCACAGCTTGAGACTGTGTCCTCTTATTCTGGTGCTGGGTGCCTGGGAGAAGAGACCAACCCCCACCTGGCTACAACCTCCCTCCAGGGAGTTGTAGAGAGCAAGAAGGTCTCCCCTGAGCCTCCTCTTCTCCAGGCTAAGCAACCCCAGCTCCCTCAGCCTCTCCTCACAGGGCTGTGCGCCAGAAGGGACCTCAAGGAGCAGCCAGTTCCAACCCCTCTGCCATGGCCAGGGACACCTCACACTACAGCAGGTTGCTCACAGCCACAGCCAGCCTGGCTGCAAACACCTCCAGGCAGGAGGCTTCCACCACCTCCCTGGGCAACCTCTGCCAGGCTCTCAACACCCTCATGGCCAACAACTTCTTCCTCACATCCAATCTCAATCTCCCCACTTCTACTTTTGCTCCATCCCCCCCAGTCCTATCACTCCCTGACACCCTCAAAAGTCCCTCCCCAGCTTTCTTGGAGCCCCCTTCACATCCTGGAAGGCCACAAGAAGGTCTCCTCAGAGCCTTCTCCTCTCCACACTGCACAACCCCAACTCCCTCAGTCTGTCCTCACAGCAGAGCAGCTCCAGCCCTCTGCTCATCCTCATGGCCCTTCTCTGGACACACTCCAGCACATCCTTCAGCAGCTGAGTCTAGCTGAGAACTGTCCCTGCCCATAGAGGGGAGGTTGGAGGAGAAGAGCTCTGAGATCCCTCCCAACCTGAGCCATTCTGTGATTCTCTGAAGTATTTTCCCAGATCATTTTGATGGGCAAGTGACAAAACCTCTGCCCCCCTTGCCCCCTCCCCCCTGCATCTCCACCCATGTGTGCTGTGCACAGAGGTTGGGCTCCTTGCCTGTGGTGCCCTTTTGAGGTCTCCACCAGGAAATAGTGATGCTCTCATCAAATCTCCCTCCCCAGCACAGATGTAAAAACCCTGATTCCAGACTAATTATGGCAAAGTAATTATTTCTGAGCCATGATGGCAGGCAGTCCCAATTAGCTCTAAATAGGATCTAAGTAGCAGGGGGGAGGTGGGGGGTGGAGGAAACCTTCTGTCATGGAAATGGAAGCTGGAAAGGGCTGAGGAGAGCCCAGATGCAAGCAAAACAAACAGGAATCTTTTTTTCAAGCCGAGGATTAGGGTTGTGTTGCTGCTTCTCAGTTTCCAGTAACTCCAAGTCCTGGAGAGAAGGCAAGCAGAAGGTTGGAGTTTCACTGCTGATGGGGAATGGTCTGGCAGCATCCCCTGCCACATTAAAAACATAATAAATTGACTTTATCACAGCATCACAGTACAGTAGAGGTTGGAAGGGAGCTGCAGAGAGCAGCCAGGCCAAGCCCCCTGCCAGAGCAGGAGCACCCAGGGCAGCTCACACAGCAACACAGCCAGCTGGCTTTGCAATGCCTCCACACAAGGAGACTCCACAACCTCTCTGGGCAGCCTGCTCCAGCCCTCTCACACCCTCACTGTCAAGAAGTTTCTCCTCATGTTGAGCTGAAATCTTCTCTGTTCAAGTTTGTCTCCATTATTCCTTGGCTTATTGCTGTGCACCACCCAAAAGAGCTTGGCCCCCTCTGCTTGACCCCCACCCCTCAGCTATTGATAGACATTGATCAGATCCCCTCTCAGCCTTCTCTTCTCCAGACTAAACAGCCCCAGGGCTCTCAGCCTTTCTTCACAGGAGAGATGCTCAAGTCTCCTAATCATCCTCCTGGCTCTCTGCTGGACTCTCTCCAGCAGGTCTCTGTCTCTCTTGACCTGTGCAGCCCAGAACTGGACACAGGATTGCAAGAGTGCAAGAGTGCAAGAGTCTCAGCAAGGCAGAACAGAGGGGCAGCAGAGCCTTCCTAGCCCTGCTGGCCACACTTTGCTTGCTTCACCCCAGGTTCCCATTGGGTCTCTTGGCCCCCAGGGCATATTGCTGTCCCATGCAGAACCTTCTGCTCACTAGGACTCCATGGAGCTGCAATTATCAGGGCAGATTTCCAAACAGCAGCTTTGTATTCAGCAGTCATATCCTAGTAGCCATCCTGGTGTTTAAGGGAAGATTGGATGTGGCACTCAGTGCCATGGTCTGGTTGCTGTGGTGGTGGTAGGACACAGAATCACAGAACTGTCAGGGTTGGAAAGGACCTCAAGGAGCAGCCAGTTCCAACCCCCCTGCCATGGCCAGGGACACCTCACACTACAGCAGGTTGCTCACAGCCACAGCCAGCCTGGATGCAAACACCTCCAGGCAGGAGGCTTCCACCACCTCCCTGGGCAACCTCTGCCAGGCTCTCACCACCCTCATGGCCAACAACTTCTTCCTCACATCCAAGCTCAATCTCCCCACTTCTACTTTTGCTCCATCCCCCCCAGTCCTATCACTCCCTGACACCCTCAAAAGTCCCTCCCCAGCTTTCTTGGAGCCCCCTGCAGATCCTGGAAGGCCACAAGAAGGTCTCCTGGGAGCCTTCTCCTCTCCAGACTGCACAACCCCAACTCCCTCAGTCTGTCCTCACAGCAGAGCAGCTCCAGCCCTCTGCTCATCCTCGTGGCCCTTCTCTGGACACCTTCCAGCACCTCCAGATCCTTCCTGGCACAGAGGCTCCAGAGCTGGACCCAGAGCTGCAGCTGTGTTCTCAGCAGAGTGGAGCAGAGGGGCAGAATCCCCTCCCTCAGAGGTCTATTCCAGCCTCAGTCACTCTGAGATTATGCTCTCCACAGCTTTTCAGGTTCAGCACATTTCATGTGCTCAACAGAAACTCAGCAGAGAGCATTTCCTTCAGCAGGCCAAAGGAAATCCTGATTGATTCCTCCCCTCTTTGCTCTGGGCACAGCACCTCATGCCTTTGCATTTCCTCCCAGGCAATAGACTTGGGCTGCCTGGCAGCTGTGTTTTCAGGAGCTAAAAATAAAGGGATATGCAAGAGGATGTCACATTCACTACTAATGTTTCAAACATTATGACATTGATGAGGGGACAGACAATCTGTTCAGCAAGTTTGCTGATGATACCAACCTGGGAGGCTTGGCTGAGATACCTGCATCCTGTGAGGCCTTTCAGAGACTTGGACAGGCTGAGAGCTGGGCAGAGAGGAACCTAATGAGCTACAACAAGGATGAGTGCAGAGTCCTGCAGTGGGGAAGGAAGAACAAACTGCAGCAGCACAGGCTGGGAGGGGATCTGCTGGAGAGAAGCCCCAAGGAGAAGGAGCTGGGAGTGCTGGTGGGCAGCAAGTTCTGCATGGGACAGCAATGTGCCCTGGGGGCCAAGAAGGCCAATGGGGTCCTGGGGGGCATCAGGAGGAGTGTGGCCAGCAGAGCCAGGGAGCTCCTCCTCCCCCTCTACTCTGCCCTGCTGAGACCTCCCCTGGAATATTGCATCCAGCTCTGGGCTCCTCAATTCAGGAGGGACAGGGATCTGCTGGAGAGAGTCCAAGGGAGGGCTGCAAGGATGCTGAAGGGACTGGAGACTGCCTGGTGAGGAGAGGCTGAGTGCCCTGGGGGTGGTTAGTCTGGAGAGGAGAAGGCTGAGAGGGGATCTGATCAATGTCTATCAATAGCTGAGGGCTGGGGGTCAGGAGGGAGGGGACAGGGACAGGCTCTGCTCAGCTGTACCCTTGGATAGGCCAAGGGGCAATGGCTATACACTCCAGCACAGGAAGTTCCAGCTCAACATGAGGAGGAACTTCTTCCCTGTGAGGCTCCCAGAGCCCTGGAGCAGGCTGCCCAGAGAGGTTGTGGAGTCTCCTTCTCTGGAGCCTTTCCAGCCCTGTCTGGATGTGTTGCTGTGTGACCTGTGCTGGATTCTGTGCTCCTGCTCTGTCAGGGGGTAGGACTGGATGATCTGCAGAGGTCCCTTCCCACCCCTAACATCCTGTGAGCCTGTGAAATGTTTTACAGGGTTACCTAAATATCTACCCCTATATATTTACACTTTCCCTAAACAGCACAACCAACTTTCTGACTTCAACACACATTTGTCCCAAGGGTTTCCCACCCATTAGGACAGATTAAGTGGCTCTCCTAATGTACAGCAGCAGATTTCTTTTTGCCCTGTGGTTTAGTGGCTGGCTGTGGTTGACTGCTACCCAGCCCTCTGAATCCCTGCTGAGCATCTCAGCTCTCTGAGCGGCACTGAATGCATTTAATCTACATAAAAAGAACACAAATTGCATGGTAGCCTCTTGCAAGCTCAGTAATCAGTTTCCCAGTTTACTTCCTATGCTCCTCTGCAGCTCCTGGAGGCTCCAAGGATCCTTCCTCTATTTTTTCCTTCCCCCCCGCCAACCTTCCCCATCTCACACAGAAGGAAAGTGTTTGCATTTTGATTGTGCTCACTCCCTGACCCCTGTAATTTAACCATTGTTCATCTTTAGTGCCGACTTGGAGTCCCTGCAGGGCAGCTGATAACAATAATTTGTCCTAAAGGACGGGGAGGCTCCGTTTCTTTTCAGCCTTGTTTCCCCCCTCCCCCTCCAGGCCAGCCCCTCCCCCCCCTTCCCCCCCCCCCCAAATAATGCACAATTAAATTTGTTAATTAAAACCAGATGGAATCAAATAAGGATTCTGGGGCTAAAAAAAAGGAAGGAAAAAATTACAGGGGGATTATCCTGGCCTCACACTTAGGGTGATTACCACATTGGGTATATAGGTGGCATTTCAAAGTGGCATCACTGTTAATCCTCACCCTGCCACCCCTCTGGAGTGTGTGGCTCCTCCTCAGTTTGCAGGCGAGGATGCCCAAGCCAAGAGGTGAACACCAGAATTAGGCAAAGCTGCTGCAGGCACAAGGGGCTTGCTGCAGCCCCAACACCCACAAACTGGGTTTGGATGCTTGGGAGAGCACCAGAGGAGTCCATAGGTCTCCCATGAAGTTCTCCAGTGTGAGGGTCCTGAGGCTCTGGCACAGGCTGCCCAAGGAGGCTGTGGCTGCCTCCTGCCTGGGGGTGTTGAAGGCCAGGCTAGATGATGCCATGAGCAGCTGAGTGGAGCTGAGAGGTGTCCCTGGGCATGGTGGGGAGCTTGGAGGAGATGAGCTCTGAGCTCCCTTCCAACCTAAGCCACCCTCTGATTCTGTCATCCTGGGCTGCAGCAAGAGAAGTGTGGCCAGCAGGGCCAGGGAGGGGATTCTGCCCCTCTGCTCCACTCTGCTGAGACCACAGCTGCAGCTCTGTGTCCAGGTCTGGAGCCTCTGTGCCAGGAAGGATCTGGAGGTGCTGGAAGGTGTCCAGAGAAGGGCCATGAGGATGAGCAGAGGGCTGGAGCTGCTCTGCTGTGAGGACAGACTGAGGGAGTTGGGGTTGTGCAGTCTGGAGAGGAGAAGGCTCCCAGGAGACCTTCTTGTGGCCTTCCAGGACTTGAAGGGGGCTCCAAGAAAGAAAGCTGGGGAGGGACTTTTGAGGGTGTCAGGGAGTGATAGGACTGGGGAGGGATGGAGCAAAAGTAGAAGTGGGGAGATTGAGCTTGGATGTGAGGAAGAAGTTGTTGGCCATGAGGGTGGTGAGAGCCTGGCAGAGGTTGCCCAGGGAGGTGGTGGAAGCCTCCTGCCTGGAGGTGTTTGCAGCCAGGCTGGCTGTGGCTGTGAGCAACCTGCTGTAGTGTGAGGTGTCCCTGGCCATGGCAGGGGGGTTGGAACTGGCTGCTCCTTGAGGTGCCTTCCAACCCTGACAATTCTCTGAATCCACCCTCCCCTCTCTGATTCCAAGGCAACATTCCAAAAGAGGGCTGGGAAGCTGAGGGTTCAATCAGTGCACCCCAGGCCATAGGCACAGGGCTCATCCTGCTGGTCCTGTCACAGCAGCACCACGTGTAAATGATGAGCTGAAAACTCAGTTGCTCTTCTGCCAGCTGCGCTGCCCAGCCTGGCAGGCAGACAAGAACCTTGTCCCAAAGTTATTAGCATCCCAAACACTTGGGAGGGACCACAAAAAACCTCCAAAACTAAACTAACAACTAAAGGGGAGGGGAAGAATCATTTTAAATCCCCTTTAGCCCAACCAGCTCTCTGGGAAAATGCAGCTTCAGCTAAATGCTTTTGTGGGGTGATGCTGATGCTGGTGCTGGCAGAGGAGGAAAACAGTTTAACCTTCCAGCTCCACTCAGTTCCAGCTCAGGTCACTCTGCTGGGGTTTGTGTTGCTGTTTTCATCCACAAATGTCCTTTGGTGTGCAAGTGAAAACAAAAAAGGAAATGAAACACACCAAAACAGGAGGTCTTGGCAGCCCTGGGATTTATTTTGGAGGAGAGCTGGGCTGGGGCACTGCAGGCTCGCAGCAGCGCTGGCTGCTAGGGCTCAGTGCTGCTCCCTCCTGCTCTGCAAATTCCTGGAGAGCAAAACCCTGGCTCCTGAGCAGGACAAGCAGCCTAAGAGGAGCCAGCAGGGTGACCAGGGGGCCAAGAAAGCCAAAGGCATCCTGGCTGGGATCAGCAATGCTGAGAGGGGATCTGATCAATGCCTATCAATATCTGAGGGGTGGGTGTCAAGTGGAGGGGGCCAAGCTCTTTTGGGTGATGCACAGCAATAAGCCAAGGAACAATGGAGACAAACTTGAACAGAGAAGGTTTCAGCTCAACAGGAGGAGAAACTTCCTTAGAGTGAGGGTGCCAGAGCCCTGGAGCAGGCTGCCCAGAGAGGTTGTGGAGTCTCTTTCTCTGGAGAATTTCCAACCCAACCTGGATGCATTGCTGTGCAGACTACCCTGGGTGCTCCTGCTCTGGCAGGGGGGTTTGGGCTGGATGCTCTCTGGAGGTCCCTTCCAACCTCTACTGTCCTGTGATGCTGTGAAATCCCTCCCTGACATGAGCTAATGAGGAACACGATGAGGAGTGAGAAGCTGAGGTTGGCTAGTAACAGATGAAGCTGATGAGGCTGGGAACACCTCCTGTGGCTAGGAAAGTGGCTTGTAGCCTCTCAGCTGTGAGTGGCAGGGTTAAAAGGATCACCTCCACGTTCTCCCCCCCCCAAAACCAAGGCCCTCCAGCAGTCCCCTTGCGCACCTTCGACGGCAAACTCTGGCAGCTGAAGAGCTGAACTCTGCAGGCTGAAATCAGCAGCAGATCAGATCTCTTTTGTTTCCTCAGAGGAAATCTCCAGGACATCTGGAGGACAGCTATAAAATCTTCCTATTTTATGCTTTAATTACATGTTTGAGGGGGTGAGGCTGAGCAGCCTGGGCTTTTCGCACAGAGGGAGCCCCAGGCTCAAAGTACACAGAGAACGGCAGAGCTCTGCCCGGGGCTGGAGCTGGGTTTTGTTAGTTGTCACTTGGAACCCGGTGGCTTGTAAATAATTGGAAGGGGGAACACTCAGACATGAGCTCCAAGAGTTCCTCACCAAAAATCCAGCAAAGGAAGGGACCCTAGGTGTTGACAAGGGTTGCTTGGTGGGGAGTGCTGCCGCACGCTGCACAGGGCCTGTGAACATCAGCTTTACATAAACTTCTGCCACATGAGAGGTTAATCAGGGGAGAGGACTGAAGGATCTGAAAGCAATCAACAGTTCCCCTTTCATGCCTGATGTTCAGTGTGAGGAGTTCATGAACGCTGGGAATGCAGGAGGGTCTAGGGCTGGTTGGAGGTGGGCTTCAGGGAGACCTTAGAGCAGCCTTCCAGTACATGAAGAGGAGCTACAGGGAAGCCAGGAAGGGACTTTTGCCAAGGGCTGGGAGTGATAGGATGAGAGGGAATGGGTTGAAGCGTGAGGAGGGCAGATTGAGACTGGAGAGTAGACAGAAATTGGTTCCAGTGAGGGTGGTCAGACACAATTATCTCTGTCCACATCACTGCTGTTGGTCTCTTCTCCCAAGTAACCAAGAGGCAATGAGGTGAAGTTGTGCCAGGGGAGGCTTAGGTTGGGAAAACTTCTTGAGTGAGAGAGTGGTGAGGGGTTGGAACAGGCTGCCCAGGGAGGTGGTGGAGTCCCCATGTCGGGAGGTGTTCAAGAAGCTGTGGTGCTTCAGGATATGTTGTAGTAGTCTTGGGAGATGGGTTAGGGTTGGACTCAATGATCTTAAAAGTCTTTTCCAGACATAGTTAGTTAAGAAAAAACAAACCCAGAGTTAGAAGAGATGCTTGGAATGCACTGAGCAGGAGGTTGGAACCATCTCTTGCATGACAATGGCTGTGACCTCAAGCCACAGAGGTTGGGCTGCCACTAGGATGGGTATTGGCAGTTGTCCTCCCTGGTATGGACCAAAGAGGACTGGAGGGACAGGTTGCCGAGGGAGGCTGTGGATGTTTCCTCCCTGGAGGTGTTCAAGGCCAGGCTGGATGAGGCCTTGAGCAAGCTGGGCTGGTGGGAGGTGTCCCTGCCCATGGCAAGGGGGTTGGAACTGGATGATCTTCAAGCTCCCTTGCAGCCCAAACCATTCTATGAATTTCTCTATCCTGAGGTGTGTTAAGCAGAGCCTGACCCCAGCCCTCTGAGCCAGCCCAAGGCAGTGGCTTCCTTGGAGGTAGAAATGTCAGAATAAAATAGAATAAACCAGGTTGGAAGAGACCTCAGAGATCATCACATCCAACCTATCACCCAACACCATTTAATCAACTAAACCATGGCACCAAGGGCCTCAGCCAGGCTCTTCCTAAACACCTCCAGGGATGGTGACTCCACCACCTCCCTGGGCAGCACATCCCAATGGCCAATCTCTCTTGCTGGGAAGAACTTCTTCCTAACATCCAGTCGAAACCTCCCCTGGCACAGCCTGAGACTGTGTCCTCTTGTTCTGGTGCTGGGTGCCTGGGAGAAGAGACCAACCCCCACCTGGCTACAACCTCCCTTCAGGGAGTTGGAGAGAGCAAGAAGGTCTCCCCTGAGCCTCCTCTTCTCCAGGCTAAGCAACCCCAGCTCCCTCAGCCTCTCCTCACAGGGCTGTGCTCCAGACCCCTCCCCAGCTTTCTTGCCCTTCTCTGGACACCTTCCAGCAGCTCAACATCTTTCCTAAACTGAGGTGCCCAGAACTGGACACAGGACTCAAGGTGTGGCCTAACCAGTGCAGTGTACAGGGGCAGAATGACCTCCCTGCTACTGCTGGCCACTGCTCCTGATACAGGCCAGGATGCCATTGGCCCATTAGTCAAACTTCTGAGCTAGGGAGAACCAGACCTGAACAGACTAGACTAGACTAGACTAGAATAGTATAGAACAGAACAGAACAGGTTGCAAGAGACCTTTGAGATCATTGAGTCCAACCTATCATCCAACACCATCTAATCAACTAAACCATGGCACCAAGCACCCCATCAAGACTCCATGAGACTGGGACACCTCTGGCAGCAGGAAAAATGAATAAAAGGAAGAATGAAAAGTGCCTGAAAAGTTTAGAAGCACAAATGGAAGGGGAAAGCCAGCAGCAAAGGAGACAGAGCTGCTGCCACCCAGATGTGGCTCAGAGAGAGAGAGATGGATTGCTGCAGCTCCTGCTAATTAACTTGGCTGATAAAGTATTGACAAAGTTAATGTAAGAGCTGTTTGCCAATTAGCAGCACAGCTTCACACAGGCTGAGATGAAGATATTTCATCTGTCCCTCAAAATGCTCTTAGGAGATATCTGTGGAGACTTAAAATGATATCTTCTTTATTTAAAAGAAGGGTTTTTTTCCCCCTGAAAAATGAATCAGAAAGATTAAAGCAAAGCCAAGCACCCTCCTTTTGCTTAAACAAAGTCACTCTCACATCTACTTTCCCTCCTCACCTCTTGGGGAGGGAAATATTTATACACTGCATTCTGCAATAATAATTCAACTTCAGCCAGACTGAGAGTTGGGCAGGGAGACATGGAATGAAATCCAGCAAGGGCAAGGGTTGAGCCTGGCACCTGGGAAAGAACAACTCCATGGAGCAGGAGTGGTTGAGGGCTGACCTGTTGGAGAGCAGCACAGGGGGAAAGGGACCTGGGGGTCTTGGTGGATGAGAGGTTGACCATGAGCCAGCAATGTGCCCTGGTGGCCAAGAAGGCCAAGGGCATCCTGGGCTGCATTAGAAGGGCTGTGGTCAGGAGGTCAGAGAGGTTCTCCTCCCCCTCTGCCCTGCCCTGGGGAGGCCACAGATGGAATCTTGTGTCCAGGTCTGGGCCATTCAGGTCAAGAAGTACCTCAGGGAGCTGCTTGAGAGAGTCCAGCACAGAGCCACAAAAATGATGAAGAGGAACAACTTCCTTATGAGGACAGCCTGAGGGAGCTGAGGGCTCTGTAGCTTGGAGAAGAGAAGCCTGAGAGGTGACCTCATTCATGTTGGTAAAGATGTGCAGGGTGAGAGCCAAGGGGATGGAGCCAGGCTCTGCTGGGTGCTGCCCAATGCCAGCACCAGGGGCAGTGGTGGAAGCTGAGGCAGAGGAAGTTCCATGGAAACAGGAGGAAGAATTTTTTTGCCTGTAATGAGAGTGGCAGAGCCCTGGAGCAGGCTGCCCAGGGAGGGTATCTTGAGATATTCAAAACCAGCCTGGATGCATTCCTGTGTGAGCTGCCCTAGGTGCCCCTGCTGTGGCAGGGGGCTTGGCCTGGATGCTCTCGGGAGCTCCCTTCCAACCCCCTAACATGCTGTGATTCTGTAGCTCTGGTGTGCCCACTGCCTGCCTGTGATGCCAGTGCTAACCTGGTGCATTTGGGACTTCAAGAGACTGAAATTAGAACTCTTCCCCAAACTGGAGCCTTTAATCCCACAAATAACTACCCAGAGCCAGGCAGGAGAGCCTTAGGAGAGCTGCAAGTGCCTGTGCTCGGCAAGATGAGGCTCAGGGTCAGAAAGAGAAGAGAAAACCTCTTGGGAGAGTGCCCATATTCCCTTCTCCCACTCGTAGAGTCTGTCACTATGTAGCCTCAGCTCAGGGTCTCTCTCGTCCTGCATGGCCACAGGGATGTGCCTCAGCCTCTGGTCTTGGCAGCCCTTCTACATACCAGGCTCTAACTCCCCCCCTAAAAGTCTAAACTAAGCTTCCCTTCCCTTGACCTTTGGCCAACGCTCACTGTCCTGCCATAAATAATCCTCCACCTTTGTTTAAACTGTGAAACTGAAGGTATTTATTGCTTGGCAGCTTGTTCCCCAGGATTCTCCTCTCTCCGCTTAAAGAAGCTGATGATCTGCAGTCACCCCTTCATAAGTCTTACCCTCCTGTCTGACTGTCCTTCCATCCCTCCCTCACTCCCTCCTGACCTGACCCCACAAGCAACACACTTTCAGCCAGCCTCCAGGGGATCACAGGAGGTTAGGTGTTGGAAGAGACCTCTGCACAGCTTTGAGACTGACCCTGCAGGAGCAGGAGCAAAGAATCCAGCACAGGTCACACAGCAACACATCCAGACAGGGATGGAAAGGCTCCAGAGAAGGAGACTCCACAACCTCTCTGGGCAGCCTGTTCCAGGGCTCTGGGAGCCTCACAGGGAAGAAGTTCCTCCTCATGTTGAGCTGGAACCTCCTGTGCTGGAGTTTATAGCCATTGCCCCTTGGCCTATCCCAGGGTGCAGCTGAGCAGAACCTGTCCCTGTCCTTTTCTTCCTGACTCCCAGCCCTCAGCTATTGATTGACATTGATTGATCAGATCCCCTCTCAGCCTTCTCCTCTCCAGACTAACCACCCTCAGGGCTCTCAGCCTCTCCTCAGCAAGCAGTGCTCCAGTGCCTCAATCATCCTTGTAGCCCTCCCTTGGACTCTCTCCAGCAGATTCCTGTCCCTCCTGAACTGGGGAGCCCAGAACTGGATGCAATATTCCAGGGGAGGACTCAGCAGGGCAGAGTAGAGGGGGAGGAGAACCTCCCTGGACCTGCTGGCCACACTCCTCCTAATGCCCCCCAGGACCCCATTGACCTTCTTGGCCCTCAGGCCACACTGTTGTCCCATGCAGAACTTGTTGCCCACCAGCACTCCCAGGTCCTTCTCCTTGGGGCTGCTCTCCAGCAGATCCCTTCCCAACCTGTAATGCTGCAGTTTGTTCTTCCTTCCCCACTGCAGGACTCTGCACTCATCCTTGTTGGAGCTCATTAGGTTCCTCTCTGCCCATCTGGGTGGTGGAGCAAATGCCCAGAAGCCGTTTTGGTGCAGAGCGGTCTGCAGGTGCTTGCAACCCTGCTCCCAAACAGAAAGCTGCCAGGACAGTCAAATTGCATTATCCCTTCTGCAAAACATATGGAGGGAACCAAATATATTGGAGGTTACTCCAGTGACAGCTAATGACATTACTGAAATGGCTATAAATATCATCTCTAATCTAATCAAAACCACTCTATCAAAGGCATTAAAGCTGCAGATGCTGACTGTGCCAGGGGGGGTTTGAGGGGGGGGATCCAAATGAAGCCTTACAGATGTGTCATACTGTGAAGCTAGATTTGCATAATAGGAAATGAATGCTGCCTGTAGCTTGGATTTGTGCTGCTTTTTAAACCAGGAGGGGGGGTGGGATCTGGGTGTTAGATTGAAGGGAAGAGCTTTTTAGGTAGCCCAAAGTTCATGCAGACAAACAAAAATATCAGGGATGGGATCTGGATGTTAAATTGAAATAAAGATCTTGCAGGTAGCTCAAGGTTTGTGCAGACAAACCACAGGCCTGGGAGGGGGGGATCTGGATGTTGCATTGAAGGAAAGAGCTTTTTAGGTAGCCCAAGCAAACAAAAATCCAGGCATCTGGATGTTAAATGGAATTAGAGATCTTTTAGGTAGCCCAAGGTTTGTGCAGACAAACAAGAATATCAGGGGTGGGATCTGGATGTTAAATTGAAGTAAAATTGATTGAATCACAAAAACATTCAGGTTGGAACAGACCCTCAGGGTCACCAAGTCCAACCATTCACCCTGCTCTGCAAGGGTCACCCCTAAACCAGAGCCCCAAGCACCACATGCAAACAACCTTGAAACACAGCCAGGCTTGAAGGGAAGATCTTTTTAAGTAGCCCAAGGTTTGTGCAGGCAAAAATGCTGAGGGGATATGGATGTTTAGATTGAATCACAGAAACATTCAGGTTGGAGCAGACCCTCAGGGTCACCAAGTCCAACCATTCACCCTGCTCTGCAAGGGTCTCCCCTAAATCAGAGCCCCAAGCACCACATCCAAACCACCTTGAAACACATCCAAGGTTGGAGGGAAGATATTTTTAGGTAGCTCAAGGTTTGTGCAGACAAACAAGAATATCAGGGGTGGGATCTGGATGTTAAATTGAAGTAAAATTGATTGAATCACAGAATCATTCAGGTTGGAACAGACCCTCAGGATCACCAAGTGCAACCATTCACCCTGCTCTGCAAGGGTCACTCCTAAACCATAGCCCCAAGCACCACAGCAAACCACCCTGAAACACATCTAGGGTTGAAGGGAGGATCTTTTTAAGTAGCTCAAGGGTTTGTGCAAACAAAAATGCTGGGGGTGGATCTGGATGTTATATTGAAGGGAAGATCTTTTTAGGTAGCCCAAGGTTTGTGCAGGCAAACAAAAATCCGGGGGGGCATCTGGATGTTAAATTGAATTAAAGATCTCTTTAGGTAGCTCAAGGTTTGTGCAGACAAACAAAACCCACAAATCAGCCGCAGGCATGACCAAAGGGAAAAAGCAACCCTAAACCATAGTCCCAGTGAATGGTGAATTTATCCCTTGCTAATTATTACCTGGGCTCCTCTGTCATCTCTTTAATTAGCATCATTTCTCTTGCCAGCACATTTGGCTGAACTGATGCTGGGTGTAGGCTGAGCAGCAGCAGCAAAAGTAACATCAATCAGTTCATGAAGTGGTTAACACATTTCCTTCCTTGCTCTGTTTCTGCCTCTTTGTTTTTATTTAGCTGCTTTTTAGGCTCTGTTGTTGGTTTTTTTTTTCAGGAGGTTTGTTCCTGGGCAAACCAGAGGTAGTGATGGGTAAGAGAGTGCCCTGTGGACGTGACCTTTGTGATACTGGTTTGCTGTTGGAGGCCAGGGGATGCACTGGTGCACTCCTGGGGTCTCCAGCAACCACAGTGAACACTCCTGGGAAATAAAACAACAGGTGTACAATTATTAAACACAGAAACCATCCTATTCACTGCTGCTGAAATGAGCAGAAGGAGCACAGCTCCCACCACTGGGCTCAGCTTTGCCTCTCTGGTGCACAGCAGAGCTCCCAGACTTGGCACAGTGCTGCTGCCTGGGCTGGAATATTTCAAAGAGCAGAGCTGCAACGAATTTGACCTTCTGTGAGCCTGAAAGGAGGTTGAAGTGAGGCTGGGGTTGGCCTCTTCTCCCAAGTAACCAATGATAGGATGAGAGGCAATGAGTTGAAGCTGTGCCAGGGGAGGGTTAGGTTGGGCATGAGGAAAAACATCTGTAGTGAGACAGAAATTCCTCAGCATTTTAGTGTCTTCCACTCTTAATCCCAAGAACCAGATGATGCCAAAAATATGATGCAGAAACCTGCAGCAGCTTGCACCATTGCTCACAAGGCACTCTGAACAAAAGATGTTGGCAGCTGACAGGATGTTAGGGGTTGGAAAGGACCCCTGCAGATCATCCAGTCCAACCCTCTGACAGAGAAGGAGCAGAGAATCCAGCACAGGTCACACAGGAACACATCCAGACAGAGCTGGAAAGGCTCCAGGGAAGGAGACTCCACAACCTCTCTGGGCAGCCTGCTCCAGGGCTCTGGGAGCCTCACAGGGAAGAAGTTCCTCCTCATGTTGAGCTGGAACCTCCTGTGCTGGAGTTTATAGCCATTGCCCCTTGGCCTATCCCAAGGTACAGCTGAGCAGAGCCTGTCCCTGTCCCTTCCTTCCTGACTCCCAGCCCTCAGCTATTGATAGACATTGATCAGATCCTCTCTCAGTCTTCTCTCCAGACTAACCACCCCCAGGGCTCTCAGCCTCTCCTCAGCAGGCAGTCTCCAGTCCCTTCAGCATCCTTGCAGCCCTCCCTTGGACTCTCTCCAGCAGATCCCTGTCCCTCCTGAGCTGGGGAGCCCAGAACCGGATGCAATATTCCAGGGGAGGTCTCAGCAGGGCAGAGTAGAGGGGGAGGAGAACCTCCCTGGACCTGCTGGCCACACTCCTCCTAATGGCCCCCAGGACCCCATTCTTCTTGGCCCTCAGGGCACATTGCTGTCCCATGCAGAACTTGCTGCCCACCAGCACTCCCAGGTCCTTCTCCTTGGGGCTTCTCTCCAGCAGATCCCCTCCCAGCCTGTGCTGCTGCAGTTTGCTCTTCCTTCCCCACTGCAGGACTCAGTCCGCAGCACTGCTGTTGGTCTCTTCTCCCAAGTACCTGGAGAGGGGCAATGAGTTGAAGCTGTGCCAGGGGAGGGTCAAGTTGGGCATGAGGAAAAACTTCTTGATTGAGAGAGTGGTGAGGGGTTGGAACAGGCTGCCCAGGGAGGTGGTGGAGTCCCCATGCCTGGAGGTGCTCAGGAAGCTGTAGCTGTGGTGCCTCAGGATATGGTTTAGTGGCCATGGGAGCTGGGTTAGGGTTGGACTCAATGACCTTAAAGCTCTTTTCCAGCCTCAATCACTCTATGATTCTATAAACCAAGACACATCACCCAGCCTGGGTAAGGAGCTGCCTTCCCTCATGCTGTGCTCTCCTGTGCCCTAACAAAATGGATTTTGCCCTAAAAGAAATAGCTTTTTGCCCTAATTGCCAAAATTGATTTGACCCTAAAAAAACAGGAAGGATTTTACCCTAAAAAAAAAATGGATTTTGCACTAAGAAAATGGATTTTGACCTAAAAGAACTTTATTTTGCCCTGAAAAATATGGATTTTGCCCTAAAAAAAATGGAGTTTGACCTAAAATAAGTGGATTTTGCAGTAAAAAAAAATTATTTTGACCTAAAATAAATGGATTTTGCCCTGAAAAATATGGATTTTGCCCTAAAAAAAAATGAATTGGCCCCTAAGAAACATGGATTTTGACCTAAAAAAATGGATTTTGCCCTGAAAAATATGGATTTTGCCCTAAAAAAATGGAGTTTGACCTAAAATAAATGGATTTTGCCCTGAAGAATATGGATTTTGCCCCCCCAAAAATGGAGTTTGTCCCTAAAAAACATGGATTTTGACCTAAAAAATTGATTTTGCCCTGAAAAATATGGATTTTGCCATAGAGAAATGGAGTTTGCCCCTAAAACACATGTGTTTTGCCCTAAAAAAAAATCGATTTTGACCTAAAATAAATGGATTTTGCACTAAAAAAGTGGATTTTGACCTAAAATAAATGGATTTTGCTGTAGTAAAATGGACTTTGACCTAATAAATATGGATTTTGCTCTAAAAAGATGGATTTTGCCCTCAAAAATAGATTTTGCCCTAAAGAAAAAATGGATTCTGCCCTGAAATTTGGATTTTGTCCCCCCCCAAAAAATGGATTTTTACCTAAAAGCTTGGATTTTACACTAAAAAAAATTGATTTGGCCCTCAAAAAGGGATTATGCCCTGGAAAAAAATGGATTTTTCCTTTAAAAAAAATGGATTTTGACCTAAAATAAATGGATTTTGTAGTAAAAAGATGGATTTGGCCTAAAAAAGATGGATTTTGCCCTCAAAAATGGATTTTGCCCTCAAGAAAAAATGGATTCTGCCCTAAAATTTGGATTTTGTCTGCCCCAAAAAATGGATTTTTACCTAAAAGCTTGGATTTTGCCCTAAAAAAAATGGATTTGGCCCTAAAAAAGGGATTATGCCCTGAAAAAAAAATGGATTTTGACCTAAAATAAATGGATTTTGCAGGAAAAAGATGGATTTGGCCTAAAAAGATGGATTTTGTTCTTAAAAAATGGATTTTGACCTAAAATAAATGGATTTTGACCTAAAATAAATGGATTTTGCAGTAAAAAAAATGGATGTTGCCCTAAAAAAAATTGGATTTTGTCCCCCCAAAATGGATTTTTCCCCAAAAACTTGGGGTTTGCCCTTAAAAAAAGGATTTTTTCCCCTAAAAAAAGATATTTAGACCTAAAATAAATAGATTTTGCAGTGGGAAAAAAAAAAAAAAAGACTTTTCCCTAAAAAATGGATTATGCCATGAAAAATAAAAAAGAAGGATTTTGCCCTAAAAAAATGGATTTTGCCCTAAAATAAATGGATTTTGCCCTAAAATTTGGATTCTCCCCCCAAAGAATGGACTTTGCCCTAAAAAAAATTGAGTTTTGCCCTAAAAAAAATGGATTATGCCCTGAAAAAAAATTGGCTTTTTCTTTAAAAATATGGATTTTTCCCCTAAAAAAAAAATAATAAATGGCTTTTGCCCTAAAATAAAAGAAAAGGAAATGTCTGGATTTATTTAGAGCTGCAATTTGCATGCAGATGTGAATTCTCAAACGATTGTCCCCCTCAAAACCCCAGGAAAAAGAGGCTGCCTGGACCAAAAACAAACCACCAAAGGATTTTCCCTTCAGCCTTAGTTTGAAGTGGAAACTAATGTTTGGTCCTTTTGCACAGCCAATGTATTGGAAGGGATGGTAGCTGATGGCAGGGAGGAGGTTTAATGGCATTTTCCTCATCGAATCTGCTGCTGAGTTCTGATTTTCAGCAACCATCTTCCTCTGCCCCTGCTCCCACGGCCTTTGTGCTGCCATCAGACTGAGGGAGGGTCTAGGGTGCAAAGCTCAGCGCTTTAAATTCTCCACGCTGCTAAGTGCTGAGGGCTTAAGAGCAGGGAGTGACTGCAGGGGAGAGCCTGTCACACGCCAGGACTTCAGCATCCATATCCACCCTGGAGATTTGCACCCCCAGCCCCCAAAGGTTGCTGACTCCTTCGCAGCAGTGCTCACCGGGAGTGCCTGCAGGCTCCTGCTCCTGCTCTGCTCTCTCCCCACAGGGGCAGGACACAGCAGCAGGGTTTGGGCTTTTAAACATAGCTCATTTCCTGCTCTTCCTCTTCTTCCCCAGGAGGGTGGTGAGATACTGGCACAGGTTGCCCAGGGTGGTGGTGGAAGCCTCATCTGTGGAGGTTTTTAAGGCCAGGCTGGAGCTGGGTCAGGGCAATCCCAAACACTGATATAGGCTAAGAAGGGACTGGATTGAGAGCAGCCCTGAAGAAAAGGACCTGGGGGTGCTGGTGGATGAGAAGCTCAACAGGAGCCAGCAGTGAGCACTTGCAGCCCAGAGAGCCAAGCAGAGCCTGGGCTGCAGCAAGAGAAGTGTGGCCAGCAGGGCCAGGGAGGGGATTCTGCCCCTCTGCTCCACTCTGCTGAGACCACAGCTGCAGCTCTGTGTCCAGCTCTGGAGCCTCTGTTCCAGGAAGGGTCTGGAGGTGCTGGAAGGTGTCCAGAGAAGGGCCAGGAGGATGAGCAGAGGGCTGGAGCTGCTCTGCTGTGAGGACAGACTGAGGGAGTTGGGGTTGTTCAGCCTGGAGAGGAGAAGGCTGCCAGGAGACCTTCTTGTGCTTTCCAGTATGTGAAGGGAGCTCCAAGAAAGCTGGGAAGGGGCTTTTGAGGGTGTCAGGGAGGGATAGGTCTGGGGGGTTTGGAAATAAAACTAGAAGTGGGGAGATTGAGCTTGGATGTGAGGAAGAAATTGTTGCCCATGAGGGTGGTGAGAGCCTGGCAGAGGTTGCCCAGGGAGGTGGTGGAAGCCTCCTACCTGGAGGTGTTTGCATCCAGGCTGGCTGTGGCTGTGAGCAACCTGCTGTAGTGTGAGGTGTCCCTGGCCATGGCAGGGGGGTTGGAACTGGATGCTCTTTGAGGTCCCTTCCAACTCTGACAATTCTGTGGTTCTATGATTCTTTCAGTGGACAAATAGCAGTTCAAAAGTCAAGCCCCAGAAATGCAGGACACACTGTGTGCAGCTCCTGGGCACCATGGGCTGGCAGCAGGCAAATCCCTCCAGGATCCCATTTGGTCAGGAGAGGATGGCAAACAGAGGAGATCTGCTGGTGTGAGGCTGCTGGTGTGAGGCTGCTGGTGTGGAGCTGCTGGTGTGGGGCTGCTGGTGTGGGGCTGCTGGTGTGGAGCTGCTGGTGTGGGGCTGCTGGTGTGGGGCTGCTGGTGGGGATCTGCTGGTGTGGGGCTGCTGGTGTGGAGCTGCTGGTGTGGAGCTGCTGGTGTGGAGCTGCTGGTGTGAGGCTGCTGGTGGGGATCTGCTGGTGTGGGGCTGCTGGTGGGGATCTGCTGGTGTGGGGCTGCTGGTGTGGAGCTGCTGGTGTGAGGCTGCTGGTGTGAAGCTGCTGGTTTCGAGCTGCTGGTTTGGAGCTGCTGGTGTGAGGCTGCTGGTGTGGGGCTGCTGGTGTGAAGCTGCTGGTGTGAGGCTGCTGGTGTGGGGCTGCTGGTGTGAAGCTGCTGGTGTGAGGCTGCTGGTGTGGGGCTGCTGGTGAGGAGCTGCTGGTGGGGAGCTGCTGGTGTGAGGCTGCTGGTGGGGAGCTGCTGGTGTGGGGCTGCTGGTGTGGGGCTGCTGGTGTGAAGCTGCTGGTGAGGAGCTGCTGGTGTGAAGCTGGTGGTGTAGGGCTGCTGGTGTGAGGCTGCTGGTGGGGAGCTGCTGGTGTGAGGCTGCTGGTGTGAGGCTGCTGGTGAGGAGCTGGTGGTGGGGAGCTGCTGATGGGGATCTGCTGGTGTGGAGCTGCTGGTGTGAGGCTGCTGGTGGGGAGCTGGTGGTGTGGAGCTGCTGGTGTGAGGCTGCTGGTGGGGAGCTGGTGGTGTGGAGCTGCTGGTGTGAGGCTGCTGGTGTGGAGCTGCTGGTGTGAGGCTGCTGGTGTAGGGCTGCTGATGTGGGGCTGCTGGTGGGGGCCCTCAGGACATGAGTCTGCCCCATCAGCATGGCTGGCAGGCTGGTGTGCTATATAAAAAACAAAGGGCTGCTGAGCAGGTTGTGCTCCATTAGGAGCAGACCTGAGGTGCAGAAGCCTGGTGCCAGGTTGGGGTTTTTCCAGCTGCATCTCTTAAACGATGCTCTCAGCTCAGCTCCAGTGAAAACATCGACAGACACAACGTGGGCTTAGTGCTTTGAGACTTATGGGGAAAGACTGGGGAAGGAGGAGGAGGAGGAAGGGGAGGGGGATGCCCAACTGTTTAGAAGGGGAATGTTTAAGGAAGATGCAGAAGGAGAAGCAGTCAGGGACTGGTTCGCCCTAACCTACAAATGTCAGCTGTGCAGAGCGAGTCAGGCTAAAAATAACCTCCAATTGTCTCCCAGCTACTCCAGCAGCAGCACAGCAAAAAGCACAAGTGGTTGAGGAAGGAAAATCACCAGAGGGGAGGGGAAAGGGGGGGGAGGAAAGAAGGATTCTCTGCCTGCATTTAGTTCATTTTTTTTCGACATGCTTTCAGGAATCTCTGGTTGAAAAGGGAAAACAAAACCTAGCCAAACCCGAAGCGAATATCAGGCTCTGAGTTAACCTGGTGTAATTGTGTTGACTCTGTTTATTTTGCCTATGTTCCCTGGGTGTTTTTTTACCACTGAAAAGGCAGGGTAGGCTGGAGTCCAGATTATTTCCTGGAACACAGCAAATGCAAAACATGAGGATCCTTTGTAGGATTGCATGAGAACGTGTTCCCCCCCCCCTACCGCCCCCCCCCACTCCCTCCATCCAGGCCAGGCTGGCTTCTCTAGACTCAATATTTGAAGTGAGAGGATTGAATATCCCTGCCTCTAATTTGCAAGCTTTCTGGTTTTTAGCAGCCTCTCACTGTGCTCTCACAGCCTGGGGAACTACTCCTTCCTCTTCTCAGGGATCACTGAAACGCAGCCTGGCTCTGGCGGCGTCACATTAATCCCTGATAATATTTCAGCATCGTTTTGAGGGCGTGCTCCAGAAAGCTGGAGATGAATCCTTCTTCCCTACCTCCTCCCACCCTCATCCCTGTCTGAAGCTGTTGCTCTACAACAGGTTTATGCTGGCTCTAAGTGTAATAAGAGCCAGAAGAATCATAGAATGGTCCAGGCTGGAAGGGACCCCCAAAGGTTGTCCGGTCCAACCCCCTCTGCACTCAGCAGGGACATCTCCAACCCCATCAGGTTGCCCAAAGCCCTGTCCAGCCTCACCTTGAATATCTCCAGGGAAGGGGTACCAACTACCTCCTTGATCAACCTGTTGCAGTGTTCCACCACCCTCATGGTGAAGAACTTCTTCCTGATATCCAATCTCAATCTGCCCTTCTCCAGTTTGAAGCCATTGCCCCTCGTCCTGTCCCTGCAGGCCTTTATAAATAGTCCCTCTGCAACCTTCTTGTAGCCCCTTCAGGTACTGGAAGGCTGCTCTTAGATCTCCCCAGAGCCTTCTCTTCTCCAGGCTGAACACCCCCAGCTCCCTCATTGTGTCCTCAGAGCAGAGCTGCTCCAACCCCCTGTTTATGGCTCTCCTCTGGACCCACTCCATCAGGTCCATGTTGTTCCTATATTGAGGGCTCCAGAGCTGGACACAGCACTCCAGGTGAGGTCTCTCCAGAGTGAAGTGGTAATGCCAGCACAATCCCACCTCTGTGCACATTGGCCACAGCAACCCCATGCAGTGCTACAGGCTGGGGTCAGAATGGCTGGAGAGCAGCCAGACAGAGAGGGACCTGGGGGTACTGGTTGATGGTAGGCTGAATATGAGCCTGCAGTGTGCCCAGGGGGCCAACAGGACCAATGGCATCCTGGCCTGCATCTATTCTATTTTGTATAACAAACCAAACCACCCCAAAAATGAGAGACCTGAGAGACTTGAGGCTTGTAAGCAAATCAGCAACAAAATGCTTCTGAAAGGGAGAGGCGAGGCGAGGCGAGGCGAGGCGAGGCGAGGCGAGGCGAGGCGAGGCGAGGCGAGGCGAGGCGAGAAGAGAAGAGAAGAGAAGAGAAGAGAAGAGAAGAGAAGAGAAGAGAAGAGAAGAGAAGAGAAGAGAAGAGAAGAGAAGAGAAGAGAAGAGAAGAGAAGAGAAGAGAAGAGAAGAGAAGAGAAGAGGAGAATTAACTAGGTTGGAAAAGACCTTGGAGATCATGAAGTCTAACCTATCACCCAACACCATCTGATCAACTAAACCATGGCACCAAGTGCCTCATCCAGGCTCTTCCTAAACACCTCCAGGGATGGTGACTCCACCACCTCCCTGGGCAGCACATTCCAATGGCCAATCTCTCTTGCTGGCAAGAACTTTCTCCTCACCTCCAGCCTAAACTTCCCCTGGCACAGCTTGAGACTGTGTCCTCTTGTTCTGGTGCTGGGTGCCTGGGAGAAGAGACCAACCCCCACCTGGCTCAGGTCTCCCCTGAGCCTCCTCTTCTCCAGGCTAAGCAACCCCAGCTCCCTCAGCCTCTCCTCACAGGGCTGTGCTCCAGACCCCTCCCCAGCTTTGTTGCCCTTCTCTGGACACCTTCCAGCAACTCAACATCAAGAGTCTCAATGTCCTTCTTAAACTGAGGAGCCCAGAACTGGACACAGGACTCCAGGTGTGGCCTAAGCAGTGCTGAGCACAGGGCACAATGACTTCCCTGCTCCTGCTGGCCACACTCTTCCTGATGCAGGCCAGGATGCCCTTGGCCTTCTTGGTCCCCTGGGCACACTGCTGCCTCATGTTCAGCCTACTCTCAACCAGTACCCCCTGGTCCCTTTCTGCCTGGCAAGTACCATTTGTAGACTTAAGTAATTCCTCAGCTATTCTGTTTTGTTCCCCTTTCCAATGGAAAACAAGGAAGTCCCCCTGGGGTTCCTGATGTACAGTCCCAATGTCTTGTGGACCCTGATGGTATCCATCCACAGCAGGAGCAGACTCAAAAGGGCCAAGCTTGCTACTGCTGCTGCTCAGGAAAGAGCAGCTTCAAGGAAGTGGAGGAGTATGTGATGAGGGAGGCAAGACACCAGGAGGGGGAACATTGCACTGGAAATTCTCTGTGCCCAGGGTGGGACAAGGTGTCCCCACAGGACCATTTCCTCAGCTGCTGTGGCATCAGGACTGCTACTCCATACTGGGTTTGCAGCAGTGGTCAGCAAGGTCCCTCTCCTCCTTACACCGTGTTGGGAGGTCAGGTAAGGAGGACAGTGTCACATGAGTGACTCTTCCTCATGGGTAAGCAGGGTTAGGCTCCTTCATACATCATCAACCCAGGCTAGGGGGATGAGGTGAAAGCAGCCCTGCAGAGATGACCTGGGGGTGCTGGTGGGGGAGAAGCTGGGCAGGAGGCAGCAATGGGCACTGGCAGCACAGAAGGCCAAGGGCAGCCTGGGCTGCATCCAAAGCAGTGTGGCCAGAGCTGGAGAGAGAGGATCCTGCCCCTCTGCTCTGCTGAGACCTCACCTGCAGGGATGGGGCCAGCTCTGGAGCCCTCAGCACAGGAAGGACATGGACCTGATGGAGGGGCTCCAGAGGAGGCCATGAAGATGATCAGGGGCTGGAACAGCTCTGCTCTGAGCTCAGGCTGAGGGAGCTGGGGGTCTTCAGCCTGGAGAAGAGAAGGCTCCAGGCAGACCTCACAGCTGCCTGCCAAGACCTGAAGGGACTACAAGAAGGCTGCAGAGGGACTGTGCCCAAAGATCTGCAGGGACAGCAGCAGGGGCAAGGGTTTGAAAGGAGAGCAGAGCAGATGGAGATTGGCTGTGAGGAACAAGTTCTGCCCCAGGAGGCTGCTGCAACACTGCCACAGGTTGCCCAGGGAGGGAGCTGAGGCTCCCTGGCTGGAGCTGTTGAAGGTGAGGCTGGAGAAGGCTGTGAGCAAGCTGCTGTGGTGGAGGATGTCCCTGCTGAGTGCAGGGGGTTAGACTGGAGGAGCTTTGGAGCTCCCTTCCGACCCAACCCATTCTGTGAGTCTCTTCACCCTTAGCTGGGCTGTTCCAGGCTGTAACACCCATGGCAGCACAGGGAGTGCATCAGCCTGAGTCTGCAAGGGCAGTGCAGAACTGGTGGGAGTAAACATGGGCACGTTGGAAAGGGCACACCTGGGCACATTGAAAAGGAGTGGCACAAAGCACTGCTAAGCTGCTAATTAGCTCTCTGAATTTTTCATGGATTCACTGCAATTGGCCCCAGAAGTGGACTCATGGCAATAATGGGTTAGACTTGGCCAGGCCACCAGGTTTGGGCTTGAGTCCTTCCAACGTTTCTGTGCTGCAGGAGCTCCATATGTGGCTCAGCCAGGCCAGATGGCCTCAGCCACGCATTGGCCTCAGCACTGCAGCACCTCTCCTCACTCTGCAAAGCCACCCAGCAGCAGGCACACACAGGAAGCACAGAAATGGACCCCCTCAGATGCTTGCTGGTGACAGCAAAACCGAGCAGCTCAGGGCTCCAGCTGCTGTGGCTAATCCATTTGTTTGACTCACCGATGCCCACTTCCCCTGTTCAGGAAGAGAACACCACTCTGGGAGGACTGATAGCAGGAGGCTGTGGGGACTGCCAGCCAGAGCAGTTTATATTTACACCATTGGTCTGGATCCAACAGAGGCTGATAAATATGAGCCATCTGCCCAGGGCTGAACAGCCTCGATAGCAGTAAAGTGAAGAACAGATCAGATGCAGAGGTTGTCTGAATAAGATCAGGGTTGGAAGGGACCTCAAGGAGCAGCCACTTCCAACCCCCCTGCCATGGCCAGGGACACCTCACACTACAGCAGGTTGCTCACAGCCACAGCCAGCCTGGCTGCAAACACCTCCAGGCAGGAGGCTTCCACCTCCTCCCTGGGCAACCTCTGCCAGGCTCTCAGCACCCTCATGGCCAACAGCTTCTTCCTCACATCCAAGCTCAATCTCCCCACTTCTAGTTTTGTTCCATCCCCCCCAGTCCTATCACTCCCTGACACCCTCAAAAGTCCCTCCCCAGCTTTCTTGGAGCCCCCTTCACATCCTGGAAGGCCACAAGAAGGTCTCCTGGCAGCCTTCTCCTCTCCAATCTGAACAGCCCCAACTCTCTAAGCCTGTCCTCATAGCAAGAGAGGAAGCACTCCTCAGAGATGTTGTAGGAGCAGTGTACCCAGTTCCCTAAAGATATTGGCTTGAATGCTGTCTTTTGAGATGGGAAGATATAGAATCATAGAATCATAGAATTGTCAGGGCTGGAAGGGACCTCAAGGAGCAGCCAGTTCCAACCCCCCCTGCCATGGCCAGGGACACCTCACACTACAGCAGGTTGCTCACAGCCACAGCCAGCCTGGCTGCAAACACCTCCAGGCAGGAGGCTTCCACCACCTCCCTGGGCAACCTCTGCCAGGCTCTCACCACCCTCATGGCCAACAACTTCTTCCCAACATCCAATCTGAGTCTCCCCTTGCTAGGTTTGGCCTTCCAGCTTGGAGAGGCTCTTCCTTGCCAAGGAGGAGCTGTCAGCCCCCCCCCCCCACACACACATTTACTAGACCATCAGGAAGCTGCGGCAGCCTCCAGCAGCAACTCAGCTTCAATGAACAGCAATTTGTGACAAACACTGAAGGAAAAATACTGAAGAGGGGATGGGGGTGGGAAAAAAGGGCTCCTGGTGATGCATCACAGTGCTTATGAACCAACAAGTGCCACACAATGTGCACTGTTTATGGCAGCACTTCCACAGGCACAGTTGGAAGGTAGGACCTTGCCAAAACACAGTCCTGTATTTTAGAGTCACAAAACCTCAGAGTCACAGAATGGTTTGGGTTGGAAGGGACCTTAAAAATCATCCAGTTCCAACCTTCCTGCCATGAGCAGGGACACCTCCCACCAGCCCAGGTTGCTCAAGGCCTCATCCAGCCTGGCTTTGAACACTGCCAGCCTTGCAGCCTCCACTTCTCTGAGCAACCTGTCCTAGTGCCTCACCACCCTGATGGGGAAGAATTTCCTCCTAATGTCTCATCTCAATCCAGCTTCTTCCAGTTGCAAGTCCTTGCCCCTTGTGCTGTCACTTCATGCCTTTGTAAAAAGTCCCTCCCCAGTTCTTCTGTAGCCCTTTCCAACACTGGAAGGCTGCTTTGAGGTCTCCCTGGAGCCCCCTTCCCTTCCCTTCCCTTCCCTTCCCTTCCCTTCCCTTCCCTTCCCTTCCCTTCCCTTCCCTTCCCTTCCCTTCCCTTCCCTTCCCTTCCCTTCCCTTCCCTTCCCTTCCCTTCCCTTCCCTTCCCTTCCCTTCCCTTCCCTTCCCTTCCCTTCCCTTCCCTTCCCTTCCCTTCCCTTCCCTTCCCTTCCCTTCCCTTCCCTTCCCTTCCCTTCCCTCCTCCTCCCTCTTTTCTCCTCTACAAACCTCTCCCTCTCCCTCTCCCCTCCCCAGCTGATGGGTGCCACCATACAGGGAGCTACAAGAGGGCTGCAGAGGGACTGTGCCCAAAGGCCTGCAGGGACAGCAGCAGGGGCAAGGGTTTGAAAGGAGAGCAGAGCAGATGGAGATTGGCTGTGAGGAACAAGTTCTGCCCCAGGAGGCTGCTGCAACACTGCCACAGGTTGCCCAGGGAGGGAGCTGAGGCTCCATGGCTGGAGCTGTTGAAGGTGAGGCTGGAGAAGGCTGTGAGCAAGCTACTCTGGTGGAGGATGTCCCTGTTGGGTGCAGGGGGTTGGGCTGGATGCCCTTTGGAGCTTCCTTCTCTGCTGGCCTGGGCCAGTGCATTTCAACAACAATTATCCCCTGTGCTTCTCACACAAAACATCTCCACCACCTTCCTCTCACCACAAAGGAAGGACTCCCAGCCTGCTGCCCACACTTGAGCACAAGAAGGCAATAATAGATGCTTGGAGGAGCAGCATGCCTCAGGACAGCTCAGGCACCGTGCAAAGGTCACTCTCCTCAGCCCCTCATGGCTCAGCAGAAGTGACATTTAAGATGCACAGCATTAAAACCACAACAATTTTTTTTCCCCTCCTCCCTTACTGGGCTCAGTTTTGCATCCATGACACATCTGAAGTGCTTTGTGCAGCGGAGCCCAGGGTGAGTTTGCATCATGGAATGGATGTCTGGGGGGAATGAGAGTGACACAGAGTGCCAGGCTCCAAATCTTGCTCCTGCACTGGCTGCTCTTTGGAGGAGCTGTCACAGAGTCCCAACAATGGAATCATTTATGGTGGAAAAAAACCTTCAGGATCATCAAGTCCAACCATTAACCCTACTCTACCAAGTCCACCACTAAGCCATATCCTCAAGCACCACATCTACAAAGCTTTGGAACACCTTCAGGGATGGTGACTCCAGCACCTCCCTGGGCAGCCTGTCCCTGTGCCTGACAACCCTTTCATGGGGGAAAACAATCCTAATGTCCAGCCTGAACCTCTCTTGGTGCAGCTTAAGGCACGGTCACCAGTCACCTGGGAGAAGAGACCAACACACACCTCATGACAACCTCCCTTCAGGTAGCTGTAGAGCCTCCATCTCATCCCAAACACAGACTGTTGATGGACAGCCAAGAGCTGACACAGAGTACATCACAGAATTTCAGGGGCTGGAAGGGACCTCCAAAGATCATCTGGAACTCCTGACCATCGTTCAGAGCTCAACCATTTCCACCCAGGTGGAACACAGACCTTTCAGTGACCTGCTGAGGCCAGACACCAAAACAGGCAGAAGAGAGCTTTTTGAAACCTCTTCCCTGGAGGTGCTCAAGGCCAGGCTTGGGCAGCCTGGGCTGGTGGGAGGTGTCCCTGCCCATGGCAGGGGGGTTGGAGTTGCATGATCTTTAAGGATGGTCTTTAAGGTCTCTTCCACTGCTTCTCTTGGGAGGTGATTCCAGTGTCACACTGTTCTCAATGCTTCCTGAGCTTTGCAGGAGGGCATTGTGGTGGCTGCTTGAAGCAGGGCAGGGAGTGCTGAACTCACAGTGGGCAAACAACAGAAGGGAACTCTTCTGGGCAGTGGAAAGAGAGGTGCAAGAAGCAGCACTGACAAACCTGTGCATGGCTGACTCAGTGCTGAACCAATTCTCCAGTGCCAGCATTGAGAGACCTGTGTGTGCATAACACAGATTCATGGATGCATAGAATGGGTTGGGTTGGAAGAGAGCTTGAAGGTCATCTAGCTCCAACCCCCCCTGCCATGGGCAGGGACACCTCCCACCAGCCCAGGTTGCTCAAGGCCTCATCCAGGCTGGAGTCACCATCCCTGGAGGTGTTTAGGAAGAGTCTGGATAGGTTGGACTTGATGATCTCAAAGATCTCTTACAACCTGGTTTGGTTCTGTTCTGTTCTGTTCTGTTCTATTCTAGTCTAGTCTAGTCTAGTCTAGTCTATTCTATTCTATTTTATTCTACCCTACCCTACCCTACCCTACCCTATCCTATCCTATCCTATCCTATCCTATCCTATCCTATCCTATCCTATCCTATCCTATTCTTTGTCCTGTTTCTAGATACCCTCAGGAAAAGTCTCTCTGCAGCCTTCCTGCAGGATCCCTTCAGGTATGGGATGAGATGGGAGGAAGCCCTATGAGGAGAGGCTGAGGGAGCTGGGGTTGCTTAGCCTGGAGAAGAGGAGGCTCAGAGGAGACCTTCTTGCTCTCTCCAACTCCCTGAAGGGAGGTTGTAGCCAGGTGGGGGTTGGTCTCTTCTCCCAGGCAGCCAGCACCAGCACAAGAGGACACAGTCTCAAGCTGTGCCAGGGGAGGTTTAGGCTGGAGGTGAGGAGAAAGTTCTTCCCAGAAAGAGAGATTGGCCATTGGGATGTGCTGCCCAGGGAGGTGGTGGAGTCACCATCCCTGGAGGTGTTCAGAAAAAGGCTTGGATGTGGCACTTGGAGCCATGGTTTAGTTGTCAGGAGGTGTTAGGTATTAGGTCATAGGTTGGACTTGATGATCTCTGAGGTCTCTTCCAACCTGGTTGATTCTGTGATTCTATGAAATAAATCTACCCAGGTCTCTCTCCATGTCTTTAGCTCCCTTCTTCTGTGCACACTGTGGAGGCCCAAGGAGTCCTGCATTCTCCTAAAGCATGCCTGAACCAAAGCCTGCTGGAGCCTTTCCAGTCCATTCAATTTTGATGTTTGTCTTTTTCCTTTCTTTCTTGCTATTAAAGCTGGAAGAATGTTTTCAGCAAATAACAAAATTTGACCCAATAAAAGTAATTTTGAAGCAGCAGCAACTGGCAGAGCCTGAGCCCAACTTGGGAAACAGATTTTAGCTGGGACAGAGGCAGGAACCATTCGGAAGAACACAACTGAGATTTTCCATGGCCCCCTTTGAAGATTGGAGATTTTTTCCACGTGTGACATCGTGTGAAAGCTACCCAAAAAAAGGCTTTAAGCTGCTTAGACCCTGTAGAAAAATCTCTTTGATTTCTCTTCCTTTCACCACTAAACAGCTGTGTCCTGAGTGAGTTTCCTTCTCTCTCCCATCCCTCCTTCTTTGTTCATAGCACTTTTTGCTTTCTTCTTGTTGGCTGCCTTCATCATTTCCAATGTAGCTCCCCACCACAGATTTAGAATCACAGAATTGTCAAGGTTGGAAGGGACCTCAAGGAGCAGCCAGTCCCAACCCCCTGCCATGGCCAGGGACACCTCACACTACAGCAGGTTGCTCACAGCCACAGCCAGCCTGGCTGCAAACACCTCCAGGCAGGAGGCTTCCACCACCTCCCTGGGCAACCTCTGCCAGGCTCTCACCACCCTCATGGCCAACAACTTCTTCCTCACATCCAAGCTCAATCTCCCCACTTCTACTTTTGTTTCATTCCCCCCATCCTATCACTCCCTGACACCCTCAGAAGTCCCTCCCCAGCATTCTTGGAGCCCCCTTCAGATCCTGGAAGGCCACAAGAAGGTCTCCTGGGAGCCTTCTCCTCTCCAGACTGCACAACTCCAACTCCCTCAGTCTGTCCTCACAGCAGAGCAGCTCCAGTCCTCTGCTCATCCTCGTGGCCCTTCTCTGGACACCTTCCAGCACCTCCAGATCCTTCCTGGCACAGAGGCTCCAGACCTGGACACAGAGCTGCAGCTGTGGTCCCAGCAGAGTGGAGGAGAGGGGCAGAATCCCCTCCCTGGCCCTGCTGACCACACTTCTCTTGCTGCAGCCCAGGCTCTGCTTGGCTCTCTGGGCTGCAAGTGCTCACTGCTGGCTCCTGTTGAGCTTCTCCTCCCCCAGCACCCCAGGTCCTTTTCTTCAGGGCTGCTCTCAATCCAGTCCCTTCCCAGCCTATATCAGTGCTTAGGATTGCCCTGACCCAGCTGCAGCACCTTGTGTTTGGTACACATATATGCATGAGGCAGAAATAAGGAAGGATCTGCTACAGGAAGGATCTGGAGGTGCTGGAAGGTGTCCAGAGAGGGCCACGAGGATGAGCAGAGGGCTGGAGCTGCTCTGCTGTGAGGACAGACTGAGGGAGTTGGGGTTGTGCAGTCTGAAAAGGAGAGGGCTCCAGCAGGCATGCAGGCTGGCACCCTCCTCCCAGCCCAGCTGCACACTGCTGGCATGGCCAGAGGACGATGCCAGTTTGCACTCCAGCGCTGCACGGGTGATGGGAGCCCAGGAGCAGCTGCCCGTGGGGCGGCTTCGGCTTGTGCTGCACACCGGGAGCTGTCTGCCCTGCTGGTTTTGATTGCCTGCAGCTGCTGGCTTGCTCTCCTCACGGCTGCCTCTGCAGAGCCTGTCCGTTTGACCTGGCTGCCTCCCCCCTGACTGCCGAGCTGCTTCTCGGCTGCCTCATTTCCTCCCTGCAGAGCCCGACAGAGGCAGCCTGAAATCCCTTTGCCCCTTGGGCTTCCAAGGGACTTTCCATCTATTTAATCTGTCATTAAAACTTAATGCAAGGACTTCCTCTCAGAGCAAAACGAAAAGAACATAAATGGCAAAACTCAAGGAGCAGAGCAAGGAACAGAGCATTCCTTCCCCTCTGTGATGCTGCCTGATGTGCAGCAGCCACATCCAGGTGTTTGTTTGCCAGCTATAAGAAGAGGCTCTGGGGAGACCTTCTTGTTCTCTCCAACTCCCTGAAGGGAGGTTGTAGCCAGGTGAGGGTTGGTCTCTTCTCCCAGGCAACCAGCACCAGAACAAGAGGACACAGTCTCAAGCTGTGCCAGGGGAGGTTTAGGCTGGAGGTGAGGAGAAAGTTCTTCCCAGCAAGAGAGATTGGCCATTGGAATGTGCTGCCCAGGGAGGTGGTGGAGTCACCATCCCTGGAGGTGTTTAGGAAGAGCCTGGATGAGGCACTTGGTGCCATGGTTTAGTTGATCAGATGGTGCTGGGTGTAGGTTGGACTTGATGATCTCAAAGGTCTATTCTATTCTATTCTATTCTATTCTATTCTATTCTATTCTATTCTATTCTATTCTATTCTATTCTATTCTATTCTATACTATTCTATTCCATTCCATTCCATTCCATTCCATTCCATTCCATTCCATTCCATTCCATTCCATATCAGGAACTCCACCAAATGCCCACACCAGCCCTGGGCAGGAGTTTCCCTGGGACATTCTCTCTCTTTCTTTCCTTTTTGGTTCCTTTTTTTTTCTGCTTGCTTGCTTTTTTCCCCCCTGCCTGCCTGCCTGCCTGGGGGGAGGGAACAGCACAGCAGTGGCTATTGGAAATAAGCTCTTGAGCAGTGGAAGGGTCATCATTAGTGCTGGCAAAAGCACCTCTGGAGGCTGAGCCAGTGTCAGATCAGTGAGAAGTGGTAGAAGTTGTGGCTGTGAACATCTTGTGAAGGGGAGGCTGAGGGTGGATCACTTTGGTTGGATCAATTAACCTTTGTGGCACTCTGTGTAGGTGACTCTAAGCTGAGGGGGGGTCTCTCTGCTTCCAGCAGAGGCACCTTGGTCCTAAGTTATCAATTATCTCTCCTCAGCTGGAATTAGGGCTTCCCCTAACTGTCTCCCAAGCTGTTGAGCTTCAGTCACCACTGGCTTTTCCCTCCCTTCTTTCACAGCTCTCCCACACCCAGGCTTCCCCACTGGAGGTCCCTGGCAGCCCAACCTCCCCCCAGGAGGAGGAGAACATACTTATTTCCCTGCAAAAACAAGAGAGGAAGGAGCTGGGCTGCTCATTTGCAGAGGGGATTTACCATGATAGCCACTGCCTCCAGAGCCCAAATGTGTGCTGGCCACCAGGACTCTGCCTTCACCTGCAGCCAGGGAAGAATTGCATTGATCTTTCCAACAGCTTAGCCTAGGGGAGAGAACACTCCAGGGGGGAGCTGCCTTCCAATAGCTGAAGGCATCCTGCAGGAAGGCTGCAGAGAGACTTTTGCCGAGGGGGTCTGGAGCCAGGCCAAGGGGGAATGGTTTGGAGCTGAAGCAGAGCAGGGTTAGAGTGGAGCTGAGGAAGAAGTTGTTGAGTGTGAGGGTGGTGAGAGTCTGGCCCAGGCTGCCCAGGGAGGCTGTGGCTGCCTCCTTGCTGGGGGTGTTGAAGGCCAGGCTGGATGAGGCCTTGAGCAGCTGAGTGGAGCTGAGAGATGCCCCCAGGACATGGTGTGGAGGTTGGAGGAGCTGAGCTCTGAGGTCCCTTTCACCCTGAGCCAATCTATGATTCTATGATTTCCTGAAGAGAAAGAAAGAAAAAGAAAAAGTTAATTTCCAGAGGTAATTACCAGCCACTGAATGAGACTGAAGGGTTTTCATCCAAATTACCAATCAGTCCACATTTGAAGAGATGCTCTCTCCTCCTCATTGCTTCATCATCTCATTCAGCCAGTCCTACTGAACGAGTGCCTAATAGACTCTCAGACATATTCATATCCTGTCCCATTCCCACCCTGCCAAGGATCTGTCCCTTTCAGATGGAAATGTGGAGGGTGGATGCTGCTGTTTGGGATTTCACAGCTGGCTGCATGGCACCGGGTGGGGAGGGGGAGCTGTGCAAGCTCTGACAAGGGATTGTGTGTGTGTGCGCCTGGGTGAGTGTAAACCTGTGTGTGTCAGCATCTCCTCTCCTGCAGGTGACAGCCTTTAGCTTAAATGATGCTCTCTTTGTAACTCTTTGCAAGCTAATCCTCAACAAGAGCCAGCAGTGAGCACTTGCAGCCCAGAGAGCTAAGCAGAGCCTGGGCTGCAGCAAGAGAAGTGTGGCCAGCAGGGCCAGGGAGGGGATTCTGCCCCTCTGCTCCACTCTGCTGAGACCACAGCTGCAGCTCTGTGTCCAGGTCTGGAGCCTCTGTGCCAGGAAGGATCTGGAGGTGCTGGAAGGTGTCCAGAGAAGGGCCATGAGGATGAGCAGAGGGCTGGAGCTGCTCTGCTGTGAGGAGAGACTGAGGGAGTTGGGGTTGTGCAGTCTGGAGAGGAGAAGGCTCTGAGGAGACCTTCTTGTGGCCTTGCAGGATGTGAAGGGGCTCCAAGAATGCTGGGGAGGGACTTTTGAGGAGGTCAGGGAGTGATAGGACTGGGGGGGATGGAGCAAAACTGGAAGTGGGGAGATTGAGCTTGGATGTGAGGAAGAAGTTGTTGGCCATGAGGGTGGTGAGAGCCTGGCAGAGGTTGCCCAGGGAGGTGGTGGAAGCCTCCTGCCTGGAGGTGTTTGCAGCCAGGCTGGCTGTGGCTGTGAGCAACCTGCTGTAGTGTGAGGTGTCCCTGGCCATGGCAGGGGGGTTGGAAGTGGCTGCTCCTTGAGGTCCCTTCCAACCCTGACAATTCTATGATTCTTTCCAGGCCACCCCAACAGCCAAAGGAGAGAGCAATGCAACTTTGCAGCCATCCAGAGCATGGTCTCACCACAGGACTCAGCTGTGCAACTCCTATCTCAAACAGGCTCCCACTCAGCACATGACTAGGGCCATCAGCAGTGCTGGGAAGCTGGTGGCCCTCATCACGACCTAAGGGTTTAAGAAAGGCTCTCTTCAGACTATCCTCATCTTGGCCAAGTGTAGGACAACTCCAGGAGGTTGTTCAGCATTACACAGCTTCAGATGTAGACAGAGAAGCTCAGAGCATCATTAAGTCTGGTAAAGACCTTCAAGATCATTGAGTCCAACCCTAGCCCAACTCCCATGGCCACTAAACCATGTCCTGGAGCAGCACTGCTACAGCTTCTTGAGCACCTCCAGGCATGGGGACTCCACCACCTCCCTGGGCAGCCCATTCCAACCCCTCACCACTCTCTCAATCAAGAAGTTTTTCCTCATGCCCAGCCTGACCCTCCCCTGGCACAGCTTCACCTTATTGCCCCTCTCCAGTTACTTGGGAGAAGAGACCAACCCCAGTCTCACTCCAGCCTCCTTTCAGGAAGCTGCAGAGAGCAATAAGCTCTGCCCTCAGCCTTCTCTTCTCCACACTGAACACCCCCAGCTCCCTCAGCTGCTCCTCATATGATGCCCTCCAAACCCCTCCCCAGCCTGGTTGCTCTTCTCTGGACACTCCCCAGCCCCTCAATGTTTTTCCTCTCCTGTGGCACCCAGAACTGAACTCAGTGCTCAAGCTGTGGCCTCACCAGGGCTGAGTCCAGAGACACCATCACTGCCCTGCTCCTGCTGGCCACATACACATTGTAGTGACTGGGTGAAGGGCTGGATGGTCTCAGGGATGGTGTCCACAGAGGAGCATGAGGACAGAAAGTAAGAGTCATAGAATCAATAAGGTTGGAAGAGACCTCAAAGATCATCAAGTCCAACCTGTCACCCAACACCTCATGGAACCATGGCTCCAAGTGCCACATCCAATCCCCTCTTGAACACCTCCAGGGATGGTGACTCCACCACCTCCCTGGGCAGCACATCCCAATGGCAAAAACTCTCTGGGAAGAACTTTCTCCTCACCACCAGCCTAAACCTCCCCTGGCACAGCTTGAGACTGTGTCCTCTTGTTCTGGTGCTGGGTGCCTGGGAGAAGAGACCAACCCCCACCTGGCTACAACCTCCCTTCAGGGAGTTGCAGAGAGCAAGAAGGTCTCCCCTGAGCCTCCTCTTCTCCAGGCTAAGCAACCCCAGCTCCCTCAGCCTCTCCTCACAGGGCTGTGCTCCAGACCCCTCCCCAGCTTTGTTGCCCTTCTCTGGACACCTTCCAGCAGCTCAACATCTTTCCTAAACTGAGGGGCCCAGAACTGGACACAGGACTCCAGGTGTGAGCTAACCAGTGCTGAGTACAGTCTACCCAGGTCAGTGTAATAGGTAAGGTTCCTTCCGTCTGCTTTGCTAATCTTCTCTGAGCCAAACATCTGTGGTGTTCACAGGGGCACTTCCAGCAGCTCCAGTTGGATTTGGCCTTGTAGTATGGAGATCATGGGGGGGCCCAGACTGCCAACCAACAAGGAGTGAAATCTTTCTGTGTGCTGCACCAGGCCACTGCTGGAGACAGTGGGCACAGAGCTTGACCTCCATGGGCAACACCGGCCAGATGAAAGGCAGCAGTTCTGGCTACAGCATAGTCAAAGGAGGATGCTTGAAGCAAAACTAATGCATTATTCACTGCTTCTTGGGAACACAAGAACATGGAGATGGACATCTGAGCCCTGGGCTGCTTCTGAGAGGTGCTGCGCAGGGGATCATGGGCTCAGGGCAGCACAGTGACTCTCTGACAGTATTTAAAGCCCTGCCCTCTGATCAAATAAAGCCCAAAATGTGTGGATTCAGTTCTGCTTGCCAGCCATAAACAGTGATGGGAGGGTGTTCTGATGTTGTATTCATTCCCTTGGTGTGAGACAGGTCCTTCAAAGAATGTGAGGGGTTGGAAAGGACCCCCAGAGAGCAGCCAGGCCAAGCCCCCTGCCAAAGCAGGAGCACCCAGGGCAGCTCACACAGCAACACAGCCAGCTGGCTTTACAATGCCTCCACACAAGGAGACTCCACAACCTCTCTGGGCAGCCTGCTCCAGCCCTCTCACACCCTCACTGTCAAGAAGTTTCTCCTCATGTTGAGCTGAAACCTTCTCTGTTCAAGTTTGTCTCCATTATTCCTTGGCTTATTGCTGTGCACCACCCAAAAGAGCTTGCCCCCTCCGCTTGACCCCTGAGCTCCTTCTTGACCTGAGGGTCCCCAGAACCGGACACAAGATTGCAGCTGTGGCCTCCCCAGGGCAGAGTAGAGGGGGGTTCCACTTCTCCTCACAGATGATTAGTGACAGAACAAGAGGGAATGACCTCAAGCTGTGACTGGGCAGGGTTAGACTGGACAGTAGGAAACATTTTTCCCAGCAAGTGTGGTCAAGGACTGGCAGAGGCTGCCCAGGGAGGTGGTGGAGTCCCCAGGGCTGGCTGTGTTTCAGGTTTGGATCTGGTGTTTGGGGACATGGTTTAGAGGTGACCCTTGCAGAGTAGGGTTAAGGGTTGGGCTTGGTGATGCTGAGGGTCTGCTCCAACCTGAACGTTTCTGTGGTTCTGTGAAACATTTGGCACAAAGTCACAAAGTGAAGCAGTGCAAAATATCATCAATTTCTCAGCAGGTAGCTGCCAGCAGCTCTGAGCAGAGCACCACCATGTTCAACTCCAGCAGAGCATGCAGGCCTGCTGACATCATGCTTCTGCAAAATAAGGGCAGAGCAGGGAGGAGAATCACAGAATTGTCAGGGCTGGAAGGGACCTCAAGGAGCATACAGCTCCAACCCCCCTGCCATGGCCAGGGACACCTCACACTACAGCAGGTTGCTCACAGCCACAGCCAGCCTGGCTGCAAACACCTCCAGGCAGGAGGCTTCCACCACCTCCCTGGGTAGAAGAAGAGGAAATAAGGAGAAGATACAGAGCCCCAAATCCTTGCAGAGCACTTCAGCAGCCTCTGGGAGAGCAGCATTGCAGAAAAATCAGTTTGAGATTTGCCTCACTGCATGCAGGCAGCCTGCAGCACAGGCACCTGCCTCTGAACTCATCACTTCCCCGTCCTTGCGTGGCCAACAGAGAGAGACACAGACAATTGGAAGGGTGATTTATCTCTTCCTGAAGCAGATGGTTGGGAAAGGGTCAAATGAATTGCCTCCTAAAAGTGCCTGCCTCTCTCCACTGACCAGAAAGGTTGCAGAGTGACCTGTTCACAGATAAATTAATACACTGCAGACATAGGATTATAGAATACTTAGGGTTGGAAGGGACCTCCAGGAGCAGCCAGTCCCAACCCCCTGCCATGGCCAGGGACACCTCACACTACAGCAGGTTGCTCACAGCTACATCCAGCCTGGCTGCAAAAACCTCCAGGCAGGAGGCTTCCACCACCTCCCTGGGCAACCTCTGCCAGCCTCTCACCACCCTCATGGCCAACAACTTCTTCCTCACATCCAAGCTCAATCTCCCCACTTCTACTTTTGCTCCATCCCCCCCAGTCCTATCACTCCCTGACCCCCTCAAAAGTCCCTCCCCAGCTTTCTTGGAGCCCCCTTCAGATCCTGGAAGGCCACAAGAAGGTCTCTTGGGAGCCTTCTCCTCTGCAGACTGCACAACCCCAACTCTCTCAGTCTGCCCTCACAGCAGAGCAGCTCCAGCCCTCTGCTCATCCTCATGACCATTCTCTGGACACCTTCCAGCACCTCCAGATCCTTCCTGGCACAGAGGCTCCAGACCTGGACACAGAGCTGCAGCTGTGGTCTCAGCAGAGTGGAGCAGAGGGGCAGAATCCCCTCCCTGGCCCTGCTGGCCACACTTCTCTTGCTGCAGCCCAGGCTCTGCTTGGCTCTCTGGGCTGCAAGTGCTCACTGCTGGCTCCTGTTGAGCTTCTCCTCCCCCAGCACCCCCAGGTCCTTTTTTTCAGGGCTGCTTTCAAGCCAGTCACTGCCTGTGGCTTGCTTTAGAGGTGTGGGGGATGCTGAAGTGTACCCCCATGGCCCCCAGCTGCCACACTGGAAGGTCTATAGGATAAAAGCAAATAACTCCTCATCTTCCTCAAAGAAAGGGTTCCAGGCTCTCACCAGATGAGATCTTCTTTTGGTTCAAGGTGTTTTGCTGTGCATCACTTGCAACACTGTGGTGTGCCAAGACCTGCCCCGCCATACCATGCCAGGCAGAGAATTGTCTTTTGCAGGTGCTGCTGCAAAGAAGGATCTCAGGCAGCTTTGGAGCACAGCAGTTCCTGCAAGCAAGCCTCATTTACATCATGGGGGCAACCTTCCTGGAGCCAATAGCAGCTTCAATGGATCATACGATCAGAGAATCAGAGAATCATGGAATGGGTTGGGTTGGGTGGGACCTCCAAAGCTCATCCAATCCACCCCACCTGCACTCAGCAGGGACATCCTCCACCAGAGCAGCTTGCTCACAGCCTTCTCCAGCCTCACCTTCAACAGCTCCAGGGATGGATCCACAATCACCTCCCTGGCAACCTGTTGCAGTGTTCCACCACCCTCATAGTAAAGAAAATCTTCCTGATATCCAAGCTCAATCTGCTCTTCTCTACTTTGAAGCTATTGACCCTGGTGCTGTCCCTGCAGGGCTTTGGGCACAGTCCCTCTGCAGCCTTCTTTTAGCCCCTTCAGGTACTGGAAAGCTGCTCTTAGGTCTGCCTGGAGCCTTCTCTTCTCCAGGCTGAACACCCCTGGGATGTGATTGAGGTTCTGTCCCTGAAGACGTTCAAGATATGTGTCCCTGGGCAGCCTGCTCTAGTTGGAGGTGTCCCTGCTACCTGCAGGTGGGTTGGGCAAGATGACCTCTGAGGGTCCCTTCCAACCCAAAGCAAGCTGTGAAGCTGTGAAGAAGAAACAATTAGAACCACAGAATTGTCAGGGTTGGAAGAGACCTCAAGGCTTATCCAGTTCCAACCCCCCTGCCATGGCCAGGGACACCTCACACAACGTCAGGTGAGAATGATGTTACCTGAAGTCACTGTGCTTGATTTCAGTGTCCTTGAGTTTGTATTTTAAATGTTTGATCCCAGCCACATCTGCTCCTGTGCTCAGCACTGGTTAGACCACATCTTGAGTCCTGTGTCCAGTTCTGGGCTCCTCAGTTTAGGAAAGATGTTGAGCTGCTGGAAGGTGTCCAGAGAAGGGCAACAAAGCTGGGGAGGGGTCTGGAGCACAGCCCTGTGAGGAGAGGCTGAGGGAGCTGGGGTTGCTTAGCCTGGAGAAGAGGAGGCTCAGGGGAGACCTTCTTGCTCTCTTCAACTCCCTGAAGGGAGGTTGTAGCCAGGTGGGGGTTGGTCTCTTCTGCCAGGCACCCAGCACCAGAACAAGAGGACACAGTCTCTAACTGTGCCAGGGGAGGTTTAGGCTGGTGGTGAGGAGAAGGTTCTTCACAGAGCAAGCTGTTAGCCATTGGAATGTGCTGCCCAGGGAGGTGGTGGAGTCACTATGCCTGGAGGCGTTTAGGAAGAGCCTGGATGAGGCACTTGGTGCCATGGTTTAGTTGATTAGATGGTGCTGGGTGATAGGTTGGACCTGATGATCTCAAAGGTCTTTTTCAACCTGGTTAATTCTATTCTATTCTAGTCTAGTCTAGTCTAGTCTATTCCATTCCATTCCATTCCATTCCATTCCATTCCATTCTAAAAGACAGCACCTGATGAGACCTCACCTGGATTATTGTGTGCAGGTCTGGAGCATTCAGTGTAGGAAGGACATGAACCTGATGGTGCAGGTCCAGAGGGAGGCCATGAAGATGATCAGGGGGTTGGAGCATCTCTGCTATGAGGCTGAGCTGGGGGTGCTCAGCCTGCAGAAGAGGAGGCTCCATGGAGACCTAAGAGCAACCTTCCAGTACCTGAAAGGGGCTACAGGAAAGATGAGAGAGACTGAAGAGTCCTGCAGGCTGAAGTTCAGAGGACATCAGGGAAAAAAAAAAGGCAATTTTGAAGTGTGAAAGGAAAGCCACAACCTGGTCACATCTGTCAGTGTGTGCTCTGAGCAGCAAGGCACTTTAAAACCACCACCACCAGGTCAGGCTGGCCATCAAAAACCAGCAGGTGCCATGGCCACGTTGCAAGCAACAAAGCTGAGCTGAGTGATTTATGATAATATCACTGAAAACCTCCTGATGTATTTAGCAAGTGGTAATGGTAAAGGTTATAATTCCTCTGAGGGACAATAGTGCTGAAATAAACCACCAGGGTCAAGTGGATGATGACCTCGTGAAAACTCAAATAATGGAGATGGAGCTTTATAAACTTCCTGACAATAGATAATGCCTTAAACAATTTTCAGGCTGCTTAGCACTCAATTCAGGCTTGCCACGGGCCTGCTATGGCCTATATATTGTTGGAGGGGAGGGGAAATAAACACCAAAAACCACCCCACACCAAAAAAACCAACAAAGCAGAGCAAAGCAAACCAAAAGCAAAGCAGAGCAAACCAAATCCAAACCAAATCCAAACCAAACCAAACCAAACCAAACCAAAACCAAACCAAAACCAAACCAAACCAAACCAGACTAAACCAAACCAAACCAAACCAAAACCAAACCCAAACCCAAACCAAACCAAAACCAAACCCAAAACAAAACCTAACTAAACCCAAACCAAACCAAAACCAAACCAAAACCAAAACCAAACCCAAACAAAACCAAACCAAAACCAAACCAAAACCAAAACCAAAACCAAACCAAACCCAAACCAAACCCAAACCAAAACAAATCTCACAGGGAGAAATTTACTTCCATCACTACAATTCTTCCATCTACTCAGGACTCCCATTCAAGGTGTGATGGGCAGCCTTGCTCTGATCTGAAAGTTCACAGCAGATACAATTGTCAGGGTTGGACCTCAAGGAGCAACCAGTCCCAACCCCCCTGCCATGGCCAGGGACACCTCACACTACAGCAGGTTGCTCACAGCCACAGCCAGCCTGGCTGCAAACACCTCCAGGCAGGAGGCTTCCACCACCTCCCTGGGCAACCTCTGCCAGGCTCTCACCACCCTCATGGCCAACAACTTCTTCCTCACATCCAAGCTCAATCTCCCCACTTCTACTTTTGCTCCATCCCCCCCAGTCCTATCACTCCCTGACCCCCTCAAAAGTCTCTCCCCAGCTTTCTTGTAGCCCTCTTCAGATCCTGGAAGGCCACAAGAAGGTCTCTCTTGGGAGCCTTCTCTTCTCCACATTGAACACCCCCAACTCCCTCAGTCTGTTCTCACAGCAGAGCAGCTCCAGCCCTTCTCTGGACACCTTTCAGCACCTCCAGACCCTTCCTGGCACAGAGGCTCCAGACCTGGACACAGTTCTGCAGGTGGAGTCTCACCTGGCACTTCTCCTCACTTCACTGCATTTGCAGTGCAGGTGCTTAGAGAGAATTTGTGATGCCAGCTTCAATGTTTGCAGTGTGGCCACATAAAAACCCACACCTGGCAGCATTAATTTTGCTACCCTATAGGTCTGTCACCAGATCAAAGCCTTTCCATCAGGCCAAGAAGAATGACCCTGCTGACTGCTTTCCATGCTTTGCAAAAGGCAAGAGCGACAGCCCCTTGGGGTAGCTTATCAGCACAGGCAACAGGTAAAGTTCATGCAAATCCTCCCCCGAAGCTACCTTGGCCACTTGACTGCAGAACAAAGCCTGTGCAGGAGTTCAGGAGTGCCACAAACATGAGCCTCTGGTGAGATTCAGGTGGAGGTGGAGCAATCTGGCAGGAAAACAGTGATCCTCCTGATCTTACCTCAATATGGTTTTGTGCATAAAGACTGTAAAAAGAGTTTATCAGTCACAGAAGGGATTATCTGCATGAGTCACTTGGCTAAGGTCACTTACATGCATATTTTAGGCTCCTTCATTTTAATTCATTTAAGCAGATCCCCAGCAGCCAGCAGTGCCCTCATGAAGCTCAGGAGGCAGCTGTTTGCTGGGCTGCAGCCACAGGAGTGTGGGCAGAGGGCCCTTGGCTCTGCTCTGCTCAGACCTCACCTCCAATCCTGCCTCCAGTCCTGGTGTCCCCAGCAGGAGAAGAACACAGAGCTGCTGGAGGGAGGCCAGAGGAGGCTACAAAGATGCTCCAAGGGCTGGAGCAGCTCTGCTGTGAGCACAGGCTGAGGGAGCTGGGGGTGTTCAGCCTGCAGAGGAGAAGGCTCCAGGGGCACCTCAGAGCTGCCTGCCAGGAGCTGAAGGCATCCTGCAGGAAGGCTGCAGAGAGACTTTTGCTGAGGGGGTCTGGAGCCAGGCCAAGGGGGAATGGTTTGGAGCTGAAGCAGAGCAGGGTTAGAGGCTGAGGAAGAAGTTGTTGAGTGTGAGGGTGGTGAGAGTGTGGCACAGGTTGCCCAGGGAGGCTGTGGCTGCCTCCTGCCTGAGGGTGTTCAAAGCCAAGTTGGGTGCAGCCTTGAGCAGCTGAGTGTAGCTGAGAGATGTCCCTGGGCATGTTAGAGAGGTTGGAGGAGATGAGTTCTGAGGTCCCTTCCAACCTGAGCCATTCTGTGATTCCTGCTGTCCTTTGCCTCCCGTGTGTCAACTCACCTGAGCAGAGCAAGTTTTAGTCCCGGCTTTGTAGCAAGGTACAGACCACTGAACTGTAATTTCTGGACAAGCTGCATGGCTAAAGCTGAGGCACACATGAACAGCTTTGTGAACTATGGCACAGAAAACCTGCAGAGGCACCTGCCTCTCAACCCTCTGGCCCTTTTGTGGCCAGCAGAGATACACAGACCCTTTTCTTAAAGCAGAAATCCTCTCCAGAAAGAAAAAAACCCTTCACTGTGTCAGGAACAGAAGTTCTTGAGGCCACTCCTGGCTTAACTTCAGAGGTATGGAAGGAGAGGGGAGATGAGAAGGCAAACACAGTGCTTAGCCACTTTGGTTATGAGCACTGATGGTGGAGGGACAAGGATGATGAAGAGAGTGGAGCACTGCCCTGTGAGGAGAGGCTGAGAGCACTAGGACTGTTTAGTCTGGAGAAGAGAAGACTGAGAGGGCATCTGATCAATGTCTATCAATAGCTGAGGGCTGGGGGTCAGGAGGGAGGAGACAGGGAAAGGCTCTGCTCAGCTGCACCCTGGGACAGGCCAAGGGGCAATAGAGATAAACTCCAGCACAGGAGGTTCCAGCTCAACATGAGGAGGAACTTCTTCCCTGTGAGGCTCCCAGAGCCCTGGAGCAGGCTGCCCAGAGAGGTTGTGGAGTCTCCTTCTCTGGAGCCTTTCCAGCCCTGTCTGGATGTGTTCCTGTGTGACCTGTGCTAGATTTTCTGCTCCTGCTCTGGCAGGGGGGGATTGGACTGGAAGCTCTCCAGAGGTCTCTTCCAACCCCTCACATCCTGTGGGCCTGTGATCCTGTGGCAGGCACGGGAGAGAGAGCATCAGTCTGATCAGCTGCCATTGACAGAGGGATTTCTGATTGATATTAAATTAAGGTCACTATCCCCAGGCCACAGCTAGACTTCATTATCACTGTCACATTTTGGAAGGGTGAGAGGAACTTGTTTGTGAGCAGCAACTCCTCCTCTTCAGTGAGTCAATGCACAGTGACGGTTTCTCCAGTGGGCTTTGACATCTGCAGCATCTGGGTCACAGCATCTCCACTCTCCCACTGAAGGGAGCAGACATCTTCAAGAACTGAATCATAGAATCATAGAATGGTCCAGGCCAGAAGAGACAACCAAAGCTCACTTAGTCCAACCCCCCTGCAGTGAGCAGGGACATCCTCAGCTAGGTCAGGTTTTCCAGAGCCCTGTCCAGCCCTGACCTTGAATATCTCCAGGGAAGGAGCCTCAACCACCTCCCTGGGCAACCTGTTGCAGTGTTCCACCACCTTCATAGTAAAGAACTTCTTCCTGATATCCAATCTCAGTCTGCCCTTCTCTCATTTGAAGCCATTGCCCAAATTTTAGGTCTACCCTATTGAGAGCTTGTGACATCAGCACTGGCATCATACTTTCCACTCCTACCCAAGAGCATAAACCCACAGGCTCATTTTATCCCTACCTGTACAAAACCCATCCTATGTGTGATGTCACACAGTTCATTCACCCCTTAACTAATTAAGATTCCCAACACCCTTTCCTGTTCCTGATGGAAAGGTGGTAATATAATCCAAGCTGACAGTCCTGGAACACTAACCCCTCCATTCCTCCAAACTAGAACCTTTTTTCTCACTGTTAAATACAACTGTTTGAAATCAATTTGCTGTTGTGCATTTCAGTGACCACCTCCTCCTCAGGTTTCAGAGCCTGCACTTGGGTCACAACAACCCCAAGCAAGGCTACAGGCTTGCAGCAGTGTAGCTGGAAAGCTGCTGGCAGAAAGGGGCCTGAGGGTGCTAATGGACAAGCAGCTGAAGAGGAGCCAGCAGGGTGACCAGGGGGCCAAGAAAGCCAAAGGCATCCTGGCTGGGGTCAGAAATGCTGTGTCCAGCAGGGGCAGGGAGGGGATTGTCCCCTGGCACTCAGCTCTGGTGAGGCCACACCTCGAGTGCTGTGTCCAGTTTTGGGCACCTCAGTACAAGAGAGATGTGGAGGTGCTGGAGCCAGGGCAGAGGAGGGCAAGGAAGCTGTGAAGGGCCTGGAGAATAAATCTGATGGAGAGAGACTGAAGGAGCTGGGGATGGTCAGTGTGAAACAGAGGAGGCTGAGGGGAGAGAGACCTCATGGCTGTCTACAGCTACCTGCAAGGAGGTTGTGGAGAGGATGGTGCTGGTCTCTTCTCACAGGTGATTAGTGTCAGAACAAGAGGGAATGGCCTCAAGCTGTGGCTGGGTAGAGTTAGACTGGACAGTAGAAAACATTTTTCCCAGCAAGAGTCCCCAAGCCTGGATGTGTTTCAAGGTGGTTTGGATGTGATGCTTGGGGCTATGATTTAGGGGTAACCCTTGTGGAGTAGGGTGAATGGTTGGGCTTGGTGATCCTGAGGGTCTGCTCCAACCTGAATGTTTCTGTGACTCTGTGATTCCTCACTGCTGTCCCAGGTGTGCCTCTCAGCTGACATTCAGCTGCCTCTCTGTTTGTTTACAAGACTCCTTCACCTTCCTATCCTGATACCTACCAGAAAGCCACTCATCCCTGTCAGCACTTAACTCTATTGATTAAGAAAGCTATGGGCAGCAGGAAACTAACCCAAATCTGAGAGCTGTGCTCACAGCACACAGGTAAATGGTGGCTGTCCATGGAGAACCTAGAGGAGAGGGAAAGAACAGAGCAAGCCTGGCTGCCCTCCATCTGTAAGTTCCTTCCTCTATCTGTAAGTTCATTCATCCTCTCCTCAAAATGACATCAGCTGCCTGCTGTCAGATGTCAAGAAGCTCTTCAGTCGTGTTTGTATGAAGAATCACCTCTGACTGGTGAGGTGAAGTGGCTGTCTGCTCCCTTCATTGAACGGCCTCTGCTTCTTGTGCTGGAAGCCAGAGCCAGCAGGCCCTGCTCGCTCTCTCCAGACCACTCGAGACTTGGCAAACCTCTGTCACATCTCTCCTCAGCTGCCTCTTGCCAGGCTGCATGAACCAGCAGAGCTAGGGAGGTTCTTCTCCCCCTCTACTCTGCCCTGCTGAGACCACTCCTGCAATACTCTGTCCAGTTCTGGGCTCCCCAGTTCAAGAGAGACAGAGACCTGTTGGAGAGAGTCCAAGGGAGATCCAGGAGGATGATTAGGGAACTTGAGCATCTCCCCTGTGAAGAGAGACTGAGAGCCCTGGGGCTGTTTAGTGTGGAGAAGAGAAGGCTGAGAGGGGATCTGATCAATGTCTATCAATATCTGAGGGGTGGGGGTCAAGTGGAGGGGGCCAAGCTCTTTTGGGTGGTGCACAGCAATAAGCCAATGAACAGTGGACACAAACTTGAACAGAAAAGGTTTCAGCTCAACATGAGGAGAAACTTCTTGACAGTGAGGGTGAGGGAGCCCTGGAGTAGGCTGCCCAGAGAGGTTGTGGAGTCTCCTTCTCTGGAGACTTTCCAAACCCACCTGGATGCATTCCTGTGCAGACTACCCTGAGTGCTCCTGCTCTGGCAGGGCACTTGGACTGGATGCTCTCTGGAGGTCCCTTCCAACCTTTAATGTACTGTGATAGTGTGAACCTACCAGGAAAGGCATTTCAGACCATGGATCATCACTGCTGACCTGCTCCAGAACTCCTCCAATCCTGCAGTGTACCTTCTGAGCTGGTGAGAGCAGAGCCTCAACAGCATTCAAGGTGCAGAAGCACCACGGATTTACAGACCTGTATAAATCTGCTTTCCTCTCTACTGCACTCCTGACAAGTCCTGACATTTGGCCCACTTCTTGGCCCTAGTGAGCATGGAGATGACATTGCCCCACCTGTGCTTCTCCTTAGACTCTCAACCTGTGGAAAACCATGGCCAAGATCTTTCCGTGATGATGGGCAAGAAGGAAACATCAACTGCAATTGTACAGGTGTGCTATCCAGGGGCAAGCCAAACCAAACCAAACTAAACCAATCAAACCAAACTAAACCAAATCAAACCAAACTAAACCAAATCAAATCAAACTAAACTAAACCAAATCTAACAAAACCAAACCCAACCCAACCAAACTAAATCCAACCCAAACCAAATCAAATCAAACTAAACTAAACTAAACCAAACCAAACTAAACCAAATCAAACAAAACCAAACTCAAACTAAACCAAATCAAACAAAACCAAACTCAAACTAAGCCCTACCCAAATCAAATCAAACTAAACTAAACCAAACCATACAAAACCCAACTTAATAAACCAAAGCAAACCCAAACCCAACCCAAACCAAATACAATCAAACTAAACTAAACCAAATCAAATCAAACCAAACCAAAACCAAACCAAAACCAAACCCAACCCAAACCAAACCAAATCAAACTGCACTAAATCAAACCCAAACCCAAACCAAACCCAAACCAAATAAAATCAAACTAAGCTAAACCAAATCAAACCAAACCAAAACCAAACCCAGCCCAAAGCAAACCCAAACCAAACCAACCAAACCCAACCAAATCAAACTAAACTAAACCAAATAAAACCAAAGCAAACCCCAAGCCAAACCCAACCCAACCAAGCCAAACCCAAACCAACCAAACTAAACTAAATCGAACCAAACCAGACCAAACCAAACTCAACCGAACTGAACCGAAGCAAATCAAACCAAACCAAATCAAACAAAGCAAACTAAACCAAACCAAACCAAACTGAAGCAAACTGAATAAAACCAAACTACATCAAAACCAAATCAAACCAAACCAAAACCAAACCAACCCAACACCAACCCAACCCAAGATGGGATAACATGAGTGGATGCTAAATCCTGAGGTGTTAGAAAATTCCCTCTCATGCAGCATGACCTAAATTCCTCCAAGCAACGAGGAAGTCACATATTTGGTGCATTTGAGAGAGAGGGAGACAAATGCCCATAAATTAAATTATCCTATTGGTGGGGGAAGAGGGGAGGGGAGGGGGGGAACATTCCTACTCTGGTTTGGAAGATGGATTAGGCAGATGACCTACTAAATATTCTGGGGTGTTTTTTTTCCACACCCTCCCCCTTTCTTTCACTAATTCCTAGCATGTCATGGCTGTGTGTGCTTTCCCCCCTTTCTTAAACCATAATCTGTTTGATCCAGCACCAGGCAAAAGGGGTTTTATTTTGTGTGTGTGTGTGTGTGCAATGCCCATTAAACAGCCAGAGGAACTCTCGAGTGGTTTGCTAATATCAACAGAAATCCAGATGGAATTACAATCATCTTTTATGGACATTTGAGGGCACATTATGTAACGCCAGCCATGGATTTAGTTTAATGCACCTTCCACCCAGCATCCAGCGACACTAAGAGCGATTTGAAACCCAGGAAAACAAACAAAACCTACCTCTTTTGCCCCCTCCACAAAACCATTTAAAGAAAAAAAAAAAATAAAGCCCAGAGGTGGTGGTGAAGGGGCTTGGGATGTTCAGAGTCTTTGTGGGGAAATGGGGACAAGGGAGATTAGGGGTGGGAAAGACAGAGGAAAAGGTGTTAAAAAAAAAGGGAAGGGGGAAGGGGAAAGGAAAAGGGAAAAGGGAAAAGGGTAAAGGGAAAGAGAAAGCGGAAAGGGGAAAGGGAAAGGGGAAAAGGGAAAGGGGAAAGGGGAAAGGGGAAAGGGAAAGGGAAAGGGAAAGGGAAAGGGAAAGGGAAAGGGAAAGGGGAAAGGGGAAAGGGAAAGGGGAGCAGCAGAGGAGACAAGGTCAAAACTTCCAACAAGCGGGCTGCAAACAATCCATGAGATTTACGAGCCAAGGATGCCGCTGCCTGCCGCAGCATCCTCCGGGGCTCCGCGGTTGTTCCCGCGGGGGCTGTGCGGGACCCTCAGTGCTCCCGAACCCAAGCATTCCCCTCTTCGCGGCCCGCCGCCCCCCCGGCTCCGATACTGGCGTGTGTAAGGGGGGGTTGGGGGGAGCAGAAGCGGTGGCGGGGGGCGGGGCCGAGTGGCGGTGGGCGCGGTTCAGGGTGGGACAGCCCCGGCTCTCGCCCCGCCTGGCGCCGGGGGGGAGCGGGACGCGGGTACCGGGCAGGGCGGCGCGTCCCCGGCGGCGGCGGCGGGGTTGACAGAGGCGGGCGGCGGCTGCGGCCCCCATGGATCCCAGCTAGCGGCTGCCGCACCCTTCGCCGGAGGTAGGAGCCGCTGGGCGGCTGCGCGGCGACAAGCCCGGGGGAAGGGTCGGGGAGCGGTGACAGGTTGGCCGGGGCGGTGGCGGCGGCGTTGTGCGGGGCTCTCTCCGCTGCATCGCTCCTTTCCCCTAGCCGCTGGCCGGGCTCTGCGGTGCCCCGGTGGGGAAGGGAGGCGGTGGTGGTTCCGCCGTCCCCCGCCGCGGCCCGTGACTATTGTTAATGGTGGCGCCGAGCGGGCGCAGCCAGACCCCGGCGCTTAGCGGCGGCTTTGTGCGGGGTCGTCCCGCCGGTGGGGCGGGGGAATGAGGGGCGCGGAGGGCCGAGGCGGGGAGAGGGACGGGGCGAGACCGTAACCACACGGTGGCCAGAGCCACCCTCTCCACCCTCCTCCACCCTCCTTCTTCTTCCTCCTCCTCCTTCGGCTGCTGCCTGCGCAACTTCTCCAAAACCACGCTCGTGGGTGCACCAGGGAGGCATCCTCCCCCCCGCTTCCCCACGGCTCGGGGCTGCTGCCCCCACGGGGGACAAAACACGGCGGCTTCGAAGCGCCCTCCGGTCCGCACGGGTTTAAAAATATAAGGGTGGGTTTCAAGATGGGCGATAACGGGATGCTGTAGGGGTCCCTCTCGTTGCCGGTCACAAGCGAGGAGGAGGAGATCGGGGCAGAAATTCCTCCTGGATGCTCGGCGAAGGCTGCCAGGAGGCTGAACTGTCACCTGCGTGTGTCGTGTGTCGTCCCCCCTTCCCCCATCCTTAATGGCTTAAGGTTGTCGCGGGGCGTGGGGCAATCTGCGCCGGCGTGGCCGCGGCGCTTCGGGCTGCGAGGCGGTGGGCGCCTGGGTGAAGGTGCCAGGTGCCAGCTCCGCAAGTTCCCACATCCCCTCCTAGGGGGGGAGAGATGCTGCAGGGTGTCCCCCTCCATCCCCCCGTGCGGGAGTTGCAGGGCGGTTGTTTGCTTTCTCTCGTTTCCCCCCCACCCCCCTTCCTTCTTGTTTTTAGGAGGTGGGTTTGGTTTTGGTCGAGTCGCTGTTGTTGACGTTTTAGTTTTCTCGCGTGTGGCTTCTCCAGCAGAAGTCTGGTTTGAAAACAATGCTTAAAACGCAGGATTTGGGGACAAATCGTCTATTTACAGATAGCCTGGGGCGGGCGGGGGCGGGGGGGGGAGGGAGGGGAGATGTATTTTTAAAGAGGAAAGAGGACCTGGCTGCCCATTAATTCTTCAGGTATTTTCCGTTGAGACTTGATGAGGAAATGCTCTTTATTCCCCCGCTCCATTCCCCCCCCCCCCCCCCCCCCCCTTAAGTAACCTTTCATGCCAGTTATCCCTGGCAAAATCGGCTTAAGGTTTAAAGTCAAGATTCCCTCCCAAACATGCTGCTGATTGGAGTGTTTCAGGCGTAGCACTAAATAGAGGATGGAAAACCGAGCACACTCCCATCATTTTGGTTTGGTTTCCAATATGTATATCGGGAAGAGCTTTGCCTTGCCCTTCTTGTTTTGTTTTCTCTTCATCGGCTTGTAAGTGGCGCTGGTGAATCAGGTGTTAGCGACAGGAACTGTCCTGCTGCTATCCTCTGCACATTTATTTCCCTGCACAGCTCTCTGCTTGGAGCAGCCTCTTCCATTCGTGCACCCTCCTCGCTGTTTTGTCCTCGGTGTCCCCTGGTGGATTTTGTAGCCTTTACAGAATCACAGAACTGTCAGGGTTGGAAGGGACCTGAAGGAGCATCCAGTTCCAACCCCCCTTGCTATGGCCAGGGACACCTCACACTACGGTTGCTCATAGCCACATCCAGCCTGGATGCAAAAACCTCAAGGGTTGTTTTTTTTATCGCTTTCTGCGATAAGCTCCAATGGGACTCTCCTGGAGATGCTGAGATCTCTCTCTCACCTCGGGAGATGACCTGAAGCCCAATTAGAAGAGGGGCTACCCGCAGGCTGATGCTGATTTTCCGTGTGCGCGTTAAATTCTGGAGGTGTTCCAGCAGTCGCAGCTCTCTGGAATCCCCCCCGCTCCGAGTGATGGGTTTTGCCGGGTCCCGATCGCTCCCTACCCAAAAGTGCCATTGATGGATGAGGTTTTGCTGCTCGCCTGGGGCTGCGTTGCAGGCCGGGGGCTGGAGGACGGAGCCAGTCACGCAGCGGGCACGCCGTGTGCCAGGGCAGGGCGCGCTGAACGCCCTGCAACTTCAGGAAGCTTGGCATTGGCTGGGCACATCCTGCAGCAGCGTGAATTACAGGGAAGAGAATGTGCGTGCGTGGAACAAAGGCGGCTGGCTCCCCTCTCGTGGTGTGTGCGTGGGGCTGGCTCCCCTCGTGTGCGTGGCGCTGGCCCCTCTCCTGATCTGTGCGTGGAACTTCCCCCCTTCCCCCCCTCCCCTTTAGACAATCTGGCTCCCGTTTCTGCCTCTGCCACACACTGCCAGTGTGTAGCTTTGGGCAAACAATTTACTGCCTCCCTGCCTCCCCTCCCCTTTGCCCGCGCCCCACCGCGGGATTGCCTGCCCTGGGCTGTCAGTTCCGACTCTAACTCCAAGCCTTCCCCTTCCCCAGCCGCCTTGGGCATGGCGGTTTGAAGCCTCAGAGAGAGAGAGGTGGTACCTGGCAGCTGCCAGGGGATGGAGCTTGACATTCAGATGCTGCTGCCGGAGCCGACGAGACAGAGGCTGCAGCCTTGCTGCGATTCATCAATGCCTAATCCTGGCCCTCTTCTGATCCAGTCGTCCTCTGCTCGGGCTGTGCTTGGCTGCCTGCTGGCCTTCCTGCCCCCTAAGCCTAGGTCAGGGCAGTCAGAGATGGGCTGGGTGTCACCCAGACCTTCTGCCACTTGAGGTTGGTAGGATCCGTGGCACAGGAGAGGGAGGGGGGCCCTGGTGTGATTTAGAAACATAGCTGGGGGGGGGGGGGGGGGAAATCGCAGCAACATCACAGGGGGGAAAAATAATGGCCAGAAAATGGCACCTGGGGCGTTCCTGCGCAGCCAGCTGTGTGCACATCGGGAGGGAAGGGAGGTGGGAAGGGTGCAGCTCCCTTGGCATGACAACGGCGCTCTTATTTTTAGTTGTGGAAGGCAGCCAAAGAGATAAGGAGTGGTTGTCATCCGGCTGCCTGAAGCCTTGGAAATAAAAGAAGGGGGGAAAAAGCCAAAGGAAAAAAAAATAAGAAAAAAAAATTGAAAGGGGGGGGGAGAAAAAAAAAATTAAGGGGGGGAAAATAAAAATTAAAAAAGGGGGAAAACAGAAAATAGGGGGAAAAAAAAGGAAAAGGGAAAAAGGGAATAAAAGAAGGAAAAAAAGGAGAAAAGAAAAAAAGGAGAGAAGAAAAAAAGAAAAAAAGGAGAGAAGAAAAAAAGAAAAAAGGACAGAAGAAAAAGGAAAAAAAGGAAAAAAAAAAGAATAAAAGGAGAAAAGAAAAAAGAAAAAAGGAGAAAAGAAAAAAAGAAAAAAGGAGAAAAGAAAAAAGAAAAAAGGAGAAAAGAAAAAAGAAAAAAGGAGAAAAGAAAAATAAAATAAAGGAGAAAAGAAAAAAGAAAGGCGAGGAAAAGAAAAAAAAAGAAAAAAGAAGGAAAAAAATTAAAAATTAAAAAAGGGGGGAAGGAATAAAGAAAAAAAGGAGAAAAGAAAAAAGGGAAAAGGGGAAAAAGGAAAAAAGAAGGAAAAAATGAAAAAAGAGGGGAAGGAAAAAAAGAAAAAAGGAAAAATATAAGGGAAAAAATGTGAAAAAGGGAAAAATAAGAAAAAAAAACGAGAAAAAGGGAAAAAGAAGGAAAGAAAAAAGGGGGGAAAAAAGGGAAAAGGAAAAAATAATAAAGATAAAAGATAAGGATAAAAGAATAAAAGAGAAAAAAAAAGAGAAAAGGGGGGAAAAAGAAAAAAAGAGAAAAGGGAAAAAAGAAGGAAAGGAAAAAGTAAAGGGGGGAAAAGGAGAAAGGAGAAAACAGAAAAGAGGGGGGAAAAAGAAGGAAAGGAAAATGGGGGGGGGGCGAAGGAAAAAGGAGAAAAAGGAAAAGAGAGGAAAAAAAGACAAAAGGGGGGGAAAGCTCTGTGAAAACAATAGAAATATTTTGCTGTAGGAACTAAAAGGGGAGGGGGGGGGATAATAAAAAAATAATAATGAAAAATAAAGGCAGATAACCTTGCAAGCCACATCAAGCTGGCAAGGACAAGATTTCTGCCTGCCCCCCCCCCCCCCCCCCAAAATATAATAATCACATAAAAAAATAAATCCAGAATGATCCTAATTAAGGCCAGAGCCTTTGTCAATGACTGCATGGCTTTATTTATCTCAGATGTTTCTAAGGTCCCCAAAGATGGGGCCAAATGTGAAGAGTTTGATGTGGCAGAGAGGTTGACCCCAATTACTTCGCTGTAAATCACAGGGTGGCTGTGGGAGCTGAGGGCATCAGATGGGTGCCCCACAGCTACTGATTAAAAACAAACCACCCAGATATATATTTTAAACAAACAAAAAAACCCACCCATAAATCCCTGGCAGTGTGAGCAAGGGTTTGGGGGAAGAGCAGTGGGCAGCAGGCAGGAGGAAGGGTGAGGGTGCAGGGAGCTGCGGTGGTGCGAGGTGCCCAAGGGGCTGCGTGCGCTGGCAGCTGAAATGGTGGCTTTGAAGCAGGCAGCTGGGGAAAGGGAAGCAAAATGGGAGCTGGTAAATGTTCTCCTTAAGAAGAGAGAGGAGGAGAGACCTTATTGGGGAAAGGGAAGCAAAAAGGGAGCTGGTAAATATTCTTAAGAGAGAGGAGGAGAGACCTCATTGCTCTCTACAACTATCTGAAAGGAGGTTGTAGCCAGGTGGGGTTGGTCTCTTCTCCCAGGCAAGAAGTGACAGAAGGAGAGGACACAGTCTCAAGCTGTGCCAGGGGAGGTTTAGGCTAGATGTGAGGAAGAAATTCTTCCCAGAAAGAGAGATTGGCCATTGGGATGTGCTGCCCAGGGAGGTGGTGGAGTCACCGTCCCTGGAGGTGTTCGGAAAAGGATTGGATGTGGCACTTGAAGCCATGGTTTAGTTGTCAGGAGGTGTTAGGTATTAGGTAATAAGTTGGACTTGATGATCTCTGAGGTCTCTTCCAACCTGGTTGACTCTATGATTTCATAAACTGGGATGGATGGAAGGTGAGTTTATTCTGAGTCAGTTGGTGATGTGGTGCTAGCCATAAATGGCTTTGGTTTAGGATCAGGCTGCGCTGGGTCACGCCTCTAGAGGTGGCATCTACAGTCCCAACACTTTTCACCCTTGTTTGGGTTCCACAGATTGTCCTCAGGAATACAGAAGTTTTCCTTATTTGTTGTTCAGAGCTGTAGGCCTAAGCTTTCCAGTGGCCTCTAGAATTCAGGAAGCTGCTGGTAGCTGCTGTGTGAAGTCCTGGCCCCTTCCCTGGCGATATTCAAGGTGAGGCTCTGGGCAACCTCATCTAGTTGAGGACGTCCCTGCTGACTGCAGAGGGGGTTGGACTGGGTGACTTTTGGAGGTCACTTCCATCCCAGAATATTCTGTGATTCCATGATTCTGAGTCTCCTACACCACCTCACTGAGCTTTGGTGGGGCCACCGAGGGCAAGCACCCCCCTGAACATCCTTTGCTGTGGCTTCAAATACCCTTGGCCAGGCTGGTTTGGAAGACTTAATTGCTCCTCCAAACACCTCTCTGTGATTCACAGCCTTTTAATTATTTCTCTCCTTTTCACGGGAACAAAGAGGTGGGAGAAGTGCAGCGGCCACCAGGAGAGCCAAGAGGAGGAGGGCTCTTGCCTGCCCTGGCAGATGGTGTGCCAGGTTATTTGGAGGAGTGCAGCTCTTGCATTCCAGCGAAAAATAGTTCGTTAATGGCCAGAGAATAATCACTTTTAAAAGCCTCTCCAGCTGCATTGCACCAACTGTTCTTTTTCAGCCTCTGAATCCTTAATGACAGTAGCAGCTAATTTCTCTGTCTGTGGTGTGCCTTTTTTTTCCTCCTTTCCCCCCTAGCTTCAGTGTCCTCGGGGTTTTTTTTTGCTGAGTTTATTGGGAAAATAATAGAAGTCATTACATAGCTACTTGTCACCTTTTCAGAGGAGAAAACTTCTCCCTGCTTGAGTGGCCAAGTTAGTTACTTGGTGACTGGCTCAGGCAGCAGCAGCAGCAGCAGCTTTTTGTAGCTCCTCAGTTAATCAGCTCTGCTTGGTGGATAAACTAAGTGGGCCAGAGGGGCGTTACTTTACTTCATGAATCACAGAATGGGCTGGAAGGGACCTCGAAAGGGCATCCAGTCCACCCTCCCTGCTCTCAGCAGGGACATCCTTCCACTCTGAGCAAGTAGCTCAGAGCATTGAATATCTCCAAGGACGGAGCCTTAACTACCTTCCTCATGCAGTGTTGCAGCAGCCTCCTGGTGCAGAACTTGTTCCTCACAGCCAATCTCCATCTGCTCTGCTCTTCTTTCAAACCCTTGCCCCGGGTGCTGTCCCTGCAGGCCTTTGGGAACAGTCCCTCTGCAGCCTTCTTGGAGCCCCTTCAGGTCCTGGCAGGGCTGCTATGAGGTCTGCCTGGAGCCTTCTCTTCTCCAGGCTGAACACCCCCAGCTCCCTCAAGCCTGTCCTTGTAGCAGAGCTGCTCCAGCCCCACAATCCTCTCCACGGCCCTCCTCTGGACCCTCTCCCTCCCTCAGGTCCATCCTATATCCCATAACCCAAAGCTGGAGGCTGTAGGTTGTCTTTTAGCATATATTTTGGCTGCCACCACAGCTTTCTGTCTCCTAAAGAGGGTTGTTAAATGGATGGAGGGAGGCCTGGGTGCCATCAGATGGTACAGCACAGAAAGTGGAAGCACCTTATGGCTGCGAGCTGTGGATCCCTGCACTCACAGAGCTGTGCAGAGGCTGGAGGGGAGAATAAATCTGATGAAGAGCAACTGAAGGAGCTGGGGATGGTTGGTTTGGAAATGAGGAGAATGAGGGGAGACCTCATTGCTGTCTACAGCTACCTGACAGGAGGTTGTGGAGAGGTTGGTGCTGGTCTCTTCTCACAGGTCATTAGTGATAGAGCAAGAGGGAATGGCCTCAGTCTGTGACTGGGCAGGGTTAGACTGGACAGTAGGAAACATTTTTCCCAGCAAGAGTGGTCAGGGATTGGAATGTGCTGCCCAGGGAGGTGGTGGAGTCCCCAGACCTAGATGTGTTTCCAGGTGGTCAGGATGTGGTGCTCAGGGCTCTGGTTTAGGGGTGACCCTTGCAGAGTTGGTTTAAGGATTGGACTTGGTGATCCTGAGGGTCTGCTCCAACCTGAATGTTGATTTCTGAGCTCCTGTAGTGCACTGAAATGGTTAAGCCAACAGACAAGGTGCACGCCCTTGGTCATGGAGAGGCTCCAGGCATCTCAGATTTGCTTTGATTACTGGAGGGCTGGCTCAAGCCTCCAGCTTCCTATTTGCTTTTTGGTGAAACTCAAGAGCTTTTCACTTTGAAGCATGAAGTCTCAATGCATTTTGGGGCCACTTTAGAGACCAGCTTTGTTGAGAAGAGGCACTGCTGCTTTTCCAAGAAGCTGAAGCTCTCAGGATGGCAGCATCTTAGCCTTTAAAGAGGAAGGACATGTTTCTATCAGAGTTTCCTGTTTTGAACCCTGTAGGTTAAGGAGTAAGAAGTGGTCAGAGGTGGGAGAGGTATCATTTAGGTCAAGGTTGTCTCCTTGTGTTTTGATCTTTGTGTGTATGTGGTGCACACCAATGAATTATTTTCATGTTTCTATTACAGCTTTGCATGTCTGCATTATTGTTCCCCCCTCCCACCCCTCCTCAGTTCTATTTAAGGCTGCTAACTTTAAGGAAGTCTAAACAAGGTTTCCTGTCAAGAATGGTTCAGATGATTTGCCTTCTCCAGCCCAGAAGGCAAATCATATCCTGGGCAGCAGCCAGAGGAGTGGAGGCAGCAGGGCAGGAGAGAGGATTCTGCCCTGTGACTCTGCTCTGCTCAGACCTCAGCTACAATCCTGCCTCCAGCCCTGGTGTCCCTAGCAGGAGAAGGACACAGAGCTGCTGGAGTGAGGCCACAAAGATGCTCCAAGGGCTGGAGCAACTCTGCTGTGAGCACAGGCTGAGGGAGCTGGGGGTGTGCAGCCTGCAGAAGAGAAGGCTCCAGGGGCACCTCAGAGCTGCCTGCCAGGAGCTGAAGGCATCCTGCAGGAAGGCTGCAGAGAGACTTTTGCTGAGGGGGTCTGGAGCCAGGCCAAGGGGGAATGGTTTGGAGCTGAGGCAGAGCAGGGTTAGAGTGGAGCTGAGGAAGTTGTTGAGTGTGAGGCTGGTGAGAGTCTGGCCCAGGCTGCCCAGGGAGGCTGTGGCTGCCTCCTTGCTGGGGCTGTTGAAGGCCAGGCTGGATGAGGCCTTGAGCAACTGAGTGGAGCTGAGAGGTGTCCCTGGGCATGGTGGGGAGCTTGGAGGAGCTGAGCTCTGAGCTCCCTTCCAACCTAAGCTCTTCTGTGAGATACAGCTAGTCCTGCCTGGGGCAGATGGTGAGGTTAGGAGGCTTCTCAAGGTCCTTTTTCAGGACATTTTCTGTGGCTCTGGGCTAATTTCATTTTGTAGGAGGCTGTGGTCGTTATGCTGATAGAGTTTTGCTGTAGCGTTTCAGGTGGATATTTATTGGAGGAGCAAATAATAGCTAATTGTAGCGCAATTACTGCTGCTGCTTTGGACAAATGTCTCTGAAAATTCAAGAGGAAGCCATCTGATGTTCCATTTCTTTTCAGCCCAGCATTGTGCTATGGCTGTGATGAATTTTTTCCAGGAGCTTTGTGGGTTTTGGTTGATTCCCCCCCCCCAATCTGTTTAAGTATATTAACGTTTTCAGAGGTCAAAGGTAAGCTTTAAAATGGATGCCAAATGAAGATGGATGGGAGGAAAATGACATTTACTTCTTGTTACTGCACATTGTTTGAATTTGACCAAAGGCAAAACAAAGAGCAACCTTCCCTCCACCTCCCCATGCACACAGAGGCACAGAACAGACAGACAGACACCTTCCCATCACCTGCTTCCCCTGCACACCTGGCCTGGGAAAACCTCCTTTGTGTAAGCAAAGCATCATCCTGACACAGTCAGGAGTCCAGTGGCTTCCATGTCCAGACAGCTGAAGTTTCCCTTTGCAGAGCATCTCCTCTAGCTGGTGTGAGTGGACTCTGTAAATAAAAGGAGATCAAATATTTATATTAGGAAAACACAGCTAATGGGAACCAGAACCATGTTATCATTTCCTGTCCTGGCTGGGTTTGGAGCTGATGATTTTTATCAGGGGAAGGGACTGTACCCTCCTCCCTGTTCACACACTTCTGGCACACTTGAGGCCCTGTGAAAACATCAATGTGGTGGGAATGGAGCCTCTCTCCTTCCAGTGGGAACAGTGGCCAGCCCCAGGCTTCAACAGCAGAGCAGTGTGCAACAGCTTTGGGTTCAGAGCAAGCAGCACAGCTCCAGGCAAGGACTGAACTTGATTTATGCCCATGATCTCCACTCTTGCCCCCAAATGATGATGGGAACCCAGGCCAGCAATGTGCCTCAGCAATCACAGCCACTCTCTGCTTTGAGGCACCCAGCCTGGCCTTGTGCTTGTTGTTTCACAAGACAGGGTCATGGATCATAGCACTCTCAGGGTTGGAAGGGACCTCAAGGATCATCCAGTTCCAACCCCACTGCCATGGCCAGGGTGTGGTGGGTTGAAATCCCCCCCCCCCCCCAACGTCAAATTCGCCAGAGCAGCTCAGCTGGAAGCAAATGAAAGCTGTATTTACATGCAGAACTACCATCTACAATGGAATGCAATGGATAGGTACAAAATAGACAGGATTTACAGTATCTACAGGTATTTACAGCTCATAAACAGCAAAAGGACCCTCCCTGTCCACCCCTTACACCCTTGTACACAAAAGGGACAAGGGAAAGGAGCAGAGAGAGATTTTGTTAGACTTAGCCAAAACAATGCAGCCAAGGGCAAGCAGAAGCCAGTTGGTATCTTTCCCAGAGCAAAGAAGAGAGGGAGTGTTTTGGTACAACTAGTTTAAGTCCCTTATCTCTCCACTGGGATTGTGTACAGCTGTCATTGTTTTCTTCTTTACACCCAATAGTGACTTACTTACATTTTACTACTTTCTGTTCAAGATCTGTGGAAAATTTTTAAAGGCCATAGCCTAAAACTACCACACAGGGACACCTCACACTACAGCAGGTTGATCACAGCCACAGCCAGCCTGGCTGCAAAAACCTCCAGGCAGGAGGCTTCCACCACCTCCCTGGGCAACCTCTGCCAGGCTCTCACCACCCTCATGGCCAACAACTTCTTCCTCACATCCAAGCTCAATCTCCCCACTTCTAGTTTTGTTCCATCCCCCCCAGTCCTATCAAGCCCTGACACCCTCAAAAGTCCCTCCCCAGCTCTCTTGTAGCCCCCTTCAGATACTGGAAGGCCACATTAAGGTCTCACCAGCCTCACTTGAAATTTCTTCCTCCTCTCCAGCCTCAATCTGCCCTCCTCAAGCTTCAATCCATTCCTTCTCATCCTATCACTCCCAGCCCTTGACTAAAGTCTCTTCCCAGCTTCCTTGCAGCCCCTTCAGGTACTGGAAGGCTGCTCTAAGGTCTCCATGGAGCCTTCTCTTCTCCAGGCTCAACAGCCCCAACTCTCTCAGCCAAGGGAGGTTCTGCAGCCCTCTGATCATCTTGGTGGCTCCCTCTGGACCCTCTCCAGCAGCTCCAGGTCCCTCTTGTGCTGGAGGCCCCAGAACTGGAGGCAGTGCTGCAGGTGGGGTCTGAGCAGAGCAGAGGGGCAGACTGGTTGTTAGGAAGAAGTTCTTCACAGAGAGATTGGCTATTGGAATGTACTGCCCAGGGAGGTGGTGAAGTCACCATTACTGGAGGTGTTTAGGAAGAGCCTGGATGGGGTGCTTGGTGCCATGGTTTAGTTGATGAGATGGTGTTGGATGATAGGTTGGACTTGATGATCTCAAAGGTCTCTTCCAACCTGATTAATTCTATTCTATTCTATTCCTTGTCTGGCTGCTCACACCTCACATCCTTCTGAATCCCCCTCAGGGTCCCCACTCGGGGGCTGCCCAGAGCAGAGCATCACAGCAGAGAAACCAAAAGCTGGTGGTGGCTTCCTCAAGGGAGAAAGCTTTGGTGCTCAGCCCTGCAACTGTCCATAGGCTCAGGATGTGTCTGAGATTAGGAGAAGGGATGGTAGAATCCTTTCCTCCCTTCCCCAGAGAGCCAGAAGCTCTCCAAAGGATCAATTTCTGGGTGCTGGAAATGCTTCTCTGACCAGAAAAGAAAAGGAGGGAGGAGGGAACAATGTCAGCTGCTCCAATACTTTGTTCCAGGGTGAAAATGTAGCCTTCATTTCAAACTGAATGGATTCCTCTTCCAAGGCTTTGCTGCCCTCCAAGTGGAACAAACAAAACAGTTGGATTTTTTTTTATTGTTGTTGTTGTTTTCTTTTTACATTTTCCCAAAAAGAGGGGAAAAAAGAAACCCTAACCCCAAAACCAGTTCTTTCAATTGCTCAACCCAAACACTTCTCTTTAATGTTGTTTTCCCCCCCCCCCCCCATCCTGCCTGGCCACCACAGCAAACAATTTCATTATTTGCCTGGCTCTAATGGCAGTGATTAAACAAACACAGCAAATGCTGGGCCCTTCCCAGAGCCTCCTCACACCCCACAGCCAGCTTGCTCTGTATTTGGTTAGCAGGGAGAGGGTTTGGGACTAGGCTGACTGCCTTGGGTTATTATTTTAATTCCAACCAGAGGCATTATCATAGAAGCAGAGAATGGTTTGGGTTGGGAGGGAGCTCCAAAGCTCATCCAGTCCAACCCCCCTGCACCCAGCAGGGACATCCTCCACTAGAGCAGCTTGCTCACAGCCTTCTCCAGCCTCACCTTCAACAGCTCCAGCCATGGAGCCTCAGCTCCCTCCCTGGGCAACCTGTTGCAGTGTTGCAGCAGCCTCCTGGGGCAGAACTTGTTCCTCACAGCCAATCTCCATCTGCTCTGCTCTCCTTTCAAACCACTACCTCTGGTGCTGTCCCTGCAGGCCTTTGGGCACAGTCCCTCTGCAGCCTTCTTGGAGCCCCTTTGGGGACTGGAAGTCTGCTTCGAGGTCTGCCTGGAGCCTTCTCCTCTGCAGGCTGAACCCTCAGCTCCCTCAGCCTGTGTTCATAGCAGAGGTTCTCCAACCCCTTGTTCATCTTTGTGGCCTCCTCTAGACCTGCTTCATCAGGTCCAAGTCATAGAATTGTTAGGGTTGGAAGGGACCTCAAGGATCATCCAGTTCCAACCTCCCTGCCATGGGCAGGGACACCTCACTCTACAGCAGGTTGCTCACAGCCACATCCAGCCTGGATGAAAAAACCTCCAGGGATGAAGCTTCCACCACCTCCCTGGGCAGCCTGTGCCAGAGTCTCACTACCCTCGCTGGAAAGAATTTCTTCCTCCTCTCCAGTCTCAATCTGCCCTCCTCAAGCTTCAGTCCATTCCCTCTCATCCTATCACTCCCAGCCCTTGGCAAAAGACCCTTCCCAGCTCTCCTGTAGCTTCCTTCAGGTACTGAAAGGCTGCTCTGAGGTCTCCCTGCAGCCTTCTGAACAACCCCAACTCTCTCTGTCCCCACAGGGGAGGTTTTCCAGCCCTTTGTGGCCTCCTCTGGACCCTCTGCAGCAGCTCCAGGTCCCTCTTGTGCTGCAGAGGCAGTGCTGCAGGTGGGGTCTGAGCAGAGCAGAGGGGCAGAATCCCCTCCCTGTGCTGCTGCTCTCCCTGCTCTGGATGCAGCTCAGCACACAGCTGCCTGCTGGGCTGCCAGGGACCACTGCTGGCTCCTGGGGAGTTTGTCACCAGCTGACACCCCCAAGGCCTTCTCCTCCAGGCTGCTCTCAGACCACTCCTCACCCAGCCTGGATTTGTGCTTGGGGAAGGAACAAGCCAATTTTGTGGCCATTTGCAGTGCCATTTATTTGTAGCAGGTAGCACCCAGGCCGCTGCTGTTCCCCAGCCTGCAGGAAGAGTGTTCTCCAGATGGTGCTGACTGTTGATGCTTTTATTCCCTTTGCTTGCACACAGCAGCACTCTGCCCAAAACATGGGGAACTGGCAAATAAAAACACTTCTGCTTTTACAAGGTGCCATGTGATTTGCTGACATGTCTTAGCAGGCTGATGAGCAGTGCTTGGGGGTGGGGGGTACTGGATGAAGCCCAGCACCCCAGCTTCCCCAGATCACAGCCAGTATGGCCCCAGCTTGGGAGGGACTTTGCCTTCTCAATCACATCAGGAGAAGTGTGGCCAGCAGGGCCAGGGAAGTGATTCTCCCCCTCTGCTCCACTCTACTGAGACCAGACTCAAGGAGAGGAGACTCAAGGAGCCTCCAGGTAAAAACAGTGTAATTAGCATAATATCATCAGCTCCTGCCCCACCACCACCAATACTGCACCCATCTCAGAGCTGGGGGCAAGACCCTCACCAGCCAAGATCATAGAATCAACCAGGTTGGAAGGGACCTCATTGGGTCCAACCTACTACCTAACACCTTATGACTAACTAGGGCCATGGCTCTGGGTGCCACATGTAGTCCTTTGTTGAACACCTAAGAGAGACCACCCAGAGGAGCTCAGCCCCAGGAAAGATGCCCTGCCACACACTGTAGTGTGAGGGGTCCATGCCCATGGCAGGGGGGTTGGAGCTGGATGGTACTTGGGGTCCCTTCCAGCCCCAGCAATTCTATGATTCTAGAACAATTTTGCAGTTTAGGCTGGATGTTAGGAAGAAGTTCTTCCCAGCAAGAGATACTGGCCACTGGAATATGCTGCCCAGGGAGGTGGTGGAGTCCCCATCACTGGAGGTGTTTAAAATAAGACTGGATGAGGCACTTGGTGCATGGGTTAGCTGATTAGATAATGTTGGGTGATAGGTTGGACTTGATCTCTCAGGTCTTTTCCAACCTGTTTAATTCTGTGATTCTGTGACCACACCTCGAGCACTGTGTCCAGTTCTGGAGTCTCTGTTCCAGGAAGGATCTGGAGGTGCTGGAGTGTGTCCAGAGAAGCGCCATGAGGATGAGCAGAGGGCTGGAGCTGCTCTGCTATGAGGACAGATGAGGGAGTTGGGGTTGTTCAGTCTGGAGAGGAGAAGCTGGGGAGGGACTTTTGAGGGTGTCAGGGAGTGATAGGACTGGGGGGGATGGAGCAAAACTAGAAGTGGGGACATTCAGATTGGATGTTAGGAAGAAGTTGTTGCCCATGAGGGTGGTGAGAGACTGGCAGAGGTTGCCCAGGGAGGTGGTGGAAGCCTCATCCCTGAATGTTTTTGCAGCCAGGCTGGATGTGGCTCTGGGTAACCTGATCTAATGTGAGGGGTCCCTCCCCAGCTTTCTTGTAGCCCCCTTCAGACACTGGAAGGCCACATTTAGGTCTCCTTGGAGCCTTCCCCTCTCCAGACCAAACAGCCCCAACTCTCTTAGCCTGTCCTCATAGCAGAGGAGCTCCAGCCCTCTGCTCACCCTCGTGGCCCTGCTCACTGGCAGGTTTGCTGTTTCCTGGAACTGCAGAGACAAACCCTTAGCTGTGGTCTGGGCACAGGGCAGCCAGGAAGAGAAACCCATTCCATGAATTCAAACAGCATCAGGAGGATAAATTGAGTCAAGTGGAGAGAAGCAGGCACGGGGCTGGGGTGGGGCTTGCTTGGCTGCTTCTTCCTTCCATGTCTCTGGCTTGGGGTGATAGATCTATTTTTTTTTTTTTTAATTAAAACTTGAATTATGTGGCTTTGCTTCCCACCTCTGAGCAGTATTTCACAGCAAATTCCTCCCTAATAGCAAGCAGTCAAGGGTAAGGAATGGCTTGCTGAGCCACGGGCACTGTTAATTACGCAGAGGAAACCTCTGGGTTTAAAACAAATTAGACCTCGTTAAACCTGGGTCTGTTTCCACACAGACCAGCTCCCAGGGTGGGAAACTGCGCTTCTCAGCTGAGAAATCCCTGGCAGGGATGTGGCCAGGCTGGCACAGGTGCACTCACTCGTTTGGTTCGTGTCAGAGATCCACAGCCACTGCGCTCAAGTCAAAATCTGTGACTGAAGAGGGAAGTTTAGGCTTGAGCTTAGCAAGCAGCTCTTCACAGACAGAGAGGCTGGCCTTTGGGATGGGCTGCCCAGGGAGGTGGTGGGGTCAGCATCCCTGGAGGTGTTTAAGAAAGGTCTGGATGAGGCTCTCAGTGCCATGGTCTGGTTGATTAGTTAGGGTTGGGTGATTGGTTGGACTTGATGATCTTGGAGGTCTCTTCCAACCTGGCTGATTCTGTGATTCTGTGACTTCCTTGCATCCTTCCTATTTTCCTTGCATCCTTCCTATTTTCCTTGCGTCCTTCCTATTTTCCTTGCATCTCTGCTACCCCACCAGGGTGGTACCCAAGCCTCTGTGCCCACGGGGGTCCCATCTCGCTCCTGGAGGTGGTTGATGGCCACCAGCAGCTGGAGTCCAGCAGGCTGGCTTGCAGGGTGAGCCAGCTCCTGGTCAGTCTTGGTGCTCGGCCCATCTGAACAGCTTGGCTGCTGCAGGGTTAGCAGTAGGGGAAAAGAGGAAAATATCCTTTTTCTTCCTTGCTTTTGGAGAGGAAGGAGACCTTTGACTGTCTCCTTGGACTCAGCTCTGGGGAGGCCACACCTCGAGTGCTGTGTCCAGTTTTGAGCTCCTCCATACAAGAGAGATGTGGAGGTGCTGGAGCCAGGGCAGAGGAGGGCAAGGAAGCTGTGAAGGGCCTGGGGAATAAATCTGATGGAGAGAGACTGAAGGAGCTGGGGATGGTTAGTGTGAAACAGAGGAGGCTGAGGGGAGAGAGACCTCATGGCTGTCTACAGCTACCTGAAAGGAGGTTGTGGAGAGGTTGGTGCTGGTCTCTTCTCCCAGGTATTTAGTGATAGAACAAGAGGGAACAGCCTCAAGCTGTGACTGGGTAGGGTTAGACTGGACAGTAGGAAACATTTTTCCCAGCAAGAGTCAGGCACTGGCAGAAGCTGTCCAGGGAGGTGGTAGAGTCCCCAAGCATGGCTGTGTTTCAAGGTAGTTTGGATGTGGTGCTTGGGGCTCTGTTTTAGGGGTGATCCTTGCAAAGCAGGGTGAATGGTTGGGCTTGGTGATCCTGAGGGTCTGCTCCAACCTGAATGTTTCTATGACTTCTGCCACAGGGCTTTTGCCATGGCTGGGCTGGCAGGAGGGATCTGCTTGTTCTCATGGACAGAGTCTGGGCTCTGCTTGTTTGCTTGGTCTACTTTGTTATCAAAACTTGGCTGTGGCTCTGAAGTTGTTTTACTTGGAGGCCTTCTGTAGGGTACTTCACAGTCAGCCCAAAGGGCTGAAGTGGTTGCTGGAGACCAAACACTGAAGCCTGTGCAAACTGTGGCATGTTTGAAGATGCTTTCCTGAATTCTTTTGGAGGCACTGGAGGGGTGAATCCACAGGAGAATCCTAGTAAGGAGAGTGAAATGTGGCCTATAATGAGCATTTTAATTGTATGGTTTAATTGGAACCGGTTGCCCAGGGAGGTGGTGGAAGCCTCCTGCCTGGAGGTGTTTGCAGCCAGGCTGGATGTGGCTGTGAGCAACCTGCTGTAGTGTGAGGTGTCCCTGGCCATGGCATGGGGGGTGGAACTGGCTGCTCCTTGAGGTCCCTTCCAGCCTTTGCAATTCTGTGTTCAGAGCCATGCCATGTATGGGCCCTGCTGCCTTGCTGAGACACCTCCCAGATCTTTCCTGGTATTAAAGGCATTGACACTCTTATACCAGGAGCAGAAACCCCCATTCAGCTGGCTAGAAATCAGCAATAACATTTTGACATCTGTGCAACAGTTTAAGATGAATTATTCAGCACATAGATTGGTGCTGTTTGAGCAGCCAGCACATCTCTGCCCATTTGCTGCTGTCAGGCCCTGCTGGAGGTATCATTGATGCCAGTGGGAGCTGAGCACATGGGCTGGGAGTAGGTTTTGGCCCATAGCCTGGAAGAGCATTTGACAGCACCCCTGCAGAATATGATAGGAATAATCTGCTTTGCTTCCAGCAAAAGACAGAAAGACAATGCCAGGGCTCCTTCTCTTAGAGTATTTGAAGCCTGTGTGGAAAAAATACCTCAAGAATAAAAGAAATCATGAATTGTTTCAGTGATTCAGTGCTGCTTTAAAGAGTGAAGCTTGCATGTGATGTAAATGATCTCAATGTATTGCATATGAGCCTCCAGGAGCCCTCAGCATCTACTCCCTACTGGGAGCAGACCTGGAGTACAAACAGGCAGCAGGTCTAGGCCAGTCCCCAGCTTCTGCCAGGTCAGAGGGTGAGAGTAAAGCAGTCACTCATTGCTGTCAGCAACAGAAAATTCATGAGAGTCACAAATTAAGCAGCATCTGATTTGGAAAAACAAAGCAAACTGTTCTTTAAGGACTGTGCTCACAGAATCAGAGAACCATTAAGGCTGGAAAAGACCTTTAAGATCATCAAACCCAACCCTAACCCAACTGCCATGACCACTAAACCATGTCCTGAAGCCCCACATCTACAGCTTCTTGAACACCTCCAAGGCATGGGGACTCCACCACCTCCCTGGGCAGCCTGTTCCAACCCCTCACCACTCTCTCAATCAAGAAGTTTTTCCTCATGTCCAACCTAAGCCTCCCCTGGCACAGCTTCATCTCATTGTCTTTCATCCTGTCCTTGGAAGAAGAGACCAACGCCAGCCTCACTCCAGCCTGCTTTCAGGGAGCTGCAGAGAGCAATAAGCTCTGCCCTCAGCCTTCTCTTCTCCACACTGAACACCCCCAGCTCCCTCAGCTGCCCCTTATATGATACCCCCAATCCCCTCCCCAGCCTGGTTGCTCTTCTCTGGACACTCTCCAGCCCCTCAATGTCTTTCCTGTGCTGTGGCACCCAGAACTGAACCCAGTGCTCAAGCTGTGGCCTCAACAGTGCCGAGCACAGAGGCACCAGCACTGCCCTGCTCCTGCTGCCACACTGGGTTTGATGCAGGCCAGGATGCCCTTTGCCTTGGCTTGTTATAGTTGTCCACTGCTGTTTATCTATCAGGCATAAAATTGGGAGCAGTGAGTGAAGAGCAGAGTGAGCAGCAACATCAGCTGCTCTAGTTAGGTGGTGTCCCTGCCCATGGCAGGGAGGTTGGAGCAGATGGTCTCTGAGGTCCCTTCCAACCTGAGCTATTCTCTGATTCTAAACAGCATGCAGCTCTGGAGGCTCAGGTGCAGTGCTCCAGAAGGAGGTGGGACCTGGCTTGCTCAGCCAGCCCTTGCCAAGGTGATTTGTGCAGCTGGGGGCAACCCTGGAGCTTGCAGTTGCAGTGGCTGTGCAGTGAGCACCACTCAGGTTGTGGTACCCTTGAGTGGCATTGTCAAAGGGACTTCAACTCTGTGTCTGAACTCCCCTGCTGCCTTTAATCTGATCACTGCCCACTGTGCCTCCCTCTGGGACAGGAGGAGATTATCCCTCCAGGGAGGGAAAGAGGCACAGAGAGATGCCAGGCCCAATGTTAACAGTGATTTTCATCTCTGCATAGATGCACATATCTCTGGGGGAGTGCTGTCCAAACCTCCTGTCTGGGTAGTTTGTCCCCTGCCTGCCATTACAAAACTGGCTTGGAGAGACTCACTGCCTCAGGTGGGAAACTCCTGAGTGGGGACAAGAACTGAATCCTGGATCAGAGGAAGAGACCTTACTAGTCTAGGGCTGGGGTGGGGAGGGGGTGTGTGCAGGAGACCAAAAAGACCCAGGGAGGGGAGTTTGGAGGACATGGCATATGAGGAGTGGCTGAGGGAGCTGGGCTTGGTCATTCTGGAGAAGAGAAGGGAGACCTTATTGCTCACTACAGCTCCCTGAAAGGAGGCTGGAGTGAGGCTGGGATTGGTCTCTTCTCCCAACTAGAGAGAGGCAATGAGGTGAAGCTGTGCCAGAGGAAGGTTAGGTTGGACAGAAGGAAAAACTTCTTGAGTGAGAGAGTGGTGAAAGGTTGGAACAGGCTGCCCAGGGAGGTGGTGGAGCCCCCATGCCTGGAGGTGTTCAGGAAGCTGTAGCTGTGGTGCTCCAGGACATGGCTTAGTGGCCATGGCAATTGGGTTAGGGTTGGACTTGATGATCTTGAAGGCCTTTTCCAGCCTTAGTGATTCTCTGATTCTATGAAACAGTCAAAGTAATAAATGCATGAGGAAGGAGAAGGCTTCCTGGGTTTATTGCTGCTGGCTTGGAGGGCTGTGTGCAGCTTGTGAGCATCCCTTAATGAGTGATGCAGCAGCTCTGTGCCGGTCTCAATAAAACCTTCTGGTGCACGATGCCAGCTCGTGATTGCTCCCATGCCCAAGAAGCCCCTGTGGGGCTGTCAGTGCAGCTGTGCACTGCACACAGTGTGTCTGCCTGCAGGAGAGCCAGACACTGAAATCATTTAGCAGCTTTCCTTACCTCCCATCTGATGATTTTATTTTACAGAATTAGCCAGGTTGGAAGAGACCTCAGAGATCATGAAGTCCAACCTATCACCCAGCACCATCTGATCAACTAAACCATGGCACCAAGTGCCTCAGCCAGGCTCTTCCTAAACACCTCCAGGGATGGGGACTCCACCACCTCCCTGGGCAGCACATCCCAATGGCCAATCTCTCTTGCTGGCAAGAACTTTCCCCTAATCTCCAGCCTGAACCTCCCCTGGCACAGCTTGAGACTGTGTCCTCTTGTTCTGGTGCTGGCTGCCTGGGAGAAGAGACCAACCCCCACCTGGCTACAACCTCCCTTCAGGGAGTTGGAGAGAGCAAGAAGGTCTCCCCTGAGCCTCCTCTTCTCCAGGCTAAGCAGCCCCAGCTCCCTCAGCCTCTCCTCACAGGGCTGTGCTCCAGACCCCTCCCCAGCTTTGTTGCCCTTCTCTGGACACCTTCCAGCAACTCAACATCTTTCCTAAACTGAGGAGCCCAGAACTGGACACAGGACTCAAGGTGTGGCTTAACCAGTGCTGAGTATAGGGGCACAATGACTTCCCTGCTCCTGCTGCCCACACTCTTCCTGATGCAGGCCAGGATGCCCTTGGCCTTCTTGGTCCCCTGGGCACACTGCTGGCTCATGTTCAGCTGCTGTCCACCAGTTCCCACAGGTCCCTTTCTGCCTGGCTGCCCTCCAGCCACTCTGACCCCAGCCTGGAGCACTGCCCTCCCCTCACGTCCACAGCATCCCTGACCTTGGGTTTCTTCCATTTAGCTGAGATGTGAAGCCCTCAAATGGCTCCTGGGCAGGCACTGCTAGGTGTGGGGAGAGGCTGAAGGGTGAGGTGTGGGGAGAGCTGATGGGTGAGGTGTGGGGAGAGGCTGATGGGTTAACAGCAAGAACAACAAGAGCAGGACCAGCGCTCTCCTTCATTTCCTTTCTGTGCAGCTTTCCAAACAGTGCATCAAAACACTGCTGCCTGGAAATTTCCAGGCCCATTTCCTGCCTGCTGCATGCTCATAAAGCAAGATTGGCTGTACAGCCCAGAGCTGCAGGACTGCAAGAAAGTCAATAAAGAGCTGACCACCTCCCTTGCCTCTGTCAGCAGCAGTTGTTCAGAAGCTTTTGCCTCATCTGCCTTATTAAAACCCACACTTGGCTCCCACACAAAAAGCTACCCAGGAACCATGAAGAGGAGGGATGAAGAAAAAAAGGAGAAGGCTGAAAAAGAAGAGAAAGAAGAGAAGGCTCTGAGGAGACCTTCTTTTGGCCTTCCAGGATATGAAGAGGGCTACAAGAAAGCTGGGGAGGGACTTTTGAGGGGGTCAGGGAGTGATAGGTCTGGGGGGGATGGAGCAAAACTAGAAGTGGGGAGATTGATGCCAGGAAGAAGTTGTTGGCCATGAGGGTGGTGAGAGCCTGGCAGAGGTTGCCCAGGGAGGTGGTGGAAGCCTCCTGCCTGGAGGTGTTTGCAGCCAGGCTGGCTGTGGCTGTGAGCAACCTGCTGTAGTGTGAGGTGTCCCTGGCCATGGCAGGGGGGTTGGAACTGGCTGCTCCTTGAGGTCCCTTCCAACCCTGACAATTCTGTGCAACAGCAGTGAGCATCCTCCTGCTAGGTCTTGCAGGAAGCTTAAAGAGTGCTTGTAGTGAAAAAAGAAGCCCAAAAAGAAGGAAAATGCCTGCATTGGATGCAGTCAACTTCTGGCTCTGCCACCTACAGCACAGCACAGAGGCAAGATGATGATGCAGGTGATGATTAGTTTCGTGCAGCAATGAGCAGATTTAAGGAGCTCCCTCATGGATTGGGGGTTTGAATATTTAAACATCTCTATGGATAGGTTTCTGCATGTGTGTACAGACCTCACCTCTGCAAGAAAAAGGCAGGGTGAGGAGGATAGAGTTTTGCCTGGGGGAGCTGGGATTGCTTATTCTGGAGAAGAGGAGGCTCAGGGGAGACCTTCTTGCTCTCTCCAGCTCTCTGAAGGGAGGTTGTAGCCAGGTGGGGATTGGTCTCTTCTCCCAGGTAATCAGCACCAGAACATGAGGACACAGTCTCAGCCTGTGCCAGGGGAGGTTTAGGCTGGATGTGAGGAGAAAGTTCTTCCCAGAGAGAGTTGTTAGCCATTGGAATGTGCTGCCCAGGGAGGTGGTGGAGTCACCATCCCTGGAGGTGTTCAAGAGGGGATTGGATGTGGCACTTGAAGCCATGGTTTAGTCATGAGGTGTTGGGTGACAGGTTGGACTTGATGATTCTTGAGGTCTTTTCCAACCTTATTGATTCCATGATTCTGTACTGCAAAGCAGATCTGAGTGTGTGGTTGAAAGGATGCTCTTTGTTGGTTGTTATATTCCCATTATGTAAGAGGAAATGATGGGATGTTTGCCAAGCTTTGAGGGGCATCCATCAGGGATCCCTACCCACCCCCACACACACACCTTCCTCATGCCTACTCACCTTTAAATGGGGGAGGGGTAGGGGGAAACCAAAGAGAGAGAACTTTAACAGCAAGATCATTGCTTTAGCTTAATATTGTGAGATTTCAGAGATTGGATTTTCTGAGAGTAATGAAATGAACCCTGAGTTGAGCCATGAATTTGATTGCAGTTAATTTGATTTTGGAGCTGCTCCACAAAGCTGAGCCATTAGCTTTAGCCTCACACACTTTGGGTTTGTCCAAAGTGATGGTTTTTAAGATGTATGTATATATATATACTTACAGAAGATGAAAATCTCTTGCTAGGATCACAGGCCCACAGGATGTTAGGGGTTGGAAGGGACCTCTGGAGAGCTTCCAGTCCAATCCCCCCCTGCCAGAGCAGGAGCAGAGAATCCAGCACAGGTCACACAGGAACACATCCAGACAGGGTGGAAATGCTCCAGAGAAGGAGACTCCACAACCTCTCTGGGCAGCCTGCTCCAGGGCTCTGGCAGCCTCACAGGGAAGAAGTTCCTCCTCATGTTGAGCTGGAACCTCCTGTGCTGCAGTTTATAGCCATTGCCCCTTGGCCTGTCCCAGGGTGCAGCTGAGCAGAGCCTGTCCCTGTCCCCTCCCTCCTGCCCCCCAGCCCTCAGCTATTGATAGACATTGATCAGATCCCCTCTCAGTCTTCTCCTCTCCAGACTAACCACCCCCAGGGCTCTCAGCCTCTCCTCACCAGGCAGTCTCCAGTCCCTTCAGCATCCTTGCAGCCCTCCCTTGGACTCTCTGCAGCAGATCCCTGTCCCTCCTGAGCTGGGGAGCCCAGAACTGGATGCAATATTCCAGGTGAGGTCTCAGCAGGGCACAGTAGAGGGGGAGGATAACCTCCCTGGCTCTGCTGGCCACACTCTTGTGGAGAAGTGGAAAAGGAAGGCCATGGTGGTAGCACCAAGATTCTTTCAAGTTCTCACAGAGCTTAATGAGACTGGTCATGGATTCACATATTCATTGAATGGTTTGGTTGGAAGTGAGCTTAAAGATCATCCAGTTCCAACCCTGACAATTCTGTGATTCTATGATGCCAGCCATGTGAGATCTGTAGGCAGGATGGGATCTGTATCAGCCTTGGTTATGGCCTGGGGCAGCCTGAATCCTCTCCAAAAAGGATGATACAGATCCCACACTGCCACCAGCTTCTCAGAGGCAGTACCTCAGAGGTTTCTGAGCCAGCCCTTGCTGGAAAGGAAACAATTTTACATATCAGCAATTTTTTGGGGTTGTTTGGGGTTTTTTTTAATGATTAGTAATATTATCTTGCCCTAATTGAAAAATGGACTGGTGCCCTTCAGACAAAAATGAAGGTGCAGGAATTAGTCTCCAAGCTCTGTGTGATGGATGTGTGTTTTTCCACACTGCAAAAAGCATTGCCATAAAAAATTGTCCCCTGTTGTTTGCAGCTGTGTGGCACCATCCTGTCTGGCCTGGCTCGGCTCTGAGAGCCTGGGAAGAGGCAGGGTGAGGATGCTGGAATCCTTTTAGAGAGAATTTATACACAAACAGGAGGAGAAGGAGGAACACAGAAATATCAGGGTTGGAAGGGAGCTCAAGGAGCAGCCAGTTCCAACCCCCCTGCCATGGGTAGGGACACCTCACACTACAGCAGGTTGCTCACAGCCACAGCCAGCCTGGCTGCAAACACCTCCAGGCAGGAGGCTTCCACCACCTCCCTGGGCAACCTGTGCCAGGCTCTCACCACCCTCATGGCCAACAACTTCTTCCTCACATCCAAGCTCAATCTTCCCACTTCTAGTTTTGCTCCATCCCCCCCAGTCCTATCACTCCCTGACCCCCTCAAAAGTCCCTCCCCAGCTTTCTTGAAGCCAACTTCAGATCCTGGAAGGCCACAAGAAGGTCTCCTCAGAGCCTTCTCCTCTCCAGACTGAACAGCCCCAACTCTCTCAGTCTGTCCTCATAGGAGAGAGGATGAAGATGATGACGATGATGTGTAGGCTCTGAGCTCTGCTCTCAGCTGTTACTGCTGAGAGAGCCTCACAGGCTGTCAGTGCCAGTCGCAGCATTAGCGATTGCCAGGCTGGGTGCCAGGGTGGGCAGCTGGCCATAAAGTCCTCCAGGGGTTGAAACCCCTTGGAGGGGTTTAAACAGCTGTGAATCATCTGATGGAGTAAAATTAGTTGGTGGTGCACAGGGTTTATGCAGAGGGCTTGGTGAACCACTTTCTCTGGGCCTGGAGCACAGCCCTGTGAAGAGAGGCTGAGGCATCTGGGGTTGCTTAGCCTGGAGAAGAGGAGGCTCAGGGGAGACCTTCTTGCTCTCTCCAACTCCCTGAAGGGAGGTTGTAGCCAGGTGGGGGTTGGTCTCTTCTCCCAGGCAAGCAGTGACAGAAGAGAGGACACAGTCTCAAGCTGTGCCAGAGGAGGTTTGGGCTGCATGTGAAGAAGCAACTCTTCCCAGCAAGAGAGATTGGCCATTGGAATGTGCTGCCCAGGGAGGTGGTGGAGTCACCATCCCTGGAGGTGTTTAGGAAGAGCCTGGATGAGGCACTTGGTGCCATGGTTTAGTTGATTAGATGGTGCTGGGTGATAGGTTGGACTTGATGATCTCTCAGGTCTTTTCCAACGTGGTTAATTCTGTGATTCTGTGAAGGTGAGGTGTGGGTCTCTGATGTGAACAGCTGGGACGACAAAAAAAAGTCATACAGATGCCTTTCAGCCATACTACTCTCCTGGCATTGTCCAGGCCTAAGAGAAGGTTTCTGGTACCTGGAGGGGCTACAAGAGGGCTGCAGAGGGACTGTGCCCAAAGGCCTGCAGGGACAGCACCAGGGGCAAGGGTTTGAAAGGAGAGCAGAGCAGATGGAGATTGGCTGTGAGGAACAAGTTCTGCCCCAGGAGGCTGCTGCAACACTGCAACAGGTTGCCCAGAGAGGGAGCTGAGGCTCCATGGCTGGAGCTGTTGAAGGTGAGGCTGGAGAAGGCTGTGAGCAACCTGCTCTGGTGGAGGATGTCCCTGCTGGGTGCAGGGAGTTGGACTGGATGAGCTTTGGAGCTCCCTTCCAGCCCAAACCATTCTGTGATTCTCTGATCTCCTTGCAGGCTCCATGGAGCAGCCTGGCTTCTGCAGCAGGCTCAGGGTGAGACCATGTACACATTGGGGGGTGTGAATGGGACAGTCTATAAATGCTTTATGGACCTCACCTGGAGCTTTTGAATGCCCTCATCAAGTGAACTCTGGCTCACCTAGACGTTTGAGCAGTGCAAGTCAGCTCTCCCTGAAGACACGCAGTGAGAAACATGCCAGAGGGGTTGTGGAGTCTTCTCTGGAGCCTTTCCAACTCCATCTGGACGTGTTCCTGTGTGACCTGTGCTGGATCCTATGCTCCTGCTCTGGCAGGGGGTTGGACTGGAAGCTCTGCAGAGGTCACTTCCAATCCCTGACATCCTGTGAGCCTGTTCACTGGCCAGCAAGGTGTGAGGAGCCTCCTCCTCTCCTCCTTCCTAGGAGAGCAGAAGGGTCTTGATGGGGAAAGCAATGCTGTGATGGTGCCATCTTTCTTGGAGGACAACCTGCCCAGTTTGGGGTTGGGGAAGGGAGAGGATCTGGGGAGGGAGCCAAGAGTGCTCTCAGATGGGGAAGGGCACACTAGCTTTGGGGGGTCTTGTGGAAGCAGCAGGGGGGAAGCTGCCCTTCCATATGTCTTCTGCTTGCCAGAGTGGCCTTAGCCACAGCACTCTGGTCTGTGCATGCCCAGAGAGGACCCTGGGATCCTCCCTAGCTCCGCTGGTGAGGCAGCAGTGAGTGGCATCGGGGGTAGTAGCAAAGGCTGCTGGCATTGCCCTGCTGTTGTGCCACATCCCTTGTCGCTGCCTGCATCGGCTGGCCCGGGGGCACCCTCCACCCCTTCTCTGGCATCTCTAAACTTGTGGCAAAGGTCCTTTGAGCTACCCTTCGCCTTTGTATTTCAGCCTATTAAGGCAGACAATGAGGAAGTCTGCATTAAAATGCTTCCTTCCATGCCTCCTCCCCGCTGCCGCCCCTGCTCCCAGCCTCATCCTCCCGCTCCCTGGAGGAAACGCTGAGCTCTGCCAAGATCCTGCCTCCCAAAAGTAAACAACGTGAGATTTACAATCAAATGTTTTGATTTGCTGGGCCTGACAGGCAGGAGCTGCACCACACAGGCTGAGGAAAAGCAGCTTCTAGAGAGAGCCAGCGTGAGAGGAAGCAAAACATGCACCCAAGGAGCCCAACAATCATCTCTCATTTTAGGTCTGCTTGGAATCCCAGGGTCAGGGCAGAGCAGATCACAGAGTCATAGCGTCAGAGAATTGTCAGGGTTGGAAGGGACCTCAAGGAGCAGCCAGTCCCAACCCCCCTGCCATGGCCAGGGACACCTCACACTACAGCAGGTTGCTCACAGCCACAGCCAGCCTGGCTGCAAAAACCTCCAGGCAGGAGGCTTCCACCACCTCCCTGGGCAACCTCTGCCAGGCTCTCACCACCCTCATGGCCAACAACTTCTTCCTCACATCCAAGCTCAATCTCCCCACTTCTAGTTTTGCTCCATCCCCCCCAGTCCTATCACTCCCTGACACCCTCAAAAGTCCCTCCCCAGCTTCATCACAGAATGGTAGAGGTTGGAAGTGACTTCTGGAGATCATCCAGTCCAAGCCCCCTGCCAGAGCAGGCTGACCTAGAACAGGTTGCATAGGGACAGCATCAAGGCAAGCTTTGAATGACTCCAGAGAGAGAGATTCCAGCACCACCTCCTCTCTGAGCAGCATGTTCCAGTGCTGGAAGGTGTCCAGAGAAGGGCCACGAGGATGAGCAGAGGGCTGGAGCTGCTCTGCTGTGAGGATAGACTGAGAGAGTTGGGGTTGTGCAGTCTGGAGAGGAGAAGGCTCTGAGGAGACCTTAATGTCTGGGGAGGGACTTTTGAGGGGGTCAGGGAGTGATAGGACTGGGGCAGATGGAGCAAAACTGGAAGTGGGGAGATTGAGCTTGGATGTGAGGAAGTTGTTGGCCATGAGGGTGGTGAGAGCCTGGCAGAGGTTGCCCAGGGAGGTGGTGGAAGCCTCCTGCCTGGAGGTTTTTGCAGCCAGGCTGGATGTGGCTGTGAGCAACCTGCTGTGGTGTGAGGTGTCCCTGGCCATGGCAGGGGGGTTGGGACTGGCTGCTCCTTCAGGTCCCTTCCAGCCCTGACAATTCTGTGATTCTAGGATTCCTTGGGCAGGTGGCCAGCTGAGCAGCCTGTGGGATCTGCAGGGTCATCAAGATGTGGGGATTAGCTGCAGTGAGCTTAGCTGGCTTTGACATTTCATTAGGGAAGTTTGATGGAGTTCTCCACCACCCTCCCCCCACCCAAGTCTTTACCCTGTGAAATATGAATGGTGATGGAGCTTCGTTAGCCTTATGCCTTCTTTACTCTGCTCTGGGGAGACCTTATCTGGAGTACTGTGTGCAGCCCTCAATATAGGAAGGACGTGGACCTGATGGAGCAGGTCCAGAGGAGAGCCATAAGAATGATCAGGGGGTTGGAGCAGCTCTGCTGTAAGGACAAGCTGAGGGAGCTGGGGGCATTCAGCCTGGGGAAGAGAAGGCTCCAGGCAGGCCTAAGAGCAACCTTCCAGTACCTGAAGGGGACTATAAGAAGGATGGAGAGAGACTGAAGAGGCCTGCAGGGACAGGACAAGAGGCAATGGCTTTAAACTGGAGAAGAGCAGATTGAGATTGGATGTTAAGAACAAGTTCTTTACCATGAGGGTGGTGGAACTATAGAACAGGTTGCCCAGGGAGGTGGTTGAGGCTCCTTCCCTGGAGATATTCAGGGTCAGGTTCAAGAGGGCTCTGGGCAGCCTGCTCTAGTGGAGGATGTCCCTGCTGACTGCAGAAGGAATTGGACTGGAGGAGCTTTGGAGCTCCCTTCCAGCCCAGACAATTCTGTGCTTCTGGGATTCTAGGATTGGGGATTCCAGGATTCTGTGCTTCTAGGATTGTGGGATTCAGGATTCTGTGTTTCTGGGATTCTAGGATTGGGGATTCCAGGATTCTGTGCTTCTAGGATTGTGGGATTCCATGATTCTGTGTTTCTGGGATTCTAGGATTGGGGGATTCCAGGATTCTGGCATTCTGGGATTGGGGATTCCAGGATTGTGGGATTCAGGATTCTGTGCTTCTAGGATTGTGGGATTCCAGGATTGTGGGATTCCTGGATTCTGTGCTTCTGGGATTCTAGGATTGTGGGATTCCAGGATTCTGTGCTTCTGGGGCTCCAGGATTCCTGACTCTACTGCTCGTGCAAGTCGCTGCTGGAGCTGCAGCCATCCCTCAGCCACTGAGGCTCTCTTTGACTCACAGCTTGTTTATGGAAGGGCTAACTGGGTCAGAGGCTCATTTTGGAAAGTTTCTGCTTTTCCTCCCCCTGCCCCAGAGCTCCTCCAATAAATTTTCCCCTGGCTAATGTAAGTCACCAGGCTGTTATCTCCCGCAGAAGGGATGAGAGCAAACACCATTTATCCTCTCATCTGCAAACATTTTGAAAACAGAGCTGGGCTATCACCCCCAGGGCTTATCACCAAGGCCTTGAGAGAGCTCCAGAGGACGTTGCTGTAGCAATCAGACTGGTAAAACTTGGGAGGCCAGGGCCGTGCCGAGGAGAGAGGAGCAGGGACAAGTGACAGCACTGTGAGAACGTCTCAGAGGAAGGGGGGGTTCAAGGGACCAGGGAAGGACACTGTGTCCTGAAGTCACTCCTGCTCAGACATGTCTCTGCAGATCAGAGCCAAGTTGTTGTTGCTGGTGAGAGTGATGGAGGGGGACAAGGCAGAAGCTCACCCTGTGGACTCCTAGGGCAGCCTGAGTGATTTATCATGGCTGGAGGTGCCCTCGCCCTGCTGCCTGCCACCTGCCCTTGGGGAGTCTGCTGCCCTCTCCACAGTCCCCTCCTGTGGGAGGAGGCTGGAAGAGGATGTGATCAATATCTATCAATCTCTGAGGGGTGGGGGTCAGGAGGCAGGTGCTAGGCTCTGCTTGGTGGTGCCCAGTGCCAGGGCAAGGAGCAGCAGGGAGAAGCTGGAGCCCAGGAGGTGCCACCTCAGCAGGAAGAGACACTTCTGTGTGGTGAGGGTGCTGGAGCCCTGGAGCAGGCTGCCCAGAGAGGTTGTGGAGTCTCCTTGTGTGGAGGCATTGCAAAGCCAGCTGGCTGTGTTGCTGTGTGAGTGTCCCTGGGTGCTCCTGCTCTGGCAGGGGGCTTGGCCTGGGCTGCTCTCTGGAGCTCCCTTCTAACCCCTCACATTCTGTGATTCTCTGAATAGCCAAACAGCAACTCTGGTGCAGGTTGATTGTCCCCCCTCCCCATCAGGCACCTCACCTCTGCTTGCTGCCTCAGGGACCAGGGGACACAGGCAGTGGGAGCCAGCTGGGAAGGACAAGGCTCTCAGGCCAGCCCAGTGCTGTCTGTGCCACGGAGGAGAGCTGTTTGCCCCCCAGACCAGCAGTGTGTGCCAGCCTTTATGGGTCTGCATGCCAGAGGGCTGTCTGCATTGCTGTCATTCCCATGTGAAATGCCTGCTGTGGGGCCTTGACTCCCCTGGCCACCTCAAGTGGCCATCCTGAAGCCTAACCTATGGGGAGGCAGAGAAGAATGACCAGGGCAGGACTTCTGGGGACAGCAGGATGGATGCATGGCATAAGGTGTGCAAAAGGCATCAGCCAGGCCCCACCTTGCAGAGGGACATCCTTGTACTTCTCTGGCTATGCTGCCTCCTCACTTCTTCCTTCCTCTCCTTCACTGATGTTGTCTTGTGCCCCTCACTTCCCTGCCAACCTCTTGCCCTGTGGATGCTGGATTGAGGGGCACGTTGGCACTGCTGCCTGGGATCTGCCTGACCATGCTGCTTTGTTCTTCTGTTGCAAAACAGTTAAGAGGAAAAGTAGTTTGGGTTTAATAAAAAATGATGTACCATGCTCTACTCTGAAAAATGGAAAGAGTTGACCTAAGTGTTGGGCTGCAGGTTGGAAGGCTTCACTGGTTTCCACATCACCATTGTGAACTGAAAGGGAAGTTCATGGATTCAGAAATTCATAGAATGGTTTAGATTGGAAGGGATCTTGAAGATCAGCCAGTTCCAACTCCCCTGCCATGGCCAGGAACACCTCCCACCAGCACAGGTTGATCAAGGTCTCATCCAGCCTGGCCTTCAACACCCCCAGGCAGGAGGCAGCCACAGCCTCCCTGGGCAACCTGTGCCAGTGGCTCACCAGCCTCTCTGGAAAGAATTTCTTCCTCCTCTCCAGTCTCAATCTGCCCTCCTCAAGCTTCAATCCATTCCCTCTCATCCTATCACTCCCAGCCCTTGCCAAAAGTCCCTTCCTGGCTTTCTTGTAGCCCACTTCATGTACTGGGAGGCTGCTCTGAGGTCTCCCTAGAGAATTCTCCAGGCTGAACAGCCCCAACTCTCTCAGCCAGTCCCCACAGGGGAGGTTCTGCAGCCCTTTGATCATCTTGGTGGCCTCCTCTGGACCCTCTCCAGCAGCTCCAGGTCCCTCTTGTGATGGGGGCCCCAGAACTGGAGGCAGTGCTGCAGGTGGGGTCTGAGCAGAGCAGAGGGGCAGAATCCCCTCCCTGTGCTGCTGCTCTCCCTGCTCTGGATGCAGCTCAGCACACAGCTGCCTGCTGGGCTGCCAGGGACCACTGCTGGCTCCTGGGGAGTTTGTCACCAACTGACACCCCCAAGGCCTTCTCCTCCAGGCTGCTCTCACAGGTCTGGAATAACCAATGGCTGAGCTGAACTTCAGCTGGGTATTGTTTGTACTTGAATGCATCTTAGCAGAGATGTCCTTTGTGAAGGGTTGGGCACCTTGCAGCCGCAGAGCTGTTGGTTTGGGATGAAGCAGCAGTTCCTGCAGCATTCCTTCCTGTGCTGGGCAAGCTGGGGCAGCATGAAGTAGCTCAGCATGTGTGGGCTCACACAGACACACACACACAGAGTGCTCTTCTGCAGAAGGTAAATATCAGTTCTGATGATCTGAATATTGATGGAGCAGTTCAGAAATAGCTTTAGCAGAGAAGGTGCCTGGACTGCTCTCTTTCCCAGTACAATGAAACCAGGCAGCCCCTTCAGTCCATAAATCACAGCCCAGGGTTTGCCATTCCCCATTGGATGCTGGAATTGAGCAAGCAACACTGTCCAAAGGATTTGATTGAATCAAGATAATAGACCTGAAAAATCTGTTTTGACTCCTCTCTGGCTTTTTCAGGGCCTTTTGTGTTTTGGCCTGAGAAGATATTTTGGTTTTGAAGGCTCCATTTTGTTTCCTTCAGTTTTTGGTTTGTTATTTTTCCCTCCCTGCTCTCAGATTGGAGGCCATCTGATAAGTCCTGGTGACCTTTTGTTATAAAGCTCAGGATGTTCTTCCTGGTATTTATTGCCTGTAGCATAACACATTTTCTGAGCAGAGATTCATGGAATGGTTTAGGTTGGGAGGGACCTTGAAGATCATCCAGTTCCAACCCTCCTTGCCATGGGCAGGGACACCTCCCACCAGCCCAGGTGGCTCAAGGCCTCATCCAGCCTGGCCTTGAACACCTCCAGGCAGGAGGCAGCCACAGCCTCCCTGGGCAACCTGTGCCAGAGTCTCCCCAGCCTCACTGCAAAGAATTTCTCCCTCATCTCCAGTCTCAATCTGCCCTCCTCAAGCTTCAATCCATTCCCTCTCATCCTATCCCCTCCAAGGAGGGAGCATCCACGACCTCCCTGGGCAACCTGTTCCAGTGTCTCACCATATAAAGCAGTAGCTTTACCACTTCAGTCAGCAGCTCTTAAGTTTTCCTCCTTCACTCTCCTCTCTCTTCAGCTTCCCTGCAGCAGTCATACCCTTTGTCATTTTTTTAGTGTTTCCCCCCCCGCCCAGATTGCCAGAGCTCTGGGTCTTGTACCCTGCAGCACCTCCACATTTTGCAGTAGCACCCCCAGAACTCCATCCCCCAAAATCTCTCCCTGCTTGGTGCAAGGTCTCCACGTGCTGCTGCTGCTTCCTTTCCTTTGCAGCTGCTCCTGGGAATAAATCATGCAGCTTGTCAGCTGCTGGGAAGCTCTGCAGAGGGTGAGTAAATGGTGATTTTTTTTCTGCTAGAAGACAGTGGGTGACTGCTATGAAGTGATCAGAATTGCCAGGGTTGGAAGGGACCTCAAGGAGCAGCCAGTTCCAACCCCCCTGCCATGGCCACTACACACTACAGCAGGTTGCTCACAGCCACATCCAGCCTGGCTGCAAAAACCTCCAGGCAGGAGGCTTCTCTGGACACAACCCAGAGGTCCCTGTAGTTCTGCAATACAGGTGCCAGGAGCTCTGCATTCTGATCTCCTTTCCTCTCCTTTTTGCCTCTTGCCTAAGGTTATTTCTGGAGCTGGGGGAGGGGGCATGCTCCTGGTCTCTGCAGGATTGGTGTCTAACCTCCTTCCAGAGGCATCTTCTGCATTGCTGGGGTTGATGCAATACTTGGAAGCTGTTGCACCAACACACCCACCCCCCCCCCCACACATGGAATCCAGGGCTTCACAACCTGCAGGACCTCATCTTAGGGCTAAAGGCACTTATCTGTAAAGACCAAGGGTAGGCTTCCAGGGCTCTTGAGGAGGAAGTGCTCCTGCCTAGGAGCACAGCCCCCCTGGCTGACTTTGAATTGCTTCTTACAGCCATATTTTGATGGCAAGAGGTTGCAGGGATCTCAGATCGTCTGAAGAATGAGGAGGGAATGCTCCTGCCTGGGAGCACAGCCTCCAAAGAGGGGGAGAAGCTCCTGGTTGGTACACAGTCCCCAAAGCTGACTTTGAATTGCTTCTTACAGCCATATTTTGATGGCAAGAGGTTGCAGGGATCTCAGATCGTCTGAAGAATGAGGAGGGAATGCTCCTGCCCAGGAGCACAGCCCCCAAAGAGGGGGAAAGGCTCCTGGTTGGTACACAGCCCCCCAAGCTGACTTTGAGTTGCTTCTTACAGCCATAATTTTGATGGCAAGAGGTTGCAGGGATCTCAGCTCATCTGAAGGATGACTTGGCAGCCTGACTTTGTCAGTATGCTGACCCCCACTTGCATTCATCCACTTCTGCTCACTCATCAGTGTGGGGATTGTCTCTGGTTTAAAAATAACCCCTTCCACCCCCTCTTCATTTATACCCTCCCCCCCCAAATTTGCTCTCTGATGGAAACCCTGCCTGTCACATGTTTAGAACAGATTTCCTTCCCTGTGAGTATGGATGAAGGCAAAGGAAGTGATAAATCTATAAGAGCAATATGATAAAACCACTCCAGCCTAACTAAGGGGCCAGCCCTTCAGCAGCTTCACTCTTTCAGGGCCTGGAAGACAACTCCTGCTGCAGCAGGGCTGGGAGTGGCACTCAAATGGGAGCCCCAAGGACTGAAGCTGAGGGAAATGCAAGGGGGGGAGGGAAATAAAGGACAAAAAGCAACCCCCAAAACCAGGGGAGGAAAACCCCCAATCTGCTGTGTTTGGAAAAGCTTGATAAAAAGCTTGGAGAATTGATGACTTTCCTTTTGCTGTGCCCCAACCACCTGAAGAAAAAATCCATCATCCTTCCTGGCTGCTTCTCACACAGGAAATGTTTTGCAGTTAGTTTATTCCTCTCTGGTAGCATTCAGTCAATAACAGGATCAAACCACTGGCTGCCTGCCTGCTCAGCCCTTTCCTCCCCAGTGCTGCTGCCCTTTGGAGCTAGGGAGTAATCAACTGTGGCTCAAGGTGGTGCAGCTGCTGGGACCTAAGGTTGCCATCACACCAGCACCCTGCTGATGGATGGGACAGGTGTTGGTCTTTCTGTCATAGGCATGTGGGGCACGTTGGGAAGGTGCTGAGCATCTCATCTTCACAGAAAGAGAGAGTGGCCATGGGAACGTGCTGCCCAGGGAGGTGGTGGAGTCCCCATCCCTGGAGGTGTTCAAGAAAGGACTGGATGTGGCACCTGGAGCCATGGTTTAGTTGTCAGGAGGTGTTAGGTAATAGGTTGGACTTGATGATCTCTGAGGTCTTTTCCAGCCTGGTTGATTCTGTGATTCTATGAGGTCCAAGCCAGCACTGCCAGGTCCCCACTAAACCCTTGCCCCTCAGCACCACATCTTCATGGTCATTCAATCCCTCCAGGGAAGGGAGACTCCACCACTGCCCTGGACTGCCCTATCCCAGGGTGCAGGGAAACAAGGAGGAGCAACAACACAACCTGCTCCCCCCCACCACCACACTTCCTCTTCCCAAAGTAGCTCCTGCTGCCTCTACACAATCCTCCCCCCTGCCTAAAGAGCTCCTGCTCCACCACCACCATTTTTGCACCCATCCCAGAGCCTGGAGCAAGACCCTCAACTAGCCAAGATACCACCCAGAGGAGCTCAGCCCCAGTAAGGAAGCCCAGGCAGCACCCGTGGATGATATTGGAGTAGTCATCAATCATTGCCCTAACAACCGGGGGGCCACCAGGCCCCCCGGCCTTTGTTGTCACCACCACCATCACCCAGTGTGCACCAGGGGCACTCACCTGTGATCAGAGGAGGATCCTCAGCCCAGAAGGGCTCAGCTTGGGGCTGTTGCCTTTCCTGAGGGGATTAAATAGGGGAGTGGGTGGGGAGGGCAAAGTGGCCACACCTGGGGTGGGAGGAGACTCCACCAGAGCCCAGGTGCTCTGGGATTTGAGGGGGAAAATGGGGTGGGTAGGGGGGGAAAGGGGCAAATATGGTGGGAAAGAAGAGGTGGTGGTGAAAGGAGAGGAGCTAAAAATAACTTTATTTTCCATAAATCTTCCATAATGCACAACTGCAGCTCCTGGTTGGCTTTGCCTCCATGCAAAAGGAACAAAGCCACCAGTGCTTCATAAAATAGAGCACAGTGGTGGCCAGTGCAATGAAATCTTTCCATCATGATCAATTTGCTGGGTGGGGAAAATCTGTGCTTTGCAGATCAAAATAACATGTTTCAACAACAACAACCCTAACCCTAATTTTTTCCCTGGATACCAGCAGAGAACACCAGGATGATTGAGGGACTGGAGCACTGCCCTATGAGGAGGAGCTGAGAGCCCTGGGAGTGGTTAGTCTGGAGAGGAGAAGCCTGAGAGAGATCTGATCAATGTCTATCAATAGCTGAGGGCTGGGGGGCAGGAGGGAGGGGACAGGGACAGGCTCTGCTCAGCTGCACCCTGGGATAGGCCAAGGGGCCATGGGTATAAACTCCAGCACAGGAGGTTCCAGCTCAACATGAGGAGGAACTTCTTCTCTGTGAGGCTGCCAGAGCCCTGGAGCAGGCTGCCCAGAGAGGTTGTGGAGTCTCCTTCCCTGGAGCCTTTCCATCCCTGTCTGGATGTGTTCCTGTGTGACCTGTGCTGGATTCTCTGCTCCTGCTCTGACAGGAGCATTGGACTTGATAATCTTCAAAGGTCCCTTCCAACCCCTAACATCCTGTGAGCCTGTGATCTCATCTCATCTCAATCTCACCTCATCTCACTTGACTGCAGCATCAGGGCTCTGCTGACTGTGGTCACTGAGGGCTATTTCATAGAATGGTTTGGATTGGAAGGCACCTTAAAGATCATCCAGTTCCAACCTCCCTGCCATGGGCAGGGACACCTCCCACCAGCCCAGGTTGCTCAAGGTGCCCTCTTCTAATCTACACCTACCCTCCACTCACCCTTCCCCACCTGCCCTCCTACAATGACCAGAATCAGGGCAGAGAGGAGGAAGGCTTTTGTTGCCCCGGCAGTGACTGCAGGATGTGGAGCGGATGCTCTCTGCTTATGGTCCTCCCTGCTCTGCCACAGATGGGCCTGAGCTAACACAAACCAGTATTCCATGAGCCTTTGAAGTGTTCCCATCTCCTGAGTCACTTCCCTGCCACCCAAAGGGCAGTGTGATGCTGAGGGATGTTGTTGTGGCGTCCCTCGGGCTCGCTCCGGCTTTCATCCTGCGCTGGCAGCTCAGCCTCCCAGGTGGCTTCCCGTGGGTAGCAGCCTGGCCCTTCCTGAACATCTTCCTTTCTCCTGCCATTTTCTGAGATAGTGGAAAGCTGGGGCCACTGGAGACTCTGTTAGGTGCCTCTCCTGGCTTCTGAATATCCCCCCTTTGTTTTCTTCCATCTGCAGATCACAGCATCACAGGACATTAGAGGTTGGAAGGGACTGCCAGAGAGCAGCCAGTCCAACCCCCCCCTCCCTCCCAGAGCAGGAGCACCCAGGGTAGTCTGCACAGGAATGCATGCAGGTGGCTTTGGAATGTGTTCCACAACCTCTCTGGGCAGCCTGCTCCAGCCCTCTGCCGCTCTCACTGTCAAGAAGTTTCTCCTCATGCTGAGCTGAAACCTTCTCTGTTCAAGTTTGTCTCCATTGCTCCTTGGCTTATTGCTGTGCACCACCCAAAAGAGCTTGGCCCCCTCCACTTGACCCCACCCCTCAGCTATTGATAGACACTGATCAGATCTCCTCTCAGCCTTCTCTTCTCCAGACTAAACAGCCCCAGGGCTCTCAGTCTCCCTTCACAGGGGAGATGCTCAAGACCCCTAATCACCCTCATGGCTCTCCCTCAGACTCTCTCCAGCAGGTCTCTGTCTCTCTTGAACTGGGGAGCCCCAAACTGGACACAGTCTTGCAGGTGTGGTCTCAGCAGGGCAGAGTAGATGGGGAGAGGAACGTCCCTAGCCCTGCTGGCCACACTTTTCAGGATCCTATTGGCTCTCTTAGCCACCAGGACACATTGCTGTCCCATCCTGCCCACTAGATTCCTTGCATCGTGGTGGGAGAATCTGGGAGCAGTGCCTGTTGCTTCCTCCCCCATCTCACATAGTGGCAAAGAAGCGTGGCCTCTCAGGGCAAGCTGTGACATACATCAGCAGTGCTCCAAAAGCATCACATTGGGAATCAACATTTGAGTGCTGTGTCCAGTTTGGGGCACCTCAGTGCAGGAGAGATGTGGAGGTGCTGGAGCCAGGGCAGAGGAGGGCAAGGAAGCTGTGAAGGGCCTGGAGAATAGATCTGATGGAGAGAGACTGAAGGAGCTGGGGATGGTTAGTGTGAAACAGAGGAGGCTGAGGGGAGACCTCCTTGCTGTCTACAGCTACCTGCAAGGAGGTTGTGGAGAGGCTGCTGCTGGTCTCTTCTCCCAAGTGATTAGTGCCAGAACAAGAGGGAATGGCCTCAAGCTGTGACTGGGCAGGGTTAGACTGGACAGTAGGAAACATTTTTCCCAGCAAGAGTGGTCAGGCACTGGCAGAGGCTGCCCAGGGAGGTGGTGGAGTCGCCAAGCCTGGATGGTTTGGATGTGGTGCCTGGGGCTCTGGTTTAGGGGTGACCCTTGCAGAGCAGGGTGAATGGTTGGGCTTGGTAATGCTGAGGGTCTGTTCCAACCTGTATGTTTCTGTGATTCCATTACTCATGATTTTATATCACAGCACTCAAGGCAATCCTGGTGCTGTAATGCTGCCCTTGATTCCCTTTCCTATACCTGAAATTGCCAATTACATTACATAATTTGTGAGGGGCACAAAAAATACCAACACCAACACCAACCCCCACCCCCCCAGTGCCTTTGGAATGACATTGCCCAGAGGCCTATTTCCTTCTCCAATCAATCCAAAGGCTTAATTGGAAAATGTTTGAGATCTTTACCCTTCAAACAATACAATTCTTTTTGGCCTTAATTAGAGAAGATCTCTTTTTCTTCTTCTTCTTGCTTTGGCACATGGCTGATGCTGAACTGACTGCACTAAATCTTCTTATGCTGTGTAAGTAGCAGTGACCCAGATAAACAGGTTTGCAAATGCACCTCCTGGAACTACAGCTCAGTGCCTTTGTAAGAGACACAGCAAGAGAGAGGCTGAAACCATTCTGTGCATTTCCAGGGGTTGTGGTTTGACACTGGAGCAGGGCAGATTGGACATCAGGGAGAAGTTCTGCACCATGGGAGTGGTGGAACACTGAAACAGGCTGCCCAGGGATGTTCTTGAGCTTCCTGAGGACATTCAAGGTCAGGCTGAATGTGGTCCTATGCAGCCTGATTTAGTTGGAGGTGTCTCTGCTGACTGCAGGAGGGGTAGGACAAGATGACCTTGGAGGGTCCCTTCCCACCCAATGCAAGCTGTGAACTAAAAGCAGATTATTTTAGACCATTCTGTGTTCTTTAGAATCACAGAACTGTCAGGGCTGGAAGGGACCTCAAGGAGCAGCCAGTTCCAACCCCCCTGCCATGGCCAGGGACACCTCACACTACAGCAGGTTGCTCACAGCCACAGCCAGCCTGGCTGCAAAAACCTCCAGGCAGGAGGCTTCCACCACCTCCCTGGGCAACCTCTGCCAGGCTCTCACCACCCTCATGGCCAACAACTTCTTCCTCACATCCAAGCTCAATCTCCCCATTTCTATTTTGTTTCCATCCCCCCCCAGTCCTACCACTCCCTGACACCCTCAAAAGTCCCTTCCCAGCTTTCTTGTGGCCCCCTTCAGATACTGGAAGGCCACATGAAGGTCTCCTGGCAGCCTTCTCATGGAGGGAGGTGAGACAATCCAGGTGAGATGAGACTCAGCAGTAATTGTGGCTGGCAAAGTTAGAGTTGTGCTTCCCATGTCAGGTCTCATGCATCAGAAATCTGTGTACTGCCTCCACCCTGGCCTGAGGGTTCAGCCAGCTGCAGGCTGCACACTGCTGCTCCTTGGGCTTTTCTCTACCAGGACAAGGGGAAAAAACCCTAAACCCCTCAAAAGTCCCTCCCCAGCTTTCTTAGAGCCCCCTTCAGATACTGGGAGGTCACAAGAAGGTCTCCTGGGAGCCTTCTCCTCTCCAGACTGAACAACCCCAACCCTTTCAATCTGCCTTTAGATTGCACAATACAAATCTGTGTGGAGAAAAAAAAAAAGCCCAAGCAACCAAACCCAAACCCAAGTGTGACTTAGTTTGGAGTCAGAAGGTTAGAAGCTGGAGAGATGCCTATGAACAAAAATCTCTTTTCTCCTTGTGGGTGTGCCCTTTGCAGCACAGCAAGGCCTGTGGGGACAGAGGGGATGGATGTGTGCTGAAGATTCTGTCATTAAGCAGCCTAGAGGCAACCAGAATTGAATGTCTCTTCTCCTCGGTGCCTGAGTTTGCAGCTTCCAGTGGCTTTTTAATGTACAGGCTGGGCTTTAGACCCAGTCAAACCCACGTGGTGCCCACTAAAGCCAAGCCCTGAGGAGGCACCCAAGTGGCACACACAAGACAACCACGTCCAGTCACAAGGGTTTATGAAAGGCAGGTCCTGCCTGGCTGGTCTGATCTCCTTCTACAACCAGGTGAGCTGCCTGGGGGAGTGAGGGAAGTGCTGTGGCCATTGTCTGCCTGGACTGCAGCAAAGCCTTTGGTGATGCCTCCCCCAGCATTCTCCTGCAGAAACTCCTGGCACAAGGCTTGGCTCAGTGCCCTCTGCACTGGGTAAGAAGCTGGCTGATGGCTGGGGGCAAAGAGTGGTGGGGAATGGAGCTGAACCTGGCTGGTACCCAGGCACCAGTAGTGTCCCCCAGGGCTCCCTCAGGCTCTCTCTGTGCTGGACTTTCTCAAGCAGTTCCCTGAGGTTCTTCCTGAACTGAGGGGCCCAGAACTGGACACAAGATTCCAGATGTGGCCTCCCCAGGGCAGAGCATAGGGGCAGGAGAACCTCTCTGGACCTTCTAACCACAGCCTTTCAGATGCGCCCCCCAGGATGGGGCCTTCATGGCCCCAAGGGCACATTGCTCTTGTGGATGGAGCTCAGGATTCCCCTCCACACCAAACAGCTGTGAGCTCTCATTCCTGTGCCTGCTGGCTTGGGGGCACAGCTAGGTGCTGGCAGAGCATGCTGCAGGGTTACCAGTAGGCTGAACATGAGCCAGCAGTGTGCCCAGGGGACCAAGAAGGCCAAGGGCATCCTGGCCTGCATCAGGAAGAGTGTGGCCAGCAGGAGCAGGGAAGTCATTGTGCCCTGTGCTCAGCACTGCTGAGGCCACACCTTGAGTTCTGTGTCCAGTTCTGGGCTCCTCAGTTTAGGAAAGATGTTGAGCTGCTGGAAGGTGTCCAGAGAAGGGCAACAAAGCTGGGGAGGGGTCTGGAGCACAGCCCTGTGAGGAGAGGCTGAGGGAGCTGGGGTTGCTCAGCCTGGAGAAGAGGAGGCTCAGGGGAGACCTTCTTGCTGTCTCCACTTCCCTGAAGGGAGGTTGTAGCCAGGTGGGGGTTGGTCTCTTCTGCCAGGCACCCAGCACCAGAACAAGAGGACACAGTCTCAGGCTGTGCCAGGGGAGGTTTGGGCTGGATGTGAGGAAAAAAATCATCCCAGAAAGAGTAATTACCCATTGGAATGTGCTGTCCAGGGAGGTGGTGGAGTCCCCATCCCTGGAGGTGTTTAGGAAGAGCCTGAATGGGGCACTTGGTGCCATGGTTTAGTTGATCAGATGGTGTTGGGTGATAGGTTGGACTTGATGGTCTCCAGGGTCTTTTCCAACCTGGTTATTTCTGTGATTCTTGCACCCCCTGACTTGCTCCAGTGTGGTTTTTTCCCTCTCCTTTTGGTTTTGGAGGGTTTGTGAGATGCTGGTGTGGGCTGTGTTTACGCAGGGAAAAGCTGGGATAATAAACACAGCCTTTAATTAGTGCTGAGGATGCAGAGGGCCCTAATCCCTCAGTGCCTGTTTAGACAGCTAAAGCCAAACAGCACTCTGCCTGCTGCTGCTGCTGCTGCTTCTCTTGGCTCAGTGGCTTTGGTGCCACCACCGTGGGGGGTGGTGAGTACTCCCTGCACCCTGAGGCTGCTCCTTTCCCCACCCCTTGGCCTCTGCTCTGGTTGGGTCCTGATGAAAGCTTTGCCCAGAGTGAAGACTGAATTGTCCGTGGTGGCTGCAAGGACAGGGCAGGGTGTGCCAGGCATGCATTGTGCTGGGTGACTTTGGGCATCTTTGAAGAGCCTCAAATAGAAGTGGGGAGATTGAGCTTGGATGTGAGGAAGAAGTTGTTGCCCATGAGGGTGGTGAGAGCCTGGCAGAGGTTGCCCAGGGAGGTGGTGGAAGCCTCCTGCCTGGAGGTGTTTGCAGCCAGGCTGGCTGTGGCTGTGAGCAACCTGCTGTAGTGTGAGGTGTCCCTGGCCATGGCAGGGGGGTTGGGACTGGATGATCCTTGAGGTCCCTTCCAAACCCTAATTCTATGATTCTGTGATTCTGTGATTCTATGATTCTATGGTTCTATGGTTCCCTGGTTCTGTGGTTCCCTGGTTCCATGGTTCCATGTTTCTATGTTCCTATGATTCTATGAAGGTGCAGCAGCCCTTCTGTCTGGCATCTGCTTTGCTCAGGGCCAGTGGCAGAGCCCTGCTGCTGTCTGCCTGGCTGGCAGAGGGGTGGCGGAGAGCTTTAGCAGGAGGCAGGGGCTGGGTGCACTCCTGTGCCTCCCCTGCCAGCAGCAGGCTCTGAAATGAGCAGAGTTGTTTTCCCTAACACCTCACCCAGGAGTGGCTGAGTGTTTGGTACTGCCTGGCTGCTCTTGCTGTTCCTCCCTGCAGGGAAGGGCACCGTTGTGCAGCTGAGCTCTGTCTCCCAGCATATGGATTTGCCCGAGGCAAGCTGAGTCTGGGCTGCTTTCTCACGGCTTGCACAGCCCTATAGGCAGCTTGGATTCCCTGGAAGCAGTGTGGAGTTAAAACACTACTTCCCCCTTCGTTTTCCTCATCTCCCAAGCTCCAGTGGGTGTCCTTCTGGTTGCCATCAGGCTGCTTGCAGCTGCAGAAGCTGCAGAAGTCAGAGCTGTGTGTCCCCAGCCCTGCTCCTCTGGCCAAACCCAATGTGCCCACACTGATGAAGAGGAAGCCTGAGGACAAGGAGCTCAGGGGCTGGCATGTGGGGATGAGAGGACTTGGACAGGCACAGACAGCGTCGCAGCAGCCTCCTGGTGCAGAACTTGTTCCTCACAGCCAATCTCCATCTGCTCTGCTCTCCTTTCAAACCCTTGCCCCTGGTGCTGTCCCTGCAGGCCTTTGTGCACAGTCCCTCTGCAGCCTTTTTGTAGCCCCTTCAGCTACTGGAAGGCTGCTCCTAGGTGGCTGCCTGGCCATGATCTGGGTCAGCTGGTTTTAGGTGACTCTGCTTGATCAGTGGCATTAGACCAGGGAGGCCTAAGAGAAGCCTTCCAGTACCTGAAGGGGCTATAAGAAGGATGCAGAGAGACTGTTTGCAAAGGCCTGCAGGGACAGCACCAGGTGCAAGGGTTTGAAAGGAGAGCAGAGCAGCTGGAGATTGGCTGTGAGGAACAAGTTCTGCCCCAGGAGGGCGGTGGAATACTGGAACAGGTTGCCCAGGGAGGTAGTTGAGGCCTCTTCCCTGCAGATATTCAAGGTGAGGCCCAGTGAGACCCTGGGCAACCTGATCTAGTGGGGGATGTCCCCACTAGACTGGACTGGATGAGCTTTGGAGGTCCCTCCTGGCCCAGACCATTCTGTGATTCTCTGATTGATTTGTGGTCAGTAGGCAGCCAAAGAACTCCAAACCACGTGGCTGTGATGGGATAAAGTCAGATGTTTCACCTTCAAAAGTGCTTTAGCAGTTGGAAAACTGATTTTTACCTTCACCTCCCCACCCCCTGGGCTGAGACTTGGTGACTGCTCCAGGAGGGGATCAAGGAACACAGTGATGTAAGCGAGAAGAGGCAGGCAGTGGCCAGTGGCCTTGGCCGCTCCGATACCAATCTTCACCTGGCTGCTGGAAAAGACCAGATGAAGGCAGGGAAATAAAAACAGTATCTGAGCTTGGGATCAGTGGAGAGGGTCAGGCCAAAACAGGGAGCTGAGTGTCTCTGAGCAAAGAACAAAACCTCTGCCGGGCAGCTAATGAGGGCTTTGAAGTCCTTCCGCTGCCCATCCGACTTGGAGGGACCCTTAGTAAGAGCTTCAAGGGCTGTTTAATAAAGCACTTGACTGGGGAAGGAGCAAATCTGTCATCAGGCTGACACAGAGTGCTTTTTGTTCCAGGTTTTTTGGGGGGTCAGCAGGGCTGGCAGCTCCCTTTTAATTGGCATGCTGTGCCTCTGGGTTCTCGGCGCTCCATCGATTGCTGGGGGAGCAAAACGCAGGGGCTTGGAAATTCCCTGTACAGCAACCGCTCTCTGGTTCTGTTTTGTTTAGCCCTGTGCTCTCCAAACAGATCATTTTTCTTTGCTCTGCTGGCAAATAGAATGTTTTGATTGAAAATTATACCAAATAATCACTTAAATGGGATCTTTAATGACAGGGAAGTTGGGGGGGGGGGGGGAGGGGGAAGAGGAGAAGGGGCAAAAAAGAGGTTGAAAGTATTTTTTTCCCATAGGAAAATCCTGCACTTTCCTCTTGGAGCCTAAGAAGGCTTTTAATGCTAGCACGAGGCTGCATTCTTCCTCCAGCCTCACTCCAAAAGTCAACACAGGGGTGGCACCCACGTGTGTGAGAGCCGTGGAGGTCGAGGTAGAGTGAGGCCCCAGGAGCTGTGATGCAAGAGAGATGCTCAGAGTAAGGACACTTCCCCTTGGTGCCATTGCAGTACAGGCTTTTCTCAGGCTCTCAGCCCTGCTGGAAGTTTGCAGGGTTAGACTGGAGAGTAGGAAACATTTTTCCCAGCAACAGTGGTCAGGCACTGGCTCAGGCTGCCCAGGGAGGTGGTGGAGTCCCCAAGCCTGGCTGTGTTTCAAGGTGGTTTGGATGTGGTGCTTGGGGCTCTGGTTTAGGGGTGAATCTTGCAGAGTAGGGTGAATGGTTGGGCTTGGTGATCCTGAGGGGCTTTGCCAACCTGAATGATTCTGATCCTGTGATTCCCTGTGGGGAGCTGACCTACTGGATGAGAAGCAAGCCTGGTGGGTGAGGTTGGACTTCATCACCAGCAGCACCCCACTGGCAGCTCCACACCAGGAGCTCCACACCAGCAGCTCTCCCCTGTTTGCCATCCTCTCCTGAGCAAATGGGCACCCAGAGGGACTTGCCTGCTGGCAGCCCATGGTGCTGCATGCAATGTGTCCTGCACTTCTAGGGCTTGACTTTTGACCTACTATTTGTCCACTGAAAGAATCAGAGAATTGTCAGGGCTGGAAGGGACCTCAAGGAGCAGCCAGTTCCACCCCACCTCCCATGGCCAGGGACACTTCACACTACAGCAGGTTGCTCACAGCCACAGCCAGCCTGGCTGCAAACACCTCCAGGCAGGAGGCTTCCACCACCTCCCTGGGCAACCTCTGCCAGGCTCTCACCACCCTCATGGGGAACAATTTCTTCCTCACATCCAATCTCAATCTCCCCACTTCTAGTTTTGTTCCATTCCCCCCAGTCCTATCACTCCCTGACTGCATCCAAAGCAGTGTGGCCAGAGCTGGAGAGAGGATCCTGCCCCTCTGCTCTGCTCTGGGGAGACCTCACCTGCGGGGCTGTGCCCAACTCTGGAGCCCTCAGCACAGAAACAACATGGACATGATGGAGCAGGTCAGAGGAGGCCACAAAGATGATCAGGGGATGGAGAACCTCTGCTATGAGGGAGCTGGGGGTGTTCAGCCTGAAGAAGAGAAGGCTCCAGGCAGACCTCACAGCAGCCTGCCAGGACCTGAACGGGCTGCATGAAGGCTGCAGAGGGACTGTGTCCAAAGGCATACAGGGACAGCAGCAGGGGCAAGGGTTTGAAAGGAGAGCAGAGCAGATGGAGATTAGCTGTGAGGAACAAGTTCTGCCCCAGGAGGCTGCTGCAACACTGCAAGAGGTTGCCCAGGGAGGGAGCTGAGGCTCCATGGCTGAAGCTGTTGAAGGTGAGGCTGGAGAAGGCTGTGAGCAACCTGCTGTGGTGGAGGATGTCCCTGCTGAGTGCAGGGGGTTGGGCTGGATGCCCTTTGGAAGTCCCTTCCATCCCAGACCATCCTATGTTTCTGTGAGTTCTCTCCTGCCTGGCAAGGATGGCTAACCACAGAATGTTGCCAACAGTACAGTCAGCAGATCTTAGGCTGTGAGGCAGCTCTTTTCAGCCTGGGCAATGGGCAGCCCACTGGGGTAGCTCTCATCTGGGCCATTTAAAAGAGCAGAGCAAGAGGAGGCAGTGAGGCCGCTGAGTCTGAGCAGCTTGGTGCTGTGTGCTGCAGCTGTCTGCACGCTGCCTCTCTCCCATCTATAATAGCCCAGTTTGCACTGCCATCCTGATTGACTTTCCCTCTTCTTCCCTCAGGGCTTCACAGCCTGGATGAGAGCCTTGACACAAATAGGTTTGCTTCCCAGAAGGATCCATCATGCAGGGATGGGAGATGAAAGAGGACCTGTTACAGGAGCTGTGTCAGAGCCTTGTTTGTCCTCCGGCGTCTTCGAGAGTTCATAGATTCACAAAATGGTTTAGGGTGGAAGGGATCCCAAAGATCATCCAGTTCCAACCCCATTGCCATGGGCAGGGACACCTCCCACCAGCCCAGGCTGCTCAAGGCCTCATCCAGCCTGGCCTTGAACACCTCCAGGGAGGAGGCAGCCACAGCCTCCCTAGGGAACCTGTGCACATGTCTCACCAGCCTCACTGGAAAGAATTTCTTCCTCATCTCCAGTCTCAGTCTGCCCTCCTCAAGTTTCAGTCCATGCTTCAGCCCTTGTTCTCACAGCCTGTCCCCACAGGGGAGGTTCTCCAGCCTTCTGCCCAGCAGGGCAGGGAGGGGATCCTGCCTCTCTGCTCTGCCCTGCTCAGACCCCACCTGCAGCACTGCCTCCAGTTCTGGGGCCCCCAGCACAAGAGGGACCTGGAGCTGCTGGAGAGGGTCCAGAGGAGGCCACAAAGGTGATCAGAGGGCTGCAGAACCTCCCCTGTGGGGACAGGCTGAGAGTTGGGGTTGTTCAGCCTGCAGAAGAGAAGTCTCTAGGGAGACTTCAGAGCAGCCTCCCAGTACCTGAAGGGAGCTACAAGAAAGCCAGGAAGGGACTTTTGCCAAGGGCTGGGAGTGATAGGATGAGAGGGAATGGATTGAAGCTTGAGGAGGGCAGATTGAGACTGGAGAGGAGGAAGAAGTTCTACAATGTGAGGCTGGTGAGATGTGAACAGGTTCCCTAGGGAGGCTGTGGCTGCCTCCTCCCTGGAGGTGTTCCAGACCAGGCTGGATGAGGCCTTGAGCAGCCTGGGCTGGTGTGAGGTGTCCCTGCCCATGGCAGGGGGGTTGGAACAAATGATCCTTGTGGTCCCTTCCAACCCTGGCTGATACTATGATCTTGAAGGTCCTTTCCAACCTAAACCATTCTATGAATCTATGAGTCCCCAGCAGGGATGCTCCCAGCACAGCCCTTGGTAATAGGCTTCTGTAGAGCAGAACTCAGAGGTTGCTTCTGGCAGTGACAGCAAGCAGGGAGCTCTGGCAAAACACAGACATCCAAATCCATCCCTGACTCTGTCACATCCAGCCAAGTTTTCTAAAGGCAGGGAAACTTTCCTCTTCCAGGAGATACTGAGCAGGGAATCCCACAAAGGGAGCATCTCAGTCCCCTCCCATAGTGTGCAGGGGATGATGTGAACTCTGGGTGGGTGACCAGGTGCAGGTTGCAGCAGGGAAGAGCTGCAGGACACAGGGATAGCGGCACAGTGCTGCAGTCCCAGAGGAAGGCTTGCAAGAGCCCTGGGAAGAGCCTGCTGCAGAGCCAGCAAGAGCCCTGGGAAGAGCCTGCTGCAGAGCCAGCAAGAGCAGATTAAACAAATAAGCTTGGAGTTATCAGCAGCCTTTGCATGGCCTTTCTGTGGAGCTAACAGAGCATTTCCTGCCCAGTTAGCCACAGCTCTGCAGAGTACCCTGAACTTGGCTCTTATCAGCACCCTGCTCTAGACAATAGGGCTCCTGTCACTGCTTCAGGCCTCCTTGCAATTAAAACAAACAGTAAATTAAATATTAAACACAGAAGTAGGGGAAAGGAAATTAATTGATTTTCCTAGAATCATAAAATGGTTTAGGTTGGAAGGGAGCTCAGAGCTCATCTCCTCCAAGCTCCCCACCATAAGCAAGGACACCTCTCAGCTCCACTCAGCTGCTCAAGGCCTCATCCAGCCTGGCCTTCAACAGCCCCAGCAAGGAGGCAGCCACAGCCTCCCTGGGCAGCCTGGGCCAGACTCTCACCACCCTCACACTCAACAACTTCTTCCTCAGCTCCACTCTAACCCTGCTCTGCCTCAGCTCCAAACCATTCCCCCTTGGCCTGGCTCCAGACCCCCTCAGCAAAAGTCTCTCTGCAGCCTTCCTGCAGGATGCCTTCAGCTCCTGGCAGGCAGCTCTGAGGTGCCCCTGGAGCCTTCTCTTCTGCATGCTGAACACCCCCAGCTCCCTCAGCCTGTGCTCACAGCAGAGCTGCTCCAGCCCTTGGAGCATCTTTGGGGCCCTCCTCTGGAGCCCCTCCATCAGATCCATGTCCTTTCTGTGTTGAGGGCTCCAGAGCTGGATGCAGTGCTCCAGGTAAGCTCTCACGTTGGTGGCAGAATCCCCTCTCTCAACCTGCTCGCCACTGGATTTCTACTTTAACAACAATCAGTCTCAAGTATGTGATGGTTTGGGGTCCTCCTAGGAGGCCACAAAAATGATCAGGGTCTGGAGTTGCTCTGCTCTGAGCACAGGGTGAAGGAGCTGGGGCTGTTCAACCTGCAGAAGAGAAGGCTCCAGGCAGACCTCACAGCAGCCTGCCAGGACCTGAAGGGGCTCCAAGAAGGCTGCAGAGGGACTGTGCCCAAAGGCCTGCAGGGACAGCACCAGGGGCAAGGGTTTGAAAGGAGAGCAGAGCAGATGGAGATTGGCTGTGAGGAACAAGTTCTGCCCCAGGAGGCTGTTGCAACACTGCAATAGGTTGCCCAGGGAGGGAGCTGAGGCTCCATGGCTGGAGCTGTTGAAGGTGAGGCTGGAGAAGGCTGTAAGCAAGCTGCTCTGGTGGAGGATGTCCCTGCTGAGTGCAGGGGGTTGGACTGGATGCCCTTTGGAGCTCCCTTCCAACCCAAGCCACTCCATGAGTGTAGCTATCACTGTTCCTATCAGCACTGAAAAATGAGCTTAGTTTCAGTTGTCTCCTCAGTGCCTGTAACTTTGTGCTGTGTATTTGCAGGGCTCCAGAAACCACTCAACACTTATTTGGACAACTTCAGGCTGCCTCTTGGTCTCAGATCTTCAAATGTTTCCTCTTTGGAGGCTTGGGGACTTGGATCCTTTCCCCTCTGTCTGCTTACTGACCTTGCTAATTAGGTGTTTAGTGCCATGCAAGCTTAGCAGCTGTGGGTTTGCCTCCTGGGTGAAACTGAGAACTGCTATGCAGGGCACAGGAGGCAGCTGAGCTGGGACTGCTCTGTACCTGGCAGCCAGTTTCCACCAAGCTGCAGGCTGTGGGCAGCACTGGGAACTACTTTTAAGTATCTATATACATGTTGGGTCACATGCTGAAGAAGCAGGTGGGCTGAGGTATGGAATGCTGAACTTCCACATGGGAATGATGAGGGGCAAAAAAACCTCCCCCCAAACCCAGAAACTTGAGTCAAGGGCTGCACCTCTCCTTAAACAGTCAGAGATTCCTGGACTGGTGTAGGTTGGAATGTTGGGAGGGACCTTGAAGATTATCTGGTTCCAGCCCCAGTGCGGGGCTGGGATCCTCTGTCTTAACTAGTGGTGTCCCCCAGGGATCAGTGCAGGGTCCAATCCTGTTCAGTATCTTTACTGAGGATCTGGATGAGGGGATTGAGTCCATCATCAGTAAATTTGCAGATGACACCAAGTTGGGAGGAGGAGTTGATCTGTTAGAGGGTAGAAGGGCCCTGACAGGCTGGACAGATGGGTAGAGTCCAACAGGATGGCATTCAACAAGTCCAAGTGCCAGGTGCTGCACTTTGGCCACAACAACCCTATGCAGAGCTACAGGCTGGGGTCAGAGTGGCTGGAGAGCAGCCAGGCAGATAGGAACCTGGGAGTACTGGTTGACAGCTGGCTGAACATGAGCCAGCAGTGTGCCCAGGTGGACAAGAAGGCCAATGGCATCCTGGCCTGCATAAAGAATAGTGTGGCCAGCAGGAGCAGGGAAGTCATTCTGCTAGGCCACACCTTGAGTCCTGTGTCCAGTTCTGGGCCCCTCAGTTTAAGAAGGATATTGAGACTCCTCTCCAGCAGCTCCAGGTCCCTCTTGTGCTGGAGGCCCCAGAACTGGAGGCAGTGCTGCAGGTGGAGTCTGAGCAGAGCAGAGAGACAGAATCCTTCTCTTCTCCAGGCTGAACAGTCCCAACTCTCTCAGCCTGTCCCCACAGGGGAGGTTCTGCAGCCCTCTGATCATCTCCATGTCCCTCCTCTGGCCCTGCTTGCCCTCTGATGGTGAGGCCCTCCTGGAGGCAGTGCAGAGCTGTGAGTTCAAGCATAGACATTTTTAGATCCCAGAAGCCATCAGATTCAGTGTGGAAAACAACATTTGCCTATGCTTTAAAACCAAACAAACCCAACCGAGCCCACAGGCACTTCTTCAAGGTGTCTGATGGTGATAGCTGAGCTCTTCCTTCCCCCATCCAGGCTATTCCACTGCCTCCAGGCCTTTTTCCCCTTTAAAATGGGATTTGGTTGTGTTTTCCACTTTCATCTTTGTGGATGGGTCCCTGTCTCAGGGTCCAGACAGGATGCTAATCCTTCAGCTCTCTCATGGCAGCATCATTCTCCTCTCAGTTTTTCTATTTCTCAGCATTAAATAGGTTTGCCAAGGGCTCATTTCCTGCCCCACCTTCCCCCTCCTCCACCCCCCCCCAGACCATTCATTCTCTAGGAGAACACCAGGAGCTCAGCAAGCTTCTAGAGCAAGACAGAAACATCACCAGAAAAGAGCCAGTGGCAAACCCTTGGCTGTGCTGCAGCAGCTGGAGAAGCAAACGTGCTGGGTTGTGGTACAGACCACGAGGCTTGAGAGCAGCCCTGAAGAAAAGGCTTTGGGGGTGCTGGGGGAGGAGAAGCTCCACAGGAGCCAGCAGTGAGCACTTGCAGCCCGGAGAGCCAAGCAGAGCCTGGGCTGCAGCAAGAGAAGTGTGGCCAGCAGGGCCAGGGAGGGGATTCTGCCCCTCTGCTCCACTCTGCTGAGACCACAGCTGCAGCTCTGTGTCCAGGTCTGGAGCCTCTGTGCCAGGAAGGATCTGGAGGTGCTGGAAGGTGTCCAGAGAAGGGCCACGAGGAGGAGCAGAGGGCTGGAGCTGCTCTGCTGTGAGGACAGACTGAGAGAGTTGAGATTGTGCAGTGTGGAGAGGAGAAGGCTCCCAGGAGACCTTCTTGTGGCCTTCCAGGATCTGCAGGGGGCTGCAAGAAAGCTGGGGAGGGACTTTTGAGGGTGTCAGGGAGTGATAGGACTGGGGGGGATGGAGCAAAACTAGAAGTGGGGAGATTGAGCTTAGATGTGAGGAAGAAGTTGTTGGCCATGAGGGTGGTGAGAGACTGGCAGAGGTTGCCCAGGGAGGTGGTGGAAGCCTCCTGCCTGGAGGTGTTTGCAGCCAGGCTGGCTGTGGCTGTGAGCAACCTGCTGTAGTGTGAGGTGTCCCTGGCCATGGCAGGGGGGTTGGAACTGTATGCTCCTTGAGGTCCCTTCCAGCCCTGACAATTCTCTGGTTCTATAAATGGCCATTTTGAAAAGAAGGAAGGAGGAATTCTAGAAAAGCAGTTAAAAAAAAAATTACTTTTTCTTATTCCTTACCAGAAACAATGCCTATTTTTTTAATTCCCCCCAGCCTGAATCTGCTGAGCAGGCTCCTCATTGTCTTTTATTTTTAGAAACAATTACTCTTAATTTCTTTTATGTTTGTTTGTTTGATTGTTGTTTTTTTTTAAGGCTGGCTTAATTTTAGGGTTTTTTGCTGTTGTTGCTGTTTTTTAATACAAATCCTTCTCACTTTCTGCCTCAGGGATTTGATTTTGGTACAGGCCTCCTGCCTGGAGGTGTTTGCAGCCAGGCTGGCTGTGGCTGTGAGCAACCTGCTGTAGTGTGAGGTGTCCCTGGCCATGGCAGGGGGGGTGGGACTGGATGAGCCTTGAGGTCCCTTCCAGCCCTGACAATTCTCTGACTCTATGGTATTTTGCTCCTCTCTTTTTTGATGCTTGGCCATGCTCTGCCTGCCTGTAATCTGTCTTCAGCTGAGGCTAGGAAAAGGAAACAAACCAAATACAAACACAAACCCTTCGGCCCTGCCCTTGTAAAGGATTTTCTGCACCAAGATTTCACAAGATGAGTGAAAATGAAACCCCCAATAACTCCAGAATGCTTCTCCTGAAGGCAGCAGCAGGAGGGGAAAGGCAATGACTCATCTGTTTACTTTAACAAAAAAAAAATAAGAGTCCTTTTTAAGAACTCCAATGCTGCTGATAAATGATTAGCATTTTGCTCCCCCCCACCCCCCTGCTCCAGCCTCCACTCTTAACTGCTGGCATGTCTGTAGCCTTGTGCTTGCTGTAGCATCTTGCTGCCAAATCCAGGGATTTACAGGTCTCAGGAGACCCTTGGGAGATTTTCTGCTTCCTTGCCTTGCCCATTTTTTAGCCTTTGTTTGTGGTGAGGGTTTTTTCTTTCCCTTCCCTTTTCTTCTGCCCCCTTTGCAGCTCTGTCAGGCCCACAAATTGTTGTTTTCTGTGTGAGCAAATCGTTTGTGCTGAATGCCAAAGCCAGCAGAGCTTTTGGTGTGCTCCCAGGCACAGACAGGTCCCCAGGCTGGGGTTCCTCACCCATTCCAGTCCTGCAGTGGTGCTGCTCTTCCTGACACCCTCACGCTGTCCCTGCATAGAATGGTCTGGGTTGGAAGGGAGCTCCAAAGGGCATCCAGTCCAACCCCCTGCACTCAGCAGGGACATCCTCCACCAGAGCAGCTTGCTCACAGCCTTCTCCAGACTCACCTTCAACAGCTCCAGCCATGGAGCCTCAACCACCACCATGGGCAACCTGTTGCAGTGTTGCAGCAGCCTCCTGGGGCAGAACTTGTTCCTCACAGCCAATCTCCATCTGCTCTGCTCTCCTTTCAAACCCTTGCCCCTGGTGCTGTCCCTGCAGGCCTTTGAGCACTCTGCAGCCTTCTTGTAGCCCCTTTGGGGACTGGAAGTCTGCTCTGAGATCTGCTGGGAGCCTTCTCTTCTGCAGGCTGAACACCCCCAGCTCCCTCAGCCTGTCCTTGTAAGAGAGATGTGTTCCAGTACCCCAATCATCTTCGTGGCCCTCTTCTGGCCCTTTCCATCACATACCCCAGGATGCCCTTGGCCGCCTTTGCCACAAGACCACATTGCTGGCTCAGGGGCATCCTTCTGTCCAGCAATACTCCCAGGTCCCTTTCCCCTGTGCTGCTCTCCAATAGGTCAGATGTGGGGAACTGACTCCCTCCCTACTGGCCAGGCCAGCTGGGCAGGAGCACTGCAACGGGTTTTGCTTGCAGGGGAAGAGGAATGAACTGCGTGCAGGTGAAAAAAGCTGTGGATTTGGGGTGTGCTGGTGCTTTCCCATGGTAACAGAGTTGCCACTGGAGGGGTTTCCATGGTGATGATTGCCATGGCAGGATGCACAGCACGTTCCCTGAGCGGCACAGGCGGTGCCAGGCAGAGCGGGCAGCCCCCAGCCCAAGTCTGCTGGCAGCAGAGATGTCTTTATCCTTGGAGATAAAGACGTTGGCACAGCACCAGTCATTTGCTGCCCTTCTCTGTTTCAGCTGGGGCAGGATGTGAGTCTTTGTATTTTAGGAAGCAGGCTGCAGATTTCAGCATGGTCCCTCACTGAAACCATCTCTGCCCCTTTTCAGTTGCCACTTGCTTGGTGGCTCTCAAGGGTTGTGCTGTCCAAGTCCATTGGAAGTGGCTTTGATATTTATTGATTTATTTATTTAACTGTTGCTATCCTTCAGGTCTTTAGTGACTCCAGTGGCTGCTTCCCATCACTGCCTGTGTGGGCAGGGATTTGGGGTTTGCTCTGCTGTTGCCTGCACGCAGCTGGTTTCGGAGGGTGCTTGCCTCCGAGTCAGTCCCACCAGGGTGAGAAGGGGCCAAGCACTGCAGAGGGACCAGGACCCATTTGCCCACACGGCAGAGCAGCATTTCTTAGCTGTGATATTTTTAGCAGTGTTTGTTTAGGGCCTTTTGTTGTTGTTGTTGAGTGAAACCAGCAACACAGTCGCTCAGGCTCTGCTGCACGCTGTGGGTAGATGAAGCTTTGTTTAAAAACGTGAAATGGATGGCCTGAAGTCCTCCTTTCAGCCTGTGTACTGCTGAAGGGTTTAAGGGAGGGTTTGGGTGGTGTGATTTTTTTTTGTGTATGGCTGCAGAGAGTCTTTGAGGCCTTTTAAATTATCTGTGTTTACTGCTAAATAGAAGTCCCTCCAAACTCTTCGTCCAGCACTTGCAGCTGTGTGTGTGCAGCTCTGCCTCTCCCTTGCACACTATCACAGAGCCCTTAGGGCTGATGCCTGCAAGTTGTTTAACAGCTTTTGGGGTGCTGCTGGGGGCGGGGAGGGGGAATATTTTTAAAGGGCAAATATTATTGTAAGGAGGTGATTGATGTGGTGCCTAAACCAACAAAAACCCAAAGCATCTTTCTGGCTTGCAGGCCGAATAATGTGGGTGCCGGCGCCGCTGGCAGCCCGGAGCCACCGCGGGTCCCGCTGACGGCGATGTGAAAGGCGGCAGCCCTGGCCGAGCCCCGGAAGCCCTGCGAGATGGAGGAGCTCTACAAGGACACCCCCAACCTCCCCATGGACGTCACCAGCCCGCCCTCGGCCATGGCCAACAACAAGCTGGAGAACGGAGTGGCGCAGCTGATAACGGCCGAAGCCTGGAACATCAACTCCGCCGACCTGATGAAGAAGGCTCTGTCGCCGCTGGTGACGGTGCCCGCGCCCTCCATCCTGACGCCGCCGGCCGAGTCGCAGAGCGGGGTGGCCCTGAAGGTGGCCGCCACGGTGCTGCAGCCCATTTGCCTGGGGGACAGCCCCGTGGTGCTGCCCATCCACCTGCAGGTGGCCGGCAGCGCCGCCCCCCCGCAGATGCCAGCCGCCGGCACCTCCACCCCCTACGTGATGACCACCCAGGGCCCCGTCCCGTTGCCCGTCCTCCTGGAACAGCACGTCTTCCAGCACCTCAATTCGCCCCTGGGGCTGCCCCCGGGGGCTGCCTGCCCCGCCAGCCCCCTGCACGCCGGCCTCTTCCCGGGGGCCGCCACCCCCGTCGGGCAGCCCCAGCTCCTAGACCCCAAGCCCTCCGGCCAAGCGCAGGAGCCGGTCCTGCCCCCTGTCTTTCAAACGCCGGGCTTCGCCGCCGTCCTTCAGGACCTCTTTCCCTCGCAGGGCAGCCTGGGCTCTGCCGCCCCTTGCCAGCCTCCCCCCGACTACGCCGGCCTCCCGCCGCAGGCCTTCGGGTCGCCCCTCTCCCCTCTGGTGCCCCCCGCCACGCTGCTGGTGCCCTACCCGGTCATCGTGCCCCTGCCCGTCCCCGTCCCCATCCCCATCCCCGTCCCCATCCCCGTGCCTCACGGCACAGAGACCAAGGCGGCCCCCGACCCGCCCAAGCCGCCGCTCTTCACCCCCCACCCCTGCAAGGGGACCCAGACCCCCCTGGAGAAAGAAGAGACGAAACCCCTGGAGCTGCCGCAGCCCCGGGAGTTGCCGCAGCTGAGCCGTCACACCGTCATCAAGATGGGCGGCGAGAACGAAGCGCTGGACCTCTCCATGAAGGGGCCGCCCGCGCCCCGTGCCCCCGAACCTGCCCTGCCGCCGCCCGACGACGGAGCCCTGGACCTGTCCCTCACCTCCTGCCGCAAGCCGGGGGGACCCCACGGGGAGGCGGCCGGCAGCGGCCCCAGCGCCGCCGCCGAGGCCGGGGCGCACCCTGCGCCGGACAAGCTCTCGGTCCCGGCCGCTCCCTTCGTCCCCTGCAAGCCTCAGGAGGCTGCGGGCAAAGCGGAGGGCAGGGGTCCAGGCGGGGGCCAGGCGGAGCTGCTGCGGCAGCCGCAGAAGTGGCTGATGGAGCAGGCGGGCAGGGCGAGCTGCGAGCCCAAGGCCGGCAACAACATCGAGATCGTCAGCACCTCGCAGACCGCCAAAGTCATCGTCTCCGTCAAGGACGCCGTGCCCACCATCTTCTGCGGCAAGATCAAGGGCCTCTCGGGGGTGTCCACCAAAAACTTTTCTTTCAAAAGGGACCTGCCCCAGGACTCGGTGCTGCAGTGCTACGACGTGAAGAGCCCCCCGGAGCCCCGGGACGGCGCCGAGGCCCTCAGGAAACCGGTCAAAAACAGGAGCGTTAAGCTAAAGAAAATGAACTCCCCGGAGATCCACATCCTGCCGATCAAGAAGCAGCGGCTCGCGGCCTTTTTTCCAAGGAAGTAAATTATGGCTTTTTAGAATTTTAAGATTATTATGAGAAAGAAAAAGAGGGAAAAAAAATCCACAAACAATAATAAATAATAAAAAAATGCACTTGGGTTTGAAACTCAGTTAAAAACTTTTAAACTTATCTTTGTAAGTTATTTTTTGGGAAGGGGAGAAGGGGGGAGGGCAAAAAAAAAAACTGGGGAGAAAAGGATGGGATGGAGAGGGCCGGGGTTGGTTGGTTGGTTTGAGTTGGGTTTTCCCCTCCGTGTTGGTTGGTTTGGTACTAAATTTTGACCTTGTTCGGTCTTGTGTAGGTTTTTTTCCTCCTCCTTGGTATTTTTTGTTACCAAATTTTGACCTTGTTTGGTTTTGGTTTGGTTTTTTTCCCTCATCCTTGGTATTTTTTGTTACCAAATGTTGACCTTGTTTGGTTTTGGTTTTTCCCCCTCCTTGTTAATTTTTTGTTTGTTACCAAATTTTGACCTTGTTTTGTTTGGGTTTGGTTTTTTCCCCCCTCATTTTTTGGTGTGTTACCAAATTTTGACCTTGTTTTGTTTGGATTTGGTTTTTTCTCCCCTAATTTTTTGGTTTGTTACCAAATTTTGACCTTGTTTTGGTTTTTTTCCCCCTCCTTGTTATTTTTTGTTACCAAATTTTTACCTTGTTTGGTTTTGGTTTTTCCCCCTCCTTGTTAGTTTTTTGTTTGTTACCAAATTTTGACCTTGTTTGGTTTTGGTTTGGTTTTTTTCCCTCATCCTTGGTATTTTTTGTTACCAAATTTTTACCTTGTTTGGTTTTGGTTTTTCCCCCTCCTTGTTAGTTTTTTGTTTGTTACCAAATTTTGACCTTGTTTTATTTGGATTTGTTTTTTTCCCCCCTCATTTTTTGGTTTGTTACTAAATTTTGACCTTGTTTTGGTTTTTTCCCCTCCTTGTTATTTATTGTTACCAAATTTTGACCTTGTTTTGGTTTTTCCCCCTCCTTGTTATTTATTGTTACCAAATTTTGACCTTGTTTTGGTTTCTTCCCCCCTCCTTGTTATTTTTTGCTACCAAATTATGACCTCATTTGGTTTTGTTTTTTCCCCTCCTTGCTATTTTTTATCACCAAATTTTGACCTTGTTTGGCTTTATTTTTTTCCCCTCTTTGTTGTGTTTTGTTACCAAATCTTGACCTTGTTTGGTTTGTTTTTTTCCCCTCCTGGTTATTTTTATTACCAAATCTTGACCTTGTTTGGCTTTAGTTTTTTCCCCTCTTTGTTATGTTTTGTTACCACATCTTGACCTTGTTTGGTTTGGTTTTTTCCCCTCCTGGTTATTTTTTATTACCAAATCTTGATCCTGTTTGGTTTGGTTTTTCCACTCCTTGTTATTTTTTATCACCAAATTTTGACCTTCTTTGGGTTTGGTTTTTTTTCCCCTCCTGGTTATTTTTTTAATCACCATTTTGACCTTCTTTGCTTTTACTTTTTTCCCCCTCCTTGTTATTTTTTGTTTTGTTTCTTTTCTTACCAAATTCTGACCCTGTGTGTGCGTGTGTGTTTTGTTTGGGTTTGGGATTTTTTTTATTTCGTGGGAAAATGAATTAAAAAGAGAGGGGAGAAAAAAAAAAGAAAAGCAAAGCTATTTTTCAAGCAGATTGCACATTTTGCAGCTTTAACGGGAAGCAAAGGGATGAGCCAGAAGGGTAAGAGCTATTTTCACTGCCGTCAAGTGCTTTGATGATGTAATTCCTTCATACTGGTCAGAATGGAAGTTTCAGAAATAAATGTTTGTATGTGCTAATTGCAGCTTCTTTTTGGGGGAGGGAGGGTGGGGTGCCGGGGGGGGGGAGGTCAGTTTTGAAACTGGCAAAAAGTCAGCTTGGAAAGCACCAGCGGCTGACGCGGGAGGGATGGGCCCGAAGTGGTTAAAGCAAGAAGCAGCAGGAGGCTGAGGAAGATCAAATAGCTCCCACAGCAGGACGCCAGAGCTGCTAAAGAGGTGCCCACTGCAGGAGTGAGAAGGAGCAAGCGGCGCAGCCTGCTGCACACCTGAGGCCACCTGCACCCTGAGAGAGCCGGCTTAGAATATTCAGTAATGGTATCGGGCACTGAAAGGAGAGAAGCCTGCAAATCATAGCAGCACAGAACAGCTTAGGCTGGAAGACACCTTCGAGATCACAGCGTCACAGTACAGGAGAGGTTGGAAGGGACCTCCAGAGATCATTCAGTCCAACCCCTGCCCGAGCAGGAGCACCCAGGGTAATCCACACAGGAATGCATCCAGGTGGGGTTTGAATGTGTCCAGAGAAGGAGACTCCACAACCTCTCTGGGCAGCCTGCTCCAATGCTACTGTTCCATCTACTCCAGAGTTACTGTTCCATCTACTCCAGAGCTACTGTTCCAGGGCTACTGTTCCATCTACTCCAGAGCTACTGTTCCAGGGCTACTGTTCCATCTACTCCAGAGCTACTGTTCCATCTACTCCAGAGCTACTGTTCCAGAGCTACTGTTCCATCTACTCCAGAGCTACTGTTCCAGAGCTACTGTTCCATCTACTCCAGAGCTGCTGTTCCAGAGCTACTGTTCCATCTACTCCAGAGCTACTGTTCCAGGGCTACTGTTCCATCTACTCCAGAGCTACTGTTCCAGGGCTACTGTTCCATCTACTCCAGAGCTACTGTTCCAGGGCTACTGTTCCATCTACTCCAGAGCTACTGTTCCAGATCTACTGTTCCATCTACTCCAGAGCTACTGTTCCAGGGCTACTGTTCCATCTACTCCAGAGCTACTGTTCCATCTACTCCAGAGCTACTGTTCCAGGGCTACTGTTCCATCTACTCCAGAGCTACTGTTCCAGAGCTACTTTTCCATCTACTCCAGAGCTACTGTTCCAGAGCTACTGTTCCATCTACTCCAACCTCCCTGCCAGGGGCAAGGACACCTCACTTAGACAATCAGCAGAAGTCACTTGTGTGGGTGGCAGTGGAAGGCAAATCCCATTTCCCCCCCATCCTGACACAAAACCAAGCTGTTGCTGGTGTCTCTGATGGCTGAAACCACCCCAGATAAAAGAGCAGAACCTGTGGAACATCATCCCTCAGCAGTGTATGAGCTGCCCACACAATGGGAATGGACCATGGAAACCAAAGCTCTGGCAGGTGACAGCTTTGCACTCGGTGCATGGAAAGGACCTGGAGATGCATTTCTGGCTGGTGGCTTCTCAAGTACCCACAGCTGGCTTGCACAAAGCCATCCCAACAGGAGGAGGGACCTGAGAGCAGTTTGTGGTGGGTGCTGCGTGCTTTGTGGCTGTCCCTGGTTAGAGGGAAAAACTCATTTTGGGTTACTGTTGCAAATGATTTGTTCCCATCCCTACTCCACTGCTGTCTGAATAAACATAGCCATTGTCAACCCATCAGCTGGGTGCCCCATGCATGCTAACTCTACCATCCTTTACCTAGCTGCAGCCAAGCCACTTCCAAGTCTCCTCTTGGACAGCTTTGGGAAGTTTCTGCAGTTGTTCATGGCCAGCAGGTTGAGAGAGATGATTCTGCCACTTTGCTTTGGTTAAGACCTCACCTGGGGTGCTGTGTCCAGCTCTGAAGCACTCAACACAGGAAGAATATGGACCTGATGGAGGAGGTCCAGAGGGGGCCATGAAGATGATCAAAGGATAAAGCAGCTCTGCTATGAGGACAGGCTGAGGGAGCTGGGGGTGTGCAGCCTGGAGAAGAGAAGGCTCCAGGCAGACCTCACAGCAGCCTTCCAGTACCTGAAGGAGCTACAAGAAGGCTGCAGAGGGACTGTGCCCAAAGGCTTGCAGGGACAGCACCAGGGGCAAGGGTTTGAAAGGAGAGCAGAGCAGATGGAGATTGGCTGTGAGGAACAAGTTCTGCCCCAGGAGGCTGCTGCAAGACTGCAACAGGTTGCCCAGGGAGGGAGCTGAGGCTCCACGGCTGGAGCTGTTGAAGGTGAGGCTGGAGAAGGCTGTGAGCAAGCTGCTCTAGTGGAGGATGTCCCTGCTGAGTGCAGGGGGTTGGACTGGATGCCCTCTGGAGCTCCCTTCCAGCCCAAGCCATTCTAAATGAGCAGCTGTGCAGAGAGGCAGCTGTAGGGCTAGCAGTGTTATCCCATCCTCAGGCACTGCTACCATGCCAACATCTCTTGAAACTTTTGGTGCCAACAGACACCAATTTGGTCTTTAGCAAATGCAGCTGCAGGAGGTGGTCAACAAAGGCATTTCTTGGGCTTAGGTAGCAGACAGGGGCCTTGCACAGAAGCACAGCACCAGATGCAGTCAGAGCCTTGCTTTTAAAGCTTTCTTTCCTCCCCCCTCAGCTGGCAGCACTGACACTGCTCAGAGGAGTGTGAAGTGGTGATGGCTTCATTCAGCTTTAGTTCTCTGCCTCTGCTTCTGACAAGAGTTCCTTCTTCAACTGAAAATCCTCTCTGCTGCTTTGGTTTTTGCTCCTTCCAAGAAGCAGTGCTGCTGAAATGTGGCAGACTCTGCTGGGTGCACTGCAGAGGCTCAGGGTTTCAGCATCCCTTGGGAGCACTGCCCCACTCTGCTTCAGCTGAGCCCCTTCCAGACTGTCAAAAAAAGCCCCAACAAAAGCCAAACAACCTGCTGAAAACCATCCTTTCCCCCAGGGCTACCCCAGATGATTTAAGAAGGAGGAGGTCACCCCCTTAGCTGCTGTCATTTTCACTTTGTGGCTGACAGAAACCTTCAAAAGAAGTTTCTGGGATTAGGTTTTTTGGTTTAGTTTGAGGGGTTTTTTAATTTAAGAAAACCACAACATGTGCTTCTCACACTGCTGGGTGCTCTTCCTGCCACCCTTTGTGCAAGCATCTTCCCCCACAGCAGCCTCAGCAGCGGTGGGGAGGGCACCCAGCCTCTGCAGACCTCTCCTGCCAGCACCCACAACAGGCCTGGCAGTGATGCTGGCTGCAGCTTGAGGAGGTTTGCTCCTCCTCTCCTGCCTCAGCTTTGGTGCTCCCAGGTTAACTTCAGCACCCAGGCTACCTCCCAGCCTGCTCTGGGCTGGTGGAACTGAATTTAGGCCACAGAAAGCCCAAGCACAGATGAGGCTCAATCAGCTCAATGCCACTACAAAGCCATACGAGCACTTTCCAAACCCCCAGTGCCTAGGGGTAACTCATTCACTTTCAAGCTAACTGGTACCAGTTGCAAAGGCAGAGCAGAGCAGCAGCCATACAGAGCCCTCTTCCCCCCAGGCCACAAGAAGATTAACTGCAACTTCCTCTCTCTGAAACAATGTTGAAGAAAACCAGAGCAGGCACCAAATATCCTAGCATCCCCCTTTGCCTTGCCCACAGCTGGTCCTCCCCTGGCTTTGTGGGGCTGCCTACAGAAGGACCAAGCTGCACAGTGCTGCTGATCACCACAAGGCTGAAGACACCCCACTAGAATTACAGAATTGTCAAGAGTTGGAAGGGACCTCAAGGATCATCCAGTTCCAAGCCCAGGAACCCCAGGGACACCTCACACTACAGCAGGTTGCTCACAGCCACATCCAGCCTGGCTGCAAAAACCTCCAGGCAGGAGGCTGCCACCACCTCCCTGGGCAACCTCTGACAGACACTCACCACTCTCATGGGGAACAACTTCTTCCTACCATCCAATCTGAATCTACTCATTTCTATTTGTGTTCTTTTCCCCCTACAGACTGAGCTCACCTGCCCACCAGCTACAGGGCTTCCCACTGCTTAAACTACAGTGGCAAGAGAGGTATTCACAGAATCAGCCAGGTTGGAATAGACCTCAGAGATCATCAAGTCCAACCCTATCTATCAACCCAACCCTATCTAATCAACCAGACCATGTCACTGAGTGCTTCTTCCAGGCTCTTCCTGAACACCTCCAGGGACACTGACCCCACCACCTCCCTGGAGGCCCATCCCAATGGCCAATCTCTCCAATCTCTCTTTCTGGAAAGAACAACTTGCTCAGATCCAGCCCAAACCTCCCCTGGCACAGCTTGAGACTGTGTCCTCTTGTTCTGGTACTGGGTGCCTGGGAGAAGAGACCAACCCCCTCCTGGCTACAACCTTCCTTCAGGGAGTTGGAGAGAGCAAGAAGGTCTCCCCTGAGCCTCCTCTTCTCCAGGCTAAGCAACCCCAGCTCCCTCAGCCTCTCCTCACAGGGCTGTGCTCCAGACCCCTCCCCAGCTTTGTTGCCCTTCTCTGGACACCTTCCAGCAGCTCAACATCTTTCCTAAAGTGAGGGGCCCAGAACTGGACACAGGACTCAAGGTGTGGCCTCAGCAGTGCTGAGCACAGGGCACAATGACTTCCCTGCTCCTGCTGGCCACACTCTTCCTGATGCAGGACAGGATGCCATTGGCCTTCTTGGCCACCTGGGCACACTGCTGGCTCCTGTTCAGCCTGCTCTCAACCAGTCCCCCCAGGTCCCTTTCTGCCTGGCTGCTCTCCAGCCACTCTGACCCCAGCCTGCAGCACTGCATGGGGTTGTTGTGGCCAATGTCTAGAACCTGGCATTTGGATGTGTTCAATCTCCTGCCCTTGGACTCTGCCCATCTGTCCAGCCTGGCAAGGTCCTTCTGCAGAGCTCTCCTGCCCTCTAACAGATTGACTCCTGCTCCAGCTTGGTGTCATCTGGAAACCCTGCTACCCTTTCATGTCAACCCAGCCTCCCCAGCTGTGCCATGCAAGGAGGAGCCACACCCTGGCACCTCTCCTGAGGCTTAATCCTGTAGGGCAATTGACACTAAGCAGAAGCTGTTTGCCTCCCACCCTCCCTTGCATGTCCCTACATCCCCTTGGCATGGGGGAGAAGCAACCACAGAGCAAGGCACTTAATTACACCAAGGCTGAGGACTTCCACCCTCTCCTCCTCCTTGCCCCTAGCAGCAATTAGAGATTTTGTACCTTGGGCCATTAATTTTCTACAGGGCTACATCTGAACTGCTCCTGAAACTTGTGTGTGAGGAAAAAGGCAGAGCAGCAGCCCTGATAGATGGAGCTTCCCTTGCTGCTGGCTGTTAATGGAGACATTAATACCCTCCTGTGAAGCTGAAGGGAAAGGCATTAAGCCATAATGGTGGGAGGAAGATATTTTACACTGATGGGGACATGCGAGGCAGAGGAGCAGAGAGAGAGAGCTCCTGCAGACCCTCAGGGGCACCCCTTGTTGACTCCAAGCTTTGACTTGCACTTTGGGAGTGGGCTTTGATCAGGGGAGGTGGGGGAGAGTTGTATAAGTGGATTACCCTTTCCCTCTGCACTCTTTCCCCACATCAGGCCTACAGGGCCTTTGCAGAAAGGCAGACACTGAATCCAAAGAGGGGAGGAACAGGGCTACAGACCACAGGTACATGGTAGCTTCAGGGGTAGGAGAGCTCAGATGCACCAGCCCAGAGCTTTCCTCCAGGGGACAGCCTTCCCCCTCTGCTGCCCAAGGCATGGCCCTGGGCTCCAGGGGACAGCCTTCCCCCTCTGCTGCCCATGGCATGGCCCTGGGCTCCAGGGGAGCACAGCTAAGGCTTTGGCACATGAATAAATCCCAGAGAAGAAGGAGCAGATTCTCAGCCAGAGAGCTCACCTGGGCTGTGCAGGCTTGAGGCTGGGAACAGAGAAGCAGTTAGGCAAGACACAGACAATTGTGAGTATGAGGAAAAGGGGAAGATGAAAGTTGGCAGTGGAAGCCAGGAGCCAGCCAGAGAATGAAAAGGAGAACCAAAGCTGTGGCCCTTGGCCATCAGACAGAGGACAGGAAGATGCTGGCCTCAAGGACAAGGCTCCAGAGAAGGTGGAAAGAAAGGTGAAAAGAAAGGTGAGCAGAGAGTGCTGGGAGGGGAAAGCTTTCTGGAGCTGAAGGCAGCTGAGGAGTGAGAGCAGGGGGAGACCATGCATCAAACCCCAACATGCAGAGCACACAGGGCAGTGTGTGCTGATACTGCTGTCCTGGCACAGCAGGTGATGGGGGAGAGCAGCAGCACAGCCAGCCTGGCAGGAAGTGGAAGGGGAACAGCCCAGGCATCCATTTCTGCACAGCACACACCTGGGCAGGCATGGCCCAGGCTCTCCCACCACCCATGCTCCTCTAACGGTGACACACCAACATGCTCCTGATCACAGACTCATGCAGTCATGCAGGTTGGGAAAGACCCTCAGGATCACCAAGTCAAACCATCAACCCTGCTCTGCCAAGGTCACCACTAAACCATATCCCCAAACACCACATCTGAACCACCTTTAAACACCTCCAGGGATGGTGACTCCACCACCTCCCTGGGCAGCCTCTGCCAGTCCTTGACCACTCTTGCAGGGCAAAATACTTTTCCTCATGTCCAGGTTAAATCTCCCCTGGTGCAATCTGAGGCTGTTCCCTCTTGTTCTCTCACTAATTCCCTATGAGAAGAGCACCAACCTCTCTACATTGTCCTTTCAGGTAGTTGTAGAGGGCAGTGAGGTCTCCCATCAGCCACCTCCTCCTCACACTAAACATCCCCAGTTCCCTCAGCTGCTCTTCATCAGGCTCATTCTCTGGGCTCTACACCAGCTTAGCTGCACTTCTCTGTGCCCACCCCAGCCCCTCAGTGCCAACTTTTCCTTTTTAACCACTCCTGCCCATTTCCTGCCCAACCCCTACCCTGGAGCCAGCATTACGTTTTCAGCTCCTCACACATCCTGGCAAAGGTCTGCCCCCTCTTGCATGCAAAAAGTCTTCAGGGGCAAGTGGATGGCACAGAAAGTGGCCCCTGAGCAGCAGAGGCAGCGATTCAGAGCAAGTCTGCATCCCCCTGGCTGGCAGAGGCACCTCAGGACAGCGATCTGCCGGCAGCAGAGGAGCCGTTAGCAGAAGAGCCCTGCTGAAGGCTCCCAGACAATGCAAACAGCATAAACCAACATTGCACAATATCCTGCTGCCAGATGGTTTCGTTCCTTGGCTTGTTTTATTTTCCTGCTCAAGTTTATAAAAACATGCTGCAGGGCCCCCAGCCCTCCTCCTGCTCTGCCCGGGATCAGCTCCTGCCCTCCCCCTGAGCAGCCAGCCTGCCACCACCGCAGCCACTGCCTTACCACCTTCCTTGCTGCAGTTCTCTTTGCCTCTCACCTTTCACTTTTCTTCCCCCCTCCTCCTATTTGCAGCTACATTTTCCTTCGACTCTACCACAGGCTCTAAACGCTAAAGTCTGCAGTTCAGAGCACTCTGGGGCAGTCATGGCATGGCTCAGGCTGGAAGGGGCCTCGGAGATCATCTCCTCCAAGCTCCCCACCATGCCCAGGGACACCTCTCAGCTCCACTCAGCTGCTCAAGGCCTCATCCAGCCTGGCCTTCAACACCCCCAGGCAGGAGGCAGCCACAGCCTCCCTGGGCAGCCTGTGCCAGACTCACACTCAACAACTTCTTCCTCAGATCCAGTCTGAGCTTACTCTCCCTCAGCTTCAAACCATTCCCCCTCGGCCTGGCTCCAGATACCCTCAGGAAAAGTCTCTCTGCAGCCTTCCTGCAGGATCCCTTCAGCTACTGACAGGCAGCTCTGGAGCTGAAGGCAGCTGAGGAGAGCAGGGGGAGACCATGCATCAAACCCCAACATGCAGAGCACACAGGGCAGTGTGGCCCTGATGCTGCTGTCCTGGTACAGCAAGTGATGGGAGAGAGCAGCAGCACAGCCAGGTCCCCCTGGAGACTTCTCTTCTCCAGGCTGAACACTCCCAGCTCCCTCAGCCTATCTTCATAGCAGAGGTGCTCCAGCCCTTTGATCATCTTTGTGACCTCCTCTGGACTCACTCCAGCAGCTCTGTGTCAAACCATTCTGCTTAGTCCTACCACTGGAACCCCTTCAATCCTGTTCCAACTCAGCAGACAGAAGGAGATGCTCCTATCTTTTGGACCAGGTTCACACATCTAATGTTGGAATCCAATGCTCATTCAATGTTCATTTCACTCTGTGACAGCCACCCAAGCTTCTGCAAGCTGTCAAAAGCTGCCACATGCCAGGTGAGAGCTCCCCTTGCCTCCACAAATGGCATTCACACAGGTACACAACACCAAAAAGGGACAGCCACAGCCATGAACCAACTCTTTTATTTGCTGCTGACAGATGAGAACATCCCATAAGAAAATAAAGCACAACATCCCCCCCCCCATCTGCCTGCTACAACACTGGCAACCCTTGGACCTCAGGCTGTAGCACCCAGTGAAATCCTGGTGCTGCCAGACATCACAGTGGCTGCACAGAAAGCCTGCAACAGATCTGTTGATGCCCATCACAGTGTGCCATGGACAACAGCAACAAAAGGACAGGAATTTAAGCCTCTCTGGTTTTAGCTCTGCCAATGGTTAAGGTGAAAAATGAGAACCTTTCCCAGTCAATTGCTTCCACTTCAAGCATAAGAGATCATTTGGGGGTTTTTTATGCCCCAGCAATCCAGCATAATAAAATGTGGAAGAAGCAAGGTACAGAGAAGACACTGAGCATGTGGGGCATGATGTTTTCCTTCTTATAGAGCTGCTTGCCCCAGCAATCCAGCATAATAAAATGTGGAAGTAAGGTACAGAGAAGACACTGAGCATGTGGGGCATGATGCTTTCCTTCTTATAGAGCTGTTTGCCCCAGCAATCCAGCATAATAAAATGTGGAAGAAGCAAGGTACAGAGAAGACACTGAGCATGTGGGGCATGATGCTTTCTTCCTTATGCAGGTAACTGTTTGCCCCAGCAATCCAGCCAGGATTTTCCTCACACAAAGAGAAAAAATCTTCAGCTCCTCCACTTTTCCTACCAGCCAGAGCACCCTTGTGGCATTCACCCAAGCACAAGATGCACCACAAAATATGTGCCAACCAAACTAAAAGGAGGTGACTCTGAGCATCCAAGGCCTGATGGTGCCACAACAAAAGCAACCCTCCAGGTCCCAGTGACTTGCTGAATTCAAATGGCATCACAGTCCCTTGGAGCCACACCAGAATGATTGTGCAGCGGCATCTCAGTGCTGGCACCTGAGGAGCAGCAGACTACTGGGAAAGGAATTTGTGTGGGGGGGAAAAATACATTTGGACTGTTATGTTTTCCTATCAAAAGGCTATTAAGAAATACAATAAACTATTTTAGGGCTCCACCTTCCCATAGCACCACCTTCCCTTTTTACCACCTGGCTGTTACAGTACATTCAGTTTCCTACACACAAAGTAGAGTTGCTTGTCCCTGATGCACATCACACTTGGCAGTGACAATAAACTGCTTCACTATCACTACTAAGGCTTGCAGCTGATGCAAAGAGCAACAATTTTACACCCCACTCCTTACCCCCCCCACCCTTTAAAAAGCACCAAACAACTTATTGGTTCCACAGAAGCACTTTCTTACTGACAATGTAAGCTCCCAAACCTCATCAGAACCAAAGGTTCTGAGGCTCAGGGTTAAGGGATGAAGAACCAAGAGTATTGCATAGGTACAGGGATCTCAGCTGCAGGAAGAAATCCACTCTTTGATTGCTTGTCATATTCTGACTCTCCATGGATGGTCAACCAATCCAGCAGGTGCTAATGAAGATGGAAGCAGTGCACTAAACTACACTGACCTGGTTAAAAACAAAACACCAAGGAATTGTGCAGCTCTCTCTCTGGCACAGTGCAAAGTCCACATCAAAACCACTGAACACACCAAGGGCAGGGTCTGTGGGTTTCTGTCTCTAGCTGGTATGTTGATTTCCCCTGCACATCCACATGGAGACAGAAAGAGGAGGAGTGCTCAGAGCCCTGCCAAACTCAGCCAGAAACAATGGAATGTTTAAAATGTGGCTGTGTTGTTCCAGTTTAATCAGTTTGGCCCAGAAATCATGGCTGTTTGTACAGCCAGTGTGTCCTTCCATGAAACAGGAACCACAGGATCACAGAGTGTGAGGGGCTGGAAGGGAGCTCCAGAGAGCATCCAGGCCAAGCCCCCTGCCACAGCAGGAGCACCCAGGGCAGCTCACACAGCAACACAGCCAGCTGGCTTTGCAATGCCTCCACACAAGGAGACTCCACAACCTCTCTGGGCAGCCTGCTCCAGCCCTCTGCCACACTCACAGGGAAAAACATTTCCCTTCTGTTCCCCTGGCACCTGCTCTGCTCCAGCTGCCACCCAGTGCCCCTTGTGCTGTCCTTGCACATCCCTGAGCAGAGCCTGGCTCCCTCCTCCCCACACTGCCCTGCACATCTTCAGCCCCAGCACTGAGGGCAGCCCTCAGGCTCCTCTGCTCCAAGCCCCAGCTCCCTCAGCCTGGCCTCACAGGGAGATCTTCCACTACCTGCAGCAGCCTGGGGGCTCTGGGATGGACTCTCTCAAGCATTTCCTTGCGGTCCTTCTTGACCTAAGGGCCCCATACCTGGACACAAGATTGCAGCTGTGGCCTCCCCAGGGCAGAGCAGAGGGGCAGGAGAACCTCTCTGACCTCCTGACCACAGCCCTTCTAATGCAGCCCAGGATGCCCTTGGCCTTCTTGGCCACCAGGGCACATTGCTGGCTCAGGGGTATCCTTCTGTCCACCAAGACTCCCAGGTCCTTTTCCAATGTGCTGCTCTCCAACAGTTCAGTCCCCAACCCACCCTGCTCCATGGGGTTGCTCTTTCCAGATGCTAGACTCTACCCTTGGCATTGTTGGATTTCACAGAGTTTCTCCCTGCCCAACTCTGCAGCCTGTCCAGGTCTCACTGAATGGCAGCACAGTCTGAAACATTTATTGCTTGCATAAACTGACAATAGAGTGGGCATCTGCCCCCACAACTCACCAAGGGCCTGAGAACCACACTTTATAAAAGATTATATTTGTATTCAGCCCTCTCCTCCATAACCCTTCCCTCCAGCCCCCCCTCCCTCCCACCCCTATTCCATATGGCTATTCCCCTTTCTGGAAATCTAGGAAGAAAAAATCTAGAGTAACATCCCAGAGTCCCAGACCCAGACCCAGGCTTCACTACAGAGCTGATATCATCTATTTTTCAGTTTTCTTACAGTAAGAAGAGTTCCAGCCACACTCCACCCCCACCCACCCCCCAAAAAACCAATCCATTATTAACACCTGATGCTGGTTTGTTGGATTCTTTGTTTTTCCTTTGGGATTCAGCTGTTTTGGTTCTGAACAGGAGCACCTTGGCTGAAGCCTGTACCAGGAGCACACTTCTCAGGATTCAGAGAGCTTTGGTATCCAACCTCCAGGTGGATCTTCCACCCCCAGTGTGATGAACTGTCCTTCAGTGCACACCTGGCTGAGACAGTTTGCAAACCAGCAGAATCTAACACAGATTTCTTTCCCTTCCCCCCTCCCCCCCTCAGAAAAAAAAAATCTTTATCTTTTTACATGTTGAGAGCACTTTCAAAAAAATAAAGATGATTTAGATCAGCAAAATACTTTCAGACAAAGGCAATGGCTGTGAACCTGAGAGCTTAAGTAGTGTGGTACCCACACACCTGTTTGTGGTCTCCCCCCTTGGTCAGTACTTTCCTTGTTTCAGTCTTTCAATGTGGTAGCACAGCTTGAGGGCAGGCCCCAGCTTCAGTCCCATGTATTTCATGATCATGTCACTCCTCAGCAAGAGCAGTGCCTTCCCATCAATCTCCTGCAGGGGGAAGAGAACAAACAAAACAACAACACACAACTGCTTTAACAAGCTGCAGGGCAGACCTGGAAAATCAATTCTATTTCTTTATATCAGGGTAAAAAAATTATCTGTTACAGATAGATTCACAGAATGGTTTAGGTTGGAAGGAAACCCAAGGATCACCTAGTGCCAACCCCCCTGCCATGGGGAGAGACACCTTCCAACCAGCCCAGGCTGCTCAAAGCCTCATCCCACCTTGCCTTGAACAGCCCCAGGGAGGAGGAATGCAGAGCCTCCTTGGGCAACTTGTTCCAGTGTCTCACTATATAAAGCAGTAGCTTTGTATATTTGACCCCCCCACACCTCTGTATCTTTCCACCTTTGATGCTCCCACCTTTGTATCTTTCCACCTTTGATCCCTCTACCTCTGAATCTTTCCACCTTTGATCTCCCTACCTCTGTATATCTCCACATTTGATCCCTACAACTCTCTCTATTCCTGTATTTGATCCCTCTAACTCTGTATATTTACATATGTCATCCCTACAACTCTGTACATTTCTGTATTTGATCCCTGAGGGCCAGTGAAAATGAGTGCAGTTTAGGCTTATGGTTTAGAGTTTAGTTTAGTATCCTGAAGGCAGGATTAAAATATTGAAGGTGCTAAAATATATATATATATAGAGAGAGAGAGAGACTAAAAAGAAATTGACCAAACAGCCCTCAAAATTAGCTACTAGCAGGAGAAAAATGAAGTTAATGGGACAAGGGGGGGAGAAAAGGAAGCTGCAAAGGAAGGTTGGGGCAGTTAGAGATGAAATGATCCAAGCACTGAGGCCCTGCACTGAACCTTGACCACAGCACAGTCACACAGAGGAAGGGACTCCAGACCACATACATCTGTGAAATAAGAGAGGTGTGTGTGCAGGTTACACCAGACAAGATTGCCAGGAGCTAGAGCAAGGCCAAAGGAATCACAGAATCATCAGGGCTGGAAGGAACCCCAAGGCCCTAGCCTGGGGGGCTTGGAACTGGATGATCCTTGAGGCTCCTTCCAGCCCTGACAATTCTAAGGAAGAGGGGAGACCAAGCCCAACAGAGAGAAACTGGCCAGGGTTTATGTCTCCAGAGTTAGACCTTAGGAAATTACAAGAGTGTTTTCCAAGCAGATTAATTCAACATTCCAATTGATTTTTAGTCTTTAATAGTCAAGTGTAAAGCTAATGAGGCACAGCAGCACCTCCTCTTTGGGATAATCAATCTCCAAACCAGACTGCATGAGAGACAGGTCATCTATGTAGGCCACGTACCCCACACTCTACAAAAGAACTCCACCTCCTCCAGAGGTACCAGGGATGATGGAGACACAAGGGATGATGACCATCAGAAGTTGGATGCTTCCAGTAGTGCATTATTCCAGGTAAGGTGGCAAGCAGTGGGTGGTTGCCTCAGTATAACATAACTGTTATAGAAAGGACATGGACCTGATGGAGGGGATCCAGAGGAGGGTCACAAAGATGATCAGGGGGTTGAAGCACCTCTGCTACAAGTATAGGCTGAGGGAGCTGGGGGTGTTCAGCCTGCAGAAGAGAAAGCTCCAGGGGGACCTCAGAGCAGCCTTCCTGTACCTGAAGGGGCTACAAGAAAGCTGCAGAGGGACTACTCCCAAAGGCCTGCAGGGACAGCACCAGGGGCAATGGTTTGAAAGGAGAGCAGAGCAGCTGGAGATTGGCTGTGAGGAACAAGTTCTGCTCCAGGAGGCTGCTGCAACACTGCAACAGGTTGCCCAGGGAGGTGGTTGAGGCTCCATCCCTGGAGATATTCAAGGTAAGGCTCAGTGAGGCCCTGGGCAACCTGCTCTAGTGGAGGATGCCACTGCTGACTGCAGAGGGTGTTGGACTGGATGCCCTTTGGAGGTCCCTTCCAGGCCAGACCATTCTATGATTCTAAGACAGGAACAGAGAGAATATAAACTGCAGAAGACTTTCAGGAGGAAACCCAATTCTCAGTCTCCCTCTGACACACAAGCAGAGTCTATTCTACCTTCAGTTCCAGAGTGACAGACACAAAAGCTGTATTTGGACGAAGACAAGCCACAATCTACCAGCAGAGAATGGATTATGCATCATACATGTCTCCTGAAGAGTTCTGCATGTGGAGCCAGGGCCTGGGGATCAGCTTCTTTCACAAAACGCATCACCTCCTCGATGGACCAGGTGGAAGGATCCTTAGTCAGTGTCCTCGAAGGTTCCCTCTTCAGTGAAGTCAGATCTGGCCCAGTCGTGGAACTAGCAGCTTGCAGCAGGGAAAAAAAACATATGGTGGAAAGAAGAAGCATCACTAGACAGGGACAGCACACTGCATTTTACATCACCACTGAATGCTGACAGGAGGGATTTCATGAGGCATTCACTGCAATATGTTAACAGAATAATAGAATAGAATAAACCAGGTTGGAAGAGACCTTCAAGATCGAGTCCAACCTATCATCCAACACCACCTAATCAACTAAACCATGGCACCAAGCACCCTATCAAGTCTCCTCCTGAACACCTCCAATGATGGTCACTCCACCACCTCCCTGGGCAGAACATTCCAATGGCAAATCACTCTCTCTGTGGAACGTCTTCCTAACCTCAGAACATCTTCCTAACCTCCAGCCTAAACCTCCCCTGGCACAGCTTGAGACTGTGTCCTCTTGTTCTGGTGCTGGGTGCCTGGGAGAAGAGACCAACCCCCACCTGGCTACAACCTCCCTTCAGGGAGTTGGAGAGAGCAATAATCTGGACATATTCCAGCAAGTTAACATCCTTCCTAAACTGAGGGGCCCAGAACTGGACACAGGACTCAAGGTGTGGCCTCAGCAGTGCTGAGCACAGGGCACAATGACTTCCCTGCTCCTGCTGGCCACACTCTTCCTGATGCAGGACAGGATGCCCTTGGCCTTCTTGGCCACCTGGGCACACTGCTGGCTCCTGTTCAGCCTACTCTCAACCACTACCCCCAGGTCCCTCTGCCTGGCTGCTCTCAGCCACTCTGACCCCAGCCTGGAGCACTGCATGGGGTTGTTGTGGCCAATGTGCAGAACCTGGCACTTGGATGTGTTCAATCTCCTGCCCTTGGACTCTGCCCATCTGTCCAGCCTGTCGAGGTCCCTCTGCAGAGCCTCTCTACCCTCCAGCAGTTCAACTCCTGCCCCCAGCTTGGTGTCGTCCACAGATTTACTGATGATGGACTCAATGCCCTCATCCAGATCATCAATAAAAAGCATGGAGCTAGGATTATTTGCTTTCAGTTTTTTCCCCTCCAAGAAACACTGAATCCTGCCATTTGCCTTTAAATACCTCACACAACTGTAAATGTTTACACAGCAGCATAAACATCAGCACTGTGGCATGTCTGGAGGGAGCAGCTCCACTCCTACCCGGCCTCTGGGTCCCAAGGTGCCATTAACTGGGGATGTGGTAAAGGCAAATTAAGCTGCTGTGCAGACAGAGGAGGGACAGGAGGAAACTCTATCCCCCATATTCCAGCAGCAGAGTAATAGATGATAACACAATCAGGAAGTGAGCTGCAGCAAAACACCCCCTCCATTCTGGCCTGCTGCAAGCTCCAGAACAGCAGGGAGAGGAATGTGCAGCAAGCAAGATCCCTGCCCTCCCTGCTTCAGTTCTGCACTTGCAGCTACAGATTCAAAGAATGCATTCATGGAATGGTTTGGGTTGTAAGGAACCATGAATGTCATCCAGTTCCAACCCCCTGCCATGAGCACAGACACATCCCACCAGCCCAGGTTGATCAAGGCCTCATCCAGCCTGGCCTTCAACACCCCGAGGCAGGAGGCAGCCACAGCGTCCCTAGGCAGCCTGTGCCAGAGTCTCACCAGCCTCACTCCAAAGAATTTCTTCCTCCTCTCTGGTCCAAATCTGCCCTCCTCAAGTTTCAATCCATTCCCTCTCACCCTATCACTCCCAGCTCTTGGCAAAAGTCCCTTCCCTGCCTTCTTGTGGCCCCCTTCAGATACTGGAAGGCTGCTATGAGGTCTCCCTGGAGAATTCTCCAGGCTCAACAGCCCCAACTCTCTCAGCCTGTCCCCATAGGGGAGGTTCTGCAGCCCTCTGAGCATCTTGGTGGCCTTTCCAGCAGCTCGAGGTCCCTCTTGTGCTGGGGGCCCCAGAACTGGAGGCAGTGCTGCAGGTGGGGTCTGAGCAGAGCAGAGGGGCAGAATCCCCTCCCTGTGCTGCTGCTCTCCCTGCTCTGGATGCAGCTCAGCACACAGCTGCCTGCTGGGCTGCCAGGGACCATCGCTGGCTCCTGGGGAGCTTGTCACCAACTGATACCCTCAAGGCCTTCTCCTCCAGGTGGCTCTCCAGCCTCTCCTTGCCCAGCCTGGATTTGTGCTTGGGATTTCCCCGACCCAGGTGTAGGAGCTTGCACCAGGCCTTGTGTCAGCAGCACAACAACCCACTCCCTCTACAAGCTTTCCTACAGCAAAGACCTTCATTTTTCACAGCTGTTGGGTTGTGTGAGATAACAAAAGCAGTCAGGTAGTTGGGAAAGTGCAGTGCCACAGCATACCTTCAATCCTCCTCTGTATTCGACTCCTGCTGACTTCATAGTAGCCACTGCTGCCAGCAGAGCTCAAGGAGAGCCTGCGCAGGAGTGGGGCTGAGCTTGAGGTAGCAGTCCCTGAGTGCAGGGAGTTCCTGTAGCCTGCTGTGCTCCCTGCTGCACGGAATTCCACAGAGTTGCGGCGGGTCGGGCTGGAAGGGTTGGCAGAGCTGAGTGCAGAGTCCAGAGAGTCCTCAGGAAATCGGTGTCCTTTGGAAGTGCTGTGCTCTTCCCCAGGCAATGTTTCTGCTGCAGGAAAAAAGCCAAGCAGGAAAATGTTCCCAGGGACAGGAACTATACCTTTGCTGTTCAGAATCACAGAAGTGTCAGGGTTGGAAGGGACCTGAAGGAGCATCCGGTTCCAACCCCCCTGCCATGGCCAGGGACACCTCACACTACAGCAGGTTGCTCACAGCCTGTAACAGGTTAGGCTGTGCCTTTAAGAAAAGGATAGCTGCAGAATTCTCTAGCTGAATGTTTGGGTGTAAAAAGGAAAACAAAGGTTAATTCTAAACGAGTTTCACTGGTCAGATGTGAGATGTACTGTAGCAAATATCACTAACATTCTTTCTCTCACTCACTCCAGCTTCAGTTTGTCTGACTCTTGGCTTCTTGGCCATAGAGCATGCAACTGACCCTGGACTACAATTGATAAGGTAAGAGAAACTAATTTTCTTAACAACTGCTTTGAGCTAACAAATTTCCCTTAATATCCTTTTCTCTCTCTTTCTCCTTTTTCGCCTACTTACCTACTAGGGGAAAGGGGAGGAGGGGAAGAGAGGTCTGGGGGGAACCCGAGGGGGAATTCTCCTCAGGAGGATCGGTGTTTGTGTTCTGTCCTGTAAATTCTTGTATAATACTGTAAATTCTTGTGTAATATTGTAAATACTGTATATTCTGTACATATTCATGGCATTTCATGATTGCTTGTAAAATAGAGCTTTCCAGTCGCTCCTCTGGCTGAGTTTGGCTGTGCTTTATCACTGCTGTGTGTGGGCAAGAGCATCACACCGCTGCATAGCCACAGCCAGCCTGGCTGCAAAAACCTCCAGGCAGGAGGCTTCCACCACCTCCCTGGGCAACCTCTGCCACTCTCTCACCACCCTCATGGGCAACAACTTCTTCCTAATGTCTAATCTAAACCTCCTCTCCTCTAGCTTGGATCCATCCCTCCCCCAGTCCTTTCACTCCCTGACACCCTCAAAAGTCTGTACTGCACCCCAGGCTGCTCTTACAGCATTGAGCCTACACATGACTGCAGCCCCTCAGCAGCAGCATCATCGTCTCATGAATAACAAAGAAAATAACACAGAACCATAGAATTGTCAGGGTTGGAAGGGACCTCAAGGAGCAGCCACTTCCAACCCCCCTGCCATGGCCAGGGACACCTCACACTACAGCAGGCTGCTCACAGCCACAGCCAGCGTGGCTGCAAACACCTCCAGGCAGGAGGCTTCCACCACCTCCCTGGGCAACCTCTGCCAGGCTCTCACCACCCTCATGGCCAACAACTTCTTCCTCACATCCAATCTCAATCTCCCCATTTCTAGTTTTGCTCCATCCCCCCCCAGTCTTGTCACTCCCTGACACCCTCAAAAGTCCCTCACCAGCTTTCTTGGAGCCCCCTTCAGATACTGGAAGGCCACAAGAAGGTCTCCTCAGAGCCTTCTCCTCTCCAGAATGAACAACTCCAACTCTCTCAGCCTGTCCTCATAGCAGATTTGCTCCAGCCCTCTGCTCATCCTCGTGGCTCTTGCTACCTTCTCTTCAAGATACTGAGAGATTGGAAACTTCTTAACAGGCTTAATGCCAGGCCACCGCTGCTGCTAAATGCTTGTCCCTTCTCCTCAAGTCCTCTCTGGGCTCTTGCTGGACTTGGAAAGCAAATTTTTGGTAGCAAAATATTTACACTATAAGCTTGATACAGTCTTCCAGAAATCACCTCCCCTGTACTTGCTGAATGCTGAGCACAGGGAAGGGACTCTCATGCTGGCTGGCTGCTGTTTCATTTGTCCTTAACAGCAGAGGGAGTCACTAATGTCAGGAACAAAAGGAGGGGACAGTTTTATCTAGATGTCAGTGAAAGAAGGGAACAGTTATCTCTAGATGCTCGTAAATTCATCATTAAAGGCTGCTCAGGTTGCAAGCAAAGCCAGAGAAGGCTGTGAGTGTGAGCTGGGGGGAGAGGGGGGAGAAGGGGGGGAAGTAAAAAAAAAAAAAGAGATAAAAAAGGAAACAAAAATGAAGAAAGAGCAAAGGGGCAAAAAAATCAGGTGTGAGGAAGAGAGTATACAGCAGCATTCCACTTTCCAGTTCTTATCACCTCTCAGTTAATTTCCACTGTGCAGAACACAACCAAGGCTGCTCAAATCTCTAGAGCCTGCCAAGAGCCTTTCCATGCCAGCTGAGCATTGCTCAGCAGTTCCCTTTCCCTGTGCCATGACACAGGAGCCAGGCTCCCCTGAGGGCTGCAACTGCCACTCTCATAGAACCAAACTCAGGTCTGACTGACACACACTATGTGAGTGGAATAAAACCCCCACTTCAGAGTGAACCCCACTGCATTCTCTAGCAAGCAGAGGTATTCTGTGTGCACCAGGCCAGCACCTAGCCTGAAGGAGAAGCTGGAAGAAGGATGATCAGAGGGCTGGAGCTCCTCTGCTATGGAGACAGCCTGAGAGAGTTGAGGCTTCAGGTATTGAAAGGCTGCTTGAAGGTCTCCCCAGAGCTTTCTCCAGGATGAACAGCCCCAACTCTCTCAGCCTGTCCCCACAGGGGAGGTTCTCCAGCCTTCTAATCACCTTTGTGGCCTCCTCTGGACCCTCTCCAGCAGCTCCAGGTCCCACTTCTGCTGGGGGCCTCAGAACTGGAGGCAGTGCTGCAGGTGGGGTCTGAGCTGAGCAGAGCAGAGGGGCAGAATCCCCTCCCTGTGCTGCTGCTCTCCCTGCTCTGGATGCAGCTCAGCACACAGCTGCCTGCTGGGCTGTGCTCTCACGAGAGACTGCAGATCTCCTCAAACATTTCTTTCCCTCCAACTGGAACACCATAATTTGAGCATAATTAAGTGCTCTGCCCTGATTAAGTTACCTCTCTGAGAGATCTGACATTGGTGCCCAATATCTCTGGGAAAAGAAGGCAGCACTTCTTTTGAGAAGAGACAGAAATCAATAATCAATGCAGAGCTGCATTTCCTGCTGCTCTTCTTACACACAGGGAAGTGAACATGCTCTGTATGTATAAAAGAATAAGATGTACCATCTGAAATGAGGTGGAACATTTAAATTTGATGTCCTTTGCTGGTTTGATTGCAGCCCTAGGAGCTGTTAATCTGCACAGAAGAAAGGATCCTGCTGCTCTCACTGATGTTAACAGGCAAAATAACGACCCTGGGATCAGAGAATCACAGGGTTTGGAAGGGACCTCAAAAGATCATCTGAGCCACCCAATAATATAAAAGGATAACTAATCCCCACCACATTTCCAATCCCCACCACATTTGGAAATGTTGTGCAAATGTCTTGCAGCCAGAGCAAGTATGCAGCAGATTGGATGAGTCAACACCAACGAGCTGGTTCCCACGGCTTAACAAGTAGCAAATGCAGAGTAAAACAACCTTAGATTTTGCTAGGTTTCTCTCCCTGAATCACAGAGTTGTCAGGGTTGGAAGGGACCTCGAGGAGCAGCCAGTTCCAACCCCCCTGCCATGGCCAGGGACACCTCACACTACAGCAGGTTGCTCACAGCCACAGCCAGCCTGGCTGCAAACACCTCCAGGCAGGAGGCTTCCACCACCTCCCTGGGCAACCTCTGCCAGGCTCTCACCACCCTCATGGACAAGAACTTCTTCCTCACATCCAAGCTCAATCTCCCCACTTCTACTTTTGCTCCATCCCCCCCAGTCCTATCACTCCCTGACACCCTCAAAAGTCCCTCCCCAGCTTTGTTGCAGCCCCCTTCAGATCCTGGAAGGCCACAAGAAGGTCTCCTCAGAGCCTTCTCCTCTCCAGACAGAACAACCCCAACACCCTCAGTCTGTCCTCACAGCAGAGCAGCTCCAGCCCTCTGCTCATCCTCATGGCCTTTCTCTGGACACCTTCCAGCACCTCCAGATCCTTCCTGGCACAGAGGCTCCAGACCTGGACACAGAGCTGCAGCTGTGGTCTCAGCAGAGTGGAGCAGAGGGGGAGAATCCCCTCCCTGGCCCTGCTGGCCACACTTCTCTTGCTGCAGCCCAGGCCCTGCTTGGCTCTCTGGGCTGCAAGTGCTCACTGCTGGCTCCTGTTGAGCTTCTCTTCCACCAGCACCCCTAAGTCCTGAGATGCTTTACTTCTCGTCTGAGGCAGATTGAAGGTAGCCATGTGCTCAATTACTGCTGTTCATTAGTAGCTAAATCAGCCTGCAAGGGAGCTGGCACAGGGAGGCTTTGCTGCTCCCACAGCTGCATTTGACTCAACCCTTCCCTGCACACATCCAAGTTTTTGGTGAGTCAAAGCCAGAGAAATAAACTGCAAACTGCTCTTCACCAAAATGTCTTCTGTGCTTTTACTCACTAGTTCAGCTCCACAACTCAGCTGGGCAAAGAATAACCTAAAGAGGTCCAACAGGGATAAGTGCAGAGTCCTGAACCTGGAAGGAAGAATAAACTGCAGCAGTACAGGCTGGGAGGGGATCTGCTGGAGAGCAGCCCCAAGGAGAAGGACCTGGGAGTGCTGGTGGGCAGCAAGTTCTGCACAGAACAGCAATGTGCCCTGGGGGCCAAGAAGGCCAATGGGGTCCTGGGGTGTATTAAGAAGAGTGTGTCCAGCAGATCCAGGGAGGCTTTCCTCCCCCTCTACTGTACCCTGCTGAGACCTCATCTTGAGTATTGCACTCAGTTTTGGGCTCCCCAGTTCAAGAGGGACAGGGATCTGCTGGAGAGAGTCCAAGGGAGGGCTGCAAGGATGCTGAAGGGACTGGAGACTGCCTGCTGAGGAGAGGCTGAGAGCCCTGGGGGTGGTTAGTTTGGAAAGGAGAAGGCTGAGAAGGGATCTGATCAATGTCTATCAATAGCTGAGGGCTGGGGGTCAGGAGGGAGGGGACAGGGACAGGCTCTGCTCAGTTGCACCCTGGGACAGGACAAGGGGTAATAGAGAAACTCCAGCACAGGAGGTTCCACCTCAACATGAGGAGGGACTTCTTCGGTCTAAGGCTCCCTGAGCCCTGGAGCAGGCTGCCCAGAGAGGTTGTGGAATCTCCTTCTCTGGAGCCTTTCCAGCCCTGTCTGGATGTGTTCCTGTGTGACCTGTCCTGGATTCTCTGCTCCTGCTCTGGCAGGGTTGTTGGACTGGAATCTCTCCAGAGGTCCCTTCCAACCCTGTGACCCACTGCAGGGGCAAGGAAAACAAGAGCAGCATAACTTTAAGTGGCAGCTAGCCAGAAACTCAGCTGAATTGTCTCATTGAGCTACACCCTTACTCCACGGCCTCAGCCCAGAGTCATTAAGAGGTGCTTCCAACTTATCTCCTCTTCCATTTCAAGGCAATTGGTTTTCTGCTAAAGAGCCAGATATGAAGCAGGAGCCTTCATCCATCACTTATGTGCCTGAGGTCTTTCACAAATGCAGGCTAGCAGGTTTCAGGAGGAGGACTGCTGGAACTTGCAGTAGATCTTCCCTAAGCGCAAAGCCTGCGCCAGGGATCAATAATTAACACCATTTCCACCCTGACCTGTCAAAGGCTAGAGACAAGCCAGACACATACCTTGAACTTGGTCCTTTATTCCTTTTTTTGATTGGAAGCACTGAAACCATAAATAACCCTCAGATAGAAGCCTGACATCAATGTAATTACCTTCAGATGGATGAGCATCGTTTCGGGGAAGCTTAGGGGAAAGAGGAGCAGGATACGGCGGAGAGTCCTGAGAGCAGCGTTTGGCCCTCCTGTTCTCAGGGCTTTCTTCTTTTGCTGTCAAGAGGAAAGCCACCAGCTATTACTCTAGCAGAAAGCTGCTGTTGGGGGAAAAGCCCAGGGACAAAAGCAAAGCCACACATCAGCCATTCACCAGGTTCTCAGCCATTTTAAGGCGGGCTTTCAAAGCCGAAGCACAGCTTAGTTCGTGCTGTCAGCACCTAAATGACCTCCACCTTGGCTCCTTCTCTACAAGGAGTTAAACCTAATGGCTTTCACTGACAGGTTATAAAGATCATTCCTCAGACTCTTTGACTTCCTAAAGGAACTCCTGGAAGAGAAGGCTCAGCTATCATCAGACAGCTGTGAAGAAGCAGCCTACAAGAAATCTGGGGAGGGACTTTTGAGGGTGTCAGGGAGTGATAGGACTGGGGGGGACGGAGCACAACTAGAAGTGAGGAGATTGAGATTGGATGTCAGGAAGAAGTTGTTCCCCATGAGGGTGGTGAGAGCCTGGCAGAGGTTGCCCAGGGAGGTGGTGGAAGCCTCCTGCCTGGAGGTGTTTGCAGCCACACTGGCTGTGGCTGTGAGCAACCTGCTGTAGTGTGAGGTGTCCCTGGCCATGGCAGGGGGGTTGGAACTGGCTGCTCCTTGAGGTCTCTTCCAGCCCTGACAATTCTGTGATTCTAAGTTCCACAGCCAATATGAACCTCACCAACCTGCTCTGACAGGATCACAGAATCATTGAGGCTGGAATGGACCTCTGTGGTCATCCAGTCCAGGTATGACCTAACACCACCACATGGACCAGATATCAAAGTGTGCTCAGCTAGGGCCCCTCCTAACCCTGGGAATTGTAATACCAGGCTCTCCAAACAACCTGATGGGGTATCTTGTGCAGGTTATGTTTTCCCCTCACCCTGCACTCTGTGTTCCACAAAGATATTGGTCTCACACAAAATATATCACAAGCAGCAAGCCAAACCTTTCCTTCTAGGAGACTGAAATGTCCAATTTTTGGAGCTCCCCCCCCCCCAACTCACTGAGGTGAATAAAGAGGGAGGAAAGGACCTTTTACTGGTCTGGGAAGGGCTTGACTGAGCTCCCTTGCCAGGCAAGCTCCTTTCCATGAGGCAGCATGCTTATTTTATAGGTTTATTTTATGGTCCCAACATCAATGTAACAACTGAATGGTGTAGTTCTGAGCTTGTCATTCGAGCAGGATCACAGTTGTACAAGACATATGTTTCCTGGCTTGACTCCAAGGAGTCTTCTGAACAAAATGATTTCTGCACATGTGGCATGAGCTAGCCCCATCCTGTCAGAGCACTGCTGCACTGGAACCAATCCAGGGGGAACTGAAGAAAGAGACTTGGGTGGAAAGACTGATGGGAAGCTCACCATGAGCTGGCAGTGCCCTCATGAAACCCAGCAGGCAGCTGTGTGCTGGGCTGCAGCCACAGGAGTGTGGGCAGAGGGCAAGAGAGGGGATTCTGCCCCTTGGCTCTGCTCTGCTGAGAGCTCACCTCCAATCCTGCCTCCAGCTCTGGGGTCCCCAGCAGGAGAAGAACACAGAGCTGCTGGAGTGAGGCCAGAGGAGACCACAAAGATGATCCAAAGGCTGGAGAAGCTCTGTTATGAGGACAGGCTGAAGGAGCTGGGGGTGTTCAGCCTGCAGAAGAGAAGGCTCCAGGGGCACCTCAGAGCTACCTGCCAGGAGCTGAAGGCATCCTGCAGGAAGGCTGCAGAGAGACTTTTGCTGAGGGGGTCTAGAGCCAGGCCAAGGGGGAATGGTTTGGAGCTGAGAAAGAGCAGGGTCAGAGTGGATGGAGCTGAGGAAGAAGTTGTTGACTGTGAGGGTGGTGAGAGTCTGGCACAGGCTGCCCAGGGAGGCTGTGGATAGACATCCACAACCTCCCTGGGGGTGCTGAAAGCCAGGCTGGATGAGGCCTTAGAGCAGCTGAGTCTAGCTGAGGTGTGTCCCTGGGCATGGTAGGGAGGTTGGAGGAGATGACCTCTGAGGTCCCTTCCAACCTGAGCCATTCTAGGATCCTCTGAAGAAGATTCACCTCAGGCAGCTCAGCTCACAGGCAGATTACACCTACAAAGAAGAGCTATGTACCAGTACCTGGTTTGCTCCTGTCATAGTCAGTGGGACTGTGTGCACAGCCCATGTAAGGGCTGAAAGGTTGGCTGCTGAAGAGGTTATCACACTGCAGGCTGTGGCAGAGCTTCTCCAAGAAGCGCAGGACGAACGAGGCGCTGTTCACGGCAGGGAGGTTGATGGAGTGCTTCTCCCCATCAAAGGCAGCTGGGAAGAAGAAGAGGATGTCAAATACCACCCAGGCACCATGAAGCACAGCAAAACACCATCCTTAACTTAAACAGGTTAGTAAGTTAATAAATAAAGTTACAAACCTGATGGCTCAGCTTGGCTCTTCTCACTGAGTGCCTCCATCCCACCCTACCTACCCCACTGCCACTGGGGACCTCCTTTTCTTGTTGTTTCCACCCAAAAAGTCATGGGAGGATGGGTGGTAGACCTCCATTTGGGCACCTCCTACTCCAACCCACATGGAGTATCCTTGCTATCAATACAGACTGGGGGATGAGGTGTCAGAAAGCAGCCCTGTGGAAAAGGACTTGGGGGTGCTGGTGGATGAGAAGCTGGACAGGAGCAGGAAGTGTGAGTTTGCAGCACAGAAGGCAAATCACATCCTGGGCTGCAGCCAAAGCAGTGTTGCCAGCAGATCCAGAGAGGTGGTTCTGACACTCTGCTCTGGGGAGACCTCATCTGGGGTACTGTGTTATGGTCACCTGGCAAGCTTCTCTTCCTCAGGTAAAAAGGATCCAAACAAACTTATGTTATGTCCTTCTGTTTCCATGGCCCTTCCTCTGCTCCAGCTGGCAATTAAGTTTTTCTTCACATCCAACCTAACCCTCCCCTGGCACAGCTTCAACCAATTGCCTCTCATCCTGTTGCTGGTTACTTGGGAGAAGAGACCAACCCCAGCCTCATTCCAGTCTCCTTTCAGGGAGCTGCAGAGAGCAATAAGCTCTGCCCTCAGCCTTCTCTTCTCCACATAAACACCCCCAGCTCCCTCAGGTGCTCCTCATATGATACCCTCCAAACCCCTCCCCAGCCTGGTTGCTCTTCTCTGGACACTCTCCAGCCCCTCAATGTCTTTCTATGCTGTGGCACCCAGAATTGACCCAGTGCTCAAGTTGTGGCCTCACCAGGGCTGAGTCCAGGGGCACCAGCACTGCCCTGCTCCTGCTGGCCACACTGGTTTGATCCAGGCCAGGATGCTGTTGGCCTTCTTGGCCACCTGTGTACACTGCTGGCTCATGTTCAGCTGCTGTCCACCAGCACCCCCAGATCCTTTTCCCCCAGGCTGCTTTCCAACCACTCTGCCCCGAGCCTGTAGCTGCTTGGGGTTGTTGTGACCAAAGTGCAGGACCCAGCCCTTGGCCTTGTTAAACCTCACTGCACTGAGCTCAGCCCATGGGTTTAACCGGCCCAGATCTCTCTGCAAAGCCTTTTTCCTACCCTTGAGCAGATCAACACTTGATGCTGGCTGCAAATCTGCTGCTGGTGCACTCTTGAATCACTAAAGCTGGTATTTCCCTTGTACTAAGTTTACTCCACAAGTACTTGGCTGCAGGTGCTGAATGAGGTTGCAGAGGCTCTGTTTAGTACAAGAATCCAACTGTACTGTGCAGATACCACTTGACACTGCTGGTGCTGAATTCTGGAGAGCAGCCCTATGGAGAGGGACCTGGGAGTGCTGGTGGGCAGCAAGTTCTGCACAGAACAGCAATGTGCCCTGGCGGCCAAGAAGGCCAATGGGGCCCTGGGGTGTATTAAGAAGAGTGTGTCCAGCAGATCCAGGGAGGTTCTCCTCCCCCTCTACTCTACCCTGCTGAGGCCTCATCTTGAGTATTGCACTCAGTTTGGGGCTCCCCAGTTCAAGAGGGACAGGGATCTGCCAGAGAGGGTCCAGTAGAGGGCTATGAGGATGACTAGGGGACTGGAGCACTGCCTGGTGAGGAGAGGCTGAGGGACCTGGGGCTTTTTAGGCTGGAAAAGAGAAGACTGAGAGGGGATTTGGTAAATGTTTATAAATATCTGAGGGTTGGGGCTCAGGAAGGAGGGGACAGGCTCTGCTCAGCTGCACCCTGGGATAGGACAAGGGGTAATGGAGATAAACTGCTGCACAGGAGGTTCCAGTTCAACATGAGGAGGAACTTCTTCCCTGTGAGGCTCACAGAGCACTGGAACAGGCTGCCCAGAGAGGTTGTGGAGTCTCCTTCTCTGGAGCCTTTCAAGGCCTGTCTGGATGTGTTCCTGTGTGACCTGTCCTGGATTCTATGCTCCTGCTCTGGCAGGGGGGTTGGGATGGATGATCTCTTTGGGTCCCTTCCAACCCCTAGCATCCTGTGATCTGTGATCCTGTGAAGTGTTCAACGCATTCCTCTCCCCAGGGAGATGGACTACACACCACCAATGCTCTCTTCCCAAAGAAATTCACATCTGTGCTTAAATAATCACAAAACCTCATTGCAGACACTTCAGTTCTTCTGCCCTAACTCAAATCCATTGCCCATGTGAAGACCCAGAAGAAAGCAAGCATCCCCACATACCAGTTATCATTTCCCCTCCATGATGGCCAGACTTCAGAAACCCAAAGACTGTTTTGGATTGATAGGCACAATCCACACAGGCCTGCACAGCCTGCTGAAGCACCACATTGACAGGACCTGGGCCAAAGTGATCAGGAAGCTGCTGAACCTTCTTCTTCTCCAGGTGTGGCCCAGAATTTCCATGCTTGTTGACATAAACACACACTGAAAAACATGCAAACAAATAAACCAAAGCTCTGTTGACTGATGAGGAACTAAACCAGATCTCCAGTGGAAGGACAGCAAACTATCTTTTTAGGTTTAACTTTGACTGTGTCTAGCTCTGCAGCCCTGGACCTGATGGAGCAAGTCCAGAGGAGGCCATGAAAATAATCAGGGGTTTGGAACACCTCTGCTACGAGGACAGCCTGAGGGAGCTGGGGTTGTGAAGCCTGCAGAAGAGAAGGCTCCAGGCAGACCTCACAGCAGCCTGCCAGCACCTGAAGGGGCTACAAGAAGGCTGCAGAGGGACTGTGCCCAAAGGCCTGCAGGGACAGCATCAGGGGCAATGGCTTGAAATGAGAGCAGAGAAGATTGAGATTGGCTGTGAGGAACAAGTTCTGCACCAGGAGGCTGCTGCAACACTACAACAGTTTGCCCAGGGAGGTAAGTTGAGGCCTCATCCCTGCAGAAACTCAACATCAGGCATCCACAGCCTCCCTGCGCAACCTGTGCCAGAGTCTCACCAGCCTCACTCCAAATAATTTTTTCCTACTTTCCAGCCTCAATCTGCCCTCCTCAAGCTTCAATCTATTCCTCTCATCCTATCACTCCCAGCCCTTGGCACAAGTCCCTTCCCAGATTTCTTGTAGACCACTTCAGGTACTGGAAGGGTGCTCCAAGGTGTCACTAGAGCCTTCTCTTCTCCAGACTCAACAGCCCCAACTCTCTCAGCCTGTCCCCACAGCAGAGGTTCTGCAGTCCTCTGAGCATCTTTGTGGCCTCCTCTGGACCCTCTCCAGCAGCTCCAGGTCCCTCTTGTGCTGGGGGCCCCAGAACTGGAGGCAGTGCTGCAGGTGGGGTCTGAGCAGAGCAGAGGGGCAGAATCCCCTCCCTGTGCTGCTGCTCTCCCTGCTCTGGATGCAGCTCAGCACACAGCTGCCTGCTGGGCTGCCAGGGACCACTGCTGGCTCCTGGGGAGTTTGTCACCAACTGACACCCCCAAGGCCTTCTCCTCCAGGCTGCTCTCAGCCACTCCTCACCCAGCCTGGATTTGTGCTTGGGATTGCCCTGACCCAGCTGCAGGAACCTTGCCCTTGGCCTTCTTGAGCTTCATGAGGTTGGTTTGGGCTCACCTCTGTAGCCTGCTCAAGTCCCTCTGGATGTCATCCCTTCCCTCCAGCATGTGAAATGGACCAGAGAGCTGGGTACCTGACCTATCAGAAGCCCCAGCTATAATGCAGACATTAAAATACTGTCTCTGCAAGGTAAAGCTGTCACACCTACAAGGAGCTTTAACAAAATAAGGCAGCTGGATAATGATTTATAGCACTAAGTTTGGAGCACATTTCCCATCAAGTGACACAAGCAGCTTGCTTGAAGCTTGGGAGGGGAACAGGCTTCAAAATAGACAGAACCAGGTAAAAACAGGAGAAGAAGAAAAGTTCTAATTGAATAATCACTATAGAGAGAAGGAGATGGAAGGTATAAAGCAGGGCATCAAGTACCTCACACTGCTAGTTTGCTTTGAAGCCATTTCCATGTAATTCAGTTTTGTTCTTTGTCTTTTACCTGTGGATATAACTGCTGCAGTTGCCCCAGGCAAACTCACTCCATCTTTAACTATCTGTGTAGTGCCACTGTCCCCCTCAGGAGAAGAATGAGGAGCAGGAGATGCAGGAGTCTGTTCTTCTGGCAAGATTTTTTTCTGGTTAGAGAGGAAAACAGAACAAGAAACAAACAAAGGCAAAATTGGTTAGCATTTTCTAACAGGCAAAACCTTCTGCTCTCAGTTATCATCTTACTGAATGTCAGTAGCTCACACAGAAAAGATGAAGTCCAGGAAAGGAAGACCAGGAACTGCTAGTTTGTGTCTATAGCTACTCAAATAAGGCAGTGAAAGACCAATGCCTTAAAAAGGAAGCCATTTCTATCTAAAGAGGGTGAAAAGAATGAGCTTTGTATACTAATTTATGACCCTAATACATCTTGGAAAGCACTGAAGAAGCATTTTGGATGATGTTCCTTTCCATACCCTTCCCATCACTTGGGTTACACAGAGTGAGCTCATGGAATGGCTCAGGCTGGAAAGGAGCTCAGAGCTCATCTCCTCCAAGCTCCCCATCATGCCCAGGGACACCTCTCAGCTACGCTCAGCTGCTCAAGGACTCATCCAGCCTGGCCTTCAACACCCCCAGGCAGGAGGCAGCCACAGCCTCCCTGGGCAGCCTGTGCCAGACTCTTACCTCCCTCACACTGAAGAACTTCTTCAGCTCCACTCACCTTTGGAAGAGAGGGGAGGCAACCCACAGAATGTTTAAGGATGTTGTTAGGTGCTGTAGGAAGAAAATTCGGGAGGCAAAAGCACACTTGGAGCTCACTGGCGAGGTCCCAGAGGACTGGAAGCTGGCCAACATGGTGCCCATCCATAAGAAGGGCCGGTTGGATGAGCCAGGGAATTACAGGCCTGTCAGCCTGACCTCAGTGTCAGGCAGGATCATGGAACAGGTCATCCTGAGTTCAATAACACAGCACTTACAGGATGGCCAAGGGATCAGGCCTAGCCAGCATGGATTTAGGAAGGGCAGGTCCTGCCTGACCAACCTGATCTCCTTCTATGATCAGGTGACCCGCCTGGTGGATGTGGGGAGGCCTGTGGATGTAGTCTACCTGGACCTCAGCAAGGCCTTTGACACCGTCCCCCATAGCAAACTGCTGGCCAAGCTGTCAGCCCCTGGCTTGGACGGGAGCACACTGCGATGGGTTAGGAACTGGCTGGAGGGCCGAGCCCAGAGAGTGGTGGTGAATGGTGCCACATCCAGCTGGTGGCCAGTCACCAGTGGTGTGCCCCAGGGATCAGTGCTGGGCCCTGTGCTCTTTAACATCTTTACTGATGATCTGGATGAGGGCATTGAGTCCATCATCAGTAAATTTGCTGACGACACCAAGCTGGGGGCAGGAGTTGATCTGCTGGAGGGTAGAGAGGCTCTGCAGAGGGACCTCGACAGGCTGGACAGATGGGCAGAGTCCAACGGCATGAGATTTAACGCATCCAAGTGCCGGGTTCTGCACATTGGCCACAACAACCCCATGCAGTGCTACAGGCTGGGGTCAGAGTGGCTGGAGAGCAGCCAGGCAGAGAGGGACCTGGGGGTGCTGGTTGATGGTAGGCTGAACATGAGCCTGCAGTGTGCCCAGGCAGCCAAGAGGGCCAATGGCATCCTGGCCTGCATTAAGAACAGTGTGGCCAGCAGGAGCAGGGAGGTCATTCTGCCCCTGTACACTGCACTGGTTAGGCCACACCTCGAGTACTGTGTCCAGTTCTGGGCCCCTCAGTTTAGGAAGGATGTTGACTTGCTGGAACGAGTCCAGAGAAGAGCAACAAAGTTGGTGAGGGGTTTGGAACACAAGCCCTATGAGGAGAGGCTGAGGGAGCTGGGGTTGCTCAGCCTGGAGAAGAGGAGACTCAGGGGAGACCTTATCACTCTCTACAACTACCTGAAGGGAGGTTGTAGACAGGCTGATGATGGTCTCTTCTCCCAGGCAGCCATTACCAGAACAAGAGGACACAGTCTCAGGCTGCGCCAGGGGAGGTTCAGGTTGGATGTTAGGAAGAAGTTCTATACAGAAAGAGTGATTGCACTATGGAATGGGCTGCCCGGGGAGGTGGTGGAGTCGCTGTCATTGAAGGTGTTCAGGAGGAGACTTGATGGGGTGCTTGGTGCCATGGGTTAGCTGTTTGGGTGGGTTGGATTGGTTGATGGGCTGGACACGATGATCTTGAAGGTCTTTTCCAACCTGGTTTGGTTTATTCTAATAAAGGTTTATTCTAACCCTGCTCTGCCTCAGCTCCAAACCATTCCCCGTTGGCCTGGCTTCAGGCGCCCTCAGCAAAAGTCTCTCTGCAGCCTTCCTGCAGGATGCCTTCAGCTCCTGGCAGGCAGCTCTGAGGTGCCCCTGGAGCCTTCTCTTCTCCAGGCTGAACACCTCCAGCTCCCTCAGCCTGTCCTCATAGCAGAGATTCTCCAGCTCCCTGATCATCTTCATGGCCTCCTCTGGACCCTCCATCAGCACCACTGGCTTTCCTGTGTTGAGGTCTCCAGAGCTAGATGCAGTACTCCAGGTGAGGTCTCAGCAGAGCAGAGGGGTGCTCCTGCTCTGGCAGGGAGCTTGGCCTGGCTGCTCTCTGCAGCTCCCTTCCAACCCCTCACATTCAGTGATTCTGTGCAATCTAACCATGCCTAAATTCTGCAGCAAAGCCCTGACAATTACTAATCCTTTGTTTCTAAACAACAACACAAACCAGGAGAGGGAGGACAGGAGAGAAGTTATCTCACTAGAAAATGTTGCAATACAAGGTGAAGCAGTAGAGGTGAACCAACCTTTTTTCCAGGTTTTAAACTTTTTTTCCTTGTTTTAAGATTTTCAGTGTGAGAGCTGCTTTTTGTCAGGGGGTTAGTTTTAGGAGACCTGCCCTTCTTGGGAGCTGCAGGCTGGCCAAGGGGTTTGCCCTTGCCTGCCTTCCTGCCCCGTGGCGCCGGTACTGGAGCAGCTTTCTGTGGAGACTGCATTGAACGTCTGGTCACTTTGGAAGGGGAGGACTGGATTTTGGCACTGCTCTTTGGGATGGGAACTGAGGAAAAAAACAAAACAAAAAGGAAAAAAAAATGGGAAAAACAAAACAAAACAACCCAACCAACCTCAAACCCACCCCACACCCAACCCACCCTAAACCAAACCAAACCAAACCAACCCAAACCAAACAAAAACCCAAACCAAACAAAAACCCCAAACAAACCCAAAACAAATAAAAAACCCTCCCAGCCCAAACCAAACCCACCCAGACCAACAAAACCCAACCCAACACCAAAGCAAATAAAAAGAAGGGGTGGGGGGGAGAGGAAAGAGGAGGTAAAAAAGCAAACCACCCCCAAATGAATGCTGGAAAGCAAACTTTCTAACAAAGGCTTCAAGAAAAAACCCCAAAATAGAATTGAAATGCAGTGTACAATTTCCATTGTAAGATAAACAGATTTGGATGTTTTGAACTGCAGTGGATGTCAGGAAACAACTTCATTAAAAGCAAGAAGAGATCTTTATACCTTCGTACTCCTTCTCCTCCCTGTACTCCTCCTCCCTGTACCTTTATACTCTTTCAGAAGGCCTTTCCTAAGAGAATGGCATCCCAATAAACATTAAGAAGAATTAATGCACTCACCTCACAGATGCTTCCCATCAGTCAGTTACAGTAAGATATTGATGAAGTGCTGTTCATCAAGACCACCTCCAAAACTAGTTCACAGGTTCTACAGCCCAGAGCAGTTTGCCCAGTTACAAGAGATGCTAACTGCTTCTAGGGAGCTACAAAGCCAGTTCTGAGTGGTGAATAAAATCATCCAGCTAAAGAGCAGAAACTGACAGACTCAATGATCTCCAGAGGTCCCTTCCAACCACAAACATCATCCTGTGATCCTCTGATAACAGGCAAGGTATCATGGCTACAGCAAAAGCAATGTGGCCAGGAGGCTGATTCAGGTGATTCTGCCATTCACCCTCCTCTGTGAGACCTCAAGTGGAGTACTGAGTCCAGCTCTGGAGCCCTCAACACAGGAAGGACATGGACCTGATGGAGCAGTTCCAGAGGAGGGACACAAAAATGATCAGGGGGCTGGAGAACCTCTGCTATGAGGACAGGCTGAGGGAGCTGGGGATGTTCAGCCTGCAGAAAAGAGAACTCCAGTGAGATGGAGCTGAGGCTCCATGGCTGGAGCTGTTGAAGGTGAGACTGGAGAAGGCTGTGAGCAACCTGCTGTGGTGGAGGATGTCCCTGCTGGGTGCAGGGGGTTGGGCTGGATGACCTCTGGAGGTTCCCTCCAACCCAAACCATTCTATGATTCCATGTGCCTGATTTAACTCCTGTGACCTGCTGGCTGCACTGAGAGCAAAATAAAACCTCCAACAGCAGGGAATTGTAGCTGGGCAGCATTTGGGTTTCTTCTGTAATGAAGCTTGAGAATGCCAACACTTAACTGATTTATTCTGGCTACTTTCAACAACTCAAGAGTCTTTGTTCACAGACCCTCAGCCCACTTCTCCATCCTCTCCAGGTCCCTCTGGATTGCATCCGATCCCATCCTGGTGTTAGCCATCAGTGCCTGAGCCAAACCACTTTAGCAGACCAGCGGAGCACAGCAGGCTGCTAACAGTTAGTTTCCTGTATCTTTTATGAATTTGGAATATTGGTAAGCAAATAAAACACAAAAGTAAAACTTCCAGATACATGGATTCATTGTTTTGGAAAAGACCTCCAAAGCTCATCCAGCCCAACCCCCTGCACCCAGCAGGGACATCCTCCACCACAGCAGCTTGCTCACAGCCTTCTCCAGCCTCACCTTCAACAGCTCCAGCCAGGGAGCCTCAGCTCCCTCCCTGGGCAACCTGTTGCAGTCTTGCAGCAGCCTCCTGGGGCAGAACTTGTTCCTCACAGCCAATCTCCATCTGCTCTGCTCTCCTTTCAAATCCTTGCCCCTGGGGCAAGCCCTGCAGGCCTTTGGGCACAGTCCCTCTGCAGCCTTCTTGTACCCCTTCAGGTGCTGGCAGGCTGCTGTGAGGTCTGCCTGGAACCTTCTCCTCTCCAGGCTGAACACTCCCAGCTCCCTCAGCCTGTTCTCATAGCCCCCTGATCAAAGCAGATCTTGAGAGAAGAACATACTTAAAGATTGTGTAACAATTTTCATGCCCAGCTCTACAAATGCCACTCACCTTAACACCCCAGCACTTAGCTTTACCACTGCTACTTTAACTCTGAATTTTGATTCAGGAGTTAACTGTTTCTAAGCATTTGCAGTAGAAATGTCAACAGTAAGATGAAATGCAGCCTGCAAACAGGCTTCTTACAAAAGAGGAGCACTGCTGAGACAGTTGGAAGGCTGCAGGAGCATTTCCATCCCTTGCTGTTTGTCTGATTTGGTTGCTAATCCAGTATCAGAAGAAATCTCTTCATTAGGGCTGGTTGCCATCCTGAACCATCAAAGAGAGACATCCTATCCCTAGGTATCTGAAAAGGACCTTCCTGGCTGTGAGTTAATCACTTGCCCTTTTATTATGCATGCCAAAAGTTCTTCTCTCATGCAATGACATCTTACAAATAAGATGAACAGGATTTTAACCCAGTGCTGGCACTGCACTATTCTGATGCTTCCAAATTCCAGAATGCTAAACTTTGCCTGCCTGGAAAGCAAAGCAGTATCAACTGGATGCTGCCACTGCACCTTGTGTCCTGTATTACAGAATACAGAATTACACAGGTTGGAAAAGACTTCAGAGATCATCAAGTCCAACCTATCACCCAACACCATCTAATCAACTAAACCATGGCCATCCAGTCTCTTTTTAAACACCTCCAGGGATGGTGACTCCACCACCTCCCTGGGCAGCACATCCCAATGGCCAATCTCTCTGACAGTGAAGAATTTCTTCCTCATATCCAGCCCAAACCTCCCCTGGTGCAGCTTGAGCCTACATCCTCTCCTTCTGTCACTGCTTGCCTGGGAGAAGAGACCAACTCCCACCTGGCTGCAACCTCCCTTCAGGGAGTTGGAGACAGCAAGAAGGTCTCCCCTGAGCCTCCTCTTCTCCAGGCTAAGCAACCCCAGCTCCCTCAGCCTCTCCTCACAGGGCTGTGCTCCAGACCCCTCCCCAGCTTTGTTGCCCTTCTCTGGACACCTTCCAGCATCTCAACATCTTTCCTAAACTGAGGAGCCCAGAACTGGACACAGGACTCAAGGTGTGGCCTCAGCAGTGCTGAGCACAGGGCACAATGACTTCCCTGCTCCTGCTGGCCACACTCTTCCTGATGCAGGCCAGGATACCATTACACTTCTAAAATGAAGCTGTTTGTACTGATCTGGTGCCACACAACTCTGTGTTTAACTACACTACCACTGCCTGATAAACAAATGCTGGCTTCACCAATTCTTTGTGCCTCCTGCCCATGCTGAAACCTACCAAATGCATTTCCATCCTCACACAGCAGAATCACAGAAACATTCAGGCTGGAGAAGACCCTCAGGATCACTAAGCCCAACCACTCACCCTGCTCTGCAAGGGTCACCCCTAAACCACATCCTCAAGCACCAATCCAAATCACCTTATAATACATCCATGGTTGGTGATTCCACCACCTCCCTGGGCAGCACATTCCAGTCCCTGACTACTCTTGCTGGGAAAAATGTTTCCTACTGTCCAATCTAACCCTACCCAGTCACAGTTTGAGACCATTCCCTCTTATTCTATCACTAATGACCTGTGAGAAGAGACCAGCACCAACCTCTTCACAAGGTCTTTCAGGTAGCTGTAGACAGCAGTGAGGTCTCCCCTCAGCCTCTTCTGTTTCACACTAACTATCCCCTGCTCCTTCAGCTCATCAGATCTATTCTCCAGGCCCTTCACAGCTTCCTTGCCCTCCTCTGCCCTGGCTCCAACACAGCTAAGGTTAAACTCACAACTAAATGCAATGCCAACAGGTTCTCAGGAACACAGGTATGAATTTCAGGACACTTGGGCTGCTCCCTGCTCCCTTCCAGAAGGTCATTCAGCAGACAAAGAGTATCAACCCCAAACAGCTCCAACCACTTCAGGCTGCCCTCTTGAACCACACACATCATCCAGTCCCCTTTAGCTCAGCATCTTCCTACCTGTGCACGCCAGTGGACCAAATATTAGCAGCCTTAACCATTAAGGGGGGAAAGGGGTTGTCAGGTCTCATTTGGTATTGTTTGTCCCCTTCAGCCTAGAGCTCAAGCAGCTGTTTTCAATAGGCAGGCCTGCAACAAAAGCCCACGCTGCCCGGGCAGCCTCTGGGAGATAGCAGCAAATGAGGAGGCTGCTATTTGCATTTGTTGATTTAAAGAGAGGGAATGGGGAGGGGGGAAGCAGGAGGGAGTGGGAAGACTGCTAAAGTAATTCCCCATATTGTCTGCAGGCTGTATTGACAGTGATCATCAGTCACCTGCTCATGCTTCCTTCACCCCAGCCTTCAGAGGGAGACCAAAGGTTACGCTGGGTCAGAGGATCTGGAGGGAAATGAAAAGCCAGGCAAAAGGAAAACAAAAAACTAGGGGGAAAGAAAGAAGGGGAAAACAGAGCTGCCAACCCCACTGCATCTGCAGACAGAGTTTATCCCCACCAGGCCACATGCTCCAAAAACTGAGAGGTTCTAAAAGCCTCCTGAGAACTTGTTAGAAGGATGAAGAGAAGAGGGAGGGGGGAAAAGCTGAGCTCTGCTGGCAAGCACTGTAGTATTTAGCTGGGGATGTTTACAACCAAAAAACACCTCAAAAAAACCCCAACAAAACCCCCCAAAACGGCACATTTGCCTTTTCAGGATGCTGCTTTGCATCACAAAGAGCTTCTCATTTGCACAAACAAAATCAAGCTGTTTAGGGCTGTTGCTCTTCTACACACATGCACTGCTCCCATTTGAGGAGTGGGATGCACTGCATGGCACCACCTTCCCCAGGCTCTTACCCCCCAAAGCTGCAGCAGCAGCAGCTGAATGGCAAGGATCATGGTGAGCAAAGAGCCTTCACCACAGCGAGGTTAGCAACTGAAGTGCTGTTTTTCAAAGCTCACAGAGCATTAGTTAGAGTCATGCCAGTGAGGGCTGGGGGTGACCACAGAATCAGGTTGGCAAAGCCCCTCAGGATCACCAAGCCCAACCATTCACCCTACTCTGCAAAGGTCACCCCTAAACCAGAGCCCCAAGCACCACATCCAAACCACCCTGAAATACATCCAGCCTTGGGGACTCCACCACCTCCCTGGGCAGCACATTCCAGTGCCTGACTCTTGCTGGGAAAAATGTTTCCTCCTACTGCCCCGTCTAACCCTACCCAATCACAGCTTGAGGCCAATCCCTCTTGTTCTGGCACTAATCACCTGTGAGAAGAGACCAGCAGCAGCCTCTCCACAACCTCCTTTCAGGTAATCTCTGACAGCAATGAGGTCTCCCCTCAGCCTCCTCTTCCTCAAACTAAACAGCCCAACACACAAACAGCTTTCAGACTTCCACTTACTTCTCATTGAAAACATTCTCTTCTTCCCCTTCCTTTTTCTTTTTAACTCCCTTCACCCCCCAGCCATTCTGTGAGAATCCCTACAAACTCTGTATCCAACACATGTAAGAGAAAGCCCAAAGGCAGTACCTTGGAACTCACGGCCTAAAGATGCTGAGTCCTCATTCCCAGCAAGCAGAGCCCACTGCAGTCAGCTGAGCTCATTTGCATGAGAAGGACATGAAAGATTAGACTTTAGAGATGAGAGACAAATTCTGCTTGCAGAGGCAGAAAAACTGCCCAGGCACATGCCAGGACTGCAAAATTGCACCCCAGAAGGTTATGCCCAAGATCTCCTGCCAGAGCAAGTTGGATATTTAAGGCAACTGCAAAATTGGAAGCCACTGAAAACCTCTGCTCTTGGGTAGGGGATGGGACAGATGACAGCTCAGGAGCCTGAATTCTCTCATGCAATTCTAATCAGTAAAATTCCCTCAAAATAATCCACAGTGACAGTCTTGCTCCGTGTTCTTATGGGAAGCAAGAGGCGGGGGGGAAAGAAGTTCAGTGATATTCAAACATTAGCAACCTACCATTCAAGTTAGTGTCAGAGAGCAGCAATCACAAGGCAAGACCTATAAAAGCTGAAGTGAAATGACAGGAAGCAAGGCAGGGGGTGCCTTACACTCCCTGAACACAGCACTGCAACCTGAAGGTGCTGCTTGAGACAGCACAAACAGCAATTCAGGGTTTTAAACAGCATTTACAATCTGGAATGGCTTGGGTTGGAAGGCACCTCAGAGAACATCTAATCCAACCCCTCTGGGACACCTCTCTACTAGCCTTGCCTCTCATCCTGTGCCTGCAGGCCAGTCTCTCTCCATCCTTCTTGTAGCCCCCCTTCAGGTACTGGAAGCTAGCTCTGAAATCACACCCTGCAGTCTTCTCTTCTCCAGGCTGAACACCCCCAGCTCCCTCAGCCTGGCCTTGTAGCAGAGCTGCTCCAACCCCATGATCATTTTCCTGGCCCTCCTCTGGAGCCTCTCCATCAGGTCCATGTCCTTCCTGTGCTGAGGGCTCCAGACCTGCACACAGTACTCCAGGTGAGGTCTCCCCAGAGCAGAGTGGAAGAATCACTTCTCTGGATCTGCTGGAAACGCTGCTTTGGATGCAGCCCAGGCTGCCATTGGCCTTCTGTGCTGCAGGCTCACACTGCCTGCTCCTGTCCAGCTTCTCATCCAGCAGCACCTCCAAGTCCTTTTCCACAGGGCTGCTTTCTAACACCTCATCCCCCAGTCTGTACTGGCAGTGAGGATTGTTCTGGCCCACGGATGGCCCCAGACACCCACCCTTGAAGCCCAAGTGGACAGCAAGGCACAGAGGAAGAAACACATGGCCAGCTTGACGGAGAGGCAGCAGCCAAGGCAGAGCCAGAAGGGGACTTGCTCCTCTCCTTCCTATTGCTCTGCTCCTCCCATCTGCTTTCCTGGGCTGATCCATTTTGGTGTTTGCTTTCTTCTTTTCTCTTTTCATTTTGCTTTTCAGGCCCTGGATCTGGTGATGGGGGCAGATGTGTGCTAGACAGCACCATGATGGGTAGGACAGCAGCACCTGAGCAACCAGACTGGAGGCTTCAGGATGCCTTTCCAGACAGAAATGATTCTGTTTGTACTGTGGTACTCCTCCTATGCCCCTCCTGAAATGCAACCTGAGTTTTCTTCTGAGAACAGCAAAACCTGTCCCACCCCTAGATAAAAAGAAAACCATGAAGCAAAGAGGTTGAACAATTCACCCTAAATCCATGGGAGCATTCCACAGCAGACCTAATGGAAATACACCTCCTGAGCTCCAGCCTGGGATTTCAACTAGAAAATTAACCTTTTGGAATACAGCAAGATATTACCATGACAGTTTTGACAACTGGCAATGGAGGTGGAAAAGATTAGCAATTTTTCACAACAGCTTACTGCCAAGGATTATAAAAATTTATGTCCTTATGTCTCCATTCAACAAGAGAGCCACACAAAAGCTCCAGGATCTGTACTACACCACCAGCTCTGCCCAGCAATGATGCCATCACTTCTGCTTCAAAGGTAGCTGTGAGATACTAACTGGTGAGACCTCACCTGCAGGGCTGTGTCCAGCTCTGGAGCCCTCAGCACAGTAAGGACATGGACCTGAAGGAGCAGGTCCAGAGGAGGGACATGAAGATGATCCAAGGGCTGGAAAACCTCTAATATGAGCACAGGCTGTGGGAAGCTGGGGGTGTGCAGCCTGCAGAAGAGAAGGCTCCAGGCAGACCTCACAGCAGCCTGCCAGCACCTGAAGAAGCTCCAAGAAGGCTGCAGAGGGACTGTGCCCAAAGGCCTGCAGGGACAGCACCAGGGGCAAGGGTTTGAAAGGAGAGCAGAGCAGATGGAGATTGGCTGTGAGGAACAAGTTCTGCCCCAGGAGGCTGCTGCAAGACTGCAACAGGTTGCCCAGGGAGGGAGCTGAGGCTCCATGGCTGGAGCTGTTGAAGGTGAGGCTGGAGAAGGCTGTGAGCAAGCTGCTCTGGTGGTGGAGGATGTCCCTGCTGAGTGCAGGGGGTTGGACTGGAGGAGCTTTGGAGCTCCCTTCGAGCCCAAAGCACTCTAGGATTCTATGATTTCACCTGATTTAACTCCTGTGACCTGCTCATGAACAGAAGCTGGCACTGACAGCAAAATGAAACTTCCAACAGCAAGGCATTGTAGCAGAACAGCACTTGTGGCCTTTTCTGTAATGAAACTTAAGAATTCTGATGTTTATCTGAGCAACCTGAGCTAGTGTGAGGTGTCCCTGGCCAAGGCAGGGAGGTTGGAACTGGATGATCCTTGAGGTCCCTTCCAGCCCTGACAATCCTATGACTCTATCTGATTTCTTTTGGGCTACTCTCATGGACACAGAATCTCTTTGCAGATCCAACCAGACCTCTGCCTAAAGTTCCAACACTTCCTTTGTTTCATCAGCAAATGCAGAAAGCAGCCCTTAATTTTATGTTAATGTGGCAGTTTTGTGTACAACCAAGATGAAAATACAGCACAGGAAGCTTGACACAATGCCATCATCCACAACAGAAAAGTGCATCTCCAGCAGCCAGCCTGGCAAAACAAAAGCTGCACAAAGGAAGTATGGACTGGATCTTAGGAAGGTCCAGTAAGAGGGTGGTGAGACTCTGGAAGAGGTTGCCCAGAGAGGTTGTGGATGATTCCTCCCTGGGGGTGCTCAATGACAGGCTGGATGAGGCCTTGAGCAGCTGAGTCTGGTGGGAGGTGTCCCTGCCCATGGCAGGGAGGTTGGAGGAGATGATCTCCAGGGTCCCTTCCAACTGAAGCCATTCTATGATAGCTGTGAGTCTTTTGTGAGTCACATTGCTGGAGCCATGTCCTGAAACACTGTATGTGCAACTGTGGGTAAACAACCTGAGGTACTAAATTTGACCAGAAAATGCAGTTCAGGCAATCACAGCAGAATAAAAACCACAAACATGTATAAAGCCTTGGTTGTATCACTACCCTGGTAAGCAGAGTCTGGAAAACCATAGTGGCTTTTGTTCAGCATGTTGCCAGCTTCTCTCTTAGATTCTAAGATGTTTGTGCCTGTAGAATTTCCTCCTGATCTTGGTAGAGTTTTCTGCATGAGCAAGGACTGCAATATAGGATTCTCCTAATGTCTGTACCTTTTGAGATGCATCACTGCTTCATTCTGAGGGGATTCTGTGATCTTGAAGGTCCTTTCTGGCCTGGATGATGCTGTGATTCTCATAGAATTGTTAAGGTTGGAAGGGACCTCAAGGAGCATCCAGTCCCAACCCCCCTGCCATGGCCAGGGACACCTCACACTACAGCAGGTTGCTCACAGCCAGCCTGGCTGCAAAAACCTCCAGGCAGGAGGCTTCCACCACCTCCCTGGGCAACCTCTGCCAGCCTCTCACCACCCTCATGGCCAACAACTTCTTCCTCACACCCAAGCTCAATCTCCCCACTTCTACTTTTGCTCCATTCCCCCCAGTCCTATCACTCCCTGACACCCTCAAAAGTCCCTCCCCAGCTTTCTTGGAGCCCCCTTCACAAACTGGAAGGCCACAAGAAGGTCTCCTGGGAGCCTTCTCCTCTCCACACTGCACAACCCCAACTCTCTCAGTCTGTCCTCACAGCAGAGCAGCTCCAGCCCTCTGCTCATCCTCATGGCCCTTCTCTGGACACCTTCCAGCACCTCCAGATCCTGCCTGGCACAGAGGCTCCAGACCTGGACACAGAGCTGCATCTGTGGTCTCAGCAGAGTGGAGCAGAGGGGCAGAATCCCCTCCCTGGCCCTGCTGGCCACACTTCTCTTGCTGCAGCCCAGGCTCTGCTTGGCTCTCTGGGCTGCAAGTGTTCACTGCTGGCTCCTGTTGAGCTTCTCATCCCCCAGCACCCCCAGGTCCTTTTCTTCAGGGCTGCTCTCCAGCCAGTCCCTGCTAAGCCTGTATCCATGCTTGGGATTGCCCTGACCCAACTGCATGACCTTGCACTTGCTCATGTTGAATCTCCTGAGGCTGTCATGGGCTCACCTCTCCAGCCTGTCAAGATCCCTCTGGATGGCCATTCTGGATAGATTCTGTGAAAAGCAGTGTGACCAAAGTGACCAAAGCCAGACCTCATGAACATCAGGTACCTGCTCAAAAGGAGTTTCCATCTGAACTACAGATGAATTTAAAGCCAGTGCATTGGACACAGATACTGACACCCCCACAGGTCTGGCTGAAGAGAAGTGTAGGAGCTGTGTTTGCCATGGTGCAGACACAGGGGCCTGTCCTAGGTGTGACCCTGGCTGTATTTTTAAAGTGCATTTGCAGGTGGAGAGTGTCTCTGGCTGGGTTTGTACACCTTCCCTTGAGGAGTCCTTCCTTCCTGCAGGTGGGGGTGAAGAACTGCTTTAGCTCCAGAAGAAGCTGGTGGACATGGTCTAGTGTTGACCCTTCACTGCTGGGTCAAGGGTTGGACTGGATGATCTCTGAGGTCTCTTCCAACCGTATACATTCTGTGAGAACACATCTGAAAATTCAACTAACTAACATAACTCCTAAACCAGACAAGTAAGAGACTCTGGAGTCTCTGCTTGAGCCTGGACTGCTCTTACTGCTGCAGACAGCATTTGAAGGAGACCTTCAGCAGCAGGGGCTGATTAGTGTAATGAGAGATGATTGCTCTCCCTGACAGTAAATGTACTGAATGGGGAGAGAAGCAATGAGGGAACACAGTGCGGAAGGGCACAGGCAGAGGAAAAGAGGAAGAAGACTGAGGATAAAAGCCACAGGGTGTCACTTTTTATTCAGGTTGCTACATCAGGTCCCTTTGGTCACCCAAATTCTCTCCTGAGCAGTACAAAGAGAAGCTCACTCTTCATGAGTTCTTGCATCACCTTTATCCATCAAAGATATCTCAGTCTGGAGGAGAGGAGGCTGAGGGAGACCTCATTGCTCTCTACAGCTCCCTGAAGGGAGGTTGGAGTGAGGAGGGGGCAGTCTCTGCTCCTTGGTGGCAAGGGACAGGAGCAGAGGAAATGGTTCCAAGCTGCAGCAGGGGAGGTTCAGGCTGGATGTTAGGAAATATTTCTTCCCTGGAAGGGCTCTCAACCATTGGAATGTTCTGCCCAGGGCAGTGCTGGAGTCACCATCCCTGAGGGGTATTGCAGCAGTGTGTGGAGCTGGTGCTTAGGGACATGGTTTGGTGCTGACCCTGCAGTGCTGGGTTGAGGGCTGGACTGGATGAGCTTGGAGCTCTCTTCCAGCCAGACAGATTTTGTGATTCTGTGAGAGAAAATGGCCTTTAGTTGCACCAGTGGAGGCTTAGATTGGATATTAGAGGAAACTTCTTCACTAAAGGCATTCTCAAACAGTAAAACAATTCCCCAGAGAGGTGGCTGAATTCCAATCCCTATCCCTGGAGGTGTTCAGAAGCAGCACAGATGTGGTGTTAAGGGACATGGTTTAGCACCAGACTTGGCATAGTTAGAGAATGGATGGACTCTTAAAGATCTTAAAGGCCTTTTCCAACCAAAACAGTTCTGTGATCCAAGCCTGTGGGGATCAGGGATATACAGAAACTGATCCCTCTCCAGATGCTGCCCACATCTGGATAATAGATGGTACTTCATTCTGAAAGCAGCCTTTGCAGGTGGAACTACTTCTCCTTGTCCCCAGTTGTTCCTTTGGCTTTCTGGTTTTTATGGGCCAGGTTTTACTTCTATTATCAATAAAATATAAAGTGAGTTGCCTAAGTAACTGCTGCTGACTGAACAGTAAAATGAATATGCAGAGAAGCAGCAGCGCTGACAATCTCCAGTCAGCTGCTGTCTACTTTAAGACATCAGCCTCAGCCACGAGTGGCTACAGTGCAACACAAGAATATTCTTAGGCACAGCAACAGCTTTCTTCTGTTGTCCAACTGAGGCAAATCAAAATTACAGCCTGTGAAAGTTAAACAGCAAGCACAAGGTTTGGCCTAGAAAGAGAGCCAACAGCAAAACAGCCAAAAGACATCAAACTTTAAAGCCTTTTTTAAAAGCATATTAAAAAAGCTTTAAGTTAGGTGGGCCCAGGAGATGATCAAAATCAGGAGGGCTGCAAGGATGCTGAAGGGACTGGAGACTGCCTGCTGAGGAGAGGCTGAGAGCCCTGGGGGTGGTTAGTCTGGAGAGGAGAAGGCTGAGAGGGGATCTGATTAATGTCTATCAATAGCTGAGGGCTGGGGGTCAGGAGGGAGGGGACAGGGACAGGCTCTGCTCAGCTGCACCCTGGGATAGGCCAAGGGGCAATGGAGATAAACTCCAGCACAGGAGGTTCCAGCTCAGCATGAGGAGGAACTTCTTCCCTGTGAGGCTCACAGAGTACTGGAGCAGACTGCCCAGAGAGGTTGTGGAATCTCCTTCTCTGGAGCCTTTCAAGGCCTGTCTGGATGTGTTCCTCTCTGACCTGAGTTAGATTGTATGGTCCTGCTCTGGCAGGGGGCTTGGACTGGAAGCTCTCCAGAGGTCACTTCCAACCCCTCACACCCTGTGATCCACTAGGAAATGCTGGAGAAAGCCTGCTAGAGCAGATGGTCCTTCAGGTTGATCCAGCACAGACATTATCATGCCAGCTTCTTCTCCCAGAGCAATGATCCCTGAGTGCCAAGTTACCTCTAAAAGCACTTCAGCGACCAAGAGACACAGCAAAACTCAAACTACTGGATGCTTGAAATAGGAAGCCTGGGCCAGCAGGCCTGGGCAGCACCAAGCACTTCTGTCCAATCCCACAGCACACAAATTACTATCAGCAGAGAGATTTCTAAGGAAGCAAACCACAGTATGGGCTAGGCACAGCTTCTGCTACTATAATTCCACTGCACACATACCCTGGCATCCAGCCAGGCCCACTCAAGTCACATTTTCTGATAAGGACCCAAAGACAAAACAACAACATGGAGATTAAAGCCTAAATACTGCAAACATTGGTCCAAGCCAACTTTTTGCCTACCTTCTCCATTTTATCTTCTCTAAACTGTGTCTCAGTTCCTGAGCTTATCTGCCTGAACCCAAAGTGAGTTCCAGAAGATATGGCTATAAAGAGTAAATGTACCAAGTAATTCAGGCCGAGTACATTCACCCCTATCTAAGCAGCCTGTGTTTAGACAGCTCTTGAAAACCTCCCATGACACAGGTCCTGCATTCTTGCTGGGCATCCTAAATAGCTAAGCCATGAAATGGTTGAAATGAAATCACAGAATGCTCTGAATGCAATTCCGCTGCTGCTCTGGGGATTCTCTCTTTCTGTGGAGTAAGACTTCTCTGTCAAACTGTTTGAGCTCTTGGGTCCTCACTGCCTTCACATTTGACAGGATCCAAGGAATCATGGAATGGTTTGGGTTGGAAGGGACCTCCTAAGCTCATCCAGTCCAAACCCCCTGCACTCAGCAATGGCATCCCCACCTAGATCAGGTTGCTCAGAGCACCGTCAAGCCTGAGCTTCAATACTTCCAGGGAGGGGCCAACAGTACTGTCGCAGTGTTGCAGCAGCCTCCTGGGGCAGAACTTGTTCCTCACAGCCAGTCTCCATCTGCTCTGCTCTCCTTTCAAACCCTTGCCCCTGGGCCTGTCCTTGCAGGCCTTTGGGCACAGTCCCTCTGCAGCCTTCTTGTAGCTCCTTCAGGTACTGGCAGGCTGTTCTTAGGTCTGCCTGGAGCCTTCTCTTCTGCAGGCTGAACACCCCCAGCTCCCTAGGCCTGTGCTCACAGCAGAGCTGCTCCAGCCCTCTGGACCTGGCTCTCCTCTGGGCCTGCCCCATCAGGTCCATGTCCTTCCTGTGTTGAGGACTCTAGATCTGGACCCATCCCTGCAGGTGAGGTCTCCCCAGAGCAGAGGGGCAGGATCCCCTCTCTCCACCTCTGGCCACACTGCTTTGGCCTTCTGAGCTGCAAGTGCCCGTTGCCAGCTCACATCCAGCTTCTTGCCCACCACTCAGCAGGGACATCCTCCACCAGAGCAGCTTGCTCACAGCATTCTCCAGCCTCACCTTGAACAGCTCCAGGCTTGAGGCCTCAACCACCTCCCTGGGCAACCTGTTGCAGTGGCCTTAGTCTGAATGTTAGGAACAAATCCTTTACCATTAATGAGGGTGGTGGAACACTGCCACAGGTTGCCCGGGGAGGGAGCTGAGGCCCCATCCCTGGAGATCTTCAAGGTGAGACTTGAGAAGGGTCTGAGAAGCCTGTTCTAGTGGAGGATGTCCCTGCTGAGTGCAGGGAGGTTGGCCTAGATGACCTTTGGAGGTCCCTTCTGATCCAACCCATTCTATGACCCAAGGAACAGAGGGAAACAAAGAGTTGGATTTTCTCCAAGGACCATTTCCTAGAAAGACAAACAAGGCAACACAAGCAGCCAGCTGCAGATGTAGCCAGGAGGAAAACCACACTGTGAGAGAGGCTCTTTGATCCCAGCCATCAAAAACTCCTCCATCAACCATTCAAGGTGAAGCTGGAGAAGGCTGTAAGCAACCTGCTCTAGTGGAGGATGTCCCTGCTGAGTGCAGGGGGTTTGGACTGGATGACTTTTGGAGGTCCCTTCCAACCCAAACCAGTCTATGTTGCCATGATTCCTGTCAAATGTGAAGGCAGTGAGGACCCAAGAGCTCAAGCAGTTTGACAGAGAAGTCTTACTCCACAGAAAGAGAGAATGCCCAGAGCAGCAGGGGGATTACATTTAGGGCTATCCCTCTTCATTCCATTTCTCTTCTCTGCTAGCAAGCTGTACATTATAAAGCACAGTGGCTCTCAGTTAAAGGGACTCTCTACCCCCTATATACAACCATCCTTTAAAGGATGATGAAGCATTCAGAACAGGCAGCTTCAAGGCAGAATGTTGTATGAAGGAAGAAACACTAACCACAGCTTGAGCATTACAGAAGCAAAGACTCCTTTGCTTTCTCAGTAGTTAGCTTAATACAGAAGTGCTGCTACCACCAGTATCTCCCTGTCCTTAAACAGCAGCATCTCACCATCTGTAACACAAACAGCAGATCTGGCTGCACTTGAAGCCTCTTCACAAACACCCCAAACACACAGAAATTAGACATGATCAAAAGCCTTCCTAATAGCATTAAATAAAACACATCCACAGAGCTCCTGTGAGCAGGCACAAACTGTTGGCCAGACACTATTCTGTTAGCTTTAAACTGCAGAGAGAACCCTGAGCAGCATTTCATCCTCCTCAGCTCCTCACAAATCAAATCTCCAGCCCCTTATCTGCATGCAGCCAGCTGGGGTTTTAAAATCCTGCTGTAATTGAGGGGAGGAGGGGGTGGGTGGGTGGGGGGTGGAAAATAATGAAGCAATATTATTAGTCATCTTACCATTGTTCCCTGGTGGCTGTAATGCATCTCCTGTCAAGCTACACCATCCAACAGGGAAAATATCTCGAGAGTCACATCTGCACCAGTAGTCAAATGCTCCTCTCCAGCCATCAAAGGTCACAAAAACTTCATCTCCTTTCACATCTCCAATGGTTGCTGGGCAAATCATGTAGGGGTTCTTTCTGTCTATAGCTTCCAGCTTCATTCCAACCTTAAAGCAGTTTGGCACAGGTTTTGGGGGTTCCTAGGAAAGGCAGAGGGGCAGAATGTTGTTTGCTATCACCTCTTAAAACACACAAAGAAAAACCTCTGTCCTCAACATCACAGCATCGCAGGACACTAGAGGTTGGAAGAGACCTCCAGAGGTCATCCAGTCCAATGCAATCCCCCTACCAGAGCAGGAACACCCAGGGTAGTCTGCACAGGAATGCATCCCCAGAGAAGGAGACTCCACAACCGCCCTGGGCAGCCTGTTCCAGGGCTCTGGCACCCTCACTGTCAAGAAGTTTCTGCTCCTGTTGAGCTGAAACCTTCTCTGTTCAAGTTTGTCTCCATTGTTCCTTGGCTTATTAATGTGCACCACCCAAAAGAGCTTGGCCCCCTCCACTTGACCCCCACCCCTCAGATATTGATAGGCATTGATCAGATCCCTCTCAGCCTTCTCCTCTCCAGACTAAACAGCCCCAGGGCTCTCAGTCTCTCTTCACAGGGGAGATGCTCAAGTCCCCTAATCATCCTCATGGCTCTCTGTTGGACTCTCTCTAGCAGGTCTCTGTCTCTCTTGACCTGGGGAGCCTAAAACTGGGCACAGCATTGCAGGTGTGGTCTCAGCAGGGCAGAGCAGAGGGGGAGAAGAACCTCCCTAGCCCTGCTGGCCACACTTTGCTTGATACATCTCATTGGCTCTCTTGGCCACAAGGGCACATTGCTGTCCCATGCAGAACTTGCTGTCCACTAGCATTCCAAGGTTTTTCTCCATGGAGCTGCTCTCCAGCAGCACAGCTCCTAACTTGTCCTGGTGCCTGCTTTTATTCCTGCCCAGATGCAGGACCCTGCACTTGTCCTTACTGAATTCCATGAGGTTTGCCTGCACCCAGCTCTCAGCCTGTCCAGATCCTTACTGCTCCTACTAACCACCCTCAAAGAAGTTATAGTAGAGAGCGAAGGAAACTTCCTCCTCTTTCAAATGTGATTTTCTCTTCTGTGATATAAAAGTTCTGCACCATAAAAACCCTCTTCCCACCAACAGAGCTGTGCTAATTAGCAGAACTCTCCACTGACTGTAAGACCCAGCTAGGAGTATTTACATCAGGCAGTGGTTGCACCCCATCCATTAGTGTCTGGGCAGCAAGACAGCAGGAGGCACTAAAATGAAATTATTACCTGCTAATAAAGGAAGGGCAGGCTTGCAGGCAACAGATATTTCTGGGGACTGATAACTGTCTGGTAAAAGCTTCACACACACACACCCCCAATTAATCCATGAAAAATTCATTAGCATTGGACATTATTTACAGGCTTCTGTTAACTCAGACTGGGCTGAGCCCAAGTCCAAGGGGACAAAAGTAAAACCAAAACTCAAGGCAATGCAACCAGCAGCAGGGTAGCCACAGAGAAGCAGCTGAGAGCAAGTGAAGGCCAAATTACCACCTCAGCCTCTGGAGGTTCTGCATCATAAGGGTGCTGCAACACTACAACAGGTTGCCCACAGAAGTGGTTGAAACCTCATCCCTGGAGATATTCAAGGTGAGGCTTGACAGGGATATGGGCAACCTGATCTAGAGAAGAGCAATGAGGCTAGGGAGAGGTCTGGAACACAGCCCTGTGAGGAAAGGCTGAGGGAGCTGGGGTTGCTTAGCTTGGAGAAGAGGAGGATCAGGAGAGACCTTCTTGCTCTCTCCAACTCCCTGAAGGGAGGTGGTAGCCAGGTGGGGATCGGTCTCTTCTCTCAGGCAACCAGCAAGAGAACATGAGGACACAGTCTCAAGCTGTGCCAGGGGAAGTTTAGGCTGAAGGTGAGGAGAAAGTTCTTCCCAGAAAGAGGAATTTGCCCAGGAAGGTGGTGGAGTCCCCATCCCTGGAGGTGTTCAAGAAAGGCTTGGATGTGGCACTTGGAGCCATGGTTTGGTTGTCAGGAGGTGTTAGGTAAGAGGTTGGACTTGATGATCTCTGAGGTCTTTTCCAACCTGGTTGATTCTATGATTCTAGTGGAGGATGTCCCTGTTGACTGCAGGGGGGTTGGGGCGGATGAGCTTGGGAGGTCCCTTCCAACCCAAACCATTATACGGTTCTATGAAGCTCACTGTGTCATCTCAGCTGTGCTGGGAGGCTGGCACAGGGAAGTGTGACTCATCATGCCCCACAATTTATAGAATCTTAGAGAACAAAATTATACAATAAAGTTAGCAGGCAAGCAATGTGATTGTAAGGCTGAACCCAACTGTCTGATTTGCTGACAAGCCTGTCAGTGTCCTACAAGGACAGGCTGAGGGAGCTGGGGCTGTGCAGCCTGCAGAAGAGAAGGCTCCAGGCAGACCTCACAGCAGCCTGCCAGCACCTGAAGGGCCTACAAGAAGGTTGCAGAGGGACTGTGCCCAAAGGCCTGCAGGGACAGCACCAGGGGCAAGGGTTTGAAAGGAGAGCAGAGCAGATGGAGATTGGCTGTGAGGAACAAGTTCTGCCCCAGGAGGCTGCTGCAACACTGCCACAGGTTGCCCAGGGAGGGAGCTGAGGCTCCATGGCTGGAGCTGTTGAAGGTGAGGCTGGAGAAGGCTGTGAGCAAGCTGCTGTGGTGGAGGATGTCCCTGCTGAGTGCAGGGGGTTGGACTGAATGAGCTTTGGAGCTCCCTTCCACCCCAAACCATTCTATGACTCCACTATTCTCGGTATCAAAAATGAAGCCACTCAGTGTGCAGCCAGGAGGGCTTTACCCCCTTGACAAGAGAATTGAAGCAAGAAGTCATTTTACTCTCACTGCTGCCTTTATCTCATTTCCCATGTTTCACAGGTACTCCCTCAAGAACCATGTTGAAAACACTCAGCAGCTTCTCTGCTGCTTTCAATACTTTCTCACTACACTTATATCAATAGCACAGCAGACACAGAAGTCTCAACTCTGCTTCTAGTCTATCTGAATGGACTAGAAGCAGATCACTCCCTGCCTGCCTTTGCAGCTTGCCAGAAGCAGATCACTCCCTGCCTGCCTTTGCAGCTTGCCAGAAGCAGATCACTCCCTGCCTGTCTTTGCAGCTTGCTCAAAGTCATCTTAAGTACCAGCCTTGCTTCCTGCTGATGCAGAGCACACGGTGAAATCTTGGCCTCCTCATTAAGCAATGTACCCAGGCACCAGCTGAGAATTGGTCACCAGCAGTCCCTTTCTTCTTACCTTCTTGAAGAATGCTGTAGGTGCCATTTCTGCTCCATTCAGAGTTCTTAACAGAAACATTGGCCAAGAAGAGGCATTCATCTGGAACCCTGAGCAACAAACAAACATCAGGTTCAAAGTGGCAAAATGCAAGGTCCTGCAGCTAGATCAGGGCAACCCTAGATATCAGTTCAGGCTGGGGGGGATGATGAGATTGAGAGCAGCCCAGAAGAAAAGGACCTGGGAGTGCTGGTGGATGAGAAGCTGGACATGAGCCAGCAGTGAGCACTTGCAACCCAATAGGCCAACGGCAGCCTGGGGCTGCATCAAAAGAAGCACAGCCAGCAGGTCAAGACAGGTGATTCTGCCACTCTGCTCTGGTGAGAGCTCACCTGCAGTGCTGTGTCCAGCTCTGAGGCCCCTAACACAAGAGAGGGGCATGGAGCTGCTGGAGCAGGTCCAGAGGAGGGCCACAAAGATGACAGTAAGGCTGGAGAATCTTCCCAGTGAATACAGACTGAAAGAATTGGGGCTGTTCAGACTGGAGAAGAGAAGGCTCCAGAGGAATCTTAAAGCTACATTTCAATATCTAAAGAGGACCTACAGGAAGGCTGGGGAGGGACTGTACAGAAGGACTTGGAGTGGTAGGACAAGGGACAATGATTTGAAAATGGAGCAGGGCAGATTTAGGTTGGACATAAGGAAGAAGTTCTGCACAATGAGAGCACAAAACAGGATACCCAGGGAGGTGGTGGAGTCACCATCACTGGAGATGTACAAGAAGCTGTAGCTGTGGTGCTTCAGGATATGGTTTAGTCATCATGGTAGTTGGGTTAGGGTTGGACTCAATGATCTTGAAGTCTCTTTCCAGCCTCAATTACTCTATGATTCTATGAATATAAATAAACAACCTTAAAACTATTTTAATAAAAGCAGGGAACATATTAGAAGACATAAAGTGGATGATCATAGAATCATAGAGTGGGTTGAGTTGGAAGGGAGCTCCAAAGCTCATCCAGTCCAACACCCTGCACTCAGCAGGGACATCCTCCACCAGAGCAGCTTGCTCACAGCCTTCTCCAGCCTCACCTTCAACAGCTCCAGCCATGGAGCCTCAGCTCCCTCCCTGGGCAACCTGTTGCAGTGTTGCAACAGCCTCCTGGGGCAGAACTTGTTCCTCACAGCCAATCTCCATCTGCTCTGCTCTCCTTTCAAACCCTTGCCCCTGGTGCTGTCCCTGCAGGCCTTTGGGAACAGTCCCTCTGCAGCCTTCTTGTAGACTCTTCAGGTACTGGAAGGTCAACATCCTTCATTAATAAGTGAGTGAAAAGCACAAATGAGAGTGAAAAGCACAAATGATCATCAGATTTTTAGATGAACTACCCCATTCAAACAGAACAAGGGTTTGGCTGCCAACAGACTCATTCCAGATTAATCTTTCCTCAGAATGAAATATTTTCTATTGAAAAAGAAACCAAAATGAAAACAACAACAAAAATAACCAAGAGCAAACCCTCAACTTTTTCCTTTCTGTGCTTTCCAAAGAATGTTTCAAATTACTGAGTAAGGTAACAGAATACAGAATTAAGCAGGATGGAAAAGATCTCAGAATTCATTGAGTCCAATCTACCACCCAACACCATCTAATCAACTAAACCATGGAACCAAGTGCCTCATCCAGGCTCTTCCTAAACACCTCCAGGGATGGGGACTCCACCACCTCCCTGGGAGGCTCATCCCAATGACCAATCTCTTTCCATGAAGAATTTCTTCCTAACATCCAGCCTAAACCTCCCCTGGCACAGCTTGAGACTGTGTCCTCCTATTCTGGTGCTGGTTGCCTGGGAGAAGAGACCAACCCCCACCTGGCTACAACCTCCCTTCAGGGAGTTGCAGAGAGCAAGAAGGTCTCCCCTGAGTCTTCTCTTCTCCAGGCTAAGCAACCCCAGCTCCCTCAGCCTCTCCTCACAGGGCTGTGCTCCAGACCCCTCCCCAGCTTTGTTGCCCTTCTCTGGACACCTTCCAGCAGCTCAACATCTTTCCTAAACTGACAGAGTGGAACATGATGGGTCTAACAGGATGGCATTCAACAAGACCAAGTTCCAGGTACTGCACTTTGGCCACAACAACCCCAGGCAGTGCTACAGGCTGGGGTCAGAGTGGCTGAGAGCAGCCAGGCAGAGAGGGACCTGGGGGGAGTGGTTGAGAGTAGACTGAACAGGAGCCATCAGTGTGCCCAGGGGGCCAAGAGGGCCAATAGCATCCTGGCCTGCATCAGGAACAGTGTGGCCAGCAGGAGCAGGGAAGTCATTGTGCCCTGTGCTCAGCACTGCTGAGGCCACACCTTGAGTCCTGTGTCCAGTTCTCGGCCTCTCAGTTTACAAAAGATGTTGAGCTGCTGGAAGGTGTCCAGAGAAGGGCAACAAAGCTGGGGAGAGGTCTGGAGCACAGCTCTGTGAGGAGAGGCTGAGAGAGCTGGGGTTGCTTAGCCTGGAGAAGAGGAGGCTCAGGGGAGACCTTCTTGCTGTTTACAACTCCCTGAAGGGTGGTTAGTCGTAGCCAGGTGGGGGTTGGTCTCTTCTCCCAGACAGCAGCACCAGAACAAGAGGACACAGTCTCAAGCTGTGCCAGCAGAGGTTTAGGCTGGAGGTGAGGAGAAAGTTCTTCCCAGGAAGAGGAATTGGCCATTGGAATGTGCTGCCCAGGGAGGTGGTGGATTCACCATCCCTGGAGGTGTTCAAGGAAGATTTGGATGTGGCACTTGGAGCCACATCAGGAGGTGTTAGGGATTAGGTCATAGGTTGGACTTGATGATCTCTGAGGTCTTTTCCAACCTGGTTGATTCCATGATTCTATGAACTCTTTTATGTGTCTTTAGTAGTTCTATGTGTGGCAAAGTACTACAGAAAAAAACCCACAACAACAACACCTCCCCAAAAAAGCCCAACACTCCAAAAAAAACCCCAACAGCAAAATAAAACATAATAGAGCAAACTGGAAAATTCTCCACACAGCAAGCAGCATCAGAATCTGCCAGGAGCTGTAAAGTTCCCTCAGAACTGAGTCTCAACAACTCTCCTTGAAAAAAGTAAGTAGGAAAAGTGGAGCATATCTGCAGTCCTGGATCAGTTAAATCATGAAGTCATCCAAAACTGGATTGTGTGTGCTCTAATAGTTCTTCAAGTGGTAGCTTTAAGCTATCTGCAGCTGAAGAAGCAGGCTGCAGGTTGGAACTAGCTTTGCGCCACCTAGAGCTCCTCCTCAATAAATGGTGTCATCAGTGGGGGCACTCTAGAGGGATTGTTCAAGCCTGGAGAAGAGAAGGCTCCAGGGAGAGCAGCCTTCCAGTACCTGAAGGGGGCTGCAAGAAAGCCAGGAAGGGACTTTTGCCAAAGCCTGGGAGTGATAGGATGAGAGGGAATGGATTGAAGCTTGAGGAGAGGAGATTTAGAGTGGATATTGGGATGAACTTCTTTAGAGTGAGGCTGGTGAGACCCTGGAATAGGTTGCCCAGGGAGGCTGTGGCTGCTTAACACCAGGCTGGATGAGGCCTTGAGCAACTTGGGCTGGTGGGAGGTGTCCCTGCCCATGGCAGGGGGGTTGGAATTAGATGGTCTTTGGGGTCTCTTCCAACCTAAAGCATTCTGTGAATCTATGAACCTATGAAATCTTTTGCAAAGGAAACATGTAGGCAGATGCAGCTTTTAAATTCTTGTCTGCCTAACAGATCCTTTTCCCACACTAACTTAGCCTGACAATTCTATTTTTCTATGATTCTACTCATTAAAATAGGTTTTAAGATCAATAGATGATGTTTAAGATGATGTTTGGGATCCCTTCCAACCTAAACCATTCTATGAACCTATGAAATCCATGAGCTGATTACTACTCCTGGTCTTTCTACAACCTGTCCACATGTGGTGACTCAAACACAAGATAGATTTGCCAGACAGAGGAATGACAACTCAACAACAGTTTGAATTAACTTCATTTGGCCTTGTACTCACCCTGGCAAAACCAGAGAGAAAGGTTATCCTCAGTGTAATCTGTTGAGGACACTAAGGTCTCAAACCTCCCCCTCTACTCTGCCCTTTTGAGGCCCCTTGGAATATTACATCTAGTTCTGGGCTCCCCAGGTCAAGAGGGACAGGGATCTGCTGAAGAGAGTCCAAGGGAGGGCTGCAAGGATGCTGGAGGGACTGGAGACTGCCTGGTGAGGAGAGGCTGAGAGCCCTGGGGGTGGTTAGTCTGGAGAGGAGAAGGCTGAGAGGGGATCTGATCAATGTCTATCAATAGCTGAGGGCTGGGGGTCAGGAGGGAGGGGACAGGGACAGGCTCTGCTCAGCTGCACCCTGGGATAGGCCAAGGGGCAATGGATATAAACTCCAGCACAGGAGGTTCTACCTCATCATAAGGAGGAACTTCTTAACTGTGAGGGTCCCAGAGCCCTGGAGCAGACTGCCCAGAGAGGTTGTGGAATCTCCTTCTCTGGAGCCTTTCCACCCTGTCTGGATGTGTTCCTGTGTGACCTGTGCTGGATTTTCTGCTCCTGCTCTGGCAGGGGTTTGGACTGGAAGCTCTCCAGAGGTCCCTTCCAGCCCCTAAGATCCTGAGAGCCTATGAACTATGAGAAATTGAGGCTGGAACAAGAACCCTTTGCTGTATTAATTACTTTCTCAAACCACTTACGCCACATACATAATTCCATCTAGGTAAAAATCAGGTAGGAGGGACTGTCTCAGCTGGTTATTAGGACAGAAGCAGAACATTAACATTCAAAAGGTTCCCTACTACTCAGGAGAGGAAAAAAAATAGGGAAAAAAAGAAAAGAAAAGGAAAAATCAGTTGCTTAAATGTCTTAACAGGAGGTAATTACACACCCAATTAGCTCCCAGCTCTGCCCAGGAACAGGATGCTGTACCAGTGCCAAAAAGGCTTTCTCAGAAATGTACCTAGGTGTGCCAGAATGTTTGATTGCTGGAATTCAGCCTAGCTCTAGAAAAATATAAGGCAGGAGGGACAAAATAATGGCACTGGAATTCTGGGAGCCTTAAAGATCAACCAGTTCCAACCCCCTGCCATGGGTAGGGACACCTCACACCAGACCAGCGTGCTCAGGGCCTCATCCAGCCGGGCCTTGAACACCTCCAGGCAGGAGGCAGCCACAGCCTCCCTGGGCAGCCTGTGCCAGAGTCTCCCCAGCCTCACTCTAAAGAATTTCTTCCTCCTCTCCAGTCTCAATCTGCCCTCCTCAAGCTTCAGTCCATTCCCTCTCATCCTATCACTCCCACCCCCAGTAAAAGTCCCCTCCCAGCCTTCTTGCAGTCCCTTTCAGGTACTGGAAGGCTGCTCTAAGGTGTTCTTGGAGCCTTCACTTCTCTAGGCTGAACAGCTCAAATTCTTTCAGCCTGTCCCCACAGGGGAGGTTCTCCATCCCTCTGCTCAGCTTTGTGGCATACTCTGGACAGCCCCAACTCCCTCTCTGCTCCTCAACAGTGAAGGAATCACCTGTGTAAAACATTCTTTGGCCAACAAAGTGACCTGCGTAACCCCCCCTAAGGAACCCCCACACAGAAGCTCTGCTGCTTACCCAGGGGAGGCTGGAGCATGCCCCCTTTCTTTTCACAGGTCCCGATGGGCTGTATGTCTGAGGAATCCACCAGCCTCCAGAAATCATTTTTGTTGTCACTGCCATCCAGCCTCAGCCTGAGCCTGGCCCCCGAGGTGCCAATGACCGTGGCGATGCAGACCGAGGTGACGTTGCGAGGGTCTCGAGCCTCCAGCTTCATGCCCACCTTGAAATCGTTGCTAGGGGGAACTCTGGACTGCAAGGGAAGGCAAAGGAAAGGACTCTCTCAAGGGGCTGTCAGCGGTGCCACACCGCCCAGCCCGCCTCAGCCCACAGCTTTCAGCCATCCAAGCAAGGGAAGGCAAAGGAAAGGACTCTCTCAAGGGGCTGTCAGCGGTGCCACACCGCCCAGCCCGCCTCAGCCCACAGCTTTCAGCCATCCAAGCAAGGGAAGGCAAAGGAAAGGACTCTCTCAAGGGGCTGTCAGCGGTGCCACACCGCCCAGCCCGCCTCAGCCCACAGCTTTCAGCCATCCAAGCAAGGGAAGGCAAAGGAAAGGACTCTCTCAAGGGGCTGTCAGCGGTGCCACACCGCCCAGCCCACTTCAGCCCACAGCTTTCAGCCATCCAAGCAAGGGAAGGCAAAGGAAAGGACTCTCTCAAGGGGCTGTCAGCAGTGCCACATTGCCCAGCCCGCTTCAGCACACAGCTTTCAGCCATCCAAGCAAGGGAAGGCAAAGGAAAGGACTCTCTCGAGTGGCTGTCAGCGGTGCCACATTGCCCAGCCCGCTTCAGCCCACAGCTTTCAGCCATCCAAGCAAGGGAAGGCAAAGGAAAGGACTCTCTCGAGTGGCTGTCAGCGGTGCCACATTGCCCAGCCCGCTTCAGCCCACAGCTTTCAGCCATCCAAGCAAGGGAAGGCAAAGGAAAGGACTCTCTCGAGTGGCTGTCAGCGGTGCCACATTGCCCAGCCCGCTTCAGCACACAGCTTTCAGCCATCCAAGCAAGGGAAGGCAAAGGAAAGGACTCTCTCGAGTGGCTGTCAGCGGTGCCACATTGCCCAGCCCGCTTCAGCACACAGCTTTCAGCCATCCAAGCAAGGGAAGGCAAAGGAAAGGACTCTCTCGAGTGGCTGTCAGCAGTGCCACATTGCCCAGCCCGCTTCAGCACACAGCTTTCAGCCATCCAAGCAAGGGAAGGCAAAGGAAAGGATTCTCTCGAGTGGCTGTCAGAGGTGCCACACCGCCCAGCCCGCTTCAGCACACAGCTTTCAGCCATCCCAGCATGTCACAGAAATGGCCAAAGAGAAGCTGCTGAACTTCCAAGCCCTACCAGGACAGGCTGAGGCAGCTGAACCACAGGCATGCTACCTGAGTCCACTTTGACTAGGGCTCTTCTCACACTGCAGAAGAGGGAAGACAAGACACAAATGCGCTTTCTTGCCCCACCTTGAAGTATCACAGTATCACCAAGGTTGGAAGAGACCTCAAAGATCATCAAGTCCAACCTGTCACCACAGACCCCATGACTAGACCATGGCACCAAGTGCCACATCCAATCCCCTCTAGAACCCCTCCAGGGACGGTGACTCCACCACCTCCCTGGGCAGCGCATTCCAATGGCAAACGACTCTCACAGAACAAGAGGGGATTCTGCCACTTTCCCCTGCTCTCATGAGACCTCAGCTAGAACACTGTGTCCAGTTCTGGGACCCCCAGCAGAAGAGGGATATGGAGCTGCTGGAACAGGTCCAGAGGAGGCCACCAAGATGATTAAAGGGCTGGAGAACCTCCCCTGTAGGGACAGGCTGAGAGAGTTGGGGCTGTTCAGCCTGGAGAAGAGAAGACTCCAGGCAGACCTAAGAGCAGCCTACCCCCAGATCGTTTCTTCTCTTTTGATCCCCACTGGAGGCCAATATCATTCACAGTACCATCCAGCTACTAAGAACCCCTGGAGGACACCTTTCTGAAAGTGCCCAATCCACTGCTTGCCACACCTGTTACAGTTCTGTCATTCTGAACTACCCAGCTCCTTCAGAGGAGGCTCAGGGAAGACCTTCTTGCTCTCTACAACTACCTCAAGGGAGGTTGTAGTAGACAGGTGGGGGTTGGTCTCTTCTCCCAGGCAACCAGCACCAGAACAAGAAGACACAGTCTCAAACTGCACCAGGGGAGGTTTAGGCTGGAGGTTAGGAAGAAATTCTTCATAGAAAGACAGATTGGCCATCGGGATGTGCTGCCCAGGGAGGTGGTGGAGTCACCAACACTGGAGGTGTTTAGGAAGAGCCTGGATGAGGCACTTGGTGCCATGGTTTAGATGACTAGATAGTGTTGGGTGATAGGTTGGACTTGATGACCTCTGAGGTCTCTTCCAAGCTGGTTTATTCTATTCTATTCTATTGGCAGGACACCCAAGGACACACCAAGTCTGATTTTGAATGTCTCCAAGGACCTCAAACCACATCGCTGGGCAGCCTGTTCCAGAATTTCACCGTTCTCAGTGTGCAGAACTTCCTCCTGATGTCCAGCCTAAACCTCCCCTGTTCCAGTTTCAAGCCTTTGCCCCTTGGTGGATGTAAACCTCATCTGCAAGCACAGAGCAAGCCATCAGCTGTGGGCAAATCCAACTTGTAGGGCACAATATGAAATGTGAAGCAGTACATTAAACTCCCTTCATTATACATCCAGTGCTGCCTTTGTATTCCCAAATGTGCCCTTTGATTTATTTACCTTTTAACTTCAGTATCTCTTACTCCTTAGTTAAAAGTCCAGAAAATGACAAAATTAACCATATTTGATAGATCCAGGGGAAAAAAAAAAGTGATTAATTAATTCTACTACACACACACAGATCTTGCAGCTAAGTTGAAATGACCCTTTCAGGAGTGGAGCAGCAGAAAGGCTTCTCTGATGATCAGCCAAACCTGAATTCTCACTCAAGGCACTGCAGCCCTGAGACTGCTGAATAACAAACAGAAAACACTGCTGAACTCTGATAAAACTACCTGCTTGCATGACTTCTTGTTTTTAAAAGGATCACACAGGCTCACAGGATGTCAGGGGTTGGGAAGGGACCTATGAAGATCATCCAGTCCAACCATTGCTCTGGGAGAAGCAGCTGGCATGATAATGTCTGTACTGGATCAACCTGAAGGACCATCTGCTCTAGCAGGCTTTCTCCAGTCTTTCTTTATGGATCTCAGGATGTGAGAGGTTGGAAGGGACCTCTGAAGATCATCAAGTCCAACTCTCCTGCCAGAGTAGGAGCAGAGAATCCAGCACAGGTCACACAGCAACACATCCAGATAGGGATGGAAAGGCTCCAGAGAAGGAGACTCCACAACCTCTCTGGGCAGCCTGCTCCAGGGCTCTGGGAGCCTCACAGGGAAGAAGTTCCTCCTCATGTTCAGCTGGAACCTCCTGTGCTGGAGTTTATATCCATTGCCCCTTGGCCTATCCCAGGGTGCAGCTGAGCAGAGCCTGTCCCTGTCCCTTCCCTCCTGACCCCCAGCCCTCAGCTATTGATAGACATTGATCAGATCCCCTCTCAGTCTTCTCCTCTCCAGATTAACCACCCCCAGGGCTCTCAGCCTCTCCTCATAGGGCAGTGCTCCAGTCCTTCAATCATCCTTGTAGCCCTCCCTTGGACTCTCTCCAGCAGGTCCTTGTCCCTAAAGGACAAACAGAGTCCAAGACTACAGTTGTAATGAAACCCTCAACACTTGGCTTGAGGCACAAACCAAGAATGAAAGACTTCCATGAGCTCACATTTGCCAAAAACTGCAAGCTGCTGATAACCAGAGATCAAAAGAAGTCAAATGCAAAGCTTGCAAGCAGTCTGAAACAGCACAGTTCCTCTAGCATCATCACCCTGGGACATGCATCCACAGACACACACACACTTGCAAAAGAGCATCTGCCATACCTGTCTGAAACAATGCAGAGGGGCAGCTACTGATTCAGTCTCTTTCAGATAATCATCCCAATTAAACTGTTCTGCAAGACACAAGATAAGAAACAAAAAAGACCACACAGGCAGTTTTTAAAGGGAACTTCAATGAAAAGGGGGATAGGGAAAAGAAAGGGACACAAAGTCCCCTCCAGCAGTCTTGTAGAGGGCTTCATTTACTTCAGGAACGTGGCAGTCATAGGGATGGCTCAGGTTGGAAAGGACCTCCTCATAGTTCATCTGCTCCAACCTCCCCACCATGGCCTCTCAGCTAGACTCAGCTTCTGGAGGCCTCCTCCAACCTGGCCTTGAACAACCCCCCAGGGAGGAGACCTTTGGAAAACACACAACCCTTGAAGGAGTGTTAAGAAATAGCATCAATTGCCAGGGGTGATGAGGCAAAAGGCAGAAATCAATACAAACCTTCCCCCAGTGATTTGGTTTGGTTGTTGCTGTGCTGCTCCACGTACAAAGAGACAAACCAGGATCTATCCAGATTCAATTCTCTGCACAAGGACCTCCCAGGCCTCCTCACACCAAATCTCTTTCTGTAGTTCCCCTAAGGGCAGGGCAGGTGTGAGAGTCTCCTAAGAGCACTGAGGTGGCACATGTTGTACACACAGACATCTAGGTGCTGCTGAATATAACATCCAGAGCCCACTGAAAGCAACAGATCTCAGCCTTCCAGCTGCAGCCTTCTCTCTTTGAAGCCTGATGAAGTTTCTCTGCAGTATAAGGAAGCTACAGACTTGGGGATGTGTGGTTGGAAAGGTGCTACTTGGAGAGGGATCTGGGGATGTTGGCTGGCAGTTACTGAACAAGAGCCAGCAGTGCCCAGGTGGCCAGGAAGGCCAAGGGCATCCTGGCTTGGGTCAGAAACACTGAGGGAAGCAGGAACAGGAGGTGCCACCCCCTGTGCTCAGCACTGCTGAGGCCACACCTTGAGTGTTGTTCAGCTCTGGGGTCCTCACTGCAGGAAGGACACTGAGGGGCTGGACACTGTCCAGAGAAGGGCCTGGAGCCCCTGGGCTAGAGGAGGGGCTGAGGGAGCTGGGGATGTTCAGGCTGGAGAAGAGGAGGCTGAGGGAGACCTCATTGCTCTCTACAGCTCCCTGAAGGGAGGTTGGAGTGAGGAGGGGGCGGCCTCTGCTCCTGGGTGCCAGGAGAGGTTCAGGCTGGATCTCAGGAAATATTTCTTCCCTGGAAGGGCTCTCAACCATTGGAGTGTTCTGCCCAGGGCAGTGCTGGAGTCACCATCCCTGGGGGTGTTGCAGCAGTGTGTGGAGCTGGTGCTTGGGGACATGGTTTGGTGCTGACCCCTGCAGTGCTGGGTTGAGGGCTGGACTGAATGAGCTTAGAGCTCTCTTCCAGCCAGACACATTCTGTGGTTCTGGGAACATTCAGCAACAGGATCAAGATCTTTTTTCCAGTGCTAGCCTTGGCATTGCTTATGGGTGAGTGTAGTCTGCATTTGAGTGAGTCAGTGCCATCACTTCTGCAGGAATGGAAGAGCATGAAGCACTACCATCCAAGAAAAGCAAGCATTACTTCAATTAATAGAAAGCACAAGAGAAAAACCACAGCTAATATCTTTGTTCCTGCACTCACTGAGTCAGCTCTTTTGCTTATTTTCCTTGGTTGGGCAGCTGGCATCTTTCTGATGTTGCTGAAGAGTAAAACCACCCCAGAACGCTGCAGTGATGCCACCCAGAGGCTCAGCAGTGGCCACTCACACAGCCTCTACTAAAACTCACCCTGATGATGGAAAGGTTGCACCAAATCTATCACTAATCCTTCCCCCAAAAAAACTCTGGCCACTGGTAAACTTCTCTCTGCAATTTCCAGGAGTGGAGAAGCAAACAGGCAGAGAATGGAAGCATTTCCAGCACTTGCCACAGCACAGCCTTCAGAGCAGCGGTGCTCAGCCCCAGGGTCTGCCTGCATGGGCACTGCATGGAGATGAAAACACACACAGTGCCTCCAAGCAGAAGAGAATCAACCCCTTGACCTCCTCAGAGCCTCTATTTTTGGGCACAGCAGACTCAGAAGAGTAGAAGTGGTTTGTCCTTGGCACTGCAGAGGCCATGGAGCTGGCTTTGCTATGTAACAAGTCCAGAAAATCCCCAAAGCTGTTAATGTGGCAGTCTGCAGGCAGGCTGGGAACAAAGAGCTTTCTACACAACCTCTTAGAAGTCTGCCTCTTCTGGAATGACAGTTTGATTTGCACATTTAGAGAGTTCCACCACAAAAGGCAGGACACACTAATTTAAGCATGGCCTGGAAATGGCTCTTCAGAGTTTTCTCCAGCAAGCAGCCTCCAGATCCATTCCTCTTTTCCATGGCCAGGCAGGCTGCAAAAAATCAAACATGATGAACTGCTGTGAAGAAGTTTTGTCCTGCAACAAATCTTCGAGTCTAATGATGACATAGTCACTTGAGGTTGACTTCTGATCTAAAAATCAGAGTTTGCCTTGCTAAACCAATTCAATAAAAACATGAAACATGGCCTCAAGCTTGGGATTGAGACTGGAGATGAGGAAGAAATTCTTTCCAGTGAGGGTGGTGAGACACTGGAACAGGCTACCCAGGGAGGCTGTGGATGTCTCCTCCCTGGAGGTGTTGGAAGCCTCCTCCCTGGAGGTGTTCAAGGCCAGGCTGGATGAGGCCTTGAGCAACCTGGGCTGGTGGGAGGTGTCCCTGCCCATGGCAGGGGGGCTGGAACTGGATGATCTTTAAGGTCCCTTCCAACCTGAATCATACTATGAATCTTTGAAATCTATCAGAAAGCAAATGCTAGCCACATCCCAGCTGTCTCAGATCCAACATGATGTAAAAGCTGTAATCATGACTGAGACCCTCACTGTCCTCAGGACCATATAAAGGTAGATACTTCAAAACCAGCACCTTTCACCAAGCGAAAGACCTACCCAGCTCCTCTGAACAAAATATCTCTATAGACCAGCACTGCCCAAATGAACCCAACTATTATAGCAGGAGTAGAAGTCTGCAGGGGATGAGGTGATAGAAAGCAGCACTCTGAAAAAGGACTTGGGAATTCTGGTGGATGTGATGAGCCAGCAGTGTGCACTTGCAGCCCAGAAAGCCAATGGCATCCTGGGCTGCATCCAAAGCAGTGTGGCCAGGAGGCTGAGAGAAGTGATTCTGCCACTTTGACCTGGTGAGACCTCACCTGCAGGGCTGCATCTATTGCTGGAGCCCTCAACACAGGAAGGACATGGACCTGATGGAGAGGGTCCAGAGGAGGGTCATGAAGATGAACAGGGGGTTGAAGAACTTCTGCTACAAAGCCAGGCTGAGGGAGCTGGGGGTGTGCAGCCTGCAGAAGAGAAGGCTCCAGGCAGACCTCACAGCAGCCTGCCAGGACCTGAAGGGGCCACAAGAAGGCTGCAGAGGGACTGTTCCCAAAGGCCTGCAGGGACAGCACCAGGGGCAATGGGTTGAAAGGAGAGCAGAGCAGATGGAGATTGGCTGTGAGGAACAAGTTCTGCCCCAGGAGGCTGCTGCAACACTGCCACAGGTTGCCCAGGGAGGGAGCTGAGGCTCCATGGCTGGAGCTGTTGAAGGTGAGGCTGGAGAAGGCTGTGAGCAAGCTGCTCTGGTGGAGGATGTCCCTGCTGAGTGCAGGGGGGTTGGCCTAGATGACCTTTGGAGCTCCCTTCTGACCTTGGAGGTCTTTTCTGACCCAAGCCATTCTATGACTCTATGACCCAAGGAACAGAGGGAAACAAAGAGCTGGATTTTCTCCAAGGACTATTTCCTAGAAAGACAAACAAGGCAACACAAGCAGCCAGCTGCACGTGAAGCCAGGAGGAAAACCACACTGTGAGAGAGGCTCTTTGATCCCAGCCATCAAAACCTCCTCCATCAAGCAGAAATGACCTGAAGTTTAAATTAGAACTTCTCCACCTGTGTAAGATTCACTGCATTAAAGTCAAGCTCTCTGAGATGGTGCTAATTAGCATTTAATTAGTGCAGCCATAGAAACAGGAGAGGAATGGATGCTTGTAATATGCAAGATGCATTGCACTGATGAAAAAAACCTCTCAAGGCCAAAAGCTTCTCTGTGTTCCCAGGGGGCACAGGTAAAGGAGGAGTTATTTTAGATCTGTTTCTACTTCTAAAGACCCTGAAGAAATGCACCAGAGAAAAGAGAGATCCTTCAGAAAATTAGCTTGTGCATTTCTCTTCCCATTCAAAGCTAAAGGCTGAATTAAATAACTTAAGAAAAAGAAGCCCACAACATTATGCAACAAAAGCACAACTTTAGAACCCAACAGCAGAGGGGGAAACTGCAAAGGATGCTTTACACTGAAGAACAAATCAGCACGGACTGGAAACAAGAAAACAAAGCCAAACCATCCAAATATACCAAAAGGTAACTAGAAGCTTTACTAAGAGATATTAAACAGCTTGCAATCAGCACAGCAGAGAGATGCTAACACAGTGCTTCAAGGCAAGCAGCATGGGGCAGCAGCCTGACTGATCTGTAAGTGGAGGAAATGTGTTCAGTCCACAGTGGCCTGCAGCACTGGTTCGGGAAATCACAGAGTGGTTTAGGTTGGAAGAGACCTTAAAAATTATTCAGTTCCGATCTTAAAACCTATTTTAATGAGTAGAATCATAGAAAAATTGAATTGTCAGGCTAAGTTAGTGCAGGAAAAGGATCTATTAGGCAGAGAAGGATTAAAAAGCTGCATCTGCCTGCATGTTTCCTTTGCAGAAGATTTCATAGGTTCATAGATTCACAGACTGCTTTAGGTTGGAAGAGACCCCAAAGAGCATCTAATTCCACCCACCTACCATGGCCAGGGACACCTCTCACCAGCCCAAGTTGCTCAAGGCCTCATCCAGCCTGGCCTTGAGCACCTACAGGGAGGAGGCAGCCACAGCCTCCCTGGGCAACCTGTGCCAGAGTCTCCCCAGCCTCACTGGGAAGAATCTCTTCCTCCTCTCCAGTCTTAATCGGCCCTCCTCAAGCTTCAATCCATTCCCTCTCATCCTATCACTCCCAGCCCTTGGCAAAAGTTCCTTCCTGGCTTTCTTGTAGACTTCTTCAGGTACTGGAAGGCTGCACTGAGGTCTTTCTGGAGCCTCCTCTACTCCAGGCTGAACAGCCCCAACTCTCTCAGCCTGTCCCACAGGGGAGGTTCTCTAGGCCTCTAATTATCTTTGTGGCATCCTCTGGACCCTCTCCAGCAGCTCCAGGTCCCTCTTGTGCTGGGGGCCCCAGAACTGGAGGCAGTGCTGCAGGTGGGGTCTGAGCAGAGCAGAGGGGCAGAATCCCCTCCCTGTGCTGCTGCTCTCCCTGCTCTGGATGCAGCTCAGCACACAGCTGCCTGCTGGGCTGCCAGGGACCATTGCTGGCTCCTGGGGAGTTTGTCACTAACTGACACCCCCAAGGCCTTCTCCTCCAGGCTGCTCTCAGCCACTCCTCACCCAGCCCGAATTTGTGCTTGGGATTGCCCTGACCCAGGTGTAAGAGCTTTTTTTTCCCTCCATTTTGTTTCTTCTCACCCTTCCACTGCACCTCAGAGAAGAGCCTGGCTCTGTCCCCTCTCCAGCCACCTGTCAGGTAGCTGAAGACATGACCTTTCTCCTCTTTCAGCTGAAGAAACAGCTTCTCTGCTTTCAGCCTGGGTACTCTGGTTACACAGCAGCACAGAATGGTTTGGGTTCTTACATCCCAGCTCCTTCCTTTTTTTGCTGGACTGCAGCCAGCTTGCTGGGGAGCTCCTAACTGAGCACAGCAGTCCAGAGACAGTCTCACCAGTTCTCCAGAGCAGCAAATCCCTTTTCTCAGCCTGCTGCCTACAGCCTGGATGGAATTCCATATGCACTTCAGGTCTCTCACCGCAAGAGCTCACTGCTGCCCCACGCTCAGCTTGCTGCCTACCACCACTCCAGAGCCTCTCCGCTCTCCAGGCAGCCTGGGCTGCTGCTGGACTGCCAAGGTGCCAGAGGAAATCTCTTATTTGTCTTTGATTCTTATGGGACTCCATTCAATTTAAATAATGAGTTAAAAAAAAATAAAATTAAAAAATTGAACATAAAGAAAGAAATAATAAAATTAAAATTCAATTACCAATAAAATTCAATTCAAAAGAATTAAACAAAATAACAAACCAAGCCCAAACAGCCTCAGGAGCCAGCACCATCCAGACCCCACTCCTTCCTGCAGGGTCCCTTAGCTACCACCCTGCCAGCTGCAGTGCCTAGCACTTTTTAAGTGCTGGTTGTTTGCCTGCTGCTTCTGTCCATCTTTCTCTTTTTTTAATAGTCTTTGAATCTCAAAGAGAAGATCCCATCACAAAATAAATGTAACATTCACAGCAGAGCCAGGGCCGGCATCACGCAGGCGGCGTGCGCCCAGCACAGAACGTTTCCCGCCAAATATCCACTGCCTTGCATTGGCGTCAGGGCACCCCCAAGGTGGGGCTGGTACTACAAAGGGAATCACTGAGCTCTTCTTCTTCCAAAGCAGATGGAGAAGTACAGCATGAGGCTCTGCACTGCTTTGTGTTACGTTATCTGAACACAGCTAAGGGCAGAAAACACCCATGGGATTAGCTCCACAGAGAGCAACCCTCTCACACAGTCAGAGACATAGAGCCAGAAAGCCAGAAAGCCCATAGGGACATAGAGACTTAGAGTCACAGAGCCATACAGCCATAAAGTCACACAGACACAGATCACAGAATCCTAGATCACAGAGACACAGGGCCATAAAGTCATGGAGAGTTTGAACACCTCCAGGGAGGAGGCATCCACAACCTCCCTGGGCAACCTGTGCCAGTGTCTCACCAGCCTCACTAGGAAGAATTTCTTCCTCATCTCCAGTCTCAATCTGCCCTCCTCAAGCTTCAATCCATTCCCTCTCATCCTATCACTCCCAGCCCTTGGCAAAAATCCCTTCCTGGCTTCCCTGTATCTCCCTTCAGGTACTGGAAGGCTGCTCTGAGGTCTCCCTGCAGCCTTTTCTTCTCCAGGCTCAACAGAACCAACTCTCTCAGCCTGTCCGCACAGGGGAGGTTCTGCAGCCCTCTGAGCATCTTGGTGGCCTCCTCTGGACCCTCTCCAGCAGCTCCAGGTCCCTCTTGTGCTGGGGGCCCCAGAACTGGAGGCAGTGCTGCAGGTGGGGGCTGAGAAGAGCAGAGAGGCAGAATCCCCTGCCTGTGCTGCTGCTCTCCCTGCTCTGGATGCAGCTCAGCACACAGCTGCCTGCTGGGCTGCCAGGGACCACTGCTGCCTCCTGGGGAGTTTGTCACCAACTGACACCCCCAAGGCCTCCTCCTCCAGGCTGCTCTCAAGCCATTGCTCACCCAGCCTGGATGTGTGCCACATATACAGATGTAGCCTGTATGACATACAGACCAAACACTTCTTTTCAAAACCCATGAAAGACTGATTTTTTTTCCTCAAGATTACACAGCATAGACTAAAATTACAAAAGCAGCAAATTCTGTTGGTCACCAACTTTTCCTTCAGTGCACTTCTTCAACTAAAGCTGCAGATGCAAGACAATATTAGAGGAAGAATAGATTTAACGTAGAGCTTTCTGTTTACTGCTCCCAAATTCCACCTGCTTCCACTGCTGCCACCCCCTATCTGCAACCACAGAATTCTTCTGCTGATAAGATTACTCAGCACAAGACAGGCAAAAGGAACCACATCGATCATGCAAGAGAAATGGAAGACAAGGAAGAAAAAGGACAAAGCTATCCTGAGTGACACCAAACAAACAACCAAGCAACAGCAAAGCTGATCAGTAAGGGCACCTTTAGAATCCAAGGTCTGCTAAAGATATGTGCTTGCTGCCCAGTGTGGAGGGGAAAGTAATTCACAGCCACGCTGCTTTAGAGGTCTCTGCAGCTATTTCTTAACCACCTTAAAGTCTTCAGCTCCATCAGGTGTTCAAAACACGGCAGGAGACTACTTGTGTCAAAGAACCACAGAATGGCTTAGGTTGGAAGGGACCTCAGAGATCACCTGCTTCATGGGCAGGGACACCTCTCAACTAGATTCAAGCTGTTCAAGGTCTCATCCAACCTGGCCTTGAATACCCCCAGGGAGGAGGCAGCCACAGCCACCCTGAGCAACCTGTTCTAGAGTCTCACCACCCTCTCTAAAGAACTTCTTCCTAATTTTCAGTCTAAATCTCTGCTCCTCAACAGTGAATGAAGCCTTTGGGATAAGATTAAGTCTAACCCTGCTCTCCCTCAGCTTCAAACCATTCCTCCTTGTCCTATTTGTAGACACCCTTATGAAAACCATTTGTCTCTACCTGATAGAGGGGAAATAACCTTTGGGTGACACAAACAGATGAAGCTTACTAAGACAAGCACAAGACTAAGCCTTGCTCAGGGAAGGGCCTTCTTCACTCCCTATCACACTGGGGTTTGAGCACCTTTTAGCTAGCCTTCACCAAATCTCAGGGGACATAGTTGAGGATATCAAGGCAGAGTGATCGTGAAATGTCTCCTTTCCCTTCCATTTGAGGATATCAAGGCAGAGTGATCATGAAATGTCTCCTTTCCCTTCCTTTTGAGGATATCAAGGCAGAGTGATCATGAAATGTCTCCTTTCCCTCCTTTTTTGCTCCCCTAAGGGGATTCTTATCTTATCTGCCCAGAACTGGGTGTCTCTTTTAGTATACTCAGACAACAGCCATGCAGAAAACCTACAGGAGAAGGGAGCAGACTTCCTCCATAAACCCTTGGTGGAACAATTAAACAGATGACTTCTGCCACTGCAGAAACTCTCTTACAGCAAAAGACAATCATTTACCAAGCTCATAAAGCAGCTTAGGCTGAAGGTGGAAGGCTCAAGGAAAGCACAGAAGTGCCAGCAGCCTTTACTTGAGGTGGGGGCTACTCATCTGAAAGCTCTGAAAAGCAACAACCCGGTTTCAGAGGGATGGCCTTTGCCTCTTCACGTTCTTTTTGCTTCACCAAGCCAACCATTCTTGTTTCTTCTGAAGTCTCACTCTTTATTTCCACAGTTAACTTCTCAGCTGTGCTCTGGTGGATGTGTTTCCTTAAGAAATGTTCATTTTCTCTTGAGGAAGGCAGCTGCCAGTGCCATTGGCAGTGATGAAATCTGACTCCTCATGCTACTTCAGTTACTGTCCTGCTCTATGCAGTTCCAGTCGATTTCACATCACAGCTGGACACACACTGCCATTTTAGAGCACTTCAGTGGCTTCAAGGCTGGCACAGGACAAAATTGCTTTGCCTGAATTTGTAGAACTCCCAAGATAAGCCAAATTCAGCCTGCTCACTCCAACCCAATGTGAAGTTTGGTCTTACCTGTACTCAGAGCATATCACAAGCTGTCTTCTTTAATCTAACAGCACAGTCAAGCTATATCCCACTACCTTCTAAAAGCAAATGCAGCAGGTTCTCTATTTTCTTGCCTCTTGGATAAAAGCTACCAGGCCTTACCTTTAGTCGCTGTCCTCCCCATGGTAACACTTCTGTGATCTTCCCTCTCCCAATACAAAGGCTGAAGTTGAAAGACCACTTAATTCTTCCTGTTTCCTGTGGAGTAGCAACACAACAAAAGTTAGGGGGGGGGCAGGCTGTTGTCAGGCTTTGAGTTTGGTTGGGGTTTTTTTTTGGAAAGGAGGATTGGGGCTGTTTTGGGGTATTGCTGCATCATTGTCTTGCTGGTTCCAGTGGCAAATGTTTGACAAGCTCTGTGTTGAAGAAGCACCTAAACAGCATGTAAACAACAGATATATCCAAGCAGCAAGGGTAAAGAACCCAAACCTTTATTTCATTGCTTTAAGACAGTTCACTACTGTCAAATGCCTTAGGATGATCTCTTCCTACCTCAGCCATTAGGTTGGAAGACAAAACCTAAGCCAGTAGGTCCCTTCCACGAAAATCAGGTGGTTTTTCACTCCACAGCAGCATTGCTAGCATCAGTGGGAGCAGGAGTAAGACCAGCAATTCCCTTTTTAAGCCACCAAATCAATTTTCAATCCCTGATACTTTATTTCATTGATTCCTGCATGCAATAAAAAACCCTAATAAAACAAAATAATACATTCCAAGCTTTTCTGCTGCAAGTGATAAACTGTGAAAGAAGAAACTGTTTATACAAATCACTTTTTCTTTACCTTTTGGGGTTTTTTTTTTATGTTCCAAGGACCAGATTGCACTTGGGGCCGCAATAAAGATTCCAACCCCGCGGTGATGGTCATCAAGTTTAGCACAAGAGGAGCGTCTGTCAGGACATGAAAAGGATTCCAGCTTTTCATGAGCCTGTGTTCTACCAGAGAGGCTATTTTATAGCATGCCCAACCACTGTCTGAAAGATAGAAGGCAGCTGAAAAGTTCTCCCAAGGTGCTGGTTGAAAAGGGGCAAGACCAGCTGCAGCAGCACAATGTGTCGCTGTGGTGAAGAGGTGCTGCTTCCAACTCAGTTACTTCTCAATGTTGGATTCAGAGCTGCTAGTAACTGAGCTTGTAGATAATGCTGTTTGTCACAGAAAACATGCAGCCACAGTGCCTCTGAGCTCCTCTCTGACAGCCACTACGTGCTGCTGGATTGCAGCAAAAGCTGCATTTCAATATGTGAAGGGGACCTACAGGAAGGCTGGGGAAGGACTGTGTAGAAGGACTTGGAGTGATAGGACCAGGGGTAATGGTTTGAAACTGGAGCAGGGCAGAGTTAGGTTGGACATCAGGAGGAAGTTCTGCACAATGAGAGTGGTGAGACACTGGCACAGGCTGCCCAGGTAGCTGCAGAGAGCAACAAGCTCTCCTCTCAGCCGTCTCTTCTGCACACTAAACACCTCCAGCTCCCTCAGCTGCTCCTTGTATGATGCCTCCAAACCCCTCCCCAACCTGGCTACTCTTCTCTGGACACTCTCCAGGACCTCAATGTCTTTCCTGTGCTGTGGCACCCAGAACTTAACCCAATGCTCAAGTTGTGGCCTCACCAGGGCTGAATACAGAAGCACTGTTTTGCCTGCTACACATCTCCATTATCCTTCTCAGTGTAAGCAAGGCATTCAAGCAAGCCAAATGTCCTGAAGAAACCATTTAGGGTGTATTTAGGACTTCCCAGTGCAAGCTTATCTTGATAGCACATCTGCTTATGAAAATACACAGCATAGAATTATCATAGAATGGCTCAGACTGGAAGGGAGCTCAGAGCTCATCTCCTCCAACCTCCCCACCATAAGCAGGGACACCTCTCAGCTCCACTCAGCTGCTCAGGGCCTCAGCCAGCCTGGCCTTTAACACCCCCAGCAAGGAGGCAGCCAAAGCCTCCCTGGGCAGCCTGGGCCAGACTCTCACCACCCTCACACTCAACAACTTCTTCCTCAGCTCCACTCTGACCCTGCTCTGCCTCAGCTCCAAACCATTCCCCCTTAGCCTGGCTCCAGATACCCTCAGCAAAAGTCTCTCTGCAGCCTTCCTGCAGGATCCCTTCAGCTCCTGGCAGGCAGCTCTGAGGTGCCCCTGGAGCCTTCTCTTCTGCAGGCTGAACACCCCCAGCTCCTTCAGCCTATCCTCACAGCAGAGCTGCTCCAGCCCTTGGATCATCCTTGTGGCCTCCTCTGGACTCACTCCAACAGAGATTTGATCCAAGTTGGACTCCCTTTTAGTTCACTTTCTTTGTAACAAAACAAAACCCAAACACACACAGAAATTACTCCACCCAAACAAGAAAGGAAAAAAAAACACCAAAGGTCTAAGAAATAAAGAAATTCAAACAGAAACCATCAACAAATAAAACACAAGAAACTAAAAAGAAGCCAAAAGAGCAATCACAAGAAGAAAAGGCAATATTATTTCAAGGAAAGCAACTTCAGCTTCCACATTTTCATCCAGTGGAACTTTTAATGAGCTGCTAGCTGAACCCCTTTCTCTTCTAGCTGATAAACACAAAGCTGAGAGAGAGAAGGTTTCATCCAATGCCTGGGCTTTCAAAAGAGCAAATATTCGTTAAAATACTACAACTAGTTAAGTCTGAGCATTTCTGCAGTTGTTGAAGGAAAAGAGCAAGTCCTCAGACTTTATAAAACATAGAATCACAGAATTGTCAGGGTTGGAAGGGACCTCAAGGAGCAGCCAGTCCCAACCCCCCTGCCATGGCCAGGGACACCTCACACTACAGTAGGTTGCTCACAGCCACAGCCAGCCTGGCTGCAAACACCTCCAGGCAGGAGGCTTCCACCACCTCCCTGGGCAACCTCTGCCAGTCTCTCACCACCCTCATGGGCAACAGCTTCTTCCTCACATCCAATCTCAATCTCCCCACTTCTAGTTTTGCTCCATCAACTCCCCCCACCCCCGTCCTATCCCTCCCTGACCCCCTCAAAAGTCCCTCCCCAGCTTTCTTGGAGCCCCCTTCAGCTACTGGAAGGCCACAAGAAGGTCTCCTGGGAGCCTTCTCCTTTCCAGACAGAACAGCCCCAACTCTCTCAGTCTGTCCTCACAGCAGAGCGGCTCCAGCCCTCTGCTCATCCTCCAGGCTCTTTCTGTGCTTGTCAAAGCTCCTCAGCAAGTCACCAGGAGTGCTCATGCTCATTAGCATGAAGCAAAATACTGCCTGCCAGTGTCCTGCCCTCTCTCCAGGTGAGTTTACAACCTGCTCTGCACTGTAAGCAGCTGTAATTACAGTCAGTCAGGCATTCCAAGGCTACAGAAAGCTCCCTGAACTCTCAAAACCACACACTAAGTGGATTATTATTATTATTAGGTCCAGAGCTAGGCATTGTGTGTTTTAAAAAGCCACACTGGCTAGGTTGAGACCAGAGATCTGTCCCCAGAATTCCTGAAACAAATAAGGAAAAGCAGCTGAATTAAACAGCATCAACACACACCACAAACCATTCCTGGCATGGAGCTTCAACATTTTTACTGACTTGACAGTCAGGTTAAAAATTGAACTCCAGAGCTGCTCTCTGGCTACCAGCAGAAAATAAAAATAGCTTCTCTCCCCTTTCCCTCCCTCTCCATCCTGCTTTCAAAGTCAGAAGATGTGAGGTTGTAAAAACCTGAAAAAGGAAATGGGGATGTGTGAAGTCAGCAGTTCAGCAAAGCAAAGAGGGCTGGCCATTAACAGCTTTCAGTCTGCTGAAGATGCCAGCCTGCCCCACATGAAAGGGGATCTTAATGTGACATTCAAACAAATAAAAGGCCCGAGCTCGCAGCACTTCCATTGCCACCCTCAAAGTGCCAGCTCTAGTGGTTTCTCAGTACATATTTACAGTGGCACGAGAGCATGACAAATTGGTGAGGCACTCTGGTGAGCTTAAGCTCACAAAACCCTCTGTGCTCTTTCCCACTTCCCCCTTCAAGGCTGGAGGACTCTTCCTGCAAACATTCATCAGCCTGGCTTTATTCAGAAGCCCAACTCGGACTTCCTTCAGCACTAACTAAACTCCTTCAATGATGCACGCAAAAAAACCTCCAAAGATTTTTGGAGAGACCTAAGAGCTTTGCAAGAAATTCTCTCTACACCCAGATATCTCTCTCCTCTGCCTTCAGCTCAGCCTCCCTTGACACAGAAGAGAGCTCCCAAACTGTTTGTTCTGTGAGGCACCAAAGCATACTTTTAGCACAGTGTAAATACAGCAGGCAAGAGAGAAAAGAAATTGCTGGTGCAAACCTGGTAAGAGATGCCCAGATGCTAGAGATCCCTGCAGAGCTTTTCTGTGCTTGCCTCTAGCAGGCAACAAGCAGCATCACCAGCTTTAAAAGCAGCAGAGAGCCTAAGTGTGGACAAGGGAGAGGAGGACAAGCAGAAAAGAGATGGTGGGGAAAGGGTTTTACAATCTCTTAGGGATCCTTGGCTCCCTCTCATCTACTTTGCCTTCAGACTTGAAAAGGGCTGTGGAAGCTCAGTTCAGAAAGGATCTAACAAAGCCCTCTCCACATATCCCTGAGGTCCAGGGGTTTTATTCAGCCAACACAGCAGCCAGAGAAATGCAAACACCTTTAGTCTGATCATGAAATCAAAGAGAGAACAGACATGGGGCACTTCTGCACAGGATCAGCTTGCTGCCAGCACCTTAGCTGGAGTTAGCTTGTTTCAGAGCAATGCACTTTGTCTCCCCTGGCTTGCACTCGGTGCCAGCAGCAACACACTTCTGCTGCCATCCTCCTGTCAGTGCTTCAAGTATCTGTTTCAACTGGGACCACTTCTGTTTAACATCTTTATTGATGGCCTTGATGAAGACACACAGTGTGCCAGCAGTCAGTTTGCAAATGACACCAAGCTGGGTGGCAGTTTTGATCTTCATGAGGGTAGAGAGGCTCTACAGAGGAATTTGGATAGATTGGATCCACAGACAACGCTACCAAGATGAGCTTCAACAAAGCCAAGTGCCAGGGCCTGCACCTGGGGCACAACAACCCCAAGCAAGGCTACAGGCTTGCAGCAGTGTGGCTGGAAAGCTGCTGGCAGAAAGGGATCTGGGGGTGCTAATGGACAAGCAGCTGAAGAGGAGCCAGCAGGGTGACCAGGGGGCCAAGAAAGCCAAAGGCATCCTGGCTGGGATCAGCAATGCTGTGTCCAGCAGGGGCAGGGAGGGGATTGTTCCCTGGCACTCAGCTCTGGTGAGGCCACACCTTGAGTGCTGTGTCGAGTTTTGGGCACTTCAGCACAAGAGAGATGTGGAGGTGCTGGAGCCAGGGCAGAGGCAGGCAAGGAAGCTGTGAAGGACCTGGAGAATAAATCTGATGAAGAGCAACTGAAGGAGCTGGGGAGCTGAAAGGAGGTTGTGGAGAGGTTGGTGCTGGTCTCTTCTCACAGGTAATTAGTGATAGAACAAGAAGGAATGGCCTCAAGCTGTGAGTGGGTAGGTTTAGACTGGACATAAGGAAGAATTTTTTTCCCTGCATGAGTGGTCAGGGATTGGAATGTGCTGCCCAGGGAGGTGGCTGAGTCACCAACCCTGGGTGTGTTTAAAGGTGGTTGGGATGTGGTGCTTGGGGATATGGTTTAGGGCTGAAGCAAGCAGAGTTGGGTTCACAGTTGGACTTGGTGGTCCTGAGGGTCTTTTCCAACCTGAATGCTTCTGTGATTCTGTGAACTCCTGAGAATCTGAACACCAGGTTGCTGGCTGGGACTCCCTGCCACTCTGCATTAACCAAGCCAGAACTTGCCTCACTGCCCCTCTGCTGCTGCAAAACTCCACCGTGTATCCTGGCCTGCACAACTACACTGGTCCCACCTGCTCGTGTCTGATCAGGGCACAAAAACAAACCACCCACAACTGAACAAACCCTGAAGCAATTCCCTGAGAGCTCCCCCTCCCAGGGGATGTTTCTGCAGGGAGAAAACTCGAGGGAGCTGCTTGCAGTCTCTCTCCAGGCACAGCCACATCCCTGTGCTGGGCTCAACCTGCACTGCTGACATTGGTGGCTGTGCTGTTGGCCCAGTTTCTTATTTTTCTAGCTGAGAGAGAAAATCCTTCTTTTATCCCCTCACACAAGGGAGGGTATTCATCCTCCACACAGATGCCACCAAAAATATTTGTCCACCTCTTTGGACAAACATTCACAAGCACCGTTCAGCACTGCTAGACATTTCTGCAGCTAGCCAAGTGCTGCCAGCTCAGAAAAGCCAAAACAACTCTTAAGTGCTCAAAGGACATCTGCAAATACACAGCAGAAGACCCAAAGCATCAGGAATCACAGGATGTCAGGGGTTGGAAGGGACCCAGAGAGATCATCCAGTCCAACCCCCCTGCCAGAGCAGGACCATACAATCTAGCTCAGGTCACAGAGGAATGCATCCAGAAGGGCCTTGAAAGTCTCCAGAGAAGCAGACTCCACAACCTCTCTGGGCAGCCTGTTCCAGTGTTCTGTGACCCTTACAGCAAAGAAGTTCCCCCTTGTGTTGAGGTGGAACCTCCTGTGCTGCAGCTTATATCCATTGCTCCTTGTCCCGTCACAGGGTGCAACTGAGCAGAACCTATCCTTTCCTTCCTGACACCCAGCCCTCAGATAAACATTTATTAAATCCCCTCTAAATCTGCTCTCCACACTAAAAAGCCCCAGGTCCCTCAGCCTCTCCTCACCAGGCAGTCTCCAGTCCCCTAATCATCCTTGTTGCCCTCTGCACTCATTTCAAATCATTGTCCCTGGTCCTGTCCCTGCAGGCCTTTGGGAACAGCCTCTTTCCATCCTTCCTGTAGCCCCCTTCAGGTACTGGAAGGCTGCTATTAGGTCCCCTGAGAGCCTCCTCTTCTCCAGGCTGAACAGCCCCATCTCCCTCAGCCTGTCCTCATAGCAGAGGTGCTCCAGCCCTTGTTTCCCTTCTCTGGACCTCTCCATCAGGTCCATGTCCTTCCTGTGCTGAGGGCTCCAGAGCTGGATGCAGTACTCCACATGAGGCCTCCCCAGAGCACAGTGGCAGAATCACCTCTCTCTATCTCTGGCTGTTTAATCTCTAAGCCCCTTACGGGTAGCAATAATAACAGAGTTCCAGAGTTAACCTGCTAACAGAGTTAGCAGGTCTGATGCCCTTTCCCACTCCTCTGTGTACAAGACACTGTTCCAAACTCTGCCTTTTCAGAAAGCTTTCGAAGTGCCCCAAGAATTGCACTGCTTCCACTGACCCTTCCTGCACTCACCTCTGACAGATTCCATGCAGCACATCAATAATGGTGCAAGCTTTGTTTGAGGGAAGCCCCTCATGAAAATGCTGCTACCCTCCTGAAGGTTTCATAAACTTCAGATGCTCCCTCAACTGCTGTATGCTACAGATGAGGAAAGGATCAATCTCATCTATGCCCTATGCTCAAAGGACTATTAGATTAATCACTAAATCATTAGAGTTGGAAGGGACCTCAAGGATCAGCCAGTTCTAACCCTCCTGCCATGGGCAGGGACACCTCACACTACAGTAGGTTGCTCACAGCCACAGCCAGCCTGGCTGCAAACACCTCCAGGCAGGAGGCTTCCACCACCTCCCTGGGCAACCTCTGCCAGCCTCTCACCACCCTCATGGCCAACAACTTCTTCCTCACATCCAATCTCAACCTCCCCACTTCCAGTTTTGTTCCATCCCCCCCAGTCCTATCACTCCCTGACCCCCTCAAAAGTCCCTCCCCAGCTTTCTTGGAGCCCCCTTCAGATCCTGGAAGGCCACAAGAAGGTCTCCTCAGAGCCTTCTCCTCTCCAGACTAAACACCCCCAACTTTCTCAGTCTGTCCTCATAGGAGAGGTGCTCCAGCCCTCTGCTCATCCTCCTGGCTCTTTCTGTGCTTGTCAAAGCTCCTCAGCAAGTCACCAGGAATGCACTGCTCACTACTGATGAAGTCATTAGCATGAAGCAAAATACTGCCTGCCAGTGTCCAGCCCTCTCTAATCTAATCTAATAGCAGAGGAGCTCCAGCCTTTGAGGAGACAACAGACTTCAAACTTCCCTCAAGGAAGTTCATCCCTTTCATGCAGACTGAATTCCCTTGGTATCTTGAACAGAATGGGAGCTGATTTGTGAAGCTGAAAGCCTAGAATCAAATCAGTTCACCAGGAGATCTAAGTGTCATGAAATGGCTTTAGATGACAACATGCAGCTGGGGAGCTACACAGAAAAATATTTCATTTATAGCTTAGGAGGAAAAAAAAAACCACAATCCAAAAGACTCTTCATACTGAAGTTGGACACAGCACTGCTCTAACAAATCCAAAGCAGCAAAAGTACTTCAGGATGAATTTGGACACAAGACATCTAGACAGTATCTCACCCATTGAGCAGAAAAGCCACCCCCCTGCTGATGCAAATGGAGAAGCAGAGAAGCACATCCTGGGCTGCTTCCAAAGCAGCATTGCCAGCAGATACAGAGAGGTGATTCTGCCACTCTGCTCTGGTGAGACCTCACCTGAAGTACTGTGTACAGGTCTGGAGTTCTCAGCACAGGAAGGACATGGACCTGATGGAGCAGATCCAGAGGAGACCCATGAGAATGATCAGGGGATTGGAGCACCTCTGCTACAAAGTCAGGCTGAGGGAGCTGGGGGTGTTCAGCCTGCAGAAAAGAGAAGACTCCAAGCAGACCTATGGGCAGACTTTCAGTGTCCAAAGGGGCTGCAAGAAGGCTGCAGAGGGACTGTGCCCAAAGGCCTGCAGGGACAGCACCAGGGGCAAGGGTTTGAAATGAGAGCAGAGCAGATTGAGATTAGCTGTGAGGAACAAGTTCTGCACCAGCAGGCTGTTGCAACACTGCAACAGGTTGCCCAGGGAGGGAGCTGAGGCTCCATGGCTGGAGCTGTTGAAGGTGAGGCTGGAGAAGGCTGTGTGCAACCTGCTGTGGTGGAGGATGTCCCTGCTGAGTGCAGGGGGTTGGACTGGATGAGCTTTGGAGTTCCCTTCCAACTCAACCCACTCTATGATTCTAAGCACTAAAATTCTGTTCAAGGATTTTGTATTTCAGAAATACTTTGATACAAGGCTCTGAGCTGATTCAGAAAGGCAGGAAGAGAGCACACACTTAGTACTGCAATCATTTGGATCCAAAATGATCAACTACTACCCATACTGAAGGCATCTTTGTGGAAGTCCACAACTATCAATTAGTCTTGAATCTCCCCTGCTGAAATGAGAGCCATGCAACTTGCCTCCACGAAGCAGAAGTGCACACTGCTGCAGTTCATTTGGATCTAAGAAAAGCAAATACTCCACTTTTGGTCCTGTTCCAAGGACATAGAAATTAAAGCTCTGACTCTTTGTGACAGGGACCTTGAGAGGACAGTTGCTAAGGGTAGGAGGCAGCAGATGCTGTATCTAGTATATACCTGTGCTCAACAACCACTGCCTACAAGAGCAGGCATCAAAGCAAGCCCAAATAAGAAAGAAAAGGGCACAGCTGCTGCTTTCTGAATGGCTGTGACACAACTCCTGCCTTGCCCCCACACCTCAGTCTTTCTTGACCAAGGAAAGAGACACAAATGTGTCTGAGAGTCATCACCACCATTTTTGCATTGCTCACTCTTTGTCTGTGCACCTGCTGTGTCAAAAAGGGAAGACCTTAGGTAGGTAGCTAGGTAGGTATCTGAGCACTGTTGGCTCAGGTACCTGAAGCCATTCCTCCACCCCTGCAGGTCCCCTTCACCCATCCCAAAAGACAACAGCTAGACAGATTTGAGGAGATCACAGACACAAAATACAGGTTGTAGGCAATGTGAAGAGCTGACAGACACTCACCTGTGGGCTGGCCACTTACCACATCACCTCTTGCTACTCCCAGGAGCAAGAGGCAGCATTGCTGATCCATGGCCAAGCACTGCTAGAGTGGGCAAGAGCTGGGTACAGACCCATGAAGGTCAGCCCAGCTGGCAGGTGCTGAAGGCACAAAAATGGCACTCACACAGAAATGTACACTTCAAAGAAGCTACAACTCACTTAAGGACTTAACTGCTGCACTTTTTCGAGCCTTTAGCTCAAAGAAATGATTCACCTCTCCATCAGTAAAGCTGTTTACACACACCACATATGTTTCACCATTATCAGTCATCACCACAAAGCAAAAATAAACTCGACTGCATATAACTAACATTCAAGCTTGCTACCACTGCATAGAATCATAGAATCAACCTGGATGGAAAAGACCTTGGAGATCATCGAGTCCACCCTATTACCTAATACCTAACACCGCCTGACAACTCAACCATGGCTCCAAGTGCCACATCCAAGCCTTTTTTGAACACTTCCAGGGATGGTGACTCCACCACCTCCCTGGGCAGCACATTCCAATGGCCAATTACTCTTTCTGGGAAGAACTTTCTCCTCACCTCCAGCCTCACAGTTTGAGACTGTGTCCTCTTGTTCTGGTGCTGGGTGCCTGGGAGAAGAGACCAACCCCCACCTGGCTACAACCTCCTTTCAGGTAGTTGTAGAGAGCAAGGTCTCCCCTGAGCCTCCTCCTCTCCAGGCTAAGCAACCCCAGCTCCCTCAGCCTCTCCTCATAGGGCTGTGCTTCAGACCTCTCACCAGCCAAGCAGCCAGGCAGAAAGGGACCTGGGGTTACTGGTTGAGAGTAGGCTGAACATGAGCCAGCAGTGTGCCCAGGTGGCCAAGAGGCCCAATGACATCCTGGCCTGCATCAGGAACAGTGTGGCCAGCTGGAGCAGGGAAGTTGTGCCCCTGTGCTCAGCACTGGTTAGGCCACACCTTGAGTCCTGTGTCCAGTTCTGGGCCCTTCAATTTAAGAAGGACATTGAGACATTTGAATGTGTCCAGAGAAGGGCAACAAAGCTGGGGAGAGGCCTCGAGCACAGCCCTATGAGGAGAAGCTGAGGGAGCTGGGGTTGCATCCAGGTATCACTGCAAGTATAAAACACTGGGACCTTCAAAGAAGTCTTCAAAGAATCCAGGCAAATTTTATCAGTAAAAACAATTATTTTATTAGTTAAAAAAAAAAAAAAAGCATCCCAAAATGCATCCAATTGTATCAGAATGCTAACAACTACTCTGGGACTTGAAATTGCCTGGAGTCAAAGTGCAAACAAAAGCATTTGCAAAACCACCAGGACTAGCAGGGTGTAATGAAAACACCTGGAACACTCCAGCACTAATACTTTTCTATTTCACATCTCTTCTGCTGCTCTATTAAGCCTCAGCCACTTTCTGTTGGATTTTTCTGGCTCTTCTTTCACACAGCCTAGAAAAAATCCCCAAGGTTTTGTGCCATTTATGCTGCATGTCTTGCACTACAGAGAACACAAACGGGGAAGTCCTTCACGTTGAAGATTTTAATCTCTGGAAAGAGCAATCAGCACTAAGGCTGAGTGCCTAAGGCTATTTCTTTCAAACAGGAATAAACAGAAGTTTAAAAGCCCTACAGAGGCGGAGGTCAAGAAGTTGTTAACAGCCTGCCTTGTGTAGGCTTCTTGAAGCTGTGTCTTGCTCCCTACCTGCAATATGTTCTATGCTTACATTTAAGGAAATATTACAGTGGACTGTCAAATGGCATTTTCAAACTGTGAGCTTCACCCATCCTTATCTGAGGTAGCTGCAGCCAGACAAATATGAAAGCCAGCTGCAGCTCCTGGGCACTTGATGACAAATGTCATTTCCTGCTAAGGATGCTATTGAATATCAAGTGACAGTTACCCAGGACTTCATTTTCCCCCCATTCATTCCCATTATGGATCGACTGCAACAGTAAAGGGAGTGAACAGGGCTCATCCCATCCGAATGATAAGAAACAATGAGGCAAAATCCCGAGGAAGACACTCAAGCACACAGGGCAGAAGGGGCCAGGCGTTTGCTCCAGGCAAACGTTCTCCTTAAGCAAAGAAACGTCACCGGGTTTACATGCACAACTTTTAGAAGGGTAGTGGAATTAATGCTTCCTCAGTAACTGTGAATTTCATGCCAGAGCAAACAAAGTAGCGCTTGGTTTGTGAAGGAAACACTCTCCAGTGCCTCTTCTGAACACAAACAGCTACTTCAGAAGACAACGTCTCTCCCTTACCAGCATTTGGACACAGCAAAGGCAAATAAAAAAGGCTTCTGCACGTTGAAAGCAGGACTGCAAAGTCTGAGGAAACATCTTTTAGAGGACTGCCAACCCTGCTCATCAAGATCTACACTTCACATGAGTGAATTTTGAGAACAAATTAGAAAGTTATGTTTAGAATCAGAGAATTGTCAGGGTTGGAAGGGACCTCAAGGATCATCTGGTTCCAGCCCCCACCACGGGCAGGACACCTCACACTAGATCAGTTTGCTTACTACGTGACTTCTGATCAGTGTGAAAGTAGTTTGGACTTGCAGCTATAACCCATAACCAAACGTCAGCGTTTGCTTTTGCTCAGCCTGAAAACTACCCTGAAAATACACAATACCGAGTAACCCCAAAGATGCTACACAAATGTTACTAACTTATTGCACAAGTATTTCTAGAGACTTACGCCAAATAGTATACTAGAAGCATCACCCCATCAGCTGAGTCTCAAAGCCAGGAAACTTCGCTGCGATACTCACGATGAGGCTGTGTTAAAGGCCACCCAAGTGCATCCACATCTCAGCTTCGTTTTACCATTTGCTTTCCCGCTGCCCCCCGCTCGCGTTGCTGAGAAACCTCCCCCCATAAATAAAGTCCCGATGTGCTTTTTCTTGACACCAATTCACGTAGTACCATCCTTAAACGGGACTCGCATTTTACGACCCCCTTAGGGAGGAAACCCAGCCTGCTTGCGGGAGTGATTTCCGCGGACACGCCGCCAGCGAACCTTCCGCTTGCACGGGGGTGAGCCTTGCCGCGGGCTCCACGGTGGCCCGCGGAGAACTGGCGCACTGCCATCCATCCACTCCCCTTCTTTATGCCCTGATGTTAACGTGACAGCTTCAAACATATCCCTAACCCCGCGAATGCCTTCCTGCCGCTGCTCTGCCCCACCGCACAAGCCCCGCCGCGGTTGTTACCGCGCCCCTGCCTCGCCGACCGCTTTTCTCTGCCGCTTCCCGAGAGCGCAGCGTGAAAGCTTTAAAACCCCAAAGGTTTATGGCTGCTACTCTGAATAGTAACAAATTCACAGGCGGCCAGACCCGAAGAGCTGTTTGCAAGTCGGACATAGGTTCCTCTGAAAAGCCACCACCATCAAGTCTACAAAGTGTATGCTTTTAAAGATTTAATCACCAAGCCTACATCACTTGTCCCTGCCCATGGCAGGGGGGTTGGAACTGGACGATCCTTGAGGTCCCTTCCAACCCTAACAATTCTATGATTCTAAGACTTAGAATCATAACTGAGGTTTGCAGCATTCGAACTAAGATATCAGTATTTCACCTCCTCATTAAACCTTTCAGGCTTTAGGATTATTTTTGGCTATCTCCGGTAACCTAATTAATCAGCGAGAAATTGAAAAACAGCTGTAGGGCAAGGCATCAACTTATCAACTTCAAATTGCACTTAAGTAGCTCCTTAGAAATAAAAACAACAAAATCAAACCAAACACATTTGAAGCATCTATTGCTAAAACTAAGCATAAAAAATTCAACTCGGATATTAATTTAATAACTACAGCATTGCAATCTGCTTTTGCAGTTTGTCTCAGCAGCTAAAGGCAGCGATAATGAGTGCTACTGTAAGCACGGAACTTCTCATACCACGTTTAACTACTTTCTTCGGACCATGACACTTAAGGCGGAGAAGACGATTCCCCGTTCAGCTGTGAAGAAAACGGGACCGGTGCCGCTGCGCATCGCAAGCCGGCAAGTGCCCCCCAGCCAGCCGCTCCCTCCACCGCGCAGCCTTCCACAGCAGGACCTCTACCTCCACCTTACCGAGCACAAGGGCACGCTCCAAAGCGTTTTAATTTTTAACGCGTATCCGGTTCACCAAGTTAAGCATCGCTACCAAGCACCTCGCCAGCCTCAGCGCTCCTCAGGCGGTGCGGCAGCGAGGAGCGGGGCAGCGGCTGGCGCACTGCCCCCCGCCCCGGCCAGCAGGGCGGGCAGGGTGCGGAGCCGCGGCCGCCACCGGGGAGGCAGCCGGGTGGCAGCGGGGCGGCCCCGGGCAGGGGAGGCGTGTCCTCTCCGCGCTCCTGTCAAACGCCGCTTGTGGCCCCGGTAGGGAGCGGGGCCTCTGCCGGGTGCAGTCCCGCTACAGAGGCACTGGCATGGCGGGAAGCCAGCGGCTCAGGGGTCAGCGCCCCCCGGCACGGCTGCTCTGGGCCGTTCGCGGTCTTCTCCTGCCGCCCTTGCTCACCGGAGGTTCCGCCGCTTGGGCGCTGCGACCCTTCCTCCCCGCCCCCTCCCCGGAGAAGAGCTTTGTTGATGCCAGGAGCCGCCTGGGGACCGGCTCTCGTCGCGCCGCCCTCCCAGCTGCTCCCCCTGCCCCAGTGGCTGGCGGGCTCCGGCGATATGCAGCGCGCTGGGAGCGCAGCCCGCCGGGGAGAGAAGCGGGCAGCTCCAAGGAGCCCGGGGCAGCCCCGTCCAGAGCCGCTGCAGCCTACAGCGAGGCAGAGTTGGCGAGGGGAAGCAGCCGGAGGCACCCCAGAAAAGAAGGAAAAGAACAAGGATGAGGGGACGCGGCGGCTGCCGCTCTCCTTACACCGTGGCGGCCGGTCCGGCCACGGTGGGCAGAGGTCACGGTGGGAGCTCGGAGAGGGGGCGCAACCCCTGTCTCGCCTCCCTCTACTTCCCCGCTTCTCCCTCCGCCCTGGGAAGCACCGCCACCACTCACCGGAGAAAGGGGCGGTCGGGAAGCGGATTCTCAGCGTCCTGCGGAGGCTCCCGCGCCTGTCAAGCGGCTCCTGCCGTCGCCCGCCTCACGACGCCGCCATGTTCTGGGGGCAACGCGCATGCCCGGCAGCGGCACCGGGGGCGCCGGCCTCCCCCCGCCGACCCCTTCCGCCCGCCGCGGGGAGAAGCGGAGGCGCGGCCCGAGGTCCTGCGCTTCTCGTCAGTGTAGCCCACGCTGCACGGGTCCGGGGCTGCCGGTATCCTCCGCACCTCGCCTATGCCAGCTGGGGGCAGCCTCGCCCGAGCGGGCGCTATAGGGTCCGAGCACGGTGCGGCCGGCGTCGCCCTGCCCGTTGGCTTCTGCTGCCTCCCCAGAGAAGGCAGCGAATTCAAACCTGGCGCCGTCCCCTCGCGGGGAGAGAGACTGGCGGGGGACTCCCCGCTGCTCCGGAGCCATCTTGCGGCGGGGCGGGAAGCAGCCCGCCCGGGTCCGGCTGGTCGGGTCCGGCTGCCCTGCCCTTCGTCTCACCCACACCAGGGCAGAGTGGCGCCCGGGGCTGTAGGGGCTTCGGTGGAAGTGGGAGCAGTCGCCGCATCGGTCCTTGTCCCCTTGCTGCGATGGGAAGAAGCGAGAGTCGGGAAGGAGTGGTGTCGGCGGGCGCTACGCTGTCCTGCGCCCCGCAAGAGGGACCGCCATATGCGGGAGCAGGATCACCCGGCGGTAGATGTTTACGTGGGGGACTCCGGTGTGAGCTGCCTGGAAAATGCGCTAGGAACTGAAGGTCTCCGCTGGGAAGCGTCACGGCAGCCGCTGCAGCCACACCTGCCGCTGCTGGCGGTCCCCCGGCGGCTGGCGGCCGTGCGAAGGCAGCGCTGTAAGGACCCAGCCAGCTGCCGGCAGCAGCGCTGGGCACCCACGACTGATCACAGTGTAGAATCATAGAATCACAGAATTGTCAGGGTTGGAAGGGACCTCAAGGACCATTCAGTTTCAATCCCCTGCCATGGCCAGGGAGACTTCACACGACATCACGCTGCCCAGCGCCACATCCAGCCAGGCCTTAAAAACCTCCAGGGATGCGGCTTCCACCACCTCCCTGGGCAACCGGTGCCAGTGTCTCACCACCCTCATGGGCAACAACTTCTTCCTAACATCGAGTCTGAATCTTCCTACTTCTAGTGTTGCTCCATCCCCCCCAGTCCTATCAGGTAGTGATAGGACTACCCTAAAAGGTCCCTCCCCAGCTTTCTTGTAGGCCCCCTTCTGATACTGGAAGGCCACAATACATGTGAAGCATCAAGCAAATCATTGCTCCTGTATCAAGCAGAACTAGAAGGTTTTTGACAGCTAACGCTGAGAGCAAAGCTTCTTAATATTTTTGCATCTAATTTTGCTATTTAAATATTATTTTTGCTATCAGCCATTATTGATACTTGGAAAACAGAATGGATTTCAGATTTGCCTCTCAAAGGACAAAGTGAGAAATTATTCAGTCAAAATTTACTGCTTTCTTATCAGCTGGACTTGAAAGGACTGGCTGCTGAAATCTCAGTGAAAAGGGACAGGCAGCGCTGTTGAAAGGAAAAGAAACAATAGGAAGCTGCATCCCAGTCTCTTCAATTTCAGTGCCCAGACAAGGTATTGGAGCAAGTAAACTATTTTTAAGCACTCAAAACCAGCAACAGCCAACACAGCTCTGTCAAAACACAAAAGCTGTCAAACAAATCTAATCTCTTCTGCTACAACCACCAGAGGAGGAGAAACGTTGGATGTCACTTTAGGAAGATTTTTGACATTCTTTCTTGTGCTCTTCTTGAAGCAAACAAGGGAAACAATGTAGATGAAGATATTTAGGGAGGTAGTAGGAGCAGCTCCTTGTCAGAGGGATGTAAATGAACTCAGGGATGGTTCAGAAAAGATGTTTACATAACTGCAGATTATAGCAGGCTGGGAGGTTTTAGCAGGACAGATGTAGGATTAGCTCTGCTGTGAACACAGGTTCAAAGAATTGGGGTTGTTCAGCCTGGAGAAGAGAAGGCTCCAGGGAGACCTCAGAGCTACATTTTAGTATCTGAAGAGGACCTACAGGCAGGCTGGGGAGAGACTGTTTAGAAAGGCTTGGAGTGATAGAATAGAATAGAATAGAATAGAATAGAATAGAATAGAATAGAATAGAATAGAATAGAATAGAATAGAATAGACCAGGTTGGAAGAGACCTTCAAGATCATCGCGTCCAACCTATCACCCAACACCACCTAATCAACTAACCCATGTAACCAAGCACCCTGTCAAGTCTCCTCCTGAACACCTCCAGTGACGGCGACTCCACCACCTCCCCGGGCAGTCCATTCCAATGGGCAGTCACTCTCTCTGTGTAAAACTTCCTCCTGACCTCCAGCCTGAACTTCCCCTGGTGCAGCCTGAGACTGTGTCCTCTTGTTCTGGTGCTGGCTGCCTGGGAGAAGAGACCAACCCCCACCTGGCTACAACCTCCCTTCAGGGAGTTGGAGAGAGCAATAAGGTCACCCCTGAGTCTCCTCCTCTCCAGGCTAAGCAGCCCCAGCTCCCTCAGTCTCTCCTCATAGGGCTTGTGTTCCAAGCCCCTCACTAACTTCGTTGCCCTTCTCTGGACTCATTCCAGCAAGTCAACATCCTTCCTAAACTGAGGGGCCCAGAACTGGACACAGTACTCGAGGTGTGGCCTAACCAGTGCAGTGTACAGGGGCAGAATGACCTCCCTGCTCCTGCTGGCCACACTGTTCTTAATGCAGGCCAGGATGCCATTGGCCCTCCTGGCCACCTGGGAACACTGCAGGCTCATGTTCATCCTACCATCAACCAGCACCCCCAGGTCCCTCTCTGCCTGGCTGCTCTCCAGCCACTCTGACCCCAGCCTGTAGCACTGCATGGGGTTGTTGTGGCCAATGTGCAGAACCCGGCACTTGGATGTGTTAAATCTCATGCTGTTGGACTCTGCCCATCTGTCCAGCCTGTCGAGGTCTCTCTGCAAAGCCTCTCTACCCTCCAGCAGATCAACTCCTGTCCCCAGCTTGGTGTCATCAGCAAATTTACTGATAATAGACTCAATGCCCTCATCCAGATCATCAATAAAGATGTTAGGACAAGGGGCAACTGTTTGAAACTGGAACAGGGCAGATTTAGGTTGGACATAAGGAAGAAGTTCTGCACAGTGAGAGTGGTGAAATACTGGAACAGGCTGCCCAGGGATGTGGTTGAGGCCCTGTCCCTGCAAGGAAAAGAGCTGCAACACTGTGTGATACTGTAATGATGTGAAACAGGGGGGAAAAAGGGGCAAAAAATGCTATATGGTTATGTGAAGAACTTCTGCTATGAGGGCAGGCTGAGAGAGTTGGGGGTGTTCAGCCTGGAGAAGAGGGGAGGGGAAAGGAGGGAAGGAGAGAAGAGACTCTGGGGGCACCTTAGAGCTGACTTCCAATACCTGAAGAGGTCCTAGAGGAAGGACTTTTCATGAGGGTGACTAGCAATAGGACAAGGGGGAATGGTTTGAAGCTGAGGGAGAGTAGGTGCAGACTGGATCTTAGGAAGAAGTTCTTCAGGGCAAGGCTTCACATATCTATGAGCTCTAGAGGTCCCTTCTGACCCCTAACATACTGTGATTTTGAGAGTTAAAATATCCACCTTTTGAGGCTTTTTTGTTTTGTTTTCTGTCTAGGTCTAGGAATGGCAGAAAATCTATCCCTCTACTGGAGACTTATTTCACAGAAGCAGAACTACTTGTGTGAGTATAGTAGGAAGCTTTCCAACTAGTCTAAAACACATGAGTAAAATGGGAAGGAAAACCCCAAATGTTTTAGGGACTGGAAGTAAACATGGGACTTGAAATAAAGCAACAGCATCAGGAAACAAAACTTCTACCTCTGGGTCATAATCATCCAGCTCAGGGATTTGTATTGAGGGGGTGGGGGGCAAATGCAAAAGCTGCAGTGCACCCCCTGAGGCACCCAGCCCTAGGCATTAACAAATATTTTAGCAATGCCCTTGACTCAAATTCTTGCTAATTTTGCAACAGTTCAAATCCTTCATTGTTGTCTTTCAGTTGAGGTGCTCCACAACAGAGTATGGCAGGTGGCATCATTTCCCCCCTTCTGTTTTCTCTGCATGTTTAGGCAAGAATGAATCTCCTCAAGGGGTGTTGCAGGCATCATCCAACAGGAGGGTAACAAATGTGGTGATAGGATGAGGGACAACGACCTCAAACTAGAGCAGAGCAGAGAAAGATTGGATGTGAGGAACAAGTTCTGCACCAGGAGGCTGCTGCAATACTACAACAGGTTGCCCAGGAAGGTGCTTGAGGCCCCATGCCTGGAGATTTTCAGGGTCAGGCTGGACAAGCCTGTAAGCAACCTGATCTAGTGGAGGGTCACAGAAACATTCAGGTTGGAACAGACCCTCAGTATCACCAAGTCCAACTATGAACCCTACTCTACAAGGTTCTCCCCTAAACCAGAGCCCCAGGCACCACATCCAAACCACCTTGAAACACACCCAGGCTTGGTGACTCCACCATCTCCCTGGGCAGCCTCTGCCAACACCTGACCATGATGTCCCTGCTGACTGCAGAGGGGGTTGGATTGGATGACATTTGGAGATCCTTCCAACCCAGACCATTCCATGGTGATTCTATGATTCTACCACAGAGGAAGTATTCTGGCTCCAGGTTCACATTTTGACAAAGCAAAATCTCCTTTGACTTAGTGCCATTTCTCCTTTGGATGCTCTGTCGAAGTGCAGAGGAAATGCAAGCACCCTCTGCCCTGAGAGAGAGAGCAAACAAGATTGAATGCTCATAATCCCTGCTTTTGAATTCAGTGGTTGGTGCTAATGCTGCTGGGGCTTATCCAGCTGTCCCAGGGCATTGCTGGCCAGCACAGTCCCAGGCGTATGTTGGGGATGGCCATCTGGCAAGGCTTGACAGCTCTTGGGGTGCTTACCGATCCAGCTTTTCCAGCTGTGGGATAGCCTTGAGCAAATGCACTACTTGAAGGAAATGCACTGTCGTGTCTCAGTATTTTATGCACTGTCACAGTCACACAGACACCTGTGTGGCTTCAATTTCTCTCATACACAGCCCTTGGACCTCGTGATCCCACAGCTTCCAAATCCAGCTCTGTTTCTGTGATGCCACTGAGCCAAACACTTCTGCCATGGCATTTGCCAGGTTGATATCCTGACGTTTTCTTTTGTCTCCTTGCCCTGCTGGCACCTGCTGGCAGCTTCTCCTGGCCCCTCAGTTCTGCTGGTGCCAGGGGGAGGCAGAAGGGAGGCAGAAGGGAGCCAAGGCACTGAGTGCATGAGGTAGTGAGGGGGAGCCCAGCTGGTGAGCGGGGAGGGGAGTGAGCCAGAAGCAGAAGCTGGCACTGCCTGGGCTACCTTCAGGGCAGGGTGGCAGCTGTGGCCTGGAAGAGCCAGGGAAAGGAGCAGCTCCTGTTGGCAACAGGATCCAGGATTTGCCATCAGTCAGGCCTCTGAATTATGGCTATGTGAGTCCTGACTCTGCTCTACCCCACACCCCAGATGAAATGCAGGCAATAGGGAATGCCATGGGTGGGCGAGGGGCTGACTGCTAAACAAATGTGCTGCCTACATATGAAGCCAAAACTTGGCCTTTTCTTGAGGCTGGGCACTTCAGTGTGTTTGAATCACAGAATCACAGAATGTTAGGGGTTGGAAGGAACCTCCAAAGATCATCTAGTCCAATACCTTCCCTGCCAGAGCAGGAGCACCCAGGGCAGGTCACACAGGAGCAGATCCAGATAGTCTTGGATGTCTCCAGAGAGGGAGACTCCACAAGCCCCCTGGGCAGCCTGTTCCAGGCCTCTGCAAACCTCACAGTGAAAATTTTTTTCCTCATATTTCCATGGAACTTCCTATGCCTCAACTTCCACCACTGCCCCTTGTGCTAGCACTGGGCATCACCCAGCAGAGCCTGGCTCCAGCCTCTGGGTACTCACCCTGCACATCTTTATCAACATGAATGAGGTCATCCTTCAGGCTCCTCCTCTACAGGCTAAATAGCCCTCAGCTCCTTCAGTCTGTCCTCATACGAAAGATGTTCCACTCCCTTAATCATCTCTGTGGGTCTGTCCTAGACTCTCTCAAGCAGTTCCTTGAGGTCCTTCTTGAGCTGAGGGGCCCAGAACTGGACACAAGATTCCAGATGCAGCCTCACCAGGGCAGGGCAGAGGGGCAGGAGAACCTCTCTCAACCTACTCACCACAGCCCTTCTAATCCACCCCAGGATGCCAAGGGCACATTGCTGGCTCATGGTCAACCTCCCATCCACCAGGATCCCCAGGTCCCTTTCCCCTGTGCTGCTCTCCAGCAGGTCAGTCCCCAACCTATCCTGCTTCATGGGATTGTTCTTTCCCAGGTGCAAGACACTTGCTGAATTTCATCGAGCCAGACTGTTCTCACTTTCAATGAGTTCCCTAAGATCAAAAGGGGAATTAACTGCTAACAGCACTGTGAAAGCAGCCTGGCAAGTCGAGTTTCAGGCCATCAATTGTTGGGCATGATGTAACCAACCATGGACATCCTGCAAGGCCACTGCAGGCATGGAGAATCTGGCAGATGCCATTCTTTGTGCAAACAATGCTCACTGCCACCTCAGTGCGGTGAAACCTGAGATGCCAAAGTGCTTAATCCTATTCTGTGTTACCAGCCAGGCAGAGATCTGTCAGTGTGGTGTTTTCAGATGATGACAGAAGCAGTTTGCTTGCAGTTCACAGGATGTTAGGGGTTGGAAAGGACCCAAGGAGATCATTGAGTCCAACCCCCCCTGCCAGAGCAAGGACCATAGAATCCAGCACAGGTCACACAGGAACACATCCAGACAGGGCTGGAACGGCTCCAGAGAAGGAGACTCCACAACCTCTCTGGGCAGCCTGTTCCAGTGCTCTGTGACCCTCACAGTGAAGAAGTCCCTCCTCATGTTGAGGTAGAACCTCCTGTGCTGGAGTTTATACCCATTGCCCCTTGTCCTGTCCCAGGCTGCAACTGAGCAGAGCCTGTCCTTGTCACCTCCCTCTTGAACCCCAGCCCTCAGCTATTGATAGACATTGATCAAATCCCCACTCAGTCTTCTCCTCTTCAGACTAACCACCCCCAGGGCTCTCAGCCTCTCCTCACAGGGCAGTACTCCACTCCATCATCCTCATTACCATATTCTTGTAGGCAGGGGGGGAAAGGTAGAAAGATGACCTGAATGCAGTCATTCATAGCCACTCCTACCAGGAGAACTTCCATCCAAATCCCCACTGACACTCCTAATCTCAGGTCATTCCAGGAACAACCCAAATTCCCTCTTCAAATCCCTCATGGAAAAGGGAAGAGAGTTACTGAGCAGAGGAGGAATCCAGGCATCCATAATCCTGGCACCAGCTGCTGGTTTAGACTCTCAAATGTCCCCATGCTTACGAGCTTACAAACGCCAATGGCAGCTGCTGTCCTTTCAACACTGCTCTTTGGGAACACAAGAGCTTGGGTGAAACAGGATGCAGGAGGTGCTGGGTAATTGCTTCAGCTTCTCAAGCATTTATTTATTCATTTATTTACTGTTTAGTTTATTTGGCTCTGTTAGCAATAGCTGCTTCTGCAGGAGGGTGCTCAGCGTGGGTGCTGGTGGTGTGCAGGGGGCTCTGCCAGGCTATAGCCTGTCTCAGCTTTCCAGGGATAAAGCCCTGCCAAGCACAGAAGACCCCAGGGTGTAACCATTGCTGCTGGAGGGCATGGAGATGTTCTTACAGAGATAGAAACCCAATGTGCTTTTCCAAGAGAAGCATAGCCAGCAGGTCAAAGGAGAGGATTCTCTCCTTCTGCTCCACTCTGCTGAGACCACAGCTGCAGCTCTGTGTCCAGGTCTGGAGCCTCTGTGCCAGGAAGATCTGGAGGTGTTGGAAGGTGTCCAGAGAAGGGCCACGAGGATGAGCAGAGGGCTGGAGCTGCTCTGCTGTGAGGACAGACTGAGGGAGTTGGGGCTGTTCAGTCTGGAGAAGAGAAGGCTCCCAGAAGACCTTCTTGTGGCCTTCCAGGATCTGAAGGGGGCTCCAAGAAAGCTGGGGAGAGACTTTTGAGGGGGTCAGGGAATTACAGGACTGGGGGGGATGGAGCAAAACTAGAAATGGGGAGATTGAGATTGGATGTGAGGAAGAAGTTCTTGCCCATGAGGGCGGTGAGAGACTGGCAGAGGTTGCCCAGGGAGGTGGTGGAAGCCTCATGCCTGCTGTGGCTGTGAGCAACCTGCTGTAGTGTGAGGTGTCCCTGGCCATGGCAGGGGGGTTGGAACTGGCTGCTCCTTGAGGTCCCTTCCAACCCTGACAATTATGTGATTTCTATGATTCTAAAATGGAAAAATGATCATGGATTCAGAGTAAAGGAGGATATGAGCACAGAGAGGGAGAGAAAACCTTTCCAGATGAAGCCCTCTGTGCTTGCATCTGGTTATTGGTCCAAAGGTTGTTGTTCCCATCACAAGCAGAGTTTCTATAGCTGCAATAAGGATCTCTGTGCTTGGTGATATTCCCATCACAGAGTTTCTGTATGTGCAATAAGGATCTCTGAGCTCTGTTACTGACTTGCATGCATGGGTGGAGAATTTTTACAAGAGGAACAGCAGCAGTGCTATATAGGGATGTAGATATCAGATGTATGTATGCATGCACAGCATAACACATTTGGTGGCTTAGATGTGTAAATCACACTTAAAATTAGAGGGAGCTAGGAGAGATTGGAATTGGGAATGGCTGGGAAGTGACATGGAAACTAAGAAATGGAGAAAGTGTGGCGTGAGTACACCACATGACATGAAATGAGATGCAGAATGGTTTTGCAGTGCTAAATCTGCACCCAGCCCTGGTAGCATTACCTGGTGTGTGCAGTCTGTTGGAGCCTGCCAGCCACCTCTGCCTCTCATGGCAATATCTGTGAGCAAAGCACCCCCAGACTCTAACTACCTACTGGTCAGCACTCTCTCCTCCAGATAGGAGCTCCAGTTGGGATTTGGGCCCACTGATGAGGCATTTCTTTGTGTATAGCAGAGGAGGTTTGCTCCTTACCTGTTTACAGGACCCCAACCTCTTAGAAGGAATGTGAAGTATTAGCCCCTTGGCCACGAGCTGGTCAGAAATGCATTGGTCTCATCACTCTTGCCAACCATCTGTGTGAAACAGTCTCAGAGGGAGCTGAGCATGCCTGGACACAGTTTGGACATTTTTTTGTGCTAGGAATCGTCTGATCCACTCAAGAGGCAGTGCACCAAAGGGGTTCCCCCTAAGTCAAGCAGTAGGTGTGATCCTATACCTGATGAAGGTCTTTTCCTACCTCTGTGGAACGCAAGGAGTTAACTTCTGGAGGTCTTCACTCTCAGATTAACCTTAGCCACTAGCTAAGGAAAGAAAAATGACTTGCCTTCAAAGAGTTCAGCTGACCTTAGGCATTTATCACTTTACAGGATTTCATTTTTCAATGGACTCTATTGTTCCAACACCATTACCTCCACTTTTAGCAAAGACAGTTGCAGGGCCTTTATTTGTACACCAGAGACACATTGCTTGGATTCTTGCATTCTTTCCACCTCACATAGTTCTGTTACAAAACAGTTGTTTGTCTCAAGCAAACAGGTCTTCCCCTCTTCCCCCCTTCACCCCCCCAAGCTGTACTTAGAAATACTCAAATGTCTTTTCATTTGCACAAGACAAAGATTTTTTTCACTGTGACAAGTGGAGAACAAGTTTGGGTAATGCACTGACAAGACATGGATTGCTCAGTGAGTGGCAGAACCCTGCCTGGGCACACTGGGATGGAGACTTCGGGGTTTTTTCTCTCTTTGCTGGGCTAAAAAAATTCTCTGTCATAGAATCATAGAATCAATAAGGTTGGATAAGACCTCAAAGATCATCAAGTCCAACCTGTCACCCAAGACCTCATGACAGCTAAACCATGGCTCCAAGTGCCACATTCAATCCTTTTTTGTACACCTTCAGGGATGGTGACTCCACCACCTCCCTGGGCAGCACATTCCAATGGCCAATCTCTCTCTCTGTGAAGAACTTTCTCCTCACCTCCAGCCTAAACCTCCTCTGGCACAGCTTGAGACTGTGTCCTCTTGTTCTGGCCTGGGAGAAGAGACCAATCCCCACCTGGCTACAACCTCCCTTCAGGAGTTGGAGAGAGCAAGAAGGTCTCCCCTGAGCCTCCTCTTCTCCAGGCTAAGCAACCCCAACTCCCTCAGCCGCTCCTCACAGGGCTGTGCTCAAGGCCTCTCCCCAATCTCATTGCCCTTCTCTGGACATGTTCAAGTGTCTCAATATCTCTCTTAAATTGAGGAGCCCAGAAATGGACACAGCACTCAAGTACTTTCTACCAGACTGCTCTTGTAAATGAGTAGCAAATTCATGGATTCGTAGATTCATGCACTCGTAGATTCACAGATTCATAGGTTCATAGATTCATAGATTAGATTCACAGAATGGGTTGGGTTGGAAGGGACCCCAAAGATCAACCAGTTCCAACCCCCCTGCCATGGGTAGGGACACCTCCCACCAGCCCAGGCTGCTCAAGGCCTCATCCAGCCTGGCCTTGAACACCTCCAGGCAGGAGGCAGCCACAGCCTCCCTGGGCAACCTGTGCCAGAGTCTCACCAGCCTCACTCTAAAGAATTTCTTCCTCCTCTCCAGTCTCAATCTGCCCTCCTCAAGCTTCAGTCCATTCCTTCTCATCCTATCACTCCCAGCCCTTGTTAAATGTCCCTTCCTGGGTATCTTGCAGCCCCTTCAGGTAATGGCAGGCAGCTCTAAGGTCTCCCTGGAGCCTTCTCCAGGCTAAACAACCCCAGCTCCCTCAGACTGTCTTCATAACAGAGAAGCTTCAGCCGTCTGATCATCTTTGTGGCTCTCCTCTGAACCTCTGCTCCTGTCCCTTGGCACCCAGGAGCAGAGGCTGCCCCCTCCTCACTCCAACCTTCCTTCAGGGAGCTGTAGAGAGCAATGAGGTCTCCCTCAGCCTCCTCTTTGCCAGCCTGAACACCCCCAGCTCCTTCAGCCCCTCCTCTAGCTCACGTTGAGCCCAGGGAGTGGTGGTGAATGGTGCCACATCCAGCTGGCAGCCAGGCACCAGTGGTGTGCCCCAGGGATCAGTGCTGGGCCCCAGACTGTTCAATATCTTTATTGATGATCTGGAGGAGGGCATTGAGTCCATCAGCAGTAAATTTGCAGATGACAGCAAGCTGGGGACAGGAGTTGATCTGTTAGAGGGCAGAAGAGCTCTGCAGAGGGACCTTGCCAGGCTGGACAGATGGGCAGAGTCCAAGGGCAGGAGATTGAACACATCCAAGTGCCAGGTTCTACACATTGGCCACAACAACCCCAGGCAGTGCTCCAGGCTGGGGTCAGAGTGGCTGCAGAGCAGCCAGGCAGAGAGGGACCTGGGGGTAGTGGTTGAGAGTAGGCTGAACAGGAGCCAGCAGTGAGCCCAGGGGGCCAAGAAGGCCAAGGGCATCCTGGCCTGCATCAGGAAGAGTGTGGCCAGCAGGAGCAGGGAAGTCATTGTGCCCTGTACGCAGCACTGGTTAGGCCACACCTTGAGTCCTGTGTCCAGTTCTGGGCTCCTCAGTTTAGGAAAGATGTTGAGCTGCTGGAAGGTGTCCAGAGAAGGGCAACAAAGCTGGGGAGGGGTCTGGAGCACAGCCCTGTGAGGAGAGGCTGAGGGAGCTGGGGTTGCTTAGCCTGGAGAGAGGAAGCTCAGGGGAGACCTTCTTGCTCTCTCCAACTCCCTGAAGGGAGGTTGTAGCCAGGTGGGGGTTGGTCTCTTCTGCCAGGCAACCAGCACCAGAACAAGAGGACACAGTCTTAAGCTGTGCCAGGGGAGGTTTAGGCTGGAGGTGAGGAAGAAATTCTTCCCAGCAAGAGAGATTGCCCATTGGGATGTGCTGCCCAGGGAGGTGGTGGAGTCCCCATCCCTGGAGGTGTTTAGGAAGAGCCTGGATGAGGCACTTGGTGCCATGGGTTAGTTGATTAGATGGTGCTGGGTGATAGGTTGGACTTGATGATTTCTCAGGTCTTTTCCAGCCTGGTTAATTCTGTATGCTGTATAAAGGACTGCATTGAAAATCAGATACTGAATTAGATCCCAAAGATGTATGTATCCACAGGGAGGATAATTGGATCCAGCCCAAACCCATTTTCTCTCTCTTATAAAGCAGGACTGGGGTAATGTGGTCTCAAATAACACTGACTCTGAATCACATTGCTCTGAACAACTCCTACAGAATCTCAGTCCTGACAAGCATGGTACAGGTCCTGGTGACCTCACCTTCAGTCTAAGTAAACCCCTGAGAAAAAGAGATTTCTACCAGGAGGGGGTTTGTAACTGTAGCTGTATCAGAAATGGATGTGCCACAGTAGAGTTTAATTTCTATCAACCATTTCATTTCTTGGTATTTTTTACTGCATCCAGTTCTGGTGTCTCCATCACAAGAGGGACATAGATCTGTTAGAAGAAGCCCAGAGGAGGCTACAAAGATGCTCCAAGGGCTGGAGCAGCTCTGCTGTGAGCACAGGCTGAGGGAGCTGGGGGTGTTCAGCCTGCAGAAGGGAAGGCTTCAGGGGCACCTCAGAGCTGCCTTCCAATAGCAGAAAGGATCCTGAAGGAAGGCTGCAGAAGGACTTTCAACAAGAGTGTCCACTGATAGGATAAGGGGAAATGGATTTAAACTGAAGAAGAGGTTTAGACTGGATTTTAGAAGACATTCTTCACTATGAGGGTGGTGAGACACTGGAACAGGTTGCCCAGGGAGGCTGTGGATGCCTCCTCCCTGGAGATGTTCAAGACCAGGTTGAATGAGGCCTTGACTAACCTGTTCTAGTTGAGAGGTGTCGCTGCCCATGGCAGGGAGGTTGGATTAGATGATCTCTAAGGTCTCTTCCAGCCTAAGCCATTCTGTGACTGGGTTGGAAGGGACCCTGAAAGGTCATCTTGTCCAACCCCCTGCAGTCAGCAGGGACACATCCAGTGTGATCCTGAATGTCTCCAGGTACAGGACCTCAACCACATCCCTGGGCAACCTGTTCCAGTGTCTCACCACTCTCATTGTGCAGAACTTCCTCCTGATGTCCAACCTAACTCTGCCCTGCTCCAGTTTCAAACCATTGCCCTTGGTCCTATCACTCCAAGTCCTTCTACACAGTCCTTCCCCAGCCTTCCTGTAGGTCCCCTTCAGATACTGAAATGCAGCTTTTGCTGCAATCCACCAGCATGTAGTGGCTGTTAGAGGGGAGCTCAGAGGCACTGTGGCTGCATGTTTTCTGTGACAAACAGCATTATCTACAAGCTCAGTTACTAGCAGCTCTACACTGAATACAGCTCAAATTCTTTCACCCTGTCCTTATAGAAGAGGCTCTCCAGCCCTCTGATCATCTTGGCACCCCTCTTCTGAACCCAGTCCAGCAGGTCCTTGTCTCTCTTATGTTGAGAGCCCTAGAGCTGGATGCAGTACACCAGGTGAGGTCCACCAGAGCAGAGGGGCAGAATCCCCTCCCTCCATCTCTGGAATCACAGAACTGGTAAGGTTGGAAAAGACTTCAAAGATCATCAAGTCCAACCTGTCACCCCACACCTCATGACTACTAAACAATGGCTTCAAGTGCCACATCCAGTCCCCTCTTGAACACCTCCAGGGATGGTGACTCCACCACCTCCGTGGGCAGCACATTCCAATGGCCAACAACTCTCTCTGGGAAGATCTATCTCCTCACCTCCAGCCTAAATTTCCCCTGGTGCAGCTTGAGACTGTGTCCTCTTGTTCTGGGGCTGGTTGTGCTATTTGAGACCACATTACCCCAGTCCTGCTTTATAAGAGAGAGAAAATGGGTTTGGGCTGGATCCAATTATCCTCCCTGTGGATACATACATCTTTGGGATCTAATTCAGTATCTGATTTTCAATGCAGTCCTTTATACAGCATACAGAATTAACCAGGTTGGAAAAGACCTGAGAGATCATCGAGTCCAACCTATCACCCAGCACCATCTACTCAACTAAACCATGGCACCAAGTGCCTCATCCAGGCTCTTCCTAAACACCTCCAGGGATGGGGACTCCACCACCTCCCTGGGCAGCACATCCCAATGGCCAATCTCTCTTGCTGGGAAGAACTTTCTCCTCACCTCCAGCCTAAACCTCCCCTGGCACAGCTTGAGACTGTGTCCTCTTGTTCTGGTGCTGGTTGCCTGGCAGAAGAGACCAACCCCCACCTGGCTACAACCTCCCTTCAGGGAGTTGTAGACAGCAAGAAGGTCTCCCCTGAGCTTACTCTTCTCCAGGCTAAGCAACCCCAGCTCCCTCAGCCTCTCCTCACAGGGCTGTGCTCCAGACCCCTCCCCACCTTTATTGCCCTTCTCTGGACACCTTCAAGAGTCTCAATGTCCTTCTTAAATTGAGGGGCCCAGCACTGGACACAGGACTCAAGTTCAATGCAGCCCAGGCTGCTGTTAGCCTTCTAGGCTGTAAGTGTGGACTGTTGGCTTCTCATCAACCAGCTCCCCCAAGTCCTTTTCTGCAGTGCTGCTCTCAATTTCATCATCCCCCAGCCTCTATTGCTATCAAGTCCAACCCATTGCTTTCCATCAGAGGGGTGCCATCAAAAGAGACTTCATGACCCAGTAATGAACATGACTCCATAGGAAGAAAAGGAAAACAAAGAGAGGGTAACCTTGATTAAAAATATCCTTATCCAACAACACTTCTGTTTTCCTGCAGTGAAGGACAAGATGGCTCAGAAGTATTCATCCACCAGCATCTCTCTGGCATTCCTCCCAGAACTTTTCAGGGTCTGCTTGGCAGAAAATATGGAGCTGAATAATTTTAGTGTACTCCACAGCTCTTGCTCCATGCTTTGCAGTCATCTTCCCAGAAGCTTAAGATGTGGCAGCAACAGCAACCTCCATCTTTCAGCTTGCTCAGTGATGAGAAGGAGTCACTGACAGCCTCTGAGGCTATTACTTAATGTTGCAGGCTAAGTTAAGTGTTAGATAGCCTGAATCATGCATGTGTGGGTGCAAAGAGGAACGGATCCACATATGACAGAGCAGAGGCAGCAACCCTCATCACTTGGCATTGATAATCAGTTCTAGAGTGGGCAAGGGAGCAGGGTTAATGGTTGGATCTGATGATCTCAAGGGTCACAGAATCATTCAGGCTGGAACAGACCCTCAGGATCACCAAGTCCAACCCAGAAACCTACTCTGCAAGGTTCTCCCCTAAACCATAGCCCCAAGCACCACATCCAAACCACCTTGAAACACAGCCAGGGTTGGGGACTCCACCACCACCCTGGGCAGCCTGTGTCAATGTCTGACCACTCTTGCTAGGAGAAATATTTTCTTAATGTCCAGTCTAACCCTACCCAGTCACAGTTTGAGGCCATTCCCTCTTGTTCTGTCACTACTTACCTGTGAGAAGAGACCAGCACCAACCTCTCCGCAACCTTCTTTCAGGTAGTTGTAGACAGCCATGAGGTTTCCCCTCAGCCTCCTCTGTTTCACACTAACCATCCCCAGCTCCTTCAGTTGCTGTTCATCAGATTTATTCTCCAGGCCCTTCACAGCTTCCTTGCCCTCCTCTGCACTGGCTCCAGCACCTCCACATCTCTCTTGTATTGAGGAGCCCAAAACTGGACACAGCACTTGAGGTGTGGCCTCACCTGAGCTGAGTCCCAGGGGACAATCCCCTCCCTGCTCCTGCTGGACACAGCATTTCTGATCCCAGCCAGGATGCCTTTGGCTTTCTTGGCCACCTGGTCACCCTGCTGGCTCCTCTTCAGCTGCTTGCCCATTAGCACCCCAAAGTCTTTTCCAACCTGAGTGATTCTCTGCTTCTGTGATTCCATTGGTTGCAATCCCCAAGCCCCAGGCCAGCAATGGTTAACTCCCATGCCAAGGTCTATTTCCACATCTCACCCTTCAGGCTGCTACAAGGGGTGGAGGGCTGCATGTTGTTATTTCTTTCCACACCTTCACACCTGCTCCCTGCCAATTTAGGAGCTGTTAGTCTCAGTTCATAGCAATTGTGAGAAAAATAAAATTCCATCTGCTTCTGTCAGGAAAAGGAAAGATATGGAAGGGAATGAGAGAACCAACAGAAAATTCCACTTGCTAGACAGCCTTTGCTGCTAGCTAGTACTTTCCCATAGGATGCCTGGCTCAGCTGTACTGCACCAAGCACCTTGCACTTAGCCCATGCCCAGGATTTGAATTTTATGTATACCCTGAAATTCAACACTTCCAAGGCTGTCATGCCAAGCACTGTTCTTCCACTGCTCACCTCAATCCATAAATATTACTCCCATGTGCAGATAGTGCCACACAGAACTCTTTGCCTAAGAAGCAGCTTGAAGCCCAATTTTCCCTCCCTGGGTTTTCAGCCCCAGACACATTTGTTAGAGTAATGTGTAGGAACTTGTGCCAGGGTTGTTAAGCATAACAGCAAAAAAAAACATAAATCAGGCTTCTGGCTTTGCAATCTGGCTTTGCAATAGCTTTGGAATGGCTTAGAGGTGAAAAATAATGAGGAAAGGAAACCCAGAGAGAGAAGGGGGAGTGAGACCCACACGCTCGGACAGAAGCAGAGAGATTTAGACTAAAGAGCCAATAAGAGTTAAATGATCTGCACAGATGAAAGCCTTGACATTAAATTTCACTCAATATCAGATAGGAGGTTTAAGAGTGGTGTGTTAGAAGAGGCTCCTTTCATGAAAATGCAAATAGCAGCAAGCTGGTTTAATTATAGGCTGGAGGTGTTGCATGCTGGGAGACTTGAAAGAAATGTTGGGGGGGAAAGCAGAAGCATAAAACCTTGCTTTCAGTGTTTGCAGGTCTTTTTCAAACAGTCATCTCAATCAAGCAACATTCTGCAGCTCCATCATACCTTTTCTTCCCTAGCTCATTGATAGTTTGTCATGGGATTTCTTCTGCTTGGAGACATCCCTTCCAGGAGGGTCTTGCAACTCAAGGGACAAAATGCTATCAGCTTCATAAGGGTGGAAGTGCAGGCAGGAATCCAAATTTCCTCCTCAACCACAGAGCTGCAACCACTGCTGTCAGTGGGAGGATGATTAGATCCCATATTTCAGTCCCCTGGAAGAAAGAGAGTAAGTATCCAAGTGGAGCAGATACAGACCACAAAGCTTCACCAGTAAACAAGTGGCTGCATGTAACACAAGTCATCAGTTAATCAAAACAGGGCTTCAGGTTGACTTCCAGGATAAAATAGTGCTTACTGGCAAGAGGAGAGCATAAAATAACACATCATCATAGACTCATAGACTGCTCTAGGTTGGAAGGGACCCCAAAGATCATCCAGTTCCACTCCCTCTGCCATGGGTAGGGACACCTCCCACCAGCCCAGGTTGATCAAGACCTCATCCAGCCTGGCCTTGAACACCTCCAGGGAGGAGGCAGCCACAGCCTCCCTGGGCAGCCTGTTCCAGTGTCTCACCAGCCTCACTGGAAAGAATTTCTTCCTCCTCTCCAGTCTCAATCTGCCCTCCTCAAGCTTTAATCCATTCCCTCTCATCCTATCACTCCCAGCCCTTGGCAAAAGCCCCTTCCCAGATTTCATGTAGCCTCCTTCAGGTACTGGAAGGCTGCTCTAAGGTCTCCCTGGAGCTTTCTTTTCTCCAGGCTAAACAACTCTCAGCCTGTCCCCACAAGGGGAGGCTCTCCAGCCCTCTGATGATCTTTGTGACCTCCTCTGGACCTGCTCCAGCAGCTCCATGTCCCTCTTATGCTGGCAGGCACCAGAACTGGAGGCAGTGCTGCAGGAGAGCAGAGCAGGGGGCAAAATCTACAGAGGGGGTTGGACTAGATGACCTTTGGAGGTCCCTTCCAACCCAGACCACTCTACGGTTCTATGATTCTATGAAAATTCCTTTCCTGCTGGTCACACTGATTTGGATGCAGCCCAGCACATGGTTGACCTTCTGGGCTTCAAGCAGCTCATGTTGAGTTTATCATCAACTGACACCCCCAGATATGCTCTATCTAGAAGTAATACAAATGCAAGTAGTTCACCTTAACAGCAGAAGTGACAACTGTCATTGTCCTTTCCATCTCTTCCCACCCACTAAGGCACAGAGCTCTGTCTGAACACCGTGGACCCCTGCTAGCCCCCTGAATTCTAATCATTCCCTTCCTTCAGTGAGAAAAAAAAATATCCCTTCACTTCCATGTTCAAATGGAGAACAAAGTAAAGCACAGCCTTTCAGGAACTAAATATCTGCATACAAAAGAAGCAGGGGAATCCATCAGTGAGGTGTGGGTTTGTTTAGTCATTGTGGTGCTGGGTTCCAGGCAGAGAAGAACAGCTCTGAAATATGAAAAGAGAAAACCTGAGGGTGCTAATTGACAGATGGCTGAACATGAGCCAGCAGTGTGCCCAGGGGGCCAAGAAGGCCAAGGGCATCCTGGCCTGCATCAGGAACAGTGTGGCTAGCAGGAGCAGGGAAGTCATTGTGCCCTGTACTCAGCACTGGTTAGGCCACACCTTGAGTCCTGTGTCCAGTTCTGGGCTCCTCAGTTTAGGAAAGATGTTGAGCTGCTGGAAGGTGTCCAGAGAAGGGCAACAAAGCTGGGGAGGGGTCTGGAGCACAGCCCTGTGAGGAGAGGCTGAGGGAGCTGGGGTTGCTTAGCCTGGAGAAGAGGAGGCTCAGGGGAGACTTTCTTGCTCTCTCCAACTCCCTGAAGGGAGGTTGTAGCCAGGTGGGGGTTGGTCTCTTCTCCTAGGCAGCCAGCACCAGAACAAGAGGACACAGTCTCAAGCTGTGCCAGGGGAGGTTTAGGCTGGAGGTGAGGAGAAAGTTCTTCACTGAGAGAGTTGTTCACCATTGGGATGTGCTGCCCAGGGCGGTGGTGGAGTCTCCATCCCTGGAGGTGTTCAAGAGGGGATTGGACGTGGCACTTGGTGCCATGGTCTAGTCATGAGGTCTGTGGTGATAGGTTGGACTTGATGATCTTTGAGGTCTCTTCCAACCTTGGTGATTCTGTGATTTAGAAGTATTTTCAAGCCTGGATGGCTGCACATTCAAGGGAGGCCACTGCTGCTTTCCTCAGGCTCTTTTTGCTTTCCTTCAGTAGATGTCACTGCAGCACAGCCTACCCAATTCCCACGCAGCTTTGGGGAAAAGGATGACATTAGTTTCACTAGGGAGTGGTCCACAATGCAGAACAGAAACCTTCTGCTTTCAGATTTTCGGCAGCATTGAGCATCAATCCTCACATCCATTTGTTTTTTCTTTTGCTTTTGTTTCTTGGCTGGAATCAAGCACAAGAAACTATTCACTGTTGTTAAGGTTGGATGCAGCTGCAAGCACATCAGAGAAGCTAATCTGGGACAACCATCATTTGAAACCAAAAGCAGCCTTCATGCCCTTCAGTCATCCTGCTTCTGAGGACTCGAATCAGAACCTGCTCTCTGATGTAGCCTCCACTCAAATTCATAATCCCACACCTAGAAAACAAAATTAATTCATTGAAGCATATCAAGACAATGGGAAATGAATTCATAGAATGGCTCAGGTTGGAAGAGATCATCTACTCCAACCCCTCAACGAGATTCAGCTGCTCAAGGCCTCATCCAGCCAGGCCTTGAACACTCCCAGGGAGGAGGCAGCCACAGCCTCCCTGGGCAGCCTGTTCCAGACTCTCACCACCTTCTTAGTAAAGAGCTACTTCCTCAGCTCCAGTATGACCCTGCTCTGCCTCAGCTTCAAACCATTCCCCCTTGGCCTGGCTCCAGACCCCCTCAGCAAAAGTCTCTCTGCAGCCTTCCTGCAGGATGCCTTCAGCTCCTGGCAGGCAGCTCTGAGGTGCCCCTGGAGCCTTCTCTTCTGCAGGCTGAACACCCCTAGCTCCCTCAGCCTGTGCTCACAGCAGAGCTGCTCCAGCCCTTGGAGCATCTTTGTGGCCTCCTCTGGACCAACTCCACAGCTCTGTGTCCTTCTCCTGCTGGGAACACCAGAACTGGAGGCAGGATTGTAGATGAGGTCTGAGCAGAACGGAGGGTCAGAATCCCTTCTCTTGGCCTCTGCCCACACTCCTCTGGCTGCACATAGCTGCCTACATGAGGGCACTCCTGGCTCATGCACCCAACAGCCCCAAGTCTCCTTCCTTCAGAGCTACTCTCAGCCCACTCTGCACCCAGCCTGGATTTGTACCTGGAATGTGAGCATCCATAAACTGTGGAACTGCATTTTTTCCATGATGCCTCCGACAGCCGATGCGTGCCTGGAAGTGGCAGCTGAAAATGGCCTCAGCTGTGAACTGTGTTTGCAGTTGGTGTGAGCAAAGCTGCACAGTGCAGGCCTTCACAGGCATCATCTGATCTAGATCTAAACTCTTCTCTTTGCAATTTTTCTGTAGCTTGAAGGCAAAATGCCTACCAGATTAGTTTTGCCTTTTTCTGATTTGAGGAGGCTCAGGGGAGACCTTATTGCTGTCTACAACTACTTGAAGAGAGGTTGTAGCCAGGAGGGGATTGGTCTCTTCTCCCAGGCAACCAGCACCAGAACAAGAGGACACAGTCTCAAACTGCACCAGGGGAGGTTTAGGCTGGATGTTAGAAAGAAATTCTTCACAGAAAGTGTGATTGGCCATGGGAATGTGCTGCCCAGGGAGGTGGTGGAGTCCCCATCCCTGGAGGTGTTTAGGAAGAGCCTGGATGAGGCACTTGGTGCCATGGTTTAGTTGATTAGATGGTGTTGGGTGATAGGTTGGACCTGATGATCTTGAAGGTCTTTTCCAACCTGGTTTATTCCATTCCATTCCATTCCATTCCATTCCATTCCATTCCATTCCATTCCATTCCATTCCATTCCATTCTGTATTTTGCTCTTGTGGTGGCTTGGCTGTTTATGCACTAAAACCAACTGTTGGGTTTTTTACCAGGGTCAAGGGGTTTGACTTAAAATAAGAAATCATCAGATGTTAGCCAACAATGAATTGGGGGTGGTGGTGGTAAAAATGTTTACTGAGTTGAAAAAAAAACTCCATTAAAAAATGTTCCTGGAAATGCCTGCATGTCAAACAAGGAAGGGCTGGAGCTGAAAAGGGAAAACAACAGGATGTGTGTGAGAAGCAGCATCAGAAACTGAAGAGGCTTTCATAAGATTAAAAACCATAATTTCAGCAAGCTGAGGTGCAGTTAGGGAAATGCAGTGGCTGACAAAGTCATCAGAATTTAGTCAGAGCCTATAAACTCCTCCTCTCTTAGTCATTCCTAGAAAACAGAGCAGAACTGCAGCATGCCCTGGCTCCCGAGCCTAACAACCAAATTCCTGCTCAGAAAGAGGCAGGAGAAGGCTTCTCCTGGAAACAGGCTGTGTGCTTCTGGGACCTTTTATAGGCACAACGACTGAAATACTAATGCTGGTTGAAGGCACCTTGGTGAGCATGAAAGAGATGAGATCAACAGACCCTTCCCTGGCATGGGAGGAGAGTGCAGAAGCCTTCACCTGAAAGAATCATAGAACTGTCAGGGTTGGAAGGGACCTCAAGGCTCATCCAGTCCCAACCCCCCTGCCATGCCCAGGGACAGTTCACACTACAGCAGGTTGCTCACAGCCACATCCAGCCTGGCCTTAAAAACCTTCAGGCAGGAGGCTTCCACCACTTCCCCGGGCAACCTCTGCCAGTCTCTCACCACCCTCATGGGCAACAACTTCTTCCTCACATCCAATCTGAATCTCCCCACCTCTAGTTTTGCTCCATCCCCCCCAGTCCTATCACTCCCTGACCCCCTCAAAAGTCCCTCCCCAGCTTTATTGTAGCCCCCTTCAGATCCTGGAAGGCCACAAGAAGGTCTCCTGGCAGCCTTCTCCTCTCCAGACTGCACAACCCCAACTCCCTCAGTCTGTCCTCACAGCAGAGCAGCTCCAGCCCTCTGCTCATCCTCGTGGCCCTTCTCTGAAGGAAGCTGAGTATGCTGCATTATTGCAAGGAGTGAGCTGTGCACAGATGGATCCCAGCCCAAAGCTCTGCAGTGCATGCAGAAACACACACTTTGGATTCCATAGAAGCCAAGGCTGCGTGCTGGGGACATTACAAGTAACTCACTGAGCCAGTGGGTGGGGAGGAAGCTCCCTTTTGATCTCTGGGTGTGGTTTTATGGAGCACTCCCTGCACAACCCAGGTGGCAGGAGCACGGAGAAGCAGTATTGCTCACACCTAGGAAAAGAAGCTATCACTTGCAAGGAAAGCTCACACTGATAGCAGTTTGCATGGCTGCTGCTAATTTGGAGACACAGGGAAGTCCCTAAGATGCAACCCAACACTATTATCATGCACTGGAGCCCTGCAGTGCAGACTGCTGACATAAACCTGGTCTTGGCCAGGATGCATCCAGGCTCAAGTTGACATAAAGCATCAGTACAGACATCATCCAGCCAGAGCTGCCAAGTGGTGAAACAGGAAGACCACACTTGTTTAGGAATGATGCTGTTAAAAAACAAGCCTTTCCTCAGCTAAATCAATCACCTGCTACCTTCTGAAATATGATTTCTGGGAGCCTTTCTAGCAGCCTGATGACCACATGGAGCAGGAGAGAGTAGGAATCAGAGGTTCATTTCCCTCTGCCCTCCCCAGAGCAAAGGCCACACATCTGAGCACCTATTTGAAGATGATCTCCATAAGGAGAAGAGAATGTTTGTTAAGAGACTGTGTGTTAAAGCCACTTGCTACTGCCATGGCTAACCAGAATTTAGGACCACCCAAGGTTGAAAATCCTGTCTTGCTTTATGCTACATCTTCCTTTCTTGCTGCTTCTACCTGCCTCCTTTCACAGCTTCAGATTTCACACCCACACCCTTCTTTCCTCCCACTTTCTTTGTCTCTGTAAAACAACCCTGTCAGCCAGGACTTCTTCTTATGTCACTCCCTCCAGCCTCACTGACTCCTGGATCCTTCTGGTTCTCTTCCTTCTCTTTCAGAGCTTTCTCTCTTCCATGAATTTCTGCACCCAGCTTCATTTCATGGCAGTCACACTGGACTCCTGCTCTCTCCCTGCCTGTGCACCTCCGTGGCTACACCACTTAAACTCTTCCTCCATTTTGAGCAGCATTAAACTTCACTTCCCCCCAGCATTTTCTTGCTGTCTGCTCTCCATGCAGCTGTTTGTCTTCAGCTTTGTCTTTTGATTTCAACTCCAGGCATTATTTTATTTTCACTGTACCCCATGTAAGTCTTTGCTGATGGATCCAATGCCTTTGCTGCAAGAGTCCCACATCTCCTTTCTGTGTTCAGTTGGCATTCCTCCTTCAGCTCACCCCGTTCCAAAGCTTGCTGTCTTGCACTGATGGTCTTCAGCCATATTCTCAGATCTCTGAAGCTGTGTTCCTCCCTTTTAAACAACGATCATACCTCTTTCAGCTGCATACTTAAGGTCTTCTTGCCCGTCATGCTTGGTCACTCAGTCTTTCCACAATTCCCAGACCATTGGGACTTAGCAGTATTTGTGTCCCTTCTCTGTCCCCACACTTCTTCTTTCCTTTCTCCTTCTGTCTCAAAGACTGTTCTTCATCCTCTACCTGTTTCACTTTTCACCTAAGAGCAAGTTTGGTTTATCCCCCTCCAGTCCTTCCAGTTTCCTAGTTAAGTAATTCTCCACTTTCCAGTTGGAGAACATCTGTCTTCTCAAGTACCCTGAATCATCCTCCCTCTTATCCTGCTTCTGCATCTCCTCCACTTTCCACATTGGGATCTCACCAATGCCATCCACATGAGGACATATGCTTTCCATCACTTCCCTCTCTGTAACTCCTTTCCTTCTTCCATGTTATGTATTAAGAACTTCTCTTTCCCAACTCCTCTGTTTGCTTCAGTTCTTCCATCCTGAGCAAACTGTTCACTCCTCCTCCCTTCCTCACGCTCCCACCAACCCCACCCTTTTTACTGGTCCCCTTTTCTCACCAGCTACAGACAGCTCTGCTCCTCTTTTCCAACTCCAGGCTCAGGAAGCATCTCTCTCCTCCACTTTCATCCCAGAACCTCTGTCAACCAGCCTTCTCCCTTGAGACACAACACCATCTGCTCTCACCTGTGTCTCTACTTGGTTCTGAACTGAAGCAAAGCTGAAAAAATAATAAGACATTACTGACACTTTCTCCTAAAGTTTCCCTGCCTGTCTTTGTGGTGTTTGTTATCCCCCTGTGCATCCATCCATTACCACTTCGTGCCATTTGGAGGTCTTTCAAGACCCACCTCCAGCATTTCAGATGATCTCAACCCTATGATGATCGCGTTATGATTTGAACATTCATCTCTTCCCTCCAGATCTGCCTGTTTATTCTGAGGAAAGTCTCATCAAATCTGGCCCAGATTTGTTCTGCAGGGACATGACCCCAAAACAGTTGTGTTTAAAACAACATTTCCACTTGCACCTTCTTTGCAGTCACCATGACAAATAATCTCCAGCCTTCCACTTCACTACGCTTTCCACCTCCATCTTCTTTCCCATGGCTAAATTATGCTCTCATCCTGACAAGACTTCTTTTTTCCTTCCCTAGCACTTCTAGTAGAAGGCTTTTTGCATTTATCTGCATATTAAAAAACTTATCCCAATTTTCCTTGTGCCACACACTGATTGCTGCAACATCTGTTTCCTTACCCTTGCCATGCACTACCTTAATAATTCATCATCATCATCCAGGGAGATGCTAAGTTCTAAATCTCCCTCTTGTCACAGCCTCTTTGTTCTCCCCATCTTTACCAGCAGCAGTATACACTGCCTTCATTTTCCATTTACAGTCCAGCCCCACCAGATCTTTTAGTCTGCAGAAGAGGAGGCTGAGGGAAGACCTCACTGCTTTCTAGAACTCCCTGAAAGAAGGTTGGAGTGAGGCTGGGGCTGCTCTCTCCTCCTAAGTAACCAGTAACAGGATGAGAGGCAATGAGGTGAAGCTGTGCCAGGGGAGGCTTAGGTTGGACATGAGGAAAAACTTCTTGAGTGAGAGAGTGGTGAGGGGTTGGAACAGGCTGCCCAGGGAGGTGGTGGAGTCCCCATGCCTGAAGGTGTTCAAGAAGCTGTAGCTGTGGTGCTTCAGGATATGGTTTAGTGGTCTTGGTGGTTGGGTTAGGGTTGGGTTCAATGATCTTAAAGGTCTTTTCCAGCCTTAGTGGTCCTCTGCATCACTGAGATTGTAACTGAATCAGTTACAAACTGTTAGACAACACTGGTGTCATGTCCACACCAATGCTCTCTCTCACTGAAACACAGCAAAGTACTAATGCCATTATTTTCCCTTCTTTCCCCAGGAAGCTTCTGACTGCCTAGAAGTTAAGAAAGGTTGTGAGAAGTCTGGTTGGTCATGGTGGAATAGTCTTTTTTTTCCTCAGGAGCCTTTCCACAATTGCCTTTTGCAAAGCCTTTGGCCACTCCCCATCGTGCCATGTTTTGTAGCTCTCAGTGTAAGAGGAATTTGTCTTCTTTGGTGAGAAAGTGGTGAGGGATTGGAACAGGCTGCCCAGGGAGGTAGTTCAATCAGCACCCCTGAATGTGTTTAAAGGTGGTTTAGATGTGGTGCTTGGGGATATGGTTTAGTGGTGACCTTGGTAGAGTCAGGTTAATGGTTGGACTTGGTGATCTCAAGGGTCTTTTCCAACCTGAATGATTCAACGATTCTATGACTCTTAAGTACAGCAGTGATGATAACACAGTGTCATAGTATCACAGAACATTAGAGGTTGGAAGGGACCGACAGAGATCACCCAGTCCAATCCCCCTGCCAAAACAGGAGCACCCAAGGTAGTCCACACAGGAACACATCCAGGTGGCTTTGGAAAGTCTCCAGAAAAAGACTCCACAACCTTTCTGGGCAGCCTGTTCCAGGGCTCTGCCACCCTCACTGCAAAGAAGTTTCTCCTCATGTTGAGCTGAAACCTTCTCTGTTCAACTTTGTATCCATTGTTCCTTGGCTTATTGCTGTGCACCACCCAAAAGAGCTTGGCCCCCTCCACTTGACACCCACCCCTCAGCTATTGATAGACATCGATCGGATCCCCTCTCAGCCTTCTCAAGACTAAACATATTGTTGCATACTTTCAGCCAGCTGCCTATAATTTATTCTCATAGTTTCTTTTAAAATACAATAGGCAGAAATTGTAACATCTCAACAAGCCAGGGGGCAAGGTGCCATGATTGCAGGGTGCCTTTCTGCTGCAGCAATCTGTGTCTTCAGTTCTGAAGGCAATTCCTAAGCATCTAGAACCATCTGCGCTGCAGTCCTCAGCTCACCTCAGAAAATGCTACTGACATACAGCATTGTATGGTGAGAGTCTGGCACAGGCTGCCCAGGGAGCCTGTGGATGCCTCCTCCCTGGGGGTGTTGAAGGCCAGGTTGGATGAGGCCTTGAGCAGCTGAGTATACTTGAGAGGCATGGGTGGATTTGAGGAGAGATTGGAGTCGATCGTCTCAGAGGTCCCTTCCAACCTGAGCCATTCTCCCTAGCTCTGCTGGCCACACTTTTCTTAATGCACCCCAGGATGCCCTTGGCTCTCTTGCCTACAGAGCACATTGCCGTCTCATGCAAAACTTGCTGTCCACCAGCCCTCCAAGGTCTTTCTTCCATGGAGCTGCTTTCCAGCAGGACAACCCCTGGTCTGTACTGATGCCCAGATGCAGGAGCCTGCACCTGTCTTTATTGAACTTCATCAAGTTCCCCTTCACCCAGCTCTCAGCCTGTGCAGATCTGGTTGGATGGCTGCACAGCCTGACAGGTGTCAGCCACCCCACCCAGTTTGGTATCATCAACAAACTTGCAGAGGGTCCACTCACTCCCCTCACCCAGGTCATTGACGAGGATATTGTACAGTTCAGTGTGAGGAAGATGTATACTGCTTTGAAATGTCTAAATTACAGCAGTCTGGAAAGAAATCTGATTTAACTTTACCCTGTGAGCTGTTTTCTTGTCAAGGAGAAGTTATGTAAACACCCTGACTTCAGGAGCATAAAAGAACAACAGAAGTGGCTTTCCTTTGCTGCAAGTCAATTGGCTTGGTAAGAAAACACAAAGCCAATGATGGCTTGCACAGGTAGGTTGTCTTCATCAGGTACCACAGTTATCACAAACACAGTGAAACATGGCCTGAGCTCAGAATATCTAAACAAACTAAATGTCAACAACTTAATTATTCATCTTCACTTCTGCAAGTCAAAACAGTCACATTCTGATCTTGCAGGTTATAATTAGGCTGAGTCTTGGCTCTGCAAAAGCAGAACGAGTATCTAGCAAGCTACCCACATATGTTTAGGAAGCCAGAAGAAAGGGCAGTGGCAATGCCTAGGAGGAGAATACAGCAGGTGGCTAAGCAGCACAGAAAGCCTATTTTTAAAGCAAGAGGCAAGAGAGTAGGTAAGCTCCAGCTCACTGGCACTTTTCATAGCCTAAACACGTCTTGTTAAGGAAGACAGAATAACTATGGCTTCCAGACACAGCACTGGCACTCCACCCCTCCTGAAAGGGCTCTGTTTGCCTTACAAGTGCTGGGCAGTCCAGCTGCTGCTCTGGGGCGGGGACATGCACAGAACTCTCATCCTTGATGTATTCCCACAGAGATCTGTACAGGAACATGTGAACCACTGCCCATTTCAGATCCACAGAATGGCTCAGATTGGAAGGGACCTCAGAGATCATCTCCTCCAACCTCCCCACCATGCCCAGAGACACCTCTCAGCTACACTCAGCTGCTCAAGGCCTCATCCAGCATGGCCTTCAACACCCCAGCAAGGAGGCAGCCACAGCCTCCCTGGGCAGCCTGGGCCAGACTCTCACCACCCTCACACTCAACAACTTCTTCCTCAGATCCACTCTGACCCTGCTCTGCCTCAGCTCCAAACCATTCCCCCTTGGCCTGGCTCCAGATACCCTCAGCAAAAGTCTCTCTGCAGCCTTCCTGCAGGATCCTTTCAGGTATTGGAAGGCAGCTCTGAGGTCCCCCTTGAGCCTTCTCTTCTCCAGGATGAAGACCCCAACCTCACAGCAGAGCTGCTCCAGCCCTTGGATCATCTTTGTGGCCTCCTCTGGCCTCACTCGAGCAGCTCTGTGTCCTTCTTCTGCTGGGGAGAGCAGAACTGGAGGCAGGATTGGAGGTGAGGTCTCAGCAGAGCAGAGCCCGGGACAGAATCCCCTCTCCTGCCCTGCTGCCCACACTCCTCTGGCTGCAGCTTGGCACACAGCTGCCTGCTGGGCTGCAGGAGGGCACTGCTGGCTCCTGGGGAGCTGCTCAGCAACCAACACCCCCAAGGCTCTCTCTTCAGAGCTGTTCTCAACCTACTCTGCACCCAGCCTGGATTGGTGCCTGGGATTGGCCTGATCCAGCTGCATTCAATGTGGAACATTTGCAGCACTCACCAAATGGAGGAGGAAAACACTAGTGTGTAGCCTTTGCATGGGAATGAGTGCACAGGGAGGAATAAAGCCACAACTGTGTGATCATGAGCCCAATCTTCAAAATGAGATCCTGCCACTCAAGAGCAATACTTGGAAATGACAGATTTTCAAATGGAAGTTTTAACAAAGGCTTTGTAAAAAGGCTCTGTCAAGGCAGCTAGAGCCAATTCCAGCACCACAGAGCTGTGACTTGCTGGCTTTTATTCCATGTACTAAACACCCAGCACTGTAGGGGAAATTCATGATAAGTTCTAATTCTTTTTTTTTCCTTTTTTTTTTTTTTTAATTACTGCTTGCTCAGCTGAGAGCTTGGATCCTGGGAAAAGCAACAAGCCAGTTGGTAGAGAATAATAAACCCAGCATCACTCCCTTTTGTTGCATTGTTTGTCCTCTCAAGGTCCTAGGAAAGGAACAATATCTATTCACTTCATGGGGCTTGCTGCTTGTGTATGGGTGGTGGTTTCAGACTATGCCTTTAAAAGTTTTTCACAGCTCTTGAAGAGAAAGCAGTAGAATGCAAATAAATCACTATGGGGTGTGAAAAGGAAAATAAGGCTAGTTCTAAACAATCCCATTGGAGAGATAAGGGACTTCAACTAGGAATGTAAACCATTTCTCTCTTCTTGCTTCCTGGGGCTGGGAGATCATAGAATCAACCAGGTTGGAAAAGACCTCAGAGATCATCAAATCCAACCTATTACCTAACACCTCCTGACAACTCAACCATGGCTCCAAGTGCCACATCCAAGCCTTTTATGAACACCTCCAGGGATGGTGACTCCACCACCTCCCTGGGCAGCACATCCCAATGGCCAATCTCTCTTTCTGGGGAGAACTTTCTCCTCACCTCCAGCCTAAACCTCCCCTGGCACAGCTTGAGACTGTGTCCTCTTGTTCTGGTGCTGGCTGCCTGGCAGAAGAGACCAACCCCCACCTGGCTACAACCTCCCTTCAGGGAGTTGGAGAGAGCAAGAAGGTCTCCCCTGAGCCTCCTCTTCTCCAGGCTAAGCAACCCCAGCTCCCTCAGCCTCCCCTCACAGGGCTGTGCTCCAGACCCCTCCCCAGCTTTGTTGCCCTTCTCTGGACATATTCAAGTACCTCAATGTCCTTCTTAAATTGAGGAGCCCAGAACTGGACACAGGACTCAAAGTTTGGCCTAACCAGTGCTGAGCACGGGGGCAGAATGACTTCCCTGATCCTGCTGGGAGATTCTAGCTTTGTTCCTTCTGCTGCCTTCTGCTTGACCTTGGCTGCATTGTTTTGGCTAAGTTCTAACTTCTCTATTCTTCTTCTTATCCCTTTTCTGTACAGGGTGGGGGTAGGGGGGTGCAGGGAGGAAGAAACTATTAGCTTCCCCTGGTCTTTGGCCGGGGGGGTGTGTCTTTGTGCTGTTCATTAATTGTAAATCCCAGTAAATATTGTAACTATTGTGTATTTTTGTGGTAGTTTCAGGCTATGCCTTCAAAATTTTTCACAGATGTTGAGCAGAAAAGTGGTAAAATGTAAATAAATCACTGTTGGGTGTGGAAAGGAAAAAAAAGATCATTCTAAACCATCCCATTCGAGATAAGGAACTTAAACTGGTTGTACCAAGACAATTTTTCTCTTCTCTTCTTGCTTCTTCTCTCTGGAGAGAGCTTAACTTGCTTCTGTTTGACCTTGGCTGCATTGTTTTGGTTAAGTCTAACAGCAACTTTCTCTGCTCTTTTCTCTTCTCCTTTCTGTACGGGGGGGGGCAGAAAAGGAGAAGCTGGTATCTTCCCCTGGTCATTGACCAGGGGGGGTCCTTGTGCTGTTCATTGCTTGTAAACACCTGTAAATATTGGAAATCCTGTAGATTTTGTACATATTCACTGCATTCCTTTATGAATTGTAGTTTTCCTTATAAATGCAGCTTTCATTTGCTTCCAGCTCAGCTGGTCTGGCAAATTTAATGCTGGGGAGGGGGAATCTTCAACCCACCATGGTATGTAATGAAATGTCACTGCAAGGAAGAATACATTAATAATCTGCCCCTATCTGTGTGTCCATTCCTGCACTTCTCAGCCAGGCGAAATTCCCCTGGATTTGTTTTCCCACCTTGTTTAAATGCTCTTCTAAAATGCCTCAGTAGTGTCTTGCCCCATGTTATTTACAGTGATACCTCTCAGGCTGTGCAGCCATTCAACCAGATCTGGACAGGCTGAGGGCTGGGTGCAGGCAAACCTCATGGAGTTCAAAAAGGACAAGTGGTAGGGTCCTGCATCTGAGCAAGAATAACAGCAGGCACCAGGACAGGTTAGGGGTTGTGCTGCTGGAGAGCAGCTCCATGGGGAAAGACCTCGAAGTGCTGACGGGCAGCAAGTTCTGCATGGGACAGCAATGTGCCCTGATGGCCAAAAGAGCCAATGGGATCCTGGGGTGAAGCAAGAAAAGTGTGGCCAGCAGGGCTAGGGAGGTTCTCCTGCCCCTCTGCTCTGCCCTTCTGAGACCACACCTGCAATCCTGTGTCCAGTTTGGGGCTCCCCAGTTCAAGAGAGACAGAGACCTGCTGGAGAGAGTCCAAGGGAGAGCCATGAGGATGATTAAGGAACTTGACCATCTCCCCTATGAAGAGAGACTGAAAGCCCTGTGAAGAGAGGCTGTTTAGTCTGGAGAAGAGAAGGCTGAGAGGTGATCTGATCAATGTCTATCAATAGCTGAGGGGTGGGGGTCAAGTGGAGGCGGCAGGGGTGTTAGACTGGATGACCTCTGGAAGTCCCTTCCAGAGTGATACTCTAGTAGGCTGAACATCAGCCAGCAGTGTGCCCAGGTGGCCAAGAAGGCCAGTGACATCCTGGCCTGCATCAGGAAGAGTGTGGCCAGCAGGAGCAGGGAAGTCATTGTGCCCTGTGCTCAGCACTGCTTAGGCCATACCTTGAGTCCTGTGTCCTGATCTGGGCTCCACAGTTTAGGAAAGATGTTGAGCTGCTGGAAGGTGTCCAGAGAAGGGCAACAAGGCTGGGGAGGGGTCTGGAGCACAGCCCTGTGAGGAGAGGCTGAGGGAGCTGGGGTTGCTTAGCCTGAAGAATAGGAGGCTCAGGGAGACCTTCTTGCTCTCTCCAACTCCCTGAAGGGAGGTTGTAGCCAGGTGGGGGTTGGTCTCTTCTGCCAGGCAGCGAGCACCAGAACAAGAGGACACAGTCTTAAACTGTGCCAGGGGAGGTTCAGGCTCGATGTTAGGAAAGAGTTCATAGAAAGGGTGAATGGCCATTGGAATGTGCTGCCCAGGGAGGTGGTGGAGTCACCATCCCTGGGGGTGTTTAGGAAGAGTCTGGATGAGGCACTTGGTGCCATGGTTTAGTTGATCAGATGGTGTTGGGTGATTGGTTGAAATTAATGATCTCCAAGGTCTCTTCCAACCTGGTTAATTCTATTCTGTTCTATTCTATTCTATTCTAAACTCTACTTACTCACCACCCTCTTGGCACCCACTGCTGCTCACATCAGATTTCTGTGAACCTTTACAAACCAGGCATGGTATGGAGGCCAAGTGCTTTTTTATCTTCAGAGATGCACATCAGGGACTGTAACAGAGATTGTGTTTTGAGGGCCTAGACTAGAGTCACCAAGTGACTGAAATAAATGCAGGAAAAAATAGAATTTACCAGGTAAAACTGATCAAAACCAGCGGCAAGCCTCATGCATAACAAGATACTGGGTTTAGATATTTTTCCTATAGAAAGGAGGAGAAATGCCCAAGTTTGGGCCACCTTAATGTAGCTTTTTTTTCCAGGGCAACCTGATCTAGTTGAGGATGCCCCTGCTTACTGCAGAGGGGGTTGGACTGGATTACCTTTGGAGGTCCCTTCCAACCCAGACCAGTCTGTGGATTCTCTGATTTATTCCCACTTGGCTGCCGGTGCCAGTGGTGTGCTGGGGCTGCAGTGGGTAAGCAGCACTTTCCTAGCCAGCCTGTGTTCCACTGGTTAGCCATCACATCACACCAGCTAGCTGCTGAAATGACTCACAGGAGCTCCTGGAGACGATGTGTAGGACTTGGCACTTCACGGTGCTCCGAGCAGAACAGATCAGACTGCTCTGATCTGCGCCGGAGGGCCAGCCTGACACCAAGCCAGCTACTCTGGGGCACCAAAAAAGGAAGCCAAGACAATCTGCCTGCTGTCTTCAGGTGGTTGTCTCTAGCCTAGATCACTCCACAGCCCCCACCCCCCTTAGGAGTCCCTGGGAAGACAAAAACATTAAGGTGATCCAAACTTGGGCATTTCCCCTCCTTTTTATGGGGGAAAAAAATCCATCTAAAAATAGTAGCTTGTTATGAATGAGATTTGCTGCTTCTGTGGATCAGTCATAGATGCTTCTTTTACCTGGTAAATGCTATTTTTCCTGTGTTTATTTTAGTCACTTGGTGAGTCTAGTCTAGATTCTCAAAACAAAAATCACTGTTGTACACCCTGATGTGCATCTCAGAAGATAAAACAGCACTTGGCCTCCATACCATGCCTGGTTTGTAAAGACCACAACAGAAAATTTCATCTCTTTCAGAGAACCACAGAGTGTTAGGGGTTGCAAGGAACCTCCAGGCACCAGCCAGTCCAAACCCTTGCCAGAGCAGGAGCACCTAGAGTAGGTCACACAAGAACATATCCAGGTGGGTGTGGAAAGTCTCCAGAGAAGGAGACTCCACAGCCTCTCTGGGCAGCCTGCTCCAGGGCTCTGTGTTGAGTTGAGTGAAAGCAGCCTGAAAGTTCTGGATGCAATAAACCAAAAAACTGTTGTATTCTGGCATTACTGTTACAAGATCAGGGAGAAAAAATATTATGATGAATAGTGCAGAAAGCCAGAGGAAAAGTGGCCTCTGATGTTTGATTTCAGACATGTGAAATTACAGACTGCTGACCTTTTTGAAGCAAAGCTAAAGATTAAAGTTTATCATAAATTGGTTTATCTTCTTTATCAGATACCATATGATGAGAAACATCCAAAACAAGGCAGATCATAGAATCACAGAATGGCCTAGGTTGGAAGGGACATCAACTACTCCAACATCCCTCCCATGCCCAGGGACACCTCTCAGCTACACTCAGCTGCTCAAGGTCTCATCCAGCCTGGCTTTCAACACCCCAGGGAGGAGGCAGCAACAGCCTCCCTGGGCAGCCTGTTCCATAGTCTCACCCCCCCACACACTAAAGAACTTCTTCCTCAGCTCCACTCTAACCCTGCTCTGCTTCAGCTTCAAACCATTCCCCCTTGGCCTGTCTCTAGACACCCTCATGAACAGTTCCTCTGCAGCCTTCCTGCAGGATCTCTTCAGGTACTGGAAGGCAGCTCTGAGGCCCCTCTGGAGCCTTCTCTTCTCCAGGCTGAACACCCCCAGCTGCCTCAGCCTGAGCTCCTCCAGCCCTTGGAGCATCTTTGTGGCCTCCTCTGGACTCACTCCACCAGCTCTGTCTCTGTGTCCTTCTCATCCTGGGGACAGCAAAACTGGAGGCAGGATTGGAGGTGAGGGCTCAGCAGAGCAGAGGGTCAGAATCCCCTCTCTTGCCCTGCTGCCCACACTGCTCTGCCTGCAGCCCAGGGCATGATTTGCATTCTGGACTGCTGATCTCAGTAAAAGCAGCAACTACTCCATGTCAGTGCATGACACTGGTTACCTGTGAGAGCTGCAGGAGAAGGAAACTGATTTCATGTAGGTTACAACCACACAACTCCAGTCCTCTGCTCGGATTTTGCCCCAGCAGTGGTTCTGTCCGTGCCTTCTGATAAAAAAAAACCTCTGGATGTACTACATCACTCACAATCTGGCCTCAGATTAAAGTGACAAGATACACTGAGAGGAAAAAAATTGTTTTAATTGCTAGCATATGCTGCTGGAAATTGATGTAGTTATTTTAAAGCATTAAAGCATCACCCAGTCGTTTATCTTCATTCTGCACTTGTAGCATCACTGCCTTCTACCCTGGAATCAGTTATGGACCACAAAAGCCACTGACAAGATCTGGAGTAGAACCACTGGTAGCACATTTTCTACCTTTGTCACATCTTGAACTTCATAGAATCACAGAACCTATCTGGTTGGAAGAGAGCTCCAAGCCCATCCAGTCCAACCCTTGACCCAGCACTGAAGGGTCAGCTCTAAACCATGTCCCTAAGCACCAGCTCCACACATTGCTTGGACACTCCCAGGGATGGTGACTCCAGCACTGCTCTGGGCAGACCATTCCAATGGAGTTACTGACATGAAAGATTATGCAGGAGAAAACCTCACCTTTGAATTTCTTGGTAGCCACAATTTCATGTGTCTCCTGCAACACAAAAAAGAACAAAGAAAGGGAAATGAGCAGCATTCGGTGCATCTCCTAAGGGGTTTGATTTCATGCATCTCCTGTAACACAAAAAAAGCAAAGAAAGGGAAATGAGCAACATTTGGTGCCTCTCCTTTCTTTTTTTTCCCCCAGACAATGGGAAACAAAAAATCTACAGACATTTCACAATGCAAAACAAACTTAACCAAAAACCTGGTAAATGCCTCAATGACCAGGGCAAATACAATTCAGAATCACAGAATCTACCTGCTTGGAAGAGACCTCCAGGAACATCAGGAACAGAAGAACAGAGGAAGTAGTAGTGTGTGGTGGAAGAACTTAAGAGGCCCTTTCCCCAAATACAGAATAACAGACTATATCTGCCTGGAAGAGACCTTCAGTCTCCAGTCCAACCCTCTACCCAGCACTGCAGGGTCAACACCAAACCATGTCCCTAAGCACCAGCTCCACACACTGCTGGAACACCCCCAGGGTTGGTAACTCCACCACTGCCCTGAGCAGGACATTTCAATGTTTGAGAACCCTTCAGTGAAGAAATATTTTCTAGCATAGAGCCTGAACCTTCCCTGCTGCAGCTTGGAACCATCTCCTCTGCTCCTGCCATCAAGGAGAAGAGACTGCCCCTTCCTTGCCCCAGCCTCCCTTCAGGTAGTTGAAGTTATCCTAATAACTATGGATGATGTACTCCTAACACAACCACAAGGGAAGATTCCTGCACAAACTGGGAGCTTTGGCAGACTTATCAAGCATCAGAGTTTCAAGTACCAGTTTGACTGCCTGCCATGAACATCCTTCAGATGTTACATTAGATATCTTCTGGGACCTCCTTTCTGAACTACAAACCTCCATGTCTTTGACTACACCGATGAACACCAAGGCCTAGTAGAAGACCTGTGGAGTGAAACAGTTGGTGCCAAGGGCCTGAGCTCTAAGCTATACACATTTCAGGGTGTCCTGACTAGGTTAGTTTGACTACCAGAGTGCTCATTTGTGGCTGGAATGCATTTGATGCAGTCCTTGAGAACCTCTGCCAGTTTAGCTTCATCCAACACCCCAGCACGCTGTGAATCAAAGCACTGTGAGCAGAGATGAAGACAAAATTTAATTCAAAAGAGCAACCCAGATCCAAACTACAACACTTAAGGGCCCCAAGGCTCATGGAGTACAGACTGTGTGGAACAACAAAGGAAAATGAGGAGCCTGATTTCTATGCCCTGCAATGCCTAAAGTCCTGTTAGCTGTCTTTGATGATTTTTTGAAGGTTCATATCCTTACAAAAGCAAAGTACATTTGGGTAGTGTTAGATCTGCAATACTCCACCACTGCTGAGCCCCAAGGCCTGTTATGTCCAGGGGGCTTCAGAACATTTCTATAATTTGAACAACCATTGATGCATACAAAGAAAACGAGAGAAGAATTTATAGAATGGCTTAGGTTGGAAGGGACCTCATCTCCTCCAAGCTCCCCACCATGCCCAGGGACACCTCTCAGCTACACTCAGCTGCTCAAGGCCTCATCCAGCCTGGCCTTCAACACCCCCAGGCAGGAGGCAGCCACAGCCTCCCTGGGCAGCCTGTGCCAGACTCTCACCACCCTCACACTCCATAACTTCTTCCTCAGCTCCACTCTAACCCTGCTCTGTCTCAGCTTCAAACCATTCCCCCTTGGCCTGTCTCTAGACACCCTCAGGACATGTCCCTCTGCAGCCTTCCTGCAGGATGCCTTCAGCTCCTGGCAGGCAGCTCTGAGGTCCCCCTGGAGCCTTCTCTTCTGCAGGCTGAACACCCCCAGCTCCCTCAGCCTGTGCTCACAGCAGAGCTGCTCCAGCCATTTGGATCATCTTTGTGGCCTCCTCTGGACTTACTCCAGCAGCTCTGTGTCCTTCTCCTGCTGGGGACGCCAAAACTGGAGGCGGGATTGGATGTGGGATGTCAGCAGAGGAGAGCCAAGAGGTAAAATCCCCTCTCCTGCCCTGCTGCACACACTCTTCTGGCTGCAGCCCAGCACACAGCTGCCTGCTGGGCTACAGGAGGGCACCGCTGGCTCCTGGGGAGCTGCTCAGCACCCAACAGCCCCAAGTCTCCTTCCTTCAGAGCTACTCTCAACCCACTCTGCACCCAGCCTGGATTTGTACCTGGAATGTGAGCATCCATAAACTGTGGAACTGCATTTTTTCCATGATGCCTCCGACAGCTGATGCGTGCCTGAAAGTGGCAGCTGAAAATGGCCTCAGCTGTGAACTGTGTTTGCAGTTGGTGTGAGCAAAGCTGCACAGTGCAGGCCTTTACAGGCACCAGCAGCACAACCTACAAGCAGGGCTTCTGGGTTTGACAAAGTTGGAGAAATGCTTAAGTGCTGCAGACGTTTCACCATGTGTTTTCACCATTTCGGGAGTTGATCGGGGAGGGGGGGGGGGAGGAGGGGGAAAGAAAAGGGAGGGGAAGGCGATACTGATTTTTAGTATCCCCTAAGCCTATCTCTCTCCACCCATCCAGCAGAAGCAGCGGCAGCTGCGGTTCCTAGGGCCCTTCTCCACCCCCTCGCGTTCCGCACACGGGTGACTAACGGCTCTGCGTGCTGGGGGCGTGCACCAGTTTCCATGCCAAAAAAAAAAGAAGAAAAAATTAAAATAAAAAAAACAACCCACAACTCAGCCGTTATCTGAACGGGAAACCACCTGTCCCTCTGCCCGCTCACGACCCTGCCCCGGAGGATGAACATCCGCACCTCCACCTGCCCGCCCTGCCGGCAGCGGAGGCGTCGCTCGTGTCTGGTGGTGACACCCGTGTCTGGTGCCATCTACTCCTGCAGCCAGAGCCACCCTGGGCTACCGCCCGCGGCTGCTGCCTCTCCCTTCACTCGACCCCACGGGGCCCCGGCCCCGCCGCCACCCGCAGCCCCGCACCCGTTGCTCGGCAGCTGCGAGTCAACCGAACCTTCCGCGAGGCCGGGCGGGGCCGGGGTGGGGGCGGTGCCAGCGGGGAGGTGCGGAGGGGCGGGACCATAGGTAGCTTCTATTGGTCGAAAAGGCTGTAGGCGTGGCTCAAAGCCGGCTCTTTGCTCTACTACTGGTAGTCGGGGATGTCGATGTGGGCTTGGGGGCGGGGCCGGGCGGCCAGTGGTGTCGGTTGAGCGCCGCGCTAGGGAGGGACCGCGGCGGGCGGGGGAGCGGAGTGAGGGGGCGGCGGCGGGTGCGAGTGAGTGCGCGCCGCCGGGTGTGAGTCGAGCAGCGGCAGCGCCGGAGCGGAGGTAGGGGAGCTGTGCGGGGCCCTGCGCTGCCCTCACCTGTCACCTCCCGGTTGTCGGGCTCTTGCTGCTGCGGCACGCCAGCCGGGCGCTTCACCCCCTGCCCGGGGCTCCGTCCCTTTCTTCCTCTCTACCCTTGCCACCGGCCAGCCGCGCGACCCCTGCTGCTCGCGCCCCCGCCTCCTTTGGGCTGCCGCCGTCCCCTCCTCCTTCCCCCCCCCCCCCCCACGCCCCCCCAATCCCGCCGGGAGCCGTTTCCTGGAGCTGCCGCGGCGGGAGCGGGGCCGAAGGCTGTGTCCACCGGCGGGCAGCGCCGCGCCCCGCAGCCCAGGTGCCCCCGGCCCGCAGGGAGCCGAAGGGGCGAGGCTGCGGTGCCTGGCGGGGAGGGGGCAGAGCCCGCGGGCGCGGCCCTTCCTCGGTGCCGGGGGTCGGGGTTCCACGGAGATGCCTGGGAGGGGAGGCGAGGGGGCGGCCGCCTGTGGGATTCCGCCTGTGTTCCTAGTCTTGCTCGCCGCCCTCTCCTTCCCCGATACTCTCTTCCGTCTGGCTGCAAGGGCTTGTGGCTGTTCCTGGAAAGATTCCGCTTGGAGTATTGTGATTTGGGGAAGGGCGTGTTTCGCTGGGGCTTTTTTCCCTCTTTTTTTTTTTTTCTCCTGTGTGATTTTACATATATATATTTTTAATGTATTTGGTTTTGTATCAGTCGCATTGTCGCTAGGCTTGTGTGTTTTCCCGTGCCAGGTAGGAGAAAAATCCACTAGTGGTTACCGGGTAGGTAGGTGGTGATGGAGAGCATCAGAGGGGACAACACCCAGGAGAGAAGGTTGTTCCTCAGTTGGAGCCGCTAGCCAGAAGAGGGATGCCGGGATTCCCATTGCTGGGGCTATGCCTTGGTTCTCCTCTCGGCTTTCATTTTTTGCCTTGGCCGGTGAGCAGGGAAAGCTCGGTCGCTGCCCTCGGACTTGAGCGTGTGAAAGGGAAAAGGATTGTTTTTCCAAGCAGGATTTTGTGTGTTTGCAGGGATGGCCCTTCCTGGGCTCGGAGGAGCAAGAAGCTCTGTTGCCATTCATTTCTGTTTGGTGTGTATGAGGGTGCTGTTGCTGCTGATCTACTCCAGCCTTGCTGCCGGAGATCCACCTTCTGTCTGCATCCTGCGCTGCCTACCATTGCTGCGGCAGGTAGCTGTCTGAAGCAGCAACAGCCTGGAGCTGCCATAGTGTGAAATTAGCCCCAATCCTGCAAATGCCTCTGCTCTCTGCCTTGGCTGAGGCAAGCTATTGCCTGGGCTCTGCTCAGTAGACTTGTTAAGATGGTAATGCATTAGTTACATGGTCGTATCTGGAGGAGTTGCTTTTATTGCAAGTCCTTAATATTTATTCAACAAAGCCAAAGAGGAGGGCTGGGAAATTCTATTGGCATGGTGATGGATGCAGATCTTGCATGGCCTTTTGGGTTCTGCAGTATTGCAGGAGAGAAGTTTGAAATTGTCCTATTTGTTTCCTTTGTTGCCTCTTGAGATGCTGAGTACCACCAGCTTCCAGGATGAGTGACAGGATCACAGGATGTTAGGGGCTGGAAGGGACCTTCAAAGACCATCAAGTCCAAGCCCCCTGCCAGAGCAGGACCATAGAATCTAGCACAGGTTGCACAGGAACACATCCAAATGGGTCTTGAAAGCCTCCAGAGAAGGAGACTCCACAATTCCTCTGAGTAGCCTGTTCCACTGTATATTGTATTGTAAGTTGTATATTGCCAGTCAGTAGTGGTGTCCTGCCTAGTACAACCTGCAATTCCCACTTCATTTTACTGCCTGTTAGGACACTCCTTTGGTTTTTTCCTCCCCCACCTTGCCCCTGGATCTCACTCTAAAGGCTGTCAAATCTAACATTTCAAACAGTCTGTTGGGTATGTCTAAACCAACACCATCTTTAAGATTTTTCGTGCCTTGGGTGTGTGTTTGTTGACTTAACAGCCAAGAGATCTGCAGCTGAAAAAATTCTCAAGCAAAAGGCAAGCTTTGTAGAAAATATACCTGCCCATTGGAGAAACACAAAGTGCCATTTCAAAGGGTGGATTGATTAATTGAAGTGTTGCCTCTTTTCCCCCCACCCCTCTATTGTACAGGCTAAAAATGCTACTTCCAGGTGTGTGGGTGTTTCAAGGTTTCTCTTGTGCTCATTTGGAGATAGGAAGGCAAATCTCTCCCCCCCAACCCCCCCCCGGTTTGTACTTCAGCTGTGACGGTCTGCAAGGAGAGATCTCTCTGCCTAAAGAATCCTGTGCATTGAATAGCTCTCAGAAGTCTGGCCTTGCTTGTCACTAATTACCCTAAAAAAACCCATAGCATTTAGAGATTTAAATAAAAAATCTTTTCCCACCATGTTTTACCCCCTTGGATTTTTCTGGCGTGAGTGATTAAAATTACCATGGGTGAAGGACCGTGGTTTATAGGAAAGGAGAGAAATCTAAAGCTGGAGCAACCCAGTGCTCCAAGGAGCAATTGCTACACCATGTTTTGGAGCTGGATCTTTGGCAGTTATCTCAGCCAGTGCTTAGACCTCTCTTCTTCATTCATAAATACACCTGCAAAAATACCTGCCTGATCTTAAACTTTACTGGAACGTTGGCAGTTTCAGTGAATCTGGTATGTGTTGGTTTGTATGATTTTATTTCTCTTTATTTATGTATTGGGTTTGGTAATGATTTGGATTTTAACTGTATGGAAGCTGAAGCTTGACATTTGTTTGGATTCCCTTTGTCTGACTTGCAAGCGAGTTGTAACAAACCTGTTCAGTGTTGTAGCTGATGTATTCCAGCCAGCTCTTCAGAACTTGGGAGTGTGGAAAACAAAGAAACTGCAGATCCATTTTAATGTTCTCACAGCCCCTCTTGGTTTAGTTTAATAATGCCCATGGCAGGGGGTTGGAACTAGATGATCCTTGAGGTCCCTTCCAACCCTAACAATTCTGTGATTGGGGGTGGTGGTGGAAAATGCACATTTTGTTTCAAGTCCTGAAATGTTTACTGTAGCTCTGTATTCCTTACAACCCCCTTAACAATACTAATTTTTAACTAGTGAAATAGCCACAGGAAAATGTAAAATACTGTATGGCCAGTAGAGAAAGAACTTTGTAGAGAGGTTTGGATTAGTCTGCTAGAAGCTCTTCTTGCAGCATTGGTGTAGTTAAAGGATGGCTACCAAGGAGAGGGAGACTCCATTTTTACATGGAAAAGATGAGAGGTAATAGGTACAGGTTCCCCCTGAGGAGATTCAGATTAGACACCAGGAAAATTTTTCACAGCAAGAACAATTAACTATTGGAATAATCAGAATCATAGAATGGCTTAGGTTGGAAGGGACCTCAGAGATCATCTATTCCCCACCATGCATAGCAACACCTCTCAGCTAGACTCGGCTGCTCAAGGCCTCATCCAGCCTGGCCTTCAACAGCCCCAGGTAGGAGGCAGCCACAGTCTCCCTGGGCAGCCTGTGCCAGACTCTCACCACCCTCACACTCAACAACTTCTTCCTCAGCTCCACTCTAACCCTACTGTGCCTCAGCTTCAAACCATTCCTCCTTGGCCTGGCTCCAGACCCTCTCAGCAAAAGTCCCTCTGCAGCCTGCCTTCCTTCTTCAGGTACTGGCAGGAAGCTCTAAGGTCCCCCCAGAGCCTTGTCTTCTCCAAGCTGAACACCCCCAGCTCCCTCAGCCTGTGCTCATAGCAGAACTGCTCCAGCCCTTGGATCATCTTTGTGGCCTCCTCTGGCCTCCCTCCAGCAGCTCTGTGTCCTTCTGATGGAATAATGTCGACAGGGAAGTTGTAGAGTCCCCATCATTGTGTGTTTTATGATTCAGCTGGGCAGGTTGCTGAGCTGTCTTGTCTAGACCATGCTTTTGCCTCCAATTAAGGTTGGACCTGGTGATGCTTGAGGTCCCTTTCCAACCTGCTGTTCTCTGAACTCCAGTGGCAGCGTGGTTTGACGCTAGCAGTGGTTATTTCTGTTGTGGTACAGAGCTGGACTCTCTGAGTGGGAGGAGAGCTAAGACTGCAAGTACAAGGTAGAATAAGAGAATAATTTCTGTATGCAGAAAACACCCTCTCTCTATATATATACACCCAAAAGGCAGCTCAGTGCTGGTATATAAATAGCTATCTATAATACTGACTATATATGGATGCTCTTGAAAGCCGTTCACATGTAAGCTTTAGCTTTCTCTCTCTCTCTCAAACATGTTAACACTCGGCAGAGAAATCTGGAAGGCAAAAAACCCTAACCAACACTTCTCCTAGGAATTATTTAAGCTCTGGCTAAGATAGGAATTTGTTCTTCTGAGGTCCCTCCCAACCCCTAATGTTCTGTGCTTCTGCTTTAATTCTTAATTTCTGAGCCTTGCCTTGAGCGCTTAAGCTTGCTCTGAGCAGAGCACGGACATGGGTCATGAGACAGCAGCGAGGGGGAACTACCCTGAAAATGTGTTGAGATGGAGGGTGAACGAAGCCATTGTGAATTGTGTGCTCATGTGTAAGGGACCAGAATGTCTTGCATTTGTTGGAACTTCCATTTAAGATTGTTTTAAAGGGGTTTTAGCCCTCCTCGTGAGCTAAAATTAGCCACTCTAGGTTTTTTTTATCTTGATTATTTCACATCAGGATATCAAGGCATGAGAATGATCAGTCACCTGCTGTCCCTAAAGAAAGGAAGATAATGATTAATGGAATTTATTTCTTGGTGCTGAAGTCTGCATTCTCAATGCTGATACTTTAGGATCAAGATGGAGATCTCTTTGTGTGAATGGCACTACCGTCTTTTGGCACCAGAAGCAGTATTGACAGGCTGGGGTCAGAGTGGCTGGAGAGCAGCCAGGCAGAAAGGGACCTGGGGGTGCTGGTTGACAGCCGCATAAACATGAGCCAGCAGTGTGCCCAGGTGGCCAAGAAGACAAATGGCATCCTGTTCTGCATCAAGAATAGTGTGGCCAGCAGGAGCAGGGAAGTCATTGTGCCCTGGTACTCTGCATTGGTTAGGCCACACCTTGAGTACTGTGTCCAGTTCTGGGCCCCTCAGTTCAGGAAGGACATCGAAACACTTGAATGTGTCCAGAGAAGGGCAACGTGGCTGGGGAGAGGCCTTGAACACAGCCCTATGAGGAGAGTCTGAGGGAGCTGGGATTGTTTAGCCTGGAGAAGAGGAGGCTCAGGGGAGACCTTATCGCCCTCTACAACTACCTGAAGGGAAGTTGTAGCCAGGAGGGAGTTGGTCTCTTCTGCCAGGCACCCAGCACCAGAACAAGAAGACACAGTCTCAAGCTATGCCAGGGGAAGATTAGGCTGGAGGTGAGGAGGAAGTTCTTCCCTGAGAGAGTCGTTCACCATTGGGATGTGCTGCCCGCCCAGGGAGGTGGTGGAGTCACTGTTTCTGGCAGTGTTCAAGAGGGGATTGGATGAGGCACTTGGTGCCATGGTTTAGTCATGAGGTCTGTGGTGACAGGTTGGACTTGATGATCTTTGAAGTCTCTTCCAACCTTGTTGATTCTGTGATCAATTAAAAGGAGCATTAAAAAAAAAACAAAATACCTGAAGAAGCTGAGGAAATCACTGAGACAATATCAGCCTTCTTGCTTGAGTTGGTGCCATTTCACAATAGTAAATGTGAGGGGGAAAATGTTAAACTTCTGCATGTTCACAACACTAATGTCGCCAGCTCTTAGAAACCAAGGGGTTTCATTTCAAGTGGGATAACATCTTTCATTGTCCCCCTGTTAAATTTTAGCATGGCAGAAATAATTCTGCTAAATATCTTGCTGAAATCACACTGAAAGGAGAAAATAAATGGTTCTACATGTGTAAAACTGTGTTGCTATAGTAATAACTGCATTTATTTATTTCTTCTGCCTTCTCTGAGGCAACCATGAGAATTTCTCAGGAATAAACAACCCTTTGGAGAACCTCAGTGCCTTTTTTTTTTTTTCCTTTATGCAAAATAACTTCCAGAAATGAATTTAAAAGCTCTCAAGTTAAGAGTTATGTTCTCCTGCTCTGATCACGTGAAGGTTGCTGCCTGCGTTAGGTTTAGTTCCTGTGGAGTCAAAAAAAAATCATAGACTCCTAGAATGGCTTAGGTTGGAAGGGAGATTAGAGATTGAGGGAGGATGATGAGACACTGGCACAGGCAGCCCAGGGAGGTTGTGCAGGTGTTCAAGGCCAAGTTGAATGAGGCCCTGAGCAACCTGGGCTGGTGGAAGGTGTCCTTGCCCATAGCAGGGGGTTTGCAACTAGATGATCTTTAAGGTCCCTACCAACCCAAACTTGTCTGTGAATCATCTCCTCCAACCTCTCCACCATGCCCAGGGACACCTCTCAACTAGATTCAGCTGCTCAAGGCCTCATCCATCCTGGCTTTCAACACCTGCAGGGAGGAGGCAGCCACAGCCTCCCTGTTCCAGAGTTTCACCACCCTCACACTGAACAGCTTCTTCCTCAGCTCCACTCTAACCCTGCTCTGCCTCAGCTCCAAACCATTCCCCTTTGTCTCCAGACACTCTCATGAGAAGTCCCTCTGCAGCCTTTTCCTGTATCACAGTATCACCAAGGTTGGAAGAGTCCTCAAAGATCGTCAAGTCCAACCTGTCACCACAGACCTCATGACCAGACCATGGCTCCAAGTGCCACATCCAATCCCCTCTTGAACACCTCCAGGGACGGTGACTCCACCACCTCCCTGGGCAGCACACTCCAGCGAATGACTCTCTCAGTGAAGAACTTTCTCCTGTAGGGTCCCTTCAGGCACTGGAAGGCAGCTCTGAGGTTCCCCCTGGGACATTAATCTTTGAGTTTCTGTAGCACATATCTGTGAGGCTGAAGTGTCTCCAGAATGTTGTAATTCAAACTTTGGAGCAATTAGATTTACTTTTCTAACCTTACTTCAGAAGGGATGTTAATGTGTTCCAGTTTGGCTTCAAATTTGTGTTCCTAATCTAAGATGATTCAAATTACTGCTGTTGGAATTGCCCATTTTTGTCTTGCAAATGGACCCTGTAGTTGATTTATTTTTCACAATAGGATAACTTATTTTGAAAGCTAAGATAATTTTCCTGTGGGTGCCTAGCAACATATGAGGGGGGGAAAAAAAACAGAAAGGAGAGAAAAGCCCCCAAAACCCAACTCCACATTTCTTCTCTGGAAAAAAAAACACCAACAAAACCAACCCAAGGTGTCAATCAATTCTTAACTGAATCCTCATTATGCCCCCCACATAAAGCTCCATTCTTTGGCTGAATTGTGTCACTGTTAACCTTTTCTTACTGAGGACTATGGCTGGTAATGGGAGCACACTGCTTCATTCAGCTGAAGGAAAGGAGGAGGATGTGGCTGTAAGGTTCAATAGAATCAAATATTTATTTGGGCTGGGAAGTTTAAAAATAAACATATTAATTCTTGGGGTTTGGGCATGAAAACAAAGCTTTTGTTTTCACCCCCTCCTACAATTTTTGTCATTGTGAGGTATCATGGATTGTAGGAACTGTGCATTTCTGGTGAATTCGGGAAAATGGTTGACAGTGATTTATTTGTTGGGGAGATTTCTTCTTTAGCTTAATTAATAGAATCATAGAACCACAGAATTGTCAGGAATGGCTGGGAGCTCAGGGATCATCCAGTCCCAACCCCCCTGCCATGGCCAGGGACACCTCACACTACAGCAGGTTGCTCACAGCCACATCCAGCCTGGCTGCAAACACCTCCAGGCAGGAGGCTTCCACCACCTCCCTGGGCAACCTCTGCCAGGCTCTCACCACCCTCATGAGCAACAACTTCTTCCTCACATCCAAGCTCAATCTCCCCACTTCTAGTTTTGTTCCATCCTCCCCAGTCCTATCACTCTCTGACCCCCTCAAAAGACCTTTCCCAGCTTTCTTGGAGCCCCTTTCAGATACTGGAAGGCCACAAGAAGGTCTCCTGGGAGCCTTCTCTTCTCCAGACTGAACAGCCCCAACTCTCTCAGTCTGTCCTCACAGCAGAGCAGCTCCAGCCCTCTGCTCATCCTCGTGGCCCTTCTTTGGACACCTTCCAGCACCTCCAGATCCTTCCTGGCACAGAGGCTCCAGACCTGGACACAGTGCTCCAGGTGTGGTCTGAGCAGAGGGGGAGAATCCCCTCCCTGGCCCTGCTGACCACACTTCTCTTGCTGCAGCCCAGGCTCTGCTTGGTTCTCTGGGCTGCAGTGTTGAGCTTCTCATCCCCCAGCACCCTCAGGTCCTTTTCTGCAGGGCTGCTCTCCAGCCAGTCCCTGCCCAGCCTATATCAGTGCCTGGAATTGCCCTGACCCAGCTGCAGGACCTTGCACTTGCTCTTGTTGAACCTCCTAAGGTTGGCTTGGGCCTAGCTCTGCAGCCTGTCAAGGTCCCTCCTTAGAACTGTATCTTGGTTGCTATCATCTAACAACTAATCATGAAACCCTTGTGTTTTCACAGCACAAATTAGTTTTCAGAGTCAGAAGCTGTTGTGATCTTGAGAGATATATTTTTCTTTAAGTTCCTACTGGGTTGATAATTATCTGGCATAGAATCACTCTTTAAGGATCTTTGTGTTTTAGAATAGATTCATAGAATGGTTTAGGTTGGAAGGGACCTCAGGGATCATCTACTTCCAACCTCCCTGGCATTTGCAGGGATACCTTCCCCTAGATCAGATTGCTCAAGGCCTCATCGTACATGAGTTTGGTGTTCATAAAGTGAGCAGCTACTCAACTGTGAAGTCTCACTGAATTGTGAAGTAAGTGAATGGCCACTTGAATGTACATCAGTGCTTTACAGACCCTGAGAATTTAGATCTTTGGCCTCTATGTGATAGACTGGGTGACTTTTTAACTTTAACCAAACGATCCCATTTCATGGCCACAAAATAACTGCCAGCAGATAAGTTTTGTTTTAAGCTTTGCACCAGCAAGTGGGACTTTACTTAAATGTGTGTCTTTAAAGTATAGAAACTTCTGAATTAAGAGCACAGTGAATTTGTGTCTGTAAGCTTCCTACTTGCTGCTGCATTTCCTAATTTTAAGAATGTCATCTTTCTGTTTTGTGTCATTCACTTCTCTGAACCTGCCCTCTGTTCCCTACACTTGCACAGAACCACAGATTTGTTGGAGTTGGAAAAGCCCTCTAAGACCATCCAGTCACAGAATCACCAAGGTTGGAAGAGACCTCAAAGATCATCCAGTCCAACCTGTCACTACAGACCCCATGACTAAACCATGGCACCAAGTGCCACATCCAATCTCCTCTTGAACACCTCCAGGGATGGTGACTCCACCACCTCCCTGGGCAGCACATCCCAATGGCGAACGACTCTCTCAGGGAAGAACTTTCTCCTCACCTCCAGCCTAAACTTCCTCTGGTGCAGCTTGAGACTGTGTCCTCTTGTTCTGGTGCTGGTTGTTTGAGAGAAGAGACCAACCCCCTCCTGGCTACAACTTCCCTTCAGGTAGTTGTAGACAGCAATGAAGTCTCCCCTGAGCCTCCTCTTCTCCAGGCTAACCAATCCCAGCTCCCTCAGCCTCTCCTCACAGGGCTGTGCTCAAGGCCTCCCCCCAGCCTTGTTGCCCTTCTCTGGACACGTTCAAGTGTCTCAATGCCCTTCTTAAACTGAGGGGCCCAGAAATGGACACAGGACTCAAGGTGTGGCCTAACCAGTGCAGAGTACAGGGGCACAATGACTTTCCTGCTCCTGCTGGCCACACTATTCTTGATGCAGACCAGGATGCCATTGGCCTTCTTGGCCACCTGGGAGCTCTGCTGGCTCATGTTTATGCAGCTGTCAATCAGCACCCCCAGGTCCCTTTCTGTTTGGCTGCTCTCCAGCCACTCTGACCCCAGCCTGTAGCTCTGCATGGGGTTGGTGTGGCCAAAGTGCAGCACCTGGCACTTGGATTTGTTGAATGCCATCCTGTTGGACTCTGCCCATCTGTCCAGTCAGTCGAGGTCCCTCTGCAGAGCCCTTCTACCCTCTAACTGACCAACATCTGCTCCCAACTTGGTGTCATCTGCAAATTTGCTGATGACTGACTCAATCCCCTCATCCAGATCATCAGTAAAGATATTGAACAGGATGGGGCCCAGCACTGATCCCTCGGGGACACCACTAGTCCAACCATCAGCCTAACACCACCATGGCCACTAAACCATGTCCCCCCATGCACACTTCAACATCTCTAGGGATGGTGACCCCTCCACCTCCCTGGGCAGCCTGTTCCAATCCCTGACCACTCTTGCAGCAAAGAAACTTTTCCTCATCTCCAACCTAAACCTCCCCTGGCCCAATTTCAGGCCATTTCCTCCTATTCCTATCAGCTGATACAGTAGAGAAAAGAATCACCTCCACCTCACTGCAACCTCCTGTTGGGGAGTTGTGGAGAGCAGTGAAGTCTCCTTTCAGCCTCCTCTGCTCCACACCAAACACCTCCAGGTCCCTCAACTGCTCCTCACCAGCCCTGTTATCCAGACCCTTCACCAGCTTCACTGCCCTTCTCTGGGGCACACTCCAAGTCCTCCTTGGAGTGAGATGCCCAAAACTAAACCAAATATTTGAGGGGTGGCCTCACCAGTGCCCAATACAGGGGCATCATCCCTTTCCTGTTGGCCACGCTGTTCCTGATCCAAGCCAGGATGCTGGTTGCATCAGTGCTACTCTGCTCAGCAAGTTTTCTGATGATACCAAACTGGGAGGCTTGGCTGAGACCCCTGAAGGCTGTGTGGACATTCAAAGACTTGGACAGGCTGAGAGCTGGGCAGAAAGGACCCTAATGAGGTTCAACAAGGATAAGTGCAGAGTCCTGCAGCTGGGCAGGAAGAACAAACTGCAGCAGTACAGGCTGGGAGGGGATCTGCTAGAGAGCAGCCCCAGGGAGAAGGACCTGGGGGTCCTGGTGGACAACAAGTTCTGCATGGGACAGCAATGTGCCCTGGGGGCCAAGAAGGCCAATAAGGTCCTGGGGGGCATTAGGAGGAGTGGGGCCAGCAGATCCAAGCAGGTTCTCCTCCCCCTCTGCTCTGCCCTGCTGAGACCTCTCCTGGAGTGTTGCATCCAGTTCTGGGCTCCCCAGCTGAGGAGGAACAGGGATCTGCTGGAGAGAGTCCAAGTGAGGGCTACAAGGATGATTGAGGCACTGGAGCACTGCCTGGTGAGGAGAGGCTGAGAGCCCTGGGGATGCTTAGTCTGAAGAAGAGAAGACTAAGAGGAGATCTGATCAATGTCTATCAATAGTTGAGGGCTGGGGGTCAGGAGGGAGGGGACAAGGACAGGTGCTGCTCAGTTGCACCCTGGGACAGGACAAGGGACAATGGCTATAAACTGCAGCACAGGAGGTTCCAGCTCAACATGAGGAGGAACTTCTTCCCTGTGAGGGTCCCAGAGCCCTGGAGCAGGCTGCCCAGAGAGGTTGTGGAGTCTCCTTCTCTGGAGCCTTTCCATCCCTGTCTGGATGTGTTCCTGTGTGACCTGTACTGGATTCTCTGCTCCTGCTCTGGCAGAGGGGTTGGACTGGAAGCTCTCCAGAGGTCCTTTCCAACCCCTAACCTCCTGTGGGCAGGGCAGAAGGTCCAGTGGGTCCTGCACCTTTCAGACTCATGATGCTTGGGTGTGTGCACTGCTCTTTCTGTCCTCTCTCTTTTCATCTGGACAGCATTTCCAGATGATAGTGAAGGGAAGGCTCTTATGAGAATGCTGTGGTAGATAAGCTTGGGAAGCTTGCTGGGAGGATTTGGATGTTAGTCTCTGGTGGCATGTGCAACAAATACCACTGTACGTGGTGAGAGCATCTTGCATGCTGCAGCAGTTCAAATTAATTGCAGGTTCATCAGAGCAGTTGTCCATGAATAAATGTAATGTGCTTTGATTGTTCTGAATCTTCCAAGATGATGGTGTTTTGTTTTGTTTCTAGATGGCTTTTTTTTAGCTGTTATCTGAAATAATGGCAAACCCAAGGTGCATGGAAGGGGGGTTGTGTCATGGTCAGCCCTCCATAAAGCTCTTGTCAGAGCTGTTGCACTCACTCTGAATTCCTCTTCAGTAAAAACTTCACAGTAGCTGAAAACAAATTGCAGGGAGACTTTCCTCTGCTGTTTTTGTGTTTTGGCAGCCTTTTGTTTATTCCCTGGAGTTGCCTAATTCCTCTCTGCAAATATTTGTGCATATGGAATAAGTTAAACATATGTTCAAGTCCAGTTGTGTTGTGTATGCAGAAATTCAAAGTCACATGGGCCCCACTTGGGAAGAGTTTTTGTGTGACCCTTTTCAGGGGTGAAGAAATCTTAAAACTGTCAAAAGATACAGCTCCTCATGGTTTTAGTCATAGAATGGTTTGGCTTGGAAGGGACCTCCATAAGTCACAGGATCACAGGGTGTTAGGGGTTGGAAGGGACCTCGAAAGATCATGAGTCCAACCCCCCCTGCACTCAGCAGGGACATCCTCCACCAGAGCAGGTTGCTCACAGCCTTGATTATCTCCAGGGGTGGGGCCTCATCTACCCCCTTGGGCAGTGTTGCAGTAGCCTTCTAGTGCAGAACTTGTTCCTCACATCCAATGTCAATCTGCTCTGCTCTCATTGCAAATTGCTGCCCCTCGTCCATCATTTCAGGCTTGTGGAAACAGTCCTTCTGCAGCCCTCTTGTAGACTCCCTTCAGGTCCTGGAAGGCTGCTCTTAGGTCTCCCTGGAGCCTTCTCTTCTCCTGGTTGAACAACACCAGTTCCCTCAGCCTGTCCTTGTAGCTCCCTGGTTGTTTTCATGGCTCTGCTCTGGATGTGCTCCATCAGGTCCATGTCCTTCCTGTGCTGAGGACTCCAGAGCTGGGCGCAGCCCTGCAGGTGAGGTCTCCCCAGAGCAGAGCAGAGGGGCAGGATCCTCTCTCTCCAGCTGTGGCCACACTGCTTTGGATGCAGCCCAGGCTGCCCTTGGCCTTCTGGGCTGCAAGTGCACACTGTTGGCTCCTGTCCAGCTTCTCATCCACCAGCACCCCCCAAGCCCTTTTCTTGCATCTTAATTGGTATTTCAAATTCATGTTGTTTGTAATGGTTGCTAAATGTACTGCCAGCTCATAAGTCTTTCCTGTGTTAGAATATATTTTGGGGGCAAAGAAGGAAGAGCTGGACATGGATTTGTGATAGCTTAGAATAAGTTTACTTTTTATCTTGTGTATCATTTGAGATTTAAAAACAAAACCCAAAGTTTAATTTGTTGATGGGTTGCTTCTATATAGAACCAAATAATCCAAAAGTTAAAGCTGTTTGTTAGTCAAAGAGTAGGCAGTTGTCATAGCAGTGGCAATAGATGTTGATCATTTTCAGTTGTGAACCTCCTTGCACAGACTTTTTTTTTTTCTCTATTACATCCTCTTTTTATTGTAGGATGAATGTTCCCTGAAGTGAGCTTGATACTGTGAATCTAGTAATAAATGGAGGGTACTCCCTCCCCAACTTGCTGCTGCTGTTTCTAATAGGATTCATTAAGGTGTTTTGGAGGGATAATGGGCATCAAGGACAGAAGAGGGACCTCAGGAGGTTTTCTAGTTAGACCTTCTGCTCTAAAAGCAGTGTTTTCCTAAAATATATAGATATTGATTCCTAAAAATGTCACTAGGAAGGAGTTGTGTTAAAATTAAACTATTCTTCTCTTTCCAGGGCACCCTTCCCCTCCTGTTCACTAGGCTCAACTCATTTTAAGGACACTTGAAAAGAAAATTTCAACTAAAAGGAAGTGAAGGTCTTTGGTACAAGCAGGGCTTCTTTTTGTTTGTTTGTTTTTCGTCCCTTTGACCTTGATCTCCTTCCCCCCAATCCCTTTCTTTTTGTTGTTGGTTGGTTGTTTCTACTCCTACTCTGACAGATCCACAGTGTTGCCATCTGGTTGTTTGCTTAACCTCTGTGAAAATGATTCCAGCCTTCCAGGAAGGCTGCAGAGGGACTTTTCATAAGGGTGTCTAGATACAGGACAAGAGGGAATGGTTTGAAGCTGTGGCAGAGCAGGGTCAGACTGGAGCTGAGGAAGTTGGAGGTGTTTAGGAGGAGCCTTGATACGGTGCTTGGTTGCATGGTTTAGTTGATCAGGTGGTGTTGGATGATAGGTTGGACGTGATGATCTTGAAGGTCTCTTCCAATCTACTCTACTCTACTCTACTCTACTCTACTCTACTCTACTCTACTCTACTCTACTCTACTCTACTCTTCAGTGTGAGGGTGGTGAGACTCTGGTACAGGCTGCCCAGGGAGGCTGTGGCTGCCTGCTCCCTGGGGGTATTGAAGGCCGGCTTGCATGAGGCCTTGAGCAGCTGAGTCTAGTTGAGAGGCATTGCTGCCCATGGCATGAAGTAGATGATCTGTAAGGTCCCTCCCAACCTAAGGTATTCTATGATTCTGTGATTGTCTTTCTGATCAGACAAAGATGGAGTCACAGCATCCCCTAATCCACCACTCCAGACACACACAGGTAGTATGCTACCTACATCTATAAGCTTTAACAAATACACCACCTAAAAAAAGCCCTCCAAGCCTTCATGTACATCCTTGTATGACAACACCTACCATGAGTCTTTGCTAGCTTCAGAAGTTTCATGCTTTAAAAACTTGGGAGTCTGCCTCCTGGACCTCTTCACGCTTTCCTGCTCCATCTGTTCAGCTAAGCACAACTTCTTCTCTGTCCCTTCACACAATCTTAGGCTGTCGAAATGCAAGACGCCTTTGCAGATCCTTAAATTGGTAGTAGTCTTTATTTTCCCTTCTCTGCATCTTTTTTCTGTTTGTTCAAAAATAACTAAAACCACAAACAAGCAAACAAAAAAAACCCAAGCCACCCAAACCCCACAGAACCATCCCAAACCCCAACACAAACCAAAAACCCACCACCCCCCAAGAACAGTTGAACAAAGATACCAGAAAATCTTGTGTTTTCTTTGCCCCCCTTCCTTTTTTCTTTGCCCCACCTCCTTTTTCCTTTGCCCCCCTCTTCTGTTTCTAAGGCCAGGTTGCATGTGGCTCTGAGCAACCCGATCTACTGTGAGGTGGCTGTGCCCATGGCAGGGGGGTTGCAACTGGATGATCCTTAAACTCCCTTCCAACCCTGACAATTCTGTGATTCTATGATTAATATTCTGAAGGATGTTTTCAATTAGGTGCCATGATGATGTTTTTATGCAACCATTCTTCTTCTCCTTAGCTGTGAAATCTTGTTCTGGGTACAGCCTGTGTTTCCAGACAGTTATTTCTGGCGTGGTGTAGCTGTATGTCGTGATGCACACTCAGTGATGTGTGTAGACCAAAGCTCCTGCAGAATGCGGTGCAGCCTGTTACAAACCAGCAGACCTTGCTCTGGGGAGTGGCTAGGGCTGATGAAATGCTTTGTGGAACAGGTGGGACTTCAAAGTTTTATTTTAGTTGGAGGGAAGGTTGCTTATGCAATTGTTCCATCTGCCCATCCATCTGTCCATTAGCCTGTCCTCCCACCCTGCCAGTAACTCCTGAACCACTTGCTCAGTTCCTAGTCAGGTTCGTCAGAGGGACAGTGTTCTCCAGCTCTACTGCAGACAGAAGTCCTCTGGAAACAGGCAGCTGGTTAGAGAAGACTGGGCAAGAAACAGATGAAACTGTTCTGTGTCTAGAATACAGTGTTCAGTTCTGGGCCCCTTGGGTCAAGAAGGACCTCAGGGAACTGCTCGACAGAGCTCAGCCCAGAGCCCCCAAGCTGCTGCAGGCAGTGGAAGATCTCCCTGTGAGGCCAGGCTGAGGCAGCTGGGGCTTGGAGCTTGGAGCAGAGGAGCCTGAGGGCTGCCCTCATTGCTGGGGATACAGATGTGCAGGGCAGTGTGGGAAGGATGGATCCAGGCTCTGGTCAGGGATGTCCAAGAACAGCACAAGGGGCACTGGGTGGCAGCTGGAGCAGAGGAGGTGCCAGGGGAAGAGGAAGGAAACCTTTTTGCCTCTGAGGATGGCAGGGGGCTGGAGCAGGCTGCCCAGAGAGGCTGTGGAGTCTCCTTGTGTGGAGGCATTGCAAAGCCAGCTGGCTGTGTTGCTGTGTGAGCTGCCCTGGGTGCTCCTGCTCTGGCAGGGGGCTTGGCCTGGCTGCTCTCTGAAGGTCCCCTCCAACCCCTAACGTTCTCTGCTTCTGTGTCTCTGTGGCCAGCCTGCAGTAATACCTCTTATGGCATTTATGCCTCTTGCCAAGCTAGTGTGCAAAGTAAATGTAGTATAGAAAGTGAGGGGCATGAAACTGATGGGATAGGTTATTGCATTGTACATCCTGGAGGAGGTATTACATGGGCAGCATTTTGGGGGTGTTATTCTAGGAGTGAAGTCAGAGTACTGTGATGGGTTAATGTGAGACCTGTTTGACAGTACCTGATGTAGCCTATGCAGAAGTGTCACTCTGAAGAGTTTCATATCTTTTAAGGAATTAGGTAGTTTAAACTATCATTAAGTAAAGGGAAAATGGGAGGATTGTAGGTGGAATAGAAAACAACTCATCTGATGTAAGAGGTTGCACAGATCCTACAGAGTCAGTGCCAGAAATATGAAGTAGATGCAGGAAGAAGAGTGGCAGCCACTGAGGAGAAGCTTCAAATGTAGAACCTCATATAGAAAACAGAGGTGGATTAGGAAATAATGAGGGGATTAGAAAATAAGGGGGGTGCTCTAGCACAGCAAACCAGTTTAATATCACTGCCATACTTATCTGATGAAAGTTTGGGGGGGCTGAAATGTTGTGCTCAAGAATCCTGCAACTTCAACACAACAAATTTGTTGCTACCCTTTCTTTAAAAAAAAACCTTTGTGCTGCAAATAAAACCCGATTTGGGGTGGAAGGTGACAGTGTGGGAGGCCCACAGCACTAGTGACAAAAGGGTGTTTTCAAGAGGTGAGCCTTGACTGCTTTTCCCAAGCAAATAGCTGTTCCTGCCATTTGGACATCAGGACATCTGTGTTAGTCAATCCTATGCACACGTTGGTGTTTTACTTGCCTAAAGCCCTGTGAGGATGAGGGAGGGGATTCTGCCCCCTGCTCTGCTGAGACCGCACCTGCAGCACTGCCTCCAGTTCTGCCTTCAGCAAAAGAGGGACCTGGAGCTGCTAGAGAAGGTCCAGAGGGGGCCACAAAGATGATCAGAGGACTGGAGAACCTCCCCCATGGCCACAGGCTGAGAGAGTTGGGGCTGTTGAGCTTGGAGAAGAAATGGCCCCAGGGAGACCTCAGAGCAGCCTTCCAGTACTTGAAGGCAACTGCAAGAAAGCTGGGAAGGGACTTTTGCCAAGGGCTGGGAGTGATAGGATGAGAGGGAATGGACTGAAGCTTGAGGAGGGCAGATTGAGACTGGAGAGGAGGAAGAAATTCTTTCCTGTGAGGCTGGTGAGACTCTGGCACAGGTTGCCCAGGAAGGCTGTGGCTGCCTCCTCCATGCAGGTGTTCAAGGCCAGGCTGGATGAGGTCTTGATCAGCCTGGGCTGGTGGGAGGTGTCCTTGCCTATGGTGGTTGTAACTGGATGATCTTTGAGGTCCATTCCAACCCAAACCATTCCATGAATCTATGAATGAACAGCACATTTGACAACAATCACGGCCATGCTTCTGTTAACTTAGGTGTTCTTCACTTGCTTGTGGTGACTCAAGTTGTGTGACATAAATCAGAGTGTGTGGGGGGGAAAGTCCATTTATATTTGCAATTGATGTGTGTGAAATGGGAGATTCTGTAAGCTTGTATTTATTATAGATATTATATAATTTATTTATATTATGTTGGTAATTAATGAATTTGAAACTGAAGACTCTCTAAGTTTATATTTATTGTATATAGATTATATTATTTGTATTAGGATGGGAATTAACTGAAGATTCTGTCAGTTTATTATATATATAAATTATATTATTTATATTAGGATGGGAATTAATTGGAGATTCTGTGAGCTTGTATTTATTATATAGAGATTATATTTATTTATATTAGGATGGGAATTAATTGAAGAGTCTGTAAGCTTATATTTATTATATAGAGATTATATTTATTTATGTTAGGATGGGAATTAATTAAAGAGTCTGTAATTTATATTTATTATATATAGAATATTTATTATTTATGTTAGGAGGGAATTAATTGATGATTCTGTAAGCTTATATTTATTATATAGAGATTATATTTATTATTTCTATTAGAATGGGAATTAGTTGAAGAGTCTGTAAGGTTCTATATACATTATATTTATTATTTACATTATGATGGTAATTAATTGATTCTGTAACATCAGCCAACAGTGTGCCCAGGTGGCCAAGGAGGCCAAGGGCATCCTGGCCTGCATCAGGAATAGGGTGGCCAGCAGGAGCAGGGAAGTCATTGTGCCCCTGTACTCTGCACTGGTTAGGCCACACCTTGAGTCCTGTGTCCAGTTCTGGGCCCCTCAGTTTAAAAAAGATGTTGAGCTGCTGGGAGGTATCCAGAGAAGGGCAACAAAGCTGGGGAGGGGTCTGGAGCACAAGGCCTACGAAGAGAGGCTGAGGGAGCTGGGGTTGTTTAGCCTGGAGAAGAGGAGGCTCAGGGGAGACCTCATTGCTGTCTACAACTCCCTGAAGGGAGATTGTAGCCAGGTGGGGGTTGGTCTCTTCTCTCTAGCAACCAGCACCAGAACAAGAGGACAGAGTCTCAAGCTGTGCCAGGGGAGGTTTAGGCTGGAGGTGATGAGAAAGTTCTTCTCTGAGAGAGTCGTTAGCCATTGGGATGTGCTGCCCAGGGAGGTGATGGAGTCACCATCCCTGGAGGTGTTCATAAAAGGCTTGGATGTGGCACTTGGAGCCATGGTTTAGTTGTCAGGAGGTGTTAGGTAATAGGTTGGACTTGATGATCTCTGAGGTCTTTTCCAGCCTAGTTGATTCTATGATATAGATGATATTATTTACATTTTCATGGGAATCAATTGAAGATTCTGTAAGTTTCTATTTACTCTGTATAGATTATATTTATTATTTTTATGAAGATGGGAATGAATGTATTTGAAAATTCTGCAAGCTTACATTTATGATATATATTTATATCATGATGGTAATGAATGTATTTGAAACAAGCTTCTGCAAGCTTGTATTTATGATACATATTATATCAATTATTTATGTCCTGATGGTAACTAACATACCTGAAGCTTCAGATTGTGTAGAATCTGAGAGAAGTTTGGTTGCTTTCTTTTCTTCACTTTTTCACTTGATTTATCCCCCAATTAAAACCCCCAATTTTTAAAAGTGCCTACCCAAGCCACTCTGAGCATTTTATGTGACTCAAGTTGTGTTGCAAATGCTATGTAAGGATGAAGGGAGATGGGAAGATAGTTTTATTAAGGCCAAATTCCACTTGCTTTTGATCATACCAAATCCTGAAGAGCCCTGGGAGGCTTGGAGGCCTCTCCTGTATTTTTCCATGCCAGTAAAATGGGTGACCTTTTGTTTGACTGTTCCAGTTATATTCACTTAAAATAACATTTGGAGCTATTGTTGGCTATTTCACTGAAGACAAAAAAAAAGGAATGGCAGATCCAGCTTGTTAGCTTGCTCTTCTTCAGAGGAATTAGCAGAGAGGAAATGTGCTGTCCTTTGAAATAATTAGTCTGCAGAAAACACTGGAATTAGATGATCTTTAAGGTCCCTTCCAACCTAAACCATTCAATGAGTCTGTGCTAGTTGGAAAAGATAATATACAAATCAAGGGTTTTATAGGAATAAAGATTTGATTGGATGTGAGGAAATATTTTTACTCCAGTAAATTTACTTTCCCACTCTGAAACCAGTGGAAGGGGTTCAGAGGAATTAGCAAAGAGGAAATGTGCTGTCCTTTGAAATAATTCATCTACAGAAAACACTGGAACTAGATGATCTTTATGGTCCCTTCCAACCTAAACCACTCTATGAGTCTGTGCTAGGTGAAAAAGATGTTTGGGTTTTTTTTTTCAGTTATAGAAAATACAAATCAAGGTTTTTATAGGAATAAATATTTTATTTGATATTAGAATAAAAACATTTCTTCATAAATTTGCTTTCCCACTCTAAAACCAGTGGAAGGGACCTTAAAGCTAACATCAGCCTTCCTGAAGAATTCATGGATTCATACAAAGGTTTAGGTTGGAAGGGACCCCAAAGATCATCCAGTTCCACTCCCTCTGCCATGGGCAGGGACACCTCCCACCAGCCCAGGTTGATCAAGACCTCATCCAGCCTGGCCTTGAACACCTCCAGTCAGGAGGTAGCCACAGCCTCCCTGGGCAACCTGTGCCAGAGTCTCACCAGTCTCACTGGAAAGAATTTCTTCCTTAATCTCCAGTCTCAATCTGCCCTCCTCAAGCTTCAATCCATTCCCTCTCATCCTGTCACTCCCAGCCCTTGCCAAAAGTCCCTTCCCAGCTTTCTTGTAGCTCCCTGCAGGTACTGGAAGGCTGCTCTGTGGTCTCCCTGGAACCTTCTCTTCTCCAGGCTCAACAGCCCCAACTCTCTCAGCCTGTGGCCACAGGGGAGGTTCTGCAGCCCTCTGATCACCTTTGTGGCCTCCTCTGGACCCCCTCCAGCAGCTCCAGGTCCCCTGTGTGCTGGGGGCCCCAGAACTGGAGGCAGTGCTGCAGGTGGGTGCAGAGCAGAGCAGAGAGGCAGAATCCCCTCCCTGTGCTGCTGCTCTCCCTGCTCTGGATGCAGCTCAGCACACAGCTGCCTGCTGGGCTGCCAGGGATCACTGCTGGCTCCTGGGGAGTTTGTCACCACCTGACACCCCCAAGGCCTTCTCCTCCAGGCTGCTCTCAGCCACTCCTCACCCAGCCTGGCTTTGTGCTTCACAAAGTGTTGTCTGAAAAGTGTGGTGAACTATGTGTTACAGACTGAGTTTTAAAAAAAAGGCATTGAAACTAGTCATCCAATTCTCTTTTATTTGTGCTGCTTTTTCTGACAGTTACCTTTAGATGTTTACAGCATGGAGGGAAATTTTGAAGAACAGAAAACTCCAGCCTTTCTATTTTTGTTTAAAGATGTGCCTGTGAGGGCTTATCCATAATGGTGACAGTAATAAAATGAAATACTTCCCTAGAACTATTCCCCAAAGGCATATTTGCTGTCAGATCTTCCAGAGAACACAGAGTGATGTAAGATGTTGTCATAGTAAATGGTGTTTTGTGGGTAGGAGATCTCCCTCCAATTAACAGGGGAAGCTGATGCTGGCTGCCTTCTTTCAGATGAGACTAATGCACTGATAAGGTGCTTTGAAAGAAGGGGACTTGGAAGAAGAGGGTGTTAGGTGTGTGTAAAATTGATGCTACTTAAGGACAGGATGCCATCCAGAGGGACCTGAAGTGGCTGGAGAAGTGAGCTGCGGAGCATCTCCTGAGGCTCAGGAAGCAGAGTTCAAGGTCCTGCACCTGGGTCTGGGCAGCCCTCAATATCAACAAAGGCTGGGGGAGAATGAGATTGAGAGCAGCCCTGCAGAAAGGACTTGGGGGTGCTGGTGGGGGAGGAGCTGGACATGAACCAGCAATGGGCACTTACAGCACAGAAGGCCAATGCCAGCCTGGGCTGCATCAAAAGAAGTCTGGTTGGGAGGTTGAGGGAGGTGGTTCTGCCACTCTGCTCTGGTGAGACCTCACCTGGAGCCCTGCATCCAGCTGTGTGGCCTCCAACATAGAATCATAGAATTGTTAGGGTTGGAAGGGACCTCAAGGATCATCAAGTTCCAGCCCCACTGCCATGGGCAGGGACACCTCACACTAGATCAGGTTGCTCAGAGGCACATCTAGCCTGGCCTTAAAAATCTCCATGGAATGGGTACAGAGAAGGGAGGCCACAACAGATTATCATGCTCTCTTATGAAAACAGGATGAAAAGAGTTGGGGCTGCTCAGCCTGGAGAAGAGAGGCCCTTGGTGCTACATTTCAGTATCTGAAGGGGATCTGCAGGAAGGCTGTGGAAGGACTGTTTAGAAGGACCTGTAGAGACAGAATGAGGGGCAATGGTTTGAAACTGGAGCAGGGCAGATTTAGGTTGGACATAAGGAAGGATTCTTTACAATGAGGGTGGTGAAATACTGCAATGGGCTGCCCAGGGATGTGGTTGAGACCTTCAAAGTCAGAGTCAATGTGGCCCTGGGCAGCTTGCTCTAGTTGGAGGTGTCCCTGCTGCCTGCAGCGGGGTTGGACAAGATGACTTTGGAGGGTCCCTTCCATCCCTATGCAAGCTGTGAATCTGTAACAGGCTCTGCTAGTAAGTATCAGGTGTAATAAGTTCTACTCTGCTGGTGATCTTCTAGGTATGGAAGCTCTGCTGCTGTGGTGCTGCACTTCTCTGTGGCTAGCCTCTGAACTCGGGGTGGTATTTTATGAGACTGCTATCATCAGCATCCTTAAAATATTTTTGGTACTGATTTTTATCAAGGTGTATTTCATAACTGGGACTCATACATATGTGAACTCTTACTTTCTATTACTTGCCTGAGAGTGAAAATTCACCATTCACAGAATCAGAGAATGTTAAGGGCTGGAAGGGTCCTCCAGAGAGCATCCAGTCCAAGCCCCCTGCCAGAGCAGGAGCACCCAGGGGCAGCTCACACAGGAACACATCCAGCTGGCTTTGGAATGTCTCCAGAGAAGGAGACTCCACAACCTCTCTGGGCAGCCTGCTCCAGCCCTCTGGCACACTCACAGGGAAAAACATTTCCCTTCTGTTCCCCTGGCACCTGCTCTGCTCCAGCTGGCACCCAGTGCCCCTTGTGCTGTCCTTGCACATCCCTGAGCAGAGCCTGGCTCTGTCCTCCCCACACTGCCACTGCTAGGATTTGACTTATGGCTAAAGCTTCTGTGGCAGTGTCTTCAACATTAGTGTTTTATCTACAATTGGCTCTGTTCACCCTGTGAATTTATGGCTGATATAAGATAACTATAAAGACAACGTGTAGTTTTGAGAATCAGATCCTTTTACAAGACATAGGTAATTTATTTGTCAGTGCAGGATTCTGTTGCTGATGTCTCATGTTTGGCTGCTAATCAATGGAAAGGCACTGAAGGAGATAAGGAATTTTGGGATGCTAACTCCTCATGGGTTTGGGTTTGTATCAGTGAATCAGAGTTGCCTTTAAACCAGAAAGAAAAAACCCTCTTTTCCTGTTCAGGAAGGCTTTCCTATGTGCTGCTCACAATGTATACATATAAATCTGCTGTGACATTCAGCACCATGGTTGACAGCTGGCTGAACATGAGTCGGAAGTGTGCCCAGGTGGCCAAGAAGGCCAGTGACATCCTGGCCTGCATCAGGAGCAGTGTGGGCAGCAGGAGCAGGGAAGTCATTGTGCCCTGTGCTCAGCTCTGGTTAGGCCACACCTTGAGTCCTGTGTCCAATTCTGGGCCCCTCAGTTTAGGAAAGATGTTGAGCTGCTGGGAGGTGTCCAGAGAAGGGCAACAAAGCTGGGGAGGGGTCTGGAGCACAGCCCTGTGAGGAGAGGCTGAGGGAACTGGGGGTGTTTAGCCTGGAGAAGAGGAGGCTCAGGGGAGACCTTCTTGCTCTCTGCAACTCCCTGAAGGGAGGTTGTAGCCAGGTGGGGGTTGGTCTTTTCTCCCACGTACCCAGCACCAAAACAAGAGGACACAGTCTCAAGCTGTGCCAGGGGAGGTTTAGGCTGGAGGTGAGGAGAAAGTTTTTCCCAGAAAGAGTAATTGGCCATTGGAATGTGCTGCCCAGGGAGGTGGTGGAGTCACCATCCCAGGAGGTGTTCAAAAAAGGCTTGGATGTGGCACTTGGAGCCATGGTTGAGTTGTCAGGAGCTGTTAGGTATTAGGTTGGACTTGATGATCTCTGAGGTCTTTTCCAACCTGGTTGATTCTATTCTGTGACTCTGTGCCAGCTTCAAGATGGAAATGCTTGCTGGGGCAAAGTGTCATAGGGCTTGAAGTTGAGATTGTACCATGAGAGGCTTCCTGTTGCAGTTGCTGCTCCTGGTTTGTTGGTTTTGGGGTGCAGAGCAGGCTGCAGGTCGTGGGCTGAGGTTGCTGGCTTCTGTCACTGCTTCTGTGTTTTGCTGCCCTTTTCTGCAAACAAGCCAAAGGTCACTGTGCACAGTGTCATTTCCAGGAAAACTCCTTATCTCAACTCTTTATCTCAATCCAGAGGCGGTTGTTGGGTTTTTTCCCCCTATTACATTCCATCCTATCTGTGCAGGGAGAGAGGGAGGCTGGTGAGAGCAGGTTGTGCTAGCTCAGGACAGAGGCTTAAATCATAAGAATGGTTTGAATACTGCCTCCAGTTCTGGTGTCCCCAGCAGAAGAAGGACACAGAGCTGCTGGACTGAGGCCAGAGGAGGCCACAAAGATGCTCCAAGGGCTGGAGCAGCTCTGCTGTGAGCACAGGCTGAGGGAGCTGGGGGTGTTCAGCCTGCAGAAGAGAAGGTTACAGGGGAACCACAGAGCTGCCTGCCAGGAGCTGAAGGGATCCTGCAGGAAGGCTGCAGAGGGAATTTTCCTGAGAATGTCTAGAGACAGGCCAAGGTGGAATGGTTGAGGCAGAGCAGGGTTAGAGTGGAGCTGAGGAAGAAGTTGTTGAGTGTGAGGGTGGTGAGAGTCTGGCACAGGCTGCCCAGGGAGGCTGTGGCTGCCTCCTTGCTGGGGCTGTTGAAGGCCAGGCTGGATGAGGCCTTGATCTGCCCATGGTGGGGAGGTTGGAGTATATGATTTGAGGTCCCTTCCAACCTAGGCTGTGCTGTGATTCCATGAGTCATGAAAATCACGGATGCTGCAGACTTCTGCTAGAGCTAATAAAGGAGAGTGATGTGCAGTCAAGAGCAGATGGATTGCTGCTGGTGAAACAGTGAAGGCTGAAATAAAGGAGGGCTGTAGCAAAGCAGAAGCTCAAGACAACAGAAAAAGAGAGAAAAATGATGAGTGACCAAATGCCAGGCAATTACCCAAGGAAAATGTTTGAAATGCTACCTGTTGGGTGGGGGAACCACTCCCTGCTGAGGTACTGCAATTCATTAGATACCACACCAGTAGAGTTTCTTTACCACAGCACCAAGATCAGCAGCCTGATACAGACTTGAAGGAGATGTGAGTGTCATTGAAGCTGAATGCTGCCAGTTGCTTAGTCAGGAGGACATTTTCAGGATTACCTGAAGGAAGCAGAAGAGTCACTGATAAAACTGGCACTTTCTAAAATGGTAACAGGGATAAAACCCCTCAAACCCTGGCCTTTATAGCCATTTTGATCACAGCTGCTTCTTACTTGGCACTTGAAAATGTTATACATGAATGTGGTTTCTGTCACAACAGAGAATCATAGAGTGGCATAGGTTGGAAGGGACCTCAAAGCTCATCTCCTCCAAGCTCCCCACCATGCCCAGGGACACATCTCAGCTCCACTCAGCTGCTCAAGGCCTCATCCAGCCTGGCCTTCAACACCCCCAGCAAGGAGGCAGCCACAGCCTCCCTGGGCAGCCTGTGCCAGACTCTCACCACCCTCATCCTCAACAACTTCTTCCTCAGCTCCACTCTGACCCTGCTCTGCCTCAGCTCCAAACCATTCCCCCTTGGCCTGGCTCCAGACCCCCTCAGCAAAAGTCTCTCTGCAGCCTTCCTGCAGGATGCCTTCAGGTATTGGAAGGCAGCTCTGAGGTGCCCCTGGAGCCTTCTTTTCTGCAGGCTGAACACCCCCAGCTCCCTCAGCCTGTGCTCACAGCAGAGCTGCTCCAGCCCTTGGAGCATCTTGGTGGCCTCCTCTGGCCTCACTCCAGCAGCTCTGTGTCCTTCTCATGCTAGGGACACCAGAGCTGGAGGCAGGATTGGAGGTTGGGTCTCAGCAGAGCAGGGTAAAGGAAGAAGCTAGATGATTGCCAAGGGGATGGAGCCAGGCTCTGCTGGGTGATGCCCTATGCCAGCACGAGAGGAAATGGTGGTAGTTGAAGCATAGGAAGTTCCATGGAAACAGGAGGAAGAATTATTTCCCTGTGAGGGTGACAGAGCCCTGGACCAGGTTGCCCAGGGAGGTTGTGGAGTCTCCCTCTCTGGAGATACTCAAAACCTGCCTAGGTGCATTCCTGTGTGATCTGCTCTAGGTGCTCCTGCTCTGGCAGGGGGGTTGGACTGGATGATCTTTCAAGGTCCTTTCCAACCCCTCACATTCTGTGACTGTTGAGATCTTTCAAATTCAGGGTACAGTGATGTAAACAAAAGTCTGAATGCTGAAGAATCTGCAAAAACTACTAACCAGATGAGATGCAAGCTTTGTACCCTGCTCCTTGTGTGCTCTGATGCAAACTGATTTGCCTCTCCAGTTGTAGGAGACAGGAATGAAGAGACAAAGCAGTGCAGTGCAGTTTGGGATGAAAAGGAAACTCAGCATTTAGCTGAAATTTGGGGCTGTGGAAAAAAGTGCTGCCAGTACTGAGCAGGTGTACACAAATTGCTTTTGCTTTTCTCTGAGGCTTCCATTTCTAGTTTCAGTTTAACTATGCTGCAAAACAGGTTCCATGATCTATATTTAACCAGTATTTAACTCCTGAGGACACTGGTCCCAGAAGCACTTTTTGCTTGTGTAATATTTCTCTCTTCACAGGAATGCAAAGGTGGTTCCAAAAGTGGATCTGATAACATTAGCAATAATAATAATGGAGGTTCAAAAGTTGAAGTGCAGGGTCCTGCATCCGGGTTGGGCCAATCCCAGGCACAAATCCAGGCTGGGTACAGAGTGGGTTGAGAGCAGCTCTGAAGAGAGAGACTTTGGGGTGTTGGTTGAGTGCCCTCCTGCAGCCCAGGAGGCAGCTGTGTGCTGGACTGCAGCCAGAGGAGAGTGGGCAGCAGGGCAGGAGAGGGGTTTGTGCCTCTGGACTCTGCTCTGCCCAGACCTCACCTCCAATTCTGCCTCCAGTTCTGGTGTCCCCAGCAGGAGTAGGACACAGAGCTGCTGGAGTGAGGCCAGAGGAGGCCATCAAGATGCTCCAAGGGCTGGAGCAGCTCTGCTGTGAGCACAGGCTGAGGGAGCTGGGGGTGTTCAGCCTGCAGAAGAGAAGGCTCCAGGGGCACCTCAGAGCTGCCTGCCAGGAGCTGAAGGCATCCTGCAAGAAGGCTGCAGAGAGACTTTTGCTGAGGGGGTCTGGAGCCAGGCTAAGGGGGAATGGTTTGGAGCTGAGGCAGAGCAGGGTTAGACTGGAGCTGAGGAAGAAGTGTGAGGGTGGTGAGAGTCTGGCACAGGCTGCCCAGGGAGGCTGTGGCTGCCCCCTGCCTGGGATGCTGAAAGCGTCTTGGATGAGGCCTTGAGCTATTTGATCTAGTGTGAGGTGTCCCTGCACATGGCAGGGGGTTTTCAACTAGATGATCTTTAAGGTCCCTTCCAACCTAAACCATTCTGTGAATCTATGAAAAAAGACTTACTTGGAAACCTCTTGATTCCACCAGTGGCTGGAAAGCCATCTGATAAAAGGCAGTAAGGTTGCAGAAGGCTACTGAGGTTACCTAGTGACTCAGACACATACCATCAGCACCTGCAAGCTAAGACTACCTCAGGAGCTCAAGTTCTAGCAAGCGTTAGCCACTTTCACACTGGGGCTGCTGTGCTCAGCTCCTTGCATTTTTGATGCTAGAGTAATACTGTCAAACCATGAAAAACCCCTACACCTTCAGCTACGTCACTGAGTGTTAGGGCTTGGAAGGGCCTTCTTGGCCACATGGGCACATTACTGCCTCATGGGCATCCTTCTGTCCACCAGGACCCCCAGGTTCCTTTGCCCTACCAGTGTAGGTCAGCCCCTAACTCATCCTGGTCCATGTGTTTGTTCTTTCCCAGATGCCAAACTCTGCCCTTGTCCTTGCTGGATTTCATTCCATTTCTCCCCACCCAACTCTCCAGCCTGTCCAGGTCTGGCTCAATGGCAGCACAACCTTCAGGTGTGTCAGCCACTCCTCCCAGTTCTGTGCCATCAGCAAACTTGCTGGCAGTGCCCTCTGTGCCCTCATCCAGGTCTCTGATGAATACGTTGAACAGAATGGGGCTTCCCAAATTGCCCTTTTCTCCTGTGCTGCTAAATGGAGAGAAGGCTTTTCTTCTTCACTGTGCTCCACAACCTGTCTGATCACCATGGCAATCTCACACAAAACAACATTGCTTCTTCCTGACTGGAATCTTGAGCAGCTCACACCTCAGAGATGAAAAATCAGCTATGAGGAGCTTGCTGCCACCAACTGCCCCCTCCGCTTGCCTCCTCGTGATGCTCGCGATGCTCCACTTGTCATTGGGTTCACTCAGAAGCTTAATCCACAGAAAGAGAAAAGAAGCAGAGTTTTACCAATCAATTAGGAGCTGCTTAAGAGATAATGAACCAGCTGCAGGTTGAAAGAACAGTAGTAGTGAAAAGGATGTGGCAGTGTCTTGTGAGCAGATTCCAGGCTGCTGAACAACCCTGGAGCTGCATAAGCAGCATCTGTGAACCTCACTGATGGCTGAGAGAGGAAACAAAAATGCTCATCAGAAATGCTTTACAACTTCCTGAGAGGAGGTTGTAGCCAGGTCTCTTCTCCCAGGCAACCAGCACCAGAACAAGAGGACACAGTCTCAAGCTGTGCCAGGGGAGGTTTAGACTGGAGGTGAGGAGAAAGTTCTTCCCAGCCAGAGAGATTGGCCATTGGAATGTGCTGCCCAGGGAGGTGGTGGAGTCACCATCCCTGGAGGTGTTCAAGGAAGGCTTGGATGTGGCACTTGGAGCCATGGTTTAGTTGTCAGGAGGTGTTAGGTCTTAGGTAATAGGTTGGACTTGATGAGCTCTGAGGTCTTTTCCAACTTGGTTGATTCTGTGAGCATTCCTCTCAGGTGTTCAAAGCAGCCAGCAAAATTAGCAGAGTTCGTCTCACAAGGTGGAGAGCAGAACCTTTTTCCCTATACATTTGAAAACCAAATGAAGTTTAGCAACCAGTTCAATGACAGACAGCTGCAGGTAATATTTCAAAGTCATTTGGAGAGGGTTAGAGGATTTAGTGAAGTGTTCAGATGCTATAAATATGATTAATCTTGAAGTTTCACTTCTGAAAATAACAAGCTTTTATTTACTGCCAAACAAAATTGGTCTAAGAATCAAGAGAGTCAAAGTTTTGAATCAAAAGCTGTATGAAGTGCAACCACACAAGCCCTGAACTTGAGATGGTGCAACAGGAACTCCAGGAATGCTTGAGTCTTCAGGCATTACTACTCTCCACATTGTTCACTACAATGCCAAGGACTTGGATAGGTGGCCAGAGGGGAAGTTTACCAATGTTTAAATGTTTGATGGGAGGGTGTAAAAAAGATGAAACCAGATTCTTCTTGGAGGTGTTTCTGAAAGGACAAGCAACAACAGGCGTGGCCTGACATGAAGGGAGTTCATAGAATCATCATAGAATGGCTTAGGTTGGAAGGGACCTCAGACCTCATCTCCCCCAACCTCCCCACTATGGGCAGGGACACCTCTCAGCTAGGTTCAGCTGCTCAAGGCCTCATCCAGCCTGGCCTTCAACACCCCCAGGGAGGGGGCAGCCACAGCTTCCCTGGGCAGCCTGTGCCAGACTCTCACCACCCTCACATTGAAGAACTCCTTCCTCAGCTCCACTCTGACCCTGCTCTGCCTCAGCTCCAAACCATTCCCCCTTGGCCTGGCTCCAGACCCCCTCAGCAAAAGTCTCTCTGCAGCCTTCCTGCAGGATGCCTTCAGGTATTGGAAGGCAGCTCTGAGGTGCCCCTGGAGCCTTCTCTTCTGCAGGCTGAACACCGCCAGCTCCCTCAGCCTGTGCTCACAGCAGAGCTGCTCCAGCCCTTCTAATTGGAACCATTGCTTAGTTAGCACTGGCACACTCTAGAGAAATCCTAAATGTGCTTGGAGTTAGGCAAGCAATGGAAAGGCAGAAATTTGTTGTTCTTGTGGCAATGAACATAGGGAGCTTGCTCCCTCACTGAAACCTCTTCTTGTCTTTGGTGTTCTCACTGTTCTGCATCTGCACAACAAATTAAAAAGCCAACATTGTAAGGCCAAGCTGAGACAGTGATGCATTTTTAGGTGTTTGGTTCACAGTTTAATCTATGTCCTGCTTGTCACACTTTATCAGAGTGTTCTCTGAGTGATGCTCCACAGTCAGGGCCCTTCAGGCTTGACAGTCTCCTCGTGGCTATACAAAGCAGAGAATTTAAGCAGCTACTCAGTCATTTGCTATACAAATAAAATCACAAAAGAAGGATCTTAGGAAGTTGTTCTTCAATAGGATGGTGGTGAGGCTCTGGAACAGGCTGCCCAGGGAGACTGCCTCCTGCCTGAGGGTGTTGAAGGCCAGGCTGGATGAGGCTTTGAGCAGCTGAGTCTAGTTGAGAGGTGTCCCTGAGCATGGTGGGGAGGTTGGAGTAGGTGATCTCTGAGGTCCCTTCCAACCTGAGCCATGTTAGGATTCTATGATAGAATAGAATAGACCAGACCAGGTTGGAAGAGACCTTTGAGATCATCAAGTCCAACCTATCACCCAACACCATCTCATCAACTAAACCATGGCACCAAGTGCCTCATCCAGTCTCTTCCTAAACACCTCCAGTGACGGTGACTCCACCACCTCCCTGGGCAGCACATTCCAATGGCCAATCTCTCTTGCTGGGAAGAACTTCCTCCTAACATCCAGCCTAAACCTCCCCTGGCACAATTTGAGACTGTGTCCTCTTGTTCTGCTGCTGGGTGCCTGGTACACTCAAAGCAGCCTTCTGTGTCCACTTTACTTGTCACTAAGAGCAAAGGAACCATGAGCTCCACTCTGTAGATGTAGTGAATCCATCCCTTTCTCTTTGTCTCAGATCTCTGCTCTAAATGGAGGAACAAAGCTTTCAGCAGTGTTGTAGTTGTCAGTTTGAAATGTGTAAAATTGCTAATGGAATACTGTTAACAGTCCTCATGTCTTGTGACATGCACTGAATGGTTTGGGTTAGAAGGGACCTTCCAAGATCATCCAGTTCCAACCTCCCTGCCATGGGCAGGGACACCTTCCACTAGCCCTCATCCAGTCTGGCCTTGATCTCCTCCAGGCAGGGTCCATCCACAGCCTCCCTGGGCAACCTGTTCCCATGCCTTACCACCCTTACTTTAAAGAATTTTTTTCCCCATCTCCAGTCTCAATCTGCCCTCCTCAAGCTTCAGTCCATTCCCTCTCATCCTATCACTCCCAACCCTTGCAAAAAGTTCATTCCCAGCTTTCTTGCAGCCCCCCTTCAGATACTGGAAGGCTGCTCTGAGGTATCCCTGAAGCCTTCTCTTCTCCAGGCTGAACAGCACCAACTCTTTCAGCCTGTCCCCACAAGGGGAGGTTCTGCATCCCTGTGATCATCTCTGTGACCTCCTCTGGACTCTCTGCAGCAGCTTCATGTCCCTGTTCTGTTGGGGGCACCAGCACCAGAATTGGAGGCAGCACTCTAGATGAGGTTTAGTGGAAGGTCTCCCTGCCCATGGCATGAGGGTTGGAACTAGATGATCATGAAGGTCCTTTCCAACCTAAACCACGAATCCATGAATCTCCTTTGTGTTTACTGAGCATGCTTGCAGAGGAAGCAGACACAAGTTTACAAAAGGCCTTTGAGGAGGACGTGGTTATGTGGAGTGTGTCTGGGGAGGGGATTCCCCTTCCCTCAGATAAAAGAAGAGGATACAAACTGTTCTGTTCTGGCACAGGGCATTTCAAAAAGTCTTTTCTTTCTGCTCTTGGAATCAAGTCTTGCAAGATCTCATTGCTTCAGGGGTTTGGCTGCAAAGAGATTTGCCTTACTAATAATGGTATTTGACAGCCAAAGAATGAAACTGGAGAATGTTTGCCTTGGAAGGTACCTTAAAAGTCTACTTCAAACTCCCCTGCTGTGGGCAGGGACACCTTCCACTAGCCCAGGTTGCTCAAGGCTTTATTCAGCCTGGCCTTGAACACCTCCAGGGATGAGGCAGCCACAACCTCCCTGGGCAACCTATTCCAGTGTTTCACTAACCTCACAGAAAACAATTTCTTCCTGATTTCTAATCTAAATCTATTCTCTTTCAGTTTAAAACCATTACCCCTCATCCTGTCATTACACTGCCTGGTAAAGAGTCCCTGCTCAACTTTCCTGTAGGTCTCCTTCGGGTACTAGAAGGCTGCTCTAAGGTCTCCCTAGAGCCTTCTCTTCTGCAGGCTGCAATCCCCAATCTCTGTGTCCTCATAGATTCTGCATCCTGTTTGTTAACTTCTAATCAAACTCTCTACTGAACACAAACTAACTTAATGTTGTTTAGAAAGGAAAAAAATATCCATCAGGGCTTATTTCAGCATCCTTGAACTAGTTGATTTTGTTTGCAGTTTGGGTATCTGTGACTCAGGGATTAAATATTTCACTCTCCTCTTTCTTGGGTGATGGATGGATGTGTTAATGTGTGCTGGGGAGGCTTTCAGCATGCCTGCTCTTAAACTCATTCCATGGTCTCTTTCTGATGTTACTTAGCTGCTACTGCTGCTTACAGGCCCAAGCAGAAGGTTGTTCCATTTCAACACCACTGGATCCAAGGGCACAAAACTAGTGAAGTTCTCAGCTTGCCAAGAAACAAGTCTCTAATGGTTGGAAAATATGCTGATATATTTCACTCTTTCCCCCTCACCCCCCCCCACCCCCCCACCCCCCCCCAGTTGGAATCACAGAATTGTCAGGGCTGGAAGGGACCTCAAGGCTCATCCAGTTCCATCCCCCCTGCCATGTCCAGGGACACTTCACACTACAGCAGGCTGCTCACAGCTACATCCAGCCTGGCTGCAAAAACCTCCAGGCAGGAGGCTTCCACCACCTCCCTGGGCAACCTCTGCCAGGCTCTCACCACCCTCATGGCCAACAACTTCTAACATCCAATCTCAATCTCCCCACTTCTAGTTTTGCTCCATCACCCCCAGTCCTATCACTCCCTCAAAAGTCCCTCCCCAGCTTTCTTGGAGCCCCCTTCAGATACTGGAAGGCCACAAGAAGGTCACCTTAGAGCCTTCTCTTTTTCACACTGCACAACCCCAACTCCCTCAGTCTGTCCTCATAGCAAAGAAGCTCCAGCCCTCTGCTCATCCTCATGGCCCTTCTCTGGACACCTCCAGATCCTTCCTGGCACAGAGGCTCCCGACCTGGACACAGAGCTGTAGCTGTGGTCTGAGCAGAGTGGAGCAGAGGGGCAGAATCCCCTCCCTGGCCCTGCTGGCCACACTTCACTTGCTGCAGCCCAGGCTCTGCTTGGCTCTCTGGGCTGCAAATGCTCACTGCTGGCTCCTGAGCTTCTCATCCACCAGCACCCCCAAGGTCTTTTCCTCCTGGCTGCTCTTCAGCCAGTCCCTGCCTGGCCTATGTCAGTGCTTGAGATTGCCCCAACCCAGCTGCAGGACATTGCACTTGGCCTTGTTGAACATCCAGTATGAATCCAATTAATTGAACTTCAAGAGCTGAAATATGTTTCTGAAGTGAATTGAGAGCTTATTATTGGAGCAGATTCAAGTACAGTAAGGAGAAGTTCTTCAAAGGGAAGGAAAAGAAGGCTTGCTTTTATGTAAGGGAAAGGGCTGCTGCCTCCTCCTCACACCCCCAAACAAGATGAGAATGGTATTAGATTTTTGCATCTCTGCTTTTAATTGCAAATTAATGAAAATGGCAGCATAATCTGCATTCACATCTCAGGGCAGTAATGGCAGACTTCAGCTTGTGAGAAATTGCCTCTTTTAAGTGCTGCAGACCGTTAGCTTGTGCCTCACACTTTTGTTCATTGAAGTGAATATATTTAGCCCAATATGCTGGGCCAGTGCCTTACCTGCTGCTCAGGCTTTAGCAGATCCTGGTGTGATGCAGGAAGGACATGGAGCTGATGGAGCAGGTCCAGAGGAGACCACACAGATGATCAGAGGGATGCAGAAGCTCCCCTATGGGTACAGGCTGGGAGAGTTGGGGCTGTTTGGCCTGCAGAGGAGAAGGCTCCAGGGAGAGCAGCCTTCCAGTATGTGAAGGGGAGCTGCAAGAAAGCTTGGAAGGGACTTTGGATAATGGCTGGCAGTGATAGGATGAGAGGGTATGGACTGAAGCTTGGAGAGGGCAGACTGAGACTGCAGATGAGGGAGAAATTCTTCCCAGTGAGGCTGGGGAGACTCTGGCACAGGTTGCCCAGGGAGGCTGTGGCTGCCTCCTGCCTGGAGGTGTTCAGCACCAGGCTGGATGAGGCCTTGAGCAAGCTGGGCTGGTGTGAGGTGTCCCTGCCCATGGCAGGGGGGTTGGAACTGCATGATCTTTGTGGTCCCTTCCAACCTAAGCCATGCTATGACTTGGCAAGTTAGACTGTTCTGTCCTCCCCCTTTTGAAGTTAATTTTTAGTTTTCATCCACATGAAGTCATTTATGGTATTGGAGACTCTCCTGTGAGCAAGCTAAGGGAGGGAAATCAATTAATTGGGCAACACTTGACTGAAATGTTGACATCTTAGGAGATATAAACCCTGTTATTCTTAGTGTTTGAGCTGTCTCCTTGTTTTCTGCAAAACCCAGCACACATCCATCAGGTGACAATAAGACATTTGATGTCCACTCTACCTTACAGGCAGCTCATGAGGCTTCTTCTTTTTTCCAAGCCATGAGAAAGCAGGCAGGGAATGCAGCCTATTTTTTACCATTATTCAGTATTAACAATGGGGAGGAGAAGGTGGCTTCTAAAGTTGGCTGCTTAATGCAAATTCATTCTCTTGCATAAGCTGTAGAGCAGTAGAACATAACACTGTCATTAAAACTGACTCACAGCATTCAGCAGAAGGTGTGTTTCAAGCTTTCAAAGCCTGAAGAGAATTGCTGCAGCCTAGTAAATGTCTTGCAATGGGGGGAAGAAACCACTTTAGCTGAGTTTTGTTGCAAAAGGCTGTTGTGGAAATTGTCTTGGGAGGTTTCTCAGTTGAAAAATGGATGCAAGGAGACTGGGAAATGCATCTGACATCTGTGTTGGAAATTGCAGCTCAGGATGGTGGCTTATGTTTATAGGACCGTAGAATGGGTTGGGTTGGAAGGGAGCTCCAAAGCTCATCCAGTCCAACCCCCTGCACTCAGCAGAGACATCCTCCACCAGAGTAGCTTGCTCACAGCCTTCTCCAGCCTCACCTTCAACAGCTCCAGCCATGGAGCCTCAGCTCCCTCCCTGGGCAAACTGTTGCAGTGTTGCAGCAGCCTCCTGGGGCAGAACTTGTTCCTCACAGCCAATCTCCATCTGCTCTGCTCTCCTTTCAAACCCTTGCCCCTGGTGCTGTCCCTTCAGGCCTTTGGGCACAGTCCCTTTGCAGCCTTCTTGTAGCCCCTTCAGGTCCTGGCAGGCTGCTCTGAGGTCTGCTTGGAGCCTTCTCTTCTCCAGGCTGAACACCCCCAGCTCCCTCAGCCTGTCCTTGTAGCAGAGGTGTTCCAGCCTCCTGATCATCTTCATGGCCTCCTCTGGACCTGCTCCATGAGGTCTATGAGGTCCATGTCCTTCCTGTGCTGATGGCTCCAGAGCTGGAGATAGTACTCCAAGTGAGGTCTCACCAGACTAACGTGGCAGAATCCTCTCTCTTGACCTGCTGGCCACGCTGCTTTTGATGCAGCCCAGGCTGCCATTGGCCTTCTGGGTGACAAGTGCCTATTGCTGGCTCATGTGATTGCCTTTTAGTTCTGTTCAGTGGTGGCAGGAGGGATGTCTCATATACACTACAAAGGTCTCTCTAGCAGTAGGTGTCCAGGTCTGTAAATTCACGTTTTGGTGTGTTTGGTTGGGCTGGGATTTTTCTGACTAGATGAGAATAGGAGGTGTGTATCTAGCACCATAAGGAGCATAGTGTGTTAAAATTTGGTCACAGCAACCCCAAGCAATGCTACATGCTTGGGGCAGAGTGGTTGGAAAGCAGCCTGGTGGAAAAGGATCTGGGGGTGCTGGTGGACGGCTGAACATGAGCCAGCAGTGTGCACAGGTGGCCAAGAAGGCCAACAGCAACCTGCCCTGGATCAAACCAGTGTGGCCAGCAGGAGCAGGGCAGTGATGATGTCCCTGGACTCAGCCCTGGTGAGGCCACAGCTTGAGCACTGAGTTCAGTTCTGGGGGCCACAGCACAGGAAAGACAATGAGGGGCTTGAGAGTGTCCAGAGAAGAGCAACCAGGCTGGGGAGGAGTCAGGAGGGCATCATATGAGGAGCAGCTGAGGGAGCTGGGGGTGTTCAGTCTGGGGAACAGAAGACTGAGGGCAGAGTTTATTGCTCCCTGAAAGGAGGTTGGAGTGAGGCTGGAGTGAGGCTGGAGTTGGTCTCTTCTCCCAGGGACAGAATGAGAGGCAATGAGGTGAAGCTGTGCCAGGGGAGGTTTAGGTTGGACATGAGGAAAAACTTCTTGATTGAGAGAGTGGTGAGGGGTTGGAACAGGCTGCCCAGGGAGGTGGTGGAGTCCCCATGCCTGGAGGTGTTCAAGAAGCTGTAGATGTGGTGCTTCAGGACATGGTTTAGTGATCATGGCAGTTGGGTTAAGGTTGGACTTGATGAACTTGAAGGTCTTTTCCAACCTTAATGGTTCTATGATCCTGTGATTCTAAACTTTCCTAAACTAAATTGGTTTAGTCTGCAGGCTCAGCAGCAAAGTTGTATGATCCCAAGAAGGCTACAAGAATTGTATGTAACTTTTTGTCTGAATAAGCAGTGTGCCCCCATTCTGTTTGGGTTCATAAGGAAAATGGAGGTTATTCTTCTTCCAGTCTTAAGAGGGTTCAGAGGATGTTAGTGGAAAGAAGCAGCACAGTGTGGTTGAAGCTCTCACCTTGCATGTTGGGCAGTGGCTTTGGCTGCCTGTGCTGCATTAGGCTCAGGGTCAGCCTGCTGCTGCTTTGTGCTTTACTGCCTGTGGTGGATGATTCAATGAGTCAATACCACAGGCTCAGAGGATGTTAGGGACCTCTGGAGATAATCAAGTCCAAGCCCCCTGCAAGAACAGGACCATAGAATCCAGCACAGGTCACACAGGGACACATCCAGATGGGGCTGGAAAGTCTCCAGAGAAGGAGGCTCCACAACCCCCCCGGGCAGCCTGCTCCAGGGCTCTGTCACCCTCACAGTGCAATTTTTTTTCCCTCCTGTTTCCATGGAACTTCCTATGCCTCAACTTCCACCATTGCCCCTTGTGCTGGCATTGGGCATCACCCAGCAGAGCCTGGCTCCATCCTCTGGACACTCACCCTGCACATCTTTATCCATATGAATGGGGTCACCTGGAGATATCTCTGGAGCTATTCCAAAGCCACCTGGCAGCATTCCTGTGTGAGCTGCCCTGGGTGCTCTTGCTCTGGCAGGGGGCTTGGACTGGATGATCTCTGGAGGTCCCTTGCAGCCCCTAACAGTCTGTGATTCTGTGATATTTTCACCTCTCTTGCCAGACAATGTAAAGTCACACCCAGTGCCTCCTCTCACACCCAGAGTCATGCACACACACATGTGCAGTCAGGCTTGCAAAGGCTTCTGTGCTGGATAAGAAGCAAAGATAAAATGTCCAACCCAAAGGACACACAGAGCAAGCTTCATTAATAAGTTCCACATCACCATGAGGAACAACCTCCCCATGGTAAAGGTGACAGAGCCCCAGAGCAGGCCACCCAGAGAGGCTGTGGAGGCACCCACTCTGGAGACCCCCCAGGACCTATCCAGATGCTCTCCTGCACCAGCTGTCCTACTTCTTTTCAATCCTCTGGGACATGGTATGTCCTATTCTGGTGCCAGCCCTTATTGTCTTGTTTTTTTTCCTCACTTTCCTTTTACAGACAATAAGCAAACAATTATTTGCTGGGAGCAGACTTCTGTGCTGAGATCTCCCAGATTACTTCTATCTCTCCCTCCTGTTCCAAGATGATTTGTGCAAGAAGTAAGTAGCTCTGTTGGAAACAGGGAAGTCAGTTCTGTAGATTTGGGCTTTGGGGTGCTGCAAGCCTGGACTTTTTTGTGGTAAACTAGCAGAAATCTCAAATACCATCATGAACTCATGGCTCTTGCCTGAAGCATATTCCCTCAGGGTTTTGTTTTCTTCTTTCATTTCATTTGAGGGCTTCACCATATGCTAGCATTTCACTGTTGTCTTCTGTGACTCCCAGCCCCCTTTCCCACTTTCCCCCTTGCCCACTTCTTGCTCTTTGCCAGGGGGCATTGCCTTCCCTCTTTGTCCTTCTCCTCCCTCCCTTCCCCCAACCATATCCTTAAGCTTAAAGGACTCCAAGGATAGAGCAGTGTGCAGAGGGCTGAAACTCAGCATTTTGAGCAGGGGTTTGGGTTATTTTTCCTTTTGGTAGCCCTGCCAGCATTGTTTACTGTTTAGCTTCACCTCCTTATTCTCCAGACTTGTATTTCAGGTCCTCTTTTTGGGTCACTTACATATCCAGACATGCTTTTACTGCCATGGGAGGAATCTCCCATCCAAGAAGCCAGCAGCATAGCATTAAAAATATGAATGTAGTAAAAAAAAAGCTGTCTTTGCACTTGTGAAGCAGTCTGCTTGGGAGAAATTTTGGCCCTGCACTTACCACCTCCTGCTGACACTGAAATGCTTTTTCCAGTGACAGGTCAGCTTCTAACCTGGGTGATTGTTTCCCTTAGATACTGGCAATTAACTTGTAAATAGGAGTTTCTCATGTTTTATTTGTGGTTTTAGATAGCTCAGGGCTTTCATAGAAAGCTCCTCCGTGTGTTACTACACCAGCTTCACAGACTTCATTGGCTTGGAAGGGACCTGCAAAGGTCATCTTGTCCAACACTCCTGCAGGCAGCAGGGAAACCTCCAACTGGATCAGGCTGCCCAGGGACACATCCAGTCTGAGCTTGAATATCTCCAGGGACAGGGCCTCAACCACAGACCTGGGCAGCCTGTGCCAGTGTCTCACCAGCCTCGCTGGAAAGAATTTCTTCCTCCTCTCCAGTCTCAATCTGCCCTCCTCAAGCTTCAATCCATTCCCTCTCATCCTATCACTCCCAGCCCTTGGCAAAAGTCCCTTCCCAGCTTTCTTGGAGGCCCCTTCAGGTACTGGAAGGCTGCTCTGAGGCCTCCCTGGAGCCTTCTCTTCTCCAGGCTGAACAGAAAAAACTCTCTCAGCCTGTCCCCACGGGGGAGGTTCTGCAACCCTCTGATCACCTTTGTGGCCTCCTCTGACCCTCTTCAGCAGCTCCAGGTCCCTCTTCTGCAGGGGGCCCCAGAACTGAAGGCAATGCTGCAGGTGGGGTCTGAGCAGAGCAAAGCAGAGGGGCTAAATCTGTGCAGTGAGCCTGACTGCAGGGTTTCCATTCAGCCTTGCTGTCAGCTGCCTGGATCCTTGGACAGGGTACTAAGGATGGCAGGCTGTCAGCCTTTGGAATTACATAACTTGTTCCTCAGCTTCCTTTCATCTCTGTTGAAGGTAGTTCTACCTGTTTCCTTGTAGCAGAACTGCCCTGTGCCTTGGAACACAGCACTGCAAGTCTGTCTTCCAGCCTGGAGTTCACTTGCAGCTTGGGACTGGGAAGCACAGTGGTGATCACTTCTCTCTTTCTGGAAAAACAGCTCCACAACCACTACATTTTAGACTTTTTCAGCTGCCAAGCTCTGACCTGCTGTGGCTGCAGTTGTTTCAGTTGCTGCTGCATGAAGTCAAAGTGGACCTTTTGATAACTTTTGAGAGTTTGGGTGTTTGGTCTTTTTAATACAAATACTCAAAGGCAAATTAAAAAGCCCAACAGTCTGTTTTCTGCACCCCCACCCAATTTCACTACAGTTCCCACAGAACTTAAATGTTGGGTTTAGGTAAAACAAATGGGACATGAATGAATATGAACAAGTGCTGCTCCCAGTGTGTGTTTTCTACAACACATAGGAACTCTTCATTAGGATCCATTCAGTGATGAAGTTTGAGGTACTGGAGACAAGTTTGAGACCAAGCAGATATATGGACTGGGCTGGAGAGCAGCCTGGAGGAGAAGGCCTTGGGGGTGTCAGGTGGTGACAAACTCCCCAGGAGCCAGCAATGGTCCCTGGCAGCCCAGCAGGCAGCTGTGTGCTGAGCTGCATCCAGAGCAGGGAGAGCAGCAGCACAGGGAGGGGATTCTGCCCCTCTGCTCTGCTCAGACCCCACCTGCAGCACTGCCTCCAGTTCTGGGGGCCCCAGCAGAAGAGGGACCTGGAGCTGCTGGAGAGGGTCCAGAGGAGGCCACAAAGGTGATCAGAGAGGTAGAGAACCTCCCCTGTGGGGACAGGCTGAGAGAGTTGTTTCTGTTCAGCCTGGAGAAGAGAAGGTTCCAGGGAGGCCTCAGAGCAGCCTTCCAGTACCTGAAGGGGCCTCCAAGAAAGCCGGGAAGGGACTTTTGCCAAGGGCTGGGAGTGATAGGATGAGAGGGAATGGATTGAGGCTTGAGGAGAGGAGATTTAGAGTGGATATTGGGAAGAAATTCTTTCCAGTGAGGCTGGTGAGACACTGGAACAGGTTGCCCAGGGAGCTGTCTTGAGGGCTCTGGAGCTGGACACAGCACTCTGGGGGAGGTCTCACTAGATTAAAGTGTCAGAATCACCTCTCATCACCTGCTGGCCATGCAGATGTTTGAAGATTAGGGGGGAGAGCAGTCCTGGTGGTTGTTTTGATCTGCATTAGAATGCCCACAGGATTTTGTTCCAACATTGATTTGCTGTTTATCAATACTTACTGTGCACCTTTACTTTTCTGTTCTCTAATGAGAGAGCTGCTCCCCAGCCACAGGCAGTGCAGAGGGGAACAGCTGACTCTTACAGTGTGAACAGGAGGTATTTTTGGAACAATGGGGACCAAACTGGGTTGGTAGGAGGGAGAAGGTTTGTCAGATAAGAAAAATTTAGGCCCTTTTTTTGTTAGCAGACATTCTCTTTAAATCACCACTGTGCTTTGTGTGTGCAGATAGGGAAGGTTCCAGGGAGGAATGCATCAGAGGGCTTGCTTTCCAAGTGGCCAGGTCTTCAGTGTCTGCTGTTTTGTCTTGTGGCAGCATGGTGGGACAGGGTTGCTGGGGCACGCTGGGTGGTTGCTGCCAGCATGGAGAGGAGCCTGGCAGTGTGCTTTTGGACAGCAGGCTGCCAGAGAACAGAGGAACCAGAGTGTGTGGAGGGGAGCCTGGCAGTGTGCTTTTGGACAGCAGGCTGCCAGAGAACAGAGGAAACAGAGTGTGTGGTAGAAGAACTTAAGAGGCCCTTTCCTCAAATACAGAATAACAGAATATATCTGCTTGGAAGAGACCTTCAGTCTCCAGTCCAACCCTTAACCAAGCACTGCAGGGCGAACACTAAACCATGTCCCTAAGCACCAGCTCCACACACTGCTGCAACACCCCCAGGGATGGTGATTCCAGCACTGCCCTGGGCAGAACATTCCAATGCTTGAGAGCCCTTCCAGTGAAGAAATACTTCCTAACATCCAGCCTGAACCTTCCCTGGTGCACCTTGAAACCATTTCCTCTGCTCCTGTCACCAAGGAGCAGAGGCTGCCCCTTCCTCACTCCAACCTCCCTTCAGGGAGCTGTAGAGTGCAATGAGGTCTCCCTCAGCCTCCTCTTCTCCAGCCTGAACACCCCCAGCTCCCTCAGGCTCCTCCAGGGGAACCTGAACATACATAAACCTATGGGACCTGATGGAGATGCATCCCAGAGCTCTGAAGGCATTGGCAGAGCCACTCTCCATGACATGTGAAAAGTCCTGGTAGTCAGTTGATGTTCCTGGGGGCTGGAAGGAAGGAAACATTACAGCCATCTTTAAAAAGGGTAAAAAAAAGAGGGCCCTGGGGATGACTGAGCTGTCAGCCTCACCTCTGTGCCTGGACAGAGCATGGAACATCCTCCCAGAAGCTCTGCTGAAGCACATGGAGGATGTGGAGGTGATTCAAGACAGCCAGCATGGCTTCACCAAGGGCAAGTCCTGCCTGGCCAAGCTGGTGGCTTTCTACAATGGCATCACTACCTCAGTGGATGAAGGAAGAACAACAGATGTCATCTGTCTGGACATCTGTGAAACCCTTGTCACAATCCCCCACAACATCCTCCTCTCAGCTGGTAGCTCCTTCCTCAGGAAGCTGTTATGAAATAAGCCCTGCTTTTATATTTGTTTTCAGAAGTTGGGATTTTTTTTTGCCTTGCCTTCCTTTGCCTAACAATATTTCAGTAAGCAGAAGTGGGCTTTGACTTGAGCTACAAGTTTTGGGGCACTTCTCTTTGGTGGAATTGAATGCAGGTGGTGACAGGCTCCTGTGTCAGAAGTCCAGGGGTGAGTGGCCCCTCCTGTCATGTGGGAGGCTGGGGTTTGTTTCCCTAAGGAGGAGCTCATTTCCTGGGACAGCAATGTGCCCTTGTGGCCAAGAGGGCCAAGGCATCCTGGGGTGCATCAAGAAGAGTGTGGCCAGCAGGGCTAGGGATGTTCTTGGTGCCATGGTCTAGTCATGAGGTCTGTGGTGACAGGTTGGACTTGATGATCTTTGAGGTCTCTTCCAACCTTATTGATTCTATGATTCCTGCCCCTCTACTCCACCCTGCTGAGACCACTCCTGGAGTACTGTGTCTAGTAGTGGGCTCCCCAGTTCAAGAGAGACAGAGACCTGCTGGAGAGAGTCCAACAGAGAGCCAGGAGGATGATGAGGGGACTTGAGCATCTCCCCTGTGAAGAGAGACTGAGAGCCCTGGGGCTGTTTAGTGTGGAGAAGAGAAGGCTGAGAGGGAATCTGATCAATACCTATCAATATCTGAGGGGTGGGGGTCAGGATGAAGGTGCCAGGCTCTGTGGTGGTGCCCAGCTGATAGGGTAAGGAGCTGTAGGTACAAGCTGGAACACAGGAGGCTCCACCTCAACAGGAGGAGACACTTATGTGTGGTGAGGGTGGGTGGAACCCTGAAGCAGGCTGCCCAGAGAGGTTGTGGAGTCTCCTTGTGTGGAGGCATTGCAAAGCCAGCTGGCTGTGTTGCTGTGTGAGCTGCCCTGGGTGCTCCTGCTCTGGCAGGGGGCTTGGCCTGGCTGCTCTCTGGAGCTCCCTTCCAGCCCCTCACATTCTGTGGTTCTGCAACAGCTTTGGACTTGGCAGGCTGCTCTTGAGTTCTCCTCTGGAAGTGTTCAGAGGTTGTTTTTCTTCCCAGCTGCTGCAGGTATGGGGAAGGCTGCGGGGCACGCGTAAGGAGCAGCACAAAGTGCGTAAGGATCTGTCCCACCCACCACAGAGATACTTATTAAGGATATTCATTGGAGGGGGGGAGACTAAAATGGAAGCAAAATTAGCTTTCCTGTCCTGGTTATGAGTCATGGGAGCTGCTTTTGTGCTCACTGCTTTGATAATCACTCTGCTTATTTGTCACTGTGGACTTAGAAGCATCCTGCTAAGCACCCACTCTTTTGGAGTTGGCCACAGCTGGTAGAGATGCTCCTCAAGCCTGCATTTTAACTCTGGCAAGTGAATTTAGTTCCTACAGCCAGGATGAGCTGAATTTGGTTTGGTATTTTTACTTGGGTATGAAAGGAAGAGCACTTCCAGGATGAGAGAAAACAAACTTGGTGTCCTGCTCTTCAGGCTCAGTTTTCCTTTAGGGTCTGTGGTCTAGAGAGGTTCTCTTGCCCCTCTACTCTGCCCTGCTGAGGCCACATCTGGAATATTGTGTCCAGTTCTGGGACCCTCAGGTCAAGAAGGACCTCAGGGAAGTGCTTGAGAGACTCCAGCACAGAGCCACAAAAGTGATTAAGGGAGTAGAACATCTTCCTTATGAGGAGAGCCTGAGGGAACTGAGGGCTTTTGAGCTTGGAGAGGAGGAGCCTGAGGGTGATCTCATTCATGTTGATAAAGACGGGCAGGGTAAGTGTCCAGAGGATGGAGCCAGGCTCTGCTGGGTGATGCCCAATGCTAGCACAAGGGGCAGTGGTGGAAGCTGAGGCATAGGAAGTTTGGGGACACATGGAAACAGGAGGAAGAATTATTTCCCTACGAGGGTGACAGAACCCTGGAACAGGCTGCCCAGGGGGGTTGTGGAGTCTCCCTCTCTAGAGATACTCAAGAGCTGCCTGGATGTGTTCCTGTGTGACCTGCCCTGGGTACTCCTGCTCTGGCAGGGGGGTGGACTAGATGATCCCTTGAGGTGTCCCTTCCAGCCCCTCACATTCTGTGACTCTGTGATTTAACCAAAGGGTGCCTTTAGTAGTTGGGAGCAGCTTCAACGTTTTTCCCATGTGTGAGCTTGCTGTGGAAAGGGAACTTTGCTCAGGTCCTTCCCTCCTGCATGCTGTCTGTTAGGCCAGTTATGTGACAGTGGCTTCCCTTGCTGTGCAGCTCGTTCAGATGAGGTTACAGGGCAGAGCAAGTCCTCCAGAGACTCAGAAGGGTGAAGTCAAGTGGCAGTGATGATCTCAGCAACGCCAGGGAAAGCTTGCTGGACCTGCATTTGGCAGTTTGGCAGTTCTCTCAGTTTAGCTTTTTCTTTTTCCCCAGCTGTCCTTTTCATCCCTCTTCTCATGTTTTTCTTTTCTGAGCAGAGGAGGATGGATTGGAGCTTAGAGCATAGAAAAATGGCATGCTTAATTGCAAGTTCTTGTTGCTTTTTATCTTCAGCTTTTTCTTTTGCAAGTTACATGTTGTGTGTCTCTTCATGCTGTGAAATCTTGATGGCTCTTTCTTCACAACCTTGTCCTGTTAGAAAGCCTAGCATCCCTCCAGGAAATTCGTAGAAGAGATTCAGAGATTCATAGAATGGTTTGAGTTGGAAAGGACCCTAAATATCATCCAGTTCCAACCACCCTGCCGTGGGCAAGGAAACCTTTCACTGGACCAGGTTGCTCAAGGCCTCATCCAACCTGGCCTTGAACACCTCTAAGGAGGGAATATTGATGACCCCTCAGTCTTCTCCAAGCTCTAAGCCCCAGCTCCCTCAGCCTGTCCTCAGCAAGAAAATGTTCCACTGCCTTCAACAGCTTTGTGGCTTTGTGCTGGACCTTCCCAAGCAGTTCTCTGAGGTCCTTCTGGAACTGAGTGGGCCAGAACTGGATACAATATTCCAGATGTGGTTTCAGCAGGGCAGAGGAGAGGGGCAGGAGAACCTCTCTGGACCTACTCATCACAGCCCTTCTAAATCCACCCCAGGATGCCCTTGGCCTTCTTGGCCGCAAGGTCACGTTGCTGGCTCAGGGGCATCCTCCTGCCCACCAGTTTCCCAGCTCCCTTTCCCCTGTGCTGCTCTCCCAATAGGCCAGTCCCCAACCCATCCTGGTCTGTAGGGTGGTTCTTTCCCAGATGCCAGGCTCTACCCTTCTCTTTGTTGGCTTTCATTGCATTTCCCCCCACCCAACTCTCAGCCTGTCCAGGTCAGGATGAATGGCAGCACAGCCTGAGGGGTGTCAGCCACTCCTCCCAGGTTGGTGTCATCAGCTGTTGCCAATGAATGATGTTAGGGAATGAAGTGGTGCACTTGGTGATGTCATTGATTAGTGCTGATGGGAAACAAGATCTGGTTTCTGACTCTGCTGCTTTCTTTCCAGCAAGTATTTTTGGCAGACTGAGGACACGAGTAGTTAGAGACTGCTTTTGCTCGCTGTGGTAGCTTCTACCAATAGTTTTGTTTGTTTCTATCTCATAGAAATGTACTTCAAGGTGGCTGTTACTGTAGTAGACATCCTAAGTTTGGGATGACAAAGCCCAGCTGTTCCACCGTACTTGTTCTCCATAGGTTCCATCCTTTACATGTGCTGCTAAGATCTATTGATCATCAAATGTAGAACTGAGTGGTGAGGCCACAGCTTGACCACTGGGTCAGTTCTGGGTGCCACAGGACACAAAAGACATTGAGGGGATGGAGGGTGTCCAGAGAAGAGCAACCAGACTGGGGAGGGGTTTGGAGACATCATATGAGGAGCAGCTGAGGGAGCTGGGGGTGTTTAGTTTGGAGAAGAGAAGTCTAAGGGGAGTCTAAGTCATTGCTCTCTACAGCTCTCTGAAAGGAGGCTGGAGTGAGGCTGGGGTGGTCTCTTCTCCCAAGTAACTGGAGAGGGGCAATGAGGTGAAGCTGTGCCAGGGGAGGGCTAGGTTGGACATGAGGAAAAACTTACTGACTGAGAGAGGTTGGAACAGGTTGCCCAGGAGGTGGTGGAGTCACCATGCCTGGAGGTGTTCAAGAAGCTTTAGCTGTGATACTTCAGGATATAGTTTGGTGGTCATGGGAGCTGGGTTAGGATTGGACTCAATGATCTTAAAGATCTTTCCCAGCCTTAGTGGTTCTTTGAATCAAACTGTTAGACAGCACGGGTGACATGTCCACACCAATGTTCTCTCTTACTGAAACACAGCAAAGTACTAATGCCATTATTTTCCCTTCTTTCTCCAGGAAGCTTCTGGCTGCCTAGAAGTTAAGAAAGGTGGTGAGGAACCTGGTTGGTCAAGGTGGAATAGTCTGTCTTTGTGTTCAAGAGCCTTTCCACGACTGCCTTCTTGCAAAGCCTTTGGCCACTCCCCACCGTGCCATGTTTTGTGGCTCCCAGCATAAGAGGAGTTTGTCTTGATGAAGATTCCTAACATTGGTAATGTGATGAATAAATTTGAGATCCTTGGGGTTGTAGGTGAAGGTAAGTACCATCTTCCCATAAAAATAGTTATCATTTCAGATTGACTTAATCCTCTTTGTTGCAGATTTGCAAAGCAGTGCTTGTGTGCAGAGCTAAAGGTCTGATTCTCTGCAGCCACTTCCAGCTCCAGTCTCAAATGGAAGAAGAAGTTGGCTAGAAGGAAAAAAAAGAAGAGAAATAGGACAGGTTTAGGGGGGTGGATTGTTGTTGTTGTTTGTTTCAAGCTTCCTATATTAATTTAAGCTTACTGTAGTCATGTTTTCAAAGCTTCCTGTATTAATTTAAGCTCACTGTAGGCATGTTTTCAAAGCTTCCTGTGTTCATTTCTCTTTAGTCAGACTAGGGAGATGCAAGTTACCAACCTTCTGTTGTTTAAAAAAAAGTCATCACTTCAGCAGCAAACAAAAATCTATTGGCTTAGGAAAAAAAAGGTTATAAGACAGTTCCAGTGCACAGAAATTTAGTACAGGATCTGTGTAAGCAAGCTCTGGATAATAACACCGGGGGGGGGGGATGGTGGGGAAAGTGATCATTTCTATAGCCAGGAGGTGACTGAAGATTGTTATGTCTTGCTGCTTTTATGTTTTTCCTTCCTTGAGATGGTTTATTTCTCTTTCCTTCTTTGTTCCAGGAGCCTATGGCGTTGTACTTAAATGCAGACACAAGGTAATGAAGTTGCTTTAAGTCAGAGATAAATGCTGGGGCTTTGGGGGTGAAATAATAACTTGAGATGAGAGCTGAGATGTTGCTGTGTATGAGGTGTGGCAGCTGGAGTGAGCTTTTCCTTGCAGGCAGTTATTCAGCTTTTTTAATGGCTACATCTAGTACCAAAACTCCATTTTGGGGGTGTTTTAAAATTTATCTAAAAATATGTGAAGTGTTCCTAGTGTTTTACTGATCTTCACTGAGAGTTTTGGAATGCAGTTTCTGCTTAAACACTCTCATTTAGAATGTCAAGAGAGGTTCTCCTGCCCTTCTCCTCTGCCCTGCTGAAGCCCCATCTGGAATCTTGTGTCTAGTTCTTGGTCCCTCAGGTCAAGAAGGACCTCAGGGAACTAGTTGAGAGAGTCCAGCACAGAGCCACAAAGCTTCATTTACCTGTCCTGAGTAGGGGGGAAAGGAAGTGGGATCCATATGGAAATTCATAGTATAGAATCACAGAATCAACCAGGTTGGAAAAGACCTCAGAGGTCAAGTCCAACCTATTACCTGATACTTAACACCACCTGACAATTAAACCATAGCTCCAAGTGCCACATCCAAGCCTTTTTTGAACACCTCCAGGGATGGTGACTCCACCACCTCCCTGGGCAGCACATTCCAATGGCCAATTACTCTTTCTGGGAAGAACTTTCTCCTCACCTCCAGCCTAAACCTCCCCTGGCGCAGCTTGAGACTGTGTCCTCTTGTTCTGGTGCTGGGTGCCTGGGAGAAGAGACCAACCCCCACCTGGCTACAACCTCCCTTCAGGGAGTTGTAGAGAGCAGTAAGGTCTCCCCTGAGCCTCCTCTTCTCCAGGCTAAGCAACCCCAGCTCCCTCAGCCTCTCCTCACAGGGCTGTGCTCCAGACTCGTCTTTGCCAGTCATACTGGAGGAGGAATACTCTGACTTCTGTGCTTGGTGATTTTAATTTAGAAGACAAAGGGGTGGGGGGGGAGGGGACAAAGTGGGGAAAAAAAAGCCTGTTTCAGACAAAATTAGTTCTGGCAACCTGTCTACACTATTTACCACCTCTGGAGAGAAGGGCAGGCAGCTCAAGAGGAATACAGGGATCTGGTGAGGTCATGCAGAGAGAAGATCAGAAAGGCAAAAGACACAGGACAAGAGACAATGAGGTGAAGCTGTACCAGGAGAGGGTTAGGTTGGACATGAAGAAAACCACCTTGATTGAGAGAGTGATGAGAGGTTGGAACAGGCTGCCCAGGGAGGTGGTGGAGTCCCCATGCCGGGAGGTGTTCAAGAAGCTGTAGCTGTGGTGCTTCAGGAGATGGTTTAGTGGCCATGGCAACTGGGTTAGGGTTGGATTTGATCTTAAAGGTCTTTTCCAGCCTTGGTGATTCCATGATTCTATCTGCTGAGTAAGCTGGATGTATCTGATCTTGCTGCTCATCAGCAGGGACTACTTTGCTGCCCGTGGAAGAGCAGTGTAGTCATAGAAACACAGAATCACAGAATCATTCGGGTTGCAAAAGACCCTTGAGATCACCAAGTCCAACCATTAACCCTACTCTGCCAAGTTCACCACTAAACCATATCCCCAAGCACCACATCTAAAGGACCTTTAAACACATCCAGGGCTGCTGACTCAACCACCTGCCTGGGCAGCCAGTTCAGCATGTCACAAAATAACTTCTGCTTCTCTGAAGCAAAGCATTTCAGACTTGCAGGCAGATTCATCTGTAGGTATCCAGGGACATATAAAGGTTCTTCTGTGTAGTTCACACCTTTCACAGCATGCAGAGGGGCTGCATTCCCCTGCTGGCTTTTAGTATATACACAGAAGGACTATTGCACAGGACTTAGAGGTGAGCTTTGAGTGGCTTGCACTCGTATACTGACTTAAAGTTAACATCTCCCTGTGAAGCCAGGCTGAGGGAGCTGGAACTTGGAGCAGAGGAGCCTGAGGGCTGCCCTCATTGCTGGGGATAAAGATTCGCAGGGCAGTGTGGGGAGGACAGAGCCAGGCTCTTCTCAGGGATGTCTAAGGACAGGACAAGGGGCACTGAGTGCCAGCTGGAGCAGAGCAGGTGCCCAGAAAAAGAAAACTTTCCCTGTGAGGGTGTGAGAGGGCTGGAGCAGGCTGCCCACAGAGGTTGTGGAGTCTCTTTCTCTGGAGGCCTCATCCAACCTGGCCTTCAACACCCCCAGAAAGGAGGCTTTCACAGCCTCCCTGGGCAGCCTGTGCCAGACTCTCACCACCCTCACACTCAACAACTTCTTCCTCAGCTCCACTCTAACCCTGCTCTGCCTCAGCTCCAAATCATTCCCCCTTGGCCTGTCTCTAGACACCCTCATGAAAAGTCTCTCTGCAGCCTTCCTGTAGGATCCCTTCAGGCACTGGAAAGCAGCTCCAAGTTCTGAATATCTAAAATTTTACTGGAACCCAGGTTGTCCTGCAGGCAGAGGAATGGTGAGGATTCAGAAATAGCTGCAAGCCTACTGAAACCACAGAGGAGCCTCATTCCATAGCATTCTGGGAGGCAAGATGAAGGCAACAGGTTAAAAGCTCCACCATCACAAATGCTCAAAGCTGACAGCTGTGTGACAACTGTGGGGGCATCCATATGGTGTGAAATGATGGAATTTGTGTTTGGGAAGGCTAGAAATGGATGTGCAAAAATTCACTTAGTCACAGAGTACATAAAGCAAGGCAGAATTTGAGGGGTACAGGCTATGGGTTGCCCTGCTGGAAGGCAGCTCCAAGGAGAAAAGCCTTAGAGTTCCAGTGGGCAGCAAGTTCTGCATGGGACAGCAATGTGCCCTTGTGTCCAAGAGAACCAATGGCATCCAGGGGTGCATTAAGAAGACTGTGGCCAGCAGGGCTAGGGAGGTTCTCCTGTCCCTTTAGTCTGCCCTGGTGAGACCCCTCCTGGAGTACTGTGTCTAGTTCTGGGCTCCCCAGTTCAAGAGAGATAGAGACCTGTTGGAGAGAGTCCAGTGGAGAGCTCTGAGGATGATTAGATAACTTGACCATCTCCCCTGTGAAGAGAGACTGAGAGCCCTGGGGCTGTTTAGCGTGGAGAAGAGAAGGCTGAGAGGGAATCTGATCAATGCCTATCAATATCTGAGGGGTGAGTGTCAAGATGAAGGTGTCAGGCTCTTTGTGGTGGTGCCCAGTTGATAGGGCAAGGAGCTATAGGTACAAGCTGGAACACAGGAGGTTCTACCTCAATACAAGCAGACACTTCTGTATGGTGAAGGTGATGGAGTACTGGAGCAGGCTGCCCAGAGAGATTGTGGAGTCTCCTTCTTTGGATCCATTGCAAAGCCAGCTGGATGTATTGCTGTGTGAGGTGCCCTGGGTGCTCCTGCCCTGGCAGGGGGCTTGGCCTGGTTGACCTCTGTAGGTCCCTTCCAACTGCTGACATTCTGAGGTTCTGTGGAAAGGTCTCACTCTTTGTCAGATCTGCTGGTGCACCCAAAGGGAACCCAAGCCCTTCTCTGTATCTAAAATAGAAGCAGCTATCTCTAAAGCTAAATTTAAACTGAGAAGATTCTGTGGTTAAAAAGATTCAGTAAAGCTGCAGAAAGCCTCCAAAATTTCCTCAGGTACTGTCCATCTCATTTAGCTTTAGCCAGCTGAGAGTTCCGTAGCCAATGTGTGTTGTCAAGGCTTTCCCAGCAGCCAGTAAAAGCAGGGGAGGGAGAGCAGTTTCAGCCAGAAGGTTGCTAATTGTGATAATTTCCAGATGGTAAGAATTTCATTTCACATGTTGGACTCTCCCAATTTCCATGAGCTAGGAAGATTGCTTGTGCAAGATCTCAAGCAGTGGGTGAGATTAATTCCACCCAAGTTACTTGACTGGCCAACTCTCCTGTCTGCATGGTTTCTTTTCCTGCATGCACAAACATCTCTGCCTGCTTGTGTGGTTAAGGTGCATTACAGAAAGTGTTCCCTGCTGGGACCTGCACAGGTTTTACCTTCTCTGTAGCAGTATTGTGTTCCACTGCTGTGTTAATATCATAGAATCATAGAATCACCTGGGTCAGAAGGGACCTCTAGAGGTCATGCAGTCCAACCCCCCTGCAGTCAGCAGGGACATCCTCTACTAGATCAGGCTGCCCAGAGCCCTGTCAAGCCTCCCCTTGAATATCTCCAGGGGTGGTGTCTCTACCACCTCCCTGTTCCAGTGCTCGGTCACCCTCCTGGTGCAGAACTTGTTCCTCATAGCCGATCTCCATCTGCTCTGCTCTCATTTCAAACCATTGCCCATGGTCCTGTCCCTGCAAGACTTTGGAAACAGTCCCTCTGCAGCCTTCTTGCTGTCCTTTAGCTTGTGTCCATTTGATTGTGATTGTAATACACATGCTAGAAACCCAAACGAAGTATTCCCAACTGTGTTGCTGAAGTAGGAACATCTCCATGCCAATGTAACTGTACAGCATCAATTCTCACATCCCACAAAGCAATCTGGCACAGTTAGCAGCAGGACCAGAATTTCTGAGGCTCATCCTCCTTCTTTAACCTGAAAATCAGAGAATAAAGTACTTGTCCTCTCTTGAGTATCTTTGTGAAGCTATGAATATCTCTGCTACAGGCTGTGCATTTCCTTTTCCTGATGTAATTGAAGGTACCACCAAAGATCAGTAAAGCTTTAAATAACTTTCAGAGGAGGTCCAGTTAGAAGTCTCTCACAGAAACGCTTTGGTTGGAAGGGACCTCAGAGCTCATCTCCTCCAACCTCCCCACCGTGGACAGGAACACTTCTCAGCAAGACTCAGCTGCTCAAGGCCTCATCCAGCCTGGCCTTCAACACCCCCAGGCAGGAGGTAGCCACAGCCTCCCTGGGCAGCCTGTGCCAGAGTCTCACCACCCTCATACTGAAGAAATTCTTCCTCACCTCCAGTCTAACCCTGCTCTGCCTCAGCTTCAAATCATTCCCTCTTGTCCTATCTCTAGACAACCTCACAAAAAGTCCCTCTGCAGCCTTCCTGCAGGATCCCTTCAGCTATTGGAAGGCAGCTCTGAGATGCCCCCTGGAGCCTTCTCTTCTGCAGGCTGAACACCCCCAGCTCCCTCAGCCTGTGCTCCCAGCAGAGCTGCTCCAGCCCTTGGAGCATCTTTGTGGCCTCCTCTGGCCTCAGTCCAGCAGCTCTGTGTTCTTCTGCTGGGGACCCCAGAGCTGGAGGCAGGATTGGAGGTGAGGTCTCAGCAGGTCTCCCCTGGCACCTTCACTTTTCTCCTTTCCTTATGTTAAGCTTCCAGGAGAATGTTTCAGATAAGATCCTTAACATTAGAGGTTGTCATAAGAAAAACACAGATTTAGGATGTCATCTGTTGATCTCCTAGAGGCTTATTTCTCTCAGGTCCAAGGCACTATGAGCATTCTCTTAAACAGAAGTCAAAGAAGAAGTAACAAACAGGAAAGCTTTAGGAGTCTTTGTGGTGTAAAGGTTTAAAATCTTTAGCTTAATAAAGTTTTTCCTTAATATTTGCTAGTGGCAGTGTGACTTCAGATGTCATTAGGGAGATAAAGAACATCTAAGGTTACTGCAAAAATCCAAGAGTGAGAAGTGCACAAGGCAAAGCTTGGGGTTTGACTGCAGTGTTTGGTCTAAACTAGATGCAGCTGTGAAAAAGAAAGCTCCTTCAGGGGAAGGTTTGCCTTCTGTCCTTTGTAAGGTGATGTAGTAGCAAGTCTTCTGCTGGTACGGAGCAGGAATAGCTCCAGCAGTAGTTTGTGTCGGAAAGCACTAGGCCTGACTTGGTGTCATCCTGACATGTGAGCAGGGTTTAAATGAACCTTAAAAAAACCCTCAAAAATCAGCATTACAATGTGAGGTTATATAACCAAGGCTCTGGGTGTGAAGAACAATGTCAAAGAACGTTTACAAGCAAATTATTAATTACTCTTAAGGCAGGGAAAATCCCTATTGGAAAAACAAAATTGGAAACAACCCCAAAACCCAATATAGCAACCCAAACCCAACCAAAACCCCCAACACAAAACCACCAAAAATCAAGCAACCAAAAAAACCCACAAACAAAACCAAACCCAAACAAACTCCCCCCTCCAAAAAAAAAGGTTCTATTAAGAGCATGTTACTACAGATTCCAGTGTGCTGCAAACAGTGTGCTGGAGAGTGGTGGTGGATGGTGCCACATCCAGCTGGCAGCCAGGCACTAGTGGTGTCCCCCAGGGATCAGTGCTGGGCCCCAGCCTGTTCAGTATCTTTATTGATGATCTGGAGGTGGGGATTGAGTCCACCATTAGTAAGTTTGCAGATGACAGCAAGCTGGGGGCAGGAGTTGATCTGTTAGAGGGCAGGAGAGCTCTGCAGAGGGACCTTGCCAGGCTGGACAGAGTCCAAGGGCATGAGATTGAACACATCCAAGTGCCAGGTTCTACACATTGGCCACAACAACCCCAGGCAGTGCTCCAGGCTGGGGTCAGAGTGGCTGGAGAGCAGCCAGGCAGAAAGGGACCTGGGGACAAGGCTGGGGAGAGGTCTAGAGCATAGCCCTGTGAGGAGAGGATGAGGGAGCTGGGGTTGCTTAGCCTGGAGAGGAGGAGGCTCAGGGGAGACCTTCTTGCTCTCTCCAACTCCCTGAAGGGAGGTTGTAGCCAGGTGGGGGTTGGTCTCTTCTCCCAGGCAACCAGCACCAGAACAAGATAACACAGTCTCAAGCTGTGCCAGGGGAAGTTTGGGCTGGAGGTGAGGAGAAAGCTCTTCACAGAAAGAGTGGGAATGGGAATGTGCTGCCCAAGGAGGTGGTGGAGTCACCATCCCTGGAGGTGTTCAAAAAAGGCTTGGATGTGGCACTTGGAGCCATGGTTTAGTTGTCAGGCGGTGTTAGGTATTAGGTAATAGGTTGGACTTGATGATCTCTGAGGTCTTTTCCAACCTGGTTGATTCTATGATTCTATGAAGCGAATTGCAAAGCTGCTTTCCTAGCCTTAACCTCAGCTGAAGATGGTTACACAGAATCACATAGAATCACCAAAGTTGGAAGAGACCTCAAAGATCATCAAGTCCAACCTGTCACCACAGATCCCCTGACTAAACCATGGCACCAAGTGCCACATCCAGTCCCCTCTTGAACACCTCCAGGAACGTTTACTCCACCACCTCCCTGGGCAGCACATTCTAATGGCTAACCACTCTCTCAGGGAAGAACTTTCTCCTCACCTCCAACCTAAACTTCCTCTGGTGCAGCAGCATTACCAATTTTATTTTGGCTGCAGAGAGCCTTCTTTACAAATGGTGAGGTGTTCAGGCAGAAAGAAGTAGGTGACATTTATGAGTGTCATCATGTGGTAAGGTGTGGAAAGATGAAATTGTACAGGACCAAAAAAAAACCCATCACCCAAACCACCCTTGGGTGAGTGGCTCCGGCTCCCTCTTCATTTGACAGCAGGCATCATGACCAGGAGGCAAGCTGGTTTCTGGAGATGAATTACCATTGGCAGCAGAGAGAGAGCAATGCCATGTTTCTGCACAGAAATGTTACAGGCAATGCCATCTGCAGAGCAAAGCTGACTGGCTCCTTCTTCCACAGCAGCAAATTTCCTGTGACTTGTGAGAAAAACTCATCCAAGTGGTGCAGACCTCCTTTCCCCTTCCCCCTTCAAAGCATCACTTAGTGAAGAACTGTGTTAAGAAATGTACACAAGGTAGTGTCTGGGGGAACTGCAGCCTGGGATCTCAGTCTACTCCAGTGTTGTCTTTCATTCATCCACTGTCATTGCAAGGAATATAAACTATTTGAAGAGCAGAAGAGAATCAGTAGGAATTCCACAGGTGACCTTTAGGAAGGTTTAAGAGAGGCCAAACAACATTTCATGTTGAGGGTGTCAGGGAGTGATAGGACTGGGGGGAATGGAACAAAACTAGAAATGGGGAGATTCAGATTGGATGTTAGGAAGAAGTTCTTTCCCATGAGAGTGGTGAGACTCTGGCACAGGTTGCCCAGAGAGGTGGTGGAAGCCTCCTGCCTGGAGGTTTTTGCAGCCAGGCTGGATGTGGCTGTGAGCAACCTGCTGTAGTCTGAGGTGTCCTTACCATGGCAGGAGGGTTGGAACTGGCTGCTCCTTGAGGTCCCTTCCAACCCTGACAATTCTGTGATTCTCTGGATTTTTTTTGTTTCCCACTGTCTGGAAAAAACAAACCACCAAAGGAGATGCACCAAATGTCGCTCATTTCCCTTTCTTTGTTCTTTTTGTGTGTTGCAGGAGACACATGAGATTGTGGCTATCAAGAAATTCAAAGACAGCGAAGGTAAGGTTTTTCTCCTGCATAATCTTTCATGTCAATAACTCCATTGTTCATACCTCTTCTCCAGTTAAAATAAGAAGCCTCATCTATCAAGACATGGTTTAAAAATTACCATGATTCATTAGCTCTGTGAATATTCCAGGCACTTGATCCTTCATACCTGCCAAGGGATTGCAGTATGCACTCCAAGGAGCTAACTACCTTCCTTTCTTGCTGCATCTATCTTCATGTGGCTGAGAATTCTGGTGCCATGCATGGTAGTAAGATGGAGACTGGATGTGAGCTCCAAATGTCTTGTAGTAGTGGCTTGCAGAGCCTTAGGCTTCACCACCCTCTGGGAGGGGATCTAAACATCAGGGGGACTTGAAGGGGTATATGGAGGAGGCTGAGACAAGTCGCTCAGTTTAGTGGTATGAAGAGGAGGAACTGGGCAGCTCTTGGGCATCCATGAGAGGATTGGAGGCAGCAGCTCTGCCCTCCCTTCGCCAGGCTCCACTGTCTGTGAGAAGCTTGCTCTTTTCTCTCTGGCATCAGCCCCTGTGTCCCCTCCAGCGTTGCTGGGTAGGGAGCAAAGCCAGCTCATGCAGAGCTTACTGCTGCTGGCAAAGCAGAAGCAGGACCCCTGGCAGCTGCTGCCAGTGCTTCACACACCTGATCTTCCCCTAGCCTCTGCTTAGTGGGGGACACTGGGTGCCTGTAACAGGCAAACCTAGAAATCAAACACAGCAGCAGCTGCCTACCTGGCATACAGCAGAACTTAACCCTGAGCCCTGCTGGCCTGGCACACACAGAAAGGGAGGCCAAGGATGGACTAACAAGAGAGGAATCATTCTGGTCTGAGGCACTGCAGCTATGGCTTGACATCTCCCAAGGCTTTAGCTGAAAGCTAACAGTGTGGTTTAGAGAGACAGCACTCACTTGACTCTATTTGTCTTTATTTGTGGGTTTATTTTATGTAGTTTTAATTTTATTTTATTTTTACAATGTTATTTTATTAGTATTTTATTTTAATTTCTATTTGATTTTTCCATTTTTATTTGATTTTTACTTTCTTTTGTATTTTTATTTGTATTTTACTTTGAATTTTTATTTAATTTAATTTTAATTTGTGTTTATTTAAAATGTTATTTTTATTTTTTCAGTTTAGTTTTTCCTTTCTTTTAGTTGTATTTTTATTTGTATTTTATTTTGAGATGTTATTTAATTTTATTTTAATTTGTGTTTATTTTAAATGTTTTCATTGTATTTTCATTTATTAAACTTTTTTGCTTTTATATTTTTATTTAAATTTTAAATTTTTTAAAATTTTATTTTAATTTGTATTTTATATTTCATGTTTATTTTGTTTTGTTTTCATTTTTTAAACTTTCTCTTATTTTTTACCTTTTAAATTTTTATTTTATTTTTAAATGTGTAATTTTATTTTAATGCTTTTTCTTTTAAATTTTAATTTTCATTTTATTTTATTTTCATTCTTTATTTTATTTTTATTTTGTATTTTTTACTTTTTTATTTTTATATTTTTTACTTTTTTATTTTATTTCTATTTAATAATTTTAGGTTTTTAAAAAATATTTTATTTGTCATTTTTTAATTTTAATTTTATTTTGCATTTTTACTTTACTTTGCATTTTTACTTTTCATTTTTACTTTATTTTGCATTTTTATTTTGCAATTTTACTTTATTTTGCATTTTTATTTTGCATTTTTATTTTATTTTGCATTTTTACTTTGCATTTTTACTTTATTTTGCATTTTTATTTTTCATTTTTACTTTATTTTGCATTTTTACTTTATTTTGCATTTTTATTTTGCATTTTTACTTTACTTTGCATTTTTACTTTACTTTGCATTTATTTTATTTTGCATTTTTACTTTACTTTGCATTTTTACTTTACTTTGCATTTATTTTATTTTGCATTTTTACTTTACTTTGCATTTTTACTTTACTTTGCATTTTTACTTTGCCTTTTTACTTTACTTTGACTTTTTACTTTACTTTGCCTTTTTACTTTATTTTGCATTTTTATTTTTATTTTAATTTTCATTTTATTTTTAATTTTTAACCTTTTTTTTTACATTTTATTTTATTTTAGTGTAGCAAACATTTCAATTGTTTGGGAATTTTTTTGTCCCAGGATTGCTAGTGGCCCTGGAGGAATGATTGGTTATGAGATCTCTCATATTCAGAGTCAGAGAGACCCAGCAAAGTCTAATCTGTGTCTGTTGTGCTGTGCAATGCAAACTCTTTGCTTTCCAGCTGGTTTTTGCCAGGCAGTTGGGTGGTTTTCATGATTTATTTATTTTTTAGCTCTGCAATTCAGAAGTATGTTTAAAATCTCTATTAAAGAATCCAAGAGATAATTTATTTGTGGTGCTCATCTTGACTGGGTCATGAAAGTACTTCAGAGAGATGAGTGCAGGAAGGGTCAGTGGGAGCGGTGCAATTCTAGGGGCACTTCAAAAGCTTCCTGAAAAGGCAGAGTTTGGAATTGTCTTGTACACAGAGGAGTGAGAAAGGGCATCAGACCTACTAAGCTTGGTGGAACTCTGTTATTATTGCTACCTGTAAGGGGCTTAGAGATTAAACAGCCAGAGATAGAGAGAGGTGATTCTGCCTCTCTGCTCTGGGGAGGCCTCACCTGGAGTACTGCATCCAGCTCTGGAACCCTCAGCACAGGAAGAACATGGACCTGATGGAGAGGTCCAGAGGAGGGAAACAGAAATGATTAGGGGGTTTGAGCACCTCTGCTGTGAGAACAGGCTGAGGGAGTCGAGGGTGTTCAGCCTGGAAAAGAGAAGGCTCCAGGCAGAACTCAGAGCAGCTTTCCAGTACCCAAAGGGGGCTAACAGGAAGGCTGCAGAGGGACCGTTGCCAAAGGCCTGCAGGGACAGGACCAGGGGCAGTGGTTTGAAATGAGAGGAGAGCAGATGTAGACTGGATGTGAGGAACAAGTTCTGCACCATGAGGGTGCTGAAACACTGCAACAGGTTGCCCTGGGAAGTGGTTGAAGCCCCCATCCCTGGAGATTTTCAAGGTGAGGCTAGAGAAGGCTGTGAGCAAGCTGCTGTAATAATGGAAGATGTCCCTGCTGAGTGCAGGGGGGTTGGACTGGGTGACCTTTGGAGGTCCCTTCCAACCCATCCCATTCTATGATTCTATTCAGCACAAATCCTAACCAATGAATCTTAGCAGTAAGTCCCAAACAGGATTATTACATTAGCCTGCACAAAACAACAACAACAAAAATGAAAACAAGCAATGCAACATTGCCATTAGCTGTGGCTTTCCAAGAGCAGGAAATAATATCAGTTTACAGGACTGATGACTGCCTTTCAGAGTTGCAGCAAGTTGTTTACAAGTTCCTGGAAAGATGACAGAAGTTCTTTTGATGAATTTGATTCAGCCCATTTCACATCTGTCTCATTAATATGGGAGTTCATTAGAAGGCTGAATGTGCTGTAATTGTTTGTATTGCCATTTTTGTGGCGCTGAATGTTTTCTGCTGTTGTTTGCCATGTGCAGGCTAAATGTGCTGGGAAGAGCCTGCCTAGCTCTGGGGTGGAAAATGAAATTATTTCGATTGCTCTAAATTATACATTTTTTTTTCACTCCAAACATTGGTGATGATAGTGTTTTGCTTTCCTCTTCCCTCCTGCTATACTTCAGTTTCTCTTTTATTTATTTCTTGGTTTTTGGTTTTTTTTCCCCTCTCTTCTGGTTGTGGTGATCTGGAGGAGGGGATTGAGTCCATCGACAGTAAATTTGCAGATGACACCAAGTTAGGAGCAAGTGTTGATCTGTTGGAGGGGAGGAGGGCCCTGCAGAGCGCTCTCGACAAGCTGGACAGATGGGCAGAGGCCAATGGGATGAGATTTGATAAGGCTAAGTGCAGGGTTCTACACACTGGCCGCAGCAACCCCATGCAGTGCTGCAGGCTGGGGTCAGAGTGGCTGGAGAGCAGCCAGGCAGAAAGGGACCTGGGGGTGCTGGTTGATAGTAGGCTGAACATGAGGCAGCAGTGTGCTCAGGTGGCCAAGAAGGCCTATGGCATCCTGGCCTGCATCAGGAAGAGTGTGGCCAGCAGGAGCAGGGAAGTCATTGTGCCCTGTGCTCAGCACTGGTTAGGCCACACCTTGAGTCCTGTGTCCAGTTCTGGGCCCGATAATTTAAGAAGAATATTGAGACTCTTGAACGTGTCCAGAGAAGGGCAACAAAGCTGTGGAGGGTTCTAGAGCACAGCCCTGTGAGGAGAGGCTGAGGGAGCTGGGGCTGTTTAGCTTGGAGAAGAGGAGGCTCAAGGGGAGACTTCATTGCTGTCTACAACTCCCTGAAGGGAGGTCGTAGCCAGGTGGGGGTCAGTCTGTTCTCCCAGGCAATCAGCAACAGAACGAGGGGACACAGTCTCAAGCTGTACCAGGGGAGGTTCAGGCAGGATGTTAGGAAGAAATTCTTCACAGAGAGAGAGATGGGCCATTGGAATGTGCTGCCCAGGGAGGTGGTGGAGTCGCCATCCCTGGAGATCTTCAAGAAAAGCCTGGATGAGGCACTTATTGCCATGGTCTGATTGATTAGATAGGACTGGCTGATAGGTTGGACTGGATGATCTTGGAGGTCTCTTCCAACCTGGCTGATTCTATGACCTACATTTGCACAACCTGTGCCATGCTCTCTCCTCTGCAAATCTCTTGCCTTTTGCTTGATCAGAAAAAGGATTTCCCTGAGCTGTTTCTTCTTTTTCTGTCTGACTTATTTTGTGGTACCTGAGCTGCAGATTGGGATTTAGCTTTGAATTTATGCAGTCCTGGCCCATTTAATATCTACAACTACCTGAAAGGGTGTTGTAGCCAGGTGGGGGTTGGTCTCTTCTCCCAGGCAACCAGCGCCAGAACAAGAGGAAACAGTGTCAAGCTGCACCAGAGGAGGTTTAGGCTGGATGTTAGGAGGAAACTCTTCCCAGCAAGAGAGATTGGCCATTGGAATGTGCTGCCCAGAGAGGTGGTGGAGTCACCATCCCTGGAGGTGTTTAAAAAGAGACTGGATGAGGCACTTGGTGCCATGGTTTAGTTGATTAGATGGTGTTGGGTGATAAGTTGGACTTGATGATCTCTGAGGTCTTTTCCATCCTGGTTAATTCTGTGTTTTGTATCTCTCTGTTGTGCATGAGAGGTCTAAGAGATTAAGAGCCCTTCATGTGCATGGGAACAAATGCATTTCACTTTGCTAACTGAAAAGACGAAACCTGGCATTGTATTGGTAGCATCCTTTAGAACCTTTGGGGGCCCTTGGTGATGAGAATGTGCATTAACACTCTCCCAAAACACTCCTCCTTCCTTCAACGGTGTCCAGGCAACTAAACTGTCAAAACAACACTTAGACTTCTCAGGTTTTTTTCTGAGGATTTTCCTCAGGTTCAGACTGAAGGCTTTGCTAGATTGATCCTTGCCCTGCTGCCCTCTGTGGCTGCTACCCTGCTCCTCCTCGCTGAATTGCCGTTGAAAGCCTCGAGGAGAAACTTCCTGCGCTTAAAAAGCCGTGCTTAAAATTTATTCTGGCTTTTGGGGGAATCAAATGAAAGCATTTTAGAATCAAAGAGGTTTCCTTGACGTCGTTCAAAACGTGAGCTTTTGCATTCCTGTGGTTTTCCTGAGGGCTTGTTAACCTTGCCAGTGCTTGTGGGGTGGAGGATGAGTCTGTGCATGCACGTTTGGTGGAAGCTCATTAGTGCTCTTCATAATGAAAAAAAGATACAAACACACATGAGTTGTTTCTTAGGTCTTTTTCTGCCACTGAAAACCTAGGTGGTGGTGTTGGGAAGCCTGTGTTGGTTGCATAGTGGTAGCACAGTCACCGCTTAACCACTCTTCCAGTGCGGAAGCATCCAGGCAGCAGAGAGAGCCCACACTGGAAAAGAAACCTTTGGCTCTGCAATATCTGGAACATGATAATTTAAGCAGGGGTTCAAAAGAACGATTTCTAACACTTGTTCCTTGGGGGTGTTGGGTGTCTTGTTTTCCTTTTTAATCTGTTTTGCTCTGTCACTTCTGCTTTGCACTGTAGAAAATGAAGAAGTCAAAGAAACCACTCTTCGAGAGCTTAAAATGCTTCGCACTTTGAAACAGGAGAACATAGTGGAGCTGAAGGAAGCCTTCAGAAGAAGAGGAAAATTGTACTTAGTTTTTGAATATGTGGAAAAAGTGAGTTGAGTTTGTACTATTTTTGGCACAGTTTAATCATCAGCTTATTGGGAAAGTCTTTGAAGTGCTCAAATCTGTAAAGAGGAACAGCAGAAACTTGGATGCAATCTGAAGTTGTGGTTAAATATTTACTGTGGGAGGGCAGCACTGCTTCCTTTACTGATGGTCTTGCTTCAGGTATTTGAAAAAAACCCTAACTTCTTCAATGTAAGGAGTTCTTCCTCTGGGAGAAAGGGGGTGCTGGTGGACAGAAGGATGTCCATGAGCCAGCAATGTGCTCTTGTGGCCAAGAAGGCCATGGGCATCCTGGGGTGGATTAGAAGGGCTGTTGTTAGAAGGTGGAGAGAAGTTCTTCAGCTCCTCTACCCTGGTGAGTCCACATCTGGAATATTGTGTCCAATTCTGGGCTGCTCAGGTCAAGAAGGACCTCGGGGAAATGCTTTAGAGTGTCCAGCACAAAGCTGCTGCAGGCAATGGAACATCTCCCTGTGAGGCCAGGCTGAGGGAGCTGGGGCTTGGAGCAGAGGAACCTGAGGTCTGCCCTCATAGTTAGGGATAAAGATGTGTGCCAGGCTCTGCTCAGGGATGTCCAAGGACAGCACAAGAGGCACTGGGTGCCAGCTGGAGCAGAGCAGGTGCCACAGGAACATAAAGAGAAACTTTTTGCCTGTGAGGGTGGCAGAGGGCTGGAGCAGGCTGCCCAGAGAGGTTGTGGAGTCTCCTTCTCTGGAGCCATTGCAAAGCCAGCCAGAAGTGTTCCTGTGTGAGCTGCCCTGGGTGCTCCTGCTCTGGCAGGGGGCTTGGCCTGGATGCTCTCTGTAGGTCCCTTCCAACCCCTCACATTCTGTTATTCTACGCTGTTAAAAAAAACTTGTGTTCCAGTTGTGTAGACTGGAATACCCACCATCTGAAACAAAAATTCCCTCCATACTCTAGAGACTAGTGCAATGGATCATGATGTAGTCAAGATCATAGGCTTGTGACCTTGAAATCTGTTTCAACTTTCTCCATCCTTCCCTGTTAAAAATAGGATTTGTTTGTATATTTCTGTAACAAGGCCACTATCAATAGTTGCTTAGAGGGATTTGGCAGAGATCACTGTCATTAGCTCCAATCCTGACCTCATTTGAAACCATTCCAAAATTTCCTTAGATTACCCTACTACTGCCAAGCATCCTGGGCTGTTTCCAGGGGGAAACCTGGAGCACATTAGTTTTGCATTATTTTTCAGCCTTTGTGATGCAGGTAGGCCTTCCCTCTGAATGCTAAACCACTCAGCATTTCTTGATGGAAGTATTTCAGGTACACACTGTGAAAAATAAACACAAGCTTAAAGATCTGTATCTCTGGAGATTTCAAGAGATATTGCTCCCTTGACTTGAGTTTTCCTTTCTTATCCTGCCAATGTGATGTTGCAGTCTAGCTGAGTGCTAGAGCTCTTCAGTCAGTTCTCTCTTCTGTGAAGATTTCTCACCCTAAATCATAGAATCACAGAATCATAGAATGGTTTGGGTTGGAAGGGACCTTTAAAGGTCATCCAGCACAACACCCCTGCACTCAGCAGGGACATCCTCCACTAGATCAGGTTGCTCAGAGCCTTGTCCAGCTTCACCTTGAGTATCTCCAGGCATGGGGCCTCAACTCCTTCCCTGGGCAACCTGTTCCAGTGTTCCATAGTGCAGAAACTGTTCCCAACATCCAATCTAATTTTGCTCTTCTCTCATTTCAAACCATTGCCCCTGGTCCTGTCCCTACAGGGAGGAGTGGAAGGAATTAAAAAAAAAGTGATATAGTAGGCAATTTTTTTTCTTTAACTGCTGCTGAACACCTTGTGTCCTTTAGGGAACCTTAGATCTCAAAGCCAGATTACTTACATTGACATGTAGTCTAATCTCCTTTATTCATCATCCCCTTAGTTAATGTCTTCAGCTAGGATTATATGTGGCTGTGTTGACGCTCCTATTTTGGTTCATCTTTGTAACACTAACTTCTTGACTTACTTACCCAGATCCACAGGCTTGGGTGTGGATGAGAGTGCAGCTAAAATCAGTGTGATTCCTTCACAGAAAATACCTTTTCTCAGCTCTGAAATGTGTTTCTAAGGGAACTGAGAGCAATTATTCAGAGATGTCTGTAGAATCATAGAATGGCTTAGGTTAGAAGGGGCCTCAACGATCCTCTAGTTCCAACCTCCCTACCATGCCCAGGGACACCTCTCAGCTCCATTCAGCTGCTCAAGGCCTCATCCAACCTGGCATTCAACGCCCCCAGGCAGGAGGCAGCCACAGCCTTCCTGGGCAGCCTGTTCCAGAGTTTAACCACCCTCACACTGAAGAACTCCTTCCTCAGCTCCACTCTAACCCTGCTCTGCCTTAGCTCCAAACCATTCCCCCTTGGCCTGTCTCCAGACCCCCTCAGCAAAAGTCTCTCTGCAGCCTTCCTGCAGGATCCCTTCAGCTCCTGGCAGGCAGCTCTGAGGTGCCCCTGGAGCCTTCTCTTCTGCAGGCTGAACACCCCCAGCTCCCTCAGCCTGTCCTTGTAGCAGAGCTGCTCCAGCCCTTGGATCATCTTTATGGCCCTCTTCTGGACCCACTCCAACAGTTCCTACTTCCAAATATTATCAAAGTTTTCTCTCTGTTTGTATTCATTAGAAGTCTCACAAGAGAAATCTGAACAATTGTATTGTACAGCTAAAGAAAATGTTTGTCTAAGACAAGGTAAATTTATTTTAAATGAAAACTCTCCAGATGCTCGAATCTGTCATGAAATGAGTTGTGTAAGCCTTCTCCCTCTTCAAGTGGGCTGCTGCTGCCCATTCTTCATTCAGCTTTCAGAGCACAAACTCCATTGTGCTTCTAATCACAGGAAAGTGGAGACATTTGCTAAGATAATGGGAATCTAAGTGTCCTTTGTCAAAGAGGAAATTTTGTACTGCAAACAATCCATTTATTTTCTTCCCTAGGTATATAATTAAAACAGTTCACATGGCCAGAGTTACTGTAGTGCACATATGTCTAAGACTAATGTAGATGGTGTATAGGTATAGGGTACTCCCCAGGTTAGCATTTGTGCCCCTGTGAGGCATTTTTATGTCTGTGACAACATCTGTACTAACAGGCTGCTGTTGCTGTAACTGTATATGGTATGGGGACTTGAACATTGCTATGAAGAGAGACTGAGAGCCCTGGGGCTGTTTAGTCTGGAGAAGGGAAGGCTGAGAGGGGATCTGATCAATGTTTATCAGTATCAGAGAGGTGGGTGTCAAGTGAAGGGGGCCAAGGTCTTTTTGGTGTTGCACAGTAATAAGACAGGGAACAATGGAGACAAACTTGAACAGAGAAGGTTTGAGCTCAACATGAGGAGAAACTTCTTGACAGTGAGGGTGACATCCTTAGAGCAGGCTGCCCAGAGAGGTTGTGGAGTCTCCTTCTCTGGAGATTTCCAAACCCACCTGGATGTGTTCCTGTGTGACCTGCTGTAGGTGATCCTGCTCTGGCAGGGGGTTTGGACTGGATGACTTCTGGAGGTCCCTTCCAACCCCTTAACATTCTGTGATTCTGTGATATCCTTATGGCTAGAATATACTCCGTGGATGTTGGAGCTACTGACTCAGTGGCCTAAGTATGTTGTTTGAGAACGCTGAAAGCATGTTCTCTTCTAGAAACTACAGGAGAACTCTCTGAAATGTGATGTCTCTTAACCTTGTAGAATATGCTGGAGTTGCTAGAAGAGATGCCAAATGGAGTTCCACCAGAAAAAGTGAAGAGCTACATCTACCAGCTCATTAAAGCAATTCACTGGTGCCATAAGAATGATATTGTGCACAGAGGTGAGTGTCTGCAAAATAAGCCCTGGGTAGGGCTTTGCATTCTGAAGGAAGAGGATGTGCTGGCTTGCACTTAAAATAAATATAAGACCTTGCTTTATATCAACAGGGGTGGGAGGGGGGAAACCCCTGTCAATTTGGCAGGGTTTTAATCCTGCTGCATGACTTCAGATCTCTTTTAACGTGAATTCATCTGCAGTCCACTGGCTCTGGGGTGTGATGTAAAGACTGCATGATATGCACAGCAGAGTGAAATGCAATACAGGGAAAGGTTTTAACATCCCATGGAACTCAGGCACTACACTTTCGAATCTGCTGAGGCTGCATCTGGAACGCTGGGGCCAGTTCTGGGCCCTTCAGTTCAAAAATAAAAGTAAAATATAAGTAAAATGTTAAAAATAAAATGATAATAAAAATAAGGTAAAAGAAAGCTAACATTTTAAAAATGAAATTAAAATAAGATACAAGGAAAATAACATGTTAAAAGCAAAATGAAAATGGAAATCAGATAAAAGGAAAATAACATTTTAAAAGCAAAAATTAAAGCAAAATAGGATTTTAAAAATGAAATGCAAATGAAAATCAAAGTAAAATGATATGTTGAAAGTAAAATTACAGTATCACAGTATCACCAAGGTTGGAAGAGACCTCCAAGACCATCGAGTCCAACCTGTCACCACAGACCTCATGACTAAACCATGGCACCAAGTGCCACGTCCAATCCTCTCTTCAACACTTCCAGGGATGGTGACTCCACCACCTCCCTGGGCAGCACATTCCAATGGCTAACAACTCTCTCTGGGAAGAACTTTCTCCTCACCTCAAGGCTAAACTTCCCCTGGTGCAGCTTGAGACTGTATCCTCTTGTTCTGGTGCTGGTTGCCTGGGAGAAGAGACCAACCCCCTCCTGGCTACAGCCTCCCTTCAGGTAGCTGTAGATGGCAATGAGGTCTCCCCTGAGCCTCCTCTTCTCCAGTCTACACAATCCCAGCTCCCTTAGCCTCTCCTCCTAGCGCTGTGCTCAAGGCCTCTCCCCAACTTTGTTGCCCTTCTCTGGACACGTTCAAGAGTCTCAATATTCTTCTTAAATTATCGGGCCCAGAACTGGACACCGGACTCAAGGTGTGGCCTAAGCAGTGCTGAGTACAGGGCCAGAATGACTTCCCTGCTCCTGCTGGCCACACTCTTCCTGATGCAGGCCTGGATGCCCTTGGCCTTCTTGGCCACCTGAGCACACTGCTGGCTCATGTTCAGCCTACTCTCAACCAGTACCCCCAGGTCCCTTTCTGCCTGGCTGCTCTCCAGCCACTCTGTCCCCAGCCTGTAGCTCTGCATGGGGTTGTTGTGGCCTAAGTGCAGCACCCAGCACTTGGACTTGTTGAATGTCATCATGTTGGACTCTGCCCATCTGTCCAGCCGGTTATCCTATCCTATTCCTAGCCTATTCCTATCCTATCCTATCCTATCCTATCCTATCCTATCCTATCCTATCCTATTCCTATCCTATCCTATCCTATCCTATCCTATCCTATCCTATCCTATCCTATTCCTATCCTATTCCTATTCTATTCTCATATATGTATTATCTTATATAAATATATTTATTTTTATTTAAACACTGTTTGTATTTTTATCTAATTTACATTGAATACCAATCAAGCAGCAGAAGAGTCTGAAACTATTTGTCAAAGTACAGTTTGATAAAGGTCCCAGCTCTGGATGCCACAGTATCAATTTCAAAGCAGATTTAAAAATAGACAACCCTTTTTTTATCCAAAGCAGTGCTGAGAAGCAATGAAGAAAATCCTTGCTCCAAGCATTGAGCACTACACACTTCACATCTGCTTGCTTCCCTAGGCAACTAAATGTCACTTCCTTGTATCATTTTGCAACATCCCAGTACTCTGCACAGTCACTTGGTGGCCAGGAAAAATCTTTATGCATCTTTTGTCACTCCATATTTTGCTTTCAAAGACTCCCAAGTGGCAGAAAATGAGTTCTGGGTGTTCACAACCTGAGCTGCTGGAAGGTTCTTTCAGCAGGCGCTGTGGGAATGCTTCGTTTCTGCTGGGGTGAATCATCTGCACCTACAGAAGGAAACCTGAGCTGCTGACATTTTAGACATTTTACCAGTAAACACAAAAAGAATTGCTATATTTGATATTTTTTAATATTTTATGGTTTTTTCCTATTTTAAATATATCTTTTATATACCAATGTATTCAATATATTGCTATTGAAGATATATCTATAGTTCAGTGTGTCCTATATATTTATGTCTGTATATCCCAGCATTACACAGAATCAACCAGGTTGGAAGAGACCTCCAAGGTCATATTTATATGCTTGCATTTTAACATCAGCACATTCAATGTACATCAATATATTTTCAACCTGGATCACTGTATATCAATATATTGATCTATTTGTTTATTTATAGATGGACAGATGAGTGGAGTCCAATGGGATGGCATTTAACAAGTCCAAGTGCCAGGTGCTGCACTTTGGCCACAGCAACTCCATGCAGTGCTACAGGCTGGGGTCAGAGTGGCTGGAGAGCTGCCAAATAGAGAGGGACCTGGGGGTGCTGATTGACAGCTGCCTAAACATGAGCCAGCAGTGTGCCCAGGTGGCCAAGAAGGCCAATGGCATCCTGTCCTGGATCAGGAAGAGTGTGGCCAGCAGGAGCAGGGAAGTCATAGTGCCCCTGTACTCTGCATTGGTTAGGCCACACCTTGAGTTCTGTGTCCAGTTCTGGGCCCGATAATTTAAGAAGGACATTGAGACTCTTGAGCGTGTCCAGAGAAGGGCAACAAGGCTGGGGAGAGGCCTTGAGCACACAGCCCTGTAAGGAGAGGCTGAGGGAGCTGGGATTGTTTAGCCTGGAGAAGAGGAGGCTCAGGGGAGACCTCATTGCTCTCTACAACTATCTGAAAGGTAGTTGTGGCCAGGAGGGGGTTGGTCTCTTCTCCCAGGCAACCAGAACAAGAGGACACAGTCTCAAGCTGCGCCAGGGGAAGTTTAGGCTTGAGGTGAGGAGAAAGTTCCTCACCAAGAGAGTCATTAGTCATGGGAATGTGGTGCCCAGGGAGGTGGTGGAGTCACCGTCCCTGGAGGTGTTCAAGAGGAGATTGGACATGGCACTTGATGCTGTGGTTTAGTCATGGGGTCTGTAGTGACAGGTTGGACTGAATGATCCTTGAGGTCTCTTCCAACCTTTGTGATACTGTGGTTTATATTTCACCATTTCTATATATCAAAATATTAAATGCATATTGATCTGTTCAATCTGTATCACTATATTGATCTGTTTGGATATTCATAGATTCATTTTAAAACACTTTCATATATCAGTGCAGTCAATATCTACTGATGTACTCAAACTATATCAATGTCTTGATTTATTGGTATATTTAGAGATATATTTTTAAAACATATATCAATATATTCAGTATGTACTGAGATATTCAAACTATATCAATCTATTGATCTACTTGTATATTTATAGATATATTTTAAAGCATATCAATGTATTCAATATCTACTGATACCTTCAATCTATATCAATATATTCAACACCTTGATACATTTGTATACTTACATATTTATATTTTACCAGTTTTATGTATCAATATATTCAATATCTATTGAGATTTATTTTCAAACATCAATATATTCAGTATCTACTGATATATTCAAACTATATCAATATATTGATCTATTTGTATATCTCTATATTTTACCAGTTTTATGTATCAATAGATTCAGCATCTATTGAGATATATTTGAAAACATATATCAATATATTCAATATCTACTGATATATTCAGACTCTATCAATATATTGATCTATTTGTATATTTATTTATATTTTAACAGTTTTATGTATCAATATATTCAACCTCTATTGAGATATTCAATCTGCATCCATCTATAGCAATATATGTTTGTTTATTGATCTATTTGTTTTATCATTTTTACATATCAGTGTATTCAATATATATTGAGATGTCAATCTATATCCATCTATATAAATATATGAATATATTTGTATATATATTCCTATTTTAACGTTTCTACACATCCATATATTCAATACCTATTGAAATGTTCAATACCTATTGACATGTTCAATACCTATTGATATATTCAATGTATATCACTACATATCAATGTGTTGACCTGTTGGTTTATTTATCTCTTTCTTTTTTAACACATCTGAGTTCTACATTAACAAAAAGAGAAGTTAACAGGAATTTTTTGTGGTTTTTCTTCTCTCTCACTCTGTTCCTGCAGACATCAAGCCAGAGAATCTCTTAATAAGCCACAATGATGTTCTGAAGCTATGTGACTTTGGTAAGTTCAGTAGACAGACAACCTGCTTCTTGGAATTTTAAAAGCAAACCTCCTGCAGTGGGTTTTTTGCCTTGCTCATTGAACAGTTCTGCAGTGTGTGCTGGTTAAAACCTTCCTCTTCAGGTTTGTGGCTAGCACTGGGATTGGAAAGCTCTCTGTGCTTAAAGTGCATACCCTGTGAAAGAGCTGTGTGAGCATGCAGGTAGAAATGCTGCAGAGCTGGCCAAAGAGCAACCTCGTGAGGTTCAACCAGGAAAAGTGCAGAGTCCTGCACCTGGGAAGAAAGAACAAACTGCAGCAGTACAGGTTGGGAGGGGATCTGCTGGAGAGCAGCCCCAAGGAGAAGGACGTGGGAGTGCTGGTGGGCATCAAGTTCTGCATGGGACAGCAATGTGCCCTGGGGGTCAAGAAGGCCAATGGGGTCCTGAGGGGCATTCATAGGAATGTGTCCAGCAGATCCAGGAAGGTTCTCCTCCCACTGTGTTCTGCCCTGCTGAGACCTCCCCTGGAATATTGCATCCGGTTCTGGGCTTCCCAGTTCAAGAGGGACATGTGTCATGTGTCCACATATGATTTTCATAGAATCATTCAGGTTGGAAAAGACCCTTGAGATCATCAGGTCCAACCATTCACCCTACTCCACCGAGAGTTCACCACTAAACCATATCTCTGAGCACCACATTTAAACACCCTTTGAACATCTCCAGGGATGGTGACTCCACCACGTCCCTGAGCAGCTTGTTCAAATCCCTGACCACTCTCGCAGTGACAAAACTTTTCCTAATGTCTAGCCCAAGGTTGGCCTTCCAGTATCTTAAGGGGGCCTACAAGAAAGCTGGGGAGGGACTTTTGAGGGTGTCAGAGGACTGGGAGGGTGGGGAAAAAAATAGAGATTGGATGTTAGGAAGAAGACCTTCCCCATGAGGGTGGTGAGAGACTGGCAGAGGTTGCCCAGGGAGGTGGTGGAAGCCTCATCCCTGGAGGCTTTTGCAGCCAGGCTGGATGTGACTATGAGCAACCTGCTGTAGTGTGAGGTGTCCCTGGCCATGGCAGGGGGGTTGGAACTGGATGATCCTTGAGCTCCCTTCCAACCCTGACAACTCTATGATTCTATGATTAATGATTGCATGGATGGAGGTTAGAGTCAGGGTTGTAGGTGTGATATCAAATCTGATGTTGATGGCATATCAATACCTCTTTAATGTCAGCTTTAAGGCTTCAAAGAAGCAGCACCCAAGCACAAAGCAAACTTTGCCCACAGGAGTAATCCCCACAGGACAGCAGAGCAGAGTGTGCACTGTGCCAGCAATCTGCATTTTGATTTTTTCATTGCTACCTAGACACAGAATAAAACATTGTTCCCTATAAACAGCTTAGATGTTGGCTTGGCAAAGAAAACCCAATTCCATAGTGCTACCCAAGGGCACTTTTGAGTGAGAGCAGTTAGAAATCTGTCATTCCAAACCTCTGCAATTTTGACTGAGGAGAATAACTGCTGGGGAAAAAGAAAAAGATTGAAATAGTTTCACAGGACACAAAGAAGTTGTTTGTCATTTGCAGTGCAGCTTGTTTCTTTTAATCCTAAAGGCATTTTTGCTTAAGCATTCAGAAGCAATAACTGTTCTAGGAAAAGCCCTAGAAGAGTTTGGTCCATAGGAATTCTTTGAATTAAGGGCAATTTGTTCTGTAGTGTCAGGCGCTGCACAGCTCTGACAGAGCACCAGGGTACTGCTGCACTCTGCCCTAGGTGTCTTTGCCTTTTGTGATGCCCACAGGCCTCCTGTCTACCCTCTCCTGGCACTTCTGTGCCCAGGTTGCCCTGACAGCCTTGCCTAGAGCCCTGAGCTGGTGGGGCAGGTGTTTTTTCCCGTACCCTACACTTATTTTTCAGTGCCTTGCCCACCTGCAAAGCAAACCTTACTGGGGTTGGCAGGGCCAGGGTTCTTCTGGGGAGGTGAGGCTGGTGCAGCATACACTTTTCTCCCTCTCCACCCCTTCAGTCCTTGCACTATCTGAGTGGGTAGAGGACCCAGTCACTGCCTTGCACAGAGCTTAGCAACCCATCAGTGGGCACTGCTTGCTTCTGGTTAGTGTGTGCTAAGGGCACACCTCAGAGCTCATCTCCTCCAACCTCCCCACCATGGGCAGGGACACCTCAAGTAGACTCAGCTGCTCAAGGCTTCATCCAGCCTGGCCTTGAACACCCTCAGGAGGGAGGTAGCCATAGCCTCCCTGGGCAACCTTTTCCAGTCTCACCACCCTGACACTGAAGAACTTGGGGAGAACTTTGGGGAGCAGGGTGGCTCAGCTTGGTAGTGCATCAGACCCTTAATGGGAAGGTCGTGAGTTCAAGCCTGCAGTGGGCAGTAGTGTCCTCCCTACTGTAGTCCTGTGGTCTGTGGTGACAGGTTGGACTCGATGATCTTTGAGGTCCCTTCCAACTTTAGGAATACTGAACTTCTTCCTCAGTTCCTCAGCTCCTGCCTAAACCTGCTCTGCCTCAGCTCCAAACCATTCTCCCTTGTTCTGTCTCTAGACACGCTCAGGAGAAGTCTCTCCGCAGCCTTCCTGCAGGATCCCTTCAGGTCCTGGCAGGCAGCTCTGAGGTCCCCCTGGAGTCTTCTCTTCTCCAGATTGAACACTCCCACCTCCCTCAGTCTGTCCTTACAGCAGAGCTGCTCCAGCCCTTGGATCATCTTTGATGATTTGATGTTTGCTCTCTGCCTGCCTTTCCTTAATCCCTGTTTTGGCACACAGGTGCTTGTCACCTAGAGCATCACATTCCTCATGTGACAACAGATGCAAAGCAAAGGTCTGGGAGTCCATCCTAAAGCAGGTATTGAAGTAATTGGATGTTTCCAAACAGCCCAGCAGACAAAGCAGTCTGAAGAGGGAAGTTGAGAGGTTTTTAATAACCCAGTTCTTGGGCTGTGTTCTGTACACATCGTGCTAGTTAAAAATGAGCTCGAATCTGGTGCTTGCCTGGACACATGTTGTGTGGGCGGCATTTCTGCCAACAGAAGTGGAGAAAGGGAACAGGACCAAACTCCAATTACAGCAGATGCCTCTTTCTGTTGGAAATAGGCTTTCTGACTAGAGCCTTTGCTGTTTCAACACCAGGTCTTCAAAAAGCACTTGTTTTTAACAGTCTCTTAATCTCTGTGTAATGCATAAGGATAGAAATGGTGAAACACAGGACGGGAAAAGACCTCCAGAAATTCTGTAGTTCTTTCACCTACTCAAAGAAAGGATTAATCCTATCTGTGTCATCCTTGACAGGTGTTTGCTTAGCTTATTCTGAAAATTCTGGATAGTGGAGGCTCCCTGGTGCTCCTAGGGCCTCCATTAAAGTGCTTACATGTAATTAGTGCTAGAATGGTTTACTTTGCCTGTGGAAGCAATGAATTGTTAGGGTTGGAAGGGACCTCAAGGATCATCCAGTTCCAACCCCCCTGCCATGAGGGGTTTGCCTTTCCATTGCTTGCTTAACTCCAAGCACATTTAGGATTTCTCTGGAGTTTACAAGTGCTAACAGAGCAATATTTCCAATTAGAAAGGATAACCTCCTCTCATCAAGAAAGAAAAGATTGACTTTTATTCTCTCTCCCACTCACTGAGTAAGATGGGACTCCAGAGAATCATGGAATTATCAGGGTTGGAAGGGAGCTCAAGGATCATCAAGTTCCAACCCCCCTGCCATGGCTAGGGACACCTCACACTACAGCAGGTTGCTCACAGCCACATCCAGCCTGGCCTTAGAAATCTCCAGGAATGAGGCTTCCACCACCTCCCTGGGCAACCTGTGCCAGTGTCTCACCACCCTCATGGGGAAGAATTTCACCATGAGGTCTACCTTCAGCTTACTTGTTTCCCTAGCAGAAATTGTCAGCCTTCTTTTTCCCTTACACCTTTTTTTTTTTCCCTTGACATCTCTCCCACCATCTTCTGAGTTGTTTAAAGTCCTTGCTTGAAATTCTTTATTCTGCATCAGGATTGATTTCCAAACTCTGTTGCACCTTCATCTTCTCACCTATTGCTTCTCACTGCTTAGAGTTTGGTTTAATCTTCTCCCTAGCAACCTGCCCTGATTTTTGTGTCAAAAAAAGTTCTTCCCAATACTTCAGCACAATGTGGAGGAAGAAATAATCAGCTGACTCTTCCATGACCAAAAATACCCCCAAGTAATTGTGCCCCTAGAGAAAGGGATTCTGCTTTCTGCTGGACATGAGCAGACAGTGTGCACTTCCAGCCCAGAAGGGCAGTGGCAGCCTGGGCTGCATTGAAACATGAGTGGCCAGCAGATCGAGGGTCAAGAGAGGGCATTCTGCCCCTCTGCTCTGGGGAGACCTCACCTGCAGTGCTGTGTCCAGCTCTGGAGCCCTCAACACAAGAAAGACATGGACCTGATGGAGCAGGTCCAGAAGAGGCCAGGAAGATGATCGGGTAGGTGGAGCACCTCTGCTGTGAGGACAGGCTGAGGGAGCTGGGGGTGTTCAGCCTGGAGATGAGAAGCCTCCACAGGGACCTTATAGCAGCCTGCCAGTACCTGAAGGGGGCTACAAGAAGGATGGAGAGAAACTGTTTATGAAGGCCTGCAGTGACAGTGAGGGGCGATGGTTTCAGACTAGAGAACTAGAGCTTTCTCTTCTCCAGGCTGAACACCCCAGCTCCCTTAGTCTGTCCTCACAGCAGAGTTGCTCCAACCCTTGGATCATCCACTCCAGCAGCTCTGTGTCCTTCTGCTGGGGACACCAGAGCTGGAGGCAGGATTGGAGGTGAGGTCTGAGCAGAGTAGGTTCCAGGGGCAGAATCCCCTCTCCTGCCCTGCTGCCCACACTCCTCTGGCTGCAGCCCAGCCCACAGCTGCCTGGTGGGCTGCATGAGGGCACTGCTGGCTCCTGGGGAGCTGCTCAGCACCCAACACCCCCAAGTCTCTTTCTTCAGAGCTCTTCTTAACCCACTCTGCACCCAGCCTGGGATTTGTGCCTGGGATTGGCTCAACCAAGATGCAGGACCTTGCACTATGACTTGTTGCACCTCCTGCAGTTGTCACTGGCCCACTTCTCAAGGCTGTCAATATCCTTATGGATGCCATCCCTGCCCTGCAGCAAGTCCAGCACACCACAGATTGGTGCTTACACTAGGAATTGTTGCAGGCATCATTATATGTAGAAAATCATATACAATTTGCTTCTAGAGAAATAGGTGTGAGCTCTTACTGCCAAAATCAGTGATACACAGAGAATCATTGAACTGTTAGGGTTGGAAGGGACCTCAAGGAGCATCCAGTTCCAACCCCCCTGCCATGGCCAGGGACACCTCACACCAGATCAGGTTGCTCACAGCCACATTCAGCCTAGCCTTAAAAGCCTCCAGAGATGAGGCTTCCACCACCTCCCTGGGCAACCCGTGCCAGTCTCTCACCACCCTCATGGGCAACAACTTCTTCCTAACATCCAACCTGAATCTAACCATTTCTATATTTTTTTCCATCCCCCCCAGTCCTGTCACTCCCTGACACCCTCAAAAGTCCCTCCCCAGCTTTCTTGGAGCCCCCTCAGATCCTGCAAGGCCACAAGAAGGTCTCCTCAGAGCCTTCTCTTCTCCAGACTGAACAACCCCAACTCCCTCAGTCTGTCCTCACAGCAGAGCAGCTCCAGCCCTCTGCTTATCCTCCTGGCCCTTCTCTGGACACCTTCCAGCACCTCCAGATCCTTCTTGGAACAGAGGCTCCAGACCTGGACACAGAGCTGCAGCTGTGGTCTCAGCAGAGTGGAGCAGAGGGGCAGAATCCCCTCCCTGGCCCTGCTGGCCACACTTCTCTTGCTGCAGCCCAGGCTCTTCTTGGCTCTCTGGGCTGCAAGTGCTCACTGCTGGCTCCTGTTGAGCTTCTCATCCACCAGCAACCCTAAGGCCTTTCCTTCAGGGCTGCTCTCCAGACAGTCCCTGCCCAGCCTATATAGATGCTTGGGATTGCCAGGCCCAGATGCAGGACCTTGCATCTGATATTTAAAGTAGGATCTAATCTTTCCCTTTGGCTCTTTAACAGGCTTTGCTCGTAATCTGTCTGAAGGAAGCAATGCCAACTACACGGAGTATGTGGCTACCAGATGGTACCGCTCACCTGAGCTGCTCCTGGGGTAAGTAGAAGGTGTAAAATGCCATGAGGAAGCTTGATTGATTCTCATCTTTTTTTTTCACCCCCCTCCAGCCACATTTTGTAAGATGGAGGTTTGTTTCAAGAGGCTTCCATATGTCATTAGTTTGTGCTCATTTCCAGTAAGTTGGAAATGGGTCACAGAATGGGCTGGGTTGGAAGCGACCTCCACAGTCTACAATGGAATGCAATGAATGTGTACAAGATATACAATATTGAAAATATTTGCAGGTATTTACAATTAATAAACAGCACAAGGACCCCCCCTGGCCAAGGACCAGGGGAAGCTACTAGCTTCTCCCTCTCTGCCTTCCCCTCACCCTTCCTGTACAAAAAGGGAAGGGCTAGGAGCCGGGAAGTTAATACCAAAACAATGCAGCCAAGGTCAAGTAGAAGCAAGTTATTATCTCCCAGCCCAAGAAAGCAAGAAGAGAGCAAAATTGTTTTGGGAACTGAAACTAAATCTTCTGCTAGCTGTCTCTCCACTGGGATTGTTTAGAGCTATCATTGTTTTCCTTTTTCACACCCAGTAGTGATTTATCTACATTTCTACTGCTTCCTGTTCAGGATCTGTGACAAATTTTCAAGGCACAGCCTAAAACTACCGCAGTGTGTGAGGTAGCTTCTTTCATACCAAAGTCTTATTTTTCTGTCTTGCAAGGGAGTGAGCCATGGGAAATGTGGTCACAAACTTGAAACACCTCAGTGCCCAGCGAGGGCCAGTGGGTGACAAAGGTTTTCTGTTTGCTTTGCAGAGCCCCTTACGGGAAGGCTGTGGATATGTGGTCTGTGGGCTGCATCCTGGGAGAGTTGAGCGATGGGCAGCCCTTGTTTCCTGGTGAGAGTGAGATTGACCAGCTCTTCACCATCCAGAAGGTGCTGGGCCCACTGCCAGCAGAGCAGATGAAGCTCTTCTACAGCAACCCACGCTTCCATGGCCTGCGGGTAAGGGAGAGCTCTGCTCTTGCTTTGAAATGCACTCACACAGCACTTATGGCATTGGCATCCTTGATCTGAAGGCTCTGTTCCTTTCCACTGTGCACTATTACCTGTGTCCTTCTGTAAGGAGGAGATATTTATAGAATCATGGAGTGGTCCAGGTTGGAAGGGACCCCCAAAGGTCATCCAGTCCAACCTCCCTGCAGTCAGCAGGGACATCCCCAACCTGATAAGGTTGCCCAGGGCCTTGTCCAGCCTCACCTTAAATATCTCCAGGGAAAGAGCCTCAACCACCTCCCTGGGCAACCTGTTCCAGTGTTCCACCACCCTCATGGTGAAGAACTTCTTCCTGATATCCAGTCTAAATTTGCCCTTCTCTAATTTGAAGTCATTGCCTCTCATCCTGTCCCTGCAGGCCTTTGCAAACAGTCTATCTCCGTCCTTCTTGTAGCCCCCTTCAGGTACTGGAAGGTTGCTCTTAGGTCTCCCTGGAGCCTTCACTTTTCCAGGCTGAACACCCCCAGCTCCCTTGGGCTGTCTTCATAGCAGAGGTGCTCCAAGCCTCTGATCATTTTCATGGCCTCCTCTGGACCTGCTCCATCAGGTCCATGTCCTTCCTATATTGACGGCTCCAGATCTGTAAACAGTACTCCAGGTGAGGTCTCACCAGAGGAGAGCAAAGCAATGTGGCAGAATCATCTCTCTATATCTCCTGGCAACACTGCTTTGGATGCAGCCCATGATGTGATTTGCCTTCTGTTCTGTAAGCTCACACAGCCTGCTCCTGTCCAGCCACTCACCCATCCATCGGCACTCCCAATTGTAGAGTGTAAGGTTGTTGTATTAAAAGCAATTCAAAGTGCTGCTTACACCAGCATGGAGTTTTATAAATTTGTGTTTTGTTTTACTGTTAAATCTTGAGTAAAGATTTTCCTGAATTTCTTGGACATTTTTTGGCGGGCAAGTTAGACACAAAGATGATCCAAGGGCTGGAGCAGCTTTGCTGTGAGCACAGGCTGAGGGAGCTGGGGGTGTTCAGCCTGGAGAAAAGGAGGCTCTAGGGGGACCTCAGAGCTGCCTTCCAATAGCTGAAGGGATCCTGCAGGAAGGCTGCAGAGAGACTTTTCCTGAGGGTGTCTAGAGACAGGCCAAGAGGGAATGGTTTGGAGTGAGGCAGAGCAGGGTTAGAGTGGAGCTGAGGAAGAAGTTCTTCAGTGTGAGGGTGGTGAGAGTCTGGAATAGGCTGCCCAGGGAGGCTGTGGCTGCCTCCTTGCTGGGGGTGTTGAAGGCCAGGCTGGATGAGGCCTTGAGCAGCTAAGTCTTGTTGAGAGGTGTCCCTGCCCATGGTAGGGAGATGGGAGTAGATGATCTCTGAGGTCCCTTCCAAACTGAGCCATTCTATGATTCTATTCAGCTTAGCATTACCCTGCCAGGTTTGCTCTGTGAAGTTTAGTGGCACAGCTCTGCCAGCTCAGGATGTGAAAAATTCATGCCTGCTACCTTCAGGCTCCTCTGCTGGAAAAACCTGAGCCAGAGATGCTGCTTTGTGCATTTTGACTCCTGGGGAGCTGATGGAAGCCACGTGAGTGAAAAAGCTCTTCCCACAGGCAGCATTGTTCCACTCTCAGGGGGTTGCCAATACCATGTAATGACAGAGATTCAGCAGAGTGGAAAAGCTGCTCAGCTTGGGATGTGCAATACAGCAACATCCCAGAGCAATGTATAAATAGTAGCTCTATTATCTTAAACAGTACCTGGGGCAGCAGTGGCACTCCTGGTTCCTTGCCATTCAGTTTTGGTTGTCAATTTTTTTGTTAATGACTCTTTCTTAGAAAGCTGAATTGATGACCTTGATAAATGGCCTGAAGTTGTTACTGTAAAATCCTGTGAAGAGACCTAGAAAGATTTTAGGAGATCCAAGCTGTGCTTGACTCAAGGTTTTACTCTGTAAAACAAAAGGGGAAACTTAGAGAGGAGACCTTAGCTGGACTAAAACACTTTCAGGTTCCTGCCTCTGTGTTCTTGTTTAGTGTTTCCTCCTTTATATATCATTCATATATACATCACATAGGTGTTCAAAAAGGAATTGGCCATGGCACCTGGTGCCATGGTTTAGTAGTCATGAGGTCTTGGGTGACAGGTTGGACTTGATGATCTTTGAGGTCTTTTCCAACCTTAATGATTCTATGATTCTAAAATGAATTAAAAGTGGACATAAATTTGGTTTAGCTGCTGATGAGAAAAGAAATAGTTGGCTTCAGGTTTTAGGATACTTATTTTCCCTACAAGGACAGGTGATTCCTAAGAGCTTTTGTTGAAGTCTGTAGATCCTCCATCAGTGGAGTGGTTAGAAAAATGATTTAGATTAGAACATAATTTCTTGCAGGGTCCTCTTTTTATCTGGGCTTGTTTGGAACCCTGGGCTGGAGCAGATTGTTAAAAAATTAATCATATAACCCCTTAGAGGTTAAAAAAACCCAGCAATGCCTTCAAAGTTGTCAGCAAAACAGTCATTATTTTACAGCAGCTGTAGTTGTGCAGTGGATAAAGTGTTGGGATGAATGCTCTGTGAGGTATCTTGGGCTTGGAGCTTTAAAGTACAGTAATTCAAAAGGGCATCATGGAGCTAATGTGATTAGCACAGGGTTGAGAGTGAGGAGTCTCTGCTCTTAGCCTGGATCAATGGTTTATTACCTGACCTCAGACAGTTTGCACACTTCTTAGCTCCCTGTGTAAAGTCAGAGATTCATTGAATCACAGAATGGTTTAGGTTGGAAGGGACCTTAAAGATCATCCAGTTCCACTCCCCCTGTCATGGGCAAGGACACCTCCCATCAGCCCAGGTTGATCAAGGCCTCATCCAGCCTGGCCTTGAACACCTCCAGGGAGGAGGCAGCCACAGCCTCCCTGGGCAACCTGTGCCAGAGTCTCACCAGCCTCACTCCAAATATTTCTTCCTCATCTACAGTCTCAATCTACCCTCCTCAAGCCTCAATCCATTCCCTCTTCTCCTATCACTATAAGCCCTTGTCAAAAGTCCCTATCTGGATTTCTTCTTGTCCCCTTCAGGTACGGGAAGGCTGCTCTGAGGTCTCCCCTATGATACGGGTAGGGTAGGATAGGATAGGATAGGATAGGATAGGATAGGATAGGATAGGATAGGATAGGATAGGATAGGATAGGATAGGATAGGATAGGATAGGATAGGATAGGATAGGATAGGATAGGATAAACCAGTGACGCCAACAGTGCCATATACCTTATAATTGAGGGCAATACTGAGTTGGTACTGGGACCAGTGCTGGTGAGCACCTTTGTCAGTGAAATGGACAGTGAGACTCAGGCACCCTCAGCAAGTTTGTGGGTGACACCAAGCTGTATGGTGTGGTTGGCACTGTGGAGGGAAGGGGTCCAACCAGAGGGACTTGGATAAGCTGGAGAGGTGAGCCCAAGTCAACCTCATGAAGTGCCATAAGGACAAGTGCAGGTTCCTTCACCTGGGTGTGGGCAATCCCAAGCACAAATCCAGGCTGGGTGAGGAGTGGCTGAGAGCAGCCTGGAGGAGAAGGCCTTGGGGGTGTTAGCTGGTGACAAACTCCCCATGGTCACTGGCAGCCCAGCAGGCAGCTGTGTGCTGAGCTGCATCCAGAGCAGGGAGAGCAGCAGCACAGGGAGGGGATTCTGCCCCTCTGCTCTGCTCTGCTCAGACCCCACCTGCAGCACTGCCTCCAGTTCTGGGGCCCCCAGCACAAGAGGGACCTGGAGCTGCTGGAAAGGGTCCAGAGGAGGCCACCAAGATGATCAGAGGGCTGCAGAACCTCCCCTGTGGGGACAGGCTGAGAGAGTTGGTTCTGTTCAGCCTAGAGAAGAGAAGGCTCCAGGGAGACCTTAGAGCAGCCTTCCAGTACCTGAAGGGGACTGCAAAAAAGCCAGGAAGGGACTTTGGCCAAGGGCTTTATTTTTCCATTTGTCAAATCATCCCTGCCTGCTGTGGTGTTCTGTCTAAACAGGGATACTTTCAAATCCTGCCTTCACTGGATTTTTGTCCAGACTCTAGCTGACAAAAGATGCCCTCCAGCACTGTGCTCTTCTTCTCATGATGTTTACAGTTCTCACTGCAGCATAACCACAGGAGTAATCCTGAGCCTTAAACCTTTGGGAGTTTGATGTTTTTCACCAAAAAACCCAACCTTTTGGAACTGCCTCAACTTTTTCTATTTCATTATTACTGTATTTGCCTTCTCAAACTCTCCTAAAGTTATTTTTAATCTCTTTCAAAAAGATACTTTACTTATTTCTGAATCGTATCTGAAACCTCCCACCTCTTGTCAATCAGAATGCCACAAACACATTTAGAAATCATAGAATTGTTGGGTTTGGAAGGGACCTCAAGGATCATCCAGTTCCAAATCCCCTGCCATGGGCAGGGACACTTCACACTACAGCAGGTTACTCACAGCCACATCCAGCCTGGCCTTAAACACCTCCAGGGATGAGACTTCCACCACCTCCCTGGGCAACCTGTGCCAGTCTCTCACCACCCTCATGGGCAACAACTTATTCCTAACATCCAATCTCAATCTCCCTACTTCTAGTTTTGCTCCATTCCTCCCAGTCCTATCCCTACATGACAGCCTAAAAAGTCCCTCCCCCACTTTCTTGTAGCCCCCTTCAGATACTGAAAGGCCACAATATCTGAAGTGGATTATTTCTCATATGAGAGGAGTCCTTGACTGCCTTACTAGCCAAGAATACCTCCTTTGCTTGACTAGATCCATAGCAGAATCATAAAATCATAGAATTGTTTTGGTTGTAAAAGCCCTCTAAGACCACCAAGTCCAACACCACCTGGTCATTAAACCATATCCCAAAGTGCCATGTCCACACCACTCTTGAACACCTCCAGGAACAGTGACTTTGTGGGAGCACTGACAAACAGCAATGAAACCAAGAATGAGCTTTGTCTGTGGTCAGATGTCCTCATTTTTGTTTCCTGTGATCTGATAGGGCTGTGATGTTCCTTCAGATGCCACAGTGCTGCAGCCTCCATCCCAAGTTCTCAGTCCTTAACACCACCAATTTTTTGCCCTGTGTAAGGCAATTTACTGGGAAGTTTGGCAAATGAAGGAGCTTTGGCCTCTATTTGGGCCTCAACTATTCATTCTATGAGTGCTGCATACTCTTAATTAGCATCATGCATCAACAGTTATTTGTTTCATGACCATATTTGGGTTTTAATATTTCATAAACAACTAAACATTTTCAGTGCATGATGCCTGGAAATTCCATGCCTTGCTTCACTGTCTGGTTTCGGAAGCACTGGGTCCATGTTTTCCTTGTTTACATCTTCACTATATTTATGCTGTGTTATTTTTACAGTTTCCAGCAGTCAACCATCCACAGTCTTTAGAGAGAAGATACTTGGGAATTTTAAGTGGTGTCTTGCTTGATCTTATGAAGGTAGGAAAATGTATTTAATTTCCTGTCTGTAATCTGTGGAATAAGATGGAAGTGACTTTTCAACTTTGTTCCCTGGTATAATTCATCATAAAAGCCTTTCTGAGCTTCCTTTTCAGCTGTTTTGATATTACAGTTCTTTGTGGAAAGGCTTGAGATTTCACACAGAACCACACAGAAGTTAGGGGTTGGAAGGGAGCTCCAGAGAGCATCCAGGGCCAAGCCCCCTGCCAGAGCAGGAGCACCCAGGGCAGCTCACACAGCAACACATCCAGCTGGCTTTGCAATGTCTCCAAGAGAAGGAGACTCCACAACCTCCATGGGCAGCCTGCTCCAGGCCTCTCACACCCTCACAGGGAAAAAGGTTTCCCTTCTGTTCCTACGGCACCTGCTCTGCTCCAACTGGCACCCAGTGCCCCTTGTGCTGTCCTTGGCCATCCCTGAGCAGAGCCTGGCTCCCTCCTCCCCACACTGCCCTGCACATCTTGAGCCCCAGCACTGAGGGCAGCCCTCAGGCTCCTCTGCTCCAAGCCCCAGCTGCCTCAGCCTGGCCTCACAGGGAGATCTTCCACTGCCTGCAGCAGCTTGGAGGCTCTGTGCTGGATTCTCTCAAGCATTTCCCTGAGGTCCTTCTTGAGCTGAGGGGCCCAGAACTGGACACAAGATTCTAGATGGGGCCTTAGCAGGGCAGACAGAGGTGGAGGAGCAGCCCCACCTCCCTCAGCTTCTCCTCACAGGGCTGTGCTTGAGGCCTCTGCCCAGCCTCATTGCCCTTCTCTGGACATGTTCAAGTGTCTCAATGTCCTTGGATTGAGGAGCCCAGAACTGGACACAGGATTCAAGATGTGGCCTAACCAGTGCTGAGCACAGGGCACAATGACTTCCCTGCTCCTGCCCCCTGGCCCCTTCTTGGCCCCCTGGGCACACTGCTGGCTCATGTTCTGCTGCTGTCAATCAGTACCCCCAAGTCCCTTTCTGTTTGTCAGCTCTTTGAGCTACATCTGTTGTATAATAGATGTATTTTAAACATATATCTATTGAACTGCATCTATTGTATAATAGATATATTTTAAACAGATACATTTTGAACTACATCTATTTCAGAATAAATATCTTTCAAACATAGGTGTTTATTTTAAACTACATCTACTTTAAAATAGATATATTTAAAACATACATGTATTTTAAACTGTATCTATTTAAAATAAATCTATTTCAGACATATATATATTTTTAGGCTACCTCTATTTTATAATGGTCAGGGAGGTGGATTGCAAACTGGCTCAACAATGACATTCAGAGGGTTGTCATCAGTGGCACAGAGTCAACTTGGAGGCCTGTGGCCAGTGGTGTTCCCCAGGGGTCAGTACTGTGGCCAGTTTGGTTCGGTATCTTTACCAATGACCTGGCTGAGGGCACTGAGTGCACCCACAGCAAGTTGCTGATGATACAAAACTGGGGGGGGTTGGCTGACACCTGTCAGACTGTGCAGCCATCCTACCAGATCTGGACAGCCTGAGAGCTGGGTGCAGGTAAACCTCATAGAGTTCAAAAAGGACAGGTGCAGGGCATCTGGGCAGGAGTAACAGCAGGCACCAGGACAGGTTAGGGGCTGTCCTGCTGGAAAGCAGCTCCATGGAGAAAGACCTTGTAATGCTGGTGGGCAGCAAGTTCTACATGGGACAGCAATGTGCTCTTGTGGCCAGGAGAGCCAATGGCATCCTGGGGTGCAGCAAGAAAAGTGTGGCCAGCAGGGCTAGGGAGGTTCTTCTCCCCCTCTGCTCTGCCCTGCTGAGACCACTCCTGCAATCCTGTGTCCAGTTCTGGGCTCCCCAGTTCAAGAGAGACAGAGACCTGCTGGAGAGAGTCCAAGGGAGAGCCATGAGGATGCTTAGGGGACTTGAGCATCTCCCCTGTGAAGAGAGACTGAGAGCCCTGAGGCTGTTTAGTCTGGAGAAGGGAAGGCTGAGAGGGAATCTGATCAATGCCCATCAATATCTTAGGCGTGGGTGTCAAGTGGAGGGGGCCAAGCTCTTTTTGGCACAGTAATAAGACAAGGAACAATAGATACAAACTGAACAGAAGAGTTCAGCTCAACAGGAGGACAAACTTCTTGACAGTGAGGGTGACAGAGCCCTGGAGCAGGCTGCTCAGAGAGGTTGTGGAGTCTCCTTTGGAGACTTTCCAAACCTGCTTGGATGCATCCCTGTGTGACCTGCTCTGGGTGATCCTGTTTTTAGCAGGGGGGTTGGACTGGATGCTCTCTGGAGCTCCCTTCCAGCCTTCAATGTCCTGTGATAAACATAGATATGCTTAGAACTACATCTGTTTTAAAATAGGTATATTTTAAACATATATATATATATTTATATATATAAAATTACATCTGTTTTCTAATAGATATATTTTAAACACAGATATATATTTAAAATTACACCTATTTTAAAACAGATCTATTTCAAACCTAGAGATATATTTTAAATGGCATCTCTTGCCTGATAGATGTATTTGAAACATAGACGTTCTAAATGACACCTATTTTAAAACAGATCTATTTTAAACATAGATACATGGTTTAAATTACACTTATTTTAACCATGTGCAGGTAGGCAGACAGAATATTTTCATTGGTTTAGGTATTTGGGTATTTTAAACATATTTTAACCACATCTCTCTAGCTGTATCTGGGGTTGTATGTCTTCTTATATACATACAGCACAGATCTATGTTTCATGGTAAGGCTGAAGCCTTCCATCCCTTAATCAGAACCTAAATTCCTAGACCACAGGTTTTGTCAAGGGCTTATTTTGTACCCCAGGCACACCTGAAGTTCTCCCAGCAGTTCCATCTAACCCCACAAACTCTGGAGATCAAAGACCTCTATGCCAAGAATGTTGCTTTATTTGGTTATGTTTTGTATGGTTTTTCCCCCTGGTGCAAATGCAGCTACTAACATTTCAACTTTGGGATTTGTTTTCCAAAGAACTTACTGAAGTTAGATCCAGCAGATAGATATTTGACAGAACAGTGCCTGAACCATCCTTCCTTTCAAACCCAAAGACTCCTGGATCGCTGTGGAAGTTCACCGTCGCGCTCAGCCAAGAGGAAACCTTACCACGCAGAGAGCAACACCTTGTCCAACAGGTAAACGTGGCCAGGTCACCAGCAGCATCACCACTGACTTTTGCTCTGCTATGAGTGAGTTGCTGCCATGCTTACACACACTAGGAACAAGTTCTTGACATCAGGGTGGTGGAGCACTGGGCCAGGTTGCCCAGGGAGGTGGTTGGGGCCCCGTCCCTGGAGATCACAGAATCAACATTCAGGCTGGAAAAGACCCTCAGGATCACCAAGCCCAACCATTAACCCTGTTCTACAAGGTTCACCCCTAAACCAGAGCCCCAAGCACCACATCAAAACCACATGCAGTGTTGGTGACTCCATTACCTTCCTGGGCAGCCTCTGCCAGTGTCTGACCATTTGCTGTGAAAAAATGTTTCCTACTGTCCAGTCTAAACCTACCCAGTCACAGCCTGGGGCTGTTCCCTCTTGTTCTATCACTAATTACCTGGTAGAAGAGACCAGCACCAACCTCTCCACAACCTCCTTTCAGGTAGTTGCAGACAGCAAGGAGGTCTCCCCTCAGCCTCCTCTTTTCCAAACTAACCATCCCCAGCTTCTTCAGTTGCTCTTCATCAGATTTATTCTCCAGGCCCTTCACAGCTTCCTTGCCCTCCTCTGCCCTGGCTCCAGCACCTCCACATCTCTCTTGTATTGAGGAACCTAAAACTGGACACAGTACTTGAGGTGTGGCCTTACCAGAGCCAAGTACAAGGTTCAAGGTGAGGCTCAACAGGGCTCTGGGCAACCTGATCTACTTGAGAATGCCCCTGCTGAGTGCAGAGTGGGTTGGACTGGATGATTTTTGGAGGTCCCTCCCAACCCAGACCATTCTATGACAGAAGTTTCACATTAGAGATGTGGCATTCAGAAAGGAAAACCTAAATCCATTGGAAACTTCTTGTGTGAGAGGCTTGCCTAGCTGCTTGATTTAAAGCTGCTAGGTTCCTTATATCTCTTAAGTTCTAGAACAAAACATACTTCCTCTTAACTAAAATGTATTTTAAACTGGCATTAACATGGCCAAGTGCCTGGGAGCTGTAATAAAGTGCACCACTAGATCACTGAAAGGGGGGAGTACAAAATTCCTAGGTATACAAATTATCATCCAATTATAATTACCAACAAGATAGCAAAGGTGCAAACTCATCTCTACAGTGAGCTCTCACTTTAACCCTCAGTCTTATATCTGAGCTATGTTCTCATTGTTACAGAAATAAGTTAACTGCTCATAGCTGGCCTAGGTATATCAAGGCTACCAAGTAAAGCTGCAGCACTGCTCAGTCATGGCTAGTTGGCAATGCCAGCCTAAATCCAGAAGCAGAACTGGTTTTAAGCCAGAGAAACCTGAGATAAGAAGTCCTGCTCAAATAAATGCAGGCTGAGTGTTTGCAGAACCAACTCATATCTCATTCCTGTATATCCCCAAACCAGAGCAGAGGTTGAGGACATCACCAAGTAGCTCTGCATCAAGTCAGTCTGGTTGCATAGCATTCTGGGTGCAGCTTTGGGGCTGAGTTAGTGTGTTAAGAACTGGGATAGCTCAGAGCTCCACAAAAACTGGGGTTCCTCTCCTAGTCCTGGTTTTGGGCTTGGTGTTACAGAGCTTGCTTTGCTGCACTGAGCTCAGGCTCACTCCACTTTGATGTCTCTAGCAGCACAATAAACTCCCCTCCCCTGCCTTCCCCTTCCAAATCAGGCATCCATTAGATGTTCTGGAGTGGTAATGGTGGCAGCTTTGTTTGACAGTCCTGACAGACTTTACTGTGATACCTTTATTTTGCCATGCCAGGTGCATTTAAGATTTATTTCTTTCCCCCAATGGATCACAGGCTCACAGGATGTTAGGGGTGGGAAGGGACCTCTGGAGATCTTCTAGTCCAACCTCCCTGCCACAGTAGGACCACAGAAGCCAGCACAGGTCACACAGGAACACATCCAGACAGGGCTGGAAAGGCTCCAGAGAAGGAGACTCCACAACCTCTCTGGGCAGCCTGTTCCAGTGCTCTGTGACCCTCACAGTGAAGAAGTTCCTCCTCATGTTGAGGTGGCACCTCCTGTGCTGCAGTTGCCATCCACTGCCCCTTGTCCTGTCACAGGGCACAAGTGAGCAGAGGCTGTCCCTGTCCCTTCCTTCCTGACCCCCAGCCCTCAGCTATTGATAGACATTGATCAGATCCCCTCTCAGTCTTCTCCTCTCCAGACTAACCACCCCCAGGTCTCTCAGCCTTTCCTCCCCAGGCTAACTTACATAATGTAGTGCTGCCATTATTGATGTGCACATCTGTCACTCACACACATGCACCAAGGTGTAAATATATCTGTTGTGCTTCCCATGATTGGATCATTTATCTTCATTTTCTTTGTCAGAGAAATCCATTAACCAAAGGCAAGCAGGTCCATCAGGATATAACCACAAAGAAACAACAGTGTGCTAACAATTGCAAACCTGTTACTGTAGTTGGAGTTCTGATGCCTAGTTGGCAGTGTTTGATCTTACTGCAATTAATTTCACAGAATCACAGAAACATTCAGGTTGGAAAAGACCCTCAGGATCACCAGGCCCAACCATTAACCCTACTCTACAAGATTCACCCCTAAACCATAGTCCCAAGCACCACATCCAAACCACCTTTAAACACATCCAGGCTTGGTGACTCCATTACCTCCCTGGGCAGCCTCTGCCAGTGTCTGACCATTTGCTGTGAAAAAAATGTTTCCTACTGTCAGTCTAAACCTACCCAGTCACAGCCTGGGGCTGTTCCTTCTTGTTCTGTCACTGATTGCCTGTCAGAAGAGACCAGCACCAGCCTCTCCACAACATCCTTTCAGGTAGTTGTAGACAGCAATGAGGTCTCCCCTCAGCCTCCTCTTCTCCAAACTAACCATCCCCAGCTCCTTCAGTCACTCTTCATCAGATTTATTCTCCAGGCCCTTCACAGCTTCCTTGCCCTCCTCTGCCCTGGCTCCAGCACCTCCACATCTCTCTTGCATTGAGGAGCCCAAAACTGGACACAGTACTTGAGGTGTGGCCTTACCCAAGCTGAGTACCAGAGGACAATCCCTTCCCTGCTCCTGCTGGACACAGCATTGCTGATCCCAGCCAGCATGCCGTTGGCTTTCTTGTCCACCTGGGCACATTGCTGGTTCCTCTTCAGCTGCTTGTCCCTTAGCACCCCCAGGTCCCTTTCTGCCAGAGAGCTTTCCAGCCACACCTTCCCAAACCCCAGTTCTTTGGTGTCTTTCCATGGCAGCTCCTTTCTGAAGTGCGTGTTGCTTTTTGCTGAAGCTGTTAAGAGGTGAATCTGTCATCTGGTATATTAATGCTTCTCTCTGCATTTTGACGTAGAACTCAAGCCAGCAAAAGTTCTGCTTTGCAGTCCCACCACAGATCAAACAGCAAGGATTTGCAGACACTAGGGGTTGGCGGGCCAAGGGAAGAAGGTCTTCCAGCAAACGAAAGCTTTCTGAATGGAAACCTTCCCGGAGCTTCACCCAGCCCCATGCACGCCAAGAAGCCCAGCACCACGCCTGGCTCTGGCAACAAGGATCTGGCCAATAACAACCTGCCGCACCTCCTCAGCCCCAAGGAAGCCAAGGCAAAGACAGAGTTCGACTTCAACGTGGAGCCCAAGAGCTCGGAGGGTTCGGGCACCAAGTACCTGAAGTCCAACAGCAGGTCCCAGCAGAACCGGCACTCGCTGATGGAAAGCTCGCAGAGCAAGACCGGCACGCTGCAGCCCGGCCGCCACAGCTACATCGACACCATCCCCCAGGCCTCCAAGAGCCCTTCCTACCGCACCAAGTCCAAGAGCCACGGCGTGCTGACAGACTCCAAATCCGTGGGCAACCTGTCCGAGGCCAGGGCCCAAGCCGCGGAACCCACCGGCGGGAGGTATTTTCCCTCCAGCTGCATGGACTTGAACTCTCCCACCAGTCCCACCCCACCTCGGCACGGCGAGAACAGAACTTTGCTCAGCCCCTCCGGGAGGAACAGCCGCGGCGAGGGCACGTTGGACGGCCGAAGGCCAGCGACGAGGCACTCCAAAACCATGGAGGAGTTAAAACTGCCAGATCACATGGATGGAAGCCATTCCCACTCTCTCTCTGCTCCACACGAATCTTTTTCCTATGGTCTAGGTTATACCAGTCCTTTCTCTTCACAGCAGCGCCCTCATAGACACTCTATGTATGTGAGCCGGGACAGAGTCAGGTCAAAGGGCTCAGAGGGTGGCTTAAGCATAGGGCAAGGGATGGCAGCCAGAGCAAACAGCCTGCAACTGTTATCTCCACAGGTGCAGCATAAGTCACTCACAAGATCTGTTGGCTCATCACGAGAAGACTGTACGGAAGATACAAATAGGGTTAGTTCCAAGTGTTGCCTGTTGTGGAAGGCTTCCTTTGTTCTCTTTCGTGTGGGGACAGTCTCCTGCTTTTTCTCTGCTGGTTGTTTGCACTTAGTTATTGATTTATCTCTCTGTAAGGCAAAGGGGTGGTGTGGGGTTTTCTGTTGTTTTTTTCTTCAGGGCTAACTGTTTCCCTGAGGCCTAGTTTAAAATTGGACTACAAGTGGCATTCTCTTAAAGTTCTGAACAGTGAGAAGGGGAAAACTTCTCTCTGAAGCTGAAATGTCATTAGTGGTTCCTAATCCTTTGTTAGGCTGTCTAATGTCAATTTTAATCATACTGTTTGGTTTAACTTTCTCCTTTGTGTTCTTATTTTGGTGAGGCCACCACCACCAGGGAGGTGGTGGAAGCCTCATGCCTGGAGGTTTTTTGCAGCCAGGCCGGATGTGGCTGTGAGCAACCTGCTGTAGAGTGAGGTGCCTCTGCCCATGGCAGGGGGGTTGGAACTGGCTGCTCCTTGAGGTCCCTTCCAACCCTGACAATTCTATGATTCAGCTTTTTTTCTGTGTGTTTCTGTCATGAATGCTGATGTTCATTTTGGAAGTGAGCTTTTCACTCACTTTGCTGCTACAATACCATCTTTTACTAGAGGAATCAAAACAAACCCCAACAGTTCTCTTGATTAGTATGGTCCATTGGTGAATCAGGAATAACCTAAGTGTTCTCCAAGATGCTTCACCGGTTTCCTATTTTTTAATTTCCAATCAGTTCCACCCTGCTTATATTGTGTGAAGCTTCTCTGCTTCAGTGTTTCTGGTTTCTCCTTGATTTTTCCCTCTGTCACTCTCCCAAGCCTCTTTTGAAGACAAACATTCATTGTTTGCCAGGCTTTAAATCTTACTTCACCAACAACAAAAGAGATAAAACAAAGGCTTGCATCCATTAGTAGTTTTAAGGCTTTTCAAGTGCAACATTTTAAGGGTTCTTCTTTAATTTTAAGTTAAATGCACACAGAAGGAGGCAAGGGGAAGAAAATCAACTACAAGCTGCTTATTGCCATCTCCTGTTTGTAACTAAGGTGCTGACGAATGGGAGGTGTCTTACACAAGGAGCAATTTAATCAAATGCTTCAATCTCCTGCACCTTTTAGGATCAAACTGTGATTTAAAGCATTGGTTTAGCTGCATTGGCAGAGTTTCAAGGGGTTTTCATCTTTGACAGTGAGGCCAGATCTTCATTAATCATAGAGTGGCTTAGGTTGGAAGAGACCTTAGGGATCACAGAATTGTCAGGATTGGAAGGGACCTCCAGAATCATCCAGTTCCAACCCCACTACTGTGGGCAGGGACACCTCACACTAGATCAGGTTGCTCAGAGCCACATCCAGCCTGGCCTTAAAAACCTCTAGGGATGAGGCTTCTACCATCTCCCTGGGCAACCTCTTCCAGTGTCTCACCACCCTCATGAGGAAGAACTTTCATCTACTCCAACCTCCCTGCCATGGGCAGGAACACCTCTCAACTAGATTTGGCTGCTCAAGGCCTGATCCAGTCTGGCCTTGAACACTCCCAGGGGGTAAAAGGCAAAACAGACATTGAAAATCACTCATCTAGTGGATTGAAATCCAGATTTTTAATCCTGGTTGGTTTTGACCTTTTGTCCTTCTTGGACATTGTAGATTGAAAGTCCTGCATCAGTTTCCTTGTGAGGCCTTGTAGAGAGCTTTGAATTATATCTGTTTGGGCCACGCTGTGGAAGGAATGGCAGCATCTGGTTCATTTAAGGGTGGGGATAAGTCATATTTGGTGACAAATTGCATGCAAATGGGTGTTCTAGGGGCTTACTGAAGCTTTTGCTTGAAGTTCTTCCCGGTAGCACTTCAGGAATACAGAGTAAATGAGAGGGAATGGTAGTCTCACTTAAACAGATCTCTGAGTTGAGGGACCACCTCTTATTTTGCATGCAGTTAATTTGTTCGTGCCTGTTGGTACCTCGAGGTACTACTGCCTAGCTGCTGATAAGAGGTAGTGCTTTGATGTTGCAATTACCCTCAATTATACCCACTTCCTGTTTGCTTTTGTGAATCTGCCAGTAGCAGAGTGACCAGATTCCATCAGAAATTCATTTAACAAGGCCGCCGGCAAAAGATTTCTCCAGAGACCTTACTGCTGCCTGCCTTTCACGGCGAAAGATCCAAGGGTCTCCATCTGTGGTGGGTTGAAATTAGCCCCAAAATCAAATTGCCAGACCAGCTCAGTTGAAAAGCAAATGAAGCTGTATTTATAAGCAAAACCAAAATCTAGAAATCTAGCATCTGGAGAGCGGTGAAGGGGGAAAGGACCTGGGGGTCCTGGAGGATGGGAGGTTGATCATGAGCCAGCAATGTGCTCCTGTGGCTAAGAAGGCCAAGGGCATCCTGGGGTGCATTAGAAGGGCTGCAGTCAGTAGGTCCAGAGGGGTTCTCCTGCCCCTCTACTCTGCCCTGGTGAGGCTACATCTGGAATATTGTGTCCAGTTCTGGGCCACTCAGTTCAGGAAAGACCTCAGGGAAGTGTTTGACAGAGTCCAGCACAGAGCCACGAAAATGATGAAGGGAGTGGAACATCTTTCTTATGGGGAGAGCCTGAGGGAGCTGAGGGCTTTGTAGCTTGGAGAGGAGGAGCCTGAGTGGTGACTTCATTCATGTTGGTAAAGATGGGCAGGGTGAGTGCCAAGAGCATGGAGCCAGGCTCTGCTGGGTGATGCCTACTGCCAGCACAAGGGGCAGTGGTGGAAGTTGAGGCAACAGGCGGAAGAATTATTCCCCTGTGAGGGTGACAGAACCTTGAAGCAAGCTGCCCAGGGGGGTTGTGGAGTCTCCTTCTCTGGAGATTTTCAAGACCTGCCTGGATGAGTTCCTGTGTGACCTGCCCTGGGTGCTCTTGCTCTGGCAGGGGGGTTGGACTGGATGATCTTTTGAGGTCCCTTCCAGCCCCTAACATTGCGTGATTCTGTGAAGTATGGAATGCAATGAATATGTAGAAAATATACAATATTGACATGTATTTACAATTTATAAACAACACAAGAACCCCCCTGGACAAAACCAGGGGGGGGTACCAACAGCTTCTCCCTCTTAACTCCCTTCCCTCACCCCAGAACAAGGGAAGAGAGAGAAGAGCAGAGTAGCTTTATAGTACTTAGCCACAGCAAGGTCAGCAACAGCCAAGCAAAAGCACCCAGTTGGTATCTGCTAGAGCAAAGAGCCCAGAAAAAGACAGAAATAGTTTATACAACTAACTTTATGTCATTTATCAGACCAATGGGATTAGGTAGACCTTAATCCTTATTTCCCCTTTCACATCCAGTGGTGATTTATTTACATTCTACCCCTTTCTGCTCAACCTGTGGAAAATTTCCTGGGCACCAGCCTAAAACTGCCACACTGTCACACTCTGGATCTTCAAAAATGACAACTCAAAGGCAAAATTTTATGCATGCCCTTTCTGGCAGTTTGGGAAAAGCAAGCAGGCAGCAAAACCAATTCACTGATATTGATTACACCATCTGTGATTTGATGTGGATGTGAATAGCATGAAAGGAGAATTATGTGTGGTGAAGCTCAGGCTTTCCTGCTTATGTGTGTTGGTTTAAACCTGCAAATGACTTCATAATTTTTCATTTTAAACAGCTGATTCTTCTTTTGTTTAGGGTGGAGCATATCATGATCCACACTCAGAAGATGGAACATCTACTAAGGAAAATAGAATTCTGTATAATGACCCTGTTCCAAGGAGAGTTGGCAGCTTTTACAGAGGTAATTTCATGGTGGATCTTTCAGAATTAAAGAAGAGCTTTTAACACTGGCTGCAAATTAAGTGGCAGAAACAAATAAAGAACAGTAGCAGGAACTACTGCAAATGTTTACTGGGAAGGAAAACAACTTGTTATCCCACATTTAGAGAGTAGGTTGTGTGCAGTAACTGTATTCATGTGATATTAGATAGTTGCACTGAAAAGTCTGTCCAGTGCAGTACCTTGTAAAGCAGGAGGTAATTTATCAGGGTGAATGGAACAAACCAAATTCATATTACCAGAGTGGAGGCCACCAAGGTGATCAGAGGGTTGGAGAACCTCACCTATGGGGACAGGCTGAGATGCGGGTGTTCAGCCTGCAGAAGAGATGGCTCCAGGGAGACCTCAGAGCAGCCTTCCAGTACCTGAAGGGGCTACAAGAAAGCCAGGAAGGGACTTTTGACAAAGGCTGGGAGTGATAGGATGAGAGGGAATGGATTGAAGCTTGAGGAGGGCTGATTGAGACTGCAGATTAGAAAGAAATTCTTTAGAGTGAGGGTGAGGAGACACTGGAACAGGTTGCTCAGGGAGGCTGTGGCTGCCTCCTCCCTGGAGGTGTTTAAGGCCAGGCTGGATGAGGCCTTGAGCAACCTGGGCTGGTGGGAGGTGTCCCTGCCCATGGCAGGGGGGTTGGAACTGGATGATCTTTAAGGTCCCTTCCACCCTAAACCATTCTAAGAATCTATGAGTTAATTTTCATACTTTGAGTTCCCACTTGAAATTCTTACTAACACTGCACTTAAATACCTTTGGACTTCTAACACATCCTTCCTGATTTATTTCAGGTACTGTGATGTGTGGAACTCTAATGCTCATTTTTCATTGCATGAAACCTATGTTCATTCCAGTTTTTTGCAGCCTTAGTAAAGATGAGGGTTTCCTGCAGGTGAAAACACATTTGTCTAATCCCAGTTCCAAATGACTAATCAACCAGGGTAGTGTATGTGCATGTGTATGTATATTTATGTGCCTCTGTGTGTATATATACATACACATGAGGTAGCTACTGTTCTAGTAAGGTACACAAAAGATGGAGACTTCTTAGCAGCTGCCTCATGGCTGACCCTGGGTAATCCTTTTGAAAAAGGCAAGGATGATAAGAAGCTAATTACTGCCCTGCAAGCATTGGGAGGCTTTTGGGGCTTCCCTGAAAATTAAGGAGGCCAAATCAGCTAAAATTCGATTATGAGTCACCTAATAACCTTAAGCAGAGTCACAAATCTCCTTGTGAGTCTCTTCAGGTTGCTCACTGGCAGCTGTTGAAATCTGCCAGTCATTGTAATATTGAAAGTGGGGAGCAATATTAAAGCCTGTACTGCTTTGAAAAATGCTGTTGAGTGTAAGGTTTTGTAGCACAGGCCACAGAGAACCTCTTCAGAACCTTCAATCTTGAATTGCTGTTATTAATCCTTAAAACACTCCTACAATTGGACAGGGATTCTCCTTCATTTTGTGCACAGTGAAACAGGAGTTCTGAGGCAGAATGGCTCTCCTTAACTCATGTGCTTAAAGATAATGTCTCTCAGGATTATTCAGTTCCTTGTCAGAAACTAGAGATTTCTTCCTCTTTGTACCTATGAAACAAACATATTTTAGTTCACAGACTTACTTATTGCTTTGAGGAACAGTTGAACAATACATTGATAATAGTATATTCAAAAGCTACTGCAAGAAGGAGTTACTGTAAAAACTAAATTCCTATTGCTGCAATTCTTAAGCACTGACTTAATGCAAAAGTTATTTCCATGTAGTTTCTTTACTGCAGCTTGAACTCAGAGTTCTGTTTTGCTAGATTGCACAGAGTGATGCTGCAGTAATGCTGCAGCTGGTGTCTGTTCAGATTTTAAGCATAGAATCAGAGAACGGTTTGGGTTGGAAGGGCCCTTAAAGATTGTCTGGTCAAACCCCCACATCTTCAACTAGAGCAGGTTGCTCAGAGCCCCATCCAACCTGACCTGGGAAGGTTCCACGGATGAGGCATAGACGTGATGGAGCGGGTCCAGAGAAGGGCCACAAGATTGATCAAGGGGTTGGACAGGCTGTTACAAGGACAGGCTGACAGAGCTGGGGGTGTTCAGCCTGGAGAGGAGAAGGCTCCAGGAAGACCTTAGAGCAGGCTTCCAGTACCTGAAGAAGGATACAAGAAAACTGGGAAGGGACTTTTGACAAGGGCTGGGAGTGATAGGATGAGAGGGAATGGATTGAAGCTTGAGGAGGGCAGATTTAGGCAGGAGATTAGGAAGAAATTCTTTCCAGTGAGGGTGAGGAGACTCTGGTGCAGGTTGCCCAGGGAGGCTGTGGATGCCCCTTCCCTGGAGGTATTCCGGGCCAGATTGGATGAGGCCTCGAGCAACCTGCTCTAGTGTGAGGTGTCCCTGCCCATGGCAGTGGGGTTGGAACTGGATGATGTTGAAGTTGTCTTCCAACCTCAACCATTCTGTGACTCTCTGAAGTGTGGGGGTTTTGGCAGAGCCCAGTAGAAATGTTTGCTCTTTCTCCACCCAGTTCCATCCCCGCGCCCAGACAGTACCTACCTAGAAAACAACGTCTCCAACAGAGCCTCTGTCTTACCAGCAGACAGCAGCACGGTGGCAAACCACTCCAAGAGACAAACCACCTTTGATACCTGGTGAGTTGTTATTTACACAGATGTGTGGAGAATGACAGGGGGAAACAAGAAAAGAAAAAAGGGATTTTTACCAGAAGGGGAGGGCAACCCCCCAATTTTTTTCTCTAAGTTACTTCCCCTGACTATGATACTGCTATAGCATTTGATGCTTTCTGTCCCCTTTGGAGCAGCAAGAAATGCTTCATTCCACCATCACACTGAAAGCATTAAAGCTTTTTATGCTTTTGTCCAGATTCACCTGATTTTATTTCCCCCCTCACTATTAATCTTCAGCTAACCATAATGCAAAGTGCTTTTGTATGTGTGTGTATAGTATGGATAGCAAAGGCTGTAGGCTCTGTGGATTCCAGAAGCATGAATTGTCAGACAAAAGTGGGGGGGGAGGGAAAAACACCTATCCAAATGCATGTTTCCATATGTAAAGTAGGATGGCATTAATGAAGAGCATTCCCCCTGCAGCGGGGACTGCTGCTCTTTTTTGCATACACACCACAGAAAGGCCAGGAGTATGTTCAATGGGAAAATGGACTGAGCAACCTCTTAATGGTGTGGATTGATTGGAAAGGATTCAAAGCATCACATGGCTCCATTATATAACAGAGGACAATTAGCTGTAATTATGCTAATGGAATAGCAGCACACCCCTAGCTTTGCAGTACTTAAAGGGAAATACCTTAATTATGTTGCTCCAAGAGCTGCTCAGCTCTAAAATCATCTTAGGCCTTGCTCAGTCACAATGAAGAACACTGAATAAAAACAAATGATCTAGTGGAGGAGGTCCCTGCTTGGCTGCAGGGGGGTTGGGCTGGATGACCTTTGGAGGTCCCTTCCAACCCAACCCATTCTATAAATGAAGCTTCAGAGGACTGGTGTGAGCTGTGTGCACTCACATGGTTCCAGCTGTGCTTTGTAGCACTCTGAGACACTGCTTTCTGAAAGGGACATCAAATCATGCTGTGTAAAGAGCTGTGCCAGTGCTTTGTTGACTCAGTGTGTTTTCACATGAATAATCTGTGAATTATCTGCTTTAAAAGTGGGGGGAGGGAGGGTGGGGAAGGGGAACATCTGCTTGTGTCCAGGTTCTGTTCCCGTGTTAGTGCTAGTAGATGTTTACTCCAGAACCCTTTGTCACCTGCTCTGATTCACTAGAATCTGCTTCCTGTCCTTCAGTAGCTCCACCTCCACCCATTTTTGTGGAAGTTAGCTGAGGAGTCCGGGGTCATTTATGTAAAAAGGTGATGCTTATGTTGTGACTTTTTTTTGTGTGGCTGAAGAAGGTATTTATCCCTCCTGTTGAACCCTCTGACCTATTCTGTTGTCCTTCGTACCTGAAGCTTTCTGCCTTGACTATATAACATAAGCCAACTGGAATCTTGGTTTTGTTGCTTTCTCTATCTTTTGGTTCTATATTGGCTTTTGTGATGTGTGGTGACTGCAGAGAAACTTGTAATGCTGTTTTCACCTTGGACTGGAATGATGGCATCTGTTATTAGAGCTGGGTGGGAATGTTTGAACTCAGTTTTGGGGGTTTTGGGGGGGGCTTACAATGACAAATTATTGAACCCAAAACTTTTCAAAGGGACAGGCTGATATCTACTAGGAATAGATTTATAATCCACTAACTCTTTATTGGGAAGATCCTTCAGGTCCAGCATGGAATTGCCAGTCAAAAGCAGAGATACACTCAGATTAACATACTCTGGAGGCAGCATTAATGTTGTTTGAATGTGAGGAACTCTTGTGCAGTGGTTTTGTTCATTGTTATTTAAACCAGAGGCTTGAACTAAGGTCTTCTTTACCATGAGGGTGCTAGAACACTGCAACAGGTTGCCCAGGGAGGTAGTTGAGGCCCCTTCCCTGGAGATATTCAAGGTGAGGCTGGACAGGGCTCTGGGCAACCTGATCTAGTGGAGGATGTCCCTGCTGACTGCAGGGGCGTTGGACTGGATGACCTTTGGAGGTCCATTCCAACCCAGACCATTCTATGATCTTAGATCTAAGAGGTGAACACTCTGAACCAGAAGCTAGAGGTTTTTCTGTAGTACATTTTCTGTTCCCCTCAGTAAATTCTCCTGAAGCTGTTTCATTTTGCTGGTGAGGGACTTTGTAGGGTGTCAGGTAGTGATAGGACAAGGGGGAATGGAGCAAAACTAGAAATGGGTAGATTCAGATTGGATGTTAGGAAGAAGTTGTTCCCCATGAGAGTGGTGAGACACTGGCAGAGGCTGCCCAGGGAGGTGGTGGAAGCCTCATCCCTGGAGGCTTTTGCAGCCAGGCTGGCTGTGGCTGTGAGCAACCTGCTGTAGTGTGAGGTGTCCCTGGCCATGGCAGGGGGGGTTGGAACTGGCTGCTCCTTGAGGTCCCTTCCAACCCTGACAATTCTAGGATTCTATGAAACAATATAAAAATCCACAGGGATGCGGAATGCAGCCTGCTGAATCAGACCCTTCATTAACTTGGAGGTAGTTAGATGGAATTCCTCACTCCAATTAATGCCCTCAAACATTTTCACAAGGTGGAACAGCTCCTCTGAGAGCAGAACCCTCACAAGAACAAGCATCTCTTGTTGTGAAGGGGGAGGGATGGCCCTCACCACTCAGCTCCCTGCTCTTCTGGCATGCATTTCTCTTTCACTTCGCTTTATTTTCCCCCGCTCCCCATTTCCCTGAGACGTTTCCTACCCAGCTCTACGTGTTAACTCTGTGCAAAGTCGTCCTGGCAATGGTCTGATGTTGTTGCAAAACCAAAAAAAAAAACCACCAAAAAAAAGCCCCAAACAAGAGAAACAAAACCCCTTGTTTTGTGCCATAAATGCAGCTTGGTGAGGTGGCTGAGTGCTGTGGAGTGGCTGTTCCTCTCCGCCGTGTTCTGTATAGCACTTGTGTAACCGCTGATGGAAATGTTGGAAGCTCTGCTGGAATGTGACTCTTGCTTACATCAATTTTTCCTGATGGAGTTTAAATATTTGCTGTTTGACTGACCATGAGTAGCTGGGAGATGACAATTCATCTCGAGTTCTGAGTGCCCTGTATTGCCACTGCTGTAACAACCAACCGAAACCAATGGCTTCTCTCATACGATTTGCTCTGTGTTTGCTTTTTCTCCTGTCAAAGATCTCGTGACTGTTTGCTGGACTGGATTGTCACAGGTGTGCCCTTTGTCTTCGTGTGCATTTCTCCACTCTGTCCCCCACTGTCCTGCTTCTTTCAAATAAAGTTATTATAAACTCAACTTCTGTCATCAGGTTTTAAATTACTGGATCCTCTCTGAGCTTCAGACAACTTCCCTTGGAAAAAAAAAACCACAGAAAGGGCAAAATTTTCAGCCTTCTGGAAAAATCTTTTCTTTGCCAGAGTTGAATTTTCTGGAAATTACCTGGAACTTGCTCAATTTTTCTTCCCCCCCCCCCCCCCCCCACTTTTTTTTGGTACAAGAGTAGAGGTTTTATTCTCTTCTACTTTTCTGAGCTTTGTCCTGAGCTGTGCAGAATCAGCAGGCAAGATGCTTTAAGCTTCTTCTGCCAAAATGTTGGCCTGAGTTGCCTTCACCATTGTTGCAGTTCTAAATGTCTCTTTGCAACAGACTCCAGCCTGCACTACTTGATTGCACATCTTATTAGCATTGATTGTTTACAAGGTATCTGGGGGCTTCTGGAAGGCTTTGTGCTTTAGACCTTCTATGATTATGCCTCTCTGGGCAGCCCTTTCTGCCACCCTGGAGCAGGTTGCCCAGACAGGTTGTGGAGTCTCCTTCTCTGGAGACATTCAAACCCCACCTGAATGCATTCCTGTGTGACCTGCTCTAGGTGGTCCTGCTCTGTCAGAGAGGTTGGACTGGATGGTCTCTAGAGGTCCCTTCCAAGCCCTGACATTGTGTAATTCTGTGATATTTGGGGGTTTCTGGAAAGCTTTGTTGTTTGGACCTTCCATGTCCATATCAATGCATACATACTATGGCAAGCAGCTTCTTAATACCTTCTTCAGAACTTCTCATACCTCCTTGGGATAAATAACATATAAAATAACTTAAAAGGAGTAATAGATTAAATATTTATTTTAAATATAAACACTGACAAACTGTCATTCAAGAAAAGAAAAAGACAAAACCAAACCATCCTATTCTCAGAAGTGTCAGAAGCTTATTAATTACCTAGCTAACATTAATTTTCAGGACTTTAGAATAATACAATATTTTGTAAAGATGCCTTCCAGTACTTGAAGGATGGAGAGGGACTCTTTCCAAAGGCCTGCAGTGATGGGACGAGAGGCACTGGTTTGAAATGAGAGCAGAGCAGATGGAGATTGGCTGTGAGGAACAAGTTCTGCCCCAGGAGGCTGCTGCAACACTGCAACAGGTTGCCCAGGGAGGGAGCAGAGGCCCCAGCCCTGGAGATCTTCAAGGTCAGGCTGGACAAGGCTCTGAGCAAACATCTAGTGGAGGATGTCCCTGCTGACTGCAGGAGGGTTAGTCTGGATGACCTTCGGTGGTCCCTTCCAACCCAAGCCGTTCTATGATTTGTGGCCCTCCTCTGGACCTACTCCATCAGGTCCATATCCTTCCTGTGCTGAGGGCTCCAGAGCTGGGTGCAGTACTCCAGGTCAGGTCTTAACAGACCTGTTCCACATGAAAAAAAAAAATAAAAATTAGAAGTTGCAGCTCCAAGAAAAGTTCAGATTTGATCTCTGACTTCTAAGCTCTTAGTGACAAGCTTTTAGATGAAGAGGTTTTGATAGATGCTTCATCTTGTGAGGTTGAGATTCTTAGCTTAAGCAAACCATTCACTGCTTCATTGGTTTCTGACATTTCCTTGCCTTTGGTCAGGGTAATTCTCTAGCTGCCAAGGACTTGGCTTTGAGCAAACCCAAAAGCTACCTTGTCCATTTATCTCCTGAAGACAACTTCAGAGGTTTTAGTAACTCCACCATTAGACCAAAATCTCACTAATGGGATTGTGAGTGGTTCAGCAAAGGCAGACATACACTGGCAATTAAAGAGGATTTCTAAGCCAAGGTTGCTGAAGGATAACTGAAACAAGCATGAGGAACCTCCTCCCAAGAAGAGTGCCTACAACACAAATCTGTCTGTGGCAGCATGAGTGCAGTGTGCCTCCTGTTTATTCCTTTCAGCTAATACTAAACACATCACTTTCCCTGCCCCATGCATGTTTGCTGCTGCACCTTCTTGTGCCTGCATGAAGTTTGAGACCTTTCCTGACAGGTGCAATAAGTGCTAGTGATGATCACACAATTTTTGTTCACACCTAAGCTACTTCAAGAGCAGAATAAGCAATGTGATTTATTTGATGTGCCCTAAGCAAGCAAAGACACACAAAGATAACAAAGAACAGCACCTTCTGCATTTGGTTTCTGCTGAGGGTGAGCTCTCTGAGTTAGGGCTCTTCTCTAGTCCACTGTGTAACAGATGTTGGTGTAACTTCCTGCTCTCAGGAGCTGAAGCTTCATGCAAAATATCAACGTGCAGTAATATTGTCAGACTGGAGAGCAGCCCTGTGGAGAAGGACCTGAGAGTGCTGGTGGACAGCAAGTTCTGCATGGGACAGCAATGTGCCCTGGTGGCCAAGGCAGCCAATGGGATCCTGGGGGGCATTGAGAGGAGTGTGTCCAGCAGAGCCAGGCAGGTGGTCCTCCCCCTCTACTCAGCCCTGCTGAGACCTCCCCTGGAATATTGCATTCAGTTCTGGGCTCCCCAGTTCAGGAATGACAGGAATCTGCTGGAGGGATTCTAAGGGAGAGGTACAAGGATGCTGAAGGGACTGGAGACTGCCTGGTGAGGAGAGGCCGAGAGCCCGGAGAGGAGTTAGTCTGGAGAGGAGACTGAGAAGGGACCTCATCAATGTCTATCAATAGCTGAGGGCTGGGGGTCAAGACAGGGACAGGCTTGGCTCAGTTGCACCCTGGAATCGGTAAGGGGCAATGGCTATAAACTCCAGCACAGGAGGTTCCAGCTGAACATGAGGAGGAACTTCTTCCCTGTGAGGCTCCCAGAGCCCTGGAGCAGGCTGCCCAGAGAGGTTGTGGAGTCTCCTTCTCTGGAGCCTTTCCTTCCCTATCTGGATGTGTTCCTGTGTGACTTGTGCTGGATTCTCTGCTCCTGCTCTGGCAGGGGGGTTGGACTGGAAGCTCTCCAGAGGTCCCATCCAACCCCTAAAATCCTGTGAGCCTTTGATTTTAGTACATAGTGACCATACCAAACAGATTTGCTCTGTCAAATCCTAATCTTCCCCTGTACCATCCATTGTCTGGAAATCATCTTTTGGGGCTGCCTAAAATACCGCAGCGTTTCCTCTCAGCGTTGGAAATGTGCTGCTCTATTTTTGCTGGGTACAGAATCCTGGTGTTAAAGCTTCCTGCTCCAGTGCTATATATGTTCACTCTTTGCACATAATGAGCATGTGTTTTGAGGCAGGCACTTTGCAAGGTCAATGCTTTTGCAGACAACTCAACTGCAATATGAGTCATAGGAGTTAATGACATCAACCCCTTGGTGTGAAACCACTGGGGTTTGGGTAGGCAGCAGCCCAAAATGAGCAGAGTTCACTTATTTTCCTCCTCTCTCTGGTCACTCTAGTCAGAAAGAGGAAATGCTGGTGCAGAATTTCACTCCTCTTCTCTCTGCTGATCTGCTGTAGGGAGCTGTTTTCTCATGCAGGTTCAGTGAGCATCACGCCCGACTGAATCTCTGTTTGAAAGTATGGCAAAAGTTGTCCCAAGCTTCGTTCTAAAGATTAAATTCACCTCTCTTGGAATAGACTTGGAACAGAAAAGCAGTAGCAAGGCACTGAAAAAATGTAAAGGACAATGTAGAGGAGCCATGTGGGGACTTCCTTATGACCTGCCACTGGTTCCTCAACATAAAACAGTTGCTGGGTTGGTAATTTGCACTGGAGCTGTAGTTTGGGGTAGATTTCTCTGTGGGGACCTCAGAGCTGCCTTCCAATAGCTGAAGGGATCCTGCAGGAAGGCTACAGAGAGACTTTTGCTGAGGGGGTCTGGAGATAGGCCAAGGGGGAATGGTTTGGAGCTGAGGAAGAGCAGGGTCAGAGTGGAGCTGAGGAAGAAGTTGTTGAGTGTGAGGGTGGTGGGAGTCTGGCACAGGCTGCCCAGGGAGGCTGTGGCTGCCTCCTTGCTGGGGGTGTTGAAGGCCAGGCTGGATGAGACCTTGAGCAGCTGAGCCTAGTTGAGAGGTGTCCCTGGGCATGGTGGGGAGCTTGGAGGAGATGAGCTCTGAGGTCCCTTCCAACCTGAGCCATTCTGTGATGCTGTGATACTTGCAGATGTGGATGCAGTGTAGCTCCCTTAGGGAAGGGCTCAGAAGATTCTCAGCCCCATTCCCTTGACTTTCAGAGTACAAGCATGCTTCCCTCCAGCTTCTCTAACAAATTAAGTAGCAATCATTCGGTAAATAATTCAGTGGGTGTTTTGTCTGTGTTCAGTCAGTCTTGTGGGTTCAGATCTGTAAAGCTGTCAGTAGTCTTTAGCCTCAGCCTTCCTCCTTGGTGCTTCAGGGGAATAATACAAGGCTGCTTTGCTGCTCTTACACAGTGGTACCAAACACAGGGACATGACAGGAACAGGAATCCTGAGCAATCCAGCATATTTAAAACATGTGTTATGAATGTCATAATTATATGCATCTAGGGAATTTTCCTGCAGCATTTTAATTTTCACATTCAACCTATGCTGGCTTGCACCTGAATGTGTTTCCTGGATCTAGATCTAAGCTCCAAAAATCCAAATGGGGAAAATTTCCACTGTGCTCCTTGCCTACAAAGCACATTCTTGTCTCTAAGCACGTTCTCTAAACAACTGCACTTTATTGCACTGTTTGAACACTGCAAGCATCTTACTTAGAATCATAGAGGGGCTGGAAGTGACCTCAGAGATCATCTACTCCAGGGACACCTCTCAACAAGACTTGGCTGCTCAAGGCCTCATCCAACCTGGCCTTCAACACCCCCAGGGAGGAGGCAGCCTCCCTGGGTGGCCTGTGCCAGAGTCTCACCACCCCCACACTGAGGAGCTTCTTTCTCAGCTCCACTCTAACCCTGCTCTCCCTCAGCTCCAAACCATTCCCCCTTGTCCTGTCTCTAGACACCCTCAGCAAAAGCCCTTCTGAGGCTTCCTGCAGGATCCCTTCAGCTACTGGAAGGCAGCTGTAATGTCCCCCTGCAGCCTTCTCTTCTCCAAGCTGAACGCTCCCACCTCCCTCAGCCTTTGCTCATAGCAGAGCTGCCCCAGCCCTTTGTGTCCTACTCTGGATTTACTCCAGCAGCTCTGTGTTCTTCTAATGCTGGGGACAGCAGAACTGAACCCATTATTCAAGGTGGGGTCTCAACAGAGCAGAGTAAAGAATTGAGAGCAACCAGACAGCATTCTGAGCTCAAGGTGGTGTTGTGTAGAAATGGAGGAATTGACCAAACCACCTCCCAGACTGAGGGTGCTTTTATTAATAAGGAGGATGACTGCAGTGATTCCTACCCCGCTTCTGTGTTTCTCCTTTGCTTGGGAGAAAAATGTCAGCTTGGCATGTAGTAGCAGCTGAATCCCCAGCTGATAGCAGAGCATTTCAAACCCAGAATCAGAAGCCAGAGATAACTACAGCAGCCAGCTAAGCATTGCCACCTTCCAGCTGCTCCAAGACAAGCTGCTCCTATTTGTCATCCGCAGCTTCTCTGCGGCCTGTGGCTTCTCTGGAGGTTTCACATCAAGACAATGGAATCATTTTTTGGGTTTGTTTTCAGACAACTGAAGAGTGCAGAAGGACTGGGAAGCCACCCAGTATGATGTTCTGTATGTTAGTTGGCATTAAAAAGCTGCTGTTCTCTGGGCTCCAGCCCTGGTAGCACACCTGATGGATGTGTGTCTCCCAGAAGCGGTCCCGACTGGAAATGTCCAAGCTGGGGAAATCCACTTTTTTCACTGAGGAGTTTGTTCAGGTGGTTAATGCTTCTCACTCTTAAAAATCAGTGCTTGATTTCTGATATGACTTCTCTGGCTTCATCATCCACCTGCTTGTTCTTATTATGTCTTTGCCTTTGCAGTATTGTGCAGCTTCTTCCCAGAGAAGTATTGGTGCGCCACAAACAAGGAAATTAAATGTTGGGGCTGCTTTGGCTGTGGTTTTGAAGACAGTGAAGAGATTGAAATCTCTGACTCATTTAATGTAGACCATCTGGGGGGGGAAGGGAGGGCTCTATCACTGAAATGATTTTTGTGACACTTTCCTGCACCATTTCCAAAGTATTTTGAAGGACATTCAGTTACATCTGGAGTGTCCTACGTAAAGCATCTTTTTACTCCATATAAGTGCACTGCCTGCATGGTTTACTGTGTGTACTTCAAGTCACATTTATCAGCTGTTACACTTCAAGTGAAATGTTATTTAGCAGCTTGTAGAGTTATTTATCAGCTGTTATACTGAATGTGTTGATTTATCAGCTTTTAAAGTTGTTTCTCTAGCTGTTCTACTTGGAGTAACCTGCGATTTATCAGCTGTAGTTAACTCAGCCCTGTGGATGAGTTCAAAGGTGGAGATTTGATCTTCGGTCAAGTCACCTGTTCCACTTTTTTGAGGGTAATCTTGTCCTGCCAGCACTGTCTCACCCATGCATAACAAACTAACTGAAGTTTTTAAGTTGAAATGGACAGCAGTAGATCCCCAGCTTCCCTGATGGTAGATTTGGAACCATGTCAGCCAAGGTCAGGAAGTTCGGTTGAAATTGATTTCTCCCTGGCGAACTTTGCGACTCCTGGCTCTCCAGCAAGCAGTGGAGAAACTGGACCTGTGCTTTTATACCTCAGCACCATTTGTATGTTCCCTCAGATCTGATTTTTTTTCATTTTTTTTTTCCCTTGTGTGTGATATTTTGGTTTGAATATTAAATTCTGGCTTCAAACAAAATGAACCAAACCAACCCAAACCCCATGCACGCTTTCCTTTGCCCTAAATAACTCCTCACTGCTTTGAGATAATCTCTTAACAACCCCTCCCCCCGCACCAAAACACTGTGTTCCTCTCTATCCCATGTAATAATTCTATTTATCTGGTCTTTGTCTAGCAGCCCTTGAACCAATGAATGCTAAAACATTAAGAACATTTGGTTTTTTGCTCTAATCAATACTTCACATTCTTTGGCATCAAGACCTCATTGCTCCACAGAATGTTGCGCAGCGCACCAAGATAAACTCTCTCTCACAATGCCTTGTTTCATGTTTAGGAAAAGTCCTGAAAACCTTAACAGTCACTCAGAGCAGCTCAAGGAGAAAGAAAAGCAAGGTTTTTTCAGGGCAATAAAAAAGAAAAAGAAGAAATCTCAAACTGTAAGTACCCAGACTGTGTGGTTAGCAGTTGTGCATTGTACCATTTTATTCTGCTAGATCAGCCCAGTCCCCTTTCTTTATTTATCTATTTTGTCTTCTGTTTTTCTCTCTTTACTGTATGAAAGGCAAATTCTTTCCCTGTTCAGGGCTTATTTGTGTGCCTTTTCAAATCACCTCCTAGTCCTGTGCATATTTGGTTTTCATCTGAACTCCTTGAGGCAAGGTTTAAGCTGCTGTTGCAGCAGGGCTGTGGTGATACCGTTCCAAGAATAACAAATGCGTTCTTTTGTGTCCTCAGAGCTTCAATTATTTCAGGAGGAGATCAAACTGTTGTAAATGAGAATTCTTCCTTGTCTTTTTCATGTCTTGATAACAGCCTCTTGCTGTACCCCATGATTGGAATAAGGACAGTGTGGTTTAACCATTCTTGCTGTTTAATGTTTTGTTGGGGGGAATGGATTGTGGCTTTTGTTATCCAGCAGAAGCCTTTGGTGTCTTTTAGACAATTAGACTTTTTTTAGGGAGGGAGAACCAACTTGGTTTTATCAGAGAGCAGTGGTGTGTTAATCTTTCATGAAGTTTAGTAATGGAAATCTTCCCAAGAACTGAAGTAACCTAACTATCATCTCCCCTAGTTCTCAAGTGACAGTTCTGGGAACAGTAAAATATTTCACATTTCCTTGACACCAAGTTGCAGAGTTTCTACAACAGTAACTGCAGGTTTAGTTTTGGAGGGCCTCAGGATGGCATAAATTACACTGCTGGTAGAGGGGAGTAACTAAATCAAAATACCTGTTGCCACAGAGTGAGGTGGCACAGCTCTGGGTGTTGGTGGAGAGGAGTGAGCAATGCTACAGGCTTGGGGCACAGTGCCTGGAAAGCAGCCTGGGGGAAAAGGATCTGGGGGGTGCCGGTGGACAGCAGCTGAACATGAGCCAGCAGTGTGCAGAAAAGAAGGCTGAGGGGAGAGCTTATTGCTCTCTACAGATCCCTGAAAGGAGGCTGGAGTGAGGCTGGGGTTGGTCTCTTCTCCCAGGTACCCAGCGACAGGATGAAAGGCAATGAGTTGAAGCTGTGCCAGGGGAGGGTTAGGTTGGACATGAGGAAAAATTTCTTGATTTGAGAGAGTGGTGAGGGGTTGGAACAGGCTGCCCAGGAAGGTGGTGGAGTCCCCATGCCTGGAGGTGTTCAAGAAGCTGTAGGTGTGGTGGTTGGGGATATAGTTTAGTGGCCATGGGAGCTGGGTGAGGGTGATCTTGATCAATGGTCAGTGATCAAGATCAATGATCTTACAGATCTTTTCCAGCCTTAGTGATTCTAGGATTCTAGGATTCTACCCTATGATTCTATGTGTGTTAAGTAACATTCAAAAATGCACCCTTGCCTTTCAAAAATGCACACTTGCCTCTCTGCTTGGGCAGGTTTTAGAGCAGCATCATTTACCTCTCCTTCTGAAGTTGTTCACCCTGATACTTGTGCACAGTTTAACTGATCATTTGTGTTACACAACTGAACAAAACCCATTGATTGTGACTCTGGGATTATTTGGAATCAAAATATCCATGAAAAGGTAGCACACCTAAGGCCTGATGCATTGCACTGTTCTAGTCTAATTCCTGCCATTCAGATGTAGTGGCAAGAAACACTTCAAAAGCCTAGCTGATAGATGGTGCATCAACTACTTCCAGAACATGTCCAGAGAAGGGCCATGAGGGTGAGCAGAGGGCTGGAAGTCCTCTGCTGTGAGGAAAGACTGAGAGAGTTGGGGTTGTTTAGTTTGGAGAAGAAAAGGCTCTGAGAAAACCTTCTTGTGGCCTTCCAGTATCTGAAGGGGGCTACAAGAAAGCTGGGGAGGGACTTTTTAGGCTGTCAGGTAGTAATAGGACTGGGGGGAATGGAGCAAAACTAGGAATGGGTAGATCAGAGTGGTGAGAGACTGGAACAGTTTGCCCAGGGAGTTGGTTGAGGCCCTATCTCTAGAGGTTTTTAAGGCTAGGCTCTGGGCCACCTGCTGTAGTGTGAGGTGTCCCTGGCCATGGCAGGGGGGTTGGAACTGGATGATCCTTGAGGTCCCTTCCAACCCTGACAATTCTGTGATTAATGTGTGTGAAGGAAATAAAGACTGGATTGTGTTGCATCTCAAAATCCTGCACTTCCTAAACCAGCTAATTCCACAAATACCTTGATCTATAGCTACCAAAGCCATCACTGATTACACACAGAGCAGATTTATAGATAATCTTTGCTTCTGTTACTTCTCACTCTTAAGAAGAGAGGTAAAGAGGGAGGAGGAAGAGAAGAGGGGAGGGAGAGGTTTTGCATTAGGGAAAATGATGTTGGCTAGTTAGAGCTAATGTTTCAAAGGAAGATTAACAAATCAGTAAAATGAGACAGTAAGGAAATCTTGCATCCTCAGCTAGAATCTTGCTGACATCAGCTTGATTTTAGGACCCATCCCAAAACTGAAAATCCTCTTTTCATTTCTCTTATCATTACAGCTGTTGAACAGGCCAGGATCTAGGGACAGGCTGTACCCACTGCTGTGTGCACAAGTGGTGGTTCAGACACTCTTCTTTGTTCTTCTTCAACTGTTAGCTGAGGACATCATAGACTCTTAGAATTGGGGAATCTTGAGGAAAGGACCTCAAGGATCATGTAGTTCCAAGCCCCCTGATATCCCTGATGTTGGGATGTTCATTAGGATCTGGCAGCACAAAGAAAGAAATGTTATCTTCAGCTCAGCACCAAGCTTGACTCCAGTGCTAAAAGCTGTTGGCAGGGCTGCAGTATTAGCTCTTCAGCTACATGAATCATGTCTTCTATGAATTCATGTTAAAAGTCTTGTGACTACCCAAGGGTGGGTTTTTCTCTGAATGCTTTAGGTTGGAAGGGATCTTGAAGATGGCTGGGCTCCAACCCCAGGGCCATGGGCAGGGACACCTCACACTAGGCCAAGTCACTCAAGGCCTCATCCAGCCTGGCCTTGAACACCTCCAGGGAAGGAGCAACACCTCCAGGGAGGGGGCAATTGAATTGAATTGCAGTGCTGTGCATTTAGTTTGTGTATCTTATGTTGCAGACAGACTCAAGCAGCGGGGAGAATCCGAGCATCAAGAAATCCCTCTTCCCTCTTTTTAATTCAAAGACTAATTTAAAGCATATCTCTTCTTTGAAAAAGCTTCCTGTAGTCACTCTACCCATGGTATCCATTTTTTAAGTACAGTAGCACTCTCCAATGCTCCAGTAAACTCGTTTTACTGCCTCCAGCAGCATGTGTTTGGTTTTCATGGGGTCACTTTCTCTTCATGCCAGTTAAGTACCTTGGGCCAGTTCGATAAATCGCAGTGAAAATTGGCAGTCCTGGTGAAACAGATTGTGCCTGCAAGAAAACAAAGAGTTGTTTATCAGTATTTGAGACACTGAAAATGTTCCAGGGCGAGTGAGCCCTGGGACTGAGGTGACAGGAAGAAAATGGTTGTGAAATTGGGGATGTTTCAAATCAAATTGTCTTGTCTTGTTTCAGTCAGGGGGAGAAAAAGGGGAACCTCTGGGGCTGGTTTTAGGGGTTTTTTTTAATAGCTGTTTTGGAAACCTGCTCCTTTCTCTGCATAAATCTTAACAACTGAATTAGCTGAACCCTGCCTCTTAGCTCATGCAGCTGCTGTGGTTTTATTTGTCCTGATTGTTCCTGACACGAGACAGCTTGCATTGAAAGAAAAAAAAACCAGGATCAATTTTAACTGGCCTTTTGGGTTGGCTTAGAGGTCATACTCTGCAGAGAAGTTTTAAATTGTCCTTCTGCCATAAATTGTGTTGAATTTTCAGCCTGTTGCAAGGGAGTTTATTAATTTTTAATTTTTTTTTTCCCTTTAATTTGGGATATTTGTGAAGGAGGAAAAAGATAGGGGAGGGAAAAGCTCTTGGGTTTGTACTGGCAAAATCAGGCAGGCATCGCTTCAGAGGGAGATTATTTTGTTGTCTGCTTCACTCAGGAACAAATTTATAGAACTGCTCCATGGTCTTAACTGCAGTCTGGAATGCTTTAAAAATGAAGATGAGGCTCAGCTGGTTTAATTTTCCTTTAAATTCTGTTTTTTGGGAAGCCTTGTTTAACTGCTCTCTCTTACAGCCAATCACACTAACAGCATGCCAGTGCTCGAAGGGCTAAGGGCGTAGCCAATCTGCATGATGGCCACAGCCACTTTGCTCTTCCTGTGTGGGGAAAATCAATTAATCAAACAATCAACCCTGGAAGGTCATTGCTGTTCTTCTGCAGGAATGGGCTTCACTTGTGCTCTGTAATTAATTGGGGGGGTGGAATTATTGCCAGCCGTTCTTTATTTTTACATATCTATCTATCTATCTATCTATATATATATATATATAGGGAGACCAATACTGAATGTTTTGTTGCAGATGCCTAGCACTGATGGTCAGGATCTCTTGGCATTACAGAAAGCCATTCACACTAATCACCAGAGCAGCAGGCAGAAGGATTGGCATCCTGAGAAGATGACAGAAATCCAGCCTCCTGTAAGTGGCATTGTCCATTTTTCCCTGTGAGGGTGACAGAACACTGGAGCAGGCTGCCCAGGGGGGTTGTGGAGTCTCCTTCTCTGGAGATATTCAAAACCCACCCGGATGTGTTCCTGTGTGACCTGCCCTGGGTGCTTCTGCTCTGGCAGGGGGGTTGGACTGGATGATCTTTTGAGGTCCCTTCCAGTCCCTAACATTCTGTGGTTCTCTGTGATTCTGTAATCCCCCCTATTTGAACCTCACAGAGGTTTCTCGACAGCTTTTTCTCTGGTGAATAGAAAAATTGTATTTGCTGATATTTCCCCAGCCTTCACATTCCCTGCTCAGTGTGCCTGCAGTCCTGCATCATTCTTTGAGAATCTAGGCTTGAGTGACAAGGAAAAGCAGAAACTGAATGTCCCTGTCAGTCTTTGAGTCTTCTGAAGTACTGTTTATGTTTTTGTGTTGGAGGCAAGCAGCCAGGTGAACCTGCTCTGGCGGGGGGGTTGGATTAGATGACCTCCAGAGGTCCCTTCCAAGCCCTGTCATGCTGTGAGAAATTACTTCTTCAGGAAAGAGTGAAAACTTTTCAGTGCATGTTTGTGGTAGCTGTGCAGTGCTGGAGGAAAGCCCTCAGGCTCGCTCTGCAAGGAGTGGTGGTGAATCCTGAGGACACACTGCTGCTTGGCACAATTTGATGCTTGCTGGGGTCACCAGAGCATCCTGACCACATCACTGTGTGTGGCTGTAGTTTGAGCACAGCCCTGCACCAAGCCAACTTTATTTTCTCCAGTTGTAAAAACAGCTTGAGGAGCAAGGTTTGGGGTTGGAGCTTCAGTGCTGTGTTCTGTTGCCCTTACAGCAGTGAAAACTGAAGAAGCAGGAGGTTCACTGTGGCTGCAGTGGCTGCAGAAGAGAACTGTGTCTGTAGAAGAGAGGCTGTTTTCATACCACTTTGTGTACTCAGGCTTCACAGACAGCATTGGCTTGGAAGGGACCCTCCAAGGTCATCTTGTCCATCCCCCCTGCAGGCAGCAGGAACACCTCCAACTAGGTCAGGCTGCCCAGGGACACATCCAGTCTGACCCTGAATGTCTCCAGGGACAGGGCCTCAACCACATCCCTGGCCAGCCTGTTCCAGTATTTCACCACTCCCAGTGTAAAGAACTTTCCCCTGATGTAAAGAACTTCCCCCCAAATCTGCTCTGCTCCAGTTTCAAACCACTGCTCTCATCCTATCACTCCAAGCCCTTCTAAACAGTCCCTCCCCAGCCTTCCTCTATGTCCCCTGCAGATACTGAAAATGCAGTGGGGGTTGGCCTAGATGACCTTTGGAGGTCCCTTCCAACCCAGACCTGCGGAGTTCCAGAGGTTCAGTTTAGTGTGGTGGGTTGAAAATTCCCTCCAACATTATATTGCCAGACCAGCTCAGCTGGGAGCAAATGAAAGCTGCATTTACAAGCAAAACTGCAGTCTACAATGAAATGCAATGAATATGTACAAGATAAATAATATTTACAATGTTTACAGGTATTTACAATTGATTAACAGCACAAGAACCCTCCCTGGACAAACCAGGGGAGCTAATAGCTTCCCCTTCCCTGCTCCCTACCCTTCCCTGTACACAGCAGAGGAGAGAAAGAGCAGAGAGTTGTTTTGTTAGATACTCAGCCACAACAAAGAACACAGCCAAGGTCAGCAAAGCCAAGCAGAAGCCAGAGCTTCTATCTGCTAGAGCGAGGAAGCCAAAAAGAGAGAAAGTTAGTCTAAACCAACCTTGTTAGTAGTCTCTCCACTGGGATTGTTTAGAACTTATCATTAGTTTCGTTTTTACACCCAGTGGTGATTTATTTACATTCTACTACTTTCTGTTCAAGATCTGTGGAAAATTTTCTAGGCACAGCCTGAAACTACCACTGGCAGTTCTGTTACAGGGAGCCTGATAGGCTGGGGAGCAGCTGTGGTGGGTTGAAAAATTTCCCCCAACGTTAACTTTGCCAGACCAGCTTGGTTGGAAGCAAATGGAAGCTGGATTTACAAGCAAAACTACAGTCTACAATGGAATGCAATGAATATGTACAAGATATATAATATTTACAGGTATTTACAATTGATAAACAGCACAAGGATCCCCCTGGACAAACCAGGGGAAGCTACTAGCTTCTCCCTCCTTGCCTCTCCCTTAACCCCCAGGACAAAAAGGGACAAGAGAAAGGAGCAGAGAGATGTTAGGCTTAACCAAAGCAATGCAGCCAAGGTCAAGCAGAAGCCAGTTCAGTCTCTCCCCCAGAGCGAAGGAACAAGAAGAGAGAAGAGATTGGTTTGGTACAACTAGTTTTAGTCCCCTATCTCCACACTGGGATTGTTCAGAACTGTCCTTATTTTCCTTTTTACACCCAGTAGTGATCTATTGACATTCTACCACTTGCTGGTCAAGATCTGTGGAACCTTTTTAAAGGCAATAGCCTAAACCTGCCCCAGCAGCAGGTCAAGTGCTCTTCTGTGTGTCTTTCAGAGCCAGCCATTAAAATCCCTTCGGAAGCTCTTGCACCTCTCCTCCTCCAACCACCCCGGCCCCGCCGAGCCTCGCTTCCAGCCGCTGCCCAGCCAGCCAGCCAAAGCTTCCTTCTCTGAAGTGCGGATCCACCCCATCGGCCAGAGCTCCGGCGGCACTGCCAGCAATGTCAGGCAGGAGCCTCAACCCAAGAGCAGGCCGGCACTGCAGATACCCAGCCAGCTGGAGCCCGGCTGGCACGTCAGCAGGAGCACCAGCGATGCGCCTCCCTACTCGGAGCAGCTGCCCCCCAAGGGCGGCCAGAACGGGCACCCCTACAGCCGGACCAACCGCCCGCGCATGCCCAACCTCAACGACCTGAAAGAGACAGCCTTATAACGGCTTGGCAGGCAGGGGACAGGCCAGGGAGGGTGGAGGTCAGCCTAGGGCAGTGGTGGGTGGTGGTTGTAAGCCTGTGTTTATCAGCTTTAGAGAGGTGTGCAATACGGAGCTGTGGAGCTCTGCCCTTGGGCGCCGCAGCCAGAGTCAGGGATTAGGCAGGAAAACAAAGTGGGGTTAGGAATTTCCCAGGCATCGGAAACGTCCCTGGGTGCCAGGCAGAGCGTGCCAGGCAGGGAGCAAGAGGCTTTGCCGTTTGCTCTCACTTCCATTCCAGCTCAGTGCACTTCTCTGTCTGAAAGCTGGGAGAGCCTTCTGCTACATCTTGGCACTTGAAAGGGTGAAAACCTTCACGTCTAGACCTATGCCCTTACTTCTTTTCTTGGTTTATTTTTGCTGCCTAGTTAAAGCGGGGGGTGGGGGGGTGGGGTGTGTTTGTGATTAAAAACAAACAAACAGTGTATCCCTGTCCAAGGGTTTCAACTGGATGTCTTTGTTTTGTTTTGTTTTTTTCTTAAAGAAAAACTTCCACATTTGATAGGATTTGTAATATTTATTATTTATGATGACCCTGATACCTGGTACTGTTAGAACTGTATCTTTTCTGTTCCACTGGAGAGTCCTTTTGGAGCTGTTTGAGGCATTGTGAAGCAGTGCAACAGCTACAGTAGTTTCTATTTAAAAACAAAACAAAAAAAAAAAAAGAAAGAAAACAAGACAAGGCAAAATGAACAACAAAAAGAGGAAGGAATAAACAAAAACAAACAAAAAAAGAAGGAAAAATTAACACAAAAAAAAGAAGAGCAAACAAAAGAACTAAAAAGAAAAGGGAAGAAAGAAAAGGAAGAAAAAGGGAACAAAAAAAAAGGAAAAAAAGGGGAAAAAAAGGGGAAAAAAGGAGGAAAAAAAAGGGGGGAAAGGAAAAAAAGGAAAAAAGGAAAAAAAGGAGGAAAAAAGGAGGGAAAAAAGGAGGGGAAAAAAGGAAGAAAAAGGGAAAAAAAAAGAAAAAAAAGTGAAAAAAAGGAAAAAACCAAAACAAAAAAAAGAGGAACAAAAAAAAACCCCTAATAGTAACATTTATATATTGCATTCAGGAGTATTTTATTCTATATATAAATATATATAAATAAATATATATATATATATATAAATGGAAAACAGCTGTCTGTTTTTTAACTATCCTTCATGGACAAAGTATTGTTATGACACTATCTGCCCTATTTTTTTATACATTTGTGATACAAAGTGCAGTATTATACTTCTAATAAAAGGCAGTTGAATGTGGCTGTAAGCCTGACTGTAACTGTATGAGAGCCCTGGGTCTTAGGTGGTGTTGACTGGTGGCAAAGGAAAAGGCAACGTTCGATCGCAAGCTTTCTGAGGGAAGGGTTTGCTAAGTGGAAAGAGGCTGTGGAACTGTACAGTAGTCCTAAATGTGCTGAGTTCTTCCCTGTGTCCTTAGCTTTCATAGGAATGTTGATGGGACTTCTGCATCAAGAGCACAGAGCCCTGGTACCATATTGTTGTTTCCTCTTTCTCTCCTGTTGCCTCTTTGATAGATGACTCCCAAGAGTCATCCCAAGATAGATGATTCCATGACTCCCAAGCTCAAGCAGGTGCTCTTCCACTTCATAGCAGGGGTGCCAACCAAAGAAACACAGCAAGAATGGCAAGGGAAATGCCAGACTTTGACCCTTAGGCATAGTATGGCACTGCAGGTCATGGGAGAAGCTCTCATGCCTATGTATATTTTACATCTTCTTTAGCAATCTGTTACCTAGTAGGATCAGCACTGTATTTAAATTGAAACTACTCTTGCACTTTCCCCTCCTCCCCCCCATCCTGGTTTTTTCCCTTCTATTTCAGGATGTATTTCAAATCTTCAAATCTGATTTTGGGATATTTTAGGGAGGAGGTTGCCAGGCAGCTTGACTTTGCCTTAGGTCTCACTATCCAAGTATTCCTGTCTCAACAGAGTGCCAGATCTTGAGTTTCAGTCTCCACTGCAACACCTTTCAAACTGCCTTGGCCTTGGTGAATGTTGAGTGCAGCAAACACACAACCTGATTCCTCTGTTGTTACCACTCAGCTAAACCAGAAGGAAGCCAGCAGATGACAAGAGTCACGCCAGCCTAAGCTTTGTGCAATAAGAGGAGAGCCAGGCCTGTAGTGTCAGAACAATACAGTCTCCTTTTGAAACACAGGAGCTCAACTCTCTCATCAGACAGAAGACTGTCCTCATCAGGCACTTGCACTTGCAAATATGGTGTCTTTTCAAAAAAGACAAAAAAAAAAACCCAAAAAGAGATTAACCTGAATGTGGATTTGATGATTAGCCATAGGTGGAGTTGACACGAGCAGCCAGGCAGGAAGAGCTGAACTTCCAAATGGGATAACAGTGCAAACTTGGCCACGCTCTTCAGTACCTCTTGAGCCATACCAAAGTGCAACAGCAGCAAATTTGGCACCACTTGCTCAAAAAAAAAAGGGTTTTTTTTTTTGTCAGAAAGTGAAAATGTGGATGGATGTTACAGCAGGTTCTGCCAGGGCTAAAAAAAGTCAGGCTAGGGAACTAAAACTAAATGAATGCATTACAAAAATAAGAATCATTTCTTTGTCAGCTGTCTGCAAGAAATGTGTGGATGTGCTGGATGGATATGATAGATGATATCTATAGATGATCTATGGTGTTCATAGGTCATATCTGTATATACATCCTCTAGTAATACAGTAGACAGGAGAGGGAGTTTCAGCTCCTGAGAAGTTCAGTGGGCATCCAGGAAAGGCAGTGAGATTTTTACCACCAGGACTCACCATCAGCATCTCTTAGCAATCTCTTTTTGCACTCACCACTTCCTTGAGTTAACCTGGTCCCAGCTAGATTAGTCCTGCTATGTATGGACTGCTGCCACTGAAATCCCTTACAATAGCACTGCCTGAGAGTGGGGCCCTAAGCAGAGCAGTCTGAATGTCTCCAAAGGGAGCATTTAGACTTAGACTTCTCTACTCTGTGAATATTTATCTTTTTTACCTGTGCAGGACTTTTAGCTTGCTGGTAAGAGCTTGGTACTGGGGATGGTGATGCTGGGCTGTGGGTGGCTGCTGTGATTTCTACCAAGGAGAAATGTTTCCAAAGTTGGTTGGTTGGGAGTTGGTTTTGGTTTGTTTCTCTCAGTAGCCACCAAGTTAAATCAGAGTCATCTCTGACTGTACATAGAGCTGTTTAAAGTAGTTAGCAAAGCTTCCAGGGTGACCCAAGGAACGTTGAAGTATTTGGTGGGCTCATATTTACAGAAAGTTGTTTCTACTTCCTCCTGAGTTTTCTTCTCCACTTCAACAAACTGTAGTATATTTCAGTTGAATACTAAGCTGTGTTGAATGTGTGTAGTTATTTCCTCTGTTCTGTTGGAAAGAGATTCCAGCAGCTCAACCAGCTGGTGCTGGGATCAATTGTGTGGGTTTTAACCTCGTCTCACTTCCCAATATTTAGAGTATTACTGATGTAATTTTCCCAAGGCTTCCAAAGGAGGCTGGCTCAATAAAGGGGAAAAGAATTACAAAGCAAATGATTTTGTAAGTGTGAGCTTTTCTCTTCACTGCTCTGTGAGTCTTGTGCTACATGTTCTTGCAGATTTGCTTGGTAAGAGGTATCTTAGTTAAACTGCATTTTGTTCTTGGGCAATCTGATTTGCCTTATGGCATCATTAATGATGTGAACTGAAAAGAAGCTATTTATGTTTTAGAAATGAATTTGTAGTCATTTGGAAGAACTCAAGCTGCCTAACCTTGTCTGTATGTTTTTACTCTATCTCTTGAGCTCTTTTGTGACTGAAACAGAAGCACCTTAAGCTCATCTTACCTGAAATTGTGTATGTGTTTGAGCTCTCCTTTTAAACTGCCCTGTAAATGTTTTAGCCTAGGACAACATCTTCTTCTTTTTTTCCCCCAACAGACCTGACCACAGAGAACAATCCCACAGAGCTGTTTTAACCCTTTTTGTTCCATTTATTGCAGTCCAAGATCCCTTGCTCCTCTGAGAGGTTGCCAGCACCAGGCAGAGTTCTTAGCAGGTAGGCAGCGATCCCAGGTTCAATCCCTTCCTCCTGTAACATTTCCCCATCTCATAAGGCTTGGGATTGATACCAGGCTTTGATTTCTGATACCAAGTCAAACCCACCTAGTGGGTGGGTCCTGATGACACTCTTATTTACAAACACTTGCTCTTTTAGGTCAATATTGAAGCAGGCTTGAAACTTTCAAACATCCAAGACACCCTCAGGTCATCCTTAGGTTTGTCACCTCTCTCTCTGCTACACCAAGCTGTTTGTGGGAGCAAAGCTGGAGTGATTCTTCAAGAAGCAGTGTCCTGTGATAGGTTTTTTAGCCATTCCTTGTCATTGCAGGTAGGTCTCTTAACAGATGAATCTTATTAGTGTAGAAAGCTGCACACCAACCTTTTCTTCTTTCTTTAGAAGCTGCTGTAGCTATTAGCTGAGCAGCCTCCTTTGTTCACCCATTTAAAAACCCTAGACCTCTGTATTCTTAACAATTCAGTGCTGTAGTCCTCCCTTGTAGGAATGGGAACACAGATGATATAGTTTTGAAGGCACTGTTGCCATCTGTTTAGCTAAGCCATGCTCTAAAGGTGATTGGGTTTTTTTTTTTATTCCTGTGGCAGGTTTTTTGTTGGTTTTGCCTTGTAATGGTTTGGTAAGGAGACAGGCCTCAAAAATCCCTGCCTGTAATTAATTCTGTATGCCCTTAACGCTGGCAGAGGAGAACTGGGAGAAGACTTGAATCCCCATCACACAAAAGGGAGTGGAAGGGATTAGCCATATGTAAGGTACTGCAAACTGGGGGGGTGGCAATGCATGTTGATTCATTGCATTCCAGCTAGCAGACTTCAATACCTCTGTTGGTGGGGTTATAGCATGAACCATGCAGCCAGGCTGTGGGTCATGTCAGCAGGCCTGCTGTTCAAAACAGGAGTGCACAAAAGGTGATATGCGCCCTATTTAACCAGTTCTAAATCACTTTCAAACCACAGATTAATAGTCTGGTTTAGGTTGGAAGAGACCTTCCAGATCATCCATTTCCAATCCCTCTGTCAAGGGCAGGGACACCTCCCACCAGCCCAGGTTGCTCAAGGCCTCATCCAGCCTGGTCTTGAGCACCTCCAGGGAGGGGACATCCACAACCTCCCTGGGCAACCTGTTCCAGTATCTCACCAGCCTCACTCTCAAGAATTTCTTCCTAATCTCCAGTCTCAATCTGCTCTCCTCAAGCTTCAGTCCATTCCCTCTCATACTATCACTCCCAGCACTTGTCAAAAGTCCCTCCCCAGGTTTCTTGTAGCCCCCTTCAGATACTGGAAGGCTGCTCTAAAGCCTCCCCAGAGCCTTCTATTCTCCAGGCTGAGAAATCAGGACACTATTTAGGAATAGGTGCCTTTCCCTACACAGCTCTTTCTAATGGTGTCATCATAGTGGCCATTCATTAACTGGGTTTGTAGTGAATGAGGAGAAAAGCCATTTAACTTCTGGCCTTTGTTTAAAAGGGAGCAATTTGAGTAAATTCTTTTAATATAAGACAGCTCGAAAGTTCTCGATGTTGGCTCCTTTGTCAAGAGGTCAAACAGCAGCAGCACATCAACTCTCAGGCTTATCAGGCAAGCAAAGGCTTGTGCACATCAGATGTTGTACTGAAACTGAAGAGTTCTCTTTCTGCAGGTTTGAAACAAATTCCATGAAAATGAAGCAAAGCAATTCTGGTAAAAGATCCTCTTCTAGTTGGGGCAGAAAAGCTGTGACAGGTCATCTCTTCTCTCAGTGTCTTAACAGCTACTGCAAGAGACAGCACAGGGAAAACTGACAGATTAGGTCTGCTTTTTCACTTGCTCCAGGTTCTGCTTGGATGCTTATTTGCTACTTTGTGTTTGATGCCAAAAGGTAGCTTTTGACAAACTGAGCAGAAGATGCATGAGGAGAGTGCAAGGAGCAGCCCCCCTGCTGTGTCGGATGCTTTCCTGCCACCAGATCAGATTGCTTCTCAGGCTCTTTCAGAACAGAACCCAAAATATGCAGCCAGACGAAAGTGAGTCTTAAGATGTGGCTCTGGAATTTGAAGATGGAATTTGTGGCAGGCTGAGTGACTCTACACATCTCTTGTCTTCTCTGCAAGTCAATCTACCTCCTCTCTCTTGCAGAATTCGGTTGGGGTTGGGTTTCTTTGTTCTGACCTAATGATTGACTCTAAATTTTTAAGAGATGTAAAAAGATGCATCCTCCAGGTACTGTTAGCAACCAAGTAATAAAGTTTTAATGGGCCTTCATCTGATACACTTCTGAAACCTCCAAGCCATCTGAGTTCTCCCTCTAGAATCCCAATGCCATCCTTTGCACTGCTTTGCAGTCTTCCCTCACCCTTCCCCTTGTGGTTCTTGACTCTTGCAGTTGCCTTGTTCTTTGTTGTTTCTCTAGTGCAGATTATCAGGGAGTTAGAGGCCTTATCTACTACTCTGCCCTGTGTGCTGTTTTACTCAAGCAGCTATCCTTAGACTTGCTCAGGATTTTCCTCACTTTAATTTTCCATTTCATCTGGGTGAGATACCTTACCTCATCGTGTCCCCCCCACCAAAACACACCCTGCCTGCCAGGCTTTTCCTTCCAAACAGGCCTCTCTTTTTCACAGGCCACTGTTTCTCTGCATCCTTCCTGAGAAGGTGCAGGTTGGCATCTTAGCTGTACAGGCATAGAAAACACATTGTGAAGTGACTGCTGCTGTAGAGCTTCCCCTTGGCTAACCTTAGAGCATGTTCATAGCTCACCATGGAAACAACTCTTCCAACTTTCCTATAGGATATGAACCTCTTGGTGTAAACTCTCTCATGTGTAAACCCAACGACACAGCTTTTAACTGTTTAGTAACGAGGCAAAACTTTTAAGTGTAGGTTACTGTCTCCACTATTGGTTATTTTTTTTCTTGCTAGTGCACATGGAAGGCTCCTGCTACTGAGGGATGTGTCTAACTGAAAGGGGTTACATAGAGAGAGAGATATTTGGCTAAGATGGAACAACAAAATCTTCCCTGAAACCATAATTTTGTTGGCAATTCTATGGTCCTGCTCTGGCAGGGGGGTTGGACTCCAAAGATCTCCAGAGGTCCCTTCCAAACCCTAACATTCTGTGAGCCTGTGACTACTACTTCAAATTCAGAGAATGGTTTAGGTTAGAAGGGACCTTAAAGGTCATCTAGTTCCAACCCCTTCCTGCCATGGGCAGGGACACCTCTATGCAGGCATTTTAAAAATCTGCTTCTTCTGCTAAAGACTTCCAGGACTGCTTAGAACTCCACTGTGAAACACTCAAGGTTCTGAATTTGTGCTGGTTGAGAGAAAGAAGGAAAGAAGGAGGGTTAAGGAAAATGTGAACTTTGATCACAGATTCTGAATTTGTGTGGTTTGAGAGGAAGAAGAAGGGTTAGGAAAAATGTGATCTGTGATCACAGATTCTGAATTTGTGTGGTTTGAGAGGAAGAAGGAAAGAACAAGGGTTAGGAGAAATGTGATCTGTGATCACAGATTCTGAGTTTGTGTTGGTTGAGAGGAAGAAGGAAAGGACAAGGGTTAGGAAAAATGTGATCTGTGATCACAGATTCTGAGTTTGTGTTGGTTGGAAGGAAAGAAGGAGGGTTAGGAAAAGTGTGATCTTTGATCACAGATTCTGAATTTGTGTGGTTTGAGAGGAAGAAGGAAAGAAGGAGGGTGAGGAAAACTGTGATCTTTGATCACAATCTGCCCAAATTAACAGGCTGGGAAGGTAGTTTCCCAAGCTTCTAAATGTATGGCTAGAAGGTTCCCCACATGTTGTTTTTTGGTTTGATTTCAACAGCTCCTAGAAGCCTTGAGGCACACAGCCTTGGAGGTCTACCATGCTTTCTGTTGTGGAAGGGATGTGATGTGGTGTTAACCTTTTTCTTTTGTTTGTTTCAATCCTGGAATTACCAATTGCTTTTCACCTGTGTTGGATATTTAAGGCTGACTCCATGCAAGTTAAAGGAACCATTTGTAAAGTGTTTGTATACAACCCCTTTGTATCATGTCGTTGGTATATACACCTTTAACCAAAACTTGGGGTGGGTTTTTTTTTGGGGGGGGGGGGGCATGTATTCCATTCTTAACTTCTGTACAATTTCTATCATTGCTGTAAATATTCTAAAAGAGGAGGGGAAAAAAAGAAAGAAAAACAAAACAAAAAAAAGGGACAAAAAAAAATTCCTGTGGTAACCTTAATTCTCAGCATGGAAATGGTTTAATTTTTACTGAGCACAATGTATTTTTGAATGGGCCTTCCAAAATAATGTCTTTAATAAAAATGCAGATTTTGCACTAGAACACTGGCATTGCTGATGGCAGCTGATCTCATTCCTGAACATCTCTCCTCCAGAGCACCTCCCAAGATGAGCAGAAGGGGTCAGAACCAGATCCAGGACTCTTCTGCCCAACAGGTTGCTGCCAGGTCCTGGGTGACTGCCCACCTGAGAAGTCAGTTTGTGTCTGTCTGCAGGCCTGACACTTCCACAGGAGCACAGGTTTAGGGAGGTTCTTCTCCCCCTCTACTCTGCCCAGCTGAGACCACTCCTGGAGTACTGTGCCCAGTTTTGGGCTCCCCAGCTCAAGAGAGACAGAGACCTGCTGGAGAGAGTCCAACAGAGAGCCACAATGATGATGAAGGGACTTCAGCATCTCCCCTGTGAAGAGAGACTGAGAGCCCTGGGGCTGTTTAGTCTGGAGAGGACTGAGAGAGGATCTGATCAATGTTTATCAATATCTGAGGGGTGGGTGTCAAGTGGAGGGGGCCAAACTCTTTTGGGTGACACACAGTAATAAGCCAAGGAACAGGTACATGCTTGAACATGGAAGGTTTCACCTCAATGTGAGAAGAATCTTCTTTACAGTGAGGGTGATGGAGCCCTGGAACAGGCTGTCCAGAGAGGCTGTGGAACCTCAGTTGCTGGCTCTGTTCTAGGTGATGGTGATTGGAGGCATCTGTGCCAGCAAAGTGATTAGTGATAGGCTAAGAAAAATTCAACTTTGTGAGGAAAAGCTTTATAATTTTGCCATTGTGTTTTGGCTGCTTCCACAAGGACCTCAGCTGCACTGTTACTCCAGGACACTGTGTTTGTGCAGAGGTGTAAGTCAAGTCTAACTCTAAAAAGCATTTTAGGACCACTAAATTAATTAAGCCTCTCAGCACCCATCTCTTTTTACATAAGAGGGAGAGGTTGAGTGAATTTCCAGAGGTCATTTAGCACAGCTGGGATCAGAACTGAAGCTCCTGCTTTAACAGGAACCATTTAGAGCTCACTCGGATGAACACAGAAGCAGGTCCCTTCCTCATGCAAGCTGGAGAAGCAGACAGAGGCAAAGGACAGGGCAAGACAGGAAGCCAAGGAGCTGTGAAATACACTGATGCCAGTTAGTTACACCTTACCTAGCCCAGAAGGACTTCACCTCCGTGAGCTACAACCTCCTGCCTTCCCCTAGGGGTGCCCTGCAGACACCCCTCAGCCTCCCCGCAGGGTTCAGCTGTACCAGCAGGCATGGTGTGAAGAAACATTTTATTGAGGACAGCCCTTCCCTGGGCAGGCCTGCAGGTAGGACTTTGGGCAGACCTGTGAGCCGGCTGTGGGTACGCCTGTGAGCAGACCTGTGGGTAGGACTTTGGGCAGGCCTGTGGGTAGGCCTGTGAGCAGACCTGTGGGCAAGCCTGTGGGTAGGCCTGTGAGCAGACCTGTGGGTAGGACTTTGGGCAGGCCTGTGGGCAAGTCTTGGGACATTTCTGTGGGCAGGAATTTGGGGGCAGGACTTGGGGCAGACCTGGGGCAGGCCTGCGGGCAGGCTGTGGGTAGGACTTTGGGCAAGCCTTGCGGCAGACCTGCAGGCAGGCCTGTGGGCAGGACTTGGGGCAATCGTTGGGGCAGGCCTGTGGGCAGGCTGAGGGTAGGACTTTGAGCAAGCCTTGGGGCAGGCTGTGGGCAGGACTTTGGGCAAGCCTTGGGGCAGGCTGTGGGTAGGACTTCGGGCAGGCCTGTGGGCAGGACTTGGGGCAATCGTTGGGGCAGGCCTGTGGGCAGGCTGAGGGTAGGACTTTGAGCAAGCCTTGGGGCAGGCTGTGGGCAGGACTTTGGGCAAGCCTTGGGGCAGGCTGTGGGTAGGACTTCGGGCAGGCCTGTGGGCAGGACTTGGGGCAATCCTTGGGGCAGGCTGTGGGCAGGCTGAGGGTAGGGCTTTGGGCAAGCCTTGGGGCAGGCTGTGGGTAGGACTTCGGGCAGGCCTGGGGACAGGCCTGTGGGCAGGCTTGGGGACAGGCAGGCAGGCGTCCCCGGGAGGCAGGCAGGGCTCAGCCGCACTTGGGCAAGCACTCGAGCAGCTCCATGCGGATGGCGATGCGCACGTGCCAGCCCAGCGGGATCAGCCGGATGTAGCGAGCCACGATGGGAGGCCGCAGCAGGTTCTGCACCGACGAGGAGCGGTCCGAGTTGCCGTAGAACACCTGGGGACAGAGGTGGCAGCAAGGTGGGCAGGCGGCTGAGAAATCCTGGCCCCCCCGAATTCCTGCTTTGGCAGGGGGGTCTGACTGGATGGTCTCTTGAAGTCCTTTCCAACCTCTGCTGTACTGTGACACTGTGAGCCGAAGGTGCCTGCGTAGAGCAGAGGGAGGAGGAGGAGGTTGCTCTGCTCCTTCACCCCCAAAGTAAAAGTTGGGGTTTTTGTAAATCACAGAATGGTTTGGGTTGGAAGGGACCTCCAAAGGTGATCCAGTCCAACCCCCTGCACTCAGCAGGGACATCCTCCACTAGAGTAGGTTGCCCAGAGCCCTGTCCAGCCTCAGTCTGAATATCTCCAGGGATGGGGTCCCAACCACCTCCTTGGGCAACCTGTTGCAGTGTTCCAGCATCCTCATGGTGCAGAACTTGTTCCTGATGAAATAACCAGATGCAGACAATTGTCACACTGACTGGATCTCCTGAGTAGCTCGCACCTCTCCTATGGAGACAGACTGAGTGAGTTTGGGCTGTTCAGTCTGGAGAAGAGAAGGCTCCAAGGAGACTTTATTGCGGCCTCCCAATATCTGAAGTACAAGAAAGCTGAGGGACTTTTTGGGGGTGTCAGGTAGTGACAGGACTAGGGGGAATGGAGCAAAACTAGAAGTTGGTGGATTCAGATTGGATGTTAGGAAGAAGTTGTTCCCCATGAAGGTGGTGAGACACTGGAACAGGTTGCCCAGGGAGGTGGTTGAGGTCCCTTCCTTGGAGATATTCAAGGTTAGGCTCAAGGGGGCTCTGGGCAGCCTGATCTAGTTGGGGAAGTCCCTGCTAACTGCAGGGAGCTTAGACTGGATGACCCTTGGAGGTCCCTTCCACCATTCTATGCTTCTCTGATTCTATGACTTCCCTTGGGGCAGCTCCCCCCCAGTCCCTGATGTGTTCCTGTCACAGATGCACCACGCCTCCACCCATGGCCAAAGCATCAAGCCCACTGACCCGGTTGTTGCCGGTCTGGTCCTTGTAGTAGACCCAGTTGAGGCTCTCGTCAGTGCGGTACTGCATGCTGTACTTGGTCATCCACTCGTCAGCGTCACAGCGCCCCTGCGTCAGGATCCCCGAGATCACCTTCACCTCCTTCAGGTCTATCTGCAGCCACTGCCCATTGTCCTGGTACTTGGAGAGCCATGCACACCTGGGGACACAGGACCAGCCCCCTTACGTCTCTCCCAGCACTGCCCTCTGGGGCAGACCATACAGACTCCAAGCTGCCAGGGGTCCCCCAGCACTTCACCTCCCGCCCAGAGAAGGCCTTAGGGAGGGATTTTTGGACTCACCCAAAGCCTTGGCCGTTGAGGCGAGCCTTGTTGGCTGTCCAGGAGGAGTACCAGCCAGTGTACTGCTCAGGGTTGGAGCAGCTGATCTGGTCAGGGGTGACAGCACCAGACTCGAAGCCAAGGGGCTTGTGGTAGGGGCACTCTGCAGAGCAAAGGGAAAAATACATGAAGGGCCCTGTTCCCTGGGTGTGTTGGTGCTCTTGGTGACGTGCCCTGTGCTTTCACTGCTCCCTCTTTTACTTGGCCAGCGTACTGGGGATGCCCTTAAACCTGGACCACAACCCCTGCAGTGTTTGCTGCCCAGGGGCCATGTGATCTTCATTTCTATCCCTTCTCTCACGTGAATTTCTCTCTCCTCTCCCAAACTCCCTAACCCTGTCCTGTCTGCAGTATTCTGGGGGGAAGGTTTTACTCAAATGTTGCAGTCCAAAGCTCCTACTTGCAAGCACGTGGAAGCAGATCCAGACTGGATCCATCAATGTGGATCTAGCCTCCAGGCTGTCAGATTCTGCCAGGTCCTTGAGAAATGCCTGGCCTGGCTTTTCTTGTGCTACTTCATGGGACTTGGTGATCCTGAGGGTCTTTCCCAACCTGAATGTTGCTGTGATTCTGTCATTCATTAACTGTCCTGATCTGTGGCTATGGGTGCAGTGCAAAATGGCTTGAGCCTGCTCTGATCTTCAGGCAACCAAACCTGACTTCACAGCTGTCTTTTACAACAATGAGAAGCTCAGCAAGACTCCTGCTGGCTGCAAAACTACCAGGTAAAGAAATATTTTACTCTATTCTGGTAACACCTCACCTGGAGTTCTGTGTCCAACTCTGGAGCCCCCAGCACAAGAGAGACATGGACCTGATGAAGCAGGTCCAGGGGAGGGCCATGAAAATGACTGGGGGACTGGAGCAGCTCTCTTGCAAGGACAGGCTGAGGGAGCTGGGGGTGTGCATCCTGGAGGCTCCAGGCAGACCTCAGAGCAGCCTGCCAGGTCCTGAATGGGCTACAAGAAGGCTGCAGAGGAACTGTTTGCAAAGGCCTGCAGGGGCAGGAGCAGGGACAGTGGTTTGAAACGAGAGCAGAGCAGACTGAGATTGGATGTAAGGAACAAGTTCTGTCCCAGGAGGGTGCTGGATCACAGCTTCACATGTCAAGAGGACATCTCCTCACCTTAGCCATGCCTGACTGACCAAAAATTATCAACATGCAGGCACCCAGGGCTTGGCATGACTGCAGCCTTTCCAGTGCAGCCCTTTAGCACTGTGGCCATGCAGTCAATGTCTCATTAGCAAGCTCCACTAGGCTGATGTCATATGCATCAATATCTCATTAACATATTTGTGTTGTTGGTACCTCATTAACATGTTGGTTTTTCCCCCCTACAAATGCACACAGTCACTGTCCTGCCTTCCTCCAGGCATGGAAACATCAGGTTTTCCAGCAGGTTAAAACAAGGGGCAATGGATAGAAACTCCAGCACAGGAGGTTCCACCTCAACATGAGGAGGAACTTCTTCACTGTGAGACTCACAGGGCACTGGAGCAGGCTGCCCAGAGAGGCTGTGGAGTCTCCTTCTCTGGAGACTTTCCAGCCCCCATCTGGATGTGTTCCTGTGTGACCTGTGCTGGATTCTGTGGTCCTGCTCTGGCAGAGGATTGGACTTGATGGTCTCCTGAGATCCCTTCCCACCCTTAACATCCTGTGAGCCTGTGATCCCATGCTCCCCTCCTGTGTGCAAAAGGGTGGCTGGGCTGGGGTGGCCCTGCATGTTTACTACTTGGCAGGCTTACCTTCAACACCACATAACTTCACTTTTAGCAACACTAATCTGCAGACCACACAACCATAATGCAATTAGCAGGTCACCTTCTGGCATGTGCCTGCCTGCACCATGCTCAGGGACACACAGAACAGACACCTGGGGCCCACTCAGCCACATTGGCTGAGCCATGTAATGCCCTTACTGCTAACCCAGACACAACTTCTGCAGTGGTCATGAGGATGGCTGCTCCCTTTTGGCAATGCCAGAGACAGCTCTGCAGCATCTCAGCATGGCTGCTCTGCAAACCATCCCCAGGCAGCAGAGACACCAGAGCACAGCGTGCTGGCTGGGCTGGGCGAGGAGAGAGCAAAACTCCCCTGCCTGGGGAGGCACAGCTGAGAGAGATGGTGACAGTGTTCACTACTGAGGAGAGCAGCCTTCATTAGTGGAGGAAGGTGTATTCATTACTGAGAGGGGATCTGATCAATGTCTATCAATATCTGAGGGGTGGGGGTCAAGTGGAGGGGGCCAAGCTCTTTTGGGTGGTGCACAATAATAAGCCAAGGAACAATGGACACAAACTTGAACACAGAAGGTTTCACCTCAACTTGAGGAGAAACTTCTTTACAGTGGGGGTGACAGAACCCTGTAACAGGCTGCCCAGAGAGATTGTGTAGTCTCTTTCTCTGGAGACTTTCCAAACCCACCTGGATGCATTCCTGTGCAGACTACCCTGGGTGCTCCTGCTCTGGCAGGGGGGTTGGACTGGATGACCTCTGGAGATCCCTTCCAACCTCTAACATTCTGTGATTCATTACCCACCTACATAATGAGAGAGAGCACCTCTCACACCTAGCCTGGCCAGCAAACCCAGAGCCACTCCTCTCACACTCCTCTCACTCCTCTCAGCCAGGGATGGATCAAGCAAACCTCATGTCATTCCCTTCCCTTCCCTGCCCTGCCCTGCCCTTCATAGTGGTTTTAAATGGAAAGAGGGTAGGCTTAGAGTGGACATAAGGAAGAAATACTTTACAATGTGGATGATAAGACACTGCTGCAGTTTGGCCAGAGAGGTTGTGGATGTTCTTCCAGGGTAACTGATGTAATTCTTCCTCCACCTTCAGCTACTCCAAATGCTGAGTGCTGGGGTGACTGATTCTCCCATGTATCTTCCATGAGGAACCCAGCATCAATAAAGCACACCTCAAGTTGTTGCACATCCTCTTGCAGGCGCTGGGAAGGTGTGCTTACTAGTGGGCATCAGGCAGGTAACATTTTCAGCACCCATCTCCAGAGGGGGTGGACACCTCTGAACATCTGTGTGTCAGAGGCCTGAATGAGTTCAGCTTCTGTGGGACACTTGAGCTAAACCTGAGTATTAGCTGAGAACTGATAAAGCCTTGCTAGGGGTAGTATGTCAGGGGCAATATGGAAGCTGCAGAGAATGATGAGGGAAAAGCTTGCTCAGAAACCTATTAAACATGATCTGTGAGGCATGGTTGAAGGAGCTGGGCAGGGGCAGCCCAGAGAAAACAAAGGAAACACAGCTATGGTCTTCTACTGTTTGAAAATAGACCTCAGAGAAAGAACAAACTGTTTTCCTGACCCCTGGAGAGAGAAGATGTCACAGGCTTACCTGCAGCAAGTCTAGGTGGGACAAAAGTTTCCTACAGTAAATGGTGGTAGCTGCCCCAGGCAGTTTCTGGGAGCATCAGTGCTGAGGACTCTAGGGACAGGGCAGGCAAATGCCTTCCGGCAGTGGCCATCCTGGGCCACCCTGGTTGAGCTCCTGAGGCCTAAGCATGGCTCCTGTTGCTACTGCTCCTCTGCCAGAGGGTGCAGGGTCACACCACACTTCTCATCAGTGCTGCTGCCCCAGCAGCTGGGTTTGGGACAGGTACTGCTGGACCAGGGCACCTCTGCAGCCAAGGGTGCAGCAGGGAAGCTGCTGAGGAATCACAGAGTCAACCAGGTTGGAAGAGACCTCCAAGATCATCAAGTCCAACAAATCACCCAACCCTATCTAATCAACCAGACCATGGCACTGAGTGCCTCATCCAGTTTCCTCTTAAACACCTCCAGAGACGTTGATCCCCACCCCCTCCCTGGGCAGCACATTCCAATGGGCAATCGCCATGGCTTGAAGCCCTTTACCTGGCATGCACTCTAAGCTGTTAGACCCACTGGACCACACCGAGTTAGGACCTCCTTGGCAATCACATTTGCAAGCCTTGCTGTGCCACAGCTCCAGTCTCTCATCCTAAAGGGAAGGCAAAAAAAACCCCAAAGCAGTCATAAATCAGCATAGGCATTGACAGTGGCTGAGTCTGGGTCCTGAAGAAGGCTTGAGGGGGCCACCAAACCAGCTGAAGAGACTTACCTCTCCTGGGGAGAGGGCCATCACAGCTAGGTTAGCAGGCATGGAGGGAAGAAGAGAGAGAGAGAGATCAGGAACAAATATGCTGCAGGCAAACATCAGGAAATGCATTAAACAGTTACTCCTGAGCTGGGGATGAATAAATCACGAGCTGAGGATTCTATGGTGTTTCCCCAAGCTGACTGCCAAGAGAAAGCAAGAGGATGTGGGCAGGAACAAGACACTGCTCCTCCATTGTATTTTATTATTGATGCTTTGGCCTCTCCTCTTTTTGATCCTACACACCTGAAACATGCTGAAAAGAAGCCCACACCTGCCCCCTCAGCCTCTGCTGCCTTACATCTCATAAATCCTCTGTCCTTTTATTTTTTTTTGCTGTCTCCCTGCCCCATGTTTTCCCTTTCCCATTTTGCTCTTAAAACGTGTGAGCTCATTAACCCCAAAGGTGTAATCCTAGCCTGGCACTGCTGCAAATCACTGGTGCCTTTCAGGGGATGGGGCAGCCTGCAGAGTACCTGGCCTGAAATCACTCCCTCTGGACAGGATGGATGTAAACAAAATGCAAATAAGCCTTTCCAAGCCATACAAGAATGCCTTTTTCCCTCCCTTTCTTAGAGCAGAGCAGGTTTTGTGGCCATGGGGGAAGAGCTGCTGTTTTTGTAACACCTGACCTGCTTTACCTCCTGCCTGTCACTAAGCAATGGCTTTTTTTTTTGAGCCATTTTCTTGCTGAAAGGTCTCTCCTGCTTCCAAAGCAAGCTACCTTCATTGCATTTGGACTGCCAGAAGAGTGCCCAGACAGCTATGACAATCATAGGGTCCTAGAGTTGTCAGGGTTGGAAGGGACCTCAAGAAGCAGTTCCAACCCCCCTGCCATGGCCAGGGACACCTCACACTACAGCAGGTTGCTCACAGCCACATCCAGCCGGGCTGCAAACACCTCCAGGCAGGAGGCTTCCACCACCTCCCTGGGCAACCTCTGCCAGGCTCTCACCACCCTCATGGGGAACAACTTCTTCCTAACATCCAATCTGAATCTCTCCACTTCTAGTTTTGCTCCAAAAATATAGCTTTGTTTTAAGTAGTCCCATGGCTGCTGGTAACTCATCCACACAAATCAGATGCCAGACACCACGTTTCCAATGCCAGCAGGGAATTAGCAAGCCTCTAAGGACCAAAACTTGCATGCAGGAGCCAGGAGAAAGCAGCCAGCTCCAAACAGAGGTTTTGTGACTAAGAAAAGAGGAATTTTTTCACCAAGTGACTTAGACTCTGAATTATTCACTGAAAGCCAGTTATGATTTATTCATTCCTATGCTGCCACTTTGCTGAGCCTAGGAAGCCCCAGCTGATGCTGGGAATTTCCAGCTCACATTTCTACAGCAAGCTTCATCTCAGCAGACTCCCTAACACTCTGCAATTATAATCAGCTGAAAAAAAACCAAAAAACAACCAACAAAAACCTGCAACACAGAGCTCTGCTTATTCCTGAAATGCCACTGCTCCCTGAATGTCACACTGAGCCTGGGTGTATCAAGACAGAGCCCAGAAATAAAGAAAATGAGAAAGGAATTTGTAAAACTGTCCTTTCTGGCATCAGGAACTTAACCACTCAAGGCATGGGCCCTGGGCTAAAATAAAAAGATGTGGGTTTTAGCTAGGCCCAAGAGGGAGGCAATGAGCACCCAGACTCCATGGAGCTCTGCAGGGAAATGTGGATGCTTGTGTCCAGATCTGGCCTGGAAAGTGTAGGCCAGGGACTGAGCACACCACCATTCTCCACCTTGCCCAGCACAGATGTTGTCCAGCCAAGCTGCAAGCCCCATGCCATGCAGGACATTGCTACCTCCTTCTTGTGACCCACACAGCATGAGGGTGCTGCCTCTCGTCAGATAAATACAAACCAGACCATTATCAACTATCTAAACTGTCCTGCCTTTGCCAATAGAAACTGCAGTGCATCTCCTGCCCTCCTTATGCTCTCATGATGCCAGTGTTGGAGCATCACTGGCACTGGGGGCATGGGGGTCATACTGGCAGGCACCTCTCCTGTCCCTCCCGCCCATGCCAGCAGAATGGGTGCCCTGCTCCTAGCTACCCTAGAATTTGGGAGCCTGGCTCCCCAGCCAGCACAGCCAGCCATGCCTCCCCACCCACCAGGCCTGGCTCCTCCACTCTGCAGGCATTCAGGTTTCATGTAGGATCACAGGATGTTGGGGATTGGAAGGGACCTCTGGAGATCATCAAGTCCAACCCCCCTGCAGAGTAGGAGCAGAGAATCCAGCACAGGTCACACAGGAACACATCCAGACAGGGCTGGAAGGGCTCCAGAGAAGGAGACTCCACAACCTCTCTGGGCAGCCTGCTCCAGGGCTCTGGCAGCCTCACAGTGAAGTTCCTCCTCATGTTGAGGTGGAACCTCCTGTGCTGTAGTTAATGTGTTATGTAGTTCATGTAGAGATGTGTTGCTTGCTACACATAAAGAGGTTCTTAACCTCTTTATTTTCACCTCCAGAAGACTGACTTCTGCAGAAAGCTTTTTGTGGGGCATTTCCCGTTTCCCTCCTGGCAGTTAAATGCACTCGCGCCTGGCAGTGACCTGTCAAGTGGAGCCACACAGAGGTAAAAGCAAAGCTGCCTGAATCCTTGCCTTGGCCTTTAAGGGCTATGGAGCAAAGCTAGTAAACAAGCTACTGAATGAATGTATTTTGTACAGAAACAAAATCCTTCTCTCTTCCAGTGCATCGCAGCAGCTCACTTACCTCTGTGTCAGGTACCATTGCCAAGCAAGAGGAGCTTTGGTGAAGCCTACTCTTATGGCACCACATGCCAACAGTTGGAGAAGGGGATGTGAGTACCAGGCTGATGTATAGGACATTGCTTTGGATCTGTTTGAGATCCAGGATCAACACTGGGCACATCATGGACACAAGTAGCTGGAAAGCCAATAGCTAAGAGTGAAACAACAGGGAGAGAAGGAATCCTTTTCAGGTGGGTGGAGGTATGGTAACACCACCTTAGCCCCCAGCAACAAACCCTCCTGCCTGGGTTGCCCTGGTGCTGCTTGGGTGGCTGCCCTCAGCCAGTCATGCCTGCTCCAGAGCTACAAAAGTGACTTTTAGGGTTTTAAAAGTTGTCTGCCAGAAGACACTGCTGCAAATCAAGCAAGGAGATGAATTTCCAGCACAAAAGCCCTGTTTTCAATGTACTGTGTTGTTGGATCAGCCTTGCAACAGGCAGTGGTGCAGAAGCAGTGCCATGGCAGGACTGCCCCCTCTGGCTGGCCTTGCTGCACTAGAGACCTCCAGCCTTCACTGCATGGCTCATTGGTTTAAACATCTCAAACGAGATCAGGTTTGCCTTTTTCAGCTAGAAGAGGTTAACTGCTACAGGCTCATTCCCATCAGCAGCTCAACCATAGCCTGCAGCACAGGGGATCAGCAGGCAAAGCCTGGGGTGGGCATGACAGTGAAGGGGCCAAACATCCTGGCTGAGCAGCATAGCCTGATAACCCCTGGCATCAGGAGAGGAAAGGAGAGGAAAAGATGCCCTTGTCTGTAGTCAGCTGGAAAAAGTAGTAATTGATATATTGGTGTGTTTACAGCTGTGACAGGCCCTGCCCTACAAAGGAAATGAAGAGGAAAGCTGGCTGCCAATAGTCCCCCATTGTAATGGGCAGCCTGCTTTTACAGCCAGCCTGTTTGCCTTCCAGGAAGGTTACAAAGATAATTGGTAATTGTAGGTCAGACAGAACCAATTGCTGCAATTCGTGGCAGGGGCAGAAGTCCTGCACAGCTGCCAGGGACTGTTGTTTGAAAAGTACAGGACTGAAAAAAACACCAAAACCAAACTGAAAGAGGCCATTTCCAGCCCCCACAGTGCCCCAGGACACTTAGCAAACAATCAGCTCAGTGAAGCAAATTATTATCTCTGTGTGTTTGACAGAGTCAGGGAGATAAGGAAGAGCCCTTTCCTGTCCCCCCATCCCACCCTGCAGCATGGTGAGTCCAATGTGCTGCTGTGCACAGACCACACAGAAGCACAGAATGTTAGGGGTTGGAAGGGAGCTCCAGAGAGCATCCAGTCCAAGCCCCCTGCCAGAGCACCCAGGGCAGCTCACACAGCAACACATCCAGCTGGCTTTACAATGGCTCCAGAGAAGGAGACTCCACAACCTCTCTGGGCAGCCTGCTCCAGGCTGCTGGCACCCAGTGCCCCTTGTACTGTCCTTGGACATCCCTGAGAAGAGCCTGGCTCCATCCATGCACATTGGAATTGGCTGCCCAGGGAGGTGGTGCAGTAACCATCACTGGAAGTGTTTAAAAAGAGCCTAGATGGGTTAGTGCCATGGGTTAGTTGATTAGATGGTGTTGGGTGATAGGTTGGACTTGATGATCTCGAAGGTCCTTTCCAAACTGGTTAATCCTGTGATTCTGTACTCTGTATCTTGATCCCCAGCACTGAGGGCAGCCCTCAGGCTCATCTGCTCCAAGCTCCAAGCCCCAGCTGCCTCAGCCTGGCCTCACAAGGAGATGTTCCCCTGCCTACAGCATCTTGGGGGCCCTGGGATGGACTCTCAAGGACTTCCCTGAGGTCCTTCTTGACCTGAGAGGCCCAAAACTAAACACAATATTCCATATGAGGCCTCACCAGGACAGAGCAGAGTGGGAGCAGAACCAATCTTGACCTGCTAACCACAGCCCTTCTAATCCACCCCAGGATGCCCTTGGCCTTCTTGGCTACAAGGGTACATTGCTGGCTCAGGGGCAGCTTTCTGTCCACCAAGACCCTCAGGTGCCTTTCCCTTGCACTGCTTTCCACAGGTCACTCCCCAGCCTATCCTGGTAGCCACTCTGCAGCACAGGATTTAGGAACCAGGGCTTGGGCAAGCACCAGAGGATGCTTGTCCCCCAGAGTGCCTGTACTGCTGGGTCTGGGCTGCAGCATGGGCCCTGGGATAGCCCCATTTAGGGACCAGCCCAGGTTTGGAAGAGAAGGAAAAGAGCTGGCAAAGGCAGCCCTGCAATGCCAGGACATGTGGGACACAGGTTTCCCAGGGTGGAAATGGGACAAAGCAGCATCCACAACTTGTGACTAGCTGGGACAAGCAGTAGCAAGGAGGCTCAGCTGCTCATGTTTTAATGAGAGGAAGAGGTAACATGAAACAGAACATTTGTGTGGTCATTAAGAACACGGCTGAGGAAGAGCAAGGAAGGAGAAAGGTCAAGAGTGGGCAGAAATAAGACCCCCACAGGCTGAGCACATTCCAATGAGGTCAACTATGAGAAATCATATGGATATGATGTAGTGTGAGGAGTCCCTGCCCATGGCAGGGCAGTTGGAACTGGATAATCCTTGAGGTCCCTTCCAACCTTGACAATTCTATACCCTGACCACAGAGCCACAACAGCAAGCCACCAATTTTAAAGGATAGCTAGAATCAGTGACAGATCTACAAGAGCACTGTACAGGTACATAAAATATGCAGAGAGTAGAAGTCAGGAAAAGTTGACATAAACCTCAGCACTGCAGGCCAAGTGTGTAGGAAACTGTCATGACTTTGGCTGCTTGTTGACTACTACCTACATCATATGTAGGTGGCCTAGAAGCTTCAGCTGGAAAATAGTTCCTTCAGCCTCTCAGCTCTGCAAGCAGCACCTCAGTTGAACAGATCTGAGAGAGACAAACAAAACTCTCTGCTCTGCTCTTCCCACTCCCTCCACGACTCAGCTCTTTCCTGGTGTGGAAGCTCCTGCTGCTTCCCTTCTGCACGGGTGGGCCGGCCATGGGGCAAGGAAAACAGCTTTAAAAACAGACAGAAAAATAGGACTGGAGCCCCAGAAAACTGTCACAGGAATGGAAGAGGTGCGAGGAATGAACAGCACTGGCTTTATCATGCTGCCATCGCTGCATTCCTTCAGCCCTGCACTGAAGAACATCATGAAGCAGAGCTGGGTGAGGTGGTCTGCAGGAAACACAGAGGGCCAAGACACTGCCAAAAGCCTTGCAGCAGCTCTGTGCCCACTGGGTGCTACTGTGTGGGTTGCTCTATTATTAACCCAGGCTATTTTTGCATCCTAGCCCTGGAAATGGTGCCAGGCAAGCGAGGTGACTCACATCAGGCTGCACCAGCCTCAGTAGCAAGGCACAACTAGGGAAGCTGTGACATGCCAGGCCACCATCACAGATCGCATTTTGCCCATCTCTCCTTGCCCCTGCACCAGTGGTGATGGCCCCAGGGACCCATGCTGCAGTCATGGCCAGTCTCCAGGTCCCCTTGGCAGGTGTAGTCCCCTCACACAGTTGCTCTGTGATTGCTTTTGTTGGTTTTCCCTCAGGGATTTTTCCATGGCCATGCTGAGCAGGCTCCATGGGACCATATTGGGCCACAAAGATGGTCCAAGGGCTGGAGCAGCTCTGCTGTGAGCACAGGCTGAGGGAGCTGGGGGTGTTCAGCCTGCAGAAGAGAAGGCTCCAGGGGCACCTTAGAGCCTCCTGCCAGGAGCTGAAGGGATCCTGCAGGAAGGCTGCAGAGAGACTTTTGCTGAGGGTGTTTAGAGGCAGAACAAGGGGGAATGGTATGGAGATGAGACAGAGCAGGGTTAGAATGGAGCTGAGGAAGAAGCTGTTCAGTGTGAGGGTGGTGAGAGTCTGCCCCAGGCTGCCCAGGGAGGTTATGGCTGCCTCCTGCCTGGGGGTGTTGAAGGCCAGGTTGGATGAGACCTTGAGCAGCTGAGTCAAGTTGAGAGGTGTCCCTACCCATGGCAGGCAGATTGGAGTAGATGATCTCTGAGGTCCCTTCCAACCTGAGCCATTCTAGGAGTCTATGATTGAAACAGTGTCTTCATTTCTAACCATTTCTAAAAATGGTCCTTGGGAGCTATGCTGGCAGGCAGAGATCTATTCCAGGGCATATGCCAATCTGTGTCCCACAAAAGATTCTGGGAGCTAGGCTGGCCTGGTGGAATCAGGGTATTCATCCAGGGCCCCTCATCACCTAAGGCTTCACTGAGCCAACAGCTCAGCCTGTTTCCCTAGGAGATGATATCATAGGATCACAGGTTCACAGGATGTTAGGGGTTGGAAGGGACCTCTGGAAATCTTCCAGTCCAACTCCCTGCCAGAGCAGGACCATAGAATCCAGCACAGGTCACTCAGGAACACATCCAGATGGGGCTTGAAAGTCTCCAGAGGAGACTTCACAACCTCTTTGGGCAGTCTGTTCCAATGTTCTGTGATGCTCACAGTGAAGAAGTTCCTCCTCATGTTGAGCTGGAACCTCCTGTGCTGGAATTTACATCCATTGCCCCTTGTCCTATCCCAGGGTGCAACTGAGCAGAGCCTGTTCCCTTCCTTCCTGACACCCAGCCCTCAGATATCGATCAGATCCCCTCCCAGTCTTCTCTCCAGACGAAACAGTCACGGGTCTCTCAGCCTCTACTCAACAGGCAGTCCTCCAGACACTTCAGCAACCTTGTAGCCCTCCCTTGGACTCTCTCCAGCAGATCCCTGTCCCTCCTGAACTGGAGAGCCCAGAACTGGATGCAATATTCCAGGTGAGGTCTCATCAGGGCAGAGTAGAGGGGGAGGAAAACCTTCCTGGATCTGCTGGACACTCCTCTGAATGCACCTCTTAATGCATCCTCTATTCTGAGCCTGGCATCCCTCAGGAGGACAGAGCTGCTCCAGCACACATGAGTGTGCCAGGATTCATCTCTGCTGATGACTGATGGGCATGGGCAGAGCCAGAGGCAAGAGGAACAGTACCAGCTCTTCCCTTGTACTCTTCTCACTTATACTGTGGATTTTTTTCCCCCATGGGTTTATTCTTTTCATTCCCATTTACTTTTCTTTACCTGAATGATTTTTATTTGGTTTCCATTTTCATTCCTGTCTCATTTTAATATTTACTGGTAATTGTGGGATGGTGACAAACCTCCTATTGAAATCCTGGCAGTTATATCTCCTATTACTTTCTCTTTCATTGGCTCTTCATAATGTTTCCACAAGTTTTTTTTAATTGAGGGTTTTTTTTTAAGGTTGAGAAAAATCTTTGGAAACAACTTAAATAGTTGGAAAATAATCAACCTTTTACCCTTAAAATGTTTATCATATTATTATTTTTTCCCCAAAGTGAAAACTTTGGGCAATTTCTGATCTCATTGCCATGTTTACTCCTTCCTGCTTAGAGCTATGCAGAACATTGCCTGTAGAGTAATTTCATTAGGTGCATTGATTATGCCCAAGAACAGCTCTGAAGATGATATTTACTGTGAGCTGAAGGCAGGTTTGGGCCTTTGATTTTGTTGTTTGGCTGGGTTTGGGGTTTTGTTGTTGTTGTTTGGGTTTTTTCCAAAGCCACAAGAAACAGAGAAGGGTTAAAAAAGAAATCCAACTCTTAAACAGCTGAGATGTGCTTATGCCTCAACATGTAGTGCTCATGGATGGAGGAATGTGATGCAGGCACATCACATTCAGTGTGCTAAAAGCAGATTCATGTCGCTCCGGGGCTGGGGGTGTTCCCCCACACCATATGGAGGGGGCCTGGCAGCTCCCGAGGCTCCTGTCACAGGAGCCTGCCTGCCTGCTCCACCATATGCTGATGATGATGCTGTGGTGGTGTCCCCAGCACACACAAGCCCAGCCAAGGCAGGGGGGCTGGGGATGCTCCTCTAAGCCAGAGAAAAATCAGCTAAGGAGCTTATTATGGCCTTGGCACACGTGGCTTGGAGGACTGACCTAGCAGCACCTTCTCCATGGTGGGAGAGGCAGGAACCTGAGAGGGTCCTGGGCAAAGGGTTGCTGCTGCTTGCTCATTATTCAGAAGTGGACACTTGGACCCCAAAGCAAAGCAAAGAAGTTAAATACTGAAGGAGGGATGGCTGCAAAGTGATCCTGCAAGTAATGTTTCACTGCAGGCTTTCCAAAAATAGCCTGATATGTGGGTGTCTATTAAAAGCAGAGCAAGGGATTCAGAGGAAGGTATGAACTGATTCCAAGGGCTAATTGCAGTTATGCCACCCATTGGGGAAATAAATAAATAAATAAAGATTGGAATCTGGATAAAAAGAGCTTGGGCACCAGTAACTTTCCCATGTGAAGCAAAAGACACAAGGTATAAGGAGAATGCAGCAGTATTTGCTGGAGGATTGAAAGGAAGACCTATTAATGAGGGTACAGCTAGGCACGAGAGGATGAAATGAAGGCATGGCTAGTTGAGGAAAAATTCCCTAGCCATGAAATTCAGTGGATCAAAATATTCAGTGGAAACAGAGAAGGATAGAGGGGTTGGAAATAGACAAAGTAAACCACTGAGAATTCAACATCCCTGTAGGAAAAGCTGGACTGTGTCATAAATCTGTCCCACAGTCTCTAGCCACATATTAATGCTGACAGACACTGCCCAGCACTGAGCACGAGCAAACTCAGCCTTGTTTAAGGTAATAGCAGCTTCACCATGGAGCCCAAATCTCAAACACAACCCAGAAAACAATCTCCTTGTTCCACAGCTGGGTTAATTCAAATGGAAGGAGACTGTGACTCTGCTTTTTCTGGCTTCTTCCAGCTCTTTGCCAGCTACCATTTGCCGCTTTCTGAAAGCCTTCAGACAGGGAAATACTTTTGTCCTTTTCTCATGATTGCCTTTTGTTCTCAAAACACCTTTGGAAGCCATTTCCAGGCCAAACTACCTAAGAGACTTGCTAAACCAAAGCATGTCTCCATCAGCAATGTCTTGCTGCTAGAGAAAGGGATCATTTTGATTAATCAAGAGTTTTGATTAACGAAGGACCAGGCTCTCATTTCCTACTGTACCTCGTTTTCCCACTCAGCATTATGATTGACTCACTGGCTCAGCTGCACTGCAATTTCCTTTGCAAAATCCTATTTGGACAAATTATATGGCAATTTTTTTTTTTAAATATATATTTTAACTTTTTTTTTACACTGCAATTATTTGGTGAAACAGTTTTACTGCTGAATATTCATAGAGCCTGCAAGAACTCTGCTCACTCATGCACATAAATTACTCAGCTCCTCCACAGTTTTGCCTTTCTCTGCATTATTGTCCTCCTGTGAGAAGGTAGAGAAGAGCTTGCTCTGTACCCCCACAGCCCCTGGTAGAGGAAGGAAGTGTAGATGAAATAAGAAATCATAGAATCACAGAATTGTCAGGGCTGGAGGGGACCTCAAAGATCATCCAGTTCCAACCCCCCTGCCGTGGCCAGGGACAGTTCACACTACAGCAGGTTGCTCACAGCCACATCCAGCCTGGCTGCAAACACCTCCAGGCAGGAGGCTTCCACCACCTCCCTGGGCAACCTCTGCCAGTCTCTCACCACCCTCATGGGAAACAACTTCTTCCTAACATCCAATCTGAATCCACCCTCTTCTAGTTTTGCTCCAACAACTGAAAGTGCCTCTCAGGAGGCAAAGTGCATACCTTTGGACCAGAAAAGGAGAGACAGCAGGACGCTTCCCATCTTGAACCGCATCTTTTCCAGCCTCATTTGGGAATAGCTCCTTAGCTGCTGCTTGGCTTGCTGGGATGGCATGAGATTAACTTAAGCATTGCCTAAGCACCTTACTCTCCTCCATTCTCATGATTGTATCAAGCACCATCAAGCCAACTACACAACTATTGCTGTCAAGCCCCACGTGTGTTTTTACAAGGTAAAAAGTCCTGAGGCACTGCCACTCTGAGGGTGAATTTGATTGTTCAAATACACAAGTGCAGCCCTACCTTGAAGCCACACAGGAATGCAGCTGCTTAATGCTTTATATCTTTAGTATATATTGTTCATTGTAGGGAGTAGGTATTAATTACCTCCCACCCCAGTTATTTACCTCTACACTATCAGTGCCTTTCCTGACAATAGCTGTGTGTAGAAATCTGCCCTGGCCTCGCTGCTCTTCTAAGTCAACATAATTGCACTAGGCTGAAAACTGCAATTAGTAGATGAAATAGAAATAGAACATTTCAGTTGTTCACTTGCTGAGCTGTAAAAATCTCGACACCAAAAAAAACCCACCCAAAAGAGTAAAGCTCCCTTTGCTAACAGTTCTACCTGTAGTATCCTCTCAGTCAGTTTACATCCAAGAGAGCTACATCCATTTGATTTTAAAGTGACTGTGAAAGGTTGAAGACAGGGACTGCTAGTGATTCCAGGGGATCTTGCACCTGCTCCTCCAATCTCTGGTAATTATGTGCAATTAGCAGTGGATTTTTAATGGAGCTTTTGGAAAGCAATTGCTTCAGAAGCAGCTTTCTTTGTGTCAGGAGATCTTGGGTTGCATGTGCAGGGAAGAGATAAAGTACTGCAGAGATCACACCGAATTTCCAGCTGCTGAATGAAGCTGGAAAAGCTGTCTCTAGTCTTCTGGTCTACAGCCATTCAAGAAACGCTGCACAAATAAGGATAAAGTGGTCCCCTGGGCAGGATTCATCTCAGCTGCCTTTGGATACTCCCAGATTTGGAATGCCCTATAAAAGAGATGCCAGGTAACAACATCCACCTGCAGTCACACCTCCAGTGCTGACGCACCCCAGGCTCACCAAGGTAGGTGACACCACTGTGACAAGTCTGCCAAGGAGGCTCACTGCTTTGCTCAGCCTCAAGCAGTTTTACCTCCTCAAGCCATCATTTTCCCCACTTTAATCTACCCTCAGGGAGAGGGTGAGTTATTGCAGGCAGCCCACTGCATGGACACAGCCATCCTGCTGGGATCACCCAGCCCAAACACTGGGGGAGCATCAATGCATGGCAAGACAAGCAAGCAGGGCAGCTTATCCCAGGCACCAGGAGGAAGGGTATTTTCCTAAGGGTGGGGAGCTACTCCTGATTTTTCTCTCAGAGGCTCATGCATATATACAGCAACCCTCTCAGGTCCAGTCAGAGGGTGAACAAACTTACTGAGGCTACCAGGGCACAGTGTCACCGGAGTTTGGCATCTTTCTCCAGGCCCTACAAGGTACCCAGGCAAGGGTCTCTCTCCCTCTCTCTCTTTGTGATCCAGTTTAACATGGGCTGCCACAGGGACAAAGATATCCAGAGCTGCTGAAGACACTTGCTATCTCTCTCCTCTTTGCATTGATGAGTGCTTGGTATTTAAATCTCATGGTCTTGAAAATCCCAGCTTAAAACCCCCTAAATCCCTTCATCCACATATCTCTTGGAAAAACAGCCCCGGGCTTCAGCTTCTTACCTTATGGTCTCCTCAGCACAGGTCACTGGGAGGCAGGGCTGCCCACTCAAGAGAGATATCACCTCCTGCCTTTTTTAAAAGAGAAACCAAACTCCCCCATCACCTTAAGTACTTTAAAATCAGGTTCATGATCAGCTCCACCCTTCAAACAGGTCTTGATTTTGAAATGCAGTGGCTCAGGGGTGGTGTTCAAAACCAGCACAGCTATCACCCAAAGAATACTTCACCCAAAAGGACACTGGTGGCTCTTCTCATGGAAAATTCCCTCCCCATAGGAAAAGGAATTAAATAATCAGCTTTTGTTTCAATATAAATCTGTAGCATTGGAAAACCCAAACTGGTCCAGAGAGCAGAGCCTTGAAATTAAAGTCTGTGTATAGAAACTATGTGGTTCAGAGCCTCCACCCAAGTTGAGTGGCAGTGTTGATCTTCATGAGGGTAAGGAGGCTCTACAGAGGGACTTGGACAGATTGGACCCATGGCCAACGTTACCAGGACGAGCTTCAACAAGGCCAAATGCCAGAGCCTGCACTTGGATCACAACAACCCCAAGCAAGGCTTACAGGCCTGGGGCAGTGTGGCTGGAAAGCTGCTGGCAGAGAGGGACCTGGGGGTGCTAATGGACAAGCAGCTGAAGAGGAGCCAGCAGTGTACCCAGGAGAACAAGAAAGCCAAAGGCATCCTGGCTGGGATCAGAATTGCTGTGTCCAGCAGGAGCAGGGAGGGGATTGTCCCCTAGGACCCAGCTCTGGTGAGGCCACACCTCAAGTGCTGTGTCCAGTTTTGGGCACCTCAGCACAAGAGAGATGTGGAGGTGCTGGAGCCAGGGCAGAGGAGGGCAAGGAAGCTGTGAAGGGCCTGGAGAATAAATCTAATGAAGAGCAACTGAAGGAGCTGGGGATGGTTAGTTTGGAGAAGAGGAGGCTGAGGAGAGACCTCATTGCTGTCTGCAGCTACCTGAAAGGAGGTTGTGGAGAGTTTGGTGCAGGTCTCTTCTCACAGCTATCAAAACACACACAGGTGTTTGGCATCTGACTGACCAGGAGCCTGCAGGTGTGCCCTCAAAAGGGAAGCAGGGGGCAAAAGCAGTCATGTGTGATAGAGAAGTGCCACTCCACCTAGCAAATGCATGCTCCTCTCAAAGTCAGAGTGCCAGACGGGGTAAATCAGAGCAGTACAGACAGATCTGTGTGTCTGGGAGCTGAGCACACACACAGACAATGTGCAATGCCTCAGCAGTAATGTGTGACTGGCACACTTTGGGTTTAGCATAGCTGGGGTGTGTATGAAATATGTTTAGACATAAGATAACATATGAAGTATGTTTATCAATATCTGAGAGCTGGGGGTCAAGAGGGAGGGAACAGGCTCTGCTCATTTGCAACCTGAGATAGGACAAGGGGCAATGGATGCAAGCTGCAGCACAGGAGGTTCCACCTCAACACAAGGGGGAACTTCTTTAAGGGTCACAGAGTCCTGGAACAGGCTCCCCAGAGAAGTTGTGGAGTCTCCTTCTCTGGAGACTTTCCAGCCCCATCTGGATGTGTTCCTGTGTGACCTGTGCTGGATTCTATGGTCCTGCTCCAGCAGAGGGGTTGGGCTGGATGATCTCCGGAGGTCCCTTCCAACCCCTAACATCCTGTGAGCCTGTGTGATCCTGTGAAATACACATTTAGACACCTATGTGTGAACCACAGGCATCTCTCAGAAGTAGTGTTCAGCCCCTCCACCCCCTGTGACAGGGAGAGGCCCTATCTGCCTCTCTCACTACAGCAAGGCAGCCGGACCTTAGCTGCACCTGTGAGAAGGGGCCCGGAGGAGGGTACAAAATAGCCCCCAGCTGCCTATAGATCAGCCAGGCTTAAAAGCAGAGCCAACAGTTGTTTATTAAACTTCCAGCTAACCATTTCCCCAGCCGGACTCGGCACCGCAGGCAGAGCCGACGCTTTCTATACGGGCTTACGAAGTTGCCCTTCTTGGGGGTGAAAAAAAAAAAAAAAACCAACCAAAAAAAAACAAACGAACAAGTCACTCAGAACTTTAAGGAAAACGCAAGAAAATCAAGCGTGAGGAAGAAAAGAAAGTGACAGCTGCTGGTTCCACTGGGGCTCGAACCCAGGACCTTCTGCGTGTAAAGCAGACGTGATAACCACTACACTATGGAACCGCCACGGAAACTAGCGGCCGGGGCGCTGCTCCTATTGACGAGAGGCTAAGGCACCTCCTTCCCGTGCCTCTCCTCCGCGAGAGCGGTGCGAGAGCGGTGCGCGGGCGGGGCGGGCCGGGCCGGCGGAGGGCGCGCGGCGAGCCGTTGGGCTCCTGAGGGAAGCCGCAGGGCCCCCCCGGGCTTTGCCTTTTAGTTTCTCGCGTGTGTGTGTTTCTTTGTTTTGATGGTTAATTGAAAACGCTGTAATTAACGATGATCTTAAGGCGTTTTCTGCCCCCTCGGGTAGCTGCGGCAGCGAGCGGTGCGAGGGGTAAACCGCTTTAAGAGCGCTGATGTTACATAGGTAAGGGTTTCGGGTGATGCGCTGCAGCTGTTCCTCTGCGCGTTAGGGCCTCGGCCCGGGTCCGTCCCACCAAACGTGGCCTGCAGAGGCAGGTGAAGAGCCTGGAGGGCAAGGGCACCTTCCCAGCCTTATGCCAACGTGTAGCAGGTGCTGTGAGTACTCTCCGCCCCTGCATCTATGTGATACAGTTTTGCTTTCCGCCTGGCACTCCTAACCTCGGTGCGTCTTAGCCCTGCTTCGGAGCTAGCGGGCAGAACCTTCCTGTAGGTCCTGCTGCTCAGCTGGTTTGCCCTGCTGCTCTCCTCCCCCCGGCGAGAGGAGAAGGGAGGCTGTTAGTTCGGTGCAGGCTGGCGGAAGCGTGGGGAAGGCTGAGCCCCGCCAGAGGCAGGGCGCCAGCGCTGTAGCTCCACCGAAACCTGGCTGCGCGGATTCTGTGTCAGTCGGTCACGGGAAGGCTCTGCACTGCTAGTGTCTGGAGTGCTTCAGTGGCTCTTTTTGAGTCGGGGAGGAAGGTGCGGGTGGTTTCCTCGGCGCAGGGGACGGTCTTTAAAACAGCCTGCGGAGACGGGGCAGAGCCTGAAGGTCGGGGAGCTCTCGTGTGGTGCAAAGTTAACATCTGTCCTTTCAGACACGCTATGAGACGCACACACTAATGAGAGCTTTTAGTCTGAGGCGTCAAAGCTGGAGCGCATCGAGGACTTGCCTTTACAGGCAGGGCAGAGGCGCTGAGCGCAGACCTTTTCCCCGCTGTGTGCCTGCCCGGCGGGCAGGCAGTGGCAGCGGTGGCTCCCGCTGCGGCGCCGCGCCGCCAGCAGGGGGCTCCCCGCGCTCGCTGTGACCGCCTCAACCCGCAGGCCCCAGGCCGGGGTTCGGTAGCGAGCGGCTCAGCCTGCGAGGGCGCGAGTGCTGCTGCTTCCCAACTGGAGTTTTGTAGGGAACGACAACGCGAAAGGTTTGTTACAAGTGGTGTTTCCTAGGGCTCAGCATCGAGACTTGTTCACAAGTCTCAAGCTGTGTAAGGGAAAGTTTAGGCTTGATCTTAGAAAGAAGTTCTGCACAGATAGAGATTGGCCGTTGGAATGTGCTGCCCAGGGAGGTGGTGGGGTTGACATCCTGGGAGGTGTTTAAAAAAAGGACTGGATGAGGCACTTACTGCCATGGTCTAGTTAGTTAGTTAGGGTTAGGTGATTGGTTAGACTTGATGATCTTGGAGGTCTCTTCCAGCCTGGTTGATTCTGTGATCTGAATGATTGAGTGTAAATCCCTCAGTAAACTTGCAGACAGCACCAAGTTAGGCAGCAGCGTTGATCTGCTTGAGGCTGGAGATGCTCAACAGAGGGGTCTGTACAGGCTGGATTGATGGGCCCAGGATATGGGTATGAAGTTCAACAAGACCAGGTGCTGGGTACTGAATTTGGGTCACAACAACCCCATGCAATGCTACAGGCTTGGGGAAAAGGGGCTGGAAAGATGCCTGGTGGAGAAGGAGCTAGAGGTATTTGGGCAACAGCTGGCTGAACATGAGCCAGCAGTGTGCTCAGGTGTCTAGGAAGGTTTACCGTATCCTGGTTTGTATTAGAAATAGCATGGCCAGCAGGACTAGGTAAGCAGTTGTTCCCCTGTGCTCAGCACTGGTAAGCCTGCACCTTGACTACTCTGTTGAATTTTGGGCCCCTCACTACAGGAGGGACATTGAGTTGCTGGAGTGTGTCTAGGGAAGAGCAATGAAGCTGATGAAGGTACTAGAGAAAAAGTCTTGTGAGTGAGTGAACTGGGCTTGTTTGTCCTGGCAGAGAAGATGCTGAGGGGAGATACTGTTGTTCTCTACAACTTCCTGCAAAGAGGTTGGAGTGAGGATGGTGTTGGTCTCTTCTCCCAAGTAACCAGCAATAGGATGAGAGGAAATGGCCTTAGGTTGTACCAAGGGAGGGTTAGACTGGGCACAAAGAAAAATTTCTTCAAAAGCATTACTGAGCACTGGAACCTCCTAACATCCAGCCTAATCCTCCCCTGGCATAGCTTGAGACTGTGTCCTCTTGTTCTGGTGCTGGTTGCCCAGGAGAAGAGACCACTCATGATATATTTACTGCAGAAGATGGCTGGCTGTGAGGGTACAGAGCAGCACAGCTGTTTATCTTCACTTCCATGCCTGACTGCATCAGGTGTTCATTAATTCAGGGACTTTGTTGTTGTCTGTGACACCACACAAACATTGCATTCTTTTGACTGTTACATTTTACTTGGAGTTTTGTACTGTTTGCATTACCTCAGTCCTCACCACACTAAATCCTCACATCCCAAAGGGGGTGGGTTGTGCAAGTACAAATGAAGGCACTTGTGCAGTGTTTATGGCACTGTGGTTAAAAGTTACAAACAGAAACTACTGTTGGGAATAAAAACGGTAAGTTTGTAAACTTGCAGAAGCATGTGGTGCCTGTAAGCAAAACAGGGTGGGGGTTTTGTTTTGTTTGTTGGGGTTTTTTGGTTTTGTTTTTATGTAGCTAGATATTGTAGAATCTCAGAATTGTCAGGGTTGGAAGGGACCTCAAAGAACATCCAGTTCCAACCCCTCTGCCATGGCCAGGGACACCTCACACTACAGCAGGTTGCTCACAGCCACATCCAGCTGGGCTGCAAAAACCTCCAGGCATGAAGCTTCCACCACCTCCCTGGGCAACCTCTGCCAGTCTCTCACCACCCTTCTGGACAACCACTTCTTCCTAACACCCAATCTGAATCTACCCATTTCTAGTTTTGCTCCATCCCCCCCAGTCCTATCACTCCCTGACACCCTCAGAAGTCCCTCCCTAGCTTTCTTGGAGCCCCCTGCAGATACTGGAAGGCCACAAGAAGGTCTCCTGGGAGCCTTTTCCTCTCCAGACTGAATAGCCCCAACTCTCTCAGCCTGTCTCCATGGGAGAGGTGCTCTATTGTAGTAGATTTGACTCTTGGAATTAATAACAGTTTGCTGAGGCAGCAGTTGATTTGCTGTTCAAGGTAGAAAATATGGTCTTTTTGTCATCAGAAGCAATTTCTTAAGGCTAAGATGAAAACAGAGGGTGAAGAAAATAATTTCCATCAACTCTGCTGAGCCCCTCTCATGTATGTGATGGCTATACTTAAGAACAGGCAATTCCCAGTCTTTAAAATGCAACTAAAAAAAATCAACAATAATCCTTTCATATCCTGGTCATTAATGTGTGAGTCAAATCTGTGGACCCTCTTGACCTGCAGAATCTGATTTCATCCAGAGGTGCTTTTTGGGAAAAGAGAGTCTGGTAGGCTTGAGGATTCAGGATGTAGGTTTTGCACTGTCTGTGCAACTTGGCATTCACCAGACCACCAAAATCCAGCTGTTGTTAGGTAATTCTTGTGCCCATTTCCTTTTCTTCATGTTATTTTACTAAGTCTTGGCAAAACCTGAGTGCTGTGGGTATCTGTCATCTACTGGAGATGAAAGATGAGGATGCTGAGGGGAGATGCTGTTGCTCTCTACAACCCTGAAAGAGAGCTGGAGTGAGGCTGGTGTTGGTCTCTTCTCCCAAAGTAACCAGTGAGAGGAAATGGCCCTTAGTTGCACCAAGGGAGCTTTAGATTGGGCATAAAGAAAAATCTGTTCACCAAAAGTGTTCCTAAGTGCTGGAACATGTTGCTCAGGCAAGTGTTTTGAGTGACCATCCCTTAAGGTATTTAAAGATACGTAGATGTGGTGCTTAGAGACCTGGTTTGGCATCTTCTAGAGATGATAGGCTCTAAGTAGAGGGTGAAGTTAACTTGTGAGGGAGGTAGAGTTGTGCAAATGAGGTCATTAGTCATTGCTTCCCAGAATAATCTGCATTCAAGTGACAATTTGGAAAACCTTCTTTCCCAAAACCTGTGTTCGCATTGTCACAGAATGTATCCTGATGCTTTCATGATGTTCTGATCTACTTTTTTGGCTTTCAGGAACTGGGAGGCTCTGCAGCTGCCTTTCTTTCCCATTTCTGATTATGGCCAAGGATGCTAGATTTGATGTGTTCTGTTCATCATCTCGCCCAGAATCATCGGGGGACAGAGGGGGAGATTTCTTTTCCTGTTCACCCAAATTAATCTCCTCCTGCTGATTTGTGAGAACAGATTTCTGTCATCTCACCAAGACTGTTTCAAATTCTTCTGAACACTTATTTCTGTCTTAATTTCTTCTAGTCTTTTTATTCTTTCTGTTGTGATTAGCCATCCAGGTCTCTCTAGCATGGACTTGGCTCCTGGCTAATACTTGTGCTGGGTCACATAAAAATACTTCTTTGAACTTGGTAGGGTAAGAGGAGGGGGACCCAGGGTCAGGGCTCAGAAGGAGCACGTTCACTTTGACTACAGTTATTTTGAATCCTTCTGAAAAATATCAGTTACATCACTTTGTAGTGGGTGCTTGTGAGAAATAGGCCTGAAGCAGAATGTGAATTATGGATGTGGAATGCCTTCATGGAGGCTTGCTCAGGAGGTTAATGTTTCCAAAGTATCTGGAAGAAAGATGTGCTATTGCATCAGCAAGGGCTGCTTGTAAAGGGATGTCCCAATTGCTGTGCTAGCAACATAACTGGTTTTATTCTTGGCATTCAAGACTGCTCAACAGCACATTGCCAGATTCTTTTTGACCTTTTCTCTGTTGCAGCTGTTGATGCCAAAACCCTTTTCAGCACCTTAAGTGTGTTTAGAATGGATGACTGCTGAACAAAGAAGTGGTAGTACCTTGCTGGTGGACCTGGTATGTTCTCTTTGACCTCTGTAGAAAGAAGAGTGGTCTTGTTTGGTACAGTTCTTGGGCTTGAACTGGAAAGGTTAATTTGGAAAGCACATTTATGTTTCCTCAAGTTGCATGTTACTGTGATCCCCATGGGTAACTGGAGAGGTGGCTCATTCTAGCAAGACTGACTTTATCAGGTTGCTTATCGGGTCATGTCAGACCACAAAGAGGGCAAACTGCCATAAATAACGAAAGAAAACAGGCAGTGGAGACTTCGTCTTGCAGAATCTAACAGTTAAGGGTTTGATCTCTCTCCTATTGATCTTGGACGAGATGTTTCTGATAGATTTGTTTGCTGTTGAAAGAAAGCCTGGAGCCTCTTGTTATGCAGAGATCTTGGCAAATGCCAATATAGGTGAATTTATCAGGCACAGTAAATGTTTTATAACTGATATGTACGCCCAGAGTGCAGTGAAAAGAGGTTATGATGTATTTTTGCTTGCATGCATTTTGGCAGAACAGTGTGATCATACATAAATGATTAGCTGCTGTAACTCTGATCAGGGAAAGTGCATCCTGCCAGAATGAAGCATCAAAACTCTTCTGGGTCACGCAGAATTATCATGCTTCGTATGTTTTCCATTTTCTATCTCCTCTCACAGGAGAGGAACAGCACTGACAGTGGAAGCTTGTGCCTCCAGAATCTCCAAGGACTAGCTCAGTCAAACCAGTGCATTCACACAGTGCCTTCTGCTTTGCTGGTTTGACACTTTAAGTATTTTTTGTACGTTAGTAAACGTCCCTGTTCTGTCACAGTAAGTGCAACTGTCTGTCCCAAAAGACAGTTTAATCACCCTGTCGTTCACAGTGATGGTTGATGCCTTTAGAACTGTCACCAGACTGCTGGCAAAAATTTCCTGAAAATATCATGTTACACCATTATTAGACCCTTGGGGCAGGAGAGTGAAGATCTTGCTTTGTTTGTCTGTTCTCAGAAATCTTTTGCTTTCTATCCAGTCCTAGTGGGATTCCGACCCCCGGAGAGCCTGTGGAGCAGGGGGCGTTATGATGCCCGTTTTGTGCCCATCCACGTGGAGCTTTCTCCCACTGCAGCATACTTGTTAACCTGAGGTACTCTTTGGACCCACAGGCCCCTGCAGCTCCATCGTTTTGCACAGCAGCAAGCTGTGCCCAGCTTTTGGATAGGTGTGGAAGGACAGACTGGGAGAAGAGGTGGTGTGGTGAGGATGAGTGACACTACTGATATTACAGTATTGTACTCCTACTGACACACCACATTTTTGAGTGGTGGGATTGGGTGTGTGTTCAAAACTGCCATGTCCCCATGCTGTTGATACACTGCCCAAAGCAGCATAGTATCATAGTATCATTCAGGGTTGGAAGGGACCACAAGGATCATCTAGTTCCAACCCCCCTGCCACAGGCAGGGACACCCCACACTAGATCAGGCTGGCTAGAGCCTCATCCAGCCTGGTCTTAAACACCTCCAGGGACGGGGCCTCGACCACCTCCCTGGACAACCCATTTCAGGGCTTCACCACTCTCATGGTGAAGAACCTCCTCCTCACATCCAGCCTGAATCTCCCCACCTCCAGCTTCATTCCATTCCCCCTAGTCCTATCACTACCTGAGATCCTGAGAAGTCCCTCCCCAGCCTTCCTGTAGGCCCCCTTCAGATACTGGAAGGCCACAATTAGGTCACCTCAGAGCCTTCTCTTCTCCAGACTGAACAGCCCCAACTCCTTCAGTCTGTCCTCATAGGGGAGAGGTGCTCCAGCCCTCTGCTCATCCTTGTGGCCCTTCTCTGGACACGCTCCAGCACCTCCACATCCCTCTTGTAATAGGGGCTCCTGAACTGGACACAGTACTCCAGGTGGGGTCTCACCAGAGCTGAGTAGAGGGGGAGGATCACCTCCCTCGACCTGCTAGCCACACTTCTCCTGATGCAGCCCAGGATCTGATTGGCTTTGCAGGCTGCAAGTGCACACTGAGAGCTCATGTTGAGCTTCTTGTCCACCAGCACCCCCAAGTCTCTCTCCTCAGGGCTGCTTTCCAGCCAGTCACTGCCCAGCCTGTATTTGTGCTTGGGATTGCCTCGACCCAGATGCAGGACCCTGCACTTGGTCTTGTTGAACCTCATGAGGTTGGTTTGTGCCCACCTCTCCAGCCTGTCAAGGTCCCTCTGGATGGCCTCCCTTCCCTCCAGCGTGTCTGCTGCACCAGATTCCTCAGGGTCTGTTTGCTAGCAGTGGGCGGGAATAAATTGCCTTGAGTGTGGCAGCTCTGCCCTTCCCCAGGCACCTGTGCAGTGAGAGTCTGTGGTCAGCATGGTGAGGAGGTAGGTCAGAGGTGCAGGCCTTGCTGCCAGGCATGAGGGTTTGATTTCAAAGCATGCTGTGCTTGCTGGCCACACAGGGGAGCAACACTGCAGTGTTCTCAGCTGCTCTGATCCCTTTCCAGCAGTCTGAGGAGGAGCAGTACCAAAACATGAACTGAGTCCACTCAATTCCAGTTCTTGTGCACATCAAGAAATGAAGTGTGCAAGCATTAGTGCAGTGCTTCCGAGTGCAAAACTGGACTGCTTCATGCTTGCCCAATCTCCTGGGTGTGACTGTTTTGGACAACACGTAGATCACTGGCCTGCAGATCCAGCACCTCATGGGAAATTCAGCCTTTCCATAAGGGCTTTCACAACCACGCTGCTCACGTCAGATCAGCAAATACCTGGACAGCCCTTCTGTTTTGGGTTTTTTCCCCAGTCTGCTGTATCTTCTAAAATGCAAATCATTGCCTGAACAGCAGAAGGGCCATTCCTCTTGGAAGAGATCATGTGACTTCAGATGCAAAGGATAACTTCAGCCCATCCCTTTCTCTGCCCGAGATTCAGGAGGCATGGTGGAAACCCAGCTCTTCAACAGCGTGCCTGCAGAGCAGCTGGATGGCTGCAGCCGGGAGCTTTCACATCAGGCTGGACAATGAAGGCAGCATCTCCCCTGGCTGTTTCTGAAGAAATTTCCTCTTGGGAAGCTGTATAAATAGGTGGAGAGCAAGTGCATTGCAGCTTCTGAGCTCCAGAGCCCCAGAGAGAACTGGAGCACCTGTTCTGCAGAGCTTCACCCCTCACTGTGCAGAACTGCTTCCGAAAAGAGGCCACTTTCTCTTAGGAAAAGAGTCTTCTAAAGGTGCTTGTGTAGAAGATGTCTCAGTATTCCTGAAGGAGAAAGAAAAAACACAGGTAATATTTTTGGGTGTGGGGTGTGTGTGTATGTATGTATATATATATGTTTTGGTTCACTTTTAAAGAGCAAATTGACTTCATCCTAAGACTGATGTATATTAGTAATATGTATATTAATAATTTTACCCTGAGGAAAAGGAGTGTTTCAGACTACAAAGTTTGTCCTGGACTAGAACAGTTACCCAGAACTTAGGAGTACAGAGGAGATCAAATAGCTTGGAGGCTGCTGTATGTCATGTACCTTTGGCTTAAGGAAAAAAGAGAACTTATGATGATAATTTTGACCCTTGTTTTGGATGCTTAACTGAAGCTTCATTAAAACAGGTATGAATTTTAGCTGAAGCAGGAATGGAACTTTTACACTGGCTCAGATTTCAACATGTTTTTCAAACCTTTTTTTTTTTTTTTTTTTGTTTTCTGGAGCTTTACTCTTTTACCACTTTCCCCCTTCCACTTAAGAGAATTAAATGCAATATCAGTAAGACCATGCAGGACAGAGGATGATTCAGATTTTGCTTGCAATGGGTGTTAACTTTTCCACTTGGTTGGGTCCAGTTTGCTACTGGTAACTTTGTTTCAGGAGTTTTAATTTTCCACTGGCCTCCTACATTAATCTCCCCCTAGAGGCATTTAATGTTGCTGGAAAGTGATATGATGGCTTTGCTTATACTTAAAGGTGATCCGCACCTCATTTGTGCACTCACCTTTGCTACTCCCCTTCTTTAAAAAATCCTCATCTAAGGCTTGCTATGCAAAAAAAAATGAGGCTGCCTGCTTTGTTTGTTTGTCTTCTGCACAAAAGTGTACATTTATCCTTTGCTGATTGAAATTAAGATGAACTGGCATTCCCCATCATTTTTTTCTACTTATCCTCCTTGAAGTTGCCAGCAGTTCTTGAGCTCAACAATGGCTTGAACAATCTCTGCGTGTTCACACCTTTGCAGTTCTTGCTTTTGTTGCTTTTTTGCAGTGCTCAAGAATATGAGCTGCTCTGTCTTCATCCTATTCTCTTGCAGGCTTTGCTGGCTTCCTGGTGTCTTACTGCATCCACTCTTTGTTGATTCCTGGCCCAAAGAGGTATATCCTGAGATCTGGCAACACAGCCATTGCTAGAAGTTTTGTCACTTTTACATTCAGCTTAGCCTTCTTTCTCTGAGCAGGCTGAAGAAACTATCTATAAACAAAAAGGCTTTCTCATTTCTTTCTTTTACATAGATTAACAGGATGGGTTAGGTTGGAAGAGACCTTCAAGATCATCTAGTTCCAACCCCACCTTCCACTATCCCAGGTTGCTCAAGGCCTCATCTGACCTGGCCTTGAACACCCCCAGGAAGGGGGCATCCACCACCTCCCTGGGCAACCTGTTCCAGTGTCTCACCACCCTCATAATGAAGAATCTCTTCCTAATCTCCAGTCTCAATCTGCCCTCCTCAAGCTGAAAGCCATTCCCTCTCATCCTATCACTGCAAGCCTTTTGAAAAATAGATATTTAATATCTTGAAATTCACTTAATGGAAATGGCACTCTGTCCAATGGATGTGAAATAACAGACAACTAAACATATTGCTGCTTTTCCTATGTTGATGTTCTCATATCAGCCCCTTGGCAAACCAAATTGAGTGTTGGTGTCAAAATTACATCTGGCTGTAGCCAGGTGCTCTGATTATTGTCTGTGGCTGCTTTATCTCACTTTCTGCAGGAGGATCTTTTTAGCTAATAAAATCATCAGGTCATCTATAGATTCCCATCTTGGACACCCCGAGTTCTGGCAACAAGGCAATTTTGAAAAGTTGTCCCCCTGCAGGTGCTAACCTGAGTATTGTGATTCGGTGTCTGGCTTCTTTTCTCTGGGGTCTTTTGCGCTTTCCTGCTTCGTTCCCTCAGCAATGCACAGAAGTAAATACATCAAACCCATTTTAGAGCATCTATTTCTCAGCAGTCCTCCTTTCACAGAATCACCAAGGTTGGAAGAGACCTCAAAGATCATCAGGTCTGACCTGTCACCACAGACCTCATGACTAAACCATGGCACCAAGTGCCACGTTCAGTCCCCTTTTGAACACTTCCAGGGATGGTGACTCCACCACCTCCCTGGGCAGCACATTCCAATGGTGAATGACTCTCACAGTGAAGAACTTTCTCCTCACCTCCAGCCTAAACCTCCCCTGGCACAGCTTGAGACTGTGTCCTCTTGTTCTGGGGCTGGTTGCTTGAGAGAAGAGACCAACCTCCTCCTGGCTACAACCTCCCTTCAGGGAGTTGGAGACAGCAAGAAGGTCTCCCCTGAGCCTCCTCTTCTCCAGGCTAAACAATCCCAGGTCCCTCAGCCTCTCCTCATAGGGCTGTGCTCAAGGCCTCTCACCAGCCTCGTTGCCGTTCTCTGGACGTGTTCAAGAGTCTCAATGTCCTTCTAAACTGAGTGGCCCAGAACTGGACACAGTACTCTAAATAAAGTTTGTGAGCCACAGACCTCACTGGAAAGCCCCTGTCAATGGAAGCTCCACCTATCTAAGCTTTATGGAGAGTAGTGTCCCTATCTCATCACCTCTCCAGCCACATGGAACAGATTGCCCAGGGAGGTGGTGGAAGCTCTATCCCTGGAGCTTCAAGGTTAGGCTGGATGTGGCTTTGGGCAACCTGATCTAGTGTGAGAGGTCCCTGCCCATGGCAGTGGGATTGGAACTAGATGATCCTTGAGGTCCCTTCCAAACCTAACAATTCTATGATTCTTTGTATGGGAGGAGATCATAACTATGTGTTGACAAATATGGCTGAGACCAGGACAAGTAGGGAAAGGAGGCACATTACTGGAGATAGCCACTGGGGGGAAAAAAAATGCTGAGGGTGTAGCATAATTGTGGCAGTTCCATCCCAGCAAAATTAAAGAGAGAAGCCTTTCATGCTTCGTTTATCAGAGGTGAGAAACAAATGAAATGAAGCAAGCAGTTAAAAGTCTAGTGGCTCTTATTTCTATGGCTTCCATATCCTCAAGCTTGACCTAGCTTACACTTGTCTGCCAGTAGCACAGCTCATCTAATTTTAAAAGGTGAGGGAAGTTTGAAAGGGTGGCTCTCTGCCCAAAGGAGCTACAGCCTGATTTCATTACAAGTCAGCTATAAATCTTAACAAGATCTCCACTCTTCTTGAGGCAGTCTGCTCTTTATGTGGCTGACAATTTGGAGGCATGATTGATTTGGGGCAGCATCTATTACATCTGGATCAAATGGTGCTGGCTCATTATCCTTGTAAATCAAGCTCTGACAGCTCAGGTTCTGAACCCCAAATTTCTGAGCACTTGCTGCAGTGTAATCTTCGGTGACTGCTACCCAGACAGAGAGCTGCGTGTGCCGCGCTGGCTTAGCTCGGTGCCTGCCTATTGCCATGGCTGGAATGACATTTTATTTTGCTTCAGTGGATGGGCTGTGTATTCAGTGCCTCTCCATCACAAAATTGACTTTTTGCTGAACTGAGAGAAATGCAGCAATTTCTTGGAATTATATCTGAAAATCTCCAGCTTGTAGAAATTGGATTGCTGCCTGCTTTATACTGACCACAACAGATTCTCTCTTAAGGGTAAATCACAGCTATGGTATCCAGAATGCTAGCACAGCATTACCTCACCTGGCTACCTTGTAGCTCTGAGGCTTTTTCAATACTTTGGTAAAAGCTCAGCTTTCCATTTCATCAGCCAACAGTTGGGGGAATTTTTTAATGATTAATAATTCTTCACCAGATGTTGCTATGCCTCATAGTAAACAGCCCACAGAAATTACTCTCATGTTTTAAATGCTTGGGTTTCAACCTTCTTTCCAAGGGAAGGCCTCCATAGCCTTTGCCTGGTAATTTTTTCCTGCCTCAGGAAGGCAGGCTTTAGCATGGAGCAGGAGCTGGCTTGCACCAGGATGCTGGAAAGCAGAGTTTTCTTCCTTTGGACCAGTTCAACTAGGAGCAGTGAAAAGCCTTGGGCTGAGGGAGGCACTGGCTCTTTCTACAGTGGCTTGTTCCCCTTGTTCATGATTCCTTAGTCAGACAAGAAGGGCAGAAAGTTAATTTGCTGGGCCCAAGTTGCTGGAGTCTTCAGTAGGTGTAGCTGATCTGAGTCTAGGCATGCAGGTTCACAGCCAAAATTGCTCCTTAGCCACTTGATAAGCCATTGGGAAACAGGGGAGTACTTTAAATGTTTGCTATGTCCATTATAGGATGCAGGTATTTGAGACTGAAGGTGATGATTAGTCCCCTGGACCTGCTCTCTGATGGCCATATTTGGCCTTTTAAGTAGGTTTAATGATAGGATATATTTGTGCAAGTTTTCCTTCAAGCTTTGAGTCTGTTTCAGACATCATTTACAGCTATCACCATAAAATTTCTGTCCCTGTATCTCTACCTTTTTTTATGTCTTTACTCAAGGAGGTGTTAGAAGTGTATGAATGCAGAGGTAGGTAGAAAGAAGGGTGGAGATGGCTAGGAGAAAAGCTTAAGTCATTGAAAATAGGGTTGGGTAGTGATTCAGATCCCTTTTTCTTGGCTCAGCCCACTGTTTGCTATGGCTTGGGTGGAGTCCTGAGAGGCATGATGGTTCTGTTTGGGGCTGTGGTTGCCCAGTTCCATGCTACCTGCCCTTCAATAACAGTTGTGTCACTGCAACAGGACTTAGGTTGTAAGCTCTATTTTGTTCTTGGCACTAGTCTTCAAATCACAATTCAGATTGTGGCTGGCTGGTTTGAGATAGACTAAGATGTGATACTCCCTTAAGAGGGCAAATGGGGAGACAGTACTCAGGAAGACAACAATTGTTTGGAGAGAAGACAAATTGAGCTATTAGCAATATCAGGGCTGTAATTGATGCTCTTAAAGCAATTAATTGGCTCAAAATGAAAGTAATAGCATTTTTTATTTATTTCATAATAGCTCCTTCAGAGGGAAGGAAAGCAGCTAGCTGGGGGGGGGAGCCCCCTAAAATCCTTTCCTGAATTAAATACTGACTCAGAAGGTGGCAGACCCATCTTGAGTGTAGGATACTCTTGTATTGTGAGACCCTGAAAAAAAATAACCTCACAAGTAGAAAGAGTTGTGTGATATTCATATAACATAAATAATCAACATGTAAAACCTGTAAATAGTGCCACAAAAATAAATGTGTTCAAAGTATTGAAATTGACAATAAGCTACATATGTATTTGTTTTTCTCTCTTATCCTCCTGCAATTCTACTTCTGTTAGTAAAGCCAAATGAAAAGAACAGTAGTTAAGCATTCATTTTCATAGCATCCTTCATGGGCTCAGAGATCATTTGCTACAACCTCCCCACCATGGGCATGGATACCTCTCTAGGAGACTCAGCTGCTCAAGGTCTCATTCAGCCTGGACTTCAACACTCCCAGGGAAGAGACAGCCACAGCCTCCCTGGACAGCCTGTGCCAGAGTCTCACCACCCTTGCACTGAAGAACTTCTTCCTAAGATCTAGTCTAACCCTGCTCTGCCTCAGCTCCAAACCATTCACCCTTGGCCTGTTGTGAGCTACCCTTACGAAAAGTCCCTCTGCAGCCTTCCTGTAGGATCCTTTCAGCTCCTGGCAGGCAGCTCTGAGGTGCCCCTGGAGCCTTCTCTTCTGCAGGCTGAACACCCCCAGCTCCCTCAGCCTGTGCTCACAGCAGAGCTGCTCCAGCCCTTGGAGCATCTTTGTGGCCTCCTCTGGATTCACTCCAGCAGCTCTGTGTCCTTCACCTGCTGGGGACCCCAGAACTGGGGCAGGATTGGAGATGAGGTCTCAGCAGAGCGGCGTCAAGGGGCAGAATCCCCTCTCTTGCCCTGCTGCCCACACACCAGGATGCTGATTAATTTCTTTGTTTGAAAACTCAATTAAAAACAAAGAAATATCAATGAAATGAAACACCAAATGCAATAATTGAGATGCCAGACTTGCTGGAGAGAAATATGTATCCCTGAGACATAGGGAAAAAGGAGTCAGTGTGATCATGTAAGAAATCTTACAAAGTTCAGACTCTCTAAGAGGTCAGTGACCTTCTTGTGCTTAAGAAATCAACCTGGTTTGTATCTTAGGGGAACTGGATTAATCTGAACTTGCTGATGAGGAAGTGTATTGCATTATTGAATTATACTACTTAGTGAGGAGCTGAGCATGTGACAGTAGGAAACCCCAAAAGGCCAAGCTGCAAAATGTACTTTGTTCAATTATTTAATTAAACCAAATCTGTCACTTAGAATGTTAGAAATGCAACTGCAAATTGGATGTTTTACTTAAATGAAACCTGATAAGCAGTTTGCTATGGCACTGTCTCTCCTTGTAGATTGAGTGGTGGTGGCACTGATGGCTAAAGCAATAGGTGGGGTGGTAGAGCACCACTGAAAAAACCACTGAATGTTAGGAGGCCTGAACTTTGGGGCTTTTCTAGCAATAGTATCAGCTATAATTTAAAGTCCATAAAATTCTACAGCTCTGATTTTCAGATCTCAAGAATGAAGAGTAGCATATTTCTCTCCTCCCATCTACTTTGCAACATTGAGATCTCACCTGGAATACTGCATCCAGTTTTAGGCTCCCCAGTTCAGGAGGGACAGGGATCTACTGCAGAGAGTCCAAGGTAGGGCTACAAGGATGCTGAAGGGACTGGAGACTGCCTGATGAGGAGAGGCTGAGAGCCCTGGGGCTGTTTAGTCTGGAGAAGACTGAGAGGGGATTTAATACATGTTTATAAATATCTGAGGGCTGGGGATCAGGAAGGATGGGACAGCCTCTGCTGGTTTGCAGCCTGTGATAGGACAAGGGGCAGGGGATATGAACTACAGCAGAGGAGGCTCCACCTCAACATGAGGAGGAATTTCACGGAGCACTGGAGCAGGCTGCCCAGAGAGGTTGTGGAGTCTCCTTCTCTGGAGACTTTCAGAACCTATATGGATGCATTCCTGTGTGACCTGTGCTAGATTTTATGGTTATATGGTCCTGCTCTGGCAGGGGGCTGAACTTTGTGATCTGCAGAGGTCTCTTCCATCCTGTGATCCTGTGATAAGGCTTCAAATAGCTATCTTGAGATTAAGAAATCACTTGGGCACATGAACTTAGAGCTAATATGTAAGGAGTAAACTGTATTAATGATTGAGTTCATCTGTCCTGAATGCAAGCTGATAGTAATTATGTGCAAAAGAAGCCTAGGATGCTTCATCAGGTCCTGTTTATGTAGGACATGCTATACAACAATTCATTCTGAGCTGTAGTTGCTTTAGATTCTGTCTTTGGCTTTTAATTCTCCCTCCCAATCCTCTCCCTGTTAGGAGTGCTAGGAGGAACCCAGGACCCTGGAAGGATCCAGTCCTCACCACTGAAAGAACAGCACAGGAAATATGTGTAAAGCTAAGAGCTGAAAGAAGCAGGCTTTGTGTCAGCAGCAGTTAAAACTGATTGATGTGCATTGGAACCATGGGATGCAGCAGTTCTGTAGCTGACAGAAGGTCAGAGAACGGTGAGTACCGCCTTTGTCTTCCAGGTCACTGATTGTTCTCTCTGTAACACCAGAAGATGATCACAAGGTAACATTTGCCCCAATTCCTGTTGTTAAAATACTTCTTCAGAGAAAATTATTTTAATCATCCTTTCTCTAAAAGAGTGTGATCTTCAGAGGTCACTTCCAACCCCTGCCATCCTGTGATCCTCTGTGAATGCACAGCTTTTACATGCTGGCTGAAGTTAGAAGGCAACTGCAGACCACCTCTGATATCTACAGATGGGATTGGAACAAATCCACAGCATCTGGGACAGAAGCTACACTTCAGATATGTCTGCCCTTCACTGTGTCACTGGCAAAGCTTGTGGGGTAAAATATGGAGAGGAATCCATCATGGCCTTCCCATGATTCCTTGGAAAACTGCCCCAAATTCCCTGCTGCTGGCTGACCCCTGATTATGAACCAAGTGTGATAATTAAGCAGAGCTGTTACAGTGACTCTCAGAATCGATTTTCCGCCACACCCAGTGCTTGATCTGAATTTCTCTCTGACAGTCACTGAAACTGTCAATTGAAAGTCTCCATAATACCTGCTTAAATGCTCAGTTGAAAAAATAATGCCTCATCCCCCTGCTTTTAATCATCCCACACCCTGGAATCCACACACCAGGTTTTGCACAGGCAGGTGGTTCCAGGGTTGGCTCAGACCTTTGCTCAGATCGTTTGTGTTCTCTTTCAAGGTTTGTCACTAAAGCATGGTGAGCCAAGAGGTGTGTTATGTGGCACTGTGTGCAGGTTTGGGAGATGGCTGAAAAGGAAGGCTCTTTTTGGCTGCCCAGCCAGGATATAAGTCACATGAAACTGGTTGCTAAGAAGCAGGAGCATTTCATCATGGCTACAGGGATCCAAGCTTATTGGTTTAAGGGTAGCCCTCAGCTTTGTCTTCAAAGCAGCCTTAGTGTTTCATCACAGCAGTGGAAATAGACTGGAGGCATCTAGAGTCTGAGAACTACTTGCTGCTGAGAAGTGGCTTCTCTTATTTGGGTTTGTGTGCTGTACATATATGTGCCTTAGAAGGGCTCAGAGACAAGTTAGTTGGGAATATTTTTGAGGGTGCAAAAGTTTGGAATGGGCACAAGTTGCTGTACTCTGTCTTGGTCTGGAATCATCAATATACACCGGTGTGGAGCTGGGCTTTGCTACCCCAAAGCTGATTTAGGGTTTTGTGTGCTCTTTGTCAGTATTCAGTCCTCTCCAGCTGCCAGATGGTTCTCTTTCTGCACTTCAGCAGTAGTCAAATGTTGCTGAACTGGCATTCCATCTGCAGCCTGAGGCTGTACATCCCTCAAATGCCTTAATAACGTGAATTTAACAGGTACTCAGTGTTGTAGAGACCTTCTGCAGCTGAGAACAATTTCTTTAATGGGTGCAGTTTAGCCTAGTGTGAAAATCATGTTCTGAGTCAGGCCTGAGAACAACAGTGCTGTAATAAGTACAATTAAACAAAACAACAACAACAACAAAAAGAGGCAGGAAATATTCTGTTAGATTTGCAACATTAACCACAGTGGTTGATATCTATCTGTCTTCTGTGTTGCCAGCGTTAAGTGCTCAGGACCATTAAGCAACCCAGGGGGGCTTTAATGGGAAGTTTAATGGTTCTGATGCTGGAAATCAGTTTCTGTGCTGGTGGCTGTGCTTTGCCCCTTGGGTACTCTTCTAAACAGAAAAGTTGGTGACAGTCTTGCTCTGATGTGTCAATCTGTCAGATCTGTGGTGCTGGTGAATTCCAGAAAGGACAGGAAACAAGAGACATCTTAGAGTTTATGCAGGGTACACGAGATGCTCTTAGTCATTTAAAGACTGCATTTCCTTCAGGCAGGAGGGCTTTTCTAGGATGGATGTCATGCCTGGAGGATGATAGTCTCTTCTGACTTTTGGCCTTGTCTGGACTAGAAAACTTTACCTGCAGCTCCTTTGACTTGTTCCCTCAAGATAAGAAGCTTCAAGACTTTTTTTCTGTGTCCTATGCTGAGCTATTCAGGGTTGAGTTTCTTAGGAAACTCCTTGAAGTGAAGTGTTAGCTGCAAGGTTGGAGGCAAAGGCTTGACATTTCTTGCCTCCTGTTTTCTTTTTTTCTTTCTACTGGTAGCCTGTTGAGAGTACAGAGGGAAAAAAAACCAAAAGCTAGGGAAAAAGAGATGAGAGATCAGTCCAGAAAGAATTATGTTCAAGTGAGCAAATGTGACATCTCTTGAGAACACCCTCCTAGCTTACTCTGGGTTTTGTTGCCAGGCAAGAATATGGTGGTGGTGATGATGTGGCTCCATTGAGATGGGTGCAGGATCCAGTACCCCTGTGCTCCTGTCTTCCTCTTGCTGTTACAGTGATGTCTCTTGACTGCCCCTGTTAGTGTTATGTAGGGCTAAGCATGTTAATACAGAGTCTTCTTCTGACCATAATTCAAGCAAATTACCAGATTTGAACTTGCCATTGTTTCAGCTGCTTGATCTTCAAGGCAGGAGTTGCATTTAGTTGTAATCTATAGTAAGTGGTGTTCTCCTCTAGATGATAAATCCAATTTCATATATGTCCTAAAGTATCTGAAACATGCATTTATTCTTCTCTAGCTGATCTTTAAAAAACAGTTAACAAGGACCAAGGAATGCTTTTCTCCAAGTTAGTTAATCTTTCTGGGAAAGCATCCTGAAAGCAACAGAGGCACAGCTCTGTGAGACAGCAAAAATGACTGCTCCTCTTCTCCCAGGCTCACTGTGATTTCAGGCTGAGCACGTCTCAGAAATCACAGAATGTTAAGGGTTGGAAGGGACCTCCAGAGATGATCCAGTCCACCCCCCCTGCCAGCACAGGAGCACCCAGGAACACATCCAGGCAGGTTTGGAGTATCTCTAGAGAGGGAGACTCCACAACATCCCCTCCGGCCTTCTGCTTTCTCTCCTCCCTCCAGATCTGTTGGAGCTGCAGTGATTAGCTGTGATGCTGAGGGCATGCCTGGCTGCCTTTCTTCTTGTCTTCCTGCCACCACCACTGTTTTTCGTGCCCCAGCTCCTTAGGGCTGTTATCCTGTGGGTAGCAGCATGGTGAGCATCAGCTCCTGGAGCTTCTGTCCGCCTGCACAGCTTTCACTGCTGGCTGCTGTTCACACAGAACTTATTGCTTGACAGATGTGAAGAGATCTCCCCACAGGACAATACCTACCCTAGGACCTCTTTGTGTCCCCAGATGTCTTGCTTGATAAGCTTTTATCTGAGCAGATAAGCAAAGGTATCTGTTTGAGGAGTGATTAAGGCCCTTCATTCTAGACTGCAGTCTTGGTGATTGTTCTTCAGTGACAGCTCTAGCAGTTTTCCAGATTGGGACAATAGCAGACACAACTTTTTGAAGTGCTGAGTGGGATGCATATCCAACATACAATCCAAAATGGTCTTCTCATATGTTCCATTGAACTCTTGGGGTGAGTGTTCCTTTGTTAACAGATGTTAAGGTTTGAGTTTTGCTGGCTTGCTGGTACAGCCATGCAGGCAAAAGCTTTCTGTCAGGAGAGGCAAACTCTGTAATCCCATGATGCCCTTGTTAGAATCTGAAGCTTTTTTACTGCAGGTTGGTAGAGAACTACATCTTACTGGTAGGCTAAACTGCTCTTCTTCCTTTCCTTACTGTTACACTTTGAAGGGAGAACTTTAGCCTAGTTCCTAACTGCAAAGGCTGAAAGTAAAATGAATGACCAATGGATGCAAAAGGAAAATAATGATAAGGCTTATAGAATTCATTGGATTGCTAATGGAGATAGAGAGTAGTGGCAGAAACAGTTTTTTCTGCTTCTGTCACTTCTGCTTGCAACTTTCCTCTCTCTCTTCTTGTGGCCTTGCCAAGGCTATGCCTGTTTTGACTACCGTGTGATGTAATAGGAAGGAGAGGGTGAACAGGTTGCCCTGGATCCATCCAGAGGGGTCTGAGGAGTTTCTGTGTTGTTTTAAAATTGTAAATATATATATAGAGAGTACACATATGGTATTTTTTGTACATATTCATTGCATTTAATTTTTCTAGACTTTAGTTTGTTTGTAAATAGAGCTTCATTTGCTTCCAAAACTTTCTGAGCTAGCTTGGCAATTTATTTTGGGGGTAGTTTCTCCAAATTAGTTGGGGGCTAATTTCAACCCACCACATTTACCTTCCCAGAGCCCACATGCTGCCCATCAGCTGGAGGTGGATGACTTCTTACATGAGTATGGTATTCAGGACAATGAAATGAGGAAGGTTTCTAAGAATATAAGTCTGAGCAAGTCAGCTAGTTTGGGATCTGGCCCTGAAGACAGAAATAGTAAAGGCAGCATTTATTCATTACTGGAGAGCACTATTTCAATCTCCTTTTTCCAGAGACCAGTCCTAATGTCAGCTGTGCACAGTGGTCTGAAATGGTCATCCATCTGCAAAGCCCTGCAGAGGCAGCATGTGTGTTTTCAGTGCAGATTGCACCCTACCCATGGGTACTCACTCCATTGCCTTCTCTTTTGGCAGTCATCAGAGCTGCCATCCTCATCCAGAACTGGTACCGCTTTACCATGGCCCGGCTGGAGACGAGGCGCCGCTACTCACTGAGTATCTTTCAGTCAATCGAATATGCTGATGAGCAAGATCAGCTACAGGTTTGTAATCTTCAATTCTTCCCCTACAAGCAGTTGTGCTGTTCCCAGAGAGCTGAAACTGCTCAAACAAAATGGGGGTGTGGCTGTTTCTCCCTACCAATCTGTGTCCTGTATAATAAAACCACTTCCATGCCTCATGAGTAGAATCATAGAATGGTCTGGACGGGAAGGGACCTCCAAAGGTCATCTAGTCCAATCCCCTCTGCAGTAAGCAGGGGCATCCTCAACTAGATCAGATTGTCCCCAGTCCTGTCCAGCCTCACCTTGAATAGCTCCAGGGATGGAGCCTCAACTACATCCCTGGGTGACCTGTTCCAGTGTTCCACCACCCTCATGGTAAACAACTAATCTAGTTATACATATGGGTATGTGTGTATAACCATCTAAGATCATGACACCATTCTGCCTATACAACCATACCTAGGCTAGAGATTCCTGTAGAACAGCTGTTAGCCAGGAATTGCTGGTCATCCCACTATGGGTGATCTTAACTGTGTGTGTGAGGCAAGATATGTGCAACAGAAATATCAGTGTCTCAGTGTCAGTGCAGGCTTCCTTTAGGGTCAATCAAGGGAATTAGAAACTTAGAGGACTTTGTGTTAGTTGACAGCAAGTTCTCTGTGGGACATCAATGTGCCTTTGTGGCCAAGAAAGCCAATGGGATCCTGGGGTGCATCAAGAAAAGTGTGGCCAGCAGGGCTAGGGAGGTTCTCCCCCTCTACTCTGCCCTGCTGAGACCACACCTGAATACTGTGCCCAGTTTTGGGCTGCCCAGCTCAAGAGAGACAGGGATCTGCTGGAGAGAATCCAGCAGAGGGTTATGGGGATGATTAGGGGACTTGAGCATTTCCCCTATGAAGAGAGACTGAGAGCCCTGAGGCTGTTTAGTCTGGAGAAGACTGAGAGGGGATCTGATCAATGTCTTTCAATATCTGAGGGGTGGGTGTCAAGTGGAGGGGGCCAAGCTCTTTTTTGAGGTGCACAGTAATAAGATAGGGAACAATGGACACAAACTTGAACATAGAAGGTTTCACGTCAACATGAGGAGAAACTTTACAGTGAGGGTGCCAGAGCCCTGGAGCAGGCTGCCCAGAGACATTGTGGAGTGTCCTTCTCAGGACACATTCAAAACCCACCTGGACGCATTCCTGTGCAGACTACCCTGGGTGATCCTGCTCTGGCAGGGGGGTTGGACTGGATGATGTCTGGAGGTCCTTTCCAACCTCTCATGTATTGTGATACTGTGTTCATCCCAGCATCGGTGTCTAACATCAGTTCAGTGCACTGTAACAGTATATAGAATACAAAGGAAGTCTAGGCAAGTAGTCCAGATGAAGGGCAAGATGAATTATATCCAAAAATTCCACCAGCACTGGAACAGGCCTGGAGCTTTTTATGCATTCATCTGGTGTCAGTCTGTTAGGTCATAGCAAAGAGACAAAGGACTGAGCCATTTTTGTAGTAGGACAGAAGTTGTATCATTATTGCAGGCTGATGCTGTGGAAGCATTCAGTAGTGTCTTAGATCCCCCTGCATGGAAAATAGTTAGTAATTGAGTAAGGGAAGGAAATATTAACATTGGCTGGGTCCCCTAAACTGATCAGTGTGTTTGTTGTTTTCTTTTCTGTACTTAGCTATCCAACTTTTTTACCTTCATGCTGGATCACTGCACTCACCCTGATTCAGGTAAGGATAAAACAAGCAAAGTAATATGGAGATTCAATTTGGAGAAGCTGATATGAGGAAAGGTTGTTTTCAAGGTGATATTTACAGCCTGTGGCACATGCTGGAGCTGAAGTTTGATTTCCCAAATAGTATAATAAGAATTTTGTCCAGGAAGTGGTGAACTCTGCTCAGTATCTACTTAGTGAGTCAAGATGTAAGACAGAACAGATAACCTGTTGTCTTTACAAGAGTACTCAGGGATGCTCAGAGTGCTTTCTTATCTTACTGCCTTTATGCAGCTCTTGTGGTAGCCTTACAGACAACAATTTTCACAGTTTTCTGTGCATTTTTCTTAAACAATGAAATCTGATTATTCTGGGCTGGTTGATTTAGGGCAGGTATAGTCAAAGAACTTGCCTTCAAGGAGGTTGCTTTGGTTGTTTTTTTTCCCCTCTGATTTTTTTTATTGTTATTTTTTTTTCCCCCTGAAACAGTTTGGACCAATCTAGCTGTTCTAGATTTCACTGTGGTAGTGTGGTATTTTATGTGGTAGTGTGAAGGTTTAATCCTTCAGTATGTCCTGTATGTCAGTATATGAATGACTAAAAATGAAGTAAGTCTAAACTGCTGGAAATCAATCTTTAGAAGCTATCTCAACTAAAGCTATAGTTTATTCATAGAATGGTTTGAGATGGAAGAGACATTAGAGATCACCTAGTTCCAACCCCCTGCCATGGGCAGGGACACCTTTCACTAGACCAGGTTGCTCAAGGCCTCTTCCAACATAGCCCTGAACATCTCCAGGGAGGAAGCATCCATGACCTCCCTGGGCAACCTGTCCCAGCATCTCACCATCCTCACTGGAATGAATTTCTTCCTAATACCTAGTCTAAATTGCATCTTCTCAGGCTTAAAATCTACCCTCCTCAAGCACAACCTTTTTATTTTTGAATCACAGAATCACCAAGGTTGGAAGAGACCTCAAAGATCATCAAGTCCAACCTGTCACCGCAGACCCCATGACTAAACCATGGCACCAAGTGCCACGTCCAGTCCCCTCTTGAACACCTCTTTATTTTTGAGGCACTTTGGGATCCTTGGACAAACTTTTGAGGTCAAGCTCAACAGAAGGACAGACTGAAAGCTATTCCTAAATCCAGAAAACAAACATGACTTCCCTGAACAAATTTAGAATAGATCTAATCCCAGGGGAGTTAAAAAGGAGGCTGTCCCTTTCTCATTGAATTACAAGAGAATGTCCTTTCTCTTTCATCTGGTCCAGCCACGGGTTATTCCAATTAAAACTTGCACAAGACACTCTGCTAGCAAGATAAAACCACCATCAAAACCTAAGTGGTTTGGTGTTCTAATGCCCACCATTAGCAATGGTGATTTTGCTCTCTTAAATACTTTAGAGTGCCTAATGCTCTCTGTGCTCTGCAGGAGAAATTACATTTGAACCTTGCTCCAAAGCCAAGGATGCAATAATCCTTCCTTTGATTTGTTTCCATTATCACTGTATTCTGAAGGAAAAAAAAATTAATCTGCTTTAGTAATGTAACTTTCTGGGAAGGAATTGGCAAACTTAAAGCAAATCAAACACTGCTCACTTCATCTGCTTCTACATGCTGACAGTGTACCTCAGTTCAGCTTTTTCACCTGAGTGGGAAAAGAAAATAGTAGTGGTAGGTCTGAGGTTTGGAAAAAATAGTGCTGATCTCTGTTTTCACTGTAATATTAAAAGGAAGTTTTCCAGCTGCTTGTGGTAGATATGATTTATCCACCTTTTGTAACTGTCTGTTGACAGAAGGAACAAAGGTGAGGTGCTGGGGCTCAGGACATGGCTGGGACAGAGCACACTGCTGTGTTCGTAGGCTATTCGTGGGCAGGTGATGCTCAATGCCAGCACCAGGGGCAATGGTGGAAGTTGAGGCATAGGAAGTTCCATGGAAACCTGAAGAAAAACATTTTCCCTGTGAGGATGACAGAGCCCTAGAACAAGCTGCCCAGGGGGGCTGTGGAGTCTCCCTCTCTGGAGATATTCCAAACCCACGTGGATGCATTCCTGTGTGACCTGGTCTAGGTGATCCTGCTCTGGCAGAGGGGTTGGGCTAGATCATCTTTTGAGGTCCCTTCCAGCCCCTACCATTGTGTGACTCAGGTAGAGATCCTGGCCCCACCTGTGCACAGGGAGGGGTGGAGGGTACTGTGGACTGTCCCTTGTCACCTATTTGGGTGACTTTTTTTTTTTATCAGACTGAAACACATGGTGAAGTCCATGGTTTATGGTAAAGTTCTTTTGCTTGCTTAAAACTCTCTTCAGTTAAGACTGAAGCTGCTAGGACTTGATAACTGCTCCAAAGGCTTTGTCTTTGTCTTGGTTTGTTATTTCCCCTTTTCTAACACCTCATGCTACAGATGCCAGAACCCAACACAAAGCAGATTCTATAAAGTAGGTGTTTAACAGAGATACCTGAGGCTATCTGTGCAAAGAAGCTGACTTGGGGTTGTTTCCTTTTGAGAAATTGCACATCAAATTTCTGTTGTGTGGTTATGTTTGTCCCACTGTTGACTGGGTGCATTCTTGAAGCTCTTGATTGCTTGCCCCTCTAAGTGACCTTTGCAGCACCCATGCTAGCCCCACTGAAGCAAAATCAGTGCTGAACAAAGCAATTTTTAATGGCCTGCTTCCAGTACTGCTGAATCACAGCCTTAAGATGCAAGTCACAGTGAGTGTGTAAACATAACAAGCAGAGAGGTTTTGCCATCCCTAAGTATTTTCTAACCCCACCATTTTCTAGCTTGCTTTTCATCAGTGTGTGCTCACTTCAAGTGACAGCATATGGTTCTCAAGCCCTCTCCAAGAAGATAAGAGATAATATTCTCAGCAGACAATAGGTTGCCTGTTCTTCTCAGCATGTGGTGAGGAAGCTACCTGAAGACTTTGTGATCTGTTCTTTTGCTGGCATTATAAACCACTCAGTCTCCACTATTCATCTTGTCACTTCCCTGGTTTTAATCTGCCTTTTCAGAATATGTTATTCCAAGAAAGCAAGCAGCCACCATCTCATTAACACAACAGTGCTGTTGATGTGATTGTTTTTCTCACCCTGCTTAATATGTCAGTGTAGCTTAAGTTGTGATTGGGATATTGTATAGCTCTGTGTCTTGTTCTGCTTCTGACTAAAGGCTATTTTCCAGAGGTTTGTGGGAAGTAAGAATGAAAACCTTTGCCACCTTGCACTGTTCCTCCTCCCTCCCTGAAAAAATCCCTGCATACCTACTCAGCCATTCAACTGAAAGGTCTTTTGTCAGAGAAAGCTGGAAACCACTTTTCCAGCAAAAGATGCCCTATTTACTCATTCCTTTGGGGGTGCATTGAGGGTGAGAAGGCTGCAAACGTGCCCTGGGCAAAGTAGTAGGACTGATAGTCCAAGGCACCCCTGGCTATGTCTGTCAGGATCACTGGGGCAGGAGCCACACACCTCCTGAAGCCTTCCTCCAAAAGGGAACATAAATAAGTGCTGTTTTCTGCAGCATCACTGCCCATGATATCTCCCTTAAAGCATTAAGACCCTTCCAAGGGGTTTTGCATAGAGGGATTCTTGCAGTGGGGAGTAAGCCACAGCTGCTTGCAGCACCAGGAACTATGTGAAGGAATAATTGTTTGGAGTTTGGAGTGTAATCTTCCTTTCTTAGTGGGCTCAAGGTCTGTCTGGCCTTGACCTTATGGCTGTGGAACAGTATCTGGCAGATGTAAAAGCACTCCCCAGGAGTCAGAGGTGCTCCCAGGTACCCCAGTGATTAGTCTGAATGTGCATTGGCTACAGAAGTAGCTGATTCCATGTTAACCCAGTAGTGATTACCTCCTTGGCAGTGGTGTCTTTGATCGACTTAGCTCCCCTGGGCAGGTAGTCTTGTCAAGAGAACCAGGTCCCTGGCTTTTCTGTGGCTTAGCTGACTCCACACAACTCTAAACTTTCACATTTAACATGAGTATAGCTGTTGTCCTCTAGGGTAGTTGTGTAGGGTCTGCTAATAGTGAAGGCCCAACTCACTGAGCTTGGGCTAGATTTCTAGTGTCAAAGCACAAAGCAGGTTGTTCCCTGTGCTCCCTGTAGTCAGTGGAGAGGTGCAGATGCTGGCAGAGGGTATTTAATTCAGTCTTAATACGTACCTGAGCTAGGCATGCCAAAAGTCTCTGTCCCTGTATTTCAGGAGGGGCTGAAAGAGCCTTGACAACTTTGCCTAGAAGATGACTAATGAGAAGGATGCTGATCCTTCAGAATTAGCCCTGCATGGGGCTTGTGGTGAGCTGGGGTACTTGTTGGCCAGCATGCTAATCCCCAGGCTGCTTGAGGGCATCCATTACTGACTGTTACGAGATGAAACAGTTGTCCTGTGTGGGAAGGAGCCTTAGAATCCATCTGAAAGATTGCCCCAGGAGACATAAGTGCTCTCTAAGGCTAATGATCATGACTGGCTTTTGAGAATTTGTCCACAAGTGGTGGAAAATGGGGGGTACTTTGCAAAGAGATTCCCTACAGGAAAAGAGATTTGGTTACTCAGCCTGGGAATATGCCAAAACAGAAGTGAGGCTGCAGGAAAGGCAGATTCATGTTCAGAAGTAGATGAGTAGCCTGCTGTGTGCCCGAAGGGAGGGCTGGAGTAGGAGCAGGCATGGGCAGGGATATGCCTAGCTTGAAAAGCTGAGAAGACCTCTGACTCTGAAGGAGTCATATCAGATGAGGAGAGCCTCTGGCAAGAACAGGCAAGCAAGCAGGATTTCAGGTGGTCTGAGGAACTGGCTGCATAACCTGCAGTCACTCACCTCCTGAGAGGTAGGGCACAGAGGGAGATGCTGTCCAGGGAGCTGCTGCTAAAGTTGGCCCAAGGCTTGGTGCAGATGTGCTTGGCTGATTACTGTGTAGGACCCAGCAGTTGGAGCCCATGAGTGACATTCTGGTCAGAAGCCAGAACTGTAGTGCAAGACTGCAAATCAGACTGTACTGGGTGGAAACAATGAACCCTGAGCACCTTGCTGTTACCTGATGCCTTAATCCATTTGCATGGCTGCACACTGAATGTGCTAATCAGCTCACAGCAGAAGAGCTGATAGAAAAGGTGGTGTTTGGTTTGGTTTTTAATCCAGAGCTGACAAAAGACATGTTTTATTTTGTGGTTTTTTTAATCCATTTATTTCTTTAGCATTGAATGTATCCAGTTACTAGACAAATTGACCTTTGTGAATCTCATCATTGATGAGGCCACATGCCACTTCTGCATGCTGTGAACGCTGAGGCACAGCCACAGGTACTTCTCCAGCAATAAATAATACATATTTACTCCCAGCTGCATCTAATCAAGGTTACAGAAAACTTGTCTGCAGCCCAGCACAGGGTGTTGACAATAATCCCCTCACAAAAGCAACTCTGCAACAGCAGCTGCCTGTAGGATGAGGGGCAATGGCTCCAAACTGGAGAAGAGCAGATTTAGATTGGATGTTAGGAACAAATTCTTTACTATGAGAGTGGTGGAACACTGGAACAGGATGCACAGGGAGGTGGTTGGGGCCCCATCCCTGGAGATATTCAAGGTGAGGCTCAACAGGGCTCTGGGCAACCTGATCTAGTTGAGGATGTCCCTGCTGACTGCAGAGGGGGTTGGACTGCATGACCTTCAGAGGTCCCTTCCAACCCAAACCATTCTATAACACTGTCTTCTGAGGTTTGTTTTTCTCTTTTAGAATGATGTATTTATAAAGGCAACCTGCAAGAAGCAAGCACTAAAATCTGCTGTCCACTCAGTTACAATCCAAGGGTATGCCAAGAAAATATTGAAGTCATTAGCTGTGTTCCTGTTTCTCTCCTTGTTCCAGGAAAAGTAGAACCTATGCTCTACATTTACCTCTATGTTTTTGTTTACTGCATTTCATCCAATGGTTTTGTGGCAACCAGCCAGAAGTTGGTATTGTCTGCTAGATGTATCAGAAGGGAATGCTTTGCAATCCACTGCAAATAACAGGGGTGTGTTGATCACTTTTAATAGCATCTCTGGTATTTAGCCTCAAAATTGTACACAGAAAAAGAGAGGCAACAAAAGTGAAGCTTTAAAGGCTGTATTCAAAGTGTAAACTTTAAACAGATGCTGGTCACTGAATGATCAACCATGACTTGAATTTTCTTGCTTTGTGAGGGAAGGAGAAGAAAGTTAATGACAGGTTACATTTCTTATTACCCTTGAGAGCAGATTGCTCCACAGCTTCAGTGCAAAATGTTTTGCTGCTGGTTTGGCCTGGGTCTTTTTGTGTTGTTTAGGATTTTGGTTGGTTGGTTTGGTTTGGGGTTTTTTGTTTGGGGTTTGTTTGTTGGGTTTTGATTTGGTTTAGGTTTGTTTGTTTATTTACAGTCTTGTGAAAAAATCTGGGAACATCTGGACCAATGGCATCCTGACCTGCATCAGGAATAGTGTGGCCAGCAGGAGCAAGGAAGTCATTCTGCCCCTGTACTCAGCACTGGTTAGGGCACACCTTGAGTCCTGTGTCCAGTTCTGGGCTCCTCAGTTTAGGAAAGATGTTGAACTGCTGGAAGGTGTCCAGAGAAGGGCAACAAAGCTGGGGAGGGGTCTGGAGCACAGCCCTGTGAGGAGAGGCTGAGGGAGCTGAGGTTGCTTAGCCTGGAGCAGAGGAGGCTCAGGGGAGACCTTCTTGCTGTCTACAACTCCCTGAAGGGAGGTTGTGGACAGGCGGAGGTTGGTCTCTTCTCCCAGGCACCCAGCACCAGAACAAGAGGACACAGTCTCAAGCTGTGCCAGGGGAGGTTTAGGCTGGAGGTTAGGAAGAAATTCTACACAGAGGGAGATTGCCCATTGGAATGGGCTTCCTGGGGAGGTGGTGGAGTCACCATCCCTGGAGGTGTTTAAGAAGAGGCTGGATGAGGCACTTGGTGCCATGGTGAGTTGATTAGATGGTGTTGGGTGATAGGTAGGACTTGATGATCTGGAAGGTCTTTTCCAGCCTGGTTTATTCTGTTCCCTCCTACTATACAAGGCAAGAGTTAGCCCCCACAACACCGCCACAAATAAAGGTTCAGTTACATTTAACTGATTCTAGTCCCCCTGTGGGGGACTGGTGGAGTTTCCACACTGTTGATTTTCTTCCCTTGTGTTGCAGTTTCCCACATTTTCACCATGCCCAGTGTTTCCCAGGTGGTGGATGAAGACCTGTGTTTAAGAGAATTTGAAAAGAAGATTGATGTTCCAGATTCCTATTATGGACCACGACTCTCATTCCCCCTCACTGTTGAAGATGCCAATGCTCTTCTTCATGCTTTCAGGAATGAACAAGTAAGTTGCACCCAGTTTGAGTTTTAAATCTCTTGTCAAGGTGTAGCTCCACAATCAGTTGGATCCAAGGTAAGGCTAAACTGGTGCCCAAGGAGATATCTCACCCCTCCTTTACACCCTGTGACCCTTCCCTGCTAGCCCTCTGTAGGTATGTGGTGAGCTGCCTTCGGATACCATTCTGGCTGGAAGCTGACACAACCAAATCAAAAGCAGTCTGTTTTCAGCCGAATCAGTTCCCAGATTTGATTCAGTGTTTGGCAGCTACTAGTAGGGACCTCTACTTCCAGCATTTTGATTACAGTGATCATGAAATGGGAACCCTTAGCAGCTGCAAGGTAGGGATAACAGTGAGGATGCAGGACTAGGGAAGGTCACAGGATCACAGGGTTGGAAGGCACCTCTGGAGATCGAGTCCAAACCCCTGCCAGAGCAGGACTATAGAATCCAGCATAGGTCACACAGGAACACGTCCAGATAGGGCTGGAAAGTCTCCAGAAAAGGAGACTCCACAGCCTCTCTGGGCAGCCTGTTCCAGTGCTCTGTGACCCTCACAGTGAGGAAGTTCATCCTCATGTTGAGGTGGAACCTCCTGTGCTGGAGTTTATATCCATTGCCCCTTGTCCTATCCCAGGGTGCAACTGAGCAGAGCCTGCCCCTATCCCCTTCCTCCTGACCCCCAGCCCTCAGATACTTACAAACATTTATTAAATCCCCTCTCAGCCTTCTCCTCTCCAGACTAACCACCCCCAGGGCTCTCAGCCTCTCCTCACCAGGCAGTCTCCAGTCCCTGCAGCATCCTTGCAGCCCTCCCTTGGACTCCCTCCAGCAGATTGCTGTCCCACTTGAACTGGGGAGCCCAAAACTGGATGTAATATTCCAGGTGTGGTCTCACTAGGGCAGAGCAGAGGGGAAGGAGAACCTCCCTTGATCTGGTGTCCTTACATAACTTAGAAACTACTTATCTTTTTCTGTGTTAAAAATGCTCCCTGGGGGGGCACTTGTTTTTTTCCCTCACCCCATTCTTCTTAGAGGAATTGAGTTGTAAGGGCTAGTCACCACATTTTAACATGTAAGACTCCACCACAAGGCAAGAGTGAACAGAAAGCATCACTGAGGTAGTGGAACAGGGTGACAGCACAAATCTCAGGAGCTTGCTATCTGCAGCTGCCAAGAGACTAAGAAGGTGTTGCTCATTCTCTGTGTTCCTGAGCAATCCCTTTGCTGCCCTCTTACAAGGTGAGGGTTGGCAGGGAAGCATCACGTGGCACAACCCTGGCTGAACTCGCGGTCATTTACGCTTAGCAGGGTACTGTGTATAAAGGCTAAGGGTCTGTCTTGCTTTTTAATTGACTACATAATGAGTGGGAGGCCTGTTCTGTAATTTTCTGTGGAGGCTGATGTTAGAGGTAGCAAAATATAAAGCACATGATAAATGAGCCTACCCAGACTTCACTGACAGCTCTTCTCTTACTGTGGTTGGCATTTTAATAAGGAAATAATTATATTTAATTGGCCTTTTTTTGTTCCTCTTAAAAACACAGCCCTTGAAAAGTCACTCAGTAGCTCATCTATATCTTCTAAGCAGATTGCTCAGAGCTGTGTCTAAATTAAATTGGGTATTTGGATTAGATGACCTTTGGAGGCCTCTTCCAACCCAAACCATTCTCTGATGCTGTGAAAGCCTCAAAATGGACAAAATGCTCATGAAAAGCATTAGCAGAGAAGCCCAGAAGGTTCAGTGGTGCACTGCCAGAACAGAAAGATAACTGTGATTCTGGGGTTCCTTGATAGGTCTTACCAAGGCAGCCCTTGCTGGACTTCCCCTCTCAGTTTTGCAGTTTGCTGGAAGATCATTTATGGCCTTCAGAATTTTTTGGGGGGTTTTGTTGGGGTGTGTTGTGTGGGGTGGGTGTTTTGGGGTTGGTCTGTTGTCACAGCTTTTGTTGGGGTGTGTGTTGGGTGGGGTTGGGTGTTTTGGGGTTGGTCTGTTGTCACAGCTTTTGTTGGGGTGTGTGTTGGGTGGGGTTGGGTGTTTTGGGGTTGGTCTGTTGTCACAGCTTTTGTTGGGGTGTGTGTTGGGTGGGGTTGGGTGTTTTGGGGTTGGTCTGTTGTCACAGCTTTTTTTCCTCCCCACACACTTACTTTGACCTTATGCCGTGATTCTGAGTGCTGCATAACTCAGTCTCTTACCTTTCTGTCAATTGGAAGAGTAGAAACAAAACAAGGAAATACGTAAAGCAGGTTCATTAAGGTCTTTATGTCCCTTCACAAAGCTATGAACACTCCTAAGTCCCAGCACTAACCCATGCAGCCTGCAATCATGGCTGGAGGTCTGTAGTATAAATGCTGCTTGGCAATGCATGTCTGATTTAATAATGCAGACAGAAGTGTTGCTGCTGCTAATGAAGTCTGCCTTTTCTCCCTGCCTTTTTTTTTCCCCGCACAGCTGCTTCATGCCCGCTATGTACTGCAGCTGCTATGTGAAACTAGGAGGGTTCTCAAGGAGATGCCAAATATCACCCATCTTTCAACTTCCTACTCCAAGGAGATAACTGTCTGTGGTAAAGTCCCAGAGAAGATCACCACTTCAGGCTACGGGTTGATATTTGAAGTAGTTGGATGTTCCAGCCCCCTGATCATCTTAGTGGCCCTCCTCTGGACCTGTTCCATCAGGTCCATGTCCTTCCTCTACTGGGGACTGACCTGTTGGAGAGGAGCTCTGGGGAAAAGGACCTGGAGGTCCTGGTGGGCAGAAGGATGCCCATGAGCCAGCAATGTGCCCTTGCAGCCACCCCAAGAGCATCCTGGGGTGGATTAGAAGGGCTGTGGTTGGTAGGTCAAGAGAGGTTCTCCTGCCTCTCTGCTCTGCCCTGGCAAGGCCACATCCGGAATATTGTGTCCGGTTCTGGGACCCTCAGTTCAAGAAGGACCTCAGGGAACTGCTTGAGAGTGTCCATCCCAGAGCCACAAAGATGCTGCAGGCAGTGGAACATCTCCCTGTGAGGACAGGCTGGGGCTTGGAGCTTGGAGCAGAGGAGCCTGAGGGGTGACCTAATTTAATGTTTATAAATATGCAAAGGGTGAGTGCCAAGAGGATGGAGCCAGGCTCTGCTCAGGGATGTCCAAGGACAGGACAAGGGGCACTGGGTGCCAGCTGGAGAAGAGGAGGTGCCACAGGAACAGAAGGGAAAACTGTTTCCCTGTGAGTGTGGCAGAGGGCTGGAGCAGGCTGCCCAGAGAGGTTGTGGAGTCTCCTTGTGTGGAGGCATTGCAAAGCCAGCTGGCTGTGTTGCTGTGTGACCTGCCCTGGGTGCTCCTGCTCTGCCACATCTCTGGGTGCTCTCTGGAGGTCCCTTCCAACCCCTAACATTCTGTGATACATTTCCAATCTTGCCATTACAAGAAAGTTCTTGATGAGTTTGTTTATTTACACAAATGCATAAATTGGAACAAACACAAAATTAAAAGGTTCCTGAGTCATATGAAGTATATTTTAAGAACATCCCCAGCTCCTCTTTCCTTTTCTTATTAAACATTTCTGAGTGAGTCAGAATAAATTCAGCTAACACTGCAGTGTCACTTAAAGGTTCCTGCACTTTCCTCTCTAAAATGCCACCAAGTATTTTGATCACTGGCTGCAACTCTCACTGCCTTTTCTACTTACTGGGAAAAAGACTTCACCATCATTATTTAATCAGTTACAGTTTTAATGAGGGCTTAATAGGGGTGGTAAACAAGCCCTTTCATTGACAGTAGGCCTGTCTAGGGTAAAGAGAAATTAGAATAAACCCTCATTTCTAAAGGGACCCAAGAGGAAGGATCAGTCTTTATGCAACCAATGAATTAGCCTCACAGAGTGATACAGAATTAACCAGGTTGGAAAAGACCTTTGAGATCATCAAGTCCAACCTATCACCCAGCACCATATAATCAACTAACCCATGTCACCGAGTGCCTCATCCAGCCTCTTTTTAAACACTTCCAGTGATGGTAATTCCACCACCTCCCTAGGCAGCACATCCCAATGGCCAATTTCTCTTTCTGGGAAGAATTTCTTCCTAACATCCAGCATAAGCCTCCCCTGGTGCAGCTTGAGACTAAGGAAGTTCTTCACTGAGCGAGTCATTCATCATTGGAACAGGTTGCCCAGGGAGGTGGTTGAGTCATCGACCCTGGAGGCGTTCAAGAGGAGATTGGACGTGGCACTTGGTGCCATGGTCTAGTCATGGGGTCTGTGTTGATAGGTTGGACTCGATGATCCTCGAGGTCCTTTCCAACCTAAGTGATACTGTGATACTGTGATGTGGCACAAGGTAAAGAACTAAGAGCTCCTTGCCTTTCTATTTTTCTGTGCTTTGGTAAATTGTGGGGAATTAAGCAGTATCCTGCCTCTGCAGAACAGAACAGCAGTGGTGACATGAACTCTTAACAGCTAGCAGCAGTGTGTGCTGTGGCAGCAGTGTCTGCTGTGTCCAGTTCTGGGCCCCTCAATTTAAGAAGGACATTGAGATGCTTGAACGTGTCCAGAGAAGGGCAATGAGGCTGGTGGGAGGCCTTGAGCACAGCCCTATGAGGAGAGGCTGAGGGAGCTGGGGTTGCTTAGCCTGGAGAAGAGGAGGCTCAGGGGAGACCTTGTTGCTCTCCACAACTACCTGAAGGGAGGTTGTACCCAGGAAGGGATTGGTCTCTTCTCCCAGGCAACCACCAACAGAACAAGAGGACACAGTCTCAAACTGCACCAGGTTTAGGCTGGAGGTGAGGAGAAAGTTGTTCACAGAGAGAGTTGTTAGCTGTTGGAATGTGCTGCCCAGGGAGGTGGTAGAGTTCCTGTTGGTGTTCAAGAAGGGATTGGACATGGTACACTTGGTGTCATGGTTTAGTAGTCATGAGGTCTTGGGTGACAGGTTGGACTTGATGATCTTTCAGGTCTTTTCCAACCTTATTGATTCTATGATTCTAAGGTATCTGCCTCCCTGTCTTCTTTCAATTTCAAATTAATGATGCAAACTAAGTACACAGCTGAAATTTTGTGTTCACTTATAGGTGATGAAAATTTGTCATAGCTGGAGGGATTCCTTAGAGTGACTTCATCAGGCTCAAAACTAATAAAAAGTGTGACAGAAAACATGTAGACAGGGTAAAAATGTGTACACTGGCTTTTTCCATAGGCCAAAGTATAGGGTCCTGTGTCTGGGTCAGGCCAGTCCTAGGCACAGATCCAGGCTGGGTGCAGAGGGGGTTGAGAGGAGCTCTGAAGAGAGAGTCTTGGGGCTGTTGGGTGCTGAGCAGCTCCCCAGGAGCCAGCAGTGTCCTCCTGCAGCCCAGCAGGCAGCTGTGTGCTGGGCTGCAGCCAGAGCAGTGTGGGCAGCAGGGCAGGAGAGGGGATTTTATCTCTTGGCTCTGCTCTGCTGAGACCTCACCTCCAATTCTGCCTCCAGTTCTGGTGTCCCCAGCAGGAGAAGGACACAGAGCTGCTAGAGTAAGTCCAGATGAGGCCACAAAGATGACAGACTGAGGGTGCTGGGGGTGTTCAGCCTGGAGAAGACTCTGAGGAGACCTTAGAGCTGCTTCTCAATAGTTGGAGGGATTGTGCAGGAAGGCTGCAGAAGGACTTTTCCTGAGGGTGTCCAGAGACAGGCCAAGTGGGATTGGTTTGGAGCTGAGGCAGAGCAGGGCTAGACTGAAGCTGAGGAAAAAGTTCTTCAGTATGAAGGTGATGAGACTTTGGAATAGGCTGCCCAGGGAGGCTGTGGATGCCTCTTTTTTCAAGACCATGCTGGGTGAGGTCTTGAGCAGCTGAGTCTAGTTGAGAGGTGTCCCTGCCCACAGTGGGGAGGTTTGAGTAGATGATCACCAAGGTCCTTTCCAACCTGAGCCATTCTATGATTCTCTTTTCCTGCTCTTGGGAGCTGAAAGCCTATTATCATAAGAGAGGTTTTGAAACCATTCTGTGACTTCATGGTGGTGAGTCACAGATATAAGAAGGTTGGTTCTGTGCACATGAAATTCAGTCATGCAGAGGGGAGCTATGCTGCAGTGATCCATAGTGTTGGAGTGCAATCCCCCTGCCTGTTCCAAACCAAACCTTCCAGAGAGGGCCTAATCTGTCACTCCTGTAGCCATAAAAGCATGGCCTGTTCTTGACACTTTCCAGCAAATCCTGCCTGTAGTAATCAAAACCTGGCCATGAATCAGACACATCCAATGGGGCTGTATGTAGTGGCTTAGTAAATTTAAACTTGTTAGGAGGTAGAAATTGCAGCATATTTCTAAGGGTCTTTTAGTGACATTTTCTGGGTTTCAGGTTCACAGGATGTTTGTTCATCCTACTCCCATTTATTACCCTGAGTTGAGCCATTGGTGTGTGACTGATCTGAACTTCAGATCCAGCTGGAAAGACAAAAACTTCCTGCAAACCCATTGTATATTTTATAAAGCATTCAACTAGCAGATTTTACAAGCAGCTTCAGCATGTACCTTAAAATAAAGCTAGTCCTAACCAAAGGCAAATTACTAAAGAAAACTTGGGGGAAATCATGTTAAGATTAACTAATTCCATTTATTTTCCTCCTCTGTGAGAAAATGAAGTCCTTAATTAAGAACTTTTGTTTCCTGCAGGAGATTTGCATGGAAACCTGGATGATCTTTTGCTGATATTCTACAAGGTAAGCAAGATGGTCTTGGATGTAGCATTTTCACTTAAAGACTTGTTAAGAACATGTATTTATGTCTGGTAAGACTTATCACTGTCAGAAGCATTCATGTGTGCACACACAAATCCTGCAACACTTTGAATGGGGTTGTTGTCTTAGCTCTTCCTTCTCCATATCTTCCTGCTCACTCTGAAGGAGGAAATCCAGGAGATCTTTATCTTCCTAACTGAAATTAAACCAAAGTTCAAGAAGGTTCCTTGCAACGTCTCTAAAGTCCTGCCACTGGTTTATATAGAATAATAGAATTGTCAGGGTTGGAAGGGACCTCAAGGATTATCCAGTTCCAACCCCCTGCCATGGCCAGGGACACCTCACACTACAGCAGGTTGCTCACAGCCACATCCAGCCTGGCCTTCAAAACTTCCAGACATGAGGCTTCTACCACCTCCCTGGGCAACCTGTGCTAGTGTCTCACCGTCCTCATGGTGAAAAACTTCTTCCTAACATCCAATCTGAATCTAACCATTTTTAGTTTTGCTCCATTCCCTCTGGTCTTATCTGGCACCCTAAAAAGTCCCTCCCCAGCTTTTTTGTAGGCCCCCTTCAGATACTGGAAGGCCACAATTAGGTCTCCTCAGAGCCTTTCCTTCTCCAGACTGAACAACTCCCTCAGTCTGTCCTCATAGGAGAGGTGCTCCAGCCCTTCAGTCAATATTCCATATTGACTAAAAGCTTCTAAACTCAGGAGCTCACTTAGTTCCTCATCTAACACTAGACCATTGTGGCCCTCCAGAAAAAATACAGAACTTTGATTTAGGTCTTCCACTGATACCTGCAAAGTGGTTTTTAGTGTTATTATCTGTGTACAGGAAACAAACAACAAATGCCTTCTGTTTAAAAGGTGTTGAAGTTTTGGAAGCAATCAAGTAGTCTGCACCAAATGAAAGTACCTTGGGCACCCCTTAGATATCTGTGAAGAGCTGATCACTTTTCAGTGTAAAAAACCCCAAAATCTGATCATTTGTTAATGTAAAAACAAAAATCTGATCACTTTTTAATGTTCAAAGCTTTACTGATGTGAAAAAACTTCAGCTCCAGGCTGTCTTTTCCACAATTGTATATTTAAGTGCCATGTGAGAAAGGTCCTATATTTAGTTCCACATTTATCTGTAGCATGAATCACCACCTTTCATGCAGCAGATGCTCTCCTTGATTTGAGCTTTCCACCTTTGCTACACTTTATCTGATACTTGTTGAATGGAAACTTCTTTGTTTTGCCCAAGTGCACACCTGCAGCCTGTGTTAAGTATAGTCAGACCTTTTTCTGTCTACAGCTACATTGAGCTGGTCCTTGGCTTGCAGGCCTTTAGCTGTTACTTTAATTAGAGCAATCTTCCTTTTTTAAAAACCTGGAATAAGAGTGTGATACAGATGGGCTTCATACACAGAGCCTGGAATGGGGAAAAAAGCCCAACCCTATTTTCATAGAATCATAGAATGGCTTAGGTTGGAAGGGACCTCAGAGACCATCTACTTGCAGAATCACCAAGGTTGGAAGAGACCTCAAAGATCCTCAAGTCCAACCTGTCACCACAGACCCCATGACTACTCCAACCTCCCCAAACTAGCCTTCAACACCCCCAGAGAGGACACATCCACAATCTCCCTGGGCAGCCTATTCCAGAGTCCCAGTACCCTCCTACTGAAGAACTTTCTCAGCCCCAGTCTAACCCTGCTCTCCCTCACCTTCAAACCATTTCCCCTTGTCCTATTGCTATACCCTTATGAAAAATCCCTCTGCAGCCTTCCTGTAGGATCCTTTTGGGTATTGGGGGGCAGCTCTAAGGACTGGAGACTTGTCTTCTAGGCTTGAACAACCCCAGCTCTCAGCCCATCCTCATAGCAGAGGAGTTCTGTGTCTTAGGTCATCTTTGTGGCTTTGTGTGTTATATTTACAACTGCAATCAGCCTAAATTTTACTCTTTTGGTGTAGATGGAAGCTGATTGATCCCCCCCCCCTTCCCACTCTAATAGATGTTACAAAGAGAAAAAAAAACCTCTTAAGCAAGGACTAAAACCTGCTGTGAATAAATTCAGAGCCAAAACTCCCCCTGACTTCAGGGACTGGAATTTGCCCCCAGTCATTCTCTGTTAAGGTTCTAGGGGAATCCTTCCACTAAAGCAAATAAAATGGACAGAAAGTGTCTGGGGAAGGCAGAGATCATGTGATAGAGCTGCTTAGTTATTTAGAAGCAAATGAAATCTCACAGTATTTTCTGTCCCCTCCAAGCAGTTTACTTAGACAAGCAGCAAACCCAGTCCCCCTCTGGGATCCATATTTTTCTGCTTCCCTCTCTTAAGTGCTTCAGTTGGGAGGGATTTCTTGCTCAAAGCTGGTATGAACCACTTGTAACCATTTAAGGTGCAAGAGGGGCCAATCCTAAACAGTGCCCTGAGGAGTGTGGTGACCTCAGGTGTGTGCACAGCTGAAATAGCTACTGAAGCACTTTGGAGGCCTGCATACAGACCAGGTGCCATGAGTGTGTATGGCTCTGCCCAGGGAACTTTGGTTCCAGCACTTCTCCAGACTGCTAACAGCAAGCACACAGCTGCCAGCAATCTACAGCTCATCACCACAGGTCTGATTGGAACAGAATATGTAATCCTGACACCTGCTTTGGGTGAGCCCAAGGGAAATACTTTTGTCCTCGCTAGCCAGTTTGTGAGGTGCATGCAGTCCCTGCCATTAAATGCCAGCATTTCCTGAAGTTCTTTGAAACCCTTGAGTTTTAAATGATCTATTGCTAAGGCAGATTGCTAAATGGCTGCTGTGGGCAGAACTAGCCCGAAGCTGTAGAAAATGCAAACGACAAACGGAAGTTAATTAATCACTAACCCAGCAGAGGCAGTAATGATGCCCAGCAGCAAGCTGCTAATCGTTAAGAGGGCCTCTTTTGCCTCTTTGACGTGTCAGAGGCTGTTAACAGCCTGTAATGTCGTTTTGCCTTGATTGTTCGTTGAAACCAGAGAAAAAGATGATATACAAGCTTTGCACGAGTGTGGAACAAAACTGCAATGTCACATTTAAGTTAGAAGTCCCAAAAGAACCTCTCATGTAAAACTAAGAGTTGCAGAAGAAGAAGAATGAGAGCCTGGAGAATGTTGCAGCAGATCTTTGCGTGAGGACTGCAGTTAGAGTGGCTGTGTGCTGACCATCTGCTGGTGATTCACATGCCTGGGGGGGGTTAAGCAAAGGCTTTTAATTCATCTTTCCAGGAGCTGCTGCTGAGTACCTCGGGTCTGTCCCACTCCTGAATTCCAACCTTGCTTTCAAAGCCACTCCAAGCCACTGCATTAGCAGAGGGTGCTGTAAATTGGCACAGAGCAAGCACAGGACTCTTCTAGAAATTAACTAGGAGAGAGCTGGGGAGAAGCTATAGCAAAAACCAGGCAGTCAGGATTGTGCTGCTGTGGGAATTGAGAGCCCAGGATTCATTGGTGCATCCTGACAGAACAGCACAGCACAGGGACCAAAAAAAAGTTATTTCCTAAAGGATTCAGTTGAAATGTTTAAGTGAGTCCCTGGCCAAATCTTGCATCCTGCAACAAACCTGCTAAGGCAGAACAGCAGGGAATGCTATGGGGACATAGGGGAGGCCATAGGGACACAGGAAATACTAAGGCAGTACAGCAGGGAATGCTATGGGGACATAGGGAAGGCCATAGAGACACAGGAAACACTAAGGCAGTACAGCAGGGAATGCTATGGGGACATAGGGAAGGCCATAGAGACACAGGAAACACTAAGGCAGTACAGCAGGGAATGCTATGTAAACATAGGGAATGCTAAGGCAGTACAGCAGGGAACGCCATGGGGACACATAAAATGCTGGACACAGTAGCTTTAGTCAGGAAGCAGGATGTTGTCTTGTGGTGCTGCCAAACCTGAGTGCCTTCAAGAGCTGTAATTTTATAGATGTTCTGTGGATAATTCTTGTGCATGCCCAGAGTGAAAGCAGAGACTTCCTTTTACGACTGAGTGAAAGTGGAAATAGTATTTCCCACTTTGAATACTGTCTCCAGCATAAGGACAGAGAGCTGTTGGAGAGAGTCCAGAGGAGGCTACAAAGATGCTCCAAGGGCTGGAGCAGCTCTGCTGTGAGGACAGGCTGAGGGAGCTGGGGGTATGCAGCCTGGAGAAGAGAAGATTCTCTGATTCTGTCACCTTAGAGTTGCCTTCCAATAGCTGAAGGGATCCTGCAAGAAGGCTGCAGAGGGACTTTTGCTGAGGGTGTCTAGACACAGGACAAGGGGGAATGGTTTGAAGCTGAGGCAGAGCAGGGTTAGACTGAGGCTGAGTAAGAAGTTCTTCAGTACAAGGGTGATGAGACTCTGGTACAGGCTGCCCAGGGAGGCTGTGGCTGCCTCCTGCCTGGGGGTGTTGAAAGCTAGGCTGGATGAGGCCTTGAGCAGCTGAGTCTAGTTGAGTGGTGTCCCTGGGCATGGTGGGGAGGTTGGAGGAGATGAGCTCTGAGGTTCCTTCCAACCTGAGCCATTCCACGATTCTATGAAAGACACTTCTATTTGCAAGCTGCAGTTGCAGTAACAGGAAAGTGTATTTTATTACAAGAACAATGCTCCTTTTGGCCTCTTTCAATTTAGTTTGATACAGGTAAAATAGGTGGAGGAAAGAATTAGAGACAGCATCATAAGGACAGCTACAGAGATCACAGGCTGTCTGCCATGAACAGTCTTGTTCTTAGCAGTCTGGAGCACAGCCCTGTGAGGAGAGGCTGAGGGAGCTGGGGTTGCTTAGCCTGGAGAAGAGGAGGCTCAGAGGAGACCTTCTTGCTCTCTCCAACTCCCTGAAGGGAGGTTGTAGCCAGGTGGGGGTTGGTCTCTTCTCCCAGGCAACCAGCAACAGAGCAAGAGGACACAGTCTCTAGCTGTGCCAGGGGAAGTTTAGGCTGGATGTGAGGAGAAAGTTCTTCCCAGCAAGAGAGTTTGGCCATTGGAATGTGCTGCCCAGGGAGGTGGTGGAGTCACCATCACTGGAGGTGTCCAAGAGGGGATTGGATGTGGCACTTGAAGCCATGGTTTAGTTAGTCATGAGGTATTGGGTGACAAGTTGGACTTGATGACCTTGAGGACTTGAGGTCTTTTCCAACCTTATTGATTCTGTGATTCTGTGAACTAAATAAATGCAGATCTCTGTATTCTGCAGGGTACTCTGCAGGTTTTCTACCCAGGTGATCTCCTTTAAATGCTGTTTCCTTTATTATGGCAGCACAGCAGCTTCTCCAAGTGCCCTTCTTTGTGTTTCCTGCTGCAGAATGGTTTGCCTTCAGAACAGAACCCATACGTCTTCAATGGTGATTTTGTGGACAGAGGGAAGAATTCTATGGAGATTCTTATAATCCTCTTTGCATTTCTTCTCATCTACCCCAATGATTTGCACCTGAACAGAGGAAACCATGAGGACTACATCATAAACCTGAGGTAGATTTTAGGGGGCAGTGTTTGGGTGGGGAGGAGTATCACTAGAAATTTTGGAGCTTTTGGATGATACTTTAGGCACTGTGATAGTCTAAAGCAAACATAATATTGTGTTAGTTACTCACCTGTAGCTTTGCATGCTCAGCATATGGTGGGGGGGGGAGGGCAAAGAACCACCTTGTTACACAGACACTTGAATGGCAGTCATTTCTGACCTGATTTCAATCCATTGAAGACAATGGGCTTAGTGCAGCCTCCAGAGTTTCAGCCCTGGGTAAAAAAGGATGGGTGGAAGTCTGATAATTTAGTTTAGAATTTGGCTTTTTCCATAGGTCAGAGTGCAGGGTCTTGTGTCTGGGTCAGGCCAATCCCAGGCACAGATCCAGGCTGGGTACAGAGTGGGGTGAGAGGAGCTCTAAAGAAAGAGCCTTGGGGGTGTTGGTTGGTGAGCAGCTCCCCAGGAGCCAGCAGTGCCCTCCTGCAGCCCAGCAGGCAGCTGTGTGCTGGGCTGCAGCCAGAGGAGTGTGGGCAGCAGGGCAAGAGAGGGGATTCTGCCCCTTGGCTCTGCTCTGCTGAGACCTCACCTCCAATTCTGCCTCCTCCCCAGCAGAAGGAGGATACAGAGCTGTTGGTGAAAGTCCAGAGGAGGCCACAAAGATGACAGACTGAGAGTGCTGGGGGTGTTCAGCCTGGAGAAGACTCCAGAGGGACCTTAGAACTGTTTCTCAATAGTTGAAGGGATCCTACAGGAAGGCTGCAGAGAGACTTTTCCTGAGGGTGTCCAGCGACAGGCCAAGGGGGAATGGTTTGAAATTGAGGCAGAGCAGGGTTAGAGTGGAGCTGAGGAAGAAGTTGTTGAGTGTGGGTGGTGAGAGTCTGGCACAGGCTGCCCAGGGAGGCTGTGGCTGCCTCGTCTCTGGGCCAGGTTGGATGAGGCCTTGATGAGCTGAGTCTAGTGGAGAGGTATCCCTGCCCATGGCAGGGGGGTTGGAGTAGATGATCTCTGAGGTTCCTTCCAACCTGAGCCATTCTAGGATCATGTTTAGCAGTGCTGCAGTTTGGTAGATTTGAAAGCTGAGAGTTAGGGTGTTGTGATAACACCACTTACACCAAAGATGTCTTGGTGTTACAAGAATGAGTTGTCCAAGTCCTTGTCCCTTGTGGGGGAAAAGCCATGACAGATGGCATTGTCTAATGCAGTTCAGTGGTTTAGGACAAAAACTCTGTGGAGGTTTTGTGGGAGTTTTTGCTCATGATCAGTGAGGTTCCTTTAAACTTTCTCTCCAGTATCTATTTCATTTGGATGTAAAAATCCCCAGTTGATGATTATTGGTTTGGATTCTGTTCCTGATCTCTGTACAAGAAATGGGTTTAACTGAGGGACTGAGAGACAGGGCAGAAGAGATCACATTTAAACTGAGACAAAAGGGCAGGAGAAAAAGAGGACTAGAACACTCCTGGCAAACACTGCAGTGCAGAAAACCATTCAGAAGGGGCAGACTGAAAATCAGTTCATGATGCTGTCCTATTTTCAGGTATGGCTTCACAAAAGAAGTTGTGAAGAAATACAAGGTAAGCTTCCTCCTCTTTCCTCGATGTTTGCTGTGTAGTCTTGCAGGTGTAAAATGCAACCTGTGCAAACAAGGAAACTTCCAACCAGTTTGTTGAAGTGTAGTACAAAATCACTTCTGTAGTGTGTGGAGTATCGGGGGAATACCTGACAACATTGTTAAGTGTTAGCCTTTTATGCTCAGAGATCTGTGGGATGAAAGTAAGATCCCTAAGGCCATTCAACAATGCAGAAAAAGGTGAACATGAAAGGGAAACATTAGGCAATCAAATGGCCCTACAGGAAATGTCAGATCTGTCCTCTTCAATGTTCCTATCAATGATCTGGATGAGGGCATTGAGGCACTCTCACTTTGCAGAGACACCAAGTGGGGTGGCTCTGTCCATCTGCTAAGGAAGCTTTACAGTGAGATCTGGACAGGTGAGCCCCATGGGCCAAGGCTTATTGGATGAGAGTCAACAAGGCCAAGTGCCAGGTCCTGCAAGTGGGTCACAACATCCCCATGGGGAGCTACACATGTGGGGATGTGTGATTGGAAAGCTGCAGCTCAGAGAGGGACCTGGGGATGTTGGTTGGCAGTCACTGACCATGTGTCAGCAGTGCCCAGGTGGCCAAAGAGGCCAAGGGTATGCTGGCTTGGATCAGAAATAATACTGTGGGCAGCACGGACAGGAGGTGACCATCCCCCTGTGCTCAGCACTGCTGAGGCCACACCTTGAGTGCTGTGTTCAGCTCTGGGCCGCTCACTCCAGGAAGGACATTGAGGAGCTGGAGCCTGTCCAGAGAAGGGCAATGAGGCTGGAGAAGGGCCTGGAGCACCTGGGCTACAAGGAGGGGCTGAGGGAGCTGGGGGTGTTCAGGCTGGAGAAGAGGAGGCTGAGGGAGACCTCTCTACAGCTCCCTGAAGGGAGGTTGGAGCAAGGAGGGGACAGCCTCTGCTCCTTGGTGGCAAGGGACAGGAGCAGAGGAAATGGTTCCAAGCTGCACCAGGGGAGGTTCAGGCTGGATGTTAGGAAATATTTCCTCCCTGGAAGGGCTCTCAAGCATTGGAATGTTCTGCCCAGGGTAGTGCTGGAGTCACCATCCCTGGAGGTGTTCAAGCAGTGTGTGGAGCTGGTGCTTGGGGACATGGTTCAGTGCTGACCCTGCAGTGCTGGGTTGAGGGCTGGACTGGATGATCCTGGAGGTCTCTTCCAGCCAGATTGTTTCTGTGAATGTGTTTGGCAGTGCTGCAGCTCACAGTGTCACCTGAATGGAAGTGCTCAGACAGGCTGTGGCAGACACATCAGCAAAATCTTTAGCTTAGAAGCAGCAGACTGTGGCAGAAACAGGATCTGATATCAGAGTATGTTTTCCAGGACCATGGCAAACAGATCCTGGGGCTTCTACGAGACATCTTTAGCTGGCTCCCCCTCGCCACTATCATTGATAGCAAAGTTCTCATCCTCCATGGAGGAATTTCAGACACCACAGATCTGGAGTTCCTGAATGCTCTTGAGAGAAATAAGGTAAGACATCATATCCATGTGGGGGAAGGGGTTTGTCCTCTCCAAAAAATTGAGCAATGCAATGCTGAGATCAGGTTGTTTGCACTGGGAAAGGAAATGGCTGCTGTTCAAAGTATGTAAGGGAAAAGCAGAAAAGAGTAAATTTTCTTTACAATCAGTGTTAACAAAGCTTCCAGCAAGTGTTGGGAACTGATTGTTTGGCTGCTGTAAAATAGTGTGAGTCTTTTGACTTTAAAACAGGTTAAAGCACTTTACATACCTCTTTCCTGCAGTGATGGTGCATTAGGTAGAAAGTTTGAGTCCTTCACTCTGAGGCATTTCTAAACCCTTTGGAAATCAGTCTGGCCTTATCTTTCCAGCACTACCTCTTGCCCTGGGGCTGTGCTTCTATCTGTTGTGTGGGGCAAGTTCTCCACCTGTGAAGCACTGCCTTGGCAGAATCTGAGCTTTGCACATCTTGGAGAGCCTTTCCAGCAGGATCAGACTTCAAGACTTGGCCTTAGGAAAAGAGGAATTCCTGCTTTTCAGAGATGGAGAAGACAGAAATGTTTTGGGGGGTGGTTTGTTTTCTGACAGCTCTTTCAGTCAGTAGAGAGCAATGTGGGATTTGGGCTCAATTGGAGCAACTAAACAGATGTCTGCTTGTGATCAGGCTGCTTAGACTCCTTGTAATCAATGGAGATCCTGGAGATCTGGTGGACATCCAGACCTGTTCACAGAAGCACCCTGCTGCCTAGGGATGTCCACTCTGGTCTCTGTCTGCCTGTGGAGAAAGTACCCTCCACCAGCCTCCTTTGGGTCTGATTCGTATCTGCCCACCTCACACTAATTCACAGCCCTGGTAGACCATGACAGATGGGCAGAAAATACCTGTGCTTAAGCCATGGTGTGTACTGTATGTGGAATCTAAAGATATTTCTCTCAGCCTTATGTTTTCTAACTGCCTCCAGCTCTGGTGTCCCCAGCATGAGAAGGACACAGAGCTGTTGGGAGTCCAGAGGAAGCCACAGAGATGATCCAAGGGCTGGAACAGCTCTGCTGTGAGCAGAGGCTGAGGGAGCTGGGGGTGTTCAGCCTGCAGAAGAGAAGACTCCAGAGGCACCTCAGAGCTGCCTGCCAGTACCTGAAGGGATTCTGCAGGAAGGCTGCAGAGAGACTTTTCCTGAGGGTGTCTGGAGACAGGACAAGGAGGGATGGTTTGAACCTCAGGGAGAGCAGGATTAGAGTAGACCTGAGGAAGTTCTTCAGTGTGAGGGTGGGGAGACTCAGGCACAGGCTGCCCAGGGAGGCTGTGGCTGCCTCCTCCCTGGGGGTATTGAGGGCCAGGCTGGATGAGGCCTTGAGCAGCTGAGTCAAGTTGAGAGGTGTCCCTGGGCATGGTGGGGAGGTTGGAGGAGATGATCTCTGAGGCTCCTTCCAGCATGAGCCATTCTAGGATTCTAATGCAGTAATGAATACTCTACAGGACAGTCAGGAATATCTGTTTCTTAAAGGTGTGAAGACAGACAATGAATACTTCAGGTCATGGAATCCAGGCTCCATGGGCTGTGCCACTATGCACTGAAATGAGCTGCTGAACTACAGATGTAGGTTTCTTAACTGTGAGCTGGGTCCTGCTCATGCTTTCACCAGGGCTGGGTTCAGTGTGTTACTGCTGCAGTAGCTGTGAAATGAAGAATTGCCAGGTCAAAGCTGCTGCCACAGGAGAGCCTTGCTAATGAGCCATGCATGGGTCACAGCTCAGGGCAATACCACTCAAGCCTAGCTGCTGTATTTTGTCACAGCTGGCAACTGCCAGGCCTCACATCCTGGTCAGTGCACTGGGGAATAGCCCAGTGGTTTGCATTTTGTTTTGCATCAATCCTTGTGTCTAAGAGTAGGATTTTTGTGTGTGTGTGTGTGTGTTAGGTTGTGCTTTTATTTTTTGCCCCAGAAATGAGCTAGTATGAGAAAACTTCATCTCCCTGGGAAGGAGTCTGCATTAATGAGCACTCATGGAGCCACAGCATGCAGCTCCACAGGTGCTGTGCATGCTGGAGGTTGATTGAACAATAAAAGGGCCTGACGTAATACTTTATCAGTTTCACTATTACCCTCCTGCCACTCAATTGATTTGAGCCAAGTGAACCTAGCAGCATGCTCCAGTAGTAGGTGCAGTTTCACCATCAGTGTAGGTGAATATTTTGAGGTTCTAGTGAAGGTAGGCACTGAAGTGTCACCCCTGAGTCCAGACCATACTCACTGTATAGCAAGAACTTATGAGTGGCTGTGGCTTGGAAGGAGTCAGTGTCTGGGCAGGGATGTGAGAGCAGCTCTGAAGAGGCTGCTCCCTGATAGAAAGCAAAGCCTCTGCAAGTGCCAAACCAAATATATCATTGTGGTGTAGTTGGTACTTGTGTTTAGGGTCTGTAGGGCTGGGGTGAAACAGCAAAGGCTGCTGGCCACTAGAGAATTTGCTGCAATGCTTGCTTTAGGATTGACTCGAGAGTCAAAATGTGCTCTTCAGGCTCTAGTCTTATTAGAGATCACTCTGTTAAACTATTTGCTACACAATCAGATTATTTTTTTAATTACTAAAGCTTTATTTCATACTGAACTTAATCTAATGTGGCTAAAGAGTGGCTCCTAGGGATGTCCTTCTAAGATGACTGCACGCCACTGATTCTCATATGGACCACTTCTGTAGTCATTCATGACCCTTTATGGTGTCCAGTTCTGAAGCCCTCAGCATAGGAAGGACATGGACCTGATGGAGCAGGTCCAGAGGAGGGACATGAACATGGTCAGGGGGTTGGAGCACCTCTGCTACAAGAACAGACTGAGAGCTGAGGGTGTTCAGCTTGAAGAAAAGGCTCCAGGCAGACCTAATAGCAGCCTTCCAGTACCTGAGGGGGGCTACAAGAAGGCTGCAGAGACTGATCTCAAAGGCCTGAAGGGATGGGACAAGAGGCAATGGTTTGAAATGAGAGCAGAGCAGATGGAGATTGGCTGTGAGGAACAAGTTCTGCACCAGGAGGCTGCTGAACACTGCAGCAGGTTGCCCAGGGGAGGGAGTTGAGGTCCCATCCCTGGAGCTATTCAGGGTCAGGCTGGACAAGGCTGTGAGCAACCTGCTCTGGTGGAGGATGTCCCTGATGAGTTCAGAGGGGCTGGACTGGATGACCTTTGGAGGTCCCTTCCAACCCAAACCATTCTATGATTCTGTGAAACACCTGTAGCTTCCACCAAAGCTGTGAGCTGAGGGCACTGCAAGAGTTGGGTGTATCAGCAGAGAGGGAACTGTGAGCCTTGCTGCTGGTATCTCTGTGTTGTTTGTATGTCCTGGTAACCATGTCCATTTTTATATTTCAAGCTGAAGTCTTTGATGCGGCCACCAAAGTCAGCACCAGACAGACAGGACCAAGGGAAGGAGGGAATTCCCACAACCAGAGCCAGTAAGCATACTGCCAACCAGAAAACACAGCACAGCTCTTCAGCAGGCTCTGCTGAGCCTTCAGCTTCAAGTTTGTCTCCAGACCCTGCCCTCAAGGAATGGAAACAGGTAGGTGACACTGAAGAGACTGATACCCAGTGCCTCCTGCCAAACCCAGCAGGTGCTCTGTTCAGTCAGGCAGTGTCATTACATCTGAGGGAGCACCATGGACCATGATAGGTTGGGGACTGACCTGTTGGTGAGCAGTGCAAAGAGGGACCTGAGAGTCCTGGTGGATGGAAGGATGCCCCTGAGCCAGCAATGGGCCCTGGTGGCCAAGGACATCCTGGGGTGCATTAGAAGGGCTGTGGTTAGTAGGTCAAGAGAGGTTTTCCTGCCCCTCTGCTGTGCCCTGGTGAGGCCACATCTGGAATCTTGTGTCCAGTTCTGGGCCTCTCAGCTCAAGAAGGACCCCAGGAAACTGCTTGAGAGTCCATCCCAGAGCCACAAAGATGCTGCAGGCAGTGGAACATCTCCCTGTGAGGCCAGGCTGAGGGAGCTGGGGCTTGGAGCAGAGGAACCTGAAGGCTGCTCTCATTGCTGGGGATAGAGATGTGCAGGGCAGTGTGGGGAGGAGGGAGCCAGGCTCTGCTCAGAGATGTCCAAGGATAGCAGAAGGGGCACTGGGTGCCAGCTAGAGCAGAGCAGGTGCCACAGGAACAGAAGGGAAACCTTTTTCCTGGTGAGGGTGTGAGAAGCCTGGAGCAGGCTGCCCAGAGAGGTTGTGGAGTCTCCTTGTGTGGAGGCATTGCAAAGCCAGCTGGATGTGTTGCTGTGTGAGCTGCCCTGCCCTCTGGCAGGGGGCTTGGGCTGGATGCTCTATGGAGGTCCCCTCCAACCCCTCACATTCTGTGAACTGTCTTTTCTTAAGCCTTCCGTTATTCATGGGGGGCAGACTTGCCAACTTTAGTTCTCTGGATGCTTTTTGCAGCTCTGGTCATACAGGCTTGTGATTTCCTACCTCCCAAACACCATTTACCCCGAGTTTTCTTTTCTTAGCCATCAGGAAGAAACTGCTCAGTATGAGATGTTTGCTTGCCCTCAAGTGGTTGGATCTGTTGGTACAGAGGTGGCTGTCAAATAGGTCAGCCTGAAATTGTCAGTGCTAAGAGTAGCTTTTTTTAGCTGTGGTTTTGGCAGCTGAATGCTGAAACTATCCCCCAAAAAAACCCAACACCTGAGACCTACAGGCTGATTACTCAAGAGTGGGAGGTTTTTGTCCTCTAGCTGTTTATTTTCCTCTTGGAATATTCAAGGCAGCACAGAGCTGTTGTCATGCTGCCATTTAATAAGGGCTGATAATTTGCAAAGCTTCATTTGCACAGCACTTTAGGAGCACAAAACTGAATTTTATGTTTCCTCTCCTGAGTTTGTCTTCAGACAACTGATTTAAGGGACGATAAAGGCAAAGGCAACTCTTGTCATCTTTACAGCAGCCACTCCCAAGCCTAGCTGAGGTAAAACCACTGAGCCATGTGGTTATCAGGTCTGTGCTGGGACACACAAACCCCTCTCACACCCCTACCCAAAGCAGGCAGCTTTTGCTCTCTTTGAAACAGCCCAGGTGCCATTCCCTGAGATGGGAAACCACAGCTATAAAAGGAAGTGTGTTGCTGAAATGGTATTTCACCTGAGATAAGTTCAGGCAAAATCTAGACAATGTTTCATTAGGGAAAGGAGAACTGAAGTTTCAGCCCTTAGAGTGTCCTGCTGGAAGGAAGAAAACACAGGACCCCTTAGTTAACTCAGGTGTTGTCCTGTGGAGCTCTTGGTATGGTCACTACTTCAGACAACCATGGGCACTCAGTCCTTGCCTGCTATCAGTCCTCACCTGCTTGACTTTGCTCATTATAGACCCTTGACATTCTGTGGAGTGATCCAAGAAGCCAGAATGGCTGCACACCAAACAAGTGTCGAGGAGGAGGTTGTTACTTTGGTCCTGATGTCACTGCCAAGCTTTTTGAAAGGTATAATCTGAAGATGCTCATCAGGTCTCATGAATTCAAGCCTGAAGGTTATGAGATCAGTCATGATGGGAAGGTAAGATGTTCCCATGTTAAACACAATTCTCCTGTGACTTACTTTCACTGGGAAAGCCACAGTAAAGTGCTCTGCAAACTTAACTGGGGGAAAAAAAAATAATGACTTCTTTAAACTGGACTTGGGGGAACTGTGTGCAAGGTAGGTGTCAGAACAAACCACAGACTTCTGATAAAGCTCTTCACAGCTTCAGGCAGCCAGGACTTGCTCGTGTGAAAACAGGTGAACAAAACCTCCAAGGAGAGGTATGAGGAAGTACAGTGCAAGAGATGGTCTGAGGCTCCACAAGCCTTTTAACTGAATGATTGCTCTTCTGGCCCTGCTTTCTGACAGGCCAGCAGGAACCCTGAAAAACAGATCCAGCTTAGAAAGAGGTTTCTGGTGAGGCCTTGAGCAGCTGAGTCTAGTTGAGAGGTGTCCCTGCCCATGGTGGGGAGGTTGGAGAAGGACCTGGGAGTCCTGGTGGGTAAAAAGTTCTGCATGGGACAGCAATGTTCCCTGGTGGCCAAGAAGGCCAGTGGGATCCTGGGATGCAGTAAGTGTGTCCCAGCAAATCCAGGAAGGTTCTCTTCCCCTCCCCTGGAATATTGCATCCAGTTCTGGGCTCCCCAGTTCAGGAAGGACAGGGATCTGCTGGAGAGAGTCCAAAGGAGGGCTGCAAGGATGCTGAAGGGACTGGAGACTGCCTGGTGAGGAGAGGCTGAGAGCCCTGGGGGTGGTTAGTCTGAAGAAGAGAAGACTGAAATAGCATTTAATGTTTATCAGTAGCTGAGGGCTGGTTGTCAAGAGGGGGGGGAGACAGGCTGTCCTCAGCTGCACCCTGGGACAGGGCAAGGGGCAATGGATATGAACTCCAGCACAGGAGGTTCCAGCTCAACATGAGGAGGAAATTCTTCCCTGTGAGGCTCCCAGAGCCCTGGAGCAGGCTGCCCAGAGGGACTGTGGAGTCTCCTTCTCAGAAGACTTTCAAGACCCATCTGAATGTGTTCCTGTGTGACCTGTGCTGAATTCTATGGTCCTGCCCTACCAGGGGGGTTGGACTAGAAGATCTTCAGAGATCCCTTCCAACCCCTAACATCCTGTGAGCCTGTGATCTCTGAGGTCCTTTCCAACCGGAGTCATTCTGTGATCAAACAGCAAATTCTAGCACACTGCCCTCTGAAGTTCTGAAGGCTCAAAATGTGTGAGCCATGTAGTGAACACCACAGCTGTTGACCTCTGTTTTTCTATGTATGCTTAATGCGGGAGCTGGCCTGGTTTGTGTAAGGTCATTTCAGACAGGAGCCCCGAGGAGAGCTGTTCCACCAACACAGTGTCTTTGTTTCCCACGAGCAGGTCATCACTATCTTTTCTGCCTCTAACTATTACGAAGAGGGGAGCAACCGTGGGGCTTACATCAAGCTGACTCCCGAGCTGACTCCTCGCTTCGTGCAGTACCAAGTCAGCAAGCAGACGCGCAGGCAGAACCTGCGCCAGAGGTACAGCTCTCTGCACTCCCAGGGTGCTGCCCACAAAGATAGGGTCCCCTCTTTACCTTGTTCTCCTTTGGCTTTTTGCTTGGTAATATAAAAGTTAATCCAGTAGATAGGGCTGCTGTTGGAGAGAGTCTAGATCTAGAAGAGGGCACAAATATGCTCCAAGGGCTGGAGCAGCTCTGCTGTGAGCACAGGCTGAGGGAGCTGGGGGTGTTCAGCCTGGAGAAGACAGAGCTGCCTTCCAGTACCTGAAGGGATCCTGCAGGAAGGCTGCAGAGGTACTTTCCTGTTGCTGGACACCCTCAGGAACAAGGGGGAATGGTTTGAAGCTGAGGCAGAGCAGGGTTAGACTGGAGCTGAGGAAGAAGTTCTTCAGTGTGAGGGTGGCGAGAGTCTGGCACGGGCTGCCCAGGGAGGCTGTGGCTGCCTCCTGCCTGTGGATGTTGAAGGCCAGGCTGAATGAGGCCTTGAGCAGCTGAGTCTAGTTGAGAGGTGTCCCTGGACATGGTGGGGAGCTTGGAGATGATCTGAGGTTCCTTCCAACCTGAGCCATTCTAGGATTAAGCTCCCAAAGGTAATTGGATGCAGTAAATGGTTAGAACAGGCAATTGTCAGGACTCATAAAGGGCTTGTGCCTGTCCTGTCTGTATTAAGGCTGCAGTGTTAACCTGGACAAACCACGTTATGATGCGAGTCTAAAAAGGTTCCCATGAGTGCTTTGCCATGCCTAGCACTGTGGTCAGATTGAATAGAGCAAAGGAGCTTGGAATGTTCTCCATCATCTCCCAAGTTCCCATTATTCTGAAGGGGTTTTGCTTGGTTCATTGGCTTGGGTTTTTTTTTTTTCTCTCCCCCCGTGTTGCCATTTATAATGACTCTAAACATAGTACAGCTTCAAGGATACAAGAATTTGATGATGAATGTTGAAAAGTATAAAATAAGAGGATTTAAATCCTTTAATAACCTGCTCTACATTTTTTCCCTTCTCCTAGGGTAGGTACAATTGAATCCTCTGCTTTGAAGTCCTTACGAGAGAAGATTTATGCCCACAGGTCTGAACTCACCCATGCCTTTGCACAGTATGACCACAACGGCACAGGTAACTTCACCTTTCTCTCCAGCTGCCACCAGGGGGAGAGCAGCTGCTGGGTGCCTGGGGGCAGGGGATACAGACCCAACGGTCCTGCCTGCCACTGTAAAGCTGGAGGGCAGCAAAGGCAGCTGATCTTGTGTCCTTGACTGCAGAGGAAGATGTTAGCAAGTTCTTAGCCCCAGGAAACAACCTGAGGGGACAAAGCTTTAGGGAGAAGAAATCAGTTGAAACGCCTTGGCAGGTAAGGAAATGGTGTTTGTAGGGCAGAGAGTTCAGGCTCCAGAAGCTACAACAGTTGTGACAGGAACTGGTGTCTCAGGTGAGAGGGAACTGGTCTCCTGCATCTGGGTGATAGCTGAGGAAAGCTGCCTGGCTGTGCCACTACAAGACACACACTCATCCATCAGCTGAAGAGAATTCAGTGGCAAATTGATACATGAACCTTTTACCAGAGAGCAAGGAGTTGATGGTTTCTAGCAGAAATAATACCACCTTTCTTCACTTCACTGGCTTGCCACCTGTGCTCCTAGAAGGGCAATCAGGAGAGTCACTCTTTGGCCACTGACCAGCCATTTCACAGATTTCTGTCTTGTTGGGTTTTCAGCCACACTCCCTAGTTGCAGCTCAGCTCAAACCTGGATTTTTCAAAAGGTATGAAAACATGCTGAGCAGCATCATAGCATCACAAAGTTGTTGAGTTTAGAGAGGATCTTTAGAAACATCTACTCCACCTCTCCTGTTCATTGTTCTGAGGGGTTTCAGCCCAAGAAAAGGAGAAAAATCTTTCTTAACCATGGCAGAAGGCATGCTGGTGACTGCTGGGTGTTGTCAGCTGCCACTTGTAACCATGGACTGACTCCTCCTGGCAGGCACCATTCCTGTCAATGACTGGGCTGCAGCCATGGAGTCTGTCCTGCAGCTGGACCTGCCCTGGAGGATGCTGCGCTCTCAGCTGGCACAGATCAGCCCAGATGGAGAAGTTGACTTCATGTCCTGTTTTTATGATTTGAAAATAAGTCAACCTATAAAAGAGGTAAGGAGGAAAATTTGCCTCCTTGCAAACCTTGGAGGAAGAGCTTTCGGTGCAGCTTGAGGCACAAGGGAGTGGTTTGTCCAATCAGGCAGAAAGTGACAGATAACGAGTTGCTGAGCTTCCTTTTATAGTCAGTGAAGGGAAGTGAGCAGTGCTAGGCTACAAAATCTCATTCCCTGCTAAGGTAGATGCTTAAAATAGATTGGATGAATCACAAGTTCTAACTGCCTCTTACTTTCCCTCAAGGGCAGCTGAGGGATGTGACAAAACCTGCCCCAAAGCGCCCAATCCTCTCTTGGAAATGAGCTTTTCAATAGGGCTCCAGAGCCAAATCAGGCACCCGGAGGAGGGAGTTCCCAGTTGTAGCTGGACTTCTTTATGTGTTTAATGGCAGCTGAGGTCCTCTGCAGAGCCCAGTTGTTAGGCAGTGGCTGCACAGTGCTTTGGTACTTAGCTGCTGCCACCATTTTTCTACAGAGCAGAGCAGCTTTCTGGGAGTGTCTGGCAGCCAGCCTCTTCCCCAGATTATCCCTGTTTCTACAAATAATTACTGAAGGTAGGAGGTGTGAAGGGCTCCTTCTCTCCCTGCCCTGCCATCTGAAAGTGACAGATTTTAGCTGTTACTCCTCAGGGCAAGACACAAAACTGTCATTCCAGAGAACTCAGGCATACAGATTTAACAAACCCCCAAACACTTGACAAGTTGAAGGGGGAAAACAGCTCAAGGTAGTACAGATTCTGCTGGCTAGACTGATTCAAACCCAACAGCTGAATGGCTTCCTGTATGTGACTTCAACCCCAGGCTCAGCCAGCATTGGTGGAAACACTGTGCAGATACAGAAAGGATCTGGAGATCATCTTTAACATCATTGACAAGGATCACTCAGGTAAGTCCAGCTCAGGCTAGCGCACTGCACCAGCTCTGGGGAGCTCACACTGCTTATCTCCCCTCCCCCCCCAGGCTTCTAAATTTCAGAGGAGCCAGAGGTGATGTCATTTTCCCAGCTTAGGGAAGACTGTCAGGCTGTACCCATATAAGGGGCAGTACAGAGAGGAAAAAAAGTCTCTCATATCCCAGCTCCAGTCTGGCTTCTCTCCTTCAGAGGATTTTTCTCTCTTCCACTCCAAGTCAGCATTTACTGCTTGCTCAGTTTCACTGTTGGAAACTTTAGATCATTAGCTGAGAGAAAAATTCACACTTCAGCCCTAGGTTGACAGAACAACCCCAAGCCACAGGAGGCAGGGAACTTTCTTGCCCTGAAGGCAGGTGGATGTGTGCAGGAAGGGGAAACAGCCCTGGCAAAAAAAACCAAAACAAAAAGCAACTTGCTGTCTGTCTCCTTCAGGTCTGATTTCTCTTGAGGAGTTTGGCCAGATGTGGAAACTCTTCACTTCTCACCTGGGGATTGATGTATGTGATGAGTCCATTGACAAGTTAGTCCTCAGCATAGACTACAACAAAGATGGCCACATTGACTTCAATGAATTTCTAGAGGCCTTTCATGTGGTTCATAGACTAGAGAAAAAGGCAAACTCATGAGAGGGCAGAACTTCCTGGGGGCTGCCTTGGAAGCTCCTCACCTTGCTGGCCTTGGTCAGAGGCAGCCCAGGCTCCAGCCCGACAAACAATAACCACGCTCCTGGAGAGGGTGAGCATTGTGGTCACTCTGCAAGCCTTGCTCTGGATGAGACAGAAGAGATAAACCCCACTGCTTACTGTAATCTTATTACTCTCACTGCCACATCAGCACCTTACAATTTATCCTCCCCCTTGGTGGCTTCTCCCCCATCAATCCAAACTAGGAACACTGCCAAGGTCACACCTACAGCCCCGTGGGAAGAGAAATTTTGGTGTGTTTCTTCCAGCAGTCCTTAGTGACAGCTGAAGAACAGCATTGATGACCCCCAAGGAACATATCAGACCCTCCCTCACCATCTAGTGGGCAAGGCAGAGGCTGGCTGCAGGCTGTCCAGTCAGAGAGGCAAACCACCCTTGCATGATGCAGTGGAATTAAAAGCATTCCAGGTCCTGTCCTCCTTGAAGTTTACAGAAACAGCTTGCAGGACCTTAGCTGGAAGCACTACATTTCCTCTTGCCACTGGTTACTGCTCCCTGTCTTTGCTGGGCTGTGGAGCTCAGAAATACTCCTAACTCATCACCTAAATCCATAGCATGCTGATGATGTAACAGGGGAGAGATGGCAAAATAAAACTTCAGCTTTCACCCTCACCTGGAGCTGTGGTGTCTGTCTGTCCTTCAGTACCAACACCACCCTTTTCCTGAAAATAAACTGCATTTCTTTAAAGCAGAGAGAGAAGGCAGAAGAGCAAACAAACTTGGATATTACTGATAGTATTGTGGAGTCTCCTTCTCTGGAGCCTTTCCAAACCCACCTGGATGCATTCCTGTGCAGACCACCCTCTGTGACCCTGCTTTGGCAGGAGGATTGGACTTGATCTCTTGAGGTTCCTTCCAACCTCTAGCATATTGTGATATTGTGAACCTACCCCTGCACAGAATTAAGCACAAATTCTTTACCAAGTAAGCTGAGAAATTCTGGAATTGAGGTTTTGGAACACAGCAAGAACCCAGTGCTTCCCACCAGACCCCAAGCCAATCTTCCCATCCCTGCAGGTATCACCCCAGCTACTCTTGTTGGGGAGAGCAGCAAGAGCTGGGCTCCATTCTCTTGCCTTACATTCTGAATGCAACACACTTGATGTAAAGTGAAGTGCAGCCAGGTCAGAAGCCTTCTGAGAGCAGCATTGCCTCCTTCAGCTGCAGTTAATACAGGAAGAGCTGTTTGGGCAGGAAAAGGTTCCAGCCCAGCCAGTCTTTAACCTCCCATGGCAGCAGATGAGCTAAGGCAAGGAGCTAGGTTTTATTTCATTACAGCAATCAATGTACAAACAAAAGCAGCCTGCCCAGTCTGGCAGCACACAACCTAAGAGCAGCCCCAGTCCTGCTGTCTTGTTGGTTTTCTTCACTTGCTTTTTCTACAAGTTAATACAAAATAGTTCTCCAGAAGTATTTTGTAACTTGACAGAAGAATGAAAAGCAAATACACCCCAAGGGGAACGTGACAGCACAGCTCTGGAGCCCTCCTCTGCTAGCACCAACACCTTGTGTCCCCTCCACCAAAAAACAGGAGAAAGCCAGGGAAGTGCAGCAGGAAGTGGGTGCTCACCCACATGGCTGACAGCCTCCAGCTTCAACGTTGGCCCCTTGCACCAGGCTCCTGAAGCTGCTCCAGTGGGAGGCTGAGGGATGCTCACCTTGGGACGGATCACTGCAGGAGAGGGGATGCAGAGGTGGAGTCACAGCACTGAGCTTCGCTGGGCTGGAGGTGAGAAGAGGCTTTCCAGGGTGCTGCACTGAAGAATGGTTGGAGCTGAGTCACTGAGCCTTTCTGGGAAAGAAAACACCTCCCCTGTCAGCTGCTAGCAGCACACAGGAGCCCCCTGACCCCTAACAGAAGCAGGGGAGGTGACAGGGGGAGTAGCTGTGAAAGATGTCATGGCAAGAATAAGAGCCACTTGAGACTCAAACTGGGAGTGGGAAGGAGCCCAGATACTTGTCCTTAAACCCAAGCTGTTCAAGCTGAAGCACTTCTCCCGTAACCCCTAATCTTGGGCTTTTTAGCCCACAGTTTTATGCAGCAGCTACTTAATGTCACAGCTGTGAGCAAAGCTTTGAGCAGGGATGAATCAGCCTGCAGCTGCATGTCAAAAGCCCTGCCCTACAGGTACAGATGCCACTGCTTTGGGCATCTTGGTGTCTCTTACTTCATGGGCAAATCTGCTCCTACCTCCACATCACACTAGAAGGCTCCCACTTTACTGTTGCCAGAGTCCTGCAGTGCTCTGTGCATGCAGGGTTGCAGCCCAGGTGTTTTGCTACCCTCCACAGGAAGTAACCAAACAGTTTCAGAGCTGCACAGCTCACCTTACCCTGCCAGGAACAAGCAGTGCTCCTTCCCTGAGAAACGAGGCCATGATCAGCAGGGCAGAAGCCAGGCAGATTTTGTACCCCAAACGTTAAGTTTTCACGTGTAGGAAGCGCAGCCAAGGGAGATGGAAGCTGCTTTTGCGCTGGCTAGTTTGACAACCTCCTGTTCTTTGCAGCAGGGAGCGGGAAACAGCCAGGAGGCAGCAAGCAGGGAGGGCACTAGCCCAGAGTAGCTGGGCTGCAGCCAGTGTGTGCTCCGAGATGGACACAGCTGATGACCCTGGCCACTGACCTCTGCCAGCCCCATGCCTGGCTGCCCTCATGGCTGTGCAGTTGCTTCTGCCCCACAGCTGCAAACTGTTTAGGGCAGCAGACTGGAGAGCCCAGGTCTCAGGTGGATCTATTTTAATTGCCTAACACCCTTTTTTCTGAGGCACTGAATCTGCTCACCTTTGCCTGCTTCCCATAAACAACTTCCCAGGGACTTGAGGTTGGCCTCTGTTGGCTCCCTGGGGACACCTGACAGCCAAGTGCAGCCTCTGCCAGTTAGCTCAGCCCTGCACAGGTATTTTAACTGGGAGCATCCTCCCAGTGCTGGCTCTGCTTTGCACCAGCTGAACAAGCAGGGCACTCTGCCAAACCTCATTTGCTTCACTGGGAGTCACCTTCCAGAGCAAACCTAAACAGGGATGGTTCTTTGGGCTGAGCACTAACACAGCAGCAAGCTGCAGCTGTGCCTGACCTGGAGGAAGCCCAAGTTTCCCTTCCATTGGCCTTGTGTTTCAGAAGCCTTTACCACCTTCCCTCTTCAAATTACCACATCAATGCTTTGCAAGTACTGTGCTCCTTGTGAAAATTGATGGTGGTGATCATAAATACACCAAACCCAAGGGCATTCCCAATTAAAGATACCATGAATACTCCCAACAAGAGAAAAACACAAGTGTTAAGAAATGTCCAAGTCTGTTTGGACCTAGGCTCAGTTCCTTTAGACTGCAGCTGCACGAAAAACCCAACTGCACCACCCTTCTTGTTTCTGAAAACAAGATCACACTTGTAGGTAAAGCACACTAAATAAAGGAAGATCCTGAGAGGGAATCATTTTGTACCTCTCTCAGCCTGAGAGTCAAGAAAAGCAAAGATAGCTGCCACTGCTGCCATCTCCTGGGATGCTGCACAGAGCAGGAAGCATCGCACAGGCTCTTGTGTGCTCACACTGCACTGTCACATCTGCCTGAAGCTAGACAAAGGATTCTGCTTTCATTTAGTGGGAACCAAGCTAAGTGATCTCTCACAACAAACCATCCTGAAGGCAAAGCCATACAAGACAGGCACCATGCCAATAAAATGACTTCCACCTCTTACTGCTAATTGCACCTAATCTGTAGGTTTATAGCAACCCCCCAGCTTTCAGGCTGGTTAGTACAGTGTGTGCCCCTCAGAGCACCCCGGCTAAGGGCTCCTGTGCCCCCCATGGGCTGCCAAACCCTCCTGGTCTCTGCAAAAAAAACATGAAACCACCTTCTGAGGCGTCCCACACCTTTACCCTCCTAAGCAGTGCCCAGACATTGCTAGAGCAGCAGCAGCTCTGCAGAGGGGCAGGGTGCTGTGGCCGCTGCAAGCTTAGCCTGCCCAGCAGCACTTGGACACTGCCTTCCTTTCATCAAGGCTGTTCAGCTATCTGTGTAAAACCAGAACACAAACCAATTCATTCTCCACAGCACCACATTTCCACCCCCCCTGGTTTTCAAACACTCTAAAAATGGCTTACTTCTGATTTGAACAGCACAGAAAATGCTTCCTTTGTACAGGCCAGAGCTACTCTCCCCTTTTACCTGGGCAAGCCAGAATCATTCTGATCCTCTCTGCTTGCACACCTCCACCACTGCTGAGCTCAGTTGCAATGGCCAAGGAGCCAGTTCCCTGCAGGACACCATATCCCTGGGAGCAGCTGCAGAACTGGTTCCCAGTGGAGTGATTCAAGGCACAGGCAGGAACCTGGGAGCTGTCCAAGGGGACACTTCCAGGCAGCCCATCCCTAACCACCATTTGAAATGCATGACTTTAAATTAAAAAGGACAACAAAAACAAAGGAAGGAACAAAAAAGAAACATCAAAGCCTTCCCTAAAGCCCTGCCGTGCTGAGAGGGTGGTAATGATGACATTCTTAACTCTGAGGCTCTTTGCAAGGGAAAGGATCAGAAGACTTGGAAAGGTGCTGGAGTGGAGGAGGTTTTTCTTGCTCCATTCCCAGGAGAGGATTACAGGCATAAAACCATCACCCTGGAGAAGCTGCAGGCTGCAGAGTTTGCCTCCAGAGCCCTGGGGCTGCAAGGAAATAAGCTTCTTTGTCCAGGTTAAAGGCAGACATCTTCCTGAGAGAGGCTCTGCTCTCACCTCAGTGGGACCTTTGTCTCTACTGGTGTCTGCCCTGCAATGACAGATGCCAGTGAGATGGGAACCAGTATAAATGTTTACCAGGAACATCAGCTGCTTAGTTCAAGTTCTTCCTCTACTTTACATCTCCTTGGGTGGCTCACACTGTGCACTGGTGCTTCACAGTGATGTGAATTTACACACAGCAGGAGAAAAATTAATGACTTCCATCACTGCCCTTGTTTGGGAGACTTTTATGCCTGAGATCCAGCTCCCTCGTTTTATTATGCCTTTTGATCTCCACAGAGTAATCCCTTTGCCTCTTGGCAGAGCTGAATAATTCTTGCTAATTTCATGTGAATTACACTTGGGGCAGAATGAGCCTCATTGTTTGTTATTTCTTGCACACTCTCCTCTCTTAGAACCAGGCCAAATTCCACCTACCTGTCCCCTGCAGGTACACCACAACTAGTGTGGAAGGCTGAGGTAGTGCACAGCACACAGACATGCAGCAGCTAAACCAGAGGCTTATGACAGGAAAATGGGAGCAGGAAAGATCTTCTGAGCCTTCCCCTCACTGCATGAGGCATCCCTCACTGCATGGCACAGCCTGTGCTAGGCAGGAAGTCGTGCAAATAAATAATGATGGCTTTTGTCAGGTATGTCATGGTGCCATAGGCCCCACTGGGAGCACTGTCATAAAAGAAGTGGCAAATGCCTGTGGCCACATCCTTCTCCAAGATCCTGCCTGTAGCTCCAAAGGATTTCTGGAAAGACACAAGCAGAGAAGCAGGGAAGTCAGAGATGCATGTTCATTGGAAAATCCTTGCCAGATTGTGATCATGGAATCACAGAATGGCTCAGGTTGGAAGGGACCTCAGAGGTCATCTCCTCCAAGCTCCCCACCATGCCCAGGGACACCTCTCAGCTCCACTCAGCTGCTCAAGGCCTCATCCAGCCTGGCCTTCAACACCCACAGGCAGGAGGCAGCCACAGCCTCCCTGGGCAGCCTGTGCCACACTCTCACCACCCTCACACTCAACTTCTGCCTCAGCTCCAGTCTAACCCTGCTCTGTCTCAGCTCCAAACCATTCCCCCTTGGCCTGGCTCCAGACCCCCTCAGCAAAAGTCTCTCTGTAGCCTTCCTGCAGGATCCCTTCAGCTATTGGAAAGCAGCCCTGAGGTCCCTCTGGAGTCTTCTCTTCTCCAGGCTGAACACCCCCAGCTCCCTCAGCCTGTGCTCACAGCAGAGCCTTCTCTATGATTCTATGACTATCCCTAGAAGACACTTCAGTGATTTGGTCTTTGTAGGGGAAAGAGTAAGGGAAAGATCAAGCTCAGCACACATGAAAAAAGGAGCAGGGGACAGGTTTCAATTATGGAGGCTTCCCAGCCCACCCTGTGTGGCAGTTTTAGTTTCCACCCACCAGACCCTGGCACTCACCAGCTCCTGCAGGAAGAGGTCGTTGGCCATGTGCACAATCCTGTCCACGTGAATGATGCCCCCAATGCTGTTCACCTCCACGTCAGAGAGGAAGGTGAGCACCAGGATAGCTTCCACCAGCAGCTGCCTGTACTCTGGCTGGGGGACGTGGTTCAGCACTGACTCCACGTGCACAGCAAACTTGATTTCACAGGGGGTCATCTAGCAGGGTGCAGGGGAAATGGGAAGGAAAGCTGACAGCTCCCAAAGAGCAGCTCCCCCCATCCTGCCAGCATCTCCACACATGCTGCTCTCTGCACACTGGGGCAGGCTGGCAGGAGCCAGCTCAGATCTTCCTGTGGCTTTCAGCACTTACAGAAACTTTGTGTGTTCCTAGGCCCTGATCCCGCAAGCAGTTATACAACTTCCAGAGGGCTGCTCCAGCCCTGCAACCCATCACACATTTTGCTTACTGCTGAGGCTTAGCTGCCAACTTAACTCTTTGCTCCTCATGCTGCAGTCTCGTGCCCTCTGCCCACCTTTCTGCCACTGCAAAGCTGCTCCAAATGGGTGCTTCCCCACTCTGCTTGAGGAGCAGCCTCATCTCTGCTGGCACAGCTCTCTGGATGCTATGTGCCTTAGGAGGTTTGTGCTTGTTTCATTTGACTCCTTTAAAGAGCAAAATTAGATACTGTCTGGGTCTGACAGGCTAAAAATGTAAGCCTGCTGATCTCCACAAAAGGAATAAATAAAGCTCTCTGTTCTGAAAATGAAACCCAGCATTTTCATCTGCCAGAAAATTCCAGCTCCTCTCTTCAGCCACTACCACCAGAGGGAAGCCAGAGACAAATCTGAGGGAACCAGACAGGAAAAGAGCTTCAGGCACAGTTTCCTGCACCAGTGGATTACTGTTCACAAGAGTTTGCTCTATAGATAGGAATGCAAAGCTTGCCAGGGCACCTAAAGACAGCACTGGCAATCCATCTAAGGGGAAAAAAATTAAGGGAAGGTTATGAATTTAAGGAGTCCAAGCTTTGGCTACAAACGATCATCCTTAATCATCCTTAATTGGTATTTACTTTTGAGACTGTGATGCCAAAATACACTGCAGCATATGAAAAATGGAAGTGGCAAGCAAAGAGTCTGCTTCATCCCAGCAGGGCTGCACTTCCTCCTCACCCTGCCCAAAGCACTGCCAACAGCCACCCTCTTACTCTCTCTGCTGCCTGCAGAGGGGGTTGGACTAAGTGACCTTCAGAGGTCGCTTCCAACCCAGGCCATTCTGTGCTGCTCCATGGGCCTGTGGGGTCAGTGCAGAGAGCAGGCTTGGTGAAGGGCAAAACCTGTCACAAACTCACTCCCAAGGCTTGCCTGGCAGGAGCTCATGTGCAGAGGCTCAGGGAGGCTGATGGAGGTGCTGGGGAAAGGTCCAGAACTTCTAACCTTCTTCAAACCAAGGATCACAGAATCATCAGGGCTGGAAGGGACCTCAAGGATCATCCAGTTCCAACCCCCCTGCCATGGGCAGGGACACCTCACACTACAGCAGGTTGCTCACAGCCACATCCAGCCTGGCTTTAAAACCCTCCAGGGATGAGGCTTCCACCACCTCCCTGGGCAACCTGTTCCAGTGTCTCACCACCCTCATGAGGAAGAACTTCTCCTAACATCTAGCTTGGATCCATCCCCCCCAGTCCTATCACTCCCTGACACCCTAAGAGTCCCTCCCCAGCTTTCTTGTAGCCCCCTTCAGACACTGGAAGGCCACAAGAAGGTCTCACTGCAGCCTTCTCTTCTCCAGACTCAACAGCCCCAACTCCCTCAGTCTGTCCTCATAGGAGAGGAGCTCCAGCCCCCTGCCCATCCTCACGGCCCTGCTGCATCAAGCACTGCCAAAGCAAACAGTCAGAGGGCATTGTACTGTACCTCTCTGGTGGTTGAAGAAGGAAGGACATAGCCATCAATGGACAGCCCATGGCACTGAAACAACAACATTTGGATAATGAACAGAAACTGAAGTTCTTGGAAGTTAATCTGAGAGTTCTCTGTTCTAAGCCAAAATGTAACAACATTCAGTGGAAAAAAAAAAGAAAGAAAGGAAAATTAAATTAAACATCAACCAAAACCCCCAACCAAACCCTGCTAAAAATATTATTGCACCTTTGCTGAGGAAGTTGTTTGTGTAACCTGGCAGACACTAAGAAACAGCCTGACATGAATTGTGGGGAGTGTGCTGAGTCCCAGTCCAGCTACTGAAGGGGGGCAAAGTCCTTAGAGAGCCACTACAGGAAGAGGCTCACAAAAGAGGAACAGTGAGAACATTCAGCAGGAAAAGATGTAGGAATAAAAAGGAAAGCAAAAGCACACCAACAGAGCATGAAAGGCACAACCTTTATGTTTCATTTTTGCTAAAGCCTTCCAGATCCAGGACACCACAACTCAAGGAGGTCAACACACTGTGGTGCCTGAAGACAGTTCACTAACAGCAGGGAAGAGGTGGTGTTAGAAATGCCAAGTGGTATCCAAGAAAAGAGGGACAAAAGCTGAATAGTGAGAAGGCTAAGGAACGACACAGCTGGGTGCCTCAGCTACAAAACAGAATCACAGAATCTATCTGGTTGGAAGAGAGCTCCAGGATCATCCAGTCCAGCCCTCGACCCAGCACTGAACCATGTCCCCAGGCACCAGCTCCACATACTGCTTGAACACCTCCAGGGATGGTGACTCCAGCACTGCCCTGGGCAGAACATTCCAATGGTTGAGAGCCCTTCCAGGGAGGAAATATTTCCTAACATCCAGCCTGAACCTCCCCTGCCGCAGCTTGGAACCATTTCTTCTGCTCCTGTCCCTTGCCACCAAGGAGCAGAGGCTGCCCCCTCCTCGCTCCAACCTCCCTTCAGGGAGCTGTAGAGAGCAATGAGGTCTCCCTCAGCCTCATCTTCTCCAGCCTGAACACCCCCAGCTCCCTCAGCCCCTCCTCTAGCCCAGGGGCTCCAGGCCCTTCTCCAGCCTCATTGCCCTTCTCTGGACAGGCTCCAGCTCCTCAATGTCTTTCCTGGAGTGAGTGGCCCAGAGCTGAACACAACACTCGAGGTGTGGCCTCAGCAGTGCTGAGCACAGGGGGACGGTCACCTCCTGTCCCTGCTGCAAACAGTGTTTCTAATCCAAGCCAGGATTCCCTTGGCTTTCTTGGCCACACTGCTGGCTCCTTTACAGCCACCTGTCCCTTTCTGCTGGACAACTTCCCAGCCACACAAGCCTGGAATGCTGGTTGGGGTTCTTGATCCAAGCTGTCTGAGTCTGTCTGTAGAGCCTCCCTACCCTCAAGCAGATCAACACTCCCCCCTAACTGGGTGTGACCTGCAAATTTACTGATGGTGCACTCTAAGTGCTCATCAGGACCACTGATAAAGATGGTTCCTGCCCTCCACTGCCATCAACTTACCTTCTGAAGGATCTTCCACACCTTCTCATAGAAGCCAACAGGAACTCTGTTAATAGCACCATCAAGCCTCCTTCTGCGGAGCCACTGCCCCTTTCGGTCACCCCAGCTGCTCTGTGCACTGGAGCCAGTGGGAGAAGTGCTGGTGGGAGATGATGGAGTACTGCTCCTCTGTAACCAACATGAGAGACTTGCTTAGCTGCTTTTTATAACCCCCAGTGCCAGTCCTGGTGGACACATCCTTCTGTTACACTGCTAACTCAGAACCAGGCTCAAAACATAGGCCGTGGCGTCACACTAGGTGATGGGGCAGGATTGATCCCTTCCTCTCCCCTTCACAGAAAGCTTCTCTGGGACTTCCATCATTTCTCAGCAGAACAGGCAGGCAGTTCTGGGCCCCTCAGATCAAGAAGGGCCTCTGGAAGCTGCAAGCCTGAGGATGCAGTGAAGCACAAATCACATCTGCCAGTCCACAGTGCAGCTGCAAACCTCCCATCTCTTCAGGACAGATCTGAAGCCTCAGACTTAACTTTCTGTTGGTGAAATATTTGAACAATTATCTTCCTTCTTAACAGGGAGAGCTTAAGAAAAGCTCCATCTCTCTGCCTCCTCTGCCTGAGCAGGTCCCCATGCCCACAAACCCCCTCAGAAACCTGAAGCTATTCTGGGTCCATCAGTGCCCAGGGACTGCCAGAGTTTCAGTGCTGCATTCCATTTAAATACAGGTGACACCTGAAACATAATCCACCACCAGGCAGCTACAGCTGCTACACTGCTTGATCTGCTACACCTGCTTAAGCTCCAGGAGAACTAAGTGGATCTAAATGGAAGACCCCATTGCTATTAAAAGATTACTAATGAGAATTGGTTCCCAGCGGGGATGAACAAGACAAAGGCAGGGTTTGAGAATAAGCTTTCTACAGAGGAGAAGTCACAGGAGGTGTTTTGAGCTCATGCCCCTGCATGCACACACAGAGGACGGCAAGCAGGTGGAGGGCTGCAGAATGCTTTACCGTGGCAGTGAATGTGCTGCTGGACACAGAGTGGCCCTCGGGAAAGAACTACAAAACAAATCCAGACACCAACACATCAGACAGCCAGCCATGGCACAACAGGACACACAGTCAAATAACTCATCTGTGCAAAGACAAGAAATGGGGAGTGAGCTCAGGTGAACACTGCCACAGTGCCTGGGCGCTCGCAGTGCTGCACACTCCAGCTGGCCTCAAGGCAGGTGCTGCCTATTCCCAGGGTCAACATAGAATGGTCTGGGTGGGAAGGGACCTGCAAAGGGCATCCAGTCTAAGCCCCTTGCAGTCAGTAGGGACATCCTCCACTAGATCAGGTTGCCCAGAGCCACATCCAGTCTTAAAAAATCTCCAGGGATGAGGCTTCCACCACCTCCCTGGGCAATCTCTTCCAGTCTCTCACCACCCTCCTGGGGAATAACTTCTTCCTAACATCCAATCTGAATCTACCCATTTTTATTTTTTTTCCCATTCCCCCCAGTCCTATCACTCCCTGACACCCTTAAAGTCCCTCCCCAGCTTTCTTGGAGCCCCCTTCAGATACTGGAAGGCCACAAGGCCTCCTCGGAGCCTTCTCTTCTGCAGACTCAACAGCCCCAACTCTCTCAGTCTGTCCTCACAGCAGAGCAGCTCCAGCCCTCTGCTCGTCCTCGTGGCATGTCAGCAGCTTCTCTTTGCACAGGAAGGTCATCTTGCTACAGAGAGTCTGGGGGCTGCCAACCAGCTGGACAGCACTAAACAAACAGCTGCCAGGCAGTTTTTCTTCAAATGTGGCTGCAGCACCTTAGACCTAAAAGCACTATTATGTGTCTGTCCATTCCCAAGCCATGCCTCTCAGTTTAAGTGTTAATGGTTCAGGCTCAAGAGAAAAAGGCAGCAAATAAGAGAGCTGCAGAAGCTCAACACCTGAGTTCTGGTGCAAAGAGATGTTAGCATGAAGCACTTGAAATGGGCTTTGTAACACCAAGTTTATTCCCTCTCCACTGCCAAAATGACACCAAGTAAGAATCTGGTGAATTACTGAGAGAATGCAGTGTGATGTGGCAGGAAGCAGGATGAATGGCAAGGTGGGGCAGAACAAAACCAAACCCAGTCAACTCCTGCTCTGTCCAAAACACCGAGTTCCCATCTAATGCAAAAAGCAAGGAAAACATTTCCAACCTCAGCACAGGCCCAGGCCCATTTTCTGTATTCAAAGCATGATAATGCTGCCACCTAGAGCCATCCCTCTTCCTTCTGGAAAGGCCCTGAAGCCAGACACCCACTTACAGCTGCCAATCCTGCTCAGACCGAAGCCCCAAAGTCACTTCAGGGTGGGCAGAAGGCAGCTAGCAGCCCCCTCACAGCCACAGCCTTACCAGAAGGCTTGGATGTGATGATGCACAGGCAGCAGCATGCCACAAACAGGGCAACCAGGTCTCATGGGATGGACACTGAGTTCCTGAGCTGCCTTTGTTCCCTGCCTGCTCATGTCCTAGGAAGAATCATTGTCTGATCTTTATTGTTACCTTTAAACACTCTATGTCAAGACCATGCAGAAATGCTTTCTGAAGGCTTATTGAGCCAATTTATTTCATGCAATCAAAGCAAAACTTCAAAAGCTTCCTTAGAGACTGACAGAATGGCCTCAGATGGAATGAAACTGCCTTGCTTGCTCTGGGGCCTTTAAAAACCAGGCTTCTACTACAGAACCATAGAATACTTTGTAATGCAGGTGACCTTTCAAGATCTTCTCATCCATGCCATTGACTCACGAAGTCTGGTGAAAGATGTCTTGCTCAAAGACTTGTCCAACCCTGTCCCTGAACACTTCCAGTGGTGAGGCATCCACAGAATCACAGAAAGGGCTTGGAAGGGACCTCAAAAGATCATCCACAACTTCTCTAGGCAACCTGTGCCAGAGTCTCACCACCCTCACACTCAACAACTTCTTCCTCAGCTCCACTCTAACCCTGCTCTACCTCAGCTTGTCCTGTCTCTGCATGCCCTCAGGAAAAGTCCCTCTGCAGCCTTCCTGCAGGATTCCTTCAGCTATTGGCAGGCAGCTCTGAGGTCCCCTTGAAGTCTTTTCTTCTGCAGGCTGAACACCCCCAGCTCCCTCAGCCTGTCCTTATAGCAGAGGTACTCCAGCCCTTGGATCATCTTTGTTCTGGGGACACCAGAACTGGAGTCAGGATTGGAGGTGGGGTCTCAGCAGAGCAGAGTAAAGGGGCAGAATCGCCCTTTCCCTTGCTCTGGACTCATTCCAAGAGCTCCATGGTCTTCTTATGCTGGGGAACAAACACTGCATGAAAGCTTCCCTTTGTACATCTGACTCTTCCTTACCTACAGATGGTATAAAAGCTGTTTTTTAAGTTGATGCCATGAATGCAGTAGAGGTTGTTCAATATGCAAGCACAGATTCATAGAGTCATAGAATGGTTTGGGTTGGAAGGGACCTTGAAGATCATCCAGTTCCAACCTGCTCCCACAGGCAAGGGACACCTCCCACCAGCCTAGGTTGCTCAAGGCGTCATCCAACCTGGCCCTGAACACCTTCAAGGAGAGGGAATCCACACATGTGAAACAAGAACCAAAAAGGAAGCATATTCATGGAGTCAACTGCCTTCTATGTAGTAGGATCTTTGGAAGTCTCTGTCATTTACCACGGACAAGTCTCAAATAGCAGAGCTGCAGAACAGCTGCATTTTCTGCTGAGTATTGCCAGAACCCCCTCACCTGTTTTATCTCACTCTTCAGTTTAGTAATGCCACTCCTTTCTGTCTTGGTGGCTCCAGAATGCCCCATTTCATGAATAGAAATGGCAGGGCTAGATGAAGAGGAATCTCCAGGTCGCACTGCAAGAAGCAGAGAGACAATTTAAAAAGTCTAGAAAAGCGATGGGATTGCACCCAGGAGCTCAGGACAAACACACAGCCTTCCAGTGGTGTAAAGTGCTCCTGGTGACAGCACCTTTGCAAATCACATCAATAGTTCAATCTTGACTGCATCAACTACGGTGCCTACATCCAAGCCTGGATACCACAGCCTTCTCCTCTAGGCTGAGCACCCCCAGCTCCCTCAGCCTATTCTCATAGCAGCCCTTGGATCATCTTTGTGGCCTCCTCTGGACTCACTCCAGCAGCTCTGTGTCCTCCTTCTGCTGGGAACACCAGAACTGGAGGCAGGATTGGAGGTGAGGTCTGAGCAGAGCCGAGTCAAGGGGCAGAATCCCCTCTCTTGTCCTGCTGCTCAAACTCCTCTGCTGGGCTGCATGAGGGCACTGCTGGCTCCTGTGGAGCTGCTCAGCAACCAACACCCCCAAGTCTCTTTCTTCAGAGCTGCTCTCAACCCACTCTACACCCAGCCTAGATTTGGCCAGACCCAGATGCAGGACATTGCACCGTGACTTGTTGCACCTCCTGCAGTTGTCACTGGCCCACTTCTCAAGCCTCCTAAAGTCCTTCTGGATGGATCCCTTCCCTCAGGTGAGTCCAGTGCACCACACAGCTTGGTGTCATTGATGACCTTGCTGAGGGTGCTCTCAAATGCATTATATCTGCATTGTTTGTTCCACAAGTGCTGGCTACCCACGATGAATTATTTGTTAGAGTGGATTCCTACTTATCAGGCAATCTATATTTATAGTTCTCATTTAACATACACAAGTACCCAAGTGGACAACTTACAGCTTCTCTCCACTCCAAACTCCTTTCCACTGAGGATATGGTGTAGGAGATTTTTCATGTCAAAGGGGCTTAGGTTCATCAAACTCTCTGAAGCCTCCTCACCTAGGTAGGAAAAAAAACAAACAAAGAACCAATTAAAAAAGGCAATCATAGAATCACAGAATGTCAGGGGTTGGAAGGGACCTCCACAGATCATCCAGTCCAACCACCCTGCAAGAGCAGGAGCACCTAGAGCAGGTCACACAGGAATGCACCCAGGTGGGTTTGGAATATTTCCAGAGGAGACTCCACAACCTCTATTCACAAAGGCCTGCAGTGATAGGCAAGAGACAATGGTTTTAAATGAGAGAAGAGCAGATTTAGACTGGATCTTGGGAACCATGGGGTGCTAGAACACTAGAACAGGTTGCCCAGGGAGGTAGTTGAGGCCCCATCCCTGCAGATATTCAAGGTGAGGCTAGACAAGGCTCTGAGCAAACTGCTCCAGTGGAGGATGTCCCTGCTGAGTGCAGGGGGGTTGGAGTAATGACCCAAACTGTTCTGTGATTCTCTGCTGTAAGATGTATTAATGAAGAGTCCACCACAATAATGCCAGAAGCACTCTTCTGATAAAAACAACAACTCTCTCTTACCTGAGCACTTCAGACTCCGAGCCAGCTCAGTGGCCATCACCTGGATGATCAAACCAATGCGGAGCCTCAGCATCTCCACAAAGAGGCTGGGCTGGGACCGGACGTACATGGCCAAGTACAGAATGATCTCCTGCAAGGACAAATCCAGAAGAACATCTGCTCAGAATGGGTTCCTCTTGAAGTCACATAGCTGGAAGAATTCCCTTGCCAGGTGCTGCATACCTGTGTCAGCACTGCAATGCTGATGTCTTGGCCACTGGCTTCATAGATGAGATCTATGAGCTCCTCAGGTGGCAGTGGTCTGCAAGGGGGTGAAGCACAGTGAGCAGTGACTCAGGTACCTGCTGTTAAAACCTTTAACAGGAATCAAGTCACTCAGAAACAGCTTTGCACCACAGAATTCTGCCTGGGGCTCACTGCAAGACTGAGGAATGTGTTTGTAAAGCAAGGTAACAGGAGCAGAATGGTGCTGGGAGGAAGATGAGGGCAGGCTGCTTCTGTAAGCGACTCCAACTTACGCTGTAATTATTCTCTCACGAGGTTCTGGTGGCAGGCCCACTGTAAGCTGCTTGTGGTGGGAGAGGAGGTCTGTACAGGCCTGTCACAGGGGGACAGAAAACAAGAGACCTTTCTCTGAGTCATGTGGAAGTGACACCGCTTTTCCATTCCAAAAAATGAAGCATTTCTTCAGCAATTTTCAAGTGTCAATTACCAGCCATGCAGGGCCAGCAGAAAGCTGTCAGCTGGGTGCAAAGATCCCCTGAGGTCAAGAGAGCCATGAAATTCTGCTTCCAGCAGTATCATGGTTAGGGGACTCCAGTGGAGCTGATAGATCAATAAAGGACTTTATCCTTTATCCTAAGGTAAAGGTTTGCTCTTTGTTTAAGACAGAAAATGTTTTTAATCAATGAAAAACTTGGCACAAGTTGTGACAGGATGAGGGGCAATGGTTTGACAGTAGAGAAGAGCAGATTCAGATTGGATGTTAGGCTCTTTGGCCTTCCAGTACCTGAGGGGGCTACAAGAAAGCTGCAGAGGGACTGTTTGCAAAGGGCTGCAGTGATAGGATGTGAGGCAATGGTTTGAAATGAGAGGAAATTGAGACTGGATGTGAAGAACAAGTTTTGCACCATGAGGCTGCTGGAACACTGCAAGAAGTTGCCCAGGGAGGTAGTTGAGGCCCTGTCCTTGAAGATATTCAAGGTCAGGCTGGACAAGGCTCTGAGCAACCTGCTCTAGTGAAGCATGTCCCTGCTGAGTGCAGGGTGGCTGGACTGGATGACCTCTGGAGGTCTCTTCCAACCCAAACAGTACAGACATGAGGTGAAAATGTTGGAACAGGATTTTAGAGCAGAAAAGTAACCAGTGTTTACTGGGAAATGCTGCACTGTGGATGTTAAGGATCATAGAATGGTCTGCATTGGAAGGGACCTCCAAAGGTCACCTAGTCCAACCCATTCCCCCAGAAGAATGGCAAGTACAAACCCCACCAGCAAACTGGTAGTTTTATCTCTGTTTCCAGGCAGGAAACTGAACTAGCATGGTTTCTATTTCATACCTCAGCCAGGACTTCCACTCTCTTCTTGAGGATACCAGAAATGTAACGGATCAAGCCCCACTCTTGGTTGAGGCCAGCCTTCCTGTAGAGCTCATTCAGCAGGCTGTGAACAGTGACCCCAGACTGGCCATCCAGCTCTGTGTCCCACTCAGCACCTCTGCCAGAGAAGACAAGGAGAGTAACTGTCAGCAGATAAAATGCTCTGCACAGCCAGCAGCCTGATTTTGACTGCATTGCTTATCAGCTACTGATGGCACCTGAGGGCCTTCACTACAGACCGGCTGGTTATGTGTGGACAAAACCCTTTCGATCCCATCCATTGTCACAGTAACTTGAACACTCAATTAGCCATGAGCCTGTGACTTCAAAACAATCACTCAAAGGATTTGCCACAAAAAGGTGCCTCTGGGAAGACCTTCCAGTACCTGAAGGGGGCTACAAGAAAGATGGCAAGGGACTTCTGGCAAGGGCTGGGAGTGATAGGATGAGAGGGAATGGATTGAAGCTTGAGTAGAGCAGATTGAGACTGGAGATGAGGAAGAAATTCTTTCCAGTGAGGCTGGTGAGACACTGGAACAAGGAGACACTGCCCAGGGAGGCTGTGGCTGCCCCCTCCTTGGAGATGTTCAAGGCCAGGTTGGATGAGGCCTTGAGCAACCTGGGCTGGTGGAAGGTGTCCCTCGCCCACAGCAGGGGGTTGGAACTGGATGATCCCTGAGGTCCTTTCCATCCCTGACAATTCTAACCTTATTCAAACCAAGGATCACAGAATCATAGAAGTTCTGGGCCTTTCCCCCAGCACCTCCATCAGCTTCCCTGGTGGCTGTGCACATGACCTCCTGCCAGGCAGGCCTTGGGAGTGAGTCTGTGGCAGGTTTTGCCCTTTGCCTCCTCCCTGGAGGTGTTCAAGGCCAGTCTGGATGAGGCCTTGAGCAACCTGGGCTGGTGGAAGGTGTCCCTGCCCAAGGCAGGGGGTTGGAACTAAATAATTTTCAAGGTCCCTTCCAACCTAAGTCATTGTATTAATCTATGATATTACTTAGTTGAAATTACTTAGATTTCCACCATACTCTAACCTATCTTCAAGGTCCCTTCCAACTCAAAGCATTCTATGAATCTCTGAAATCTGCACAATCATGTTTTTGGTGTGTCCCAATTAATTTTGTCATCAAGCTACCTGAAAATATCCTCATTAAAGCACAGACTATTTTAACCTCTCCCATCCAGGCACAGCCCTGAAGAGGGGAGAGCTTTCTGCACATGAACAATCAGGATAGTTGTGACCAAACCTGAAAGACATTGAAAGTTTCAAAAACTCAGGCAACTTACTTAAGCACATGCAAGATATATAGGATATCTGCTTGATCATGGAGTGTTGGACATTCCTTCAGCTGCTCAACGAGCTTCCTGCAATCCAACTCCCCATGAGCATCTTTAGGTAAGTGCAAAGCATTTCCACAGACCTGGATGGAAAAAGAAAATCAAAGAAGTCATCTTGAAAAAGATGGAATTCAGCTTGGAGCTTCCCATTCAGCAACACAGACGACCTGCAAAATAACTCTACACCTGAAACAGAAACTCAAAACACAAGACACAAAGCTCTTACCAGACACTTTTGAGAGCTGAAAAGGAGATTACCCCAGAAAATGCAACACCCAGAATGGAACTGGCCTCTACTGTGAAGGACAACAAAAAGTCCTTCTATAAATACATTAATAGTAAGAGGAAGGGAAAGGACAACCTCCACTCCTTGGTGGATACGGAGGGGAACATTTTAACCAAGGATGAGGAAAAGGCAGAGATACTTAACACCTTCTTTGCCTCAATTTTTACTAGAAGGGCAGAACGTCTTCCTGACAGCTGGCCTGCAGAGCTAGCAGAAGGAGCCAGGGAGCTGCACAGTTTCCCTATGTTCCATGAGGAGGTGGTTGGAACTCTCCTTAGCAGCTTGGATCCCCACAAGTCCATGGGACCAGATGGGATTCATCCTAGGGTGCTGAGGGAGCTGTCAGATGAGCTGGCCAAGCCACTCTCCATAATTTTCCAGCAGTCCTGGCTCACTGGCGAGGTCCCAGAGGACTGGAAGCTGGCCAACATGGTGCCCATCCATAAGAAGGGCCGGTTGGATGAGCCAGGGAATTACAGGCCTGTCAGCCTGACCTCAGTGCCAGGCAAGATCATGGAACAGGTCATCCTGAGTGCAATAACACAGCACTTACAGGATGGCCAAGGGATCAGGCCTAGCCAGCATGGATTTAGGAAGGGCAGGTCCTGCCTGACCAACCTGATCTCCTTCTACGATCAGGTGACCCGCCTGGTGGATGTGGGGAGGCCTGTGGATGTAGTCTACCTGGACCTCAGCAAGGCCTTTGACACTGTCCCATATAGCAAACTGCTGGCCAAGCTGTCAGCCCATGGCTTGGACGGGAGCACACTGCGATGGGTTAGGAACTGGCTGGAGGGCCGAGCCCAGAGAGTGGTGGTGAATGGTGCCACATCCAGCTGGCAGCCAGGCACCAGTGGTGTGCCCCAAGGATCAGTGCTGGGCCCTGTGCTCTTTAACATCTTTATTGATGATCTGGATGAGGGCATTGAGTCCATCATCAGTAAATTTGCTGATGACACCAAGCTGGGGGCAGGAGTTGATCTGCTGGAGGGTAGAGAGGCTCTGCAGAGGGACCTCGACAGGCTGGACAGATGGGCAGAATCCAACGGCATGAGACTGAGCACATCCAAGTGCTGGGTTCTGCACATTGGCCACAACAACCCCATGCAGTGCTACAGGCTGGGGTCAGAGTGGCTGGAGAGCAGCCAGGCAGAGAGGGACCCGGGGGTACTGGTTGATGGTAGGCTGAACATGAGCCTGCAGTGTGCCCAGGCAGCCAAAAGGGCCAATGGCATCCTGGCCTGCATCAAGAACAGTGTGGCCAGCAGGAGCAGGGAGGTCATTCTGCCCCTGTATACTGCACTGGTTAGGCCACACCTCGAGTACTGTGTCCAGTTCTGGGCCCCTCAGTTTAGGAAGGATGTTGACTTGCTGGAACGAGTCCAGAGAAGAGCAACAAAGTTGGTGAGGGGTTTGGAACACAAGCCCTATGAGGAGAGGCTGAGGGAGCTGGGGTTGCTCAGCCTGGAGAAGAGGAGACTCAGGGGTGACCTTATCACTCTCTACAACTACCTGAAGGGAGGTTGTAGACAGGCAGAGGTTGGTCTCTTCTCCCAGGCACCCAGTACTAGAACAAGAGGACACAGTCTCAGGCTGCACCAGGGGAGGTTCAAGTTGGATGTTAGGAAGAAGTTCTATACAGAAAGAGTGATTGCGCTATGGAATGGGTTGCCCAGGGAGGTGGTGGAGTCGCCGTCATTGAAGGTGTTCATGAGGAGACTTGATGGGGTGCTCGGTGCCATGGGTTAGCTGTTTGGGTGGGTTGGATTGATTGATGGGTTGGACACGATGATCTTGAAGGTCTCTTCCAACCTGGTTTGGTTTATTCTAATAAAGGAACTTTGCCTCTCATTTTGGTTCAGCTAACAGGGAAAGCCATTTTTTTTGGACAAAACAGTGAAATATTTTGTCAAAGAAGGAAAATAATATATATTTTTTATATATATATGCCAGGAGACAAGCAGGTATCTGTGTGCTGGGCTGCATCCAAAGCAGGGAGAGCAGCAGTACAGGGAGGGGATTCTGCCCCTCTGCTCTGCTCAGACCCCACCTGCAGCACTGCCTCCAGTTCTGGTGTCCCCACCAGAAGAGGGACCTGGAAGTGCTGGAAAGGATCCAGAGGAGGGCCACAAAGAGGGCTGGAGAACCTCCCCAGGATGAAAGAGTTGTGGATGTTCAGCCTGGAGAAGAGAATGCTCCAGGGAGACCTTAAAGCAGCCTTCCAGTACCTGAAAGGGGCTACAAGAAAGCTGGGAATGGACTTTTTACAAGGGCTGGGAGTGACAGGAGAAGAGGGAATGGATTGAAGCTTGAGGAGGGCAGATTGAGACTGAAGATTAGGAGGAAATTCTTTCCAGTGAGGTTGCTGAGACTCTGGAACAGGTTACCCAGTGCGGCTGTGGATTCCCCTCCCTGGAGGTGTTCCAGGCCAGGCTGGATGAGGCCTTGAGCAACCTGAGCTAGTGGAAAGTGTCCCTGGCCCTTTAGAAATAATCACCTATTATAGTACTTTTTGGTTTGCATACACAATTAATTCCACTTGGTAATATCTATTTAAGGAAAAACAAAAGAACCTTCACCCAGCCCAAAACTAATTCCAAAACAAGGTGGTAGTAGCAGTAGTGGTGCCTCAGGCAGGTTGGCTTGCTGTGAGACAGAGGAAATGAGAACCAGCACAGGGTTTGGCTGGAAAACATAGGGAAGGCCTCAATATTGTGTCCTAAAACCCACAAGTAGCATAAAAATCCCCAGAGCTCACCTTTGTTTCAAAGAAATGAGGATTGTCAACAAGGTTCAGAGACTTCCGGTGGGTGTTCAGAACTTTAGTGGGAAGAGACATAGACATATCTGGAGAGTAAAGCCACCAGGGTGGAAAGAAAACAAACAAACAAAGTAGTCAGTAACAAGAAAATGTGGAGGAGGAGGTCATGAGGTCACGCACATTCTTTACACCTTTACACTGTTACCAACTTTATAGGTAAAAACAACAGAAACACCTCCAAGAGTCAAAACACAGAGGCCAGGCTTCTGAGATGCTGTGCATGGAACTTGGAGACAAGCTCAGGTGCTGAACCTTATCGCCTTGAAGGCTTGCTCCAAGAACTTCTGAGATCATCTTTTTGAGGCCACACCTCAAGTGTTGTGTTCAGCTCTGGGCCCCTCACTCCAGGAAGGACATTGAGGGGCTGGAGCATGTCCAGAGAAGAGCAATGAGGTTGGAGGATGGGCTGAGAGAGCCTGGGGTGTTCAGGCTGGAGAAGAGGAGGCTGAGGGAGACCTCATTGCCCTCTACAGCTCCTTGAAGGGAGGTTGGAGTGAAGGGGGCAGCTTCTGTTCCTGGGTGCCAAGAAACAGGACCAGAGGAAATGGTTCCAAGCTGCAGCAGGGGAGGTTCAGGCTGGATGTTAGGAAATATTTCTTCACTGGAAGGGCTCTCAAACACTGGAATGATCTGGCCAGGAAAGTGCTGGAGTCACCATTTCTGGGGGCTTCAAGCACTTAGGGACATGGTTTAGTGTTGACTTCTGCATGATGAGGGTGCTGGAACACTGCAACAAGCTGCTCAGAGAGGTAGTTGAGGCCCTATTCTCAGAGATCTTCAAGGTGAGGCTGGACAAGGCTCTGAGAAACCTGATCTGGTAGAGGATATTCCTGCCGAGTGCAGGGGGGGTGGACTGGATGACCTTTGGAGGTCTCTTCCAATCCCTAACCATTCTGATTCTATAATTCTATCCCATGGGAACACAAAATAACAGCTCCAGACTCATTCCTATTTCTTGACGACTGTAACATCTCATGCCACCAGTTCTCTTTAAGAGACAGAACTGCGAAACACTTTGACTTGCCCCTTGCAGCACTCAAACCAAGTTTTCTATTGTCCTCATTGAATAAATAATCCAGTGAAATACCTGGCACCTCCAAGCCCTTTGTTCTGGCCATTAGTGACAGTATCTCCTCCGTGGAATGGTTTGCGCTGAACACAGGAGGTTGATTGGCAGTCTTTGACGTTGGAGGTAGGTATGACTTCAGTGCTGTGCTCTGCAGGATATCATTTATGTACTGATCCAGCTCATCCTGGCTTTCTAGTGTGACACACAGAAGAAAAGGTTTAGTCAAGGTAAGAATCACAATTTATCAATTCTTTCTTTTTCTACTATACCACTTGATTCTTGCCTATATAGAAGGGCACACAACAAATGCAAAACTACCAAAATGGAGAGGTTTTTTTTTTTAAGGTGAACTAATTGGAAAGAAAAAAAAAACCCTCAGCTTTTGGCACTTCATAAACAGTTACATTAAGAAGCTGGGTTTTTTCCCCTTTGACAGGAAAGAAAAGGGGTTCTCTCTTGTTGGTAGTCCACAGATCACAGCTGGACTCAATGACCTTAAAGGGTCCTTCCAGCCTAAATAGTTCTATGATTCTACCAGCTCCTCCACATGAGCTCTTGGCTGAGATTCCTCAGTCTCCTCCTTCCTCCAGCCTGTTCCAGTCCTCAGCTGCTGACTCTTCAAGATCCAGCTTTACTGCAGCAGTTACTGATCAATGCCATGCTACAAACATAGGAAGAACATACATGAACTCCTTCTCCAGTTGAAGTGATGCAGATACTGTCCTCAGACTGATGACTACCAACTGTGCACTAAACTGACTCTTCATTGTAGGTAAACCCAGGTTCTGCTGGCAGAACTTGACAGAAAAAATCTGGGAGTAAAAACCCCACCTCTTTCACAGAAATCTGCTGAATAGCCTCCATCTTCACTGTCAGGACTGCTGCGGCCTTCATCAGAGTCATCAAACAGTTTTACACCACAGTCCGGATCCAGGAAGCTCAGATAGGTATGAAAAGAGGTGGTAAGAAACTCTGATAGCTTGCCTATCTTCACCCTGCACAGAGGAACACAGACCAGAGAGCATTAACATCCACAACCGATACAGGGAGGTTGTGAAGTCTCCTTGTCTGGAGCCATTGCAAAGCCAGCTGGATGTGTTCCTGTGTGAGCTGCCCTGGGTGCTCCTGCTCTGGTAGGGGGCTTGGACTGGATGATCTCTGGAGATCCCTTCCAACCCCTCACATCCTGTGATTCTGTGAGATCTGCTATGTGAGATCCTCCCATTGCTATCAAATGCACCAGTGCATTGTTCTAACCCTCGTGAGCACCCCCCCAGAACACAGCTCCTGTATGTACAGCACACACGTAGCCACTTACACACACTGTAGAAACCAGGAATTGGCTTGGACTGGATAATCTCTGGAGGTCACTTCCAACCCCTAACATTTTGTGATTCTGTGATTCCTGTAGCATCACATTAACTTGTTTTTCTACCTAGATGACTGGAGCACACAGGCTTACCAGTACTGCATGTAATTCATGACTAAAACATGTCTAGTAGCTGTGAGAGAGAACTATTTAAAAACAGAAGCCCAGCCAAGACCAACTTTTTGTATTTCCAAAGTTTTGCCAAGGGCTGTGCATTATCACAAGTCCAAACCAGAGGCTTGAATAAAATTCAATTGGTAAAATCATGGATACAATCATTTGGGGGTTCTGATGTTACCTTGCACCTCCAAAATAACCATCCTCCAATTTTCTTATGGTGGCAAGGACAGCTGGATGAATGTCGGTACCATCATTAACTGCAAAAGAAGAATGGAAGAGTTGAAGCTTACCAAGACACTCTTAAACTGCTGTGTCCAAACAGAGTGGATTTCTGGGTGTTCTTTACAAAGGAAAGCAGAGAAAATTAAATCACAATTCACAACTACTATCAATAAGAGATTATTCCCCAAAAAAAGGGCAAACAAAAAAAAACAACCCTGAGACAAGATTTGTCAAGGCAAAACCCAACTCCTTCAAGACAAATTCCAAAGGGACTTCTATCAAATTTCTCTGGACAGAAGTAGTATGGAGATGAAGAGGTGTAGGGATATAAAGGAGGAGTAAATCCAAAATAAAATACTGCCATGTCACCCAAAATCTAGCAGTGTGACCAGCAGGATGAGGGAAGGGATTCTGCTCCTCTGCTCTGTTCTTATAAGACCTCACCTGGAACACTGCCTCCAGTTCTGGTTCCCCCAACCCAAGAGGGACATTTAACTGTTGGGGAGGGTCCAGAGGAGGCAATGAAGATGATCAGAGGGCTGGAGAACCTGCCCTGTGGGGACAGGCTGAGAGTACTGGGGTTGTTCAGCCTGGAGAAGACTCCAGGGAGGCCTTAGAGCAGCCTTCCAGTACCTAAAAGGGGAGAGCTGGGAAGGGACTTTTTACAAGGGCCTGTAGTGACAGGATGAGAGGGAATTGCTTTGAGCTGGAAGAGGGCAGATTTGGACTGCTGATTATGAAGCTATTTTTTCCAGTGAGGGTGGTGAGACACTGGAACAGGTTGCCCATGAAGGTTGTGGATGTCCCTTTCTTGGAGGTGTTCAAGGTCAGGCTGGATGACACCTTTAGTGACCTGGACTGGTGGGAGGTGTCCCTGCCCATGGCAGAGGGGTTGGAACTGGATGACCTTCAAGCTCTCTTCCAACCCAAACCATTCTATGAATCTATGAAAGCTAAACTGTGCTTGTAATGTCAAAACTAAGATGTTGAAACACTGATGTCATCAACTTCTACCCTCCTCCCCTGCCGTTATCTATTCTGCTTGAAAGAGAGAAAATTCATTTTACCAAGCATTGTGTGGGTGATGGGAAATGTCAGGGTTGGTCTCCCTGTCATCCTCCAACAAGAAGTAAGGTAAGACAGCTCTATCTTGAGCATCTCCACAATCATCTGATTGTCTAGAGCCAGGTAGAAGTGATGCTGGTCAGTAAACTGGAGAAGGGAGAAATATGGCACATGAGTAGCTGTCAGGGCTCTCCTGAGTTCTCTCTTAAATCCCTCACAAAAGCCACCTGAGGTATTCTTGAGCACAGCACAGACTGCATGAATTAACCTGTTGAGGCCTGTGACTGTTAAAATTAAATCCATGCTTGTTCAGAGATCATTTTCTTACTCTCACAGGGCTGTGAAAGAAGTAAAGCATACAAATGAAAAGCAGACAATGTCAGCCATGAAGTAGAATCTTCCCAGTGATGAATGACAGCCATCTATGATCTGTACTACTCTAAACAGACTTAAGAGCATGCTGAGGACTGGGAACCATTCAGTTCTGAATCTTCCCAGCAGAAGAGGGACATGGAGCTGCTGGAACAGGTCCAGAGGAGGCCACAAAGAACATCAGAGAGCTGGAGAACCTCCCCTGTGGGGACAGGCTGAGAGTGTTGGGGCTGTTCAGCCTGGAGAACTGGGGAGAACTTAAAGCAGCCTTCCAGTACCTGAAGGGGCTTATAAGAAAGCTGGAGAGGGACTTTTTACAAGGCCTGGTGGTGATAGGACAAGAGGGAATGGACTGAAACTTGAGGAGGGCAGATTTGGAATGGAGATGAGGAAGAAATTCTTTCCAGTGAGGGTGGTGAGACACTGGAACTGGTTGCCCAGAGAGGCTGTGGATGCCTCCTCCCTGGAGATGTTCAAGGCCAGGCTGGATGAGGCCTTGAGCAAGCTGGGCTGGTGGGAGGTGTCCCTGCCCATGGGACGGGGCTGGAACTGAATGATCATTAAGGTCCCTTCCAATCCAAACCATTCTTTGAATCTAAGAATAAGTGTGTCATATTTCATTAAATGTATAAAAAAAAGCCATTAATTCTGGGAGGACCTCAACTTCCAGCACTAACCAGAATCACAGAATGTTAGAGGTTGGAAGGGATCTCCAGAGATCATCAAGTCCAACCCCTCTGCCAAAGCAGGAGCACCCAGGGTAGTCTGCACAGGAATGCACCCATGTGAGTTTTGAAAGTCTCCAGAGAAGCCCCCTGGGCAGACTGCTCCAGGGCTCTGTCACCCTCACTGTAATGAAGTTTCTCCTCATGTTGAGGTGAAACCTTCTATGTTCAAGATATCAGGCAGGAAAGACAGACCCACTGACCATTTAAACAATACAATGCAATGATTACAGCTTAGTCTTTTGAAAGAGACCTTTCACACTGATAGGAAAATGAAATGAAAAGGAATTTTCCATCACAGAGATCAGCTGTAACATTTTGTTCTTTAGCTAGAATGGTGCTTTGGGCAGAGATCAGTAACAACTCTGTACTGTTGATTTGCTGTGTTCTCCTGAGGTGTAAGCCAAAATCTCTGTATGCCAGAACAGGGATTTGTCAGCACTCCTACCATGCTGGTCATCCAACACTCAAAGCAAGGCACATCTGCTTCAGCAGACCTGCTCTACCTAAAGCAGAGTAACAGCACAGCAAAGCAAAGGGCTTCAGTAATGATTAACCATCAAGTAAGCAGTGATTTCCCTGCCAGCTTTAGATGCTCACCTGAGGGGTAAAAGCAAATATTTGATTTCTTATCATGTACAGCTTGGAGGTGCCCAACACTCCAATGTGTCTGTGTGGCCTCCCACTTAACTTCATCTTCCTGTTCCGGCCTGGAAAGGAAAGAAAGGGAAAAAACCAACTTTAGAGAAGGAGAAATAGAATCAGAGAGTCCACACCTGGCAAAGAAAGGATGTTACTGGCATATTACAGACTCATTGAGGTTGGAAAAGAGCTTTAAGATCATCAAGTCCAATCCTAACCCAACTATCATGACCACTAAACCTTACCCTGAAGCACCACAGCAACAGCTTCTTGAATACCTCTTGGCATGGTGACTCCAACAGATTTCGACTGGAGATTAGGAGAAACTCTTTTCAGTGAGGGTGGTGAGACACTGGAACAGGTTGCCCTGTTCCAGATTGTGGATGTTCCCTGCCTGGAGCTGTTCAAGACCAGGCTGGATGAGGCCTTTAGCAGCCTGGTCTAGAGGAAGGTGTCCCTGCCCATGGCAAGGGGGTTGGAACTGGATGATCCTGAAGGTGTCTTCCAACCTAAAGCATTCTATGAGTCTATGACAAACAGACCTCTAGGGCCACTGCTGAGGAACTAGAACATATTCAAAGCCCTGTGTTTAGAAAAGCCCTAAAGCCTCCTAGATTTGCAACAGAGACCTTCAGCAGCTCAACCCAGCTCAGGGTTGGAAAGAAAATTAGCAAGAAGCTAACAACCCAAAGAGGCTCTGATAGCAGCATGACTTCCCTGATTTGGAGCAGAAAACTTTGCAGACTGTCTTCTGGTAGAATGCCAACCACACTGTCCAGCTTCCAGACTTTAAACAGAAGTACTTTTGACTTCTGGGAATTAAAAAAAACATTTAAGCTTTTCCAGACATTTGTTCTAAAGCCATTTTCTCTGTGGAAATAGCTCCTGCAGGACAAACAGTCAGTTCTTGCCTAACTCCAAGGGCACAGGGAGAAGTGAATGTTAGCCACTTTTTCTAAGGAGGCAGTTAGCTTTTTCCTCTTGGAGTCCCTTATTTATGAAGGAAGTTCTAATTTTTGTTAAGCTGCTTTACACAAATACAATAGTTTTAAACCAAGGAAAGAAACTTTAAACCAAGGAAATAGATTTAAATGAAGGCAATTAAATAAAAGAAATTGAGACAGGGTGAAGAAAGAAGAAAAACCAAACCAAACTGCAACCTTCAAAAAATCCCTTGCACAGCAGCAGAGAGAGGCTTCCACCCCCAAATACCTACCCAGCATGGTGTAGAGGTTACTGAGGATGCGAGCTGGCTGCACTCTGAGTGGATGGATATCAGCAATGCTCTGAACACTGATGCCATGGTCTTGCAAGAGACTCTTGATTTGATTAGATTCTGCCAAAACAGTTACTGCACAAGAGAAAACAAAAACTCCACTAAGAGCCAATATTCTACCTGGTTTGAACTGTCTCTGCTGTTGCTCTCAGCTAATTTGTTTAGTTGACCAAAAAGGAATCAAGGCCTCACTGCTTTCTTAACTTCTGAGCCTGTGAGACCAAAAGGAATTGCAAGAGGGCATCAGGCAGATTTTGGCTCTCTACTTCTCAACACACCTTGACATTCTTATCCACTTTGGACCACAAGGTACTTTAAGTTGGAAGGGTCCTCTTGAGGTCTCTACTCCAACCTCCTTCCATGCTTGAAGTTTTGCTTATCACAGTATCACTCAAGTTGGAAAAGACCTCAAAGATCATCGCTTGTTGGTTTGGGACTAACAAATCAGCATTCCTCTTTGCATTATAAATGTTTGTCAAAGAACACTACAGTAAGTATTTGTACTAGAAATGAAGCTCTTCAGAAAACCAAAATGCCACTCCTGTGAAATACCAACAGGGAGGAAACAAGCACCTGCCCACATGACAGCATCACTGACAAAGCTGACCTCTGACAAATGGGCTGGGAGCTTTTCCAGGGCATTACAGGCCCTTGAAAAGGCTTTCAAACCCTGATCAGCAGATGTTTTCCCTCTAGTTTGGCTGTTCCTGCACTGACTAAACTACTCCCTGAACCAGCCAAAAGAGCTGGAACCTTCCAACTTGAATTACCTTGTGGTCAAAAGTAAGTATGGCTGCCTTACCTGTCTACAGAGATCCTCCCTGGTGCCTCTGAGAAGGAGCTGCACACAAACCTAACTCAACTGAACCATCTCCCACCACTCTGCTGTCCCTTGTTAGAACCCACCAGGATTTTCCTTTTCATTACCAAGATGAACTTTGCCACTCTCCAGTCCTTGACATTTTAAGTTTGTTAAACTTAACCTTTCCTGCTGGAAAAAGGCAGCCAGGTAAAGCACCTCAAGGCAATCAATCCTTCTCATAGTTATCATCTACGTAACCCAAGGCAATCAATCCTTTTCACAGGTATCACCTACATGCACTTCAAAAATTCCATATCCCTTTCAAACTTCTCTTTCCTCTCTCCTGTACACAGGGACCTCACCATCCCATAATCTAATTCATCTAGAACACAGACACACACACAAAAAAAGTCCCACCTTGTACCACAACATCAGGTTTAAATCCAGTGGAAAATCTCCTGTTTAAGGGATCAATTTCACCTGCAGCAAGAAATCCCTGGAGTAAAGGCAAAAGAAAGGAAAAGAGAAAGGAAAACAAATAAACATCAAAAAAGGCTTCTGGTGACATCTACAGGAAAGCGTAACCAATCATTTTATCAGGACAGCAGGGCTGGAAGCCCATCCATTAAACAGTACATTCAATAAAAATGAGGAATGCAAGATATTTTGGAACAACAAGAAAATGGTTAGGACTGATACAACCTGCATGTTCATAGATCCACAGAATGGTTTAGGTTGGAAAGGAGCTTAAAGATCATCTAGTGCCAAGCCCTCCACTAGACACCTTGCACTAGAACAGGTTGCTCAAGGCCTCATTCAACCTGGCTTTCAACACCTCCAGGGAGGAGGCATCCACAGCCTCCCTGGACAACCTGTTCCAGAGTCTCACTACCCTCATTGTAAAGAATTTCTTCCTTATCTCCAGTCTCAACCTGCTCCCCATTCCCTCTCATCCTATCACTTGACAACCTATTCCCCTCGGTGAGACACAGACAATTCTCTATCTATACACACAGATGCACAAAAAAGAGAGGTCCTAAAAGTTCAGAATAACTCCTCCATGGTTCATGCTCCTAATGCAAAACACTTTCAGCCCTATCTGTCAACCAGATTGTACTCAAAGCTCAAGCCACCTCAAAATCAAATGAAGCGGAAGCTCACCTACTGTACAAGAAAGCATTACCTCTGCTAATAGGCAGCTAAGGACATACAATGACTGGCCCCAAAGGTGAGGCAACTTTCCCACAGGGACACGGTCCACAGAGTGAGGATTTCCATACTCCTCATCCACCTGAAAACAAATGCATAGACAAGAAACATTACTCTAAAGCTGTGAAGAGCAATCAGGAACATGGAAGTGTTGGAAAAAGTAGTCTAGCATCATAGAATGATCTGGGTTGGAAGGGAACACCCAAGGCCATCTAGTCCAACCCCCTCTGCAGTATCCTCCTCTCCCTAAACTGCCATTGTTAGTGACATTTAGATCTCTTCCCTTCTCCAGGATGAACATCCCCAACCCCCTCAGCCTGTCCTTTTAGCAGAGGTGTTCCAGCCCTACAATGATCTTTGTGGCCCTCCTCTAGACTGGCTCCATCCAAGACCATGTCCTTCCTGTGTTGAGGGCTCCAGAGCTGGACACAGCACTGCAGGTGAGGTCTCACCAGAGCAAAGTCACAGGGGCAGAATCACCTCTCTCCATCTGCTGGCCACCCAGACTCTGAACACTGAAGGGGCTGCTGCACTTTCACCCTACCTTTTCTGCAGGGACCGCATACAGCTCAGGCATCAGCACGATTCCATTCTTCTCTCTAATCAGTATCCCTTCCAGGGCCTCTCTATACTCCTGGACCTGAAAACATATTTGAAAGAGAGCAAGAATTCACATCACAGTCACCAAAACCAAACCAGTCAAGTTAGAGTTTTAGTACTTCTCAACAGCACTTTTCTGCTGAAAAGAAGGGAAAACCGGAGAGGGAGGATTCCTGACTGGCTGATGAAAGCTCAGGGTTTAAATTCTCAGAGACTGTGCCAGCCTCTCAGTATTGTCAAGCTCAGAAATATGAGCACACCTCTTTAACCTATAACACACTGCAGCAGTAGAAAAATTCCAATATATTCTCATCAAAAAGTCACTGGAGTAAATCCTACTTCCAACCTGCTGCTGGGGTACCCAGCTGCAACTCAAAATAAGCAAGAAGCAAAGCTACAAGATACTGTGGGCAAATGGGTTTTGCATTTCCACTCAAAGCACTTTCTTCTTTCCTCACCTGAATTCTGTCCTCATTAAATACTCCATCAATTAGAAAGTATGTCCAGAACACTGGCCACTCACACTCAATGTTCTCAAAGAGCTTCAGCTCAGCAGGGTCATAGTGCAGCCTGCTTGGATCCTAGAAATTCAAATCATGCTCATTTAGTCACAGTGCTAAATTAGTCACTCACATTCCACTCACAATGGAAGGCTCTTTGATACAAGTCATTAAAAAACAAAGAAACCAACACCACCCACCACAAACAGCTGCCACGCAGCCTCTTGGCTTTCATTTCACATTGTCTCCTACTCATTTCATTTTTCCTTAGACAAACTGACCCTTCCCAGTTTCAGGATCCAGCTGTCACCCAGATAGTCTTGGCTTTGCATTAGGCCAAAAAGATTTTGAGATGCTTCAGAGACACAGCTTCTCTTAGGCACTGTAAGCATATCGAAGGGTTCACTTCTACCAGAACTATGAATTAAGTTCTGTCCTCAATAATTGGTTTTCAAACTCTTTGCCTCCTTCAGATGTGTGACATTTTTAAGGTAGACACTTGGTTTACCTCCAAATCCACTAAAATGTCTTAACAGCAATACAGAATGTCACCCCTTCACATAAATGTGACCAAAAATTCATAGAGTCATAGAATGGTTTAGGTTGGAAAGTACCTTAAAGATCATCCAGTTGCAAGCCCCCTGCCCTGGGCAGGGACACCTTCCATTAGACCAGGTTGTTAAAGGTCTATAAAGAAGAGATAAAACTCTTCCTAATGCCGACTGAAGGCATGTAATAAATTACCTCTCTGGGTGTCTTGTAGCCATCCCTGAGGAAGCGACAGCAGCCATAGCGGCCCTGGGAAAACAGCAACGTTAGAGAGAACTTCACAGCCTGCTCTTCCTCACAGGCTCACATCAGCATAGGACTATCTGCTGAGTTTGATCATAGAATGGTTTAGGACCTCAGAGATCATCTCCTCCAAGCTCCCAACCATGCCCAGGGACACCTCTCAACTACACTCAGCTGCTCAAGGCCTCAACCAACCTGGCCTTCAACACCCCCAGCCAGGAGGCAGCCACAGCCTCCCTGGGCAGCCTATTCCAGACTCTCACCACCCTGACACTGAAGAACTTCTTCCTCAGCTCCACTCTAACCCTGCTCTCCCTCAGCTTCAAACCATTCCCCCTTGTCCCGTCTCTGAACACCCTCAGGAAAAGTCCTCTGCAGCCTTCTCTTCTCCAGGCTGAACACCCCCAGCTCCCTCAGCCTATGCTCATAGCAGAGGTGCTCCAGCCCTCAGATCATCCTTATGGCCTCCTCTGGACTCACTCCAGCAGCTCTGTGTCCTTCTCATGCTGGGAACACCAGAACTGGAGGCAGGATTGGAGGTGGAAGGCAGGTTCTGCTTCTCTTCCCTCTGGACAATCCAAGTAAAGGAAACCCTTACCTGCAATTTGGATATGATTTCACTCTTGGTTACATTAACAAGGTTTAGATCCTCCACTGCAAAAGCTGGGTAAGAGATAATGGAGAGAAGTCCAGCATCTATCTCCTTTGAGGTGGATGCCCTTGGCAACATGGAGTACAGAATAGACTGAGTGAAACAGGAACAGAAACAGGGATGTCAAACACTTCACCTACTTCAAAACACTATGCAAAGTGCCAATGCAACAGACTATGCTGCTAAGACAGACAACTCACTGCTGTAATTATTTGCCATTGAGTTAGAACAAGAACCCTTCACACTGCTCACTTCCAGAGTGAGCAGGGTGAATAGCCTAGGCTGAAGCCATCTTGATTGTATTAAATTCTTGGTTCATTTAATCAAGAAGGGTGTTGGGTTAACTCCTGGCAAAGGAAAACAAATGACTGATACTTTTTCAGTTGTTTTTTACCTGACAATGCTCTACTTCATCAGGAAGAACATGAATCACTGATTTGTGTCCCCCATGAGCTCCAAACAGATCTAGTTCATCAATTGCTTCCAAAGCAGCCTTAAAAAAAAAATAGTAAAATCATTAAGTACCTTTGAAACCAATATACCCCCTAGCACCTGTGCTTATAGAATCATAGAATTGTTAGGGTTGGAAGGGACCTCAAAGAGCATCCAGTCCCAACCCCCCTGTCATGGGCAAGGACACCTCACACTACAGCAGGTTGCTCACAGCCACATCCAGCGTGGCCTTCAAAACCTCCAGGGATGAGGCTTCCACCACCTCCCTGGGCAACCTGTGCCAGTGTCTCACCAGCCTCACAGGGAACAACTTCTCCCTAACACCCAATCTGAATCTATTTCATTTCTAGTTTTGCTCCATCCCCCCCAGTCCTATCACTCCCTGACACCCTCAAAAGTCCCTCCCCAGATTTCCTGTAACCCCCTTCAGATACTGGAAGGTCACAGTAAGGTCTCCTCGGAGCCTTCTCTTCTCCAGACTGAACAACCCCAACACTCTCAGTCTGTCTTCATAGGAGAGGTGCTCCAACCCTCTGAAAGAAATTACATGAGGCAGAAGTTTGCTCCACAGATATTTTTTCATCTTTAAAGGGAAGCTTGGTAGTGCTTTAGAAGAAGCAGAACACAAGACTGGTGTGCTGGTAACAATGTAAAGACAACAGAAAATGTTAGGGGGCTGATGTTACAGCAAAAGGACTTAGTAAAAAATGTTTCTCCTGTTCCATATTCTAAAATCACCCCCATTCAGTGGCCTTTCACTCCTCCTGCCTGAGGGGAAGAGGATGGCTTGTTCAAAGCATGCCAGAATCAGCAGAGCTGGTGGCCCAAAAAGAGAGCATCACCATCCCTCTAAGATTATCACTTCTCAAAGGAAAGAGAAAGATGTCTGCTCTCCACATCCGAGAGATGAATCACCGCATCCCATACCTCTTATCCATGATGCATTTGTCTAGTGAAGGCAAGAGTAGCCCAACCACTGACTCCATTTGGGCATTCCTCCTTTAACACAGCAGGCCACAAAACCTGGTTTTGCACATTCCCAAGGCCTGTGGTATACTGAATGTTGCTCTGTGCCCATTTTTGTCCTGCAGGTTTATGGCCTCCAAAGGTCATCTAGTCCAACCTCCTCTGCATTCAGCAGGGACATCCTCAACTAGATCAGGTTGCCCAGAGCCCTGTCAAGCCTCACCTTGAGTATCTCCAGGGATGGGACCCCAACCACCTCTCTGGGCAACCTGTTTCAGTGTTCCACCATCCTCACAGTAAAAGATACTTCACCCTCTGCAGCAGGGCTCCCAGAATGCCCCTGGAGTCCCCATCCCAAACAGAATTTGTATAGAATTCAGAGCCACAGAAAAGCAAAGCTGTGCAGTAGATCATCCTGACATCAGTGCACACCAAAGTCATGCAGAGACCACAAAAACCTTTGCCACAGACACTGCTCCATCTCTAGCCAGCTAAGCTGTGGTCAAGACCAGCAGTTTCTCCCTCTTGCAGCCAGGCAAGATCTTGTCAACTAATAAATCCAGCTGCAGTCTAACTGCCCTTGGCCTTAGTGATATTTGGCTTGTCAGCCCCCCAGACACCATGTAAAAGGGTAGCTGTCAGTTTACACATTTCTATTTATGGCCTTCTGATCTTCATTTAGGATCTTCAGGACCTTGTGCTAGAGGGGAATCAGAAGTACCACTTGGATTTAAGTCCATCTTCACTCATTTTCTCTTCAAGTTACTTGTGAATAATTTCTCAGACTGATATTCTTCCATTCTCCAGAATTCACATCTGACTTCATCTCAGCATGAAAACATCAGATAGACTACTGGGGCTGGAGAGCCAAGAAAGAGGGAGAGAAAACCAGAGGCCACTTCATGAGGTGAATGTATCAGATTCATGGCTCAAGGAATCTGACACCCTCCTTGCAACCTCCAGATCAGCTACACTGAGGTCCTTGAATGAAATCACAAGGATTTGACACCAAAAAATACTCACTCACACCCCAACAAAAACTCTCATACAACCAGTTAAGTATTGCAGTGGCCAAGAGGACAGTGCAGGGGAAGGCAGCAGGATTGTCAGAGCCCTTCAGCATGGCACAACAGGCAGGAAGGAGGTGTCAGGAAGTCATTCTCACTTTGGCCATCCCCACGGAGCTGGCGTTCAGTTCAGGGATGCCCTGGTTCGTCTTATCACCACGTTCCCAAATTCCATAATCCTGCAACAACATCACCAGGAAATAAACAAAAATAAAGGCCTGATTACACACAGTGTTCTCCCCTCTGGTCCCAGCACAAGATCAGACCATTGCATGAAATTGGAGACATTTTTCTTTTAAGAGAAATAAACTGAAGAGCCCCTCCTTGTGTTTAAAGAGCAGCACATAAAAATACACCGCAGTAGGATGAGGTCTGCAGTTATGAACACGCAAAGCCTTTTATCCTTCCCCTTCAGCATGCTTCTCTCTGTACCCCTTCAACTCATCACACAACCATAGAATGGTCTGGGTTGGAAGGCACCTCCAAAGGGTGTCCAGCTCAACCACCCTGCAGTCAGCAGGGACATCCCCCACTAGAGCAGCCTGCACAGAGCCTCGTTCAACCTGACCTTCAACATCTCCAGGGATAGGGCCTCAACCACATCCCTGGGCAACCGCTGCAGTGCTCCAGCAGCCTCACAGTGCAGAACTTGTTCCTAACATCCAGTATAAATCTGACCATTTCAAACCACTGCCCCTTATCCTGTTCCTGTCCCTGCAGGCCTTTGGAAACAGTCCCTCTGCAGCCTTCTTGTAGCCCCATTTAGGTACTGGAAGGCCGCTCTTAGGTCTCTCTGCAGCCTTCTCTCGTCCAGGCTGAAGAACCCCAGCTCCCTCAGCCTGTCACACACAGAAACATTCAGGTTGGAAAAGACCCTCAGGATCACCAAGTCCAACCATTAACCCTACTCTACAAAGTTCACCTCTAAACTATATCCCCAAGTACCACATTCAAACCACCTTGAAACACATGCCTCATAGCAGAGATGCTCCAGCCCTCTGATCATGTTCTGGAAGGTTTGTTAGCATTTTGCTCTTTTTAGAAAGGCCCATAAGGTTTTAATGAGACATCAAGAAATAGTATTAATTACCAATAAAGAAAAAAAATACTACTGACAGACTCACAGAATGGCTTAGGTTGGAAGGGACCTCAAGCAGAACAAGTATGCCCTGGCAAGCAGTAAAACCTCCACAGCCCTCCTACCATCTACAATGCTGACCAGGCAAAGCACTGACAGCTTCTGCTATCTCCTCATGGAAAAAGAAGTCTGCATGTTCCTTTTTCCATCAGTAAATAATTTTACACCCTCAGCTGAGCAGTGTTGAGGTGCTTTAGATACAAATGACTACTTACAGCCACTTTGTAGGCAGCTTCTATATAAAAAACAAGGTTCTGAATAAAGGTAACTTCGTCCAGGGTGAAGATAATCCTTAACCCTGATGGAAAAAGGGGAAGAGAGGAATTAGCATTGCATCAGAAGTGAAATATTCACTCTCTCATGTTTTTTGTGATTTGCTGCCAACTACTACCCACTGAAATCAATGGGGAAAAATTCCTGCTGATTTCAAAAGATCAGGCAGCAGGCCTCAATAGGTGCTGTTGATAAAATCCTCCAAATGCCAACCAAACACCACCCCTGGGAGGGTGACATTCAGACACAGTGGGCACAAAGCAGAGACATGTGAGGCAGCTCTGGCTCTCAAGAGGAGTACATCACAATTCCTGCAGCACCCCACCCCTCTGCCTGCTTAGTGCTCTATCAAGGGACCATCAGGATGAGCCAGCATCTACTTTGCAGGTGTCATATGCACAGGACTCTAAGGACAGATAAAAGACGTAAGGAAATGTATCCTTAACCTCAAAGGAGGACTACAATTGAGAAAAGCATAAGAATCATAGACTCTGTCTGGTTGGAAGAGACCTCCAAGCTCATCCAGTCCAACACTCAACCCAGCACTGAAGGCTCAACACTAAACCATGTCCCTACGCATCAGCTCCACACACTGCTTGGACACCTCCAGGGATGGTGACTCCAGCACAGCCCTGGGCAGAACATTCCAATGGTTGAGAGCCCTTCCAGTGAAGAAATATTTCCTGAGATGTAGCCTGAATCTTCTCTGCTGCAGCTTAGAATTATTTTCTCTGTTCCTGTGTCTTGCCACCAGGGAGCAGAGGCTGTCCCCTGCTCACTCCAACTTCCCTTCAGGGAACTGTAGAGAGCAATGAGGTCTTTCTCAGCCTCCTCTCCTCCCACCTGAACAACCCCCAGCTCCCTCCTCGTAGCTCAGGGGATCCAGGCCCTTCTCCAGCTTTTTTGTCCTTCTCGGGACAGGCTCCAGCTCCTGAATGTCTTAAAGACAAAACAGTTCTAGCAAGAAGAGGACCACAGTGACACTAATGGCATCTGACCCAATGTCACTACTCTCTGAAGAAACCTGGTTGTCCATTTGGACACTCTACATAGTCTTCAAACATGAAACTCTTCTCTGACACGACTCTGACTATCTCACGTGTTTCTCTGCTAACAAATTCTAAGGGGATGGACATTGCCAATTACTATGAACATGAAATCCTAACTAAGCACATCTCTTCCCCAGGGAATCACAGAATGGCTTAATCTGGAAGGGACCTCAGAGATCATCTACTCCAACCTTCCCACCATGGACAGGGACACCTCACAACTAGACTCAGCTGTTCAAGGCGTCATCCAACCTGGCCTTCAACACCCCAATGGAGGAGGCATCCACAGCCCCCCTGGGCAGCCTGTTCCAGCATCTCACCACCCTCTTGCTGAAGAACATCTTCCTAAGATCCAGCCTAACCCTGCTCTCCCTCAGCTTCATAAACCATTTCTCCTGAGTAGCAATTGTGTAAAGGTCTTTCAAGGTAGTTACAGTGTCTTTCCTTTTTAAATGAGAGCTAGAATAGAAAAAGACTCCAACGGCAGTCAAGGCATCAGCTTACCTGATGCTGTCATCTGTGCCAAGAAGAGCAGGTAAAGGGAAGTAGCATCCACTTGTAGATGCCCCCACTGGTCATCCCCAACCACCGTGGCACACGTGGCAGAGTTATACTTGGCATGTAGGCAGTCCTTGGTGCTCTGTGTGCGTTTGAACTTCTCCACCTTCTCCACCTGAAAAACACAAATCTCAAACACCTAGGAAGAAATGCTCTTTCAAAATTAAGAGCTTCTCTGAGCTGAAGAGAAACTTGAGATCTTGTTTTCTGTTAACCTCACTTCAGTGCATTTTGATTGACTGGAGTGTGGTGGAGGCCCCAGTCCCTGGAGGTGTTCAAGAAGCACGTGGACATGGCACTTGAGGACATGGTCTAATCACTATGGAAGTGCTGGGTAGAAGGTTGGACTTGATGATCTTGGATGTCTTTTCCAACCTTAATGATTCTATGTTCCATGATAACAGAGTGCTTAAACACAACTCTTAACATTAGGCTCCAGCTAAATACACACCTCCTCAGGAAAGATCCAATGACCTTGTTGAATTCAGAGCTTGGTTACAGGTATGCATCTTGCTGAAAACCAATTTGCAAGGGCAAAACTTATTTGCTACAAGCAGAGTCTCAAAAAGGTGCAAGCAAGGTCAGTTTTGGTGATTGTTGTAGGTTAGAGACTAACTGTCCTACCACAGTGTAAAGGGGTTGGGGGCAGACCCTCTGCCCACTGTAACCATCCTCTGCTACCAAGAATGTGCTGGGTTGAGGCAGCCCCCTTCCCCACCCCCGGCAACAATAAACACTCAGACAAACGGATTGCAAAAGTGATGGAAAGTTTAAATAGAAAGCAGTGAACTTTTACAGAAAAAGCAAAAGCACAGTGACAAAGAAAGATCCCAAAACAGACCCAGAGAGATCCCATCCCCACCTGAGGGTACACCCGAGACCCCCAGGGCTCCTTCTTCCCCCTCCCATTGCTAGGCTAGTCTCAGCTGGCCAGATCTGAGACTGCCCATCCCCCCCCGTGGCCTTGGGCCTAGCCAGGCCCAAAGCCAGGAGACATCTCCCCCAGTTACCGGCTGACGGAGGAGGAAGAAAAGAGAGCGTGCTAGACTCCACACTGGATCTTATAGTGGTGCAAAGGATTGTGGTAGGAAATACTACATAATTTCCTGTGTCCACCCCTCTGGGCTGGACTTCTGGACACAGGAAGTAAACATTGCAGGGGGGCACCCAGCTCAAACTGCAACACACAGAGATAAATTCCTCCAGCAGACAGAGAGTCTAAGAGGCTGGACAGTCCACCCCAGAGGGTGGACACAGGAAACTAATTTGTTATTCCATCCCACAGTCCTGCACCCCTATAAACAGACCTCACAGCCTGTTTTCTCTCCCTCCTCTCTGCTCTGCGCATGTGCAGCAGCTGCACGGGGGAGTGCAGCCCTCTTGGCAAGCTGTTTTGCTGCACAGCAGGGCCTAGTGTGCCCAGTGCGTGTGGGGAGACACTGAGGCTTGGGGGAGGGGGGCATTGAGGCCTGGTAGGCCTGTCTTGGTGGAAGGGGAGTGCAATTTGGCCTACTCTGGGCCTATTGAAGCCTAGTGTTGGGTGGATGTCTTGGCCTGGTTTTAACTGAACTTGGCCTGAACTGATTTTGATTGTGCATGTATCTATATATATCTATATATACCCTTTTGCCTTTGTACCTGTTGTGTGTGATTTACTTTTGTAAGTAGTATTTCTGTTTAACCTCCAATTCTACATGTGTTTAGGTACTCCTCTGGGGGTAAATTCATTCTGTCCCCAGTCCAGAGCTGTTTCAGCTCAAAACATGACAGCCATGAGTCTGACAAAGACTCCACACACACACACAAAATCTCAGTGTAGAGAAAGGACAGAAGGAGCACACAGCGCAGGTGATCTGCTGTGTCAGTTCAGCTCTTAGCAATGCCATTACCTGCCTCATCATGCACTGCAAGAGGCCCCGCATCAGCTTCACCACATTCTGCAGGAACAAAACAGACCACAGACACTCCTCAGCAGCTGTGACAAACAACATTCAAAAGTGACAGAGCTCACACCCACTACTAACAGCCTGCCAGAGGTTAAAAGCATCCTGAATCTGCCTGAAATGCTTTACAGCCTTTTTATTCCCACATCCCTATATATAGGAGAACAAATCTTTTCCCAAAGATCCTCTCTGAACGAAGCTGAGGCAACTCTCTGGTCCTTCTATTCACCTAAGGATGAGGAATCCTGTATCTTGTGAGAATAATAATAATAATAATAACCATAGAATGGCTCAGGTTGGACAGGACCTCAGAGCTCATCTACTCCAACCTCCCCATCATGCCCAGGGACACCTCTCAACTACACTCAGCTGCTCAAGGCTTCATCCAACCTGGCTTTCAACACCCTCAGAGAGGAGGCAGCCACAGCCTCCCTGGGCAGCCTGTGCCAGAGTGTCACCACCCTCACACTGAAGAACTTCTTCCTCAGCTCCACTCTAACTCCCTCTTCCTCAGCATCAAACCATTCCCCTTGTCCTACTGCTAGACACTCTTATGAAAAGTCCCTCTACAGCCTGTAGGACCATTCTACAATTCTAAGCCTGCCGGGAATACCACACACCATGTGCTGCCTGCACAGACAGCAATGGGATAGGAACAAGGCAGAAAAATAACAGAATGGTTTGGGTTGTAAGGGACTTCCAAAGGGCATCCAGTCCAACCCCACTGTGGTCAGCAGAGACATCCTCTGCTAGATCAGGTTGCTCAGAGCCTTGGCCAGCCTGACATTGGGGGATCTCCAAGGATGGGGCCTCAACTACCTCCTGGGCAACCTGCTGCAGTGTTGCAGCAGCCTCCTGGTGCAGAACTTGTTCCTCACATCCAATCTCCATCTGCTCTGCTCTCCTTTCAAACCATTGCCCCTGGTGCTGTCCCCGCAGGCCTTTGGGCACAGTCCCTCTGCAACCTTCTTGCAGGCCCATTCTCTAAACCGGGAAAACTCTGAGTGATCCCAGACATTGGAGCAATGCAAAGGCACCATTCAAAACCATGAATAAAACCAACCAACCAAACAGCACCAGTGGTTCACTCCAAACATTGCCATACCTGCTCGAGCTCATAGGCTTTGGCCTTATCCTCATCCCGGTCTGCGTTCTTCCGATAGGCCATCCCCAGGCCCCAGACGGCAAGGATGCTGTAGACATTGTCCCGCACCCACGCGTCCTTATGGTCAGTACCAGCTGAAAGCAGCCCTGTAACTGGATTCTAACCATGGCAGAAGAAACACACAATGAATATTACTACTTGGAATCCCATCTTTCCATATCAAAAGGTAAAAAACCAATTGATTGCACGTTGCGGCTGCTCGTGGTTTTGAAGGAGATCTCCTGTAAGAGACTAAATCTTGTCTCTCTTGATGTGAATCAACAATGATAAAATCACCTTTGCTCCCCACCCAGACAACAGCTGATGTGCATTGAGAAGATGCCACTGGATAACAACACTTTGGAATGTGCATAGACAAGATCATCTCTACCCATCAGCTACCTCTGAAAAGGAACAATGGATTCACCACCTGGAGACACATCTAAATACCTGTGACTGAAAAACTGTATCAAAGACCTGAGCGAGGCCTGCTCAGGAGAAGAAATGAAACAGAGAACAAAGTACAAGGAGACAAAAGGATGGACACACTAGAAAAGACATCACCATGCAGCCTGGAAGCAGCAGACCAGGAGGAACCCTTTCTCTGTATCCTACAAGCTCTATGAGGAGAGGCTGAGGGAGCTGGGGTTGCTTAGCCTGGAGAAGAGGAGGCTCAGAGAAGACCTCATTGCTGTCTACAACTCCTTGAAGGGAGGTTGCAGCCACGTGGGGGTTGGTCTCTTCTCCCAGGCAACCAGCAACAGAACAACAGGACACAGTCTCAAGCTGTGCCAGAGGAGGTTTAAGATGGATATTAGGAAGAAGTTCTTCCCAGCAAGAGAGATTGGCCATTGGGATGTGCTGCCCAGGGAGGTGGTGGAGTCACCATCCCTGGAGGAGGACCGGATGAGGCACTTGGTGCCATGGTTGAGTTGATCAGATTGTGTTGGGTGATGGGTTGAACTTGACGATCTCAAAGGTCTTTTCCAACCTTGTTAACTCTATTCTATTCTGCTGCAACTCATGGAGCTGAAGAGGCTGCTCAGAGAAGCACTTGGACTTTGGGATCTCTCCCTCCCCTCCTGCTGTTGGCTGTGCTGCAGAGGACAGCACAGACAACAAGGATAGCATCTGCCCCAAGCCAAAGTGGCAGCACACTTCCTCCACAGACCCAAACCGTCCTGGGGAGTGGAGGATGTGGTAATATAAATCCTTTGATCATCTCTCTCCCTCTTCTCCCTCTCTATTCCCCCCCCCCCCCCCATTCTTCTGTTTCATCCACTTTATTCTGTTAATAAATAGCCTCACTGTTGATATTTTGGCCTCATTTGTCTAATTTCATAACAGGGGAATATTCAAAAGATCTGAGTCTCTTTCCCTCTCCAGACTGAGACATCTCCTCTCTCTCTTTCCCAAAGTTACACAAGTGAAAAGCAAAACACCTTTGAATACTTCAGGATATAAAACTTATGGCTTCTGGTTGGGCATCCGCATCCACACAGGATTATTAGCAAGTCACTGAGGGAAACTTCAAATACACTGAGGGAACAGGAATTTAAATGGTATGTATTTGGAAGGGGAGAGGGTATTGAGTGAACATTAGGAACAGAGCCTGGCATCCATTTTTCTCTCTGCAACTGGTCTGTGGGATAATCCTAAGGAATAAAAACATCACTGCTTCCTTTCTAGGAAATTCAAAAAGTGTTCCTGGTTTGGTTTCTGACAGCTAAAGCATGAATGCATAGAAAGACAAATCCTGAAAAGGAGCAGTGTCTGTCTGAAAACCAGCAGACTGAGTAGCCTCCTATGTCTTAAATACTCCATTACATTTTTTAGTGCACCATTAATTCCCATTAGCATTAATTTTAAACACTGCCTGTCTTGGAGGTCTGTGCTCTTCATTAATGAGGTAGAGAAGCAAAAGGTCAATAAAGCTTCATCAAATAGTTTGGTGAACACAGACCAGCTGCCAGGGTTGGTGTGACAAGGGGCAAGGATTACAATAATAAAGACAAATTAAATTAAAAAGAATTCATACACCAATTCCCTGCCACGCAGCAGTTCATCAGCTCCTCCTGTAGTTATTTTTAAGTCTGTTACGTAGCAAGTGAACAGGACAGGGGTGACAGCCTGACACAAAGGACAGGGCCCTGGCATGGTTTAACCACAGCAATGTCTAGTCGCTCACAGAGAGCAGGAGCACAGCTCTGCTGACACAGTTTGGGGCAAGCAGCACAGATGAACCCAAGAGAGCTTGAAAAACTCTTTTTCTCAACTTGAAAAGTCAAATCATGGAGTAAAAGAGTAACAACTGAGCAACTAAAGAAAGGAGACCCCACTCCCAAATGAGCAGCTAAAGAAAGGAGACTGCACCCCCAAAAGGCTGAACACCCCCAGCTCCCTCAGCCTGTCCTCATAAGAGAGGTGATGCAGTCCCCTGACCATTGTCATGTCCCTCCTCTGGACCTGCTCCATGTCTTTCCTGTGCTGAGGGCTCCAGAGCAGGACACAGCACTGCAGGTGAGGTCCTACCAGAGCAGAGAGAAGCAGCAGAATTACGTCTCTCCATCTTTGGCCACGCTTCTTTTGTTGCAGCCCAGGCTGCCATTTGCCTTTTGGGCTGCAAGTGCAGAACAGAACAGAATTGAACAACAGGTTGGAAGAGACCTTCAAGATCATCGTGTCCAACCTATCATCCAACACCACCTAATCAACTAAACCATGAAACCAAGCACCCTGTCAAGTCTCCTCCTGAACACCTCCAGTGATGGTGACTCCACCACCTCCTCGGGCAGCCCATTCCAATGGGCAATCACTCCCTCTGTGTAGAACTTCCTCCTAACTTCCAGCCTAAATCTCCCCTGGTGCAGATAGGGCCTTGTTGGCTCATGTCCAGCTTCTCACCCACCAGCACCCCCAAGGCCTTTTCTGCAGGGCTGCTCTCAATGTTATCATCCCCCAGTCTGGATTGATAACTTGGATTGCCCTGACCTAGGTGCCGGACCTTATACTTTGCCTAGTGGGGTTCTAACCAGGTCATCAACACAAGTCCACATTCAGCCTCTTGCTGAAAACCTATTCTATTTGCATCTGTCTTGGTCTGGCAGATGAAAACTGATGGAAGCTCTACAGCAAAGTTTGCAGACAGATTGTTTGAGTGAAACCAGAGGTAAGACAGCTGGGGTTAACCACAAAAGTATGCCAGATGTGCTTTCCTTATCAGCTCCACATGCCTTTCTCTTACAGTACTTACAGTACACTAAGCAGTAATTAAAATGCATACAGATGATAATTTTTGGTGGTTTATAAACACATCTTCACACTTTTCCTTACCACATTCAAATTACAAGTGTAATAAGTAGTTGAGAACTGCCTCCTGGGGATGCTCTTCCAGTGGTTGCTCAGCCACAGTACTGAAGCCTCTCTGTGTCTGTAGGGCCACATGCAATAGCTGGCAGACCCCACACCACAGCAGGGTGGTGCAACCAATGCAAGGACATGGGACAGGAACCAGTAGTTTGGTGTTAGCCTCCTTGTACAGCCTTGAACAAGTTTATAGCCATCACTGGGCATGCTGCAGGGACTGATGAGCAGAATGCAGTGCTTGCAAAACAAGAAGTTTGCTACAGATCCAGTCCTGCAAGGTGCTGCATATAGAAAACTGCCAGCCCTGGTGAGGGGTCTGGACCTCTCTTTTGAGTGCTGGTAGCATATATTCAGAATTGAAATCTGCTTCTACAACGTTGCTGGTTTAGAGTGAGTGGAACAGACACAGGAGCAATTGATGCCACTGATAAACGTGACCCCTGGTGCCCTGAACATCTTACCCAAGCAAAACGTTCCTGAGCGCACACTGTGTTCTCACTGCATCCCCGTGAGAGCAAGCTCGTTACTGCCCTCAGGCAGAACACACCAGCTGATGGGGCAAGGCTGCACAGCTGGCACAATCCTGGATACAAGGTACAAGGCCACAGTACACATAACCTCAGCAGCACCTCAGATGCACCTTAAACACCTCCTGGCTTAAATTCCCCTCCCTGGCTCCATCCTGAAAAGCACCAGGAAGGCAACAGCAGTGATGCAGCAGCTCAGTCCACACCACCATGGGCTGTTCAAGACAAGGCTACATGTGGGCCAGGGACAGCCATGTAACCTCCCAAGCAAACGCTGCATCTCTTCACCTGGCCAAGGAGGATGTTTTCACAGAATCACAGAAACATTCAGGTTGTAGAAGACCCTCAGGATCACCAAGTCCAACCATTAACCCTAGTCAACAAGGTTCACCCCTAAACCATATCCCCAGGCACTTTTAAACACATCTAGGGTTGGTGACTCCACCTCCTCCCTGGGCAGCCTGTGCCAGTGCCTGACCACTCTTGCTGGGAACATTTTTTTCCTAATGTCCAGTCTAACCCTACCCAGTCACAGCTTGAGGCCATTCCCTCTTGTTCTATCACTAATTACCTGGGAGAAGAGACCAGCACCAACCTCTGCACAAACTCCTTTCAGGTAGTTGTAGACAGCAACGAGGTCTCCTCTCAGCCTCCTCTGTTTCACACTGATCATTCCCAGCTCCCTCAGTCACTCCTCAAGATTTATTCTCCAGACCCCTCCCCAGCTTTGTTGCCTTTCTTTGGGCCTGTTCCAGCATCTCAACATCTTTCTTGAATTGAGGGGCCCAGAACTGGACACAGTATTCAAAGTGTGGCCTAACCAGTGCTGAGCACAGGGCAGAATGACTTCCCTGCTCCTGCTGGCCACACTCTTCCTGATACAGGCCAGGATGCCAGCTCCCTGAGCCTCTAATACAACATGCTCTCCAAACCCCTCTCCAGCTTCACTGCCCTTCTCTGGACACACACCAGCAACTCCATGTCTGTCTTACACTGCAGTGCCCAAAATTGGACACAGTGTTTGAAGCGCAGCCTCACCAGGGGACACAGTCTCACCCATCAGGGGACACAGTCTCAAGCTGCACCAGGGGAGGTTTAGACTCGAGGTGAGGAGGAAGTTCTTCACCAAGCGAGTCTTTCGTCATCGGGATGTGCTGCCCAGGGAGGTGGTGGAGTCACCGTCCCTGGAGGTGTTCAAGAGGAGATTGGACGTGGCACTTGGTGCCATGGTCTAGTCATGGGGTCTGTGTTTATAGGTTGGACTCGATGGTCCTCGAGGTCTCTTCCAACCTTAGTTACACTGTGATACTAGTGCTGAGCAGAGGGGCATGGTCACCTCCCTACTCCTCTGCAGGCCACACTATTCCTGATCCAGGCCAGGATGCCGCCAGCCTTCCTGGCCACCTGTGCACAGCGCTGGCTCATCTCCAGACAGCTATTAGCCAGCTGAAGCACCTCCAGGTGCTCTTCTGTTGGGCAGCTTTCCAATCACTCTACCACAAGCCTGCAGCACTGCAGGGGGTTGTTGCGACCCAAGAGCAGAACCCAGCATTCGGCTTTGTTAAACCTCATACAAGCGACCTCAGCCTTCGTTCTTTCTCCCGGCAAAGCAGAGCCCGAGCAGCCCAGCAGCGGGAGAGGTCTCTCCGCTAGAGCCAGCGCTGCACGAGCTGCCTCGGCAGCGGCAGGCCGGGAACGGGAATCTCTCGGACGTGCCCGGCCGCACACACGTAGGGCACAAAGCAGCACAGAGGCCGTCCTCGGCCAGCCCAGCCCTGCCCTCACACCGGGCTGATGCCGACAGGCATTGCACAGGCCCCGATAGGGCCAAACACGTTACCGGGGCTGAAGCGTTAAGGGCACGAACACACAGCGTTACGAGGAGGGGATGAGCAGCGTGAGGCCGAGAACTCGCTCTGTGCACAGTACCACTGCCTGCGAGCTCACATTTGCTCTATTTCCCCCTTCCTTTCCGCCCTACCCTTAGAGGAGGGCCCAGACAGCCCCCCGCGGAGCCGCAGCGCCTCAGCCTCCCCGCGCTCCCCCGCAGGCGGGAAAGGCAGGGACACGGAAAGGCAGACACGGAAAGGCGGCCGCGGGCCAGCCAGAGGGCAGATTTGCTTTCACCAGCCCCATCCTGCCCTTTGTGCAGCCAGGCCACGGTCACCGGCCCGGGCGGCAGCTCCAGCCCCCCGCACACCCCGGCGCCCCCAGACCCGGCGTCCTCCGGCGGCGGCTGCCCTCACCTGGTGGCAGAGGATGGTTCGCTGTACCAGGCGGGCGTAGCCGTCCAGGCGCACCCCCGAGTTGCTGCGGCTCCTCATCGCCTCACAGCCGGCCCGCCCGCCGGACCCGCAGCCCTCGCCCGCCGGACCCGCAGCCCTCGCCCGCCGGTCGCGAGCGCCGAGGCAGCAGCGGGAGATGGCGGCGGCCGGTGAGGCGGAGCGGGGCGCTCCGACTCCTCCCGCGAGGCGGGGCCGCGAGGCGGGGCCGCGAGGCGGGGCCGCGAGGCGGGGCCGCGAGGCGGGGCCGCGAGGCGGGGCCGCGAGGCGGGGCCGCGAGGCGGGGCCGCGAGGCGGGGCCGCGAGGCGGGGCCGCGAGGCGGGGCCGCGAGGCGGGGCCGCGAGGCGGGGCCGCGAGGCGGGGCCGCGAGGCGGGGCCGCGAGGCGGGGTCCCGGCGGGCGCCTGCGGTCCCCCCAAGGCAGGAGAGCTTCCGTGCAGACGGACAGGCCCGAAATGCATCCGCAGCCTCCCTGGGCAGCCTGCGCCAGAGTCTCACCGAAGAACTTCTTCCTAAGATCCAGTCTAAACCTACTCTCCCTCAGCTCCAAACCATTCCCCCTTGTCCTGCCTCCAGACACCCTCAGCAAAAGTTCCTCTGCAGCCTTCCTGCAGGATCCCCTCAGCTATTGGAAGGCAGTGTGGAGAACAGGCCTGGTGAGGAGCAGCTGAGGATATAAGAAATGTTATAAAAACTAGTGTGTGCATGCTTTTAAGGGATAAAAGTTAAAAAAAATCCCCCAGCAATAATGTGTAATAGAAATGATTCAAAGAACTCTTTAACAGGAGCAGTGTACTAACACAAAAACAAAGGAAGACTGCAAGCAGGTCAGTGAGAGTGGGATGTGCTTTCCCATAGGGAATTTAATTCCTGAAGCTGTTGAGAGAGGTGATTCTTCCCCTCTACACCGCTGTTGCCCCAACTGCAGCACTGTGTCCAGTTACAGGAAGGATCTGGAAGTGCTGGAAGGTGTCCACAGAAAGGCCCTGAGGATGAGCAGAGGGCTGGAACTGCTCTGCTGTGAGGACAGACTGAGAACGTTGGGGCTGTTGAGACTGGAGAGGAGAAAGCTCTGAGGAGACCTTATTTTGGCCTTCCAATACCCAATAAGAAGTGGGCTATGAGAAAGCTGGGGAGGGACTTTTTAGGGTGTCAAATAATGATAGGACTGGGGGGAATGGAGCAAAACTAGAAATGGGTAGATTGAGACTGAATGTTAGGAAGAAGTTCTTCCCAGTGAGGGTGGTGAAAGATTGGCACAGGTTCTCCAGGGAGGTGGTGGAAGCCTCATGCCTAAAGTTTTTAAGGCCAGGCTGGATGTGGCTGTGAGCAACCTGCTGTAGTGTGAGGCATCCCTGGCCATGGCAGGGGGGTTGGAACTGGCTGAGCCTTGAGGTCCCTTCCAACCCTGACCATTCTGTGATTCTGTGAAGCCAAACTCAGCTATCTGCTCTTCACAGCATTCTTGTAGAAGAGCTTCTGCAGACCTGAGGGCAAGCACTGGCTGGTTAGGGCTTTCCTGGTAAAAAACAGATCTGCTGAAAAACATGAAAGGTAAAACACATGGAAGACAACAGACATCAGCATTTCCCCCCAGGAAGGTTACATCTTGCAGCTGATGCAATCTGAAGACCTACAACACAGCCCTGTACAATGGCACATTGATCACAAAGGCAGAGTTCAGCTCTTCAACAAGTTGTACTTTCTGGAAATTTATTATTATTATTTTTTTTAAGTTGAAAATATAAATACAGGAACATTAAATAAATTTACAAGGAACAGTGCAAAGGCAATTAGCCAAACAGTTAAAAGCATTCACAGAATTGCATTCCAGCTACTAAGGCATTCCAGTACAGTCTTTTTGTTAACATGCAGTTAAAACCTTGGGGATAAGCACAACAAACACTTTTAAATTCTCACTTGAAAAGCACTCTCAGGGTAGGCTTGGACAGAGGTGACCAAACAGACCCCATGTGTCGCACACAGAACCACGAGGGGGGTTGAGCACTGACAAGGTTCCACTCTGAACTACAGCAGAGCCCCAGACTGGAGGCAGTTTGCTTTGTGTTGAGGAGAGTGGTGCCAGGGCTCCCTACCAAGTCACAGAGTCATGGAATTATAGAATCACCCCGGTTGTAAGTGACCTCCAAAGGGCTTCCAGTCCAATGCCTCTGCAGTCAGCAGGAACATCCTCAGCTAGATCAGGTCACCCAGAGATCCATCAAGACTCAGCTTGACTATCTCCAAAGATGGGGCCCCAACCACCTCTCTGGGCAACCTGTTCCAGTGCTCTACCACCATTCCTCTGGGAAAACAAAGCCCTTGCTCCCCCGCAGCATGCGTCTGCCTCAAAAAATCCTCTTTACAGGGTCTATCACTCTGCAGACTGGTGCCAGTTTGTTCTAGCTCTTGTTCCAGAAGCATCCAACCTTTGCTCAAGGGGGAAAAAACCCAAAGAATGTAACGGCCACAGCTGCACACCTGTGTGAGGAGGAAGAGGCACAGCCAGGGCTTTGAATTTCTGTTCCGGAAGAGTCTTCACAATGTTGTAGGAGCTTTCAGCACTTGTGCACCAAGAGCCAAAATCCAGCTTTGTCAGACAAGTATCACAGAGGGAAGGAATTTTTGCTTCAGGAATTCCTGAGCTAGGACCTCAGGATTTGCTTTGCCAACCAAGGGCTAAACTGCAAGCAGAAATACTTTTTAGAATAGCTCAAGAGCTGCCCCTTTAGAAAACACACAAAATGCAACAGTTCCTCTGCTGCTGAACATAGCAGCTACCACTTATGTGCTGTGTTTTTGTTTCTTAAAAAAACTAACACTTCCCTACTTTATCACTGCAAAAGAAATATGGCAGTGTTTAATCTTTGAAGCTACCACTCAAGGTGAAACATTCACCTTGATGAAATCAATGTCACAAACTCCCATTGACTTAATCAGGCTACTAACATGACTGAGTTGTATTTACTAACCTACTGACTACTTTATTTGTTACTCTCTTATTCATGGCTCTCTACATGGGTGAGACCCAGTTTCTGTCCCTCTGTACTGTACTAAGAGGTTCAAGACTAATAGTGCTTGTAATGACAGTTCTGTACCTAATGAATGTATTTCACAGTCACAGAAGGGCTCAGGTTGGAAGGGACCTCAGAGATCACCTACTCCAACCTCCCCACCATGCCCAGGGACACCTTTCAACTAGACTCAGGGCTCAAGGCCTCAACCAACCTGGCCTTCAGCACCTGTTGGGAGGAGGCAGCCACAATCTCCCTGGGCAGCTGGAGTCTCACCACCCTCACACTGAACTTCTTCCCCAGCTCCAGTTTAACCCTGCTCTGCCTCAAACCATTCCCCCTTGTCCTGTCTCCAGACACCTTCAGCAAAAGTCCCTCTGCATCCTTCCTGCAGGACCCCTCAGGTATTGGAAGGCAGCTCTGAGGTCCCCCTGGAGCTTTCTCTTCTCCAGGCTGAACACCCCCAGTTCCCTCAGCCTATCCTCATTGCAGAGCTGCTCCAGCCCTTGGATCATCTTTGTGGCCCCTTCTGGATCCTACTTCTGTTGAGGACACCAGAACTCGAGGCAGGATTAGAGGCGAGGTCTGAGCAGAGCAGAGTCAAGGGCCAGAATCCCTTCTCCTGCCCTGCTGCCCACACTCCTCTGGCTGCAGCCCAGCCCACAGCTGCCTGCTGGGCTGCAGGAGGGCACTGCTGGCTCCTGGGGAGCTTCTCATCAACCAACATCCCCTAGACTCTCTCTTCAGAGCTGCTCTTAACCCACTGTGAACCCAGCCTGGCTTTAAACCTCTGTAAGGTTTTTGACTTACTGAACAAATTAACTTCTGCATCATTCTATGGTAAAGTTAAGTTACAGAATCATAGAATGATTTGGGGTTGGAGGGGACCTCCACGGAACAAATGCAAACTAACCATACAAGTTAAACCACAATACCAATTCTTTTTCTACACATAGGAATATTTAACTTTATGTTACAAGAAATAAATAACAAAATGGCATTAAGATGCTGAAAGGCTTGAGAAGTTTCCTGTCTCTGTACACCACTAGAGTTTGCTACTACAAGGTATAAAAAGTTGAAGACAGTGTAGTTAACATCTTAAAAGGTAACATTGTTGGTAGGCACCAGTTGTAGCTTCCTCCTTTCTTGCACAATACTACTAAGTATTAAAGCCAGAGAAACTTAGTTGTAGTGAAAAAAACATCTACACAAAGTTGTAATAAAAAAACATCTAAACAAAATGAGATGTGAAAAAAGAAAGAACCTCAGAAGAAAACCAACCTCCAATGAACAATCCAAATGGCACTGTGCCAGCTGTCGTTTCACATCTAAGATACCCTGCTCAAAATAATAGCTTCCTTTTTCCCCCTTCTTGTTTCCTTTTTCTTTATGTCCCCCCATATAACTGTCCTTCTCAATCCCTTGCATGGCTGCCTTGAAGTTCCAGTACCGGTGATTAAATAAGATTCAGTCCTTGGTCTGCTCACATTATGTAAATCTTGGGAAAGTAAATCTCTAGGGCGCACTGCAAGCAAAACCCCCTCGATGTGCTGCTCAAAATGGAATCACATTTTCTCCATAAAAGTCAGGCTGCCCCTCTTGGAAGTCCTTCTGAGGGAGATGTGGCTTTTTTGGCTGCTTGCATCATCCTTGTCTTCAGCTACAAGCTGTTTGCCAGGGAAGTCATGGAGGCAGACGTCCCCGTTCTGCAGGCTGAACGAAACGCTGCTCTTCTCACTGGGGAGATGGCCTGGGGAAACAACAACCAACGGCAGCATCTATCAGAAAGGGTTAGAAGGAAGCCTCCCTGCTTCTTCAGTCCCTGCAGGGAGTTCACACACTCCCACTTTATCCCTGCGACAACTCAAAATGTGGATTTCTCTGTATGTATTCTGTAAATATACTGCCTCCAGTTCTGGTGTCCCCAGCAGAAGGACAGAGAGCTGTTGGAGTGAGTCCAGAGGAGGCCACAAAGATGATCCAAGGGCTGGAGCAGCTCTGCTATGAGGACAAGATGAGGGGGCTGGGGGTGTTCAGCCTGGAGAAGAGAAGACTCTGGGGGACCTTAGAGCTGCCTTCCAGTACCTGAAGGGATCCTACAGAAAGGCTGGAGAGGGACTTTATATAATTCCAAGCTGTATTATTATCCTATCTTTCCATCTTTTTCAGGCATTGTTTGTTTTAATATGGATTAAAACATGAACTGTTTTAAAGCATGCCTGAAGTTTTTTGTCATATATTCAGGTGACAACAAATGTTTTGGGCCCCTCAATACAAGAAGGATGTTGAGAGGCTCAAGTGGGTGCAGAAAAGAGCAACAAAACTGGTGAAGGGCCTAGAGAATGATGAAGAGCAGCTGAGGGAACTGGGACTGTTTAGTGTGAGGAAGAGGAGGCTGAGGGGAGACCTTATTGCCCTCTACAACTACCTGAAAGGACAATGTAGAGAGGCTGGTGCTGGTCTCTTCTCACAAGTAATTAGTAATAAAACAAGAGGGAAGGGCCTCAAGCTGCACCAGGGGAGGTTTAGGCTGGACATTAGGAAAGGTTTTATCCCTGCAAGAGTAGTCAGGCATTGGAACAGGCTGCCCAGGGAGGTGGTGGAATCACCATCCCTGGAGGTGTTTAAAGGTCCTTTAGAGATGGTGCTTAGCATTATGGTTTAGTGGAGACCTTGGTAGAGTTGGGTTACAGGTTGAACCTGATGATCTCAAGGGTCTGTTCCAATCTGAATGATTCCACGAGTCTGGTAAGTAATTACTCTAGTAATAGCTGTTACCTACTATTTGATATAGAAACCAAGGGTTCCCACTGGGTAGAAAAAATGAGTGTTTTAAAACTTTGTCTGTAAGTCACAGGCTCACAGGATGTTAGGGGTTTCAAGGGACCTGTGGAGATCATTGAGTCCAAGCCCCCTGCAGAGCAGGACCATAGAATCTAGCACAGGTCACACAGGAACACATCCAGAGGGGTCTTGAAAGTCTCCAGAGAAGGCGACAACCTCTCTGGGCAGCCTGTTCCAGGGCTCTGTGAACCTCACAGTGAAGAAGTTCCTCCTCACGTTGAGGTGGAACCTCCTGTGCTGGAGTTTCTATCCACTGCCCCTTGGCCTATCCCAGGGTGCAACTGAGCAGAGCCTGTCCCTGTCCCCTCCCTCCTGACCCCCAGCCCTCAGGTATTTATAAACATTGATTAAATCCCCTCTCAGTCTTCTCCTCTCCAGACTAACCAGCCCCAGGTCTCTCAGCCTCTCATCAGGCAGTGCTCCAGTGCCTTCAGCATCCTTGTAGCCCTCCACTGAACTCTCTCCAGTAGTCTCTAAAAAATGGTGTGTGATAAATTTGTGAGGACATTCCAAAATACCCTGACCCTATATTTATGAACAATGTTTTGTCAGCCCTTCCCTTTCTGTCAGCACCAAGGAGTATAACACTTGTATTTCAGGGCAAGAAGAAAACCAGCTTGAGAAATCCTACTGTGCATGATACCTACCATTGCCATTGGCGTGCACTGCATAGTCACTGTTCATCAGCAGCGTGGTGGAGTTGGTGGAGTTGCTGTTGGATTGCAAGGAGTTGGAGGAACTGGATACTCCTTGATTTACAGTCTGCTTCTTCAAACCATTAGTAGCAGTTCTGCTCCAGTCTGCAAGAGGAACAGGGTACAGAAAACAGTCAGTTCATACAAGCAATATACAACTGTGTGTTGGAGAGGGACTGTTTGCAGAGGCCTGCAGGGATAGGACCAGGGGCAATGGTTTGAAATGAGAGCAGAACAGATTTAGATTGGGCTCTCCATTGGACTCTCCCCAGCAGGTCTCTCTCCCTTGAATAGGGGAGCCTAAAACTGGACACACTATTCCAGATGTGGTCTCAGCAGGGCAGAGAAGTGGAGGGAGAACCTCCCTAGCCCTGCTGGAAACACTTCTCTTAAGGCACCCTAAGATGCCCTTGGCCCTCTTGGCCACATTGCTGTCCTATGGAGAACTTGCTGTCTACAAGGACTCTTTCTGTTCTGTATTCTCTTTCTGCTTTGCCCACCCTCTGTCAGTATCTTTCTCTGACAGTCAGCTGTGCTTTCTGGTTTTTGGCAGCACTGGAGTTCTCTGAAAAGCTACTGCTGTTCCTGGGAAATTTTCACCTGTGGAAGCTGGGGTTGTTCAGCATGGAGAAGAGAAGGCTCCAGGCAGACCTCACAGCAGCCTGCCAGCACCTGAAGGGGCTACAAGAAGGCTGCAGAGGGACTGTTTGCAAAGCCCTGCAGGGACAGGACCAGGGGAAATGGTTTGAAATGAGAGCAGAGAAGATTTAAATAGGCTGTGAGGAACAAGTTCTGCACCATGAGGCTGCTGCAACACTGCAACAGGTTGCCCAGGGAGGTGGTTGAAGGCCCCATCTCTGGAAACTTCAAGGTGAGACTGGACAAAGCAACCTGATGTAGAGGAGGATGTCCCTGCTGACTGCAGGGGGGCTGGACTGGATGATCTTTGGAGGTCCCTTCCAACCCAGACCATTCTATCATTCTATATAGTTAATAATACAACTGAATTTTAAGAAACAACCAAGGCTTTACTCATTCTTCTTACAGTATTCTAGGCAGAACTCCATTCTCCTAAGAAGTTCATGATTCCTGATATTTAAAACTAGTTCCTCTTTCTCTTGCCCCTTTTTAAACACGAGCAGCTGTCAGTTTTACAACTGCAGACCACATCAGAGAAATAACTGAAGCACAGCTGACCCTCTAAGTGTACAACAAGTAAACAGCTCTTTGAGAAGCCAGCTACTGAACAACGAAACAGCAGAAAATCATTCATCCTTGTTTGTTTGGTTGGTTTGTTTAAACTCTGCTTCACCCTCTTTCTGTGGAAGTCCCTGGTAAAACCACAGTCCACTCAGAAGCTGGAACAAAGCTTACAGCTTCTAACTGCCCAAAAGGCTTTCTGCAAAGACATGGCTGGAAAGTAGCCCAGAGGAGAGAGACTTGGGGGTGCTGGTGGAGGAGAAGCTCAACATGAGCTCTCAATGTGCACTTGAAGCCTAGAAAGCCAATCAGATCCTGGGCTGCACCAAGAGAAGTGTGGCCAGCAGGGCAAGGGAGGTGATTCTCCCCCTCTACTCAGCTCTGGTGAGACCCCACCTGGAATACTGCCTCCAGTTCTGGAGCCTCTATTACAAGAGGGATCTGGAGGTGCTGGAAGGTGTCCAGAGAAGGGCCACGAGGATGATCAGAGGGCTGGAGCATCTCTCCTATGAGGACAGACTGAAGGAGTTGGGGCTGTTCAGTCTGCAGAAGAGAAGGCTCTGAGGTGACCTAACTGTTGCCTTCCAGTATCTGAAGGGGGCCTACAGGAAGGCTGAGGAGGGACTTCTCAGGATCTCAGGTAGTGATAGGACTAGGGGGAATGGAATGAAGCTGGAGGTGGGGAGATTCAGGCTGGATGTGAGGAGGAAGTTCTTCCCCATGAGAGTGGTGAAGCCCTGGAATGGGTTGTCCAGGGAGGTGGTCGAGGCCCCGTCCCTGGGTGTGTTTAAGACCAGGCTGGATGAGGCTCTAGCCAGCCTGATCTAGTGTGGGGTGTCCCTGGCCATGGCAGGGGGGTTGGAACTAGATGATCCTTGTGGTCCCTTCCAACCCTGACTGATACTATGACACTACGGCTTTGCACTGCAGTGCAAGAGAGCAGCTGCACTTAACAGCTTAATGCAGTGGTGTGCAAGAACTGCAGCACCTTTAAAGAGCATCACTTTGGAGCTTTGTTGCACCTTGGATAATAAATCAGATCTGCAACTGCAGCAAAATGTTTTACTGAGTTGTGGTTTTTTTGTTTTTCCCCCCAGATATTACAAAATAGTAGGAACTTAACACTGAATGTAAGTGTTCAGAAGTGAAAATGCCTAGATTAAACAAATCAATACATTCCTATTTACCAGAGTTTTCAGCCAGCCTGAATTTGCCACAACAGAGATACCTTCTCCACTGCTTACGGACATTCTCCTTCGTTACACAGTAGAAGATAAAAATGAAGAACCCTGCAAAAAAAACCAAACAAACAACATGCAAGAAGGTTGTAAAATTGCCTTTCTTCCATTTCTTTTTAATTGCTGATCAGAAGTAGCAACACTTTTCTCTGGAGAAAAATTGGACAGCACTGACCACTGAAGAGTACTTTTCTTTAACATGGGCTGACAGCAATCACACAAACAAATGCAAGAACAAGAGATATCCTTGGCCCAGAAGGCAAATTGAGTCCTGGGCTGCAGCCAGAGAAGCATGGGCAGCAGGGCAAGAAAGGGGATTCTGCCATCTGACTCTGTTCTGCTGAGACCTCACCTCTAAAACTGCCTCCAGTTCTGGTGTCCCCAGTACAAGATGGACACAGAGCTGCTGGAGAGAGTCCAGAAGAGGCCACAAAGATGATCCAAGGGCTGGAGCAGCTCTGCTGTGAGGACAGGCTGAGGGAGCTGGGGGTGTTCAGCCTGAAGAAGACTCCAGGGGGACCTTCTAGCTGCCTTCCAATACCTGAAGGGATCCTGCAGGAAGGCTGCAGAGAGACTTTTGCTGAGGGTGTCTAGAGACAGGACAAAGGGGAATGGTTTGGAGCTGAGGCAGAGCAGGGTTAGACTGAGGCTGAGTAAGAAGTTCTTCAGCACAAGGGTGATGAGAGTCTGGCACAGGCTGCCCAGGGAGGCTGTGGCCGCCTTCTGCCTGGGGGTGTTGAAGACCAGGCTGGATGAGGCCTTGAGCAGCTGAGTGGAGCTGAGAGGTGTCCCTGGGCATGGTGGGGAGGTTGGAGGAGATGACCTCTGAGGTCCATTTCAATCTGAGCCATTCTGTGATACTTTAGGATTAAGTGGAGAAAATATACAGTTTTCTCTACATTAATTTCATTAATGGTGAACATTCAGAGCAACTCAGAAATTACAACTGATCTGTTAAATCCTCACTTCCAGTGCTGTCTAGTTTACATGTATTTTAGAAATGATAATATTTATAGCTATAGATACAGCACAGCTACACACAGTAGTTAGCTTTCCTGTACCTAGGTGTAGCATAACTGTAACTTAAGATTACAGGAAAGCAGATATCCTGGCCTGGATCAAAACCAGTGTGGCCAGCAGGAATAGGGCAGTGCTGGTGCCTCTGTACTCAGCACTGGTGAGGCCACAGCTTGAGCACTGGGTTCAATTCTGGGTGCCACAGCCTAGGAAAGATATGTGTCCAGAGAACAAGAGGACACAGTCTCAAGCTGTGCCAGGGGAGGTTTAGGCTGGATGGTAGGAAGAAATCCTTCACAGAGAGATTTGCTATTGGAATGTGCTGCCTGGGAAGGTGGTGGAGTCACCATCAATGGATGAGGCACTTAGTGCCATGGTTTAGATGATTAGATGGTGTTGGGTGATAGGTTGGACTCAGAGGTCTTTTCCAACCTGGCTAATTCTGTATTCTGAGAAGAGCAACCAGGCTGGGGAGGGGTTTGGAGGGCATCATACAAGGAGCAACTGAAGGAGCTGGGGCTGTTCAGTCTGGAGAAGAGAAGGCTGAGGGGAGATCTTTTTGTTCTGTACAGCTCTCTGAAAGGAGGATGGAGTGAGGCTGGGGTTGGTCTCTTCTCCCAAGTAACCAGCAACAGGATGAGAGGCAATGAGTTTGAGTTGTGCCAGGGGAGGGTTAGGTTGGACATGAGGAAAAACTTCATGATTGAGAGAGTGGTGAGGGGTTGGAACAGGCTGCCCAGAGAGGTGGTGGAGTTCCCATGCCTGGAGGTGTTCAAGAAGCTGTAGATGTGGTGCTTCAGGCTAACAGTTAGTGGCCAGGGGAGATGGATAATGGTTGGACTCAATGATCTCAAAGGTCTCTTCCAGCCTTAATTACTCTATGAATCCAATTAACAACTTCTATTACAAGTTATATAAAAAATACAACAAGTTCAATCAAAAAAAAAGGGCTATGTTCAAATGTATTATTTTAATTCTATGACGTACACAACAGGCTGTCACATGGAAGGTAAACTCACCTTGCAAAGTGTTGAAGATGGTGAAGAGGTAAGTGAAGACCTCATTTACTGTGAAGAAAGCAAACCCCCAAGTAATTCCCAACAAGAATGTGAGGCCAGCCACGCTCCTAAGGTCTTGAATGCTGGTTTTCCTTTGAGCACCAAGCTGCTTTTTCTTTTTGATCCGACACAGCTGGATCAGCACAACAATGAACATGCTGATATTGATCAGGAAGATCAGGCAGAAGTATCCCACAGCAGTAATGTAGAAGACAACTCGATTTTTAATCCAGCAGCTGCAACAAGAGAACAGTCTGTCAAATGCTGTCGGAAGCAGGAATGAAAAGAAATAAACCTGAAATACAGGTGTGGTTTATTGCACAGGCAAAATGGTTTTGCCTCTTAAGCCAGAAGTACTTTTTTGGCCAAAGGGTAGGAGCTTTCATACATACAGGCAATCACCACTGCTGGAGAGCAGTGAAGGGGAAAAGGACCTGGGGATCCTAGTGGATGGGAGGTTGACCATGAGCCAGCAATGTGCTCTTGAGGCCAAGAAAGCTAAGGGCATTCTGGGGTGGATTAGAAGGGCTGTGGTTAGTAAGTTGAGAGAGCTTCTCCTTCCTCTCTGCCCTCCTGAGGCTGCATCTGGAATATGGTGTCCAGTTCTGGGCCCCTCAGTTCAAGAAGGACCTCAGAGAGCTGCTTGAAAGTTTCCAGCACCGAGTGACAAAAACAATGAAGGGAGTGAGCAGAAGATCTTCCTTGTCAGGATAGCCTGAGGGAGCTGAGGGCTCTGTAGCTTGGAGAGGAGCCTGAGGGGTGACCTCATTCATGTTGATAAAGATGTGCAGGGTGAGTGCCAAGAGGATGGAGCCAGGCTCTGCTGGGTGATGCCCAATGCCAGCACAAGGGGCAGTGGTGGAAGTTGAGACATAGGAAGTTCCATGGAAACAGGAGTAAAAAAAGTTTTCCCTGTGAGGGTGACAGAGCCCTGGAGCAGGCTGCCCAGGTGGGGTTGTGGAGTCTCCCTCCCTGGAGACATTCAAAACCTGCCTGGATGAGTTCCTGTGTGATCTGCTCTAGATGCTCCTGTACTGGCAGGGGGGTTGGACTGGATGCTCTCTCAGGGTCCCTTCCAGCCCCTAACATTCTGTGATTCTGTGATCACAAAAATCATGACTTATTATAACACTGCACCATCACAAAGCATCCCTGTTGCTTTCTTCCCCACCTTTCATGTAAAGAAAAGCAATTCCACAGGACCTGTCTCCCAGCCACCCCCAAGAAAGCACCTCCCTTTAACTCACAATTCATCAGGCCTGTTGACTGAAACCTTCCCAGTGGTTATGAGTCCATAGTTGTCTGGTGACACTGCCAACACGATGGACACAACTACAGCTGGGAGCCCTAGGAGGTTATGAACAGACACACAAGTGAAAATCATGACAGACAGCATTAGGAGGACTTGAAATTATAATGTTTCTATGTCCTGTTTCTGCTATTTGTCTGTTTTGAATTCTGCTGCCTGAAAGAATCTAAAAACTGGAACATACAAACTGCTCAGAAGCACAACTTGCAAAGGAACAACAGGCTGTGTTGCCATTCAGCCAGACCTGGATGAGCTGGAGAACTGGGTGGGGAGAAATGGAATGAAATCCAACAAGGACAAGGGTAGAGTCTGGCATCTGGGAAAGAAAAACCACATGGACCAGGATGGCTTAGGGGCTGACCTAAACTGGTAGGGCCTGTGAGGGTGGCAGAGCCCTGGAGCAGGCTGCCCAGAGAGGTTGTGGAGTCTCCTTCTCTGGAGACATTCCAAACCCACCTGGATGTGTTCCTGCGTGACCTGCTCCTGCAGGTGCTCCTGCTCTGGCTGGAGGGGTTGGACTGGATGAGCTTTCCCTCTAATCCCTAATGTTCTGTGATTCTGTGAAGAGTTCCTCCCCACAGTTAGCTCTAAACCATTCAGTATAAGGCAGCAAATACCATCACACATTTACTCAAGTGACCAGAGAGAATACCCAGGTCAAGAATCTCTTCATGCCTAATCTTTAACTGCTTTTTGTTAGCAATGTTGGTATTCCAGAAATGATGTTCAAGGCCAGGCTGGATGAGGCCTTGAGCAACCTGGGCTAATCGAAGGTGTCCCTGCCCATGGTAAGGGGGATGGAACTGGATGATCTTTAAGGTTCCTTCCAACCTAAGACATTCTATGAATCTGTGAACCTATACTAAAGCACAACTGACACAACCTGTCTGGTAAACGGCGATGGAAGCCTGCACATCCCAAATTGGTTCTCTTATACTTGCAGGAGGAACATTCATTATCAATCTGCATTTCAGCAGCCTCTGTTCTGCAGTGAGGGAGAGAGTTCCCTACCTCAGAAAGGTGGAATAGATAGGATCAGGTTTACTGCTCATGAATACCTGGCCACTGCAAGGTCACAACATTTAATGCCTGCTTCACATTAATTTCTGAATTGTGTCACACTCACTGAAATAGCTGATAAGAGAATGGATTCATTTACCACCCAAAAAGGAATAAAATCACAACCCAGCAATAAAAAAAAAAATACATACCCCAGCCAACAATGCAGAACTTCAGAATGTATTTCCTTACATAGGTGTTAAAGACTTTCACAAGGGCCAGATACATGTGGAAAGCTTCTAGGCCCATCCAGGTGAAGGAAACCAAGAGGAAATAGTGAAGAAATACCGCAACTGCAATGCAGAGGCCTCGTGTGTCATAGAGTGCAATCCACGAGTCAAGGAGAAAGACTAAGTTGAGCAGGAGTAATGCAGCACACAGCTGAATGAGGATTTTGGAGGGGTAGTCTCTCCTGATTTTCCTGACAAGAAAAAGCAAATTGGGGAGATGACATCAACTGTCCAAGGATCTTTGGCTTATTTATTCTCTTCTAGCCCTTACTGCACAAATGGCAAGAAAAAACCCCACAACCTTAATTCATATATTGTGATTGACACAAAATGCTTTATGCATTGCCTTTATACATGAGGTTTCCAAATTAGTTGTCTGCATGAATAAAGTTCCTTGTAATAAGGTTACAGAAATACAACCAGGAACTTGGATTCTCAGACTTTATTGCCACAATTTCTAGCCCCCCATCCCCCATATTCTAGGTTAGCCTTCTTGTTACATTACTCCCAAAATGTTCTTCATTGGTATGCCAGATTAGTTTTTTGACTAGGTTTCTAAAGCCTTGATAGAGACAAATACATTCTTGATGAAGGCTGGAGCACCTCTCCTATGGAGACAGATTAAGAGAGTTGGGGCTGGTCAGCCTGGAGAAGAGAAGGCTCCAAACTGACCTTCTTGTTGTCTTCCAGTATCTGAAGGGGGCTACAAGAAAGCTGGGGAGGGACTTTAGAGGATGTCAGGGAGTGATAGGACTGGGGGAATGGAGCAAAACTAGAAATGGGGAGATTCAGATTAGATGTCAGGAAGAAGTTGTTCCCCATGAGGGTGGTGAGACACTGGAAGAGGTTGCCCGGGAAAGTGGTGGAAGCCTCATGCCTGGAGGTTTTTGCAGCCAGGCTGGATGTGGCTGTGAGCAACCTGCTGTAGTGTGAGGCGTCCCTGCCCATGGCAGGAGTGTGGAATTGGATGATCCTTGAGGTCCCTTGCAACCCTGACAATTCTATGATGCTATGATTCCATGCTGTAAGAACTTCAAGGAGGATTTCCAAAATATAACAAGGAGGCTGCAGTAGTTAAGGCTCAGACCTAAGAAAACATCCCAGCAAAGAGCACAAATGTGTTTTAAAACATTGTCATTCTGCACTGCTTTGTCTATGTGGTACCTTAAACACATTCCTGCACATTTCTCTGATGATAACCCATAATAAAATATTTAAGAGCACTGCTTCTGCAGGTTTTGCTGCACAGATTACTTATGATTACTTCACTTTTCCACAAGATTATAATTCCTAAACATTGAATTCCTGGGGCCCCCAGCATAAGAGAGACAGGTTCAGAGGAAGGCCATGAAGATGATCAGAAAGCTGCAGAATCTCTCCTATGGGGATAGGCTGAGAGAGTTGTGGCTGTTCAACCTGGAGAGGAGAAGACTGTGGGGAGACCTTAGAGCAGCCTTCCAGTACCTGAAGGGGGCTACAAGAAAGCTGGGAAGGGACTTTTTAAAAGGGCTGTGAGTGATAAGGACAAAGGGCAATGGTTTGAAATTAGAGGAGAGTATTGAATGTTAGGAACAAGTTCTGCACCATGAGGGTGGTGAGACACTAGATCAGGTTGCCCTGGAGGTGCTGAAGGCCAGGTTGGATGAGGCCTTGGTGTAGTGGAAGGTGTCCCTGCCTGTTGGTCCCTTCCAATGTAAACCATTCTATGAATCTATGAATCCTGTTAAATTCATTTGTGCATTATTAGAGACAAAATCTGTGACAGCACTTTGCAGGGAAGATTACAAACACTCATAACAGAAGAACAATGGCAGCTGAGTTGAGTTGAGCAGGTACTTACTCAAAGGCTATGTAGGTCACAAGAGTAATAGAAAGAAAAATTGCAGACAGGCCACAGCCTATGTAGGATATAAAAGTCAGCACCAGTTCCTGTGTGGGATTCAAAGGAGTATTGCCATACAGGTTCTAAAATGGAAACAGAAGTTCATTTTAGAGAATGTATTTTTATTAACCAAAAACCCCTCTCTAAATGTACCTTTCTCTCTGCAATTAAACAAACCAAAAAGAAACAGTTCTTTTCATCTTATAAAAGGTTAACTGAAAACCAGAAAAAACAACCAAGTCCTATCAGGAGCAGGAAATTGCACTCTATGATCCTTAAGTGTCCTTTCCAACAGAAGATATTTATGATTCTATGCTACTAATTGTGCAGTTCTCTTTGATTATAAAGCTGTTTTAAATTTGATTTGTCATGCTTTTTATTTCCTACAATACAAACATCTGCCTGAATGTAAAAGCTGCAGCTCAATAAGCACTTTAGGATGTTTTTTCACCCCAGGGTCATTCATTTGCTGTCATTCAACAAGCAGCCTCAGCACAGGAAGGACAGAAGAGTCCAGAGGAGGGCCACAAAGATGATCAGGGGGCTGGAGAACTTCTGCTATGAAGACAGGCTGAGGGAGCTGGGGGTGTGCAGCCTGCAAAAGAGAAGGCTCCAGGGACACCTAAGAGCAGTCTTCCAGTACCTGAAGTGGGCTAAAAGAAGGCTGCAGAGGGACTGTTTGCAAAGGCCTGCAGGGACAGGATGAGGTGCAATGGTTTGAAATGAGAGCAGAGCAGATTTAGATTGGATGTGAGGAACAAGTTCTGCACCAGAAGGCTGCTGCAACACTGGAGCAGGTTGGCCAGGGAGGTAGTTGAGGCCCCATCCTGGGAGGTATCCAAGGACAAAGCTCTGAGCAGTCTGATCTAATGCAGGTGTCCCTGCTGACTGCAGGGAAGTTAGACTGGATGACCTTTGGATATCCCCTCCAACCCAAACCATTCTCTGATTCTAAATGTACTAACAGTGAAGTGAATAGAACCTAAGCAGAATTTCATAGGTGCTGTGTGCTTCCTGAAGGTGCTTAGAGAACAGCTGTTTCAATGTGTTCTTCAGTCAGGCATCATTTTGGTTTTTTAATAATTACCATCAAAACTGCAAAGCTTGTGAGGTGGTTGCATGAGCAGACTGTTTCATTCACTCTGCTTTCTTTAACTATGCAGCCTTCAGATGACCAGCCTCCATGTCCACCTGGTAATGAAAACAGCTTGGTTATTCATGAAAGCCTTTACTTATATTAACATCAACTGCCACAGCTAATCCAATCCAAGCTAATCTTGGGTGATACCAAGCACTTACCATTTTTATTGAAGTCCCAAAAAACACATCTGACTGTTGAATTATCCTGTTTAGGAGGTAAGAAAAAAATAATAAAGGTGTTTTACTACACTCTGAGTTTATGATGAAGTAATTAATGAATTAGCAATGCAGGCAAGAATAAATATTTTAAGCAATTAATATGCATGGTTCACATGAAAGAAAAATTCATTTAGGTGCATAGAAAGGATTCTTTTAATTAAATTAATCTGTTCAGCATGTGAAAATATGAACATCTCCCTGTGAGGCCAAGCTGAGAGAGCTGGGGCTTGAAGCTTAGAGCAGAGGAGCCTGAGGGCTGCACTCATTGCTGGGGCTAAAGATGTGCAGGGCAGTGTGGGGAGGACGGAACCAGGCTCTGCTCAGGGATGTCCAAGGACAGGTCAAGGTGCACTGGGTGCCAGCTGAAGCAGAGGAAGTTCCAAGGGAGTGTAAAGAAAAACTTTCTCCTTGTGAGGGTGGCAGAGCCCTGGAGCAGGCTGCCCAGAGAGGTTGTGGAATCTCCTGCTCTGGAGACACTCCAAAGCCACCTGGATGTGTTCCTGAGTGATCTGCTCTAGGTGCTCCTGCTCTGCCAGGGGGCTTAGAACTTGATGATCTTTAAGATCCCTTCCAACCCAAACCCTTCCAGGAATCTATGAGAAGAGAAGCATAGGTAGAAATAAAAAAAACTGGATGGATGGAGCAAAATGACCTGAGACCATTCTAGAACAAAATGCTTTGCCAGTGGTAAATATGCAAAATTGAGTGATTTTGTAAGTCCAGATGGAGATTAAACATCCTCAGTAGTAAAGCAGAGCCAACCAAGCTGTGCTCTTGGTAGTAGTAGCTGTAGTATTTCTTCTGCAACAGCTTCAGTGGAGGCAACAGAACTGCACTTTAAGTCTGCCCCCAAAAAAATTGCAAACTGTACCTGGTTAGGTTTGATGTTCTGTAAAGTGACAGTGACATTTTCCTTTAAGTTGCTAACTGTGAGGTTGGCCACACTTGAGGATATAACATTGCTGATTAAAGATGCATTCTTCATGGACAGATCCTGGAACAACAACAAAGAATCAAGATTTTAAAATCTTAAAAAGAAAGCAATAGCAGAGTAGAGCACCCAAAAGCTCAGCTGCTGTGTGGGCAACATTAGTTTTTAATCAGGACCTTGTGAAATGTGTTTTGTGGCTAAAAAGCCCATTCTAATTTTATTTTGCTTTAGGCTTCACTTTAAAACCATTATGAAGAGAGGATCAAAAAGCTACCTGGAACACAGAGGTATTTTTGAAGAAGTTGAATATGATTCTAGAAGCCAAGTCCAACTCTCCAGGGTGTAAACTTGTCAGCAGTGATGAAGGAAGTGTAATGGTTCCAAGGCTACTTAGGTTACTAATTGCCTTAACGCCCAGAGAGATCTGCAAAAATAAATGCAAAGAAAAATGCTTCAGAATGGAAAAAAGAGTATTTTGAGTTTAGGACTTCAAAAGACTTATCTCTGTCAGCAGCTCACTGCTGCTCTCTCATCCCTCTCCTGCTCCAATGGACAAATAGCATTTGCAGGCCTGAAAAGGATGAAACTCATTTGCAGGTCCTCTGAAAATCCTCTGGTTTTACCCATTTGCTTATAGACAGAACCCAAGAACACATCACTGTGGTGGGCAATATTGATTTGAAAAAGCTGAAGAGCAACAACCAAGGAAGGTCTATGGAACTGCACAGGGAGAAGAACATTGCACAGAACAGAAGCCTGATAAGGCAAAGAATTTTTATGCCCCATATGAATTTTGCCAGAATTCAGAAACACTGTAAAAAAAAAGGTCCTTATTTTACAAGAGGTTTTTAAGTACAGGAGGTTAAGCACAATCTAAGAACATAAACCCCTTTATGATCATCTAGGAAAGATGATAGAAATAAACTGATTGAGCTACAATCCTGGTATCTCAAGAGAGCATCAAAAAAAGACCTTAGCTTCCTGCCAGTTTGCCGTGCTGCACTCATGAGGCAGAGAGTTTTGGTCAGTACAAAAGCTCTAACATTTTCTTGCCACTTTACATCCAAGCATCATCATTTCAGAGCTCCTCAGAGACGTGAAGCATCAGCAGAACTGAAGAAAGAGATCACCTGTGCACTCAAAGATGGATCTAAGAGGAGCAACAGTGGAAGAACCTCACAGTGCCCTTAAGAAAATGGTTTAACTCTTCTCTTTAGACCAATGGTCTCCAAACCTTTCCTGACATGGGAAGCCCTAAAAGTTTTGTGAGCATGCACCCCAAAATCAAAGCTGCAGAATGTGATTCTGTGATTCACGCACCATACACTGCTAGGAAAACAGAAAGGGAGTCAGATGTTAACAATCCAGATCATTTTCAGTGTCACACAAGAGTTCCAGTACTACATCCTCACTATCAATACAGACTGGGGGAGGAAGTGTTAGAAAGCAGCCCTGTGGAAAAGGTCTTGGGGGTGCTGCTGGATGAGAAGCTGGACAGGAGCAGGCAGTGTGAGCTTGCAGCACAGAAGGCCAATGGCAGCCTGGGCTGCATCCAAAGCAGCGTTTCCAGCAGATCTAGAGAGGTGATTCTGACACTTTACTATGCTTTGGTGAGACCTCACCTGGAGTACTGCATCCAGCTCTGGAGCCCTCAATACAGGAAAGACATGGACCTGATGGAGAGGATCCAGAGGAGAGCCATGAAAATGATCAGTGGGATGCAGTACCTCTGCTATGAGGACAGGCTGGGGGTGTTCAGCCTAGAGAAGAGAAGGCTCCAGGGAGACCTAAGAGCAGCCTTTCAGTACCTGAAGGCGGCTACAGGAAGGATGGAGAGAGATTGTTTGCAAAGGCCTGCAGGGACGGGATGAGAGGCAATGGCTTCAAACTAGAGAAGGGCAGATTTAGACTGGATATCAGGAAGAAATTCTTCACGGTGAGGGTGGAAGAACATCGGAACAGATTGCCCAGGGAGGTGGTTGAGGATCTTTCCCTGGAGATATTCAAGGAGAGGCTCAATGAGGCCCTGGGTAACCTGATCTGTTTGGGGATGTGCCTGCTGACTGTGTGGAGGTCGGACTGGATGAGCTTTGGAGGTCCCTTCCAGCCTGGATCATTGTATGATTCTAGAGATCCCACTAAGCTATTTCCTCCTCTGAGAGGACAGAACATGCTACAACTTGTCCAGAACTTTCCTTTCTTAAGCCTCACTGTCTGCGATTGTCCAAATTACCATTTCCTCAACCAGGAAGGAGAACTGGAGTGAGACAAAGTGGATCCAACCTTTCTAAGCTCTTCTTTCTCGGCAAGACCTGTGGCAATGACAGCAGTGTGAGCAATCTGGCAGTGCAGGCCTAGAGCCTGACATGGTGGTAGGCCATACTCAGCATAAGTGCAGAGCCAGCTAACAGTGTAGCAAAACAGTGCTGTGCCTGCAGCTTGTAACTAAAACAGGACACTGGTAGCTATAAACACAGAAAGTTATCTTGGGACAACAGGACGTGCACCTGCATCAAGAAACCTCGTGTGTCGTTAGTAGTTGGACCAATAATCTATAACAGTGTGATGTGTGGTCACTCCTAGGGAACCAATGAAGCTATGCCAATGATGCTCTCCAAGTTTATATAAGTTGTAGAAGTTCCCCTGATGCGCACTTCTACACTTCCTTTCCCTTCTTCTTTGCTTTACTTTACTGTACTATACTCGCACTATAGGCCTACAACACTGGAACAATAAAGGAACAATACTCGATCATACTGGTCAGCTCTATTGACTCCAATCTCTGTCCCATTAAAGACCAACTAGTCATGAGTGACAAATATATGAATGTCATTATCCAAGCAACAGAAGAGTTCTTTCCTGGAACCCTCTGCAATTAGTCTCCTAACAGATGAAGCCATCTGGCAAAATTCCTTGACAGATTTCAGCACAATCAGAATGGGTGATTAATTGACTCATGAGTCAGGGGTTCTGAGGCAAAGTTACTGTGCCAAACGCTCTGTCCATTCTGGTGCTCTGGCTGTGCCCTCTCCAATGCCTTATTAATTGGATGCCAGATTCTGCTAAGTCTTGTTGCTTATTTACACAATAAAAACAAGAATGGAAAAAGTACTGAGGGCTTCAAAACTGAAATATTTTTCCTCTGAAACAACCAACATGAACACAAGATCCTGAAACTGTAACATAAACCCAGGATAAACTCAAGGTACATAGGAACATAAAACCAGAAAGACTTAAATACAAATATAAAGCCACACTTAAAAATAAATATAAAGCCAGGAAGACTTAACAATAAATATAAAACCATACTTAAAAATAAATATAAACCCATAAAGACTTAAAAGGAAATACACATCCATAAATACTTAAGAATAAATATACAGCCATACATACTTAAACATAAATATACAGTCACAAATACTTAAAGATATATAAAAATATACATATTTTAGAATAATATAAAACTATAAATACTTAAAAATAAAGGACAATTTGTCTTTTAGAATTCTCAGTCTTCACCTGGAGATCAGCTGAGTCCTGGACAGCAAAGGACATTTGGTTGGAGCGGATGCGATTGGTTTTGACAACAGCCAGAGCCAAGGATGGGGAGACAAAATCAGCAGATGCTGCTGAGAAGTTCAGTTTCAAGCCAATAGAATCCACCAGTTTTATAATTCTGTTAAGAAAAAAAGAGGTATTTAATATCACCAAGCACATAAACTCAAGGAAGTTGACAGATTCACAGCACAACAGATTGCATTAGGTTGGAAGGGTCCCTTAAAGGTCATCTTGTCCAAGCCCCCTGCAGTCAGCAGGGACACCTCCAGTCTGATCTTGAACGTCTCCAGGGATGGGGACTCAACCACATCCCTGGGCAGCCTGTTCCAGTATTTCACCACTCTCACTGTAAAGAACTTCTTCTTGATGTCCAACCTAAATCTGCCCTGCTCCAGTTTCAAACCATTGCCTCTTGTCCTATCACTCCAAGCCCTTCTAAACAGTCCCTCCCCAGCCTTCCTCTAGGTCCCCTTCCGATACTGAAACGTAGCTCTAAGGTCTCCCCAGAGAGAGCAGCAACCCAAGTGCAGTGTAAAATACAGCTGTGTTCACTAATTGTGGTGTCAACACAAAACAGAATACAGTTTTACATGGCACTGGATAATAGTAAAGCTGGTAATAACTAGAACGATACTGCCTCTGGTTTGTGTGTGGATTTGAAACTGCTCCTGGCTTGTGTGTGGATTTGAAAGTGCTCCTGGCTTGTGTAAGGATTTGAAACTGCTCTTGGTCCGGGTGCCACAGGATAGGAAAGACATGAAGGGGCTGGAGCATGTCCAGGGAAGAGCAATGACACTGGAGAAGGGTCATAGAAGGAGCAGCTGAGGGAGCTGGGCGTGTTTGGTCTGAAGATGAGAAGGCTGAAGGGAGAGCTTATTGGTCTCTACAGCTATTTGAAAGGAGGCTGGAGTGAGGCTGGGGTTGGTCTCTTCTCCCAAGTAACTAGAGAGAGGCAATGAGTTGAAATTGTGTCAGGGGAAATTTAGGTTGGACATGAGGAAAAACTTCTTTAGTGAGAGAGTGGTGAGGGGTTGGAACAGGCTGCCCAGGGAGGTGGTGGAGTCACCATCTCTGGAGGCGTTCAAGAAGCTGTAGATGTGGTGCTTCAGGCTAACATTTAGTGGCCATGGGAGCTGGGCTATGGTTGGACTCCATGATCTTAAAGGTCTCTTCCAGCCTCAGCAATTCTATGAATCTTTTGCATTATGACTTTGAAAGAGAGAAACTGGCCAAAACCAATTTCTCAGGACAGTCAACACAACACAGCTTTAACCTATTGCCAGAGTGACCTACCTGTTAGAAATATGGGGAGGTAATGGCTGAGAAGCAGTCAGGACCCTGCTAACCTCACCAACCATCCTTTCTACATCCTTTGGCTCGACTTTGCCAGCTGCTACCTCATTTTCTAACTTGGACACGATTTGCTCAGCTGTGCTGACACTGATGGTGGTGTACACGGAAGTGGTGTAGGTGGCAGCTGACAGTGTCTTCCCTGTGACAAAAGAAAGGTTGTGCGTTTATTTTAAGGTTATGTTCAACAGATTGAAGTCAGATTTGAGAAGCAGGAAAACTAAGCAGTTCTTTTGACCAACAACTTCCAAGGTCTCTCAATGTACTATGTGAGACAGAATCCCGTTTTTCCCCCTCCCTACCAGATTTAGACCTTATGAACACACAAAGCAAGGCTTTAGATTGTCAGCATTAATTCCAGTTTTTACTGATCACAGAGTTCTTCACATCAGACTATTACTGATGTTAAAGAATCTATTTTTTTGAATTATTATTTTTAGCCACTGGGTTCCTGAAAATAGAATAAAATCAAGGTAGAATAACATCAAGGTAGAATAAAATCAAGGTAGAATAACATCAAGGTAGAATAAAATCAAGGTAGAATAACATTAAGGTAGAATAACATCAAGGTAGAATAAAATCAAGTAGAATAAAATCAAGTAGAATAAAATCAAGTAGAATAAAATCAAACTGGAATAAAATCAAGGTAGAATAAAATCAAGATGGAATAAAATCCAAGTAAAATAAAATCAGCAATTTGGAGAGAAGCTTTTAAAGATGCATATAATCTTTTTAGTATTTCTATTGATTACAGAGTTCTTCTCAGCAGACTATTGCTGATGTTAAATAATCTGTTCTTTTACCATTATTTTTAGCCACTGGGTTCCTGACAATAGAATAAAATCAAGGTAGAATAAAATCAAGGTGGAATAAAATCAGCAATTTGGAGAGCAGCTTTTAAAGATGCATACCATCTTCAGAGGAAAATATTTACCCACCAAGAATATTTCTGATCAGTAACAAGCCTTTAATGAAGATGCAACAGTGATTTGCAATATTTTGAATACTAGTATCTACCTCTCTCAGTGACTCAATTCTTTCTGCCAAAGGTCTCTGTTGGAACTTAGCTCAGCATCTATCTATCACAGTTACCAACCAATCTGTAGGGTAGGTTGTCACTCATCGTGGCCAAAGGCAGCAGTATTTATTTGAGTCAGAAAGCCTCCACCTTGGGAGAGTTGTCTCAGTTTTCCTCCCCCCTCCCCAGGAATTGGAAGGTCCCAGCTCAGATAAACTTTATTAAACAAGATTATCTAACAGCAAAGTCTGTGTCTAGCAATAACATGATGATTAAATAAATAAATCCTTTTACTTGCCATATTTACCTGTGCTCCCATGAGGCAGGCTGCCATGGCCAGCAGCAGTAGAGTGAGGATGAGAAGCTGAGACAGAGTGGTTGACAGGGCTAACTGTAGGGGCCAAAGTTATTGTGAAAGGAGTAAGGGGAAGAATAGGTGTTGCAGTAACTTTAACACCAGAAACAGGTTGGGTTGGATCAGTAGTGACACGAATTTGTGTAACAGGTTTGGTGGTGGTGGTCTCCAAGAGGGAAATTGCTATTGAAGGTTTGGGGTGAAGCTCAGAAGAAGAAGATGCAGAATGTTTAGAGAAACCTTGGGAAGAAGAAATTACTGTAACAGGGCTGCTAAGAAGTGCAGCATCAGCTTTAGCTGATGAACCTGGGCTAGTGACAGATTTTGTTGCAGGTGTGGCAACAGTGGGAGACTTATGAGAAGCTGTGGAAGGAAAAGCTGGGGTGGCAGGTTGAGCAAGGGGCTCAGAAGAGGAAAGTGTAGTGGTAACAGTGGTGGAAGACACAGAAGCTTCAGTAGTAGATGTGGTAGAAGTTTCAAAGAGAGGATTGGGAGTGGGAGATGTGGAGAGAGTTCCAGAAGAATGTGACTTTATGAATGGTTGGAGCAGTGGGCCAACTGTGGGGATTTGTTTGGTAGAAAGAGTGGTGGGGGAAACAAAAGAGAAAACCTTTTTAGGGCGAGGGGAATGATGGGTGGGAACCCATATAGAGTGATGTGGCACTTGGATAGTACTGTAAAAAAAAAAAGGGGGGGGGGAAACAGAGAAATGCATGTTACAATTTAACAGTGGTCAGGTTTTAAAGACAAATAGTTGTGATAGAGGCATTTACATGAGTGGTAAGGAGGTGCTACTAAATAATGTAAGTTCTAAACCAAATCAGGTTGAATGTTTCATGCTCTAGGAACAGAAATTAATTCCATAACATTTTGAGAGTTCTTACATCCAAGCAAGTCATATTTTGTATTTCATAAGACTGTCAGGGTTGGAAGGGACCTCAAGGATCATCAAGTTCCAACTCCCCTGCCATGGCCAGGGATACCTCACACTAGATCAGGTTGCCCAGAGCCACTTCCAGCCTGGCCTTAAAGACCTCCAGGCACAAGACTTCCACCACCTTCCTGGGCAATCTGTTCCAGAGTGTCACCACCCTCATGGGGAAGAACTTCTTCCTAACATCTAATCTAAATCTCCCTTCCTCTAGCTTGGATCCGTTCCTCCCAGCCCTATCACTCTCTGACACCCTACAAAGCTCCTCTCCAGCTTTCCTGTAGCCCCCTTCAGATACTGGAAGGGAACAATAAGGTCAGTCTGGAGCCCTCTCTTCTCTAGTCTAAACAGCCCCTACTCCCTCAGCCTGTCTCCATAGCAGAGGAGCTTCAGCCCTCCAGCTCATGGCCCTTCTCCGGACACCTTCCGGAACCACCAAATGCTTCCTGCAATAGACCATAGATCCTGCCTGTAACTGGACACAGTACTCCAGGTGGGGTCTCACCAGAGCAGAGTAGAGGGGGAGAATCACCCTGCTGGCCTCACTTTTCTTGCTGCAGCCCAGGCTCTGGTTGGCTTTCTGGGCTGCAAGTGCTCACTGCTGGCTCATGTTGAACTTCTTATCCACCAGCACCTCCAGGTCCTTTTGTTCAGGGCTGCTCTCAAGCCAGTCCCTGCCCAGCCTATATTGATGCCTAGGATTGCCTCAACCCAGCTGCAGGACCCTGCACTTGGTCTTGTTGAACCTCATGAGGTTGTCATGGGCCCACCTCTCCAGCCTGTCAAGGTCCCTCTGGATGGCATTCCATCTACTTACTACATTTGTAATTCTTCAGCAGTCAAGGAACAATACTTCAGTGATGAACAGCAACAGCGATCTGCAATGACAAAGAAACATTGACCTGGTTTAGCCTGAAGCACTAAATTGCTAATACTGTTAAGTAGGATCTTCAAATCAGCATGCTTTATGTTTTTTAAAGGTGTGTATTGCATCATTGATTTTGATGGTTCTTTTCTGAAATGACATTTGAAAACCAGGCTGCATCACCTCTGCTGCTCTGGTGGTTGTAGCCGGAAAGGGGTTGGCCTCTTCCCCCAGGCAACCAACACCAGAACAAGGGGACACAGTCTCAGGCTGCGCCAGGGGAGGTTCAGACTCGAGGTGAGGAGGAAGTTCTTCACCGAGCGAGTCATTCGTCATTGGAACGGGTTGCCCAGGGAGGTGGTTGAGTCATCGACCCTGGAGGTGTTCAAGGGGAGATTGGACGTGGCACTTGGTGCCATGGTCTAGTCATGGGGTCTGTGTTGATAGGTTGGACTCAATGATCCTCAAGGTCCTTTCCAACCTAAGTGATACTGTGATACTGCTGTGAGCACAGGCTGAGGGAGCTGGGGTTGTTCAGCAGAGAGAAGACTCCAGGGGGACATTAGAGCTGCCTGCCAGTACTTGAAAAGATCCTACAGGAAGGCTGCAGAGGGACTTCTCATCAGGGTGTCTAACAATGGGACAAGGGGAAATGGTTTGAAGCTGAGAGAGAGTAGGGTTAGACTGGAGCTCAGGAAGAAGTTCTTCAGTATGAGGGTGGTGAAAACTCTGGCACAGGCTGCCCAGGGAGGCTGTGGCTGCCTCCTGCCTGGGGGTGTTGAAAGCCAGGCTGGATGAGACCTTGAGCAGCTGAGTCGAGCTGAGAGGAATCCCTGCCCATAGCGGGGAGGTTGGAGTAGATTATCTCTGAGATTCCTTCCAACCTAAGCCATTCCATGATTGTATGATCCTCACCAGTGAGAATGCCCCAAGATTTCTGCTCCATGCCTGACAAGCACTGGTTTCCCTTTGTGTTGTTTTAAAGAAAGAAAAACATAAAGCTACATCTTGGAAACAAAGAGACCAATGAAATGAATCACTTCTCCCTACCATCACAATGTCACTTAGAAAGGGCTACTTTATAAACTTGGCAATTCAGGGTTGCCATTGCAGGAACATTTATGTTCTCCAGGAATTTTACACCCAAATCTTGTTACCTAAAAAGAAATAACAATCTTTTCTTTCACTACTTGGAGATTAAGGATGGAGAAAGGCTGTTTACAAAGGCCTGCAGTGATAGGACAAGGGGCAATGAATTCAAACTAAAGAAGAGGAGATTTAGTTTGGATGTTAGGAACCAGTTCTGCACCATGAGATTTGGGGCCCCATCTCTGGAGATATTCAAAGGAAAGCCTGCCAGGGCTCTGGGCAACCTGATCTAGCTGAGGATGTCCCTGCTGACTGCAGTGGGGTTGGACTGGGTGACTTTTGGAGGTCCCTTCCAACCCAAACTATTCTGTGATAGTATTAAATGCAATCTGAGACTGCTTAAAGCATAACTTACCAATTTGGCTTACTTCTGCTTTGTCTGTTAAACTGCTAATATTCTCTCTCTCAGCCAGCTTGATGATGAAATGACACTGGATACTATAACGAGAAGAAAAAAGCTTTAGACTCAATAACCAGATCTGCCTCACCTTTCCAACACATGACACTAACATCAGATGCTAAGTGAGAGCAGATTATCTCAAATGCTAAATGTGAAAGCACAAGTTGTCACATTTTTAATGCTTAAAACCTCAGGCTAAAGAGAGCAGATCAGTAGCAGATCATTTTGCAGCAGCTTATTTTCTCTTTTCTCTACAAACATTGTTGATTCCTGAATGGGGCTCCCCCTAATTGAGGACAGCCATGAAAGAGTTGACAGTTTGTACAGATAATATCATCATCTCCACCCTGACTGCACAAAAATGCAAGGGAGGGACTGTCAAGTGTCCTAGGTGGCTGCAGTGCAGTGTGTATGAAACCTCTATCCCCTGGGGAAACCCACTCTTCTCTTGACTTTAGACAGAACTCAAACAACACAATTAAGCATGTAACTACATATCCACAGCTATGGATCTAGGACTTGAAACCCTGCCTGTGTGGCCTGCCCTAGGTGATCCTGCTTTGGCAGGGGAGTTGGACTTGATAAGAGGAGCCTGAGGGGCGCCCTCATTCATGCTTATAAAGATGTGCAGGGCAGTGTGGAGAGGATGGAGCCAGGCTCTGCTAAGGGATGTCCAAGGACAGCACAAGGGGCACTGGGTGCCAGCTGGAGCAGAGGAGGTGCCACAGGAACAGAAGGGAAAACTTCTTCCCTGTGTGGGTGCCAGAGCCCTGGAGCAGGCCACCCAGAGAAGTTGTGGAGTATCCTTCTCTGGAGACATTCCAAGCCCACCTGGATACAGTCCTGTGTGACCTGCTCTAGGTGCTCCTGCTCTGTCAGGGGGCTTGGACTGGATGATCTCTGGAAGTCCCTTCCAACCCCTAATGTTTTGTGATTCTGTGATCTCCAGAGGTCCCTTCCAACCCGTATGACTCTATGATTAATGTGTTTGTATCTGAACTCTAAATGACACATTGTATTCACAAGCTCTGGAATTCTCTGGAATTCTGCTGGTCCCAAATCCCTCTGCCTTAAGTGGTTAAATTGTTGTGACTTAGCTAACAGACAGATGCAAGGGAAAAAAAAAATCTGACGGCAAACAAACCAGTGCTTCACCAGGTGAATGAAAAGCAACAGAGCTTGATTTAATAATTAAAAACAAAGGAAATAATTGAAAAGCTAAAAAATTAAATCACTAATTCTGTAAGAATAATGGGATCAGAATTTCTCTGTCAGCCTACATATATTTCTCCAGCCTGTTTCTCAAACTTCACATCCTATAACACTTGGGTTTTCCTCTGTTCCATAGCCATTCAAGCTTGATAGACCACAAGACAATAGAACAGCTTTTAATTATATGAACATTAAAGAAGGGAAAAAAATAGCAACAAACCTCTGATTTTCTGCACTGCATTCCATAACAGAGGACTGTAATGACAAGAGAAAAGAGAAGATTGTTTTGTCACCAAGGAGAAAAGAGGACTGAAGCTCAAGTTTGTCAAAGAGTAACAATCAGTAATCTTACCTCACTTACTGCTTGCAAGGTTTTGTTGAACTCTGAAATACTTTGAAATAAAAAAGTTAGCATTATGGGAGATTTTAGTTCTGTTTAGTCTAAAGACAATTACAACACCATGAAAAAAACAAGCAACTACTGAAGAAAAAAAACAATCCAGTGGATTAGTGGTTATTCTTTTCAAATCAGATCAGTTCTAATAGTGTAAAACCACTTTTCAAAGAATTAAGATTTTTAAAGTTGCCTTTTATTAGTCACTCCACAAACTAAGTTTAAACCTCTGTCCCCACGTATTTTAACATCAATCCACTTCTTTAAAAATGATTTAGAATCAGAGAATTGTCAGGGTTGGAAGGGAGCTCAAGGATCATCCAGCTCCAACCCCCCTGCCATGGCCAGGGACACCTCACACTACAGCAGGTTGCTCACAGCCACAGCCAGCCTGGCTGCAAAAACCTCCAGGCAGGAGACTTCCACCACCTCCCTGGGCAACCTGTGCCAGTCTCTCACCACCCTCATGGGGAACAACTTCTTCCTCACATCCAAGCTGAATCTACCCATTTTTATTTCTTTTCCATCCCCCCCAGTCCTATCACTCCCTGACACCCTACAAAGTCCCTCACCAGCTTTCTTGTAGCCCCCTTCAGATACTGGAAGGCCACAAGAAGGTCTCCTTAGAGCCTTCTCCACTTCAGACTGAATAGCCCTAACCCTGTCTTAATAGCAGAGGAGCTCCAACCCTCTGAGCATCCTCATGGCCCTTCTCTGGACATGTTCCAGCACATCTATATCCTTCTCGGAATAGACAGTAGAAGATAAAGTTCAGTGATGAATTCTGGCAAGCAAATATTTGGAATGGAATTTTACATTTATACCCAAAGCTACAGAACTAGGATGAGTAAGAAACAAGGATTTCTTCTACAAACAAGACCTGTTAGCCAATTTAATCTTTTGTTTTTTTTCAGAGCAAGTTTAGGCAGCCAGGCAGAGAGGGACCTGGGGGTAATGGTTGATGGTAGGCTGAACATGAGCCTGCAGTGTGCCCAGGTGGCCAACCTGGTCTGGTCTATTCTATTCTATTCTATTCTATTCTATTCTATTCTATTCTATTCTATTCTATTCTATTCTATTCTAAATTCTTATTCTATTCTATCAATCCAACACCACCATGGCCACTAAGCCACATTCCAAAGTGCCATGCCCACAGGTTTCTTGACCACCTCCAGGGATGGTGACTCCACCACCTCCCTGGGCAGCCTGTTCCGATGCCTGACCACTCTTGCAGGATATAAATTTTTCCTATAATCAGCTAAGAAAGTGCTCTTAGCAACTTTCTACAAGACAATCCATATCCCTGAAATTATAAAAACCTTCATGCTCTTCCTTTACTCAAGAAGAGCATCAGCCAGACTGGCACTCTTAGCAATCCACAGCTCATGCCTTCAGGTGTTATTGTGAACAGAAAGAAAAAACTTTTTCCCTGTGAGGGTGCCAGACTCTGGAACAGGCTGCCCAGAAAGGCTGGTGAGTCTCCTTCTCTGGAGACATTCCAAACCCACCTGGATATATTCCTGTGTGAGCTTCTCTAGGTGCTCCTGCTCTAGCAGGGGTGCTGGACTGGATGATCTTTTGAGGTCCCTTCAAACCCTTCTGTGATTATCATTAATTATTGTTACTAGTAGTAAGATCATCAGCATATAAACAAGGCCTCCCTGTAGATGTTCAAGGCCAGGATGGATAAGGCCTTGACCAACCTGGGCTGGTGGGAGGTGTCCCTGCCCATGGCAGGGGTTGGGAACTAGATGATCTTCAAGGTCCCTTCCAATCTAAACCATTCTGTGAATCTATGAACTTTATGCGATACAACTTCTGAAATGTTTGATATATAGAATGCAGGAATAATGCCAAGGGCAGAGGTTGCTAAGCACATGGGAGGTCTCACTTGACCTTTTTTATCCCCAGATATAAAAGATTTAATCCTTCATTCAAAATTACTTACCTCAGCTCTTGCAGGGTGGGTGCTGGAATTGCAATTAATTTTGTAATTTGATCATTGGTGCTGATGTTATTAATCTGTTAGAAACAAAGATTCCACAGCTAAGTAAACTCAGTTGGGTTTTAGCCTTTAAAGAAAGGTGTTAATTTCACACACTTCAATAGGCTGAAATTCCAAAGACAAATCCCACATCTGCTCATCAACACAGTGCCACAAATATTTACCATGAGATGGTTGTCACAACTCAAGGAAGGAATTGGCTCACTTAGTCTGGATCAAATAATAGCATCTAATTTGGGCAAGATATAGGAAGGAATGGACCTGATGGAGAGGGACCAGAGGAAGGCCACAAAAATGATCAGGGGGTTGCAGTACCTCTGCTATGAGGACAGGCTGAGGGAACTGGGGGTGTTCAGCCTAGAGAAGAGAAGGCTCCAGGGAGACCTAAGAGCAGCCTTCCAGTACCTGAAGGGAGCTACAAGAAGGATGGAGAGAGACTGTTTGCAAAGGCCTGCAGTGATAGGACAAGGGGCAATGGCTTCAAACTAGAGAAGGACAGATTTAGACTGGGTATCAGGAAGAAGATTTTACTGTGAGGGTGGTGGAACACTAGAACAGGTTGCCCAGGGAGGTGGTTGAGGTCTCATCCCTGGAGATATTCAAGGTGGGGCTGGACAAGGCCCTGGGCAACCTGATGTAGTAGTGGAGGATGCCCCTGCTGAGTGTGGGGAGATTGGACTGGATGACCTTTGGAGGTCCCTTGAAGCCTGGACCATTCTATGGTTCTATATCTCACGCTGGAAGAAGAGGAATTTGGCTTAGTTTGCAACAAATACAGCTTAGAGCAGACACTGAACCAACTTTCCAACTGTAAGTGAAGCAATGGGACAAGCTTCATAATAGACATAAGGAACAGACAACTTTGAATCCTGGAGTAAGAACTCAAGAACTGAGGTGAAAGATACAATAGGAATGATCTAAATCTGTAAGATGGGCTGGCAGCCCAGAATGCAGCCCTGTCCTGGGCTGCATCAAAAGCAGTGTGGCCAGCAGGATGAGGAAGGTGACTCTCCCTCTCTACTCTGCTCTCATGAGACCACAGCTGGAGTAGTGTGTCCAGATGTGAGGTCCCAAACACAAGAGAAACATGGACCTGCTGGAGTGGGTCTGGAAGAGGGCCACCAAGATGATCAGATGGCTGGAGCCCTTCTCCTATGGAGACAGGCTTAAAGAATTGGGGCTGTTCAGCATGGAGAAGAGAAGGCTCTGGGGAGACCTTAGATCTACATTTCAATATCTGAAGGGGACCTAGAGGAAGGCTGGGGAGGGATTGTTTAGAAGGGCTTGCAGTGACAGGATGAGGGGCAATGGTTTGAAACTGGAGCAGGGGAGATTTAGGTTGGACATCAGGAGGAAGTTCTTTACAGTGAGAGTGGTGAAATACTGGAACAGGCTGCCCAGGGATGTGGTTGAGGCCATGTCCCTGGAAGCATTCAAGATCAGACTGGATGTGTCCCTGGGCAGCTTGAGCTAGTTGGAAGTGTCCCTGTTCCCTGCAGAGGGGTTGGACAAGATGACCTTCAAGGGACCCTTCCAACCTAATGCAATCTGTGAAGCTGTGAATTTAGTCAGCTGGAATTCTAAAATACAGCTGCAGAGAGAGCAGATCTAATCCCTGCAAATGGTAACTTGCACTGCAAACTGGACTTGAAGTCAAATAAAAGGAAACTATAAAGACACAGTAGGCAACATTTCAGGGTGTCAGCACTTTAAGTGTAGACAAAGAGCCTTCATCACAACAACATTTTAAGAGAGGTCACTTACTATGTCTACATTTAGTGACGTGTCACTTTCTTCACTTGCCTGAAGTTTCACCTTGCCCACGTAGAACACTACAACCAAAAAGCAGAAAAGGTTAAATAAATCAATGCTAAAGCACAGGATGTAAAATTGGGTGAGAAATCTGAAACTCCCTGTCTTGTATCACAACAGAAGGAAAATGAAAACACTTAAGACCAGCTTCCCCTTTGCAATTAATTGTTCTTTCATCTCTTCACTTCCTATAGCCACAAATGAAGCAGTCCAATAGATTCCTTCTTTTCTGTATGGCTATTTGCTGGCTGTTTCTGAATTCCTTCTAGCTCTTTTGGTTTTTTTTTCCAAAGCAGACAATCTGCACTGCATATTACTATGAACACAAATCCAACTCCTGCAATGAGAATAAAATGTGGGGGTAAAGACTATGTGGTGTTCCCTTAGGGGTTAAAGAACTTTCAGCATACCACAGTTCAGAGCATCTTTCTACAGTCCTTGAGAGCTGATAGACATAAGGAACTTCTATGACACTTCTCTTCTTGCAGCTGCACACTCAGTGCAAGCTAGAGAGAGAGAGACGTACAGTGAGGGTGGGGAGATTTAGACTGGAGATTAGGAAGAAATTCTTTAGAGTGAGGATGGTGAGACACTGGAACAGGTTGCCCTCCCTAGAGGTATCCAAGGCCAGGTTGGGTAAGGCCTTGAGCAACCTGAGCTAGTGGAAGATGTCCCTGCCCATAGCAGGGGGGCTTGGAACCAGATGATCTTTGAGGTCCCTTCCAATCCAAACCATTCTATGAATTTTCTTCAGTACTTTTCACAGCAGCTGTTTAAGTGTTTTGGAAGGCAGAAATATGCATCAAATCCCAATCTGTGACTGTATTTTTGTTCACTCACATAAATGGAACATCACTGCTCTTTCCAATTTCCTTTGTCTGTCTGTTCTGCCACACTTTGTACATACAGTATGCCCAAAACTGTAGCATGAAATAAATTCAGACTTCTTATTTGAGGCTTGATTCTGTACTAGTGAAGCAGTCAGTCAGTGATGTGCAAGAAATCAGCTAAATTTGCTGCTTGTGGTGAAACTAACTAAAAAACCCAAGGCTAAACATAGAATAAGGGTCAATGGGCACAAGCTAGAACACAGAATGCTCCTCAACATGAGGAGCTACTCATGTTGAGGGTGATGGAGAACTGAAACAGGCTGCCCAGTGAGGTTGTGGAGTCTCCTTCTCCAGAGAGACTTTCAAGACCCATCTGGATGTGTTCCTGCGTGTCCCGCCCTAGGTGCTGCTGCTTTTGTAATGGAGTTGGACTTGATCTCCAGAGTTGGCTTCCAACCCCTACCATTCTATGATAGTAACCCTGTGCAGTGCTACAGGCTGGGGTCAGAGTGGCTGGAGAGCAGCCAGGCAGAGAGGGACCTGGGGGTACTGGTCGATGGTAGGCTGAATATGAGCCTGCAGTGTGCCCAGGTGGCCAAGAGGGAGGTCTAAGCAGGGAGGTCATTCTGCCCCTGTACACTGCACTGGTTAGGCCACACCTTGAGTCCTGTGTCCAGTTCTGGGCCCCTCAGTTTAGGAAGGAGGTTGACTTGCTTGAACGCGTCCAGAGAAGGGCAACGAAGTTGGTGAGAGGTTTGGAAAACAAGCCCTATGAGGAGAGACTGAGGGAGCTGGGGTTGCTTAGCCTGGAGAAGAGGAGGCTCAGGGGAGACCTTCTTGCTGTCTACAACTACCTTAAGGGAGGTTGTAGACAGGCGGAGGTTGGTCTCTTCTCCCAGGCACCCAGCAGCAGAACAAGAGGACACAGTCTCAAGCTGTGTCAGAGATGATCTTGAAGGTCTCTTCCAACCTGGTTTATTCTACTCTACTCTACTCTACTCTACTCTACTCTACATGCAGGCTTTCACAATAACTCTTCTAAAGACATCACTTCTACTCCTGACACAGAGTTAGGCTCAATATGGGAGACCTTAGTGTCTATGACAGTGTTCTAGTCTCTTGTTTGCTCAGGTTTGCCCTTCTCATCTGCAATCCTTTGATAAGAAACAGAAGACTGAAGCCACAAAACCCCCACATTTTATATTCCTTTTTTTTTCAGAACATGTACAAAAATCTCCCTAGATTATCAATAACACTTATTACAGAGCAAACAATTTGTAATAATTATTTATTTGCTGTTATAATAGCAAATAAAGGTTTACTCATTGTTCACAAGAGAAAATTGCTGACCAGGTTTTGGAAGGGAAAAAAAGGAAAATAGAGAGCTACTAACCTGAAGAATTGCAGACAGGTGTTCTGTTGCATAAAATGGTTTCTCCTCCTATAGTTTTTTCAGGGGAAGAGGGAAAAAAAAACAAATTAGTGAGTAAAAAAGTTGAATTTAAACCCTGTACAGTCATATAGATGTCCCTCCCTTGGGCAGGGGAGTTGGAACTACATGATCTTTGAGGTCCCTTCCAACCTAAACCAATCTAGCAATCTATGAATATTTACAATCAACTCAATGTTTTAATGCAAAGGTCTTTACCTTTTAGATCTACTTCATAGCTTCTCTAGGCCAATTCTCATAATATTTTCCAAGACTCAGTAATTCAGAGTGAAGCACGATGGGGTTGATTAATTCATTTTGAATACTACTACTACCACTACTACTAATGATAATGATAATAATGGTAATGGTGGAAGCCCCATCCCTGGAGTTTTTTAAGGCCAGGCTGGATGTGACTGTGAGCAACCTGATCCAGTGTGAGGTGTCCCTGCCCATGGCAGGGGGGTTGGAACTGGATTATCCTTGAGGTCCCTTCCAACCCTGACAATCCTATTATTCCAAGCATGGCAGAACTAGACCTTCTGCCAGCCTGGAGATCAATGTGAAGTCAAGCAGATTGTTAATATGAGACACTGTAATACCAAGAAAAAAGATCCAATTAAAAAAAACCCACAACTTGAGAGCAGACCTCCTGAACTTACACACACTTCACTTTAGAGAAGCAAAGAAGCAGCTCAGCAGTGATGTATGAATCGTACCTGGTGTTGTAGTGGGGAAATAATCAGTGATGTGGAGAGTTTCTGTTAAAAAAATAAAAAGGAAAAAGAAATAAAGAAAACAAGTTTTAAAGTTAAGGTTTCCTGATGGAATTTTAAAAGCTTATGAAGTGCATGGCACAAAAATAAGTTTCTGCTTTAGACAGTCTTCCTAGGAGAACTGCAAGCACATCAGCATTTCTAAGGGAACTAAGTTACTTTCACACAGAATGTTAAGGGTTGGAAGGGACCTCTAGAGAAGAGAGGGGGAAGAGAAGGCTCTGGGGAGACCTTAGAACAGCCTTCCAGTACCTGAAGGGGTCCTACAAGAAAGCTGGACATTTTACAAGGGCTTGTAGTGACAGATCAAGAGGGACTGGATTGAAGCTTGAGGAAGCTCTAGTGTGAGAGGTCCTTGCCCATGGCAGGGGGGTTGGAACTGGATGATCCTTGAGGTCCCTTCCAACCCTGACAATTCTATGATTCTATGAAGGCAGACTCAGACTGGAGATTAGGGAGAAATTCTTTCCAGTGAGGCTGGTGAGACACTGGAACAGGTTGCCCAGGGACACTGTGGATGTGTCCTCCCTGGAGGCGCTCAAGGCCAGGTTGGATGAGGTCTTGAGCAACCTGGTGCTCTTGCCCATGACCAGAGAGGATAACCAGGTCAAGAATCTCTTCATGCTTTATCCACTTAGATCTCTTTTACTGCTTTTTGTTAACAATGTTCCTAAATTCCAGAAACAGTGCTCAAGGCCAGGTTCAAGAATGAGGCCTCAAGCAGCCTGGTCTAGTGGAAGGTGTCCCTGCCTGTAGCAGGGGGACTGGAACTGGATGATCTTTAATGTCCCATCCAGCTCAAACTATTCTATGAATCTATGAAGCTGCTCTTTGTTTTCAAATGCAAGCATCAGGAAAGGAAAAAAAGGGTTAGCAAGCTGCTGTGATCTTCTTTACTGATCCTATTTGGCAACTCCTATGTGGCTGTCCATGGGTCCATGTCCCAGTGGAGGCCAGTGACAAGCGGAGTCCCTCAGGGATCAGTCCTGCGACCAGTCTTGTTCAACATCTTTGTGGGGGACATGGACAGTGGCATTGAGTGCACCCTCAGCAAGTTTGCTGATGACACCAAGCTGTGTGGTGCAGCAGACACGCTGGAGGCAAAGGAGGCCATCCAGAGGGACTTTGACAGGCTGGAGAGGTGGGCACAAGCCAACCTCAAGACAAGTGCAGGGTCCTGCATCTGAGTCGAGACTTGGGGGTGCTAGTGGACAAGAAGCTCAACATGAGCTCTCAGTGTGCACTTGCAGCCTGGAAAGCCAATCAGAGCCTGGGCTGCATCAAGAGAAGTGTGGCCAGCAGGGCAAGGGAGGTGATTCTCCCCCTCTACTCAGCTCTGGTGAGACTCCACCTGGAGTACTGCCTCCAGTTCTGGAGCCCCTATTACAAGAGGGATATGGATGTGCTGGAAGGTGTCCAGAGAAGGGCCACGAGGATGATCAGAGGGCTGGAGCACCTCTCCTGTGAGGACAGACTGAAGGAGTTGGGGCTTTTCAGTCTGGAGAAGAGAAGTCTCCGAGGTGACCTAATTGTGGCCTTCCAGTATCTGAAGGGGGCCTACAGGAAGGCTGGGGAGGGACTTCTCAGGATCTCAGGTAGTGATAGGACCAGGGGGAATGGAATGAAGCTGGAGGTGGGGAGGAGGTTCTTCACCATGAGAGTGGTGAAGCCCTGGAATGGGTTGTCTAGGGAGGTGGTTGAGGCCCCGTCCCTGGAGGTGTTTAAGACCAGGCTGGATGAGGCTCTGTCCAGCCTGATCTAGTGTGGGGTGTCCCTGCCCATGGCAGGGGGGTTGGAACTAGATGATCCTTGTGGTCCCTTCCAACCCTGACTGATACTATGATACTATGAACTCATAGCATGAACACACACTGTGTGTCTCTAAGGCATGTGCTGTACCTTTTAATTATGTAAAACCCTTTGAACAGTATAAGAAGGTACAGGAAACTGAAATGCTATCTACAGAGATAACAAAACCCTACATAATCTCTGAAAAATAAATATGTCCAGTCTGGGCATTGCAATATTTTGAAATAGAAAGGAAAAGTTATCAGCACAGTGGCATTTAAATGCACTTCAAAATCCTGCCCATGTGGACTTACAATACAGATTGTAGATAAATATGAAGTTGAAGACCATGTAAGATAAAATTTGGACTTACTCTGATTAAAATAAGGCCAATTTTGAACAATGCAACAAACACCACCCCTCAGACCTTACCTCTCTTCATGCTCTCACCTGCAGATTGTGTGGTCTCCTCTGAAGACATATCTGAAGAGTAAAAATTAGTATCAGTAAATTAGATACAAATGAATTGAAACAAAAATCTAAACAAATTGCATCCAACTAAATCTACATAATAGAAACATTAATAAAAATCTTGCCTGAAGAGTTTATGGGATAGGTGATAAAAGTAACAAGAGAAGAGTCTGGAAAACAAAAAAAGAGAGAGGAAAGAGGTAAGAATGGAATTAATATAATGGTTTCTTTCTGTGAATTTTGGAGAAAAATGGTCAAGCATGCAAAATTTCCAACAGGAACTGAGTATTACTTAAGTTGTGCTTTGAGAACAACTGCAGTGCTTCTTAAGAGTGGTCAGACTATTCCAAATATTTATATTCAAGTAACAGTCCCACAATCACAGAATGTTAGGGGTTGGAATGGACCTCCAAAGGTCATCCAGCCCAACCCCCCTGTCAGAGCAGGAGCACTCAGGGCAGCTCGCACAAGAACACAGCCAGGTGGCTTTGGAATGGCTCCAGACAAGGAAACTCCACAACCTCTCTTGGCAGCCTGCTCCAGGCCTCTGACACCCTCACAGGGAAAAAGTTTCTCTCTATGTTCCTGTGGCACCACCTCTGTTCCAGCTGGCACCCAGTGCACCTTGACCTGTCCTTGGACATCCCTGAGCAGAGCCTGGTTCCATCCTCCCCACACTGCCCTGCTCATCTATACCACCAGCACTGAGGGCAGACCTCAGGCTCCTCTGCTCCAAGCTCAGACCCTCAGCTCCCTCAGCCTGGCCTCACAGGGAGATGTTCCACTGCAGCAGCTTGGGGGGCTCTATGCTGGACTCTCAAACAGTTCCCTGAGGTCACTCTTGAACTCAGGGCCCCAGAACTGGACACAGTATTCCAGATGTGGCCTCACCAGAGCAGTGGGTGGAGGGAGAACTTCTCTCCACCTACTAATCACAGTCCTTCTAATCCTTCCCAGGATGCCATTGGAATCCACGGCTACAAGGGCACATTGCTCGCTCATGCTCATCCTGTTGTTCATCAGGACCCCCAGATGCCTTTCACCAGAGCTGCTCTCCAACAGGTCAGTCCCCAGCCTATACTGGTGCTTGGGATTGTTCTTTCCCAGATACAAGACTCTAAACTTTACTGGACAAAAGGCTCCTGATCAAGCAAATTGGAACTATTTCATCCTCAAGCATAACTTCTTTAATTACAAAGCAAAATGCACTCTTCAAAACATAAACCATGAAAACCTTAAATGTTGGAACTCATTTACCTGACAACTCTTCTGCACTATCTCAGGGTTGGAACTAGGTGATCCTTGAGGTCCCTTCCAACCCTAACAATTCTGTGATTCTATGATTCATCTACCACGAAATAGCAAACATTGCAATAATGAGTACACTCCTGATTTCCTTACCAGAAATGGTCGTTGCAGCTGATTCTCCTGAATTTTCGGCTTTTGTTTCAGACAGACCAAAAAAGAAAAGGGGGGGGGGGGGGAAGAGGATGATGAAGTTTCAGACACAGAACCACGCTCAACATCCTCTCATTCTGCATTTCCTGTATTCACCACAAGAGGGCAACACTTGTTTAGCAGAGGAATACTTCCAGGTGGTCAAAAAAGGGCAGATTTAACAACCTCTGATTAAAAAAATCCCTTATTTTTATGAATTCAAATAGAATTCACCCTAAGATGGTTACTTTTCAACAAGTACTGGACAGTTTGCATCATATAATGTTAAGAAAACAAAAATCACTGGCCCAAGATACATGACACACTACTCTGAGTGTGATACATGTCACACCACCCTGAGTGTCTTGTTAATTGTGGGAAGGGGAATTAAGTGAATATAACAAGGTAAGCGTAGCTGGGTATCACAGAGCATTAGGGGTTGGAAGAGACCTCCACAGATCATCCAGTCCAACACCTCTGCCAGAGCAGGAGCACCTAGGGCAGGCTACAGATCACCTAGAGCAGGCTGCACAGGAATGCATCCAGGTGGGTTTTGGAAGACTCCAGAGAAGGAGGCTCTGGTTAAGAAGAACTCTTCTAGGGCTGGATATAACAGATGACAGAATGTTAGGGGTTGGAAGGGACTTCCAGAGATTAGTGGGTCCAACCCCCCTGCCAGATCACCTAGAGCAGGCTGCACAGGAACTCTGCAGGTGTGTTTTGAAAAGTTTCCAGAGAAGGAGACTCTGGGTCTGGAGAAAACTTCTCAGACTTTGTATAATTAACCCTGAGACTTGCCATTTCAAATTTGTCCCACACATTATCTGCTCTCTTTTCTATCCTGCAAAATAAAAACCAACCCCAAAGCAGCATTGCCAAAACTTAATTCATACTCTGATCTTGATAGGAGCCAGCCAGCTATTTATACAGCTAACAGCAGCCACTGAATCTTTTGATGTCAGTTACAGACAGGATTTTGATCAAAAGGAAATTAGGAAACTTGATATCTGGTTCACAGAGCCACTTCAAAGTTAGCCCTTTTGTTCACTGAGTGGGTTGTGACAGTGTCACCAACGAGATATCACACAAATACAAGCTAAAAAACATCTGGCTGCAAGGCCAGCTTGGATGAGATCTTGAGCAGCTGGGTCTAGTTGAGAGGAGTCCCTGCCCATGGTGGGAAAGTTGGAGTAGATAATGTCTGAGGTCCCTTCCAACCTGAACCATTCTGTGATTCTATGAAATATGAAACACTATTTTAAAAGCAGACTTCAGGTCCTGCTCTGGCAGAGGGGTTGGACTCGATGATCTCTGGAGGTCCCTTCCAACCCTAACATGCTGTTGTCCTGTGGTATTTCAGCATCTTCCCTTGGAATTTGAAAGCTACTTACAACACACTAATCATGCTGTAAAGCATTTCCTACTGGTGTAGAAGAGTTAATAAGTCAAGGATACCAAAGCTTCTGAAGAACCTCACAATTTTTTGGTTAAGCACAGTAAAGAAGGAGTTTCTAACATGCTAATCACTCTTGGGACTCCTTGCTTGCCTTACTGAAAATTTAGGAATAGCTTCTTTCCAAAGGACACAAATGTAAATGTAATTGCTGCAATGAAAGGAGAACAGGAGTCTCCTCTGAGACCTGAATTACACAGAATGCTAGGGGCTGGAAGGGACCTCAAAAGACCATCCAATCCCAGCCCCCTGCCAGAGCAGGGGCATCTAGAGCAGATCACACAGGAACTCATCCAGGTGGGTTGTGAATATCCACAGCGCTCCTGGGCAGCCTGCTCCAGGGCCCTGTCACACTCACAGGGAAAACATTTTCCTGCCTGTTTCCATGGCACTTCCTATGCCTCAGCTTCTACCCCTGTCCCTTGTGCTGGCATTGGGCATCATCCAGCAGAACCTGGCTCCATCCTTTTGGCACTCACCCTGCACATCTTTATCAACATGAATGAGGTCACCCCTCAGGCTCCTCCTCTCCAAGCTAAAGAGCCCTCAGCTTTCTCAGTCTCTCCTCACAAGGAAGATCTTCCACTCCCTCAAGCATTTTTGTGGCTCTAAGCTGGACTCTCTCAAGCAGTTCCCTGAGGTCCTTCTTGAACTCAGGTACCCAGAACTGGACACAATTTTCCAGATCTGGCCTCAGCAGGGCAGAGTAGAGGGGCAGGAGAACCTCCCTCCACCTACTAGCCACAGCCCTTCTAATCCACCCCAGGATGCCCTAAGCCTTCTTGGCCACAAGAGCACATTGCTGGCTCATGGTCAACCTCCCATCCTCTAGAGCCCCTAGGTCCTCTTCCCTTTCACTGCTCTCCAACAGGTCAGTTCCCAACCTATACTGAATTTTCTTTTCTCTAGAAAATTCCTGATGCTGCTTGCACCACAAAGTATGCTAATAAGCCACAAGGATGGGATGGGAAATTCATTTGCAAATATTTACATATTGGCCAAGTGCAGGGTCCTGCATCTGGGTCGAGGCAATCCCAGGCACAAATACAGGCTGGGCAGTGACTGGCTGGAAAGCAGCCCTGAGGAGAGAGACTTGGGGGTGCTGGTGGACAAAAAGCTCAACATGAGCTCTCAGTGTGCACTTGCAGCCTGCAAGGCCAATCAGATCCTGGGCTGCATCAGGAGAAGTGTGGCTAGCAGGTCGAGGGAGGTGATCCTCCCCCTCTACTCAGCCCTGGTGAGACCCAACCTGGAGTACTGTGTCCAGTTCTGGAGCCCCTATTACAAGAGGGATGTGGAGGTGCTGGAACGTGTCCAGAGACGGGCCACAAGGATGATCAGAGGGCTGGAGCACCTCTCCTGTGAGGACAGACTGAAGGAGTTGGGGCTGTTCAGTCTGCAGAAGAGAAGGCTCCGAGGTGACCTAATTGTGGCCTTCCAGTATCTGAAGGGGGCCTACAGGAAGGCTGGGGAAGGACTTCTCAGGATCTCAGGTAGTGATAGAACTAGGGGGAATGGAATGAAGCTGGAGGTGGGGAGATTCAGGCTAGATGTGAGGAGGAGGTTCTTCCCCATGAGAGTGGTGAGACCCTGGAATGGGTTGTCCAGGGAGGTGGTCGAGGCCCCGTCCCTGGGGGTGTTTAAGAGCAGGCTGGATGAGGCTCTGGCCAGTCTGATCTAGTGTGGGGTGTCCCTGGCCATGGCAGGGGGGTTGGAACTAGATGATCCGTGTGGGCCCTTCCAACCCTGAATGAAACTATGAAACTATGAAACTATCTCCATGACTTAGAGAGGAATTCTTCTTTCTAAAACACAAAGAAAACTGGGGGCAAAATTACACAGGACCCCAAAGTTACCTGTTATTTGTGTTCTGCCAGGCAATGTAGCAGTAGTCTCAACTACAAAGGAAGAAGAATTCTTCATTAGGAACAGAGGTTTTCGCTGTATCTTTGTCCACATGCAGATAGACACACAGCATTTCTTTTTAAACACAACCACTGCAGATGTGCTACTCACCTTCATTCAAGAGGTTGGCAAAACTACTTTGCATCCATTCAGCAACAGGATTTGAGGGTTGTTTGAAAGCTGAAAGCTGAACTCTTTTGTTGTTGGGTTTTCTCCCCCCTCTGCTTACCAATTTTATGTTTATAGAAGACACAGACTAGGCTGTGAGCTTTCCCACGCCCCTTCCGTTGCCAATACCTTCAGAAACACTTTGAGGACATTTGTTTGAGTGAAGGTGGAACAGACTAAGTAGCAACAACCAGAAATGCAACAGGGACCCACAATTGAAAACCCATCACATCCTGGGCTGCATCAAGAGAAGCATAGCCAGCAGGGCCAGGGAGGTGATTCTCCCCCTCTACTCTGCTCTGGTGAGACCACACCTGGAACACTGTGTCCAATTATGGAGGCTCTGTTACAGGAAGGATCTGGAGGTGCTGAAAGGTGTCCAGGGAAGGGCCACGAGGATGAGCAGAGGGCTGGAGCTTTTCTGCTATGGAGACAGACTGAGAGAGTTGGGGCTGTTCAGTCTGGAGAAGAGAAGGCTCCCAAGAGAACTAATTGTGGCCTTCCAGTATCTGAAGGGGGCTACAAGAAAGCTGGGGAGGGACTTTTGAGGGTGTCAGGGAGTGATAGGACTGGGGGGAATGAAGCAAAACTAGAAGTGGAGAGATTGAGATTGGATGTTAGGAAATTCTTCCCCATAAGGGTGGTGAGAGACTGACACAGGTTGCCCAGGGAGGTGGTGGAAGCCTCATCCCTGGAAGCTTTTAAGGCCAGGGTGGATGTGGCTGTGAGCAACCTGCTGTAGTGTGAGGTGTCCCTGGCCATGGCAGGGGGGGTTGGAACTGGATGATCCTTGAGGTCCCTTTCAGCCCTGACAATTCTATGACTATGAACTGTGCCTTCTTGGAGGTCCCTTCCAACCTGGTTTATTCTATTCTATTCACACAGCTGTTTTTGCAGAACTGTGGTATAGAAATGCTGATGAATTATTCAAGTAATTAACTGCTGGTTTAACATGAATTGGGTAAGAGAAGCATGCTTTAATCCATACATATTTACAAATAACACAAAATGTACTTTGAGAATACATCTACATCACAGCATGCAGAGGCATCATGTAGACATCTGCTCACCAAAGAACATACCCAAGAGAGACTTGGACAGGCTTCAGAGGTGAGCCCAAGCCAACGTCATGAAGTTCAACAAGGCCAAGTGCAAGGTCCTACAGCTGGGTCAGGGCAAACCCAAGCACAAATAGAGACTAGGCAAGGAGTGGCTGGAGAGCAGTCTGGAGGAGAAGGACTTGGGAGTGTCAGCTGATGAAAAACTCAACATGAGCCAACAATGGTTGCTGGCAGCCTATCAGGCAGCTGTGTGCTGGGCTGCATCCAAAGCAGGGAGAGCAGGAGCACAGGGAAAGGATTCTGCCCCTCTGCTCTGCTCAGACCCCACCTGCAGCACTGCCTCCAGTTCTGGGGCCCCCAGCAGAAGTGGGACCTAGAGCTGCTGGAGGGGTTCCAGAGGAGGCCACAAAGGTGACCAGAGGCCTGGAAAACCTCCCCTATGGGGAGAGGCTGAGAGAGCTGGGGTTGCTCAGCCTGGATAAAAGAAGGCTCCAGGGAGACCTTCAAGAAGCCTTCCAGTACCTGAGGAGGCCTACAAGAAGGCTGGAACATTTAACAAGGACTTGAGGGACAAGAGGGAATGGATTAAAGCTTGAGGAGGGCAGGTTGAGACTGGAGATTAAGAAGAATCTCTTTCCAGTGAGGGTGGTGAGAGACACTGAAACAGGTTGCCCAGGGAGGTTGTGGATATCCCTCCCTGGAGGCGTCCAAGGCCAGGCTGGATGAAGCTTTGAGCAACTTGTTCTAGTGGAAGGTGTCCCTGCCTATGACTTTAAGATCCCTTCTGACTTAAACCATTCTATGAATCTGAGCAGACAATCAAGCTGTCAGAAATGAAGTGGCTTAGGTGGACCTGGACTGGGAATGAAAAGAGGAGCTATATTTTTTCTAGCTCAATGGGCACATTAAAAATGACCCCTCTGCTAAGGATAGGCTGAGGGAGCTGGACTTGTTCAGCCTGGAGAAGAGAAGACTCCAGGGGGACCTCAGAGCTGCCTTCCAATACCTGAAGGGATCCTGCAGGAAAGCTGCAAAGGGACTTTTCCTGGGGCCGTCTGGAGACAGGCCAAGGGGAATGGTTTGAAGCTGAGGCAGAGCAGGGTTAGACTGGAGCTGAGGAAGAAGTTCTTCAGTAAAAGGTGGTGAAACTCTGAAACAGGCTGCCCAGGCAGGCTGTGGATGCCTCCTCCCTGGGAGTGTTCCAGGCCAGGGTGGATGAGGCCTTGAGCAGCTGAGTCTAGTTGAGAGGTGTCCCTGTCCATGTCAGAGAGATTGGAGTAGATGAGCTCTGAGGTCCCTTCCATCCGAAGCCACTCTGTGATTCTATGATGCTATGAAAACAATGAACTCTAAAACTGCCAAATGCTTCCAATAACAAACCCAGCAGCACAGGGAGCCAAATCATCTAAATGTAAGGCATGGATATGGAGCTGGCTAATGCAGCAAATGATGATGGCATGCTCTGAGCAGCACGTTCTTCTGGTCTCTAACCATGAGTGCTCTTACAGCACGATATTCACATGCCTACAGTCGCTAGGAATGATCTGAGAGGATGAATCGTGTCACTGATCAAGGTGCAGCATTAAGTTTACTGAGCAATCACCTGTGCATACAGAAAGGAGGAAGGAGGAGAGGCTGTCATACTTCATTTCATTTCACTTACTATTGTCAGCCTTCCTTCACTGCTGTGCTTAAGAACTGGAAAGAAAAAGTGCATAGAGCTAATGTGGAGCAGGATTAAAGTCCAGCTTCAAATATCCCTGAAGTTGACATGTAAAAAGGAAAGTAAAATAACTCAAGATGTGCTAATTGCAAGCTAACAGAAAATTCATTTCACTTAGGTTGTTCACTATCAATACAGAGCAAGAAAATCCTTATGTCTGTGAAATCTCCTTTTATTTGCTCCATTAATTTTCACTTGCAACACTTAGTTTAGGGTCATCACATCAACAACCCCAATTTCCTGTTCCAAAACAAAACATTATAAATTGTGTAATGATTTTCTCTAATAGGGAACATTCTGGAGGATCCAAACACCAAATAAACAGGCAAATGACATTACTCAGTATTATGCTTTGTCTTCACTGCAAGGGAGACAGAATAGGTCCCCAAAAGAACTGTTTGGGCTTTTTTTCTGAAGGAAAAGGCAACTCTATTAAAAAGATAACCCACTGGAATCTGTTATTAATATACATAATTAGAAGCAAAAGCAGCAAGTCCCTTACTGTCTGCCTGGGGTGCATCCAAAGCAGTGTTGCCAGCAGATCCAGAGAGGTGATTCTGACACTTTGCTCTGCTCTGGTGAGACCTCACCTGGAGTACTGCATCCAGCTCTGGAGCCCTCAATATAGAAAGGACATGGATCTGATGGAGCAGGTCCAGAGGAGGGCCACAAAAATGATCAGGCGTTAGAGCACTTTTACTACAGTGACAGGCTGAGAGAGCTGTGGGTGTTCAGCCTGGAGATGAAGAGGCTCTAGGGAGACCTAAGAGCAGGCTTCTGGTACCTGAAGGGGGCTACAGGAAGGATGGAGAGAGACTGTTTACAAAGGCCTGTGGTGACAGGACAAGGAGCAATGGCTCCAAACTAGAGAAGAGAAGATTTAGATTGGATGTTAGGAACAAGTTCTTTATATGAGGCTGGTGGAACACTGCAACAGGTTGCCCATGGAGGTGGTTGGGGCCCCATCCCTGGAGACTTTCAAGGTCTGAGCAACCTGATCTAGTTGAGGATGTCCCTGATGATGCAGGGCTGGTTGGACTGGATGACCTTTGGAGGTCCCTTCCAACCCAGACCAATCTATGATTCTATGATTCTTTCAGATCACTTTGTACTGTTCTGACATAAGTAACTTGCTAAGCCAAGACTTGAGAATCCCATCTGGGTAGGCAGAGGAGATTGTTCCACTGGTATGAAACCTGTTTAGCAACTCTTGCCATCACTCCATACCACAGCTGCAAAAAAACCTACCTGGGAACCAGTGCTTGCCTTGTGACAAGCAGTTTCCCATAATGACTTCACATGACAATTAGAATCAGAATAACTTTAGCAGCTGCAGTTTGGTAGGAGACTAAACCCATTAGTAACAGAGCTTCAGGCTAGGTCCACCAACTGATGCAGCTCTGAGAAAGACCAATGCCTGACCCTGTCTACAAACCAGCCTTGTACAGACAGCATTTCTTAGCATTCCTTAGTATGACAGATCTTAGCTATCAGTCTACTGGCTCATCACCATCATCATCAAATGGAAGGGACCTCAGAGATCATCTACTCCAACCTCCCTGCCATGCCCAAGGACACCTCCCAACTAGATTCAGCTGCTCAAGGCGTCATCCAACCTGGCCTTCAACACCCCCAGGCAGGAGGCAGCCACAACCTCCCTGGGCAGCCTGTGCCAGAGTCCCACCACCTTGTATTGAAGAACTTCTTCCTCAGCTCCAGTCTAACCCTGCTCTGCCTCAGCTTCAAACCATTCCCCCTGTCTCTAAACACCCTTGGCAGCCTTCCTGTAGGATCCCTTCAGGTATTGGAGGAAAGCAGCCCTAAGGTCTAATTGGAGTCTCTTGTCTTTGAGGATGGCCTCCACAAGTCCTGCTGCAGCTGTTCCACCAAGCAAAGCAGACTTAGAAAATGAATTCAGCCAAAGGGAAAGACAGGGAGAAGCAGCCTTTGTAACACAGTGCCCAAGATGGCATGGCTGGATGGCTGGTTCTGGTCCCTGCACTGGCATGCCCTTTGTTGAGTAACTTAGACATAGGGTACAGAAAAAGCCCTTAAAGCACAGACAGCACACAACCTTCTACTTCCAACTGGGAGAATGAAAAATCTCCTTTTCTTTTCCCTACTTCCAATCCAATCTATGATCAGTCTACTCCTTCTTAAAACGTTTGGAAAGGCAACATCCTCTCTTCAGGCAACCTGTCTTCAGGCAAGCCACTGTGCCAGAAGCAGGTCAGTTTTTCCAGGGTGGAGGAGTGAGAAGCAGCTAGAACCTGGCTGCAGATAACCAACATCATGCAAGAGCTGAGTTGCTGGCAGCTGCTGCTTGCTCCAGGCTCAGGGGAACAGCTTTGCTGCTGAATAAAGCTGCTTTACCTGACACTTCATGGTCACCTTCAAAGTTCTGTAGAAAGCATCCTTTAAAGTAAGCCTGAGACAGCAAGCAGAGTGCTTGCTTAGGAGGAAAAAAGACAGAGTCTGAACTCCAATGATCTACAGCAGCCACAGGGACATCCACATGGGCAGTGAGACTGAATGCACCATCAGCAAGTGTGCAGATGACACCAACTCGTGTGGCGCTGTCAATACACCAGAGAGACAGGATGGCATCCAGAGGGACCTGGACAAGCTGGAGAAGTGGTGCCCAGGTGAACCTCATGAAGGTCAACAAGAGCAAGTGCAGGGCCAGAACAATCCTCACTGTCAATATAGGCTGGGGGATGAGGTGTTGGAAAGCAGCCCTGTGGAAAAGGACTTGGGGGTGCTGGTGGATGAGAAGCTGGACAGGAGCAGGCAGTGTGAGCTTGCAGCACAGACGGCTAATGGCAGCCTGGGCTGCCAGAGCAGCCTTCCGGTACACGAAGGGGGCTACAGGAAGGATGGAGAGAGTCTGTTTGCAAAGGCCTGCAGGGACAGGACAAGGGCAGACTTAGATTGGATATCAGGAAGAAGTTCTTCACTATGAGGGTGGAGGAACACTGGAACAGGTTGCCCAGGGAGGGGGTTGAGGTCCCTTACCTTGAGATATTCAATGTGAGGCTCAATGAGGCTCTGGGCAGCCTGATCAAGTTGAAGGTGTCCTGCTGACTGCAGGGGGTTAGGAAAAGACGACCTTTGAAGGTCCCTTCCAACCAAATGCAATCTGTGAATATCTGACTGTTGGTGAAAGGCAAATGTAAGAAAACGTGGGAAGTTCTTGTTCACTTTAGATCTGTTCCTTTGGCCAGACCACTTAACTACCTGAAGGGAGGTAGTAGACAGCTGGGGGTTGGTCTCTTCTCCCAGGCAACCAGCACCAGAACAAGAGGACACAGTCTCAAGCTGTGCCAGGGGAAGTTTAGGCTGGAGGTAAGGAGAAATTTCTTCCCAGAAAGAGTAATTGGCCATTGGAATGTGCTGCCGAGGGAGGTGGTGGAGTCACCATCCCTGGAGGTGTTCAAAAAGGGACTGGATGTGGCACTTGGAGCCATGGTTTAGTTAATCAAGAGCTGTTGAGTGTTAGGTTGGACTTGATGATCTCTTGAAGTCTTTTCCAGCCTTATTGATTCTATGATTCTGTGATCCTTAACAGAAAACTCAGGTGCAGTATTTTCAGTTCAGCATTGATGTTACACAGGTTTTTAGCAAATTAGGTTAGAAATACATTTTTTATTCACAGATTCATAGAATGCTTTAGGTTGGAAGGGACCCCAGAGATCATCCAATTCCAATCCCCTGCCATGGGCAGGGTCACCTAGACCAGGTTGTTCAAGGCCTCATCCAGCCTGGTCTTAGACACCTTCAGGGAGGGGGCATTCATGACCTCCCTGGGCAACCTGAAGAACTTCTTCCTAATATCCAGCTTGTTTCAATCCATTCCCTCTCACCCTATCACTCCCAGCCCTTGTCAAAAGTCCTTTCCCAGCTTGCTTGTAGCCCCCTTCAGGTACTGGAAGGCTGCTCTAAGGTCTCCCCAGAGCCATCTTTTCTCCAGGCTGAACAACCCCAACTCTCTCAGCCTGCTCCCTACAGGGGAGGTTCTCCAGGCTTCTGATCATCTTTGTGCCTCCTCTGGACCCTCTCCAGCAGCTCCAGGTCCCTCTTCTGCTGGGGGCCCCAGAACTGGAGGCAGTGCTGCAGGTGGGGTCTCAGCAGAGCAGAGGGGCAGAATCCCCTCCCTGTGCTGCTGCTCTCCCTGCTCTGGATGCAGCTCAGCACACAGCTGCCTGCTGGGCTGCCAGGGACCACTGCTGGCTCCTGGGGAGTTTGTCACCACCTGACACCCCCAAGGCCTTCTTCTCCAGACTGCTCTCTTTTATCTGTTTGTATAAAGCAATGCATTAGACACTGAGGTGAATCAAATCACCTCTTCTCTGGCAGGCCGATTTCCAAAAAGCACAGAAGAGGAAGGCAATGAGAGCAAAGCAAAAGAAGGTCAAAGATGCCTTCTGTTAACAGGTACAAAGCAGAGTTTTGCATGACTCACCAAATAGGCACTCCAGAGGTAGATATTTTTTCCCCATCACATTTACTTCCTTTAAGATCTAGAGATTTTTATACCTTTCTGTCCTTCCAGTTTTAGAAAGAAAATTGTATTGGGACACAAAGAATTTATTTTTTCATCTCCAGCTTTCATGCTGCACTCATTAAATGTAAGGCCATGCCGCCCCCAACAGACTGGATGAATGGATGAGTGACAGCCACATTACCACTTTCTGCCTGAGGAGGTAAAGCCCTGGGACTCCACCCTCCCTTCCAGGAAAGCTGATCCTGTCATCAGAAGTGCACACAGCTTGGGAAATCTTTAACATGAGTCTACACCATACCTCCTGTTGACCACACCTGCAAGCTAGAACCACAACCCAAACTGTTCTTCTTCCTTAAGCATGCAAAGGCAAAGCAGTCACCCAGAGCACCAGTCACTTCCCATTTCTCCCATCAGCACTGGACTGCTTTGGGCCCACAAGCCTAGAAACCTTCTCCAGAAACACCAGCAGCAGGCTCAGCAATACTGGGAATTGAAAGGATTCATAGAGTCATAGAATACCAGGCTGGAAGGGACCTCAAGGATCATCTAGTATGACACAGGGAGAAGACAGGGGCAACAACTTCAGCCTGAAAGCTTGACAGTTAAAAAGGTTTTTTGCACCTCAAATGCCAGATCAAAACCACTACATAGCATTTATGAAAAAAAAAAAAGAGACAACAAAAAAGGCTACCAAAAGCAACAGGCACTGGCCTCCAGCTGCTAAAAGTCAGGGCACTGGCAGTGCTGGCAGTGCTTTCCTGCCAGTGATGCTATTTCCAGTCATACCTTAAATCATCTCTTCTATTTATTCACTTCTATTTATTCCAGCCAGCTCCCTGCTCCTTTGCATAAGCAGTGTAACACTTTGGATGTTTATATTTGGATTGGGAATGTTACTGTTTAATGTGTAACTGCAGTGACTAATGTTTAAACACAACATTTCTTCCAGCTGTCAAGTTGGTATTGAAGGCAACTCGCAAATAGCCCACATAAAAATGACAACTGAAGAGCTGGTGCTCACACATTACTGCCACTCATGACTACAGTTTCTTTTCAAGCATTTAGTGCTTTTAACTCAAGTGTTTTCTGCTGGGTTTGTATTCTTTTAAATCACTCAGAGCTTTATATTCCTTAGTGTGCCCCGATGATGCAGAGGTAAGAGTGATATCATAGAATCACAGAATGTTAGGGGTTGGAAGGGACCTCTAGAGATCATCCAGTCCAACCTCCTGCTAGAGCAGCATCACCTAGGGCAGGCCACACAGGAACACACCCAGGTGGGTTTGGAATGTCTCCAGAGAAGGAGACTCCACAACCTTTCTGGGCAGCCTGTTCCAGGGTTCCATCACCATCCAGAATTGTCTCCTCAGGTTGAGGTGGAACTTCTTGTGCTCTATCTTGTACCTGTTGTTCCTTATTCTGTCACTGGGAACCACCTCTCAGCCTTCTCCAGACTATACAGCCCCAGGGCTCTCTGTCTTTATTCATAGCAGAGATGTTCAAGTACCATAATCATCCCCAGAGCTCCCCACTGGCCTCTCTCCAGCAGATCCCTTTCTCTCTTGAATCAGAGTCCAGAACCGGACACAACATTCCAGGTATCCATTGACCACCGTCCACATTAAATGTTCATACTCCAGCCATTCATTCAAATATTCTACAATGAATGTGTAGCTAAATAGGAATCACTCTTTAAAGAACAAGATGAAGAACTCTCCCAGTGTTGGCATCTGGAAGAGTGAGCACATCTTCCTTCTTTCTAAATCCCAGGAGAGGATTGTTGAAGTGAGACACACTCACTCTGTGCACCCTTTCTCCACATCACAGCTGTTGTGCCACTTCTCATTCCCAGCAAAATGGGGATTATCAAAGGAACCTGTGGAATGCAAGTGGCAGGTCTGTGACGCACACTGTGTGGGGCCTCCTCCTCTCTTTGGCCCTACCTGCAGAGCAAGCAACAGCAACATCAAGCAGAGAGCAACCAGAAGACTATGAGCCTGGAAGAAGCAGGAGTTGCTTTCTTAATTGCAATCTAGAAGTTTACTACTGCTAAGTCCCATTAGTCCAAGAAATGTGGTCAGCCTCTGTCACAACCTGGGATGTGGTCAGATATGTCCTTCCTGGCAAATGTGCAGAAGATATGTGGCTACTACAGAGGTAATACCATTGTCTTCTGGAAAGGGAAATACTTGGTTAAAGGTGAGCATGTCTTTAAGTGAACATGTGTTGTGAATCTCACCGGAATCAACATTCTGCATCCAGCTCTGGAGCCCTCAGCAATGGAAGGACATGGACCTGATGGAGCAGGTCCAGAGGAGGGCCAGAAAAATGATCAGGGGGCTGCAGCACCTCTACTACAAGGACAGCCTGGGGTTGTTCAGCCTGGAGAAGAGAAGGCTCCAGCAAGACCTCAGAGCAGTCTTCCAGTACCTGAAGGGGGCTACAAGGAGGCTGCAGAGGGACTGCTCCCAAAGGCCTGCAGGGACAGGACCAGGGGCAAAGGTTTGAAATGAGAGCAGAGCAGATTTAAATTGGATGTTAGGGACAAGTTTTGCACCAGGAGGCTGGTGGAACACTGCAACAGGTTGCCCAGGGAGGTAGTTAAGGCCCTATTCCTGGAGATCTTCAAAGTGGGGCTGGGCAAGGCTGTGAGCAACCTGATCTAGTGGAGGATGTCCCTGCTGACTGCAGGGAGGTTGGACTGGGTGACCTTTGGAGGTCCTTTCCAATCCAAGCCATTTTGTGGATATTGGATTCTATTGGACCTCACACAGTTAAGACAAAAAACCTAAACACATTTTTGATAATCTGGAAATTTGTTATAAAATAAGGACTATAATAAAAGAAGAAAATAAAAATAATTTGAAGTGCCAACAAAAAGAAAGGTGGCCAAAGGAGACAAGGAAACTTCAGCTCAGAACGGCACACAAAGCAAATTTCAGTTTATTAGGGAGTGCATCATTGTCCAACAGATGAACAGCTTATACCGCACACAGATTTTTGAGTGGTTAAGCAAAGGAGAATCCACAGGAAACATCTGACTGATGATTTTACAAATTGCTATTTGATGTAGGCACAAAATGCCAACCCAGCCATAAAGTAAAGAATCCGGAACTTGTCCTGGGGCACAACTCTGACTGCAACTCACTGCCTTCCATTTCACCTTCTGTGCCTACGCAGGAGGCACAAACCCCTCCCAGGCTCCACTCCTTTGCCAGTTATGGTCTTTGCAGATGCAAAATCAAAACTTTCTGATGACTTTAGACTAGAATCAAAGAGTACTTGGGGTTGGAAGGGACCTCCAAAGCTCATCCAGTCCAACCCTTCTGCAGTCAGCAGGGACAACCTCCACTAGAGCAGGTTGCTTTGTCCAGCCTCACCTTGAAGATCTCCAAGGATGGAGCCTCAATGACCTCTCCGGGCAACCCGTTGCAGTGTTGCAGCACCCTTGTGGTCCAGAACTTATTCCTCACATCCAATCTCAATCTGTTCTTCCTTAATTTCAAACCATTCCCCCAGGTCCCATCACTGCAGGCCTTTGCAAACAGTCCCTCTGCAGCCTTTTGTAACCCCCTTCAGGTACTGGAAGGCTGCTATGAGGCCTCCCTGGAGCCTTCTCTTTTCACTTCTATATGGTGAGGGTGACAGAACCCTGGAGCAGGCTGCCCAGAGAGGTTCTGGAGTCTCCTTCTCTGGAGACTTTCAAGACCTGTCTGATCTGTTCCTGTGTGATCTGCCCTAAGTGCTCCTGCTTTGGCAGGGGCCTTGGACTAGGTGATCTTTTGAGGTCCCTTCCAACCTGTGATTCTGGGATCCTTTCTTCAGTTCCTCTCCCACACAGAACCCAACAGAAAAGATGTGCTCCCAACTCATAGCATGAGGCCAGCAGAGGCATTACACTCATTATGACCCAGTGTCAGAGGCATTCCCCATGAGTCCTTGTCTGTCAGATGGAATTCTTTCTCTTTCACAAAAAGAAATCTGGGCAGCTTACTTTACTGCCCTTACTAAGACACGTTCAATCTACCCAGTCAGACAGCTGAAAGGTATTTTTAAGTCTGCACAAAAGAGGTACAATTCTTAAGGACAAAGGTGATGAAGACTAAGGTTAGTGCTATACTTTGACTGAAGCACCTATGCTATAATAGCATTTTAGCAACCAATGGAGCTAGCTAGTCAGATAAGGTCTTAGAGGATAGTATTATATATTACAGCTGATAAATTTGATCCTACCCAAGCTTGATGCATGTTTGTCTCTTTTGTCTACTGTTACTTTGTCAACTATCATGTGGCTCTGAGCAGCCTGCTCTAGTGTGAGATGTCCCTACCCTTGGCAGGGGGGTTGGAACTGGATAATCCTTGAGGTCCCTTCCAACCCTGACAATTCTGTGATTATAACAGCAAATGATAGAAAGAAGATTATTCTCTTGCTTTAATTCAATTTCTCCAAAATAAAATCTTCTTGGTTTTGGCTAAAGCTTTTTCATGGTTAGTTTTGGGGTTGCCTTTTTAGGGCAGAAAGGAATTTTGAGAAATGAGTGAGAAACCATTTGTCCATTTTAATAAAGACAGACATTACTGATACAGAAAAAAACAAAGAAGAAATTAGAGTCTCCAGTAACCTTTAGAGATGTAGACCATAACAACTAAAGATGGTGTAATGTGCCAGTGAAGCAGTGAAATCAAAGATACCAATCCAGGCTGGGGGATGATGAAACTGAGAGCAGCCCTGAAGAAAAGGACTTGGGGTTGATGGTGGGTGAGAAGCTGGACAAGAGCCAACAGTGTGAGCTTGCAGCCCACAAGGCCAATCACATCCCAGGCTGCATCAAAAGCAGCCAGAGATGGAGAGAAGTGATTCTGCCACTTTGGTCTGGTGAGACCTCACCTGGAGTACTGCATCCAGCTCTAGAGCCCTCAACACAGGAAGGATATGGACCTGATCAAGCAGGTCCAGAGGAAGACCACAAAAATAATGAAAGGGCTGCAACACCTTTGCTACAAGGACAGAGGGAGCTGAGGATGTTCAGCTTGGCAAAGAGAAGGCTCCAGGAACACCTCAGAGCAGTCTTCCTGTACCTGAAGGGGGCTACAAGGAGGCTGCAGAGGGACTGTTCCCAAAGGCCTGCAGGGACAGGACCAGGGGCAATGATTTAATTATTTGAAATGAGAGCAGAGCAGATTTAAATTGGCTGTGAGGAACAAGTTCTGCACCAGGAGGTTGCTGCAACACTGCAACAGGTTGCCCTGGGAGGGAATTGAGGCCCCATCCCTGGAAATCCTCAAGGTGAGGCTGAACAAGGCTATGAACAACCTGATCTAGTGGAGGATGCCCTGCTGACTGCAGGGGGGTTGGACTGGATGCCCTTTGGAGGTCCCTTCCAACCCAAGCCATTCCACAGTTCTATGATTCTAAGTTCTGGACAGGCAAATGAGCAGAATGAGGACCAGTAAATGCTTTCCTCTACAGTTATTTACTGAATGAAAGCTGTATAAATGAATTTAGACAACACTGACAGAAAGCCTTTGTACTTCTAGGAGTTTCGCTTGGATGCCTCCTTGTGGTGGGTTGAAATTCCCCCCCAACATTAACCATCACACTCCTGCTGTCATTACCACTGCATGCACCGCAGACAGACACAAGAGTTCACAGAAGTCTAGTCTTTTAAGGACTGCTGCTGTGTTTGTTACATTGGGATCCAAGCTGGTGACAGCTGCAGATCCTCCCAGCTTCTCAGGAAGCATTTAGCTAGAAATGACTAACAAAGACTTTTTGAGATCTGGAAGAGAAATATTAACACTACTTCAGATCCACTTGTGACAAAAGTACTATTTCAGCAACAAAGGTGCAGTGGTTACTCACCACATGGCAGAGAGCTGTCCTCTTCTACTGTCACATTGTAGAGCCAGTCCTCCCTTCTCCAGCGTATCACACCGCTGTCTTTGCAGTCGTGAGACTGCCTCAGATCTGCTTTATCCCACATCCTGAACATGTACAACTCCCCTGTCATCCCCACGTTAGATGACACAGCTGGACCTGGCAGCTTTGAGCAGCCAAGTAAGAACTTCCCTTTCCCAGGCAGATTGACTTTCCCAGGTAGTTTTTTGTTTGCTTCTTTGGTTCCATTTATGAACAACTTCATCTCCTCATCTTCACTCTTCCACTGGACACATACTTCGTACCAAGTGTTCTCATGTAGTTTTGCTTTTGTATTTATTTGGTTGCCAAAGAGCCATATCCTCACTTCACCACCATCTCCTGTAAGTCCCAGCTCATACTTCTCTCCAGAGGAATTGGTGTGAGGTGTTTCCTGATAGTACACATAGGCTGTCCAGGGTCTGTCTGAGGAATACAGCTTGATGCGCACGCAGACAATGAATTCTTTCAAGGGGTGCAGAGAAATTCTTGGTGACATAATCCAAGGAGCTTCACATGCAGTCTTAAAAACAGCTTTGTATTTTCCTAGGAAACCCTCCTGATCTGAAAAAAAAAAAAAAGAGGAAAGTTTATTTGGAAAAGGATTTTTGGTTTTAAAAGGATCTTCTGAAAGAGTGTTAATTCTTCCACGTGAGCCCTTGTAACCAACAGGGCAAATGGCATCCTGGGGGGCACCAAGAAAAGTGTGACCCTAGACCAAGAAGGTCTAGGGAGGTTCTCCTCCCTCCCTCTACTCTGCCCTGCTGAGACCACACTTGGAATACTGAATCCAGTTTTGAGCTCCCTAATTCAAGAGAGACAGGGACCTGATGCAGGGAGTCCAAGGGAGAGCCATGAGGATGACTGGGGGACTGGAACATCTCTGCAGAGGGGTTGGAACTAGATGATCTTTCTGGTCCCTTCCAACCTAAACCATGGATCTACGAAAACGGAGCACCAGCTCTCATCAGGTCACTTCTGAATCAGGAATGTGTTCAGCTTTTCCATCTTTGGAGCACAGGGCTCCCAAATTTATTTTTCAATTGAAACAAATGAAAAACAGGAGGAGATTCCAAACTCCCAAGTGAAGATTGATAGATAGAAGCTACCAGGTAGACAAAATATCAATCCAGACTCACAGAAAGTCATTACTAACTGTTCTTGCTGCAGACTATAACTGTAATGGTGATCAGTAAGCAAGGCCTGATGAATTAAACTAACAAAAGAGTGCACTCACTCCTCTGGAAGCAGCAAAGTCTGGCCCACTTTGCCCTGAACAGTAAAAAAAAAGTGCTGAAAAATAGATGCCACACTCACAAGAATAAATACCAACACTACCTGAATTGTTACAAGAAAGGCTTGGGAACTTTTTTATGCTGTTTTTGCTCAAAGCATGCTGGAAAAGCACAAAGGAAATCACAGTACATCACTGTTCCAAGTCAAAAACCTGCAGCACAGCTTAAATTAGTTAGAAATTAATTATCAACAAAGCTAAGCCCATTGTGGGTGGATGTAACATAAGTAAGAGATGATATTACTTGAAAGCTCTTGGAAGTTCTGTTAATCATTGCTGGTTTTCTCTAGCAATGGTACTTGTGGGCTGCAGCCCTTCCATGGACATACAATCAAGGAGCTGGAACTGGCTGTGCTGTGAGAGTGGCATTCATAGCTTACCAGGAACTCTTTTGGGGCACAGAATCATAGAGTGGTTTGGGTGGGAAGGGATAAGTCCTGTACCATGAGGGTGCTGGGATGCTGCAACAGGTTGCCCAGGGAGTTGAGGTCCCATCCCTGGAGATCTTCAAGGTCAGTGTGGCCAAGGCTCTGAGCAACCTGATCCAGGGAAGGATGCCCCTGCTGACTGCAGGGGGGTTGGGCTGGATGACCTTTGGAGGTCCTTCTAACCCAAACCATTCTATGGTTCTTTGATTCTGCTGTACCTTGTACAAAACCATCATCATGTCAGTCACCTGATTTGCACAAAAACCTTTTGAATTTATTTTTCAATTACAGGTAAGGAGCCTAGACTGTCACATTCAGATAGATCACTTCTGTTACATGTTTTGAGCCCTGCTGCTTTTTCCCTAGCTGTAATCAGACCCACAGCCAAGAGCAATGCAGGAGATGTTCTACACCCCTATATACACTGAGTGAATCATAGAATGGCTCATGTTGGAAGGGACCTCAGAGATCATCTACTCCAACATTCCCAGCATGGGCAAGGACATCTCTCAACTAGACTTAGCTGCTCAAGGCCTCATCCAAACTGGCCTTCCAACACCTCCAGGGCGGAAGCATTCACAACCTCCCTGGGCAACTTATTCCAGAGCCACATCCTTGTACTGAAGAACCTCTTCCTGTCTAAATCTACTCTCCCTCAGCTTCAAACCATTCCCCCTTGGCCTACTGAAGTCCAAAGAATCTTGTGGTGTCTGTATAAGAGCAGTATAAAAGGTTTAACACCACACTCTGAAAACAGCAACACATCCAGTCAAGAAAAAAACAGCAAGAAAGTAATTTGTCTTATTATTACAGATTGTGCTTACCTTCCCCTCCTCATCCAAAGCCAAAAGGTTACTACTGGTTATTTGTTTATGAAACAACTACTCTAAACACAGAGAATCAGCTCTTGTTAATGGTTGTTTTCCCTCTTGGTTTCAAGAAGGCAGCAACTTGCCTGTTCTGAGTCCATTCTAAAGCCTTATTCATCAAGACTAATCCTATTCATTTGGAAAACCAACACTAGAAAAAAAATCAGGAAAAAAAACAACTGTCTTACCTTTGCCTGCTGTAGCCAGGAACAAATGAAGTAAAAGGACTGCTAGAACAATCCTGAATCTCAAGAAAACCTCCTGTATTCTGCCAACACAGCAGTGCTGTTTTCCCCAGGCAACCATTCTAGAAGAAAAAATAAATAGACCACAGTGACCAGGAAAGGAAAAAAAAGACAAGTGCAGGTGTGTAGATATTATGCCAAAGTGTTTCCAACCCAAGAGGGTCAATTTTTTCGCCCCTGTTCTATTGGACGTGCATCAACCAGAAATTCACAAACACTCTGTAGGATGTGAAGTCACTGAGAAAGAAAGAACTGTTTACTGCAAGGGAAAAAAAACCCAACCCCCATAAAAACCCTCCCTCAAGCTCTGTTTCTCCAAAGACTTAGAAATACATCAGAGCACGGCCAAAAGCCTTTCCACAAATTACAGACTGATAAGGGTTGGAAGGGACCTCTGAAGATCATCTAGTTCCAACCCAGATAGGTTCATCTAGTTGCACAGGATGGTGTCCAGGCAGTTTTTCAATTATACCGGAGAAGACCTCACAACCTCCCTGGGCAACCTGTGCCAGAGTCTCACCACCCTCACTCTACAGATTGTCTTCCAAATCTTCAGTCTAAATCTGCCATCCTCAAGCTTCAACCCATTTCCTCTCATCCTATCACTCTTAGCCCTTGTCAAAAGTCCTTTCCCAGATTTATTTTAGCTCTTTCAGGTACTGGAAGGCTGCTCTAAAGGTCTCCCTGGAGCCTTCTCTTGTCCAAGCTGAACAGCCCCAACTCTCTCAGCCTGTCCCCATAGGAGAGGTTCTCCAGCTCTCTGATCATCTTCATGACCCTCCTCCAGCAGTTTCATGTTCCCCTTCTGCTGGAGGCCCCAGAACTGGAGGCAGTGATTCATATGGGGTCTGAGCAGAGCAGAGGGGCAGAATCCCCTCCCTGTGCTGCTGCTCTCCCTGCTCTGAATGCAGCTCAGCACACAGCTGCCTGCTGGGCTGCCAGGGACCATTGATGGCTCGTGGGGAGTTTGTCACCAACCGACACCCCCAAGGCCTTCTCCTCAAATCTCCATAATTTTTGCAGTAGGATGAAAAACCTTCACAAGCAAATCTAATCAAGTACAACAGCTACTGGAGCCAACTACTGAGCCACCCAAGTGTGGGAAAGCATTCTGTGCACAGCTTATGGGTAAAGATATAACCAGTTGTCTTCACTCTCTCACCATGCTCAAATACCAAGAGTTAACTGCTTGAAATAGAATACAATCAATTATCCTGTGCTCAGTGGGCAAAATGGAATTGCAGAAAACAGAATCACAGCATGTTGGAAGGGACCTTGAAAGATCATCCAGTCAAACCCCACTGCCAGAGCAAGAGGACTAAGAGTATGTCACACAGGAACACATCCAGGCAGGTTTGAAACATCTCCAGAGAAGGCTCCACAACTTCCCTGGGCAGCCTCTTACAGGTCCCATCACCCTCACAGGGAAAAAATTTTTGCTCATATTTCCATGGAACTTCCTATGCCTCAACTTCTACCATTGCCCCTTGTGCTGGCATTGGGCATCACCCAGCAGAGCCTGGCTCCAGCCTCTTGGCACTCATGCTTTACATATTTATAAACATGAATGAGGTCACCCCTCAGGCTCCTCTGCTCTAAGCTAAAGAGCCTCAGCTCCCTCAGGCTCTCCTCATAAGGAAGATGTTCCTTTCCCTTCATCATTTTTGTGACTCTGTGCTGGACTCTATCAAACAGTTCCCTGAGGCCTTCCTTGAACTGTGAGGCCCAGAACTGGACACAAGGTTCCAGACGTGGCCTCACCAGGTCAGAGCAGAGGGGGACAAGAACCTCTGTCATCTTACTAACCACAGCCCTTAGAATCCACCCTGTCCACCAGGATCCCCAAGTCCCTTCTCCCTGTGCTGTCCTCTAATAGGTCACTCCCCAACCTATCCTGGTCCATGGGGTTGTTTTTATCCAGGTGCCAGCCTCTACACTTGTCCTTGTTGAATTTCATTCAGCTTCTCCCTGCCCAACTCTCCAGCCTGTCTGAAAAGCAAGGGCTCAGGCACAGATTTGTTCCTTCTTGTTTGCTCTCCATGGAGACTGAGTTATTTTGACCAGTGACAGTCTCGTAGCATTGGTACCCAGGTTTCACAACACTTCAGACCATGCCATTAATTTGAAAGTGAAACTACAACTGAGAGAACTTTTCTTCAAACCAGAGAACAAACATTGCAAAATGGGATGGGTGGTTGGTAGGTTGTATCAGAGGTGCTGCAGCTCTGCACTAACACCACCTTCCCTGGAATCTAAAGAAGTTGCTGGAAACCAAGGCAAGAAGATGGTATAAAGGGGAGCTCTACATTCCTGTTATTACCACTAATTAGCTGTTAATTGTTACCATTGATTACTATCGACCTCATCATCATTACACAGCCAGTTCTGATAGAACTGTCCTTCTACCCAGTGGGAGTTGGAGGTTCTGCAGGAGAAGTTACTGAAATCTAACAGGTAGACTAAGACAAGCACTGACAGGCACTCTGCTGCAGAAGGAAGGGCAGAATAGAGGGAAGAAGGTCAAAAGCTGTCAGCAACTTCCAAGAGCAGGCAAAAAGTGGAAACCAAAGCCAGCAAGGCTTTCTACTGCCTTCACTCTGTTATACCCAGTGTTGTACCTCTGAAAGATCACAGAATCACAGAATGTTAGGAGTTGGAAGGAACCTCCAAAGATCATCCAGTTCAATCCCCTTACCAGAGCAGGAGCACCCAGGGCAGTTCACACAGGAACACAGCCAGGAGGGTTTGGAATATCTCCAGAGAAAGAGACTCAACAACCTATCTGGGCAGCTGGATCCAGGCCTCTGCCACCCTCACAGGCAAAAAGTTGTTCCTGATGCTTCCGTGGCACCTCCCCTGCTCCACCTGGAACCCAGTGCCCCTTGTCCTGTCCTTGGACATCCCTGAGCAGAGCCTGGCTCCATCCTTCTGACACTGCCCTGCACATCTTTATCAACAGGAATGAGGTCACCTCTCAGGCTCCTCTGCTCCAAGCTGCAGAGCCCCAGCTCCCTCAGCCTGGCCTCTGAAGACAGATGTTCCACTCCCTGTTTTGTAAAGCCTTTCAGCTAGCAGTCAGACACAGGCATACCCAGTAAAAGGCCTTTGAAGTGCCTCAGGAACAAACACAACTGGAGCACAGAGGAGATGGAGTCTGCTCCTTTGCAACGAGCCTCAAGAAGGACTGCACAGTGCAAAAATGCAATGTGAGAAACCTGGACTGCTTTCCAAATGGGTATCCAAAGGTCACATAGCTTCGAAGAGACACAGGGACTCATCTTGAGCTGCTGCTTGCCTTGTAATACAGCAGATGTAGTTGCAACAGGATTAAAGCCATAAAAGTGCAAACCACATGCACAGCTGTCCTTAGTGTGTATTGCTAAACTACTTTTTGAAACATACATTCAACTTTTACAGTTCCTGTTGAAGGTCTCTGTCTACTGGCAGTAGATAATTATTAGTCCCTTCATGTCAAGTCTTAGCCAGAGCTGGTTCTTGATATCAACATGTAAAATGTGGGTAACAGAAACTTATGCTGGAAAACATGACTCAAAGTACTAAGTTATCTACTTCTAACCATGCTGCCTGCTGCTGCACCTCAACCTCATTTGTTCAGGGCACATTTCCTTAATCTATACTTTTGATGCTCATTCTGCCTACCTTTGTAGTTATCCCCTGCTAAAATCTTGGGTTTAAATAAGCAGACTGAATCACAGACTGGTTGGAAAGGACCTTGAAGATCAACTAGTTCCAAGTCCCTTGCCATAGGTAGGAACACCTCCTCCTACATCAGGTTGTTCAAAGTCCCATCCAATCTGGCCTTGAACACATCCAGCCTTGAAACCTCCAAAACTTCTGTGGGCTACCTGTTTCAGCACCTCACCACCCTCAGAGACGAACTTCTTCCTCATGTCTCATCTCAATCCAGCTTTGTTCAGTTTGAAGCTCATCCTGTCACTCCATGCCTTTGTCAAAAGTCCCTCTCCAGCTCTCCAGTGGCCCCTTTCAAATTCTGGAAGGCTGCTCTAAGGTATCCCTGGAGTTTTCTATTCTCCAGGCTCAAGAACCCAAATTTCTCTGCTTGTCTTCACAGGAATAAACCTTTATTAGAATAAACCAAACCAGGTTGGAAGAGACCTTCAAGATCATCGCGTCCAACCCATCAACCAATCCAACCCACCCAAACAGCTAACCCATGGCACCAAGCACCCCATCAAGTCTCCTTCTGCACACCTTCAATGACGGCAACTCCACCACCTCCCCGGGCAACCCATTCCATAGCGCAATCACTCTCTGTATAGAACTTCTTCCTAACATCTAACCTGAACCTCCCCTGGCACAGCCTGAGACTGTGTCCTCTTGTTCTGGTACTGGGTGCCTGGGAGAAGAGACCATCATCAGCCTGTCTACAGCCTCCCTTCAGGTAGTTGTAGAGAGTGATAAGGTCTCCCCTGAGTCTCCTCTTCTCCAGGCTGAGCAACCCCAGCTCCCTCAGCCTCTCCTCATAGGGCTTGTGTTCCAAACCCCTCACCAACTTTGTTGCTCTTCTCTGGACTCGTTCCAGCAAGTCAACCTCCTTCCTAAACTGAGGGGCCCAGAACTGGACACAGTACTCGAGGTGTGGCCTAACCAGTGCAGTGTACAGGGGCAGAATGACCTCCCTGCTCCTGCTGGCCACACTGTTCTTGATGCAGGCCAGGATGCCATTGGCCCTCTTGGCTGCCTGGGCACACTGCAGGCTCATGTTCAGCCTACCATCGACCAGTACCCCCAGGTCCCTCTCTGCCTGGCTGCTCTCCAGCCACTCTGACCCCAGCCTGTAGCACTGCATGGGGTTGTTGTGGCCAATGTGCAGAACCCAGCACTTGGATGTGCTCAGTCTCATGCCGTTGGACTCTGCCCATCTGTCCAGCCTGTCGAGGTCCCTCTGCAGAGCCTCTCTACCCTCCAGCAGATCAACTCCTGCCCCCAGCTTGGTGTCGTCAGCAAATTTACTGATGATGGACTCAATGCCCTCATCCAGATCATCAATAAAGGAGAGGTGCTCCAGCCTTCTGATTACATTTGTGGCTTCCTCTGGACCTATTACTTTGCCATTTCTATCTTCTGAGTCAAAGCAGCTCCTTGCCTCTATGTCCCAGCACACCCAAAAGATCTGCAGGAGGAGTTTGCTGATGAAACTTTTGGCGAGGGCTGGTGGCTGTGACACCATAGAATCATGGTATTGTTAGGGTTGGAAAGGACTTCAAAGATCTTCCAGTTCCAACCCCCCTGCCATGGCCAGGGACACCTCACACTACAGCAGGTTGCACACAGCCACATCCAGCCTGGCTGCAAAAACCTCCAAGGATGAGGCTTCCACCACCTCCCTGGGCAACCTGTGCCAGTCTCTCACCACCCTCATGGGGAAGAACTTCCTCCTAACATCCAATATCAATCTACCCATTTCTATTCTCGCTCCATTCCCCCCAGTCCTCTCATTCCCTGACACCCTACAAAGTGTCTCCCCAGCTTTCTTGTAGCCCTCTTCAGATACTGGAAGGCCACAATTAGGTCTCCTCAGAACCTTCTTTTCTCCACACGAATAGCCCAAACACCCTCAGACTGTCCTCATAGGAGAGAAGCTCCAGCCCTCTGCTCTTCCTCCTGGCCCTTCTCTGAACACCTTCCAGCACCTCCAGATCCTTTCTGTAATAGAGGCTCCAGACCTGGACACAGTGCTCCAGGTGGGGTCTCACCAGAGCAGAGTAGAGGGGGAGAATCACCTCCCTCAACCTGCTGGCTATGCTTCTCTTGATGCAGCCCAGGATGTGATTGGCTTTCTGGGCTGAGTCCACACTGGTGGCTCATGCTCAGCTTCTCATCCACCAGCTGGTGCCCATCAAAGAATTTACTGAGGAGGAGGAGGGTAAAATGAACAGATTCATAGCATGGTTTGGAAGGCACCCTGAAGATCTGGCAGTTGTGCTGTGACAGTCTGCATGATTCCAAGCAGGTGATAAAAGGCAGGAAAGAGCAAGAGAAACGTTGTACTGCCAGGTACACAAGAACCTCTTGAAACCTTTAATTACTTTCAGAAATATAAGACTGTAAACTTCTTCCATCAACCCCTTCTATTTTTCCAGACTGGAACCAAAATGTAGTAAAGTTTTTTATGTTATTTTTAAATGTTGGCTGCAGCAAGCCAGATGTAATAGGGAGGACATTTATGTTGGAAAGTCTTAGGTCACTGTGAATTTTGGCACTTGGAGGATTCACTGACTTAACAGCAGAAGTAACACCATTGAGTTTAAAAAATGTTGTTCCACTGGGGTAGGGGTTTTTTAAAGCATTTTTTTTTTCCAGCAGGCAGCAATAAGGTTATTACTGCCTGATAATAGCTTGGTTTTCATTAATTTTCTGCAGTGGATCAAAGGCTGCAATGTTCTACACGCAGTCACTTCATGCAGCACACTGACTTGTCCTCCAGCTGCAATGGTGGAGTCAGTTCAAGGGCCTTCCAAACATGTTGTCCTGAGATCAATCTTAAAATCTTTGAGAGCAGTAAAGTGGTTTATTTTTAATAAGTTGGATCAGAGAAAGCAGCAAGCCACTTAGCTACAGACATCAATCCTCTGCAAGACTCACAGCTCACTGTTTCAGTCCTTCACAGCAATCAACAGGAGGAGGATCTCTCCAAGAAAACCATTCTTTTGCTTAGTCACTGGATCACAGAATAGCTCAGGTTGGAAAGGACCTCAGAGCTCATCTCCTCCAACCTCCCCACTATGCCCAGGGACACCTCTCAGCTAGACTCAGCTGCTCAAGGCCTCATCCAACCTGGTCTTCAACACCCCCAAGGAGGAGGCAGCCACAGCCTCCCTGGGCAGCCTATTTCAGAGTCTTATCACCCTCACACTGAACAACTTCTTCCCCAGCTCCAGTCTAACCCTGCTCTGCCTCATCTTCAAACCATTCCCCCTTGTCCTCTCTCTGGACATTCTCATGAAAAGTCCCTCTGCAGCCTTCCTGGAGGATCCCTTCAGGATCCCCCCAGAGTCTTCACTTCTCCAGGCTGAACACCCCCAGCTCCCTCTGTCTGTCCTCACAGCAGAGATGTTCCAACCCTTGGATCATCTTTGTGGCCCTCTTTGGATCATCTTTGTAGTCCTTAGATTGCTGCAGGATATTGGTACTAGAAAGATGTTTTTAAATCTCATTTTACCTTATAAATCCCAAGCTGTGCAAACCAACATCCGCCCTCAGTTCAGCTCATTGATTTCCCCTTAGATTGATGTCCAAGTGTAAGCTTAATCATTAATGTTGGTGTAAGTGGATTCACCAGTGCAATGTGCTAATTCATGGCTCTCCACTGCTGACCTCAGTGCCAAAAAGTACTTTTGGTACTTAATTCTCTTACAGTAACTTGTGTTGTTGCACCTAGCACACAAATGGACATGAGGGCAACGTCAAGCAAGTTCCTCTTCCCCCTTAGCCAGGCTGGCTGTGTTTCACTTCCTCATATCCAGAAGTCACCTAGGAGATGAGCAAGAGGCCTCTTTCTGGTTCTTAATGAAAGTTTTACGCTATCCAGGATATCCTCTTGTGCTTGGTGTGTTCCCCCGGGAGAGCTGCATTATCTACACACTCTTTCAAATCTTCCAAAGTAAACTATAAAGCCCTTCAATGACACCACCTCAGCAGGCTTCTACAAAGAGTTTACACTGTACTGATGATGCATAAGAAGCAGACATGCAATAAAATAGTTCTGTTTGTCTCCAGTCTGGTTACCTCAACTACAAGCAGGTTGTTTACATTTTTGTTAATAGAGAGGTAGAGAGGTGCATAGCATCCATGGGAGGGAAATAAGAGAAGTGCTCTGCAAAACAGAAGACAAAGTATAACAAAGACTGCCTTTAATTTGACATTAATTAAAGGAATGCCAGACATGCACCTTGAGCTATGTGAAAGGGAGGAGGAAGGGTGTGCAAAGATATAAGCAGAGAAAACCCAGACAAATCTGAAGTTTTGCAAAACCTTTACATTCAGTAACAGGACCTGAATTGGATAGAGAGAGAAAAAGAAAGACAAAAACTTTCCTCAAGCTGGAATATTTAAAGCTGTGAACAATGTAAGCAGGCTGAAAGGAATCAAGTGAGGGCCAGGACAAACCCTGCACAAGCAGACATGCCAAAAAGACAACTGTTCAGCTCATGATTGCAATTTTCCTACTTGTAAAAAATGAGACCTTCATTTCCTTCATTTTACTGTAAGGAGGAGAGCAGGAAGAGGGGGAGAATAAATAACTCTTTCTGCTCAGTTTACACTTTCCTTCCCATGCTCTCTTGGCTTGGACAGCAGCACCCTAAAAAAGAAATCATACTGGGATTTCATCCAAAGCTTCACTTCATGGACTTCACAGGTATCCTAGACCTTGCAGTTGGAGCTGTTAACACTTGTCTGGAAGCTAAGAAGCAGAATACTTAGTAGAGATTTTGTTTGGTTGGTTGGCTGGTGGTTGGCTTTCGGGTTTTTTTCCCCTCTTAAACAACCTCTCACACTATTCTAATCAACAGCTCAATGATCAAAATTAAGCTTGTACCAAAGAAGTAGAGCTCATCAGTTTTGAAAGATGGCTGCACTGAGCACCTGGTCAAGTCCCACTAAAACTCTGCTTAGGAATAAGGCATCACTACCCCACACAGCCTAAGAAAATACAGTCACTTTGGCACCTTGGTCTTCATGTGAAAGACAGGTTTAGGAGTCACAGAATCACAGAATTGTCAGGGTTGGAAGGGACCTCAAGGATCACCCAGTTCCAACCCCCCTGCCGTGGCCAGGGACACCTCACACTACAGCAGGTTGCTCACAGCCACATCCAGCCTGACCTTAAAAACCTCCAGGGGTGAGGCTTCCACCACCTCCATGGGCAACCTGTGTTAGTGTCTCACCACCCTCGTGGGGAACAACTTCCTAATGTCTAATCTAAATCTCCCCTCCTCTATTTTAGATCCATAGCCCCCAGTCCTATCACTCCCTGACACCCTAAAAAGTCCCTTCCCAGCTTTCCCGTAGCCACCTTCAGAACCTGGAAGGCCACAATTAGGTCTCCTTGGAGCCTTCTCCTCTCCAGACTGAACCCCAACTCCCTCAGTCTGTTCTCATAGGAGAGGAGCTCCAGCCCTCTGCTTATCCTCGTGGCCCTTCTTTGGACGTGCTTGGAAACATAGATAAGGGTGAAAAAATGAAAAGAGTTTTTAATTCAAGCTAGATGAATACTTGGATTATTCTATAAATAAGTAATGATACAATAAAGTCCCTCAGACTACCAAATATTGACAAGTATTAGCAGAAACCCATTCACCCAGCTTATGCCCATAATTCATTTGGTGCAAGAGAAATAAAGATACTCATAGAATTGTAGAATGGTTTGGGTTGGAAGGGACCTCCAAAGGTCACCTAGTCAAACCACCCTGCAGTGACCAGGGACATACTCCACTAGATCAGGCTGCTCAGAGCCTTGTCAAGCCTGACTTTTAATATCTCCAGGGATGGGGCCTCTCATCTCATGCAAATTTCAGAAAGCATAAATAATATGAACTACAAAAAAATAATTAATAAATTCTAGTAATTTCCTCTAAATTCTACAGAGTGAAAGCACATTTTAAGTAGTCTCACTGAAAAGAGGTTGGAGCCAGGTGGGGGTTGGTCTCTTCTCCCAAAGAGCAAGTGATAGGACAAGAGGAAACGGCCTCAAGCTGCAGCAGGGGGGGGTTGGGTTGGACATGAGGAACAATTTCTCTCCTGCAAGAGTCGTCAGGCATTGGAACAACCTGCCCGGGGAGGTGCTGGAGTCACCATCCCTGGAGGTGGTCAAAAATCATGTAGACATGGCACTTGGGAACATGGTTTAGCAGGCATGGAGGTGTTGCATTGATGGCTGGACTCACTGATCCTGGAGGTCTTTTCCAACCAAAATAATTCTATGATTCTATTTATTTTCCATTCACTGTCTCGTCCAGTATAGCTGACATTCTACAATCTTCTTTTAAAGCAAGCAAAAATAAGCCACTCATGTTGCAAACTACATTTTTTTTTTGGCATGAGATGTTGAGCACAGAACAAATTTATTTCAGTAGCCAGTACAGGAGGACCTAGGCCAGGAGAACATCACTGTTTTAATATGACATTGGCTGAAAAGTGGCTGTTGTGTCAAACAATAATTAGATTCCTGGACTACACATATCAACAAAAGAAAAACAGAAAATGCTGAGGCTGGGATCTGCCCTGCCAAATACACTTCCAAAATCTTTATCAGTTCCACTACACATTGCCTGCAATGAAACTGTCCCTGAGTCGATGTGAGTGACACTCAACATGTTGACCACCTGTGGTATTCAAGATGTTCAGCTCACAGCTGGAAACAAATCCATGTGACTCATGCAGGGAGGAGTTTGAGATCCATTTCTTTGTCTTTGATTTCCTATGTCAACTACAAAGGATCTTTTGTTCACCCTGAACAACAATACATTTCAAAGATCTTTTGGCTTCAAAAGAATTCAGGACTCCCAAATAATTCAGTCCTATTAATTACCAAATAGTTACATAAATCTATCTTTCCATCATCTGCCAAACTGTTATTGCACCGGAAATTTATGAATGGAAAAAAAACCCCACAAGACCTTCATAATTCAAAGCATCTATCTAATAAACATGAAATGATTCACTCTGCACCTTTATTGCTCACAAGATGAGTAGTACCTACCAGTGTCCAGCAAGAAAACTAATATTCTCTAAATCCAGGCCTATGAAAAATAGAAGAAAGAGCAAAGGTTTTATTTGAACCTAGACATAACAATAACACTACCAAGCGGAACATTTATCACTTCAAGACAAATGGCAAGCATTATTCAGGCCAATTCTTCCATTGAAGTCAGTCAGATTATTTGTATGAGCTACCCTAATTTTGGCCTTCAGATAATCTAATTTATGATTTCACTGAAAACCTCAAATTCCAAACTCAAGTGTAGCGATTGGTTTTAAAGTTACAATGTGCTAGCCAAGGCCACTGATCATGTTACAGATTAAGCACTAAAAATTGTCCAAACTTAACAACAGTTATTCTCTCATGAAGCCCAAAACTTTCTCAGTCTGCCAGCATCCTAGTTATCAGCGGAAGACCTGACTAAAACTTTCTAAGCTGAGCCATTAACTTGAGAATGGGAACTCAGTGCTTTACCTCTCTTCAGCTAGCTCTCATTTGAGGCAGTTTCTGTTAGTGTATAGAAGTTTAAGACTACATTTGGAAGGCGCTGAAAGACATGCTCACAGGCTCCATCTGATCTGTAGAATTACCTTAAGATGCTAAAGTGATATTGATAAAGATACTACTAACATCAGTCAGTGAAGTAACATTAAGATACTAAAGTAATATTAATAAAGATACCACCAACATTAGTTATTAAGTAATACTAACAGGTACTAACATTAGTCAGTAAAGTAATATTAAGCCACTAAAGTAATAGCAATAGATACTACTGACTTTAGTAAAGAAATATTGCTACTGAAGTAATGTTAACATACTACTAACATTAGTCAGTAAAGTAATATTAAGATACTAATGTTATTAGATGTTACTAATATTAGTTAAGTAAAATTAAGCCACTAAAGTAATAGTAATAGATACCACTGCATTAGTAAAGAAATACTAAGATACTAAAGCAACATTAATATACTACTGCCATTACTCAGTAATGTTAAGATACTGGAGTAATAGTAATAGATACTACTAACATTAGTTAGTAAAGCAATATTACAACACTTAAGTAATATTACTAAAGATACTGCTACCATTAGTTCATTTGCTGTCTGACTGCCACAGCAGAAGTAACCTAATAGCAACTTGCAGTGTAAGTAGAAAATCTTGTGGCCCCAATTCAGATGTGAGCAAACTCTGTTTACAGGCAAGTTCTTTCCTGCAGCTTCTTCCAAAGCATTTCACTTTAGGTTGTCTTTATCACTAAATGTGCTTCCCCTGTCAAGACAAATTACTTGGAGGGCATCCCAAGCAAAGCCAAGTATTCTGTTCTTTAGTTCAATTCAGCAAACAGCTATCTCGTCACATGGCAGAGGACCAAATCCTGCTTGTTTCCCCAACTTAGTGTACTTTCCAGCTTGGGAAGCAAGGGCTACAGCTGTAAGTTTAAAGCATAAGAACAGGAACATCAACTTGCACAGAACTAATGATGATGTACAATTAGCCTATGCCAGCAAAAGGAAGAAAGGTGTTTGGAGTAAAGACAGACAACAGCAGCTTTACCTTCTCAGCACAAGTGGCAGAGCTCAAGACTCAACTAACCTGCTTTGAGGCGGGGTAACATTTAGATCTGCTTGCCTAGCTCATGCTGAAGCTCATTTTACTATAAGTAAAAGCATTACTATAAGTGATTTCACGTCAGTCAAAACCAGCCCGGGCTTGCACATGTTTAATTTGCTGGGCAGGCATCTCTGTGGAAGGCTACTGAGTTAGACGACAAACATTTCTTCAACATTTCCACATAAATCAGCGCAAGATAATCACACAGCAAAAGCAACGGAGTTTAGTCACAAATACTACCCACGGATGACAAGGCCTATCTATTTATGATTCTATTTGCAAAGCAAATAAGAAAATAAACACAGCAGGGAAAGGATGCTTCAAGTACACTTTGCCAGTGTAAAGGGACATGACAAAAAAAAGACCCAAAGTAAACCAAAACAAAGATTGTGCGCAACAGGTGACTGAAGACATTTTCAGTAGCGGTGATACCGGTTACTTTGCAGACTGTCGGAGAAACAAGCACCAGAAACTCTTGAGCTGAACATATCCCCAACGCCCATTGCCACTGCAAACGCGAGAGCGAAACCTGACCCAGCCTAGAAACACCGTCCCCACGGGACGCTGCCCTTGCTCCTTATCGCAAACCTCATTCAAACCCTACCCACGCCTCACTCAAAACTTTTAAGCTGATTTAAACACCTCACTGATTTTTGTGTCACCATGGATTAAGCGCTTAAAATAAGGCTGGAAACCGCAAAGATACCCTTCCACCGGAAGCAGCGAGAAATGTACCTGTTACAAAGAGCAATCTCCCTTCAAGACGACCTCGCAGACGTGTCCCCGCAGCCCCTTACCGTCGCCTCACGCCCACACCCCACCGGCCTTGCCGCCAGTCCCAGCGGCCCCCAACGGTCCCGGCCGCAGGCGGACCCCGCCCCGATCCCATGGCGCGCCTTGCGCTGGCGGGCGGATCTCCCCTCAGCCTCCCCCCCACCCCGGGACTGCACCTCCCTCCAGCAGGCGAAACCAACCCATAAGTGCCGCTCCGTGACCAAGCGGGAGCCGTGGGTTTTGGCTGCAGACGACCAAGCTCCTTGACCTGCCCTCCTCCGCCCGCCACCACCAGCCATGCAGGCAGCTTTCCGCTGGACCCCGGGGAGGGTCGGCGGGAAAGCCCAACCCCAGAGAGCCGCACACCTCTGCCGCCCAGCCCCGACAGAGTCGCGCACCTCTGCCGCCCAGCCCCGACAGAGCCGCGCACCTCTGCCGCCCAGCCCCGACAGAACCGCGCACCTCTGCCGCCCGGCCCCGGAGATTCGCTCACCTCAAGACCGGCAGCGCAGAGCGACTCACACTTTGTCAGCTGGACGCGGTGCGGGTCCCTCCTGGCACTCGAGGGCCCGCCGCCTCTGCCCCTGCGAGCCCAGCAGGCGCTCACCTGGCCCCGTGGGACCGCCCGTCCCGTCCCGCTCCCTGCCGTCTGCCCGCTCGGCACTGGGTGCGAGCGGACTCGGCCGCCAGCCCCGGCAGCTGGGGCAGCGGCTGGACGCAGCCAGGGGGCGGAGGCAGACGAGGGAGGTGCTGCGAGGAGCCAGCCGAGGGGGAGCTCCGCGCGGCAGGGACCGGCGGGGCCGTCTGGGAGCGGCCCCCGCGCCCCCCTCAGCAAGGCGGGCCCGGCAGGGGCTGCGGCTGCGGGGTGCCTCCCCGTCCGGCGGCCCCGCGGGTGCGGGCGGCGTCCCGGACCCATGTGGCAAGCGCAGCCTGGTGGGGCAGATGCTGAGAGGTGCGGCTGGCCGGAGGCAGGTTGGAGGCAGCGAAACGGTACCGGCTAGGTGGACAGGACACTTTCACAGAATTAACCGGGTTGGAAAAGAGCTTCGAGATCATCACATCCAACCTATTACCCAACACCACCTAATCAACTAAACCATGGCACTGAGTGCCTCATCCAGTCTTATTTTAAACACTTCAGGGACGGTGACTCCACCACCTCCCTGAGCAGCACATTCCAATGGCCAATCTCTGTGAAGAATTTCTTCCTACCATCCAGCCTAAATCTCCCCTGGCACAGCTTGAGACTCTGTCCTCTCCTGTCACTGGTTGCCTGAGAGAAGAGACCAACCCCCACCTGGCTACACCCTCCCTTCAGGTAGTTGTAGAGAGCAGTAAGGTCTCCCCTGAGCTTCCTCCCAGCTAAACACCCCCAGCTCCTTCAGCCACTCCACACAGGCCTTGTGCTCCAAGTCATCTCACCACCTTTGTTGCCTTTCTCTGGACATGTTCAAGCAACTCAACATCTTTTTGAATTGAGTGGCCCAGAACTTTGTAGCTGGGTACAACAAACTCAGCAGGGAGGAACTGCCACTCCGGTTTAACTGTTTTGAATTCCTTGGTGTACAGTGTGTTCAGCCTCTTTTCCTTGTATAACTGGCTTGACCCTTAAACAGACCTCATGGCATTAAGCCCTGGTATAGATAGAGTATTCCAGAGTTAGCAGCCTTCATTTGATTTTGCTTGAGGTTCATATCTGAACCTCCAGCCAGTTCAGGTTATTGATGGTGCAGAGGAACTTCACTTAGCCATCAGGACAGCAGCAAAGTGCAGCTGTGGCCCACCCCTTCCCTCTTTTTAATTGCTTCAGAGGAAGCATATTCTGTAAGTGCATTTTCAAGGACTTTCTTTCTTTGTTAATTGCTTAATCTACCCAAATATTTAGGAACTGCTCTCTGTGTGTGAGCTGGAGTACTGCTGAGAGGAACCTAGCTCCAGGGCACAGCTGGTGAAAGCAATTCCCACTGCACACCCTGAGGGAAAGCATGGATCTTTGGGCAACAGCTCCTCCATTCTCACTAAGATGTCAGGGGCAAATTCTACAACCCTCACAGACAGCAGGTCTCCCTGAGGGTGCACTGTGTGATGAGTCCATGTGATATGAGCATGGAACATCTCCTTGTGAGGACAGGCTGAGGGAGCTGGGGCTTGGAGCAGAGGAGACTGAGGACTGCCCTCATGCCTATTGATAAAAATGTGCAGGGCAGTGTCGGGAGGATGGAGCCAGGCTCTGCTCAGGGATGTCCAAGGACAGCACAAGGGGCACTGGCTGCCAGCTGGAGTAGAGGAGGTGCCACAGGAACAGAAGGGAAAGCTTTTTCACTGTGAGGGTGGCAGAGCTCTGGAGCAGGCTGCCCAGAGAGGTTTTGGAGTCTCCCTCTCCCCATAGATATTCCAAACCCTCCTGGCTGTGTTCCTGTGTGAACTGCCCTAGGTGCAGGGGGGGTTGGACTGGATGATCTTTTGAGGTCCCTTCCAACCCCTAATATTCTGTGATTCTGTAATAAGCAGGATGTCATACGATAAATACTGTCAAAGATGATCTGAAGTTAGATGAAGAGCTCTGCATCATTTTCCTTAGATCAGTGATGTCTTGGGATACTCTGAAGCAGGCATGTAGTGGAACATGAAGGTCCTTGACAGAAGAAACTTGTCCTGTGCCTGCTTCTGGGTACTCCTTCCCCATTCCTAAAGCACAAGACTGCAGGTTGCTTTGCCTTGTGATGTGTATGTGGTCAAACCCAGGGAGTTTATAAAATCATAGAATGATAGAATGGTCCAGGCTAGACGGGACCTCCAAAGGTCATCCAGTCCAACCTCCCCACGGTCAGCAGGAACATCCTCAACTAGATCAGGTTGTCCAGGGCCTCATCAAGCCTTACCTTGAATATCTCCAGGGAAGGAGCCTCAACCACCTCCTTGGGCAACCTGTTCCAGTGTTCCACCACCCTCATAGCTTAAGTAGGTTATGCTTTTAAAAAAGAATAAGCATAAAGTTAGGGGAATGATTGTTACAATGGGTTGTGGTAACCTAACAGCATTTATGTCAAATCTACTCAAAAGTAAAGCAAAAAGATCTTCTGCTGATTTCCATGGCACTGGGTTTCCTGGGGTTTTGTCATCTTCTTTGCCATGTTACAGGTTTCTGTGAACACCAGAGACTGCCTGAAGGTACAAAGAAGCAGTTAAAATGTTTACATTTCTCTGTTTAATGTAGAAGTGCAGCCCTCCCCTAAAAATCACTCATGTTGTGTTCTGTAATCTCTTACACTAGTTATGAGTCATGTGAATTGCAGATTACTAGGAAAACAAAATAGGTTAGGTGGCTTATTTTAAACTGATGGTAGCACTCAGGATTAAATAGAAGCATCTCTAAGTCTATTTTCTGCCTTCAACACTGCAAAGAGGTAAACAAAAAGTGAGCAGTTCTAGGATAAGGGAATGATACAGCCCAGTTGTGATGCTGAAAGGAGTTAAACTTATCAAGGGAGGAGGATCTTGGGCCTAATCTGAAAACTGCACATATTGAGCACAAAGTTGAGAGCTCAGTTTGTGAAAAAGAGACTGCCCCTGTTAAGAATTTGTGCCTGCCAAACAAATGTGGCTTTTGTAACACAGTTTTTGGAGGAGCTATCCCTACCTAACATTCTAATAGAACAACTACTTACATTCTTTGGTCAGAAAGTGGCACATCGGTGAGGATACCATCAGTGTAATCTTTGCTGAATGTTAACTGAACCAATACGGAAAAGAAATCTCTTAGACAGCATTAAATAAGGAGGTTTAGTCTATCCAGCTGTGATTTTGAACATGTTGTCATACTATAAGTGCAACACCCAATGTCCAGTTTTCTTTTGACTGATGCAATGTCTTCATTAAAACAAACAAACAAAACAAACAAAAAAAAAACCACAAACAAAAAAAAAAAAAACAAAAAAAAAGAAACTAAGATCCAGGAAGGCTATTAAAATAACAACTAGATCTCTGTGCTTAATTTCTAAGCCTCAAGTCACAAAAGAAATACTCATTTCCTGGGTGCAGGTGGATGAGAAGCTCAACGTGAGCTGCCAGTGTGCACTTTCAGTCCAGAAAGCCAACCAGAGTCTGGGCTGCAGCAAGAGAGCTCCACTTTGGTGAGACCCCACCTGGAGTACTGTGTCCAGTTCTGGAGCCCCTATTACAAGAAAGATCTGGAGCTGCTGGAAGGTGTCCAGAGAAGGGCCATGAGGCCAGAGCTTTTCTGCTATGAGGACAGGCTGAGAGAGCTAGGGTTGTTCAGTCTGTAGAGGAGAAGGTTCCAAGGAGACCTAATTGTGGCTTTCCAGGTTCTGAAGGTGGCTACAGGAAAGCTGGGGAGGGACGTCTTAGGGTGTCAGGTCGTGATAGGACTGGGGGGAATGGATCCAAGCTAGAGGAGGGGAGATTTAGATTTAGACATTAGGAAGAAGTTGTTCACCGTGAGGGTGGCGAGACCTCAGGGAACTGCTTGAAAGAGTCCAGCACAGAGCCACAAAGCTGCTGAAAGCAGTGGAAGATCTCCTTGTGAGGACAGGCTGAGGGAGCTGGGGTTCAGAGCTTGGAGCAGAGGAGCCTGAGGGCTGCCCTCATTGTTGGGGATAAAGATGTGCAGGGCAGTGTGGGGAGGACAGAGCCAGACTCTGCTCAGGGATGTCCAATGACAGGACAAGGAGCACTGGGTGCTAGCTGGAGCAGAGGAGGTGCCACAGGAACAGAAGGGAAAACTTTTTTCCCTGTGAGGGTGAAATTGGAATTAAAAGTGAATGGAGCACAAACTGCAATGTGAGAAATTCCTTTCAAACATAAGAAAACCTTTTTTTATGATGAGAATGATCAAACAGTAGAGCAGATTGCCCAGAGAGGTTGTGGAGTCTCCACCCTTGGAGATACTCAAAAGCCTTCTGGATGCAGTTCTAGGCAACATGCTGCAGCTGCCCCTGCCCTGAGCAGGTCATTGGACTAGACAATCACCAGAGGTGTCTCTGGCCTCAGCAGGTCTGTGAAGCTGTGGGAAGAACTGCTGCTAAGACTCTGCTTTTCCTCAGCAGAAAACTACACTTTTGACCAAGCAAAGGACGATGACCTTTAAACTGTAAAGGACCTGAAGTGGATGAAAGGCTGCCATACCCCAAAGCCCAGACCCAGGAGCTAATTAACATTGTGGGAAACTACAAAAAGAGAGTTGCCAAGGAGAGCAGTTCTGAAGAGAACACCTGGAGAGAGGACTATAAAACCTTTCCATTCTCTATTTATGGCACTCGCTCTCTTTATATTGTACCAACATTTGTATTTCCAGTCAAAAACAGTTTAAAGGAGTTGTAACTTGTCTATAAAAAAACGAGTCTGTGTGGCTCTTGGCAGGCATTCTGGGAACATTTCACTGTTTCATAGAATGGCCTAGGTTGGAAGGGACTTCAGAGATCATCTACTCCAACATCCCCTCCATGGGCCGGGGCATCTCTCAACTAGACTCAGCTGCTCAAGGCCTGGGTCAGGGCAATGCCAAGCACAAACACAGGCTGGGTGAGGAGTGGCTCAAGAGCAGTCTGGAGGAGAAAGGCTTGGGGGTGTCAGCTGATGACAAACTCCCCAAGAGCCAGCAATGGTCACTGCAAGCTTTGCAGACAGCTGTGTGCTGAGCTGCATCCAAAGCAGGGAGAGCAGCACAGGGAGGGGATTCTGGCTGCAAGGTCTGGGAAGGGACTTTTGACAAGGAACAAGGGTGATAGGATGAGAGGGAAAGGATTGAAGCTTGAGGAGGACAGATTTAGACTGGAGATTAGGAAGAAATTCTTTCCAGTGAGGGTGGTGAGACACTGGAACAGGTTGCCCACAGAGGCCCCTCCCTGGAAGTGTTCAAGGCCAGGCTAGATGAGGCCTTGAGCAACCTGGGCTGGTGGGAGGTGTCCCTGCCCATGGCAGGGGGGTTGGAATAAGATGATTTTTAAGGTCCCTTCCAATCTAAAGCATTCTATGAATCTCTGTGTGATGGAAAAGGATAATAAAATGTTAGGCAGCACTTTGGCTATTCATTTATAGACCAAAGCTAATATTTCAACCTTTTTCTATATACCTCAGGTTTGTTTTGTTTTGTTTTTTTTTTAACTAAACATGTTTTTATTTAATCTTTTCAGATGTTAACAGTGATGCTGATAGGTCATTCTTGGTGGTACGAGAAAGCTCCTTGCCTAAGTGAACCACAGAGGTTTTAATAAACCTCAGCACTGCCATTAGTGGTAATTGACTGACACTCTGAAGGCTCTGTGAAGAAAATCCACCTCTTGTTTCCACCTAGGTCAAATATTTTGCCATATTAAATATTAAACAACCTATAATTGAGATGAAAAAAGAAGGACATAAAGCCTCCAGTGCCAGGAAATTATTGTTTTCTTTTCTCCTTATGTGCCTGTCTCCTCAAATAAAATTGTGAGAATGGTTTGGGTTGGAAGGGACCTCCAAAGGTCCAACCCCCCTGCAGTCAGCAGGGACATCCTCCACTAGATCAGCTTGCTCAGAGCCTTGTCCAGCCTGACCTTGAAGATTGCCAGGCGTGGGGCCTCAACTAACTCCCTGGGCAACCTGTTCCAGTGTTGCAACAGCTTCATGGTGCAAAACTTGTTCCTCACATCCAATCTGAATCTGCTCTGCTCTCATTTCAAACCATTGTCCCCAGTCCTGTCCCTGCAGGTCTTTGCAAACAGTTCCTCTGCAGCCTTCTTGTAGCCCCCTTCAGGTACTGGAAGGTTGCTCTTAGGTTTTGCTGGAGCCTTCTCTTCTCCATGCTGAACAGCCCCAACTCCCTCAGCCTGTCCCCACAGGGAAGGTTCTTAAAGCCTCTGATCATCTTTGTGGTCTCCTCTGTAACCACTCCAGCCATTCCACGTCTCTCTCATGCTTGGGGCACCAGAACTGGATGCGGTGTTCCAGGTTGTGTCTCACAAGAGCAGAGTAGAAACGCAGAATCACCTCCCTTGTCCTGCCTGTAACACTTCCTTTGATGCATCCCAGGATATGGGAGGTAGAAATGCACTTAGTCCTCTCTTTTGGGAAGGAGAAGCACATTGCTTAGGACAAGTATTGGATGATTATGTTGGATACTTTTCATGTTCAATAGCATCAGAGAATGACTTTTAACCTGAGATACACAGCAAAAGTGAGGACCTATCTGATTCTTCTCCATCAACAAATATGTGATTTCCACAGGAAACCAATTTACACCTGACTTTATTTCTAGGGACTTTTCTGTATGGGAAGTTCTTTTCCCTGTCTCATTCTTTGGTGACTGTACTAATTATAGCTTAATTTTTGTAAGGATGCAAAATACCCTTCAGTAGTGTTGGCAGAACTTTGTTCTGCCTGTCAGGAAATGCCCAGTATGGGCCATTGTACCTCTAGCAAAGTAATGAGCAGGGTCTTCTTGATGCCACTATCAATTTGGTTTGCCAAAGAATGACTAAGGTCTTAGGAGGACTTCCCTTTAGTCCTCTATATTCAGAAAGGTCCATTCAAAATTAAATGATCCTGGTAAAAAGTATTTGTGCTAAGTTCCTGGGTCAGCAAAATACCTACCCATGACTGTGGCCACGGAAGCAAATAAATAAATAAAAAGCACCAAATACAATACAAGTCTGGAAATGAGTAAGTTACAGCTTCAGTAAGTTCTGCTTGGAGCAGACTAGAATGGATAGAGACACAAAGAATAGAGACTAGAATGGTCAGAGGCCCCAAGCTGCTGCAGGCAGTGGAAGATCTCCCTGTGAGGCCAGGCTGAGGGAGCTGGGGCTTGGAGCTTGGAGCAGAGGAGCCTGAGGGCTGCCCTCAGTGCTGGGGCTGAAGATGTGCAGGGCAGTGTGGGGAGGACAGAGCCAGGCTCTGCTCAGGGATGTCCAAGCACAGCATAAGGGGCACTGGGTGCCAGCTGGAGCAGAGGAGGTGCCACAGGAACAGAAGGGAAAACTTTTTTCCCTGTGAGGGTGGCAGGCTGCCCAGAGAGGTTGTGGAGTCTCCTTGTCTGGAGCTATTCCAAAGCCACCTGGATGTGTTCCTGTGTGAGCTGCCCTGGGTGCTGCTGCTCTGGCAGTGGGGTTGGACTGGATGCTCTCTGGAGGTCCCTTCCAACCCCTAACATTCTGTGGTTCTGTGAGTCCCTTTTCCAACAATACTGTGGAATAAAAGAACAATAGAATGAAAAGATAAGCAAGAATGGGGATGTTGGTACTCTGAGAGTAGAATCTAAATTCTTTTTCTCAGTAGTTGTGTTTGGCCTTTACATTCCTCATTATTTTAAATTGATTGCACACTGAGATTCAGATCTGTAGTCTCTGCATATGAAATTTCATGAGGTATTGTCTTGGTAGAAGCTTTCCTACAGTAATAGAAGAGCTCATCTTATACCTTCTAATAAGTTCAGGAGAGTCATATTTGCAGAGTCTTCTGGCAATACAGTCTTGGGTACCTTGCATCATTTTTGCCTTCTAAGCTTTCTACTTAGCCACATATTAGTTGTGGTTTCTTTCTGTGCTGCTAAGTTCATTTTTCATTTTATTCAATGGTTTAGTGCATTCAAATATTGCCCCCCCAGAAATCCTCTCATTTCAGAATAATTAGGCATATTAAATTAATGATTGACTCTTTAAAATATTCACTTAATCTTCAAAGGGCTGTCTTCAAGATTTGGCTTTCATAACATTAAAATATGTATGGAAGTCAAAGCCAGTGACGGGGAGGAAGAACTGCCCATTGTAAGTGCAGATCAGGTTCGTGATCATCTGAAGAACCTGAAAGTGTTCAAGTCCATGAGACCCGACGGGATACACCCATGGGTACTGAGAGAACTGGCAGATGAGGTTGCTGAACCCCTCTCTATTATATTTCAAAAGTCATGGCAATCTGGTGAAGTCCCCACAGACTGGAAAAGGGGAAACATTGCCCCCATCTTCAAAAAGGGTAAGAAGGAGGAGCCAGGGAACTACAGGCCAGTCAGTCTCACCTCTGTGCCTGGAAAGATCATGGAACAGATCCTCCTGGAGTCACTACTCGCTCAAAAGAATAGTGAAGAGGTGATTGGGAACAGTCAGCATGGCTTTGCCAAGGGCAAATCCTGCCTGACCAACCTGGTGGCCTTCTATGAGCAGGTGACAAAATTAATAGATGAGGGGCGAGCAACTGATGTCATTTACCTGGACCTGAGCAAAGCCTTCGACACTGTCCCGCACCACATCCTGGTCTCCAAACTGGTGACACATGGGTTTGATGGGTGGACCACTAGATGGATAAGGAACTGGCTTGATGGCCGCACCCAAAGAGTGGCTGTCAATGGCTCCATGTCCCAGTGGAGGCCAGTGACAAGCGGAGTCCCTCAGGGATCAGTCCTGGGACCTGTCTTATTCAACATCTTTGTGGGGGACATGGACAGTGGCATTGAGTGCACCCTCAGCAAGTTTGCTGAGGACACCAAGCTGTGTGGTGCAGCAGACACGCTGGAGGGAAGGGAGGCCTTCCAGAGGGACCTTGACAGGCTGGAGAGGTGGGCACAAGCCAACCTCATGAAGTTCAATATGAGCAAGTGCAGGGTCCTGCATCTGGGTCAAGGCAATCCCAGGCACAAATACAGGCTGGGCAGTGACTGGCTAGAAAGTAGCCCTGAAGAGAGAGACTTGGGGGTGCTGGTGGACAAAAAGCTCAACATGAGCTCTCAATGTGCACTTGCAGCCCGCAAAGCCAATCAGATCCTGGGCTGCATCAGGAGAAGTGTGGCTAGCAGGTCGAGGGAGGTGATCCTCCCCCTCTACTCAGCCCTGGTGAGACCCCATCTGGAGTACTGTGTCCAGTTCTGGAGCCCCTATTACAAGAGGGATGTGGAGGTGCTGGAACGTGTCCAGAGACGGGCCACAAGGATGATCAGAGGGCTGGAGCACCTCTCCTATGAGGACAGACTGAAGGAGTTGGGGCTGTTCAGTCTGCAGAAGAGAAGGCTCCGAGGTGACCTCATTGTGGCCTTCCAGTATCTGAAGGGGGCCTACAGGAAGGCTGGGGAAGGACTTCTCAGGATCTCAGGTAGTGACAGGACTAGGGGGAATGGAATGAAGCTGGAGGTGGGGAGATTCAGGCTAGATGTGAGGAGGAGGTTCTTCCCCATGAGAGTGGTGAGACCCTGGAATGGGTTGTCCAGGGAGGTGGTCGAGGCCCCGTCCCTGGGGGTGTTTAAGAGCAGGCTGGATGAGGCTCTGTCCAGCCTGATCTAGTGTGGGGTGTCCCTGCCCATGGCAGGGGGGTTGGAACTAGATGATCCGTGTGGTCCCTTCCAACCCTGAATGAAACTATGAAACTATGAAACTATGTATGACATTTGCAAGGTCATTTCTGGGGTCTCTTGGTTTCAGAGACTGTAACAGGCATAGTAAGCATTGTCCTGCACTTTGGTCACAGCAACCCCAAGCAACACTATAGGCCTGGGGAAGAGTGGCTGAAAAGCAGCCTGATGGAAAAGGATCGGGGTGGGGGGGGGAGCTGGTGAATGGCTGAACATGAGCCAGCAGTGTGCACAGGTGGTCAAGAAGGCATCCTGCCAATAGCATCCTGCCTTGGATCTAAACTAGTGTGACCAGCAGGAATAGGGCAGTGCTGGTGCCTCTGTACTCAGTCCTGGTGAGGCCACAGCTTGAGCACTGGGTCAGTTCTGGGTGCCACAGTATAGGAAGACATTGAGGGGCTGGAGAGTGTCCAGAGAAGAGCAACCAGGCTGGGGGGGGGTTTAGAGGGCATCACATGAGGAGCAGCTGAGGGAGCTGGGGGTGTTTATGTGGAGAAGAGAAGGCTGAAGGGAGAGCTTATTGCTCTCTACAACTCCCTGAAAGGAGGCTGGAGTGAGGCTGGGGTTGGTCTCTTTTCCCAAGCACCCAGCAACAGAACAAGAGGCAATGAGGTGAAGCTGTGCCAGAGGAGGGTTAGGTTGGACATGAGGAAAAAATTCTTGATTGAGAGAATGGTGAGGGGTTGAAACAGGCTGCCCAGGCAGGTGGTGGAGTGTTCATCCCTGGAGGTGTTGAAGAAGCTGTAGCTGTGGTGCTTCCGGATGTGGTTTAGTGGTCATGGCAGTTGGGTTAAGGTTGGACTCAATGATCCAACTGGGACAGGAATAAGGATGACCTAGTTTCTTTCCAGTGATCTGCTAAGAGTAGATAAATATATATTGGCAGCATTCAAAGAGCAGGACAGAAAATCTCTTCAAGGTTCTGGCAGGTTCAGGCAAGATCTTGTAACAGAGGCATGAGAGAGTGCAAAGCTGAATGAGAAGCTGTCCAGCTGCTCTGTGAATGTGCACTGAAGAGACGTGAGCAATCCAGTAGCTACAGGTCTTGGTAACAACAAAGTGCAAGCTCATTTTGGTTTGGGAGGAGAAAAGGAAGTAAACTGTGTCCCAATATCAAATTATCAGAGCAAATAGGGAAAGGCCAAGTCTCACTGTGCAGACAATGAGCTACAAGGAAGCATGATTTAGAGGAAATACATGGGGGAAACAAAGGGATCATTTGTCCCTCCTGACCTCTACTTCTGTGTCTGGGTGCAAGGGCATTCTTCTCCTTTTACAAACCATACTTCTGAGGGAACCAACTCTGTCTTATGCATTAAAAAAAAAAAAATAAAAGGATTTGTTTGCTCTTTGTTGACTAAAAATCTGCTGCTGCTTTCTGCCAAAATTTGACATATACTGAATCAGAAGCTTCCAGCTTTCACTCACTTGTCCCCCTGAGGCTGTTTCCTCCTGTTCTATCTCTTGTTACTTGGGAGACCAATGCCCACCTCACCACAACTTCCTTTCAGGCAGTTGTAGAGAGCAAGAAGGTCTCCCCTCAGCCTAAACAATTCCAGTCCACTCAGCTTCTCATTAGACTTGTTCTCGACACCTTCCAGCACCTTCATTGCCCTTCTCTGGACATGGCCCAGGACCTCAATGTCTTTCTTGTAGTGAGGTGCCCAAAACTGAACCAAACATTTGAGGTGTGGCCTCACCAGCGCCAAGTACAGGGGCATGATCCCGTCCCTGCTCCTGCTGGTCACACCATTGCTGATGCAGTCCAGGATGCTGTTGGCCTTGGCCACCTGAGTACACTGCTGGCTCATGTTCAGCAAGATGCCAAACAACATCCCTGGGTCCTTTTCTGCTGGGCAGCTTTCCAGGCAGTCTGCCCCAAGCCGGGAGTGTTGCTTGGGGTTGTTGTGACCCAAGTGCAGGACCCAGCCCTTCATTTTGTTAAAGCTCATACAATTGAACTTGGCCCATCCTCTGCTTTTCTCCAGCTGCTCATCTCCATGATTCCTTCTCTCCTTTTCACAGTGTCCTGCTTTATATCAGCACAGCTGCTTGTATGCCCACCCAGAGAACTGAGGTTGCTTGCAAGTGTAGCTTCCACCTGGGTTTTGTGCCTCAGCCCAGAGGATGTTGGACTACAAGGGATGCTCATGCATGAAGAGGGTTTAGGGCAGGAGCAGGGAGCAGCAGGGGTAGGGGTGGGGCAGGGCCACTCCCTTCAGTGGCACTCTGCTTGAAGTGCTCATGGGACTGCTGTGTCAGTTAATGCAGTCATTTCCTCTTCTAAATTTAGGGAAAGTGGTAATGCCAGATATGTCTGTGTGGTAACTGCTAGCAAATTCCTCCTGTTTGAAATAATGAGCAACAAATGTGCAGCCAGTTAGACATTTGTTGTTAGATCTTCAGATGATGCTGAGGGCTCAGCCACAGAAGCAGGTGTGCTCCTACCAAGCCTGTGGCATTCATTTTAATTTCTTTATTGGTCATACTCCTGGGTTTATTCTTCCTCAGGGCACTCCTGAGTTCTCCTATTTTTCTTCTCCCAAATATTCTCTCCCAATATTTAGTGTGCAGCCTTGCTTTATTTGTTTATGGAGGTTCACTTCAGAATAGTGATAGGACAAGAGGGAATGGCTTCAAACTACAGAAAAGCAGATTTGGATTGGATGTTAGGAACAAGTTCTGCACCAGGAAGGTAGTGGAACACTGCAACAGGTTGCCCATGGAGGTGGTTGGGGCCCCATCCCTGGAGACCTTCAAGGTCTGAGCAACCTGATCTAGTTGAGGATGTCCCTGATGACTGCAGAGAGAGTTGGACTGGATGACCTTTGGAGGTCCCTTCCAACCCAGACCATTCTGTGATTTGTACACTTTCAAAAAAGGTGTACAAATAAAACCCTGCTTTCAGTTAATGTCTGCACAAATGACTGGAAGATGGCTAAAACCCAGACTCATCTGTATGCCATACATACACATCCTAAAGAAACAGTGTCTAAGTTGCAAGCCCTGTCAAACACTCCTAGGAGAAACTTTGTGGTCCTGCACTTGGGCCACAACAACCCCATGCAATGCCCCAAGCTTGGGGAAGTGTGGCTGGAAAGCTGCTGGCAGAGATGGGCCTAGGGGTGCTAATGGACAAGCAGCTGAAGAGGAGCCAGCAGTGTGCCCAGGGGGCCAAGAAAGCCAATGGCATCCTGGCTGGGATCAGCAATGCTGTGACCAGCAGGTGTAGGGCAGGGACTGTCCCCCTGTACTCAGCACTGGTGAGACCACACCTTAAATGCTGTGTTCAGGTTTGGGCACCTCAATGCAAGAGAGATGTGGAGGTGCTGGAGCCAGGGCAGAGGAAGGCAAGGAAGCTGTGAAGGGCCTGGCGAATAAATCTGATGAAGAGCAACTGAAGGAGCTGGGGATGGTTAGTTTGAAACAGAGGAGGCTAAGGGGAGACCTCATTGCTGTTTACAACTACCTGAAAGGAGATTGTGGAGGAGTTAGTGCTGGTCTCTTCACACAGGTAATTAGTGACAGAACAAGAGAGAACAGCCTCAAGCTGCACCAGGGCAGGTTTAGGCTAGACATTAGGGAAAAAAAAAAATCACAGCAAGAGTGGTCAAGTATTGGAAAAGGCTGCCCAGGAGGGTGGTGGATTCACCATTCCTGGATGTGTCTAAAGGTGGTTAGATGTGGTGCTTGGGGATATGGTTTAGGGGTGAGCTCGGAGAGAAGGGTTATGGTTGCACTTTGTGATCCCAGGTGTCTTTTCCAGCCTGAATGAATCTATGCATGGAAGGAGAAGTCAAGCAGGACCTGATGCCTGAATAGTACAAGTTTACTAATCTCTGCATGTCCAAAAAACCCAGAAGAGAAGGGTATTTTTTGCCCCATATGACACTGGTGTAGTTTGATGGTGGAAGGAAGAAAAAATGCTTACAGTGTCGTAGATTTCACCACATCTCTTTCCACTTCTTATTTTTCTACTTACTTTTTTTTCCCCCTCTGTGAAAGGGGAAGATTTGAGAGTATTTTCTTTCATCTTACTTCAGTGAAACAAAAGTGGAAGGAGAAAATGCACATCACTCCAGGCTTCCTGTCCAAAGATATCTTGGCCTTTATTTCATTGCTTAACTCAATGGCTCCCCAAGTGAGGCTACAAATCAGTGAGAGCTTACTAGGCCATACACTGAAAAATATATATTGCTAGGTGAATTGGTGCAGTAGATAGGCTTTTAAGTTAAAATGTCAGTAATAAAGGTATGTGAAGATTAATGATATGCTGAGCCTGTCAGCTCATGGACACAGACAAAAGAAAAATGCTCATAGGAGACAATAGTTTCTTAGGGAGCTCTTGAAAAAGCACTTGCAACATGTTGAAGAAGTTAATTCACAGTACAGTCACCTCACTGTACATGAAATAAGAATTTCAGGGGCTTCCCTGCTCTTCTGTGAGCATCCGAATGCCTGAGCAATGACAGAGACCTTTCTCATCCTTAACCAGACAGAGACTGTTGCCAGGAGCTCATCCTGTGTGGTGGTGACCCAATTCTGGCCAGTATCCAGAGAACCCTACCCCACTGTATTTGCATAGATTTCAATTCTGTGTGCTCCTCAAGAAACAGAAGAGTCCATAGTCCTGTGTGTCCTTTGAAGGGAGAAGAGGTGAAAACTGGACAGATGGAGCCCTCAGTACAGGAAAGACATGGACCTGATGGAAAGGGTCCAGAGGAAGGCCTCAAAGATGATTAGAGGGCTGGAGCACCTCTGCTAGAAAGACAGGCTGAAAGAGCCAGAGATATTCAACCTGGTGAAGAGAAGGCTCTGGGCAGACCTAAGAGCAACCTTCCAATACCTGAAGGGGGCTACAAGAAGGCTGCAGAAGGACTGTTACAAAGACCTGCAGTGATAGGATGAGGGACAATGGCTTGAAAAGAGAAGAGTAGAATGAGATTGGATGTGAGGAACAAGTGCTGCACTATGAGGCTGCTGCAACACTGCAACAGGTTGCCCAGGGAGGCAGTTGAGGCCTCATCCCTGGAAATCTTCAAGGTCAATCTGGCCAAGGCTCTGAGCAAGCTGATCTAGTGGAGGATGTCCCTGATGACTGCAGGGGGGTTGGACCTTTGGAGGTCCCTTCCAACCCAAACCATTCTATGATCACATGCTCCTGGGAAAGTGAAGAGCTAGGTCAATAATGTATTTTCTCTTGCACAGCCCTGCCCACTCAGTATGTACACAAGAAATTAAAAGCAGAAAGGATTAAAGACAAGGAGCCATTGGGATAAGAAAAACAGGTTAGGGCAAATCAGAGGCAAGGAAGCTACATGAGATAAGAATGTTCTGAAAGAAACTTCCCCTTTATTTCCACACTTGTAGTCCACAAGGTACTGAACACTGCATGGGGCAAGAAGCTACTGTGAAAAGCTTCCTGCTTTTTCCACAAACTTCTCCTGGCTGTTTAAGTAGGAGCAGATCACTGGGAAGCCAGTCAGTCCCCTCTGAGGGGCAGTGCACTTCCCAGATGAGGCAGTCAGCGGACAGATGGAGGCCAAATGCCAGAAGACAGCAGAGTCCTACTGCTGTAGGCAGACAAAGAGGGGTTTGCTGAAGCATAGTTTGCTCAGCAAGGCTTACAAGCATGGTCTAGTGTGGCAGGAATGAACACAGCAGTCCAACAAGTAGCCAGGAAAGTAAATTTTACCTTAGGTATTGGAATAGTTGCCAAAGTTTTATAAAACTCACATCAGACTTCAGCATAAGGCTGTGCAAACACTTAGAATTCCTACTCAGGAGACCTACAAACAGTATAAACTGGCCTTTTTTGGTTGGTTTCCTCCCCCCCCCCCCAAAAAAAAAATGATATCTTTAAGTTTTGATGACTTCCCTGTCTCCTAAATTAGAGTTCTTAAAGAAAGAATTATGCAAGCTTTTGTCTCCAGAGCTGATGACAATTCCAAGGGGTATTGTGAAACTAACTTGGGATCTGCACAACGTACAAGTTAGTTTAATTCCAGTGTAGTCCAATTATGACATCTTCTTGGCTCAGTGATATCCCTAACTTCTAACATTTTTGGGATAATTGGCTGATTTCAGAAGAATATCTAAAGTAATCTGAGGTTTCTTGGACGACTGCCTGAGATTTTTCAAGTGACATCATAATGACCTAACTGCAGATGTAATGTATGCTGCCTGCTTGGAAATGGTATTCAAACCCTCGGTACAATCATAGAATCAACCAGGATGGAAAACACCTCAGAGAACATCAAGTCCAACCTGTTACCTAATACCTAACACTTCCTGGCAACTAAACCATGGCTCCAAGTGCCACATCCAATCCTCTTTTGAACACCTCCAGGGATGGTGACTCCACCACCTCCCTGGGCAGCACATTCCAATGGCTAACAACTCTCTCAGTGAAGAACTTTCTCCTCACCTGAAGTCCAAACTTCCCCTGGCACAGCTTGAGACTGTGTCCTCTTGTTCTAGTGCTGGTTGCCTGGGAGAAAAGACCAACCCCACCTGGCTACAACCTCCTTTCAGGTAGTTGTAGAGAGCAATAAGGCCTCCCCTGAGCCTCCTCTTCTCCAGGCTAAGCAACCCCAGCTCCCTCAGCCTCTCCTCACAGGGCTGTGCTCCAGACACCTCCCCAGCCTTGCTGCCCTTCTCTGGACTCCTTTCAGCATCTCAATGTCCTTCTTAAATTGAGGAGCCTAGAACTGGACAGAATTGGTAAAACTCATCCTCTTAGAATCATGGCATGGCTTAGGTTGGAAGGGACCAGAGAGTGGTGGTGAATGGTGCCACATCCAGCTGGCAGCCAGTCACTAGTGGTGTGCCCCAGGGATCAGTGCTGGGCCGTGTGCTCTTTAACATCTTCATTGATGAAGTGGATGAGGGGATTGAGTCAGTCATCAGCAAATTTGCAGATGACACCAAGTTGGGAGCAGATGTTGATCTCTTAGAGGGCAGAAGGGCTCTGCAGAAGGACCTCAACCAACTGGACAGATGGGCAGAGTCCAACGGGATGTCATCCAACAAATCCAAGTCCCAGGTGCTGCACTTTGGCCACAGCAACCCCATGCAGAGCTACAGGCTGGGGTCAGAGTGGCTGGAGAGAGGCCAAATGGAGAGGGACCTGGGGGTGCTGATTGACAGCTGCCTAAACATGAGCCAGCAGTGTGCCCAGGTGGCCAAGAAGGCCAATGGCATCCTGACCTGTATCAAGAATAGTGTGGCCAGCAGGAGCAGGGAAGTCATTGCACCCCTGCACTCAGCACTGGTTAGGCCACACCTTGAGTCCTGTGTCCAGTTCTGGGCCCCTCAGTTTAAGAAGGAGACTCTTGAACCTGTCCAGAGAAGGGCAACAAAGCTGGGGAGAGGCCTTGAGCACAAGCCTACAAGGAGAGGCTGAGGGAGCTGAGATCATTTAGCCTGGAGAAGAGGAGGCTCAGCAGAGACCTCATTGCTCTCTACAACTCCCTGAAGGGAGGTTGTAGCCAGGAGGCGGTTGGTCTCTTCTCCCAGGCACCCAGCACCAGAACAAGAGGACACAGTCTCCAGCTGTGCCAGGGGAGGTTTAGGCTGGAGGTGAGGAGAAAGTTCTTCACTGAGAGAGTCGTTCACCATTGGAATGTGCTGCCCAGGGAGGTGGTGGAGTCACCATCCCTGGAGGTGCTCAAGAGGGGATTGGATGTGGCACTTGGTGCCATGGTCTAGTCATGAGGTCTTGGGTGACAGGTTGGACTTGATGATCTTTGAGGTCTCTTCCAACCTTGGTGATACTGTAATACTGTGACCTCAGAGATCATATACTCCAACCTCCCTGCCAGCTTGAATTACTTACAGAGGTTTTAGAAGACTGGGGAAATTGTGTTAAATAGAGGAAAGTTCCCTCCCTTGCCAGAATTAATTTTTACAGCAATGAAAGGTCCCCAGGTATTGCTAAGATCACTTGTGGCTGTTAGTCAAGGAAAAGGATTGTCAACCTGATCCAAAGATGAAGCAGAACTGATCACAGGATCATAGAATCACAGAACTTTAGATGTTGGAAGGGACCTCCAGACCGTCCAGCCAAACCCCAGTGCCAGAGTAGGAGCACCCAGAGTAGCCTGCATAGGAATGCATCCAGGTGGGTTTGAAACGTCTCCAAAGACTTCACAACCTCTCTGGGCAGCCTGCTCCAGTGCTCAGTCACATTCACTGTAAAGCTGAAACCTTCTATGTCCAAGTTTGTATCCATTGTTCCTTGGCTTATTACTGTGCACCACCCAAAAGAGCTTGGCCCCCTCCAATTGACACCCACCCCTCAGATATTGATAGACATTGATCAGATCCCCTCTCAGCCTTCTCCTCTCCACACTAAACAGCCCCAGGGCTCTCAGTCTCTCTTCACAGGGGAGATGCTCAAGTCCCCTAATCATCCAATGCTCTGCATTGGACTCTCTCCAGCAGGTTTCTGTCTCTCTTGAACTGGGGAGCCCAAAACTGGACACAGTATTGCAGGAGTGGTCTCAGCAGGGCAGAGTAGATGGGGAGAAGAACCTCCCTAGCCCTGCTGGCCACACTTTGCTTGCTGCATCCCAGGATACCACAAGGGCACATTGCTGTCCCAAATGCTCAGTGCTCAGAGTAAGAGTGGCAAGAATGTTAAAGGAGTCCAATTCTTTTGGTGCTCTCCTCTGGGAAACCCTTCTGTCTCCTAAATCTTCTAAAATACACTCTGCAAGATAACCACCATGGCAATTTTTGCAGGGGCAGCTAACATCCTCTGCTACACACAGACCTGGCTTTTCAGCTCTGCACTCCTGAACCACTTGAACCAAGGTGGATCTCTGGCAAATGTCTGCTCCTGACCATGCAAACCAGGCTGTTTGACTGAGAAGCAGACTCATAGGTTCAGAGGTTCAGAGATTCATAGAATGGTTCAGGTTGGAAGAAACATTGAAGAATATCTAGTTCCAACCCTCCTGTTGTGGCCTCCCCCAGGGCAGAGTCCAGGGGCACCATCACTGCCCTACTCCTGCTGGTCACATAGGTTTTGATCCAGGCCAGGATGCTGGTGGCCTTCTTGGCCACCTGGGCACACTGCTGGCACAGATGATTTGTGGTGGTTTCTCTTCTGTGAGTCACAGAATCATAGAGTTGTCAGGGTTGGAAGGGACCCCAAGGATCATCTAGTTTCAATCCCCCTGCCCTGGGCAGGGATACCTAACACTAGAGCAGGTTACCCAGAGCCCCATCCAGCCTGGCATTAAAAACCTCCAGGGATGAGGCTTCTACCACCTCCCTGGGCAACCTGTTCTAGTGTCTCACCACCCCTATGGGGAAGAATTTCTTCCTAATGTCTAATCAAAATCTCCCCTCCTCTAGCTTGGATCCATTCCCCCCCGTCCTATCACTCCCTGACACCCTCAAAAGTCCCTCCCCAGATTTCTTGGAGCCCCCTTCAGATAATGGAAGGCCACAAGAAGGTCTCCTGGGAGCCTTCTCCTCTCCAGACTGCACAACCCCAATTCCCTCAGTCTGTCCTCACAGCAGAGCAGCTCCAGCCCTCTGCTCATCCTCATGGCCCTTCTCTGGACACCTTCCAGCACCTCCAGACCCTTCCTGGAACAGAGGCTCCAGAAGTGGACACAGAGCTGCAGCTGTGGTCTCAGCAGAGTGGAGCAGAGGGGCAGAATCCCCTCCCTGGCCCTGCTGGCCACACTTCTCTTGCTGCAGCCCAGGCTCTGCTTAGCTCTCTGGGCTGCAAGTGCTCACTGCTGGCTCCTGTTGAGCTTCTCATCCTCCAGCACCCCAAAGGCCTTTTCTTCAGGGCTGCTCTCTACCCAGTCCCTGCCCAGCCTATACTGGTGCTTGGGATTGCCCCAAGCCAGGCACAGGACCTTGCCCTTGGTTTTGTTGAACCTCATGATGTTGGCTTGGGCCCAGCTTGTCAAGGTCTCTCTGGATGGATCCCTTCCCTCCAGCCTGTCAGCTGTACCACACAGCTTGGTGCTGAGGGTGCCTCAATGCTACTGTCACCAGCACTTCCAACCTCAGAGGGGGCCACTAAAGCGGGGGGTGGTTCATCACAGGGGATTATTTTACAGAACTTTAAATGACATCTTTGCTTCCTCTAATCCAGAGATCATTATCATCATCATCATCATCACCACCATCATTTTCTGTAATTCACACTTTGGTAAAGGGAGAAGATTGCAGACTTCCTTTAGAAACATGACATTCTTTGGTGATTTCTGCCAAGGTTCCCAAGAACATGCAGAGAGGAAAAGCCTTGCATGGCTTATTATGATCACATTACAGAAGTATTAGAGATTGTCTGATTTGGAAATTCAAAATCCATATGATCTAATCTAGGGCTCAGCATGCCAGAATGCTGGAAGTCTGAGTGCTGTAGCTTTCTACTAAATAAGGTAGCTGCTCAAAGGCTCTGCATTTTGAACTGCCTCTTCCTAGGTGTTTATTTCATAGCAAGTTACAAGCAACATCCCTTATCTACAGTGTAAGGGTCAAGTTTCTTAGTGACACCAAACTGGGAGGAGTGGCTGACTCCCCCTCAGGCTGTGCTGCCATTCAGCAAGACCTGGAAAGCCAGAGAGTTGGGTGGGGAAAAATGGAATGAAAACCAGCAAGGACAAGGGTAGAGTCCTGCAGCTAGGAAAGAACAACCACAAGGACCAGGATGGGTTGGGGACTGACCTGTTGGAGAGCAGCATAGGGAAAAGGGATTTGGGGATCCTGGTGGATAGAAGGATGTTCATGAACCAGCAATGTGCCCTTGTGGCCAAGAAGGCCAAGGAGTGCATTAGAAGGGTTGAGGTTAGTAGGTCAAGAGAAGTTCTCCTGTCCCTCTATTCTGCCCTGCTGAGGCCACATCTGGAATATTGTGTCCAGTTCTGGCCTCCTCAGTTCAAGAAGGACCTTGGGGAGCTGCCTGACAGAGTCCAGTGCAGAGCCACACCAATCATTAAGGGAGTAGAAGATCTCCCTGTGAGGCCAGGCTGAGGGAGCTGGGGCTTGGAGCTTGGAGCAGAGGAGCCTGAGGGCTGCCCTCGTTGCTGGGGATCAAGATGTGCAGGGCATTGTGGGGAGGAGGGAGCCAGGCTCTGCTCAAGGATGTCCAAGGACAGCACAAGGGGCACTGGGTGCCAGCTGGAGCAGAGGAGGTGCCACAGGAACAGAATGGAAAATATTTTCCCTGTGAATGTGTCAGAGCCCTGGAGCAGGCTGCTCAGAGAGGTTTTGGAGTCTCCTCTGAAGACAATGCAAACCCACCTGGATGTGTTTCTGTGTGACCTGCTCTAGGTGCTGCTGCTGTGGCAGTGGGGTTGGACTGGATGATCTTTGGAGGTCCTTTCCAGCCCCTAACATTCTGTGATTCCATGAAAAGAATTTTCTATTTCTAAAACTACATAAATCTGTTTTGCCACTAGGTTAAAGAAGTAAAGCATCCCCTAATTACCAGAGGAAAATGTTTTGAGAGACTTTGTAGTGTTTTCTGGTTTCATTAGGATGTGTAAATAAAAGCCATGAGCCAACATAAAAAAATATTGAACCACAAATGTTGCAACTTGAAGGGAAAAAACTGTTGCATGAGATGACAGCCACTGCAATTAGTGAGTTGTATTTCCAGTCTGGATGTGCCAGCTCCAAGTCTTGTTTCTCTAGAGCCATTAACATTTCTGTGTCACAGGCACAGCTGCAAAGCTGCAGCCTGTCACTGATTTCTGGGTATTTCACTCCAGAATGTGGAAATTGAATACATAGTCAGTGCTCAGCTTTAACAATCTTGATGAATCTGTTTCATTTGGAAAGGTGTGCAGCAGCTGATTAAGTTAAGAGCAGAGCCTCTGGCATTTTTAGTGTCACTGTGTCAGTCTTTCTGTTCTAAATCCTTACTTGGAGGTGGTTTTTAGTGTGCTCTTAACATTTGTCAGGGAAGCTTCCAGCACTGGGGAGATTTTAAAGAAATTCACACAATCATTCAGGTAGGAAAAGACCCTTGAGACCATCAGGTCCAACCTTTAAACCTACTCTACCAAGTTCACCACTACACCATATCCTCAAGCACCACATCTAAATCACCTTTAAATACATCCAGGGATGGTGCCTCCACCACCTCCCTGGGCAGCCTGTTCCAGTCCTTGACCATTCTTGCAGGGGAAATTTTTTCCTCATCTTCAGCCTAAACCTCCCCTGGTGCAGCTTGATTCCATTCCCTCTTGTTCTCTCACTAATTACCTGTGAGAAGAACCCAGCACCAACGTCTCTGTGTTGTCCTTTCAGGTACTCGTAGAGGGTGATAAGGTCTCCCCTCAGCCTCCTCTTCCTCACACTAAACAGTCTCAGTTCCCTCAGCTGCTCTTCTTCAGACTCATTCTCTAGGCCCTTCACCAGCTTAGTTGCTCTTCTCTGCACCTACTCCAGCCCCCCAATGTCCTTCTTGCACTGAGGTGCCCAAAACTGCACATTGCACTCAAGGTGTGGCCTCACCAGCGCCAAGTACAGGAGGACAATCCCTGCCCTACTGCTGCTGGTTCCAGCCACAATACCATTGGCTTTCTTTGCCACCTGGGCACATTGCTGGCTCCTATTCAGTTCCTTTCCATTAGAACCCCCAGGTCCCCTTCTGCTGGAGAACTTTCCAGTCACACTGCCCCAAGCCTGGAGCATTGCATGGGGTTGTTGTGGCGCAAATGCAGGACCTGGCACTTGGCTTTGTTGAAGCTGGTCCCATTGACATCAGCTTACTGATCCAATCTAAGTCTCTCTGTAGAGCCTCCCTACTCTCAAGCAGACCAACACTCCCAAGATAATGTGTCTGTCCTATGTCACAAGACAGAGGAAAAGAAATTAAGTCTGTGGTCCCTACCTTCCCCAAGATAATTGCCTTGATAAAGGATCCTTCTCTCTGTTCTCTCATGTGGGCTGACCCATTTGAGAACTGCAGGCAATGGAAAAGGATAAATGACAAGATTAAAAGCCAGTTGCTTTTGTAATAAGTGGTGATTTCATACATTTGTCATGAAGAATTGAATTAATTTATTCAACATGCATCAATGATTTGAAGTGAATCAACATTAGATAACAGCCCAGAGTCAGTATATTATATCTGGGTTAGGAACATGTTTTGGAAAACCTCAGGAGCTATGGTGACCTCTGGGATGCATTAGGGAGTGGCAGAGCAGAGCCTGCTGCTGGACCCAGCAGCTGCATCTCATTCCCTTTTCCTTGGACCGTGCAGCTGCTGCCTTCACAAAAGCAAACCCAAGGGTGTGGTGTCCCAGACATTGGAAATTGGAGCTGGCCCAACCAGAGGAGGCCTTTTCAACACCTACTTAGACTCAGCTGCAGCCTTCCCTGGTGGCCTCTCATCCAGAATCTGTGTGCTCACCTCAGGGTCAAGGCTCAACTTCTGTTTGGGGACTGCCTGAAAAGATGCACCAGCTACCATCCAGAGTGGGATGGACTGGCTGATGAACAGAGCTGAAGAGGAGCCCATCAGAAAGTGCAGAGCTGGTAGAGCAGTGGCCTGAGCCAGCGGACCCTGTGCTGCACAATGGCTGCTGCCAGCACTGCTGTTCCAGCAGGAAATCATAGCTGGGGTGAAGGGGAAGAAAAGAACCATCCCCATCAGCATGACCACACATCCTTGGCTGGCTCCATGAGGCAACTCAGCCTGAGGGCTTTCTCATCCAAGCTTCCTCAGCCTCACACAGATAACCTCAGGGTACTTTTGTCTGCATTAACTGTGAAAATCAGTTTAAATAAGTCCACTGAAACAAGTGTGTAAAAAAAAACCAAACACCAAGAGTGTTGGTCTGGCTGAAGAAATCCAATCTAGTTTCTTTGCTTCTAAACTCTTTGATTGCTATGCCCAAGTTACTATCTGACATAGCCTGGTCAGCAGCTTAGTATATAAAATATATATATGTAAATAATGAGATATCCTGCAGCTAAATAGAATTATCATAGATTATAGAATGGATCAGTTTGGAAGGAACCTCAGAGATCATCTCCTCCAAGCTCCCCACCATGCCCAGGGACACCTCTCAACTAGACTCAACGCTCAAGGCCTCATCCAACCTGGCCTTCATCACCCCCAGGCAGGAGGCAGCCACAGCCTCCCTGGGCAGCCTGTGCCAGAGTCTCACCACCCTCATACTGAAGAACTTCTCCCTGAACTCCAGTCTAACCCTGCTCTCTCTCAGCTTCAAACCATTTCCCCATGTCCCATTGCTAGACACCCTGATGAAAAGTCCCTCTCCGGTCTAGGTTCTTTGCTTTTAAACTTATTTTGATTGCTATGCTCAAATTTTTATCTGACATAGCCTGGTTAGCAGCACAAACATTTAAATAATGAGATATCCTGCAGCTAAATAGACAGCAACAATAAATTACTGTAACAAACCCCAAAATAATTACTTATCATAAGTAACCAACAATAAGGGCCAAGCTCACCACAGTCAAAAGAGTTTCAAATGCATTATGCATCAGAAATGAGTGCTGGGAAAACTGTTAAAAAGGAAATACTTTGTGCCAAGGTCATAGAATCATAGAATGGCTTAGGTTGTGAGGGACCTGGAAGGTTATCCTGGGGTGCAGCAAGAAAAGTGTGGCCAGCAGGGCTAGGGAGGTTCTTCTCCCCCTCTACTCTGCCCTGCTGAGACCACACCTGCAATGCTGTGTCCACTTCTGGGCTCCCAGTTCCAGAGAGACAGAAACCTGCTGGAGAGAGTCCAGCGGAATGCCACGAGGATGATTAGGGGACTTGAGCATCTCTCCTGTGAAGAGAGACTGAGAGCCCTGGGGCTGTTTAGTGTGGAGAAGAGAAGGCTGAGAGGGGATCTGATCAATGCCTATCAATATCTGAGGGGTGGGTGTCAAGTAGAGGGGGCCAAGCTCTTTTTGGTGTTGCACAGCAATAATAAGACAAGGAACAACATGTTCAAGCTTGAACACAGAAGATTTTACCTCAACATGAGGAGAAACTTCTTTACAGTTAGGGTGCCAGAGCACTGGAACAAGCTTCCCAGAGCGGTTGTGGATTCTCCTTCTCTGGAGACTCCAAACCCACCTGGATGCATTCCTGTGCAGACTGCCCTGGGTGACCTGTATTTTGGCAGAAAGCTTGAACTGGATGACCTCTGGAGGTCCCTTCCAATACCTAATGCACTGTGATACTGTGACCTTAGAGATCATCTACTCCACCTCACTGCCATGGGCAGGGATGCCTCACATCTAGACTCAAAGCCTCATCCAACTTGGCCTTGAACACCCCCAGGGAGGAGGTGTCTGAGGGAAAGTCCTTTTTACATTTTTCTTCTCTTTGCCTCCTCAGCCAAATATGGAACAGGATGGTCCATGAAAATGTTGTATAAACAAATTCTTTCAGTGTTTCTTCAAGAGCCTACATAAATGTGACAGTTCAGGAAGAAATACTGTAGTGAACCCAATACTGCAGCCTAAATATACCCCAAGCCTACAAAACTTTTATTCCATGAGGACCTACATTCCACTGACAAACTGAAAGAAAAGAATCCTCTCTTCTCTGTGTTTTTAGGCAAACACAGGGAAGTTAAAAGCTAACACACTGTAATGGCATTTGGGATACATGAAATTAAACACCAGGCTGGTTCCAGGAGAACCCAAGCACCATTCAGGGCTTGTGTACACTTCAGGACTGGCAGATAGGTTTTCAAAATCACTCTGGATAGGGGTGGGAAATATCTCCCCTTAGGCAGGCCACCCAGTAACATATCCATATCTTTGTGCTATCATTGGTCTTATCAAATGACTTCAGCTTCTGTCTGTTCTGGGCTTTCTTTGCCAGTTTTGCTTACTTTTCATGCTTTCTTATCTTGAGTTATAGCTCAAGTTCTCATTCAGCAGACAATATCGCTAACTTGCTAATGCACTACTCAAACTGCAGGTAGGTGGCCATCAGCTGATCCTTCAGCTGATGCTTGAATTGGGGCTGTTCTTAGTCCAATGGACTTTAGGCAGGTCACTTCTACTCCTGATCAGGTCAGGATGCAGCTCCCTCCCCAGCTGGGATTGCTGCCATACTCCCTCATACTCACACTAAGTTAATTCATAGGTTCACAGTTCACAGGCTCACAGGATGCTAGGGGTTGAAAGAGACCTCTGGAGATCTTTGAGCCCAGTCCCCTGCAGGAGCAGGAGCAGAGAATCCAGCACAGGTCACACAGGAACACATCCAGAGAGATCTGGAAAGTCTCCAGAGAAGGAGACTCCACAACCTCTCTGGGCAGCCTGTTCCAGTGCTCTGTGACCGTCACAGAAAAGAAGTTCCTCCTCATGTTGAGGTAGAACCTCCTGTGCTGTAGTTTATATCCATTGCCCCTTGGCCTATCCCAGGGTACAACTGAGCAGAGCCTGTCCCTTCCCTCTTGACCCCTAGCCCTCAGATATTGATAGACATTGATCAGATCGTCTCTCAGTCTTCTCCTTTCTAGACTAAACAACCCCAGGGCTCTGAGCCTCTCTTCATCAGGCAGTGCTCCAGTCCCTTCAGCATCCTTGTAGCCTCTGTTGGACTTTCTCCAGCAGACCCCTGTCCCTCTTGAACTGGGGAGACCAGAACTGGATGCAATATTCCAGGTGAGGTCTCACCAGGTCACAGCAGAGGGGGAGGAGAACCTCCCTGGATCTGCTGGATATACTCCTCTTAACACACTCTTCTTAATTCAAGTGAATTGAGACAGCTGCTGGACACCCAGGATACTGCTGTTCCTGTCAGTTACAATTAGGAGGTTCTCCTGGGTTCTCACAAAAAGATCTTCTTCCTACCTATCTCAGAATCTATGAATAATTCAGACAGCTATGAAGATACCTGTGAATAAGTCACAGGTTCACCATGATCACCATAAGCATTTTTTGCTATCCTTAAGCTTGTGCCAAACAGCTGAGGAAAGTCTCCTTCTCTGGAAACATTCAAAACCCACTTGGCTGCATTCCTGTGTGACCTATTCTAGGTGAACCTGCTCTGGTAAGGGGGCTGCACTGGATGATCTTTTGAGGTTCCTTCCCACCCCTAGTGTTCTTAAATGAATTTCAGTTTTGTTTTGGATTGTTTTCAAAGAGTATTTCATTTGACTGTAAGCTTTTCACTATTAATGGTATGTGATTAGTCACATAGGTCCAACAACATTTTCCAGTTGACTGCTCAGATGTCTGAGAGCTTTGAAACAGGAGAAGAAGGAAGGACAGTTACCAAGTACTGAATAATCAACAGAAGTAGTAATCTTGAAAGAGTTTCTTATTGCTGTGCATTAGAGTATATGTGGTGGGTTGAAAATACATCCCCCCACACTCCTCCCAAGGTGCCAGTACAGATTAGGGTTTGCCCTGCTGGAAAGCAGCTCCATGAAGAAAAACCTTGGAGTCTGAGTGGAGAGCAAGTTTTGCATGGGACAGTAATGTGCCCTTGTGGCCAAGAGAGCCAATGGGATCCTGGGGTGCATCAAGAAAAGTATGGCCATCAGGGCTAGGAAGGTTCTTCTCCCCCTTTGCTCTGCCCTGCCGAGACCACACCTGCAATATTGTGTCCAGTTTTGGGCTCCCCAGTACAAGAGAGACAGAGACCTGCTGGAGAGAGCCATAAGGATGATTAGGGGACTTGAGCCTCTCCCCTACAAAGAAAGACTGAGAGCCCTGGGTCTGTTTAGTCTGGAGAAGAGAAGGCTGAGAGGGGATGTGATCAATGCCTATCAATATCTGAGGGGTGGGGGTCAAGTGGAGGGGGCCAAGCTCTTTTGGGTGGTGCACAGTAATAAGCCAAGGAAAAATGGACACAAACTTGAACGTAGAAGGTTTCAGCTCAACATGAGGAGAAATTTCTTTACTGTGAGGGTGACATAGCACTGGAAAGGGCTGCCCAGAGAGGTTGTGGAGTCTTCTTCTCTGGAGACTTTCCAAACCCACCTGGATGCATTCCTGTGCAGACTGCCCTGGGTGACCTATCTTTTGGCAGGGGAGTTGGACTGGATGGTCTCTGGAGGTCCCTTCCAACCTCTAACATTCTGTGACATAGAAAGTTCCATTCCAGTGTAAAAGACAATTAACTTAGAGCTGAAGCTACTTGAATGAATCTTTTCAGCACCTTAGGTAACAATCAGTCTGTCTGTGTCGAATGCTAATTGCTGTGCTCTTGCTGTTTCCATCTGAGCATGAAGAGCCAGTTTGGGTGTTCCCAATTCCAGCTCCCATGGCTTGCTGATGTTGGTCTTTCCCAAGCTGTGGTTGGGTGCAGATGCTCAGATCAACTTCCTGGAGTTCAGATTCTCAGGAGGATCTTCAGAAAATGAAGCATCTGTGGTTACATTTATAATGGTAAATCATGCAATGAGATCATCCCCAGCCTCTGCTTTGATCCAAACAGCAGGCAGCATTTTAAAGCACAGACACTGTATACAGGAAAAAGCATTTTAACAGCAAATATCCCAAGGGAAAGTGCCCTGAACAGGCCCTGGAACAGGCTGCCCAGATAGGTTGTTGAGTCTCCCTCTCTGGAGATATTCCAAACCTACCTGGATGTGTTCCTGTGTGACCTGCCCTGGGTGCTCCTGCTCTGGCATGGGGATTGGACTGGATGATGACCTCTGGAGGTCTCTTCCAACCCCTCTCATTCTGTGATTCTGCAACATTCTGTGATTTCTGAAGCACTAATTTTTACCTATTTGGAAGTGACTTTAAAGTCCTCTCACCTCTTTTTTTGATGCATCTCCTTCCCAGACAGTTTCCCATCCTTTTCAAGTACAGCACAAAGGCAATCCCTAGACCTGTGCCCTAAGTAAAGCATCTTTGTGGAATGAGTGAAGTTAAAAATCTGTCACAGCTTTATTATTCTGCAATAAAAATCACCTTTTTATTGGCATTACTGTCTTTTGATTTCTTATTGAGGAAGTGGCAGATTGCACACAGTGCTGTTTGCTCTACATGACAGAAATGGAAATAACAAGCTGGTGGCTAAATATTTGCTTAGTGCATTCTTCCCCTGTAGGCTATTCAGCAAGTCATGCAATTTGCAGTTTGACATGGGGAGATAATCAATGATTAACCACATCAAATTCCCTGGACAATCCCATAGAGATTCTGCCAAAAGGCTAATGTTTGCTAGAGGTGGGTCCACACACAGACTATGTTCTTTCTTTTTTTTGGGGGGGAGCATTGTGAAATTCTTGTATGCCCAATATGTTATTTTCTTTCACTTATTTTTTTTTTTTTTTCTACTTCACAGTATTTGGTACATAATGGAAGAGAAAATTGGTGGTCTGTGTGGGTCAGAGCATCCAAAACATTCATAAAAGCTTTTTAAAAGTAGAATCACAGAATGGTTTGGGTTGGAAGGGACTTCCAAAGGTCATCCAGTTCAGCTCCCCAGCAGTCAGCAGGAACATCCTCCACTACAGAATACAGAATTAACCAGGTTGGAAAAGACCTCAGAGATTATCAAGTCCATCCTATCATCCAACACCATCTAATCAACTAAACCGTGGCACCAAGTGCCTCAGCCAGTCTCTTTTTAAACACCTTCAGGGACAGTGACTCTACCACCTCCCTGGGCAGCACATTCCAATGGCAAATCACTCTGTGAAGAATTTCTTCCCTAGCATCCAGCCTAAACCTCCCCTGGTGCAGCTTGAGACTGTGTCCTCTCTGTCACAGGTTGTCTGGGAGAAGAGACCAACCCCCACTTGGCTACAACCTCCCTTCAGGGAGTTGTAGAGAGCAAGAAGGTCTCCCCTGAGCCTCCTCTTCTCCAGGCTAAGCAACCCCAGCTCCCTCAGCCTCTCTTCACAGGGCTGTGCTCCAACCCCCTCAGCAACTTTGTTGCCCTTCTCTGGACACCTTCCAGCAACTCAACATCCTTCCTATGCTGAGGAGCCCAGAACTGGACACAGGACTCTAGGTGTGGTCCAACCAGTGCTGAGTACAGGCGCAGAATGACTTCCCTGCTCCTGCTGGCCACACTATTCCTGATACAGGCCCTAGATATGACCCTAGATGTGTCCCTGCCCATGGCAGGGCATTGGAACTAGATGATCCTTGACGTCCCTCCCAACCCTAACAATTCTATGATTCTATGACTCTAGATCAGGTTGCTCAGAGCCTTGGCCAGCCTGACCTTGAAGATCTCCAGGGATGGAGCCTCAGCTACCTCCCTGGGCAACCTGTTGCAGTGTTCCCGCACCCTCATGGTGCAGAACTTGTTCCTCACATCCAATCTAAATCTGCTCTTCTTTAATTTCAAACTATTGCCCCTCATTCTGTCACCCCAGGCCCATAAAGCTCAAATATTTTCAGTCAAAAGAATTAATTGTTTAGGTTTGTAGTATACAGAAACCTTTGTGGTCTTCTTAAGGGTGGCAAATGTTTGGTTGGTTGGGTTTTTTTCTGCAAGATGCTTTGCTCAACCACATTGTTTTCTATGAAAAGCAAACAAGCAACAGTTTTAATGAGAATTTCATGGCCCAGAGGGTAAGAGCAGCTGATAAAGGGCGAGGTGTGCCACTGCAGCACGACTCACTGTGCAAGGACTCCTGCGTGCCAGGCAGTGGGCATCTGGATTGAGTTTCTGGATGAAAGGAAGCTCATCAGGACTCTGGGCAACCTGATCTAGTTGAGGATTGCCCTGCTGACTGTAGAGGGGCTTGGACTGGATGACCTTTGGAGGTCCCATCCAACTCAGATCATTCTGTGACTGATTCTGCCACAAACTGTACTGCTGGGAGGCATGTTGGTGGCTGAGGACAAAAGGGAAACAACAGAAATGTGTCTTAGGATAACTTGGAGAGATGTGGGAGGCCAGCACAGGCAGGTGACAGTGTTGTGCAGAACCAAGCAGGGAGTTCCTCCTCTCTATTGGACCTCACCTGGCTCCACTGTGCCACTCATTTGGAAAAACTGAATGTACTCCACGTCATGGGGCAGGGAGAAAGCCTAAGGTGAGCCAGAAGGGATCACAGTCTCACACACATCATGGGGTAGGGAAAAAGCCTAAGTTGAGTCAGAAGAGATCACAGTCTCACACACGTCATGGGGCAGGGAGAAAGCCTAAGGTGAGTCAGAAGGGATCACAGTCTCACACACATCATGGGGTAGGGAAAAAGCCTAAGCTGAGCCAGAAGGGATCACAGTCTCACAGAATTAATCTTGCCAGAAAATGTCAGCCGTGCAGAGCTTCTCCAGGAGCTTGGGGTATCCTTCCCTAAGCACATCCTTTCAGGAACTTGCCACTTATTTGCCACTAGGGATGTGCATGTCAAAAATTTGTCACTGTGCATCACTGCCAGACATTTCATGATCTGATGATCACTCTCCCTTGGTTGACTCAAGGAGGAAATCATTGTCACCCTCTTTCTGATGGAAAGCTGAAACATTTGCTTCACCTTCTAGAATGGGTGCATGCTTCACTCACTGACGTGTGCCTAACTGTTTATACTGATGTACTCCACACACCACTTCTTCTGAAACCAAACCAACCCTTATTCTCTTAGTTTTGCCCTAATTTAAATGTCAAGGAAAAATGTTTAGATTTAAGAAGTTCAGATTGGGTATTAGGAAACATTTCTTCACCAAAAGGGTTCTGGAGTACTGTGTCTAGCTATGGAGCCCTCAGCGCAGGAAGGACATGGGCCTGGTAGAACAGGTCCAGAGGAGGGCAACAAAAATGATCAGAGGGCTGGAGAACCTCTGCTATGAGGACAGGCTGAGGGAGCTGGGGGTGTTCAGTCTGGAGAAGGGAAGGCTCCAGGGAGACCTAAGAGCAACCTTCCAGTAGCTGAAAGGCTGCAGAGGGACTATTCCCAAAGGCTTGCAGGGACAGGATTAGAGGCAATGGTTTAAAATGAGAGAAGAGCAGAATGAGATTGGATGTTAGGAACAAGTTCTGCACCAGGAGGGTGCTGCAACACTGCAACAGGTTGCCCAGGGAGGTAATTGAGGCCCCATCCCTGGACATATTCAAGATCAGGCTGGACAAGGCTCTGAGCAAGCTGATCTAGTGGAGAATGTCCCTGATGACAGCAGGGTGGTTGGACTGCATGACCTTTGGAGGTCCCTTCCAACCCAAATCATTCCATGACCACACATGTTAGTATACCAATCTAAACCACCTCTTATGTCATTCCTAAAGAGACCTCTTAATGTCTGCTTTAATCAGAGCAGTCTCTGTGCCACAGATACAGATGAACAAGTGGATGGCAAAGGAGAGGCTTAAATGGATATGTTGCCTCCCAGTGATTTCTACAAAATACCTGGAGTTAAAAATAATGAATTACAAATATAAATTCAAATCATTTTAGAGGCTAGGGAAAGAAAGCAGGAAATCACAAACTGCTATGTGGAGTTCTAGATATTTATCTTGGAAGTTCACTGAGTCACCAAGTTAATGGACTTCAGAGACAGCTCATTGCTTCCACGGCATTGCTGCTTTGAAATTATTTCTTGTACTACTTTCTTGGATGCTTTCATCCACTTCTGTATTAGTATTTTCTATTTATACTTCGTTTTCTTTAAGTGCATCACATTGATTTTGCATTTCAGCACTCCACAAAGGCTCCCATCATCACTACCAAGCCAAAACCCCATGGTCTTGAGTTACAGAATCATAGAATTGTTAAGGTTGGAAGGGACCTCAAGGACCATCCAGTTCCAACCCCCTTGCCATGGCCAGGGATACCTCACACTACAGCAGGTTGCTCATAGCCACATCCAGCCTGGCTGCAAAAACCTCCAGGGAAGAGGCTTCTAATCACCTCCCTGGGCAACCTGTGCCAGTGTCTCACCACCCTCGTGGGGAAGAACTTCTTCCTAACATCCAATCTGAATCTACCCATTTCTAATTATTTTTCCATTCCCCCCAGTCCTATCACTACCTGACACCCTACCAAGTCCCTGAAGTTGCAAGGTTACAGAGTAAAGCCACAAAATGCCATGTATAACTTACCTGAGAGATTCACTGACTCACAGACCTCCGGATGCATGAAAGCACCTGGTAACTTTATGTGTGTGTCCCTGAATACAAGAAGAGTGCCCCTCTTGGTTCTTCAAAGTGTTCTTAGAATCATAGAATTACACAATCACTGAGGTTGGAAAAGACCTTTAAGTTCATAGTCCAACCCTAACCCAACTGCCATGATCACCAAACCATATCCTGAAGCACCACAGCTACAGCTTCTTGAATACCTCTTGGGATGAAGACTCCATCACCTCCCTGGGCAGCCTGTTTCAATGCCTTCTAAAACATGAAGGTTATTTGGGAATGGAGAAGAGGAAGACAGGTGAAGAGGTACAATCAGTATCTTCTCCTCTAGTTATTCCCCTATTTCTGCAGTCCAAGCCCCTGCAAACAAGGAAAGGGATACTCCATCTGCTTATTTACCATCAACATGAGACAGCAATGGTCACTGGCAGCCCAGCAGGCAGCTGTGTGCTGAGCTGCATCTGAAGCAGAGAGAGCAGCAGCACAGGGAGGGGAATCTGCCCCTCTGCTCTGCTGAGACCCCACCTGCAGCACTGCCTCCAGTTCTGGGACCCCCAACACAAGAGGGATCTGGAGCTCCTGGAGTGGGTTCACAAAAGGCCATGATACTGACCAGAGTGCTGCAGAACCCCCCATAGGGGAACAGCCTGAGGGAGTTGGGGCTGTTCAGCCTGAAGAAAAGAAGGCTGTGGGGAGACCTTAGAGCAGCCTTCCAGTACCTGAAGGGGGCTACAAGAAACCCAGGAAGGGAGTCTTTACAAGGGCTTGTGGTGATAGGATGAGAGGGAAAGGATTAAAGCTTGAGGAGGACAGATTTAGACTGGAGATTAGGAAGAATTCTATGGAGTGAGGGTGGTGAGACACTGGAACAGGTTGCCCAGGGAGACTGTGGATGTCCCCTCCCTGGAGGTGTTCAAGGCCAGGTTGGATGAGGCCTTGAGCAACCTGGGCTGGTGGGAGGTGACCCTGCACATGGCAGAGGGGTTGGAATGAGATGCTCTTTAAGGTCCCTTCCAAACTAAAGCATTCTATGAATCTCTGTGTGATGGAAAGGGATAATAAAATGATAGATAGCACTGCGGTGTTTGTTTATAGACCATGCTAACCTAAACCATTCTCTGAGCCTATGAATCTTCTTGGGGGGACTTACCATCTCCTGCAGCTTGTCTTCCTGGAGAAATCCCCAGAGTTTGGAAAAGGCATATGGACTTGCAGCTCGCAGGTGCACACCTTTGCACTTGAGGTTTATTGACACATTGATGCCTCTTCTTGGGAACTGAAACAGAAGTCATCCTTAGAATAGGGGATGAACCAGAAGAGGATAAGGAGCATTTATAGGACAGATGGGAAAATCTGATCAATACTAATAGGCTGCTGGACATACTGTCAGGAAAATACAACTCGGTCAGTAGCTATTGCTACTTGGTTTTAGTGACAGCACCTTTAAATCAATAGCTCCCTTTAAATATTTAATCTCTTCATACCATTAGTCTGCTCCTGTGTCCCTCTTTTAGGGCTAATCAAAGTTATTTGCAATGACCTTGATGTTTTTTTCTAGGTACTTAGAAGCTCAGGTTTCACTGAAATTAGCAAGCATAGGAAGAGCTTTTTGTGGACTTAAAATTCACCTACATTTTAAGAACTTTCTTTGCTATTTTTTCCCCTCTTTGTTTCACCAGTAAGTAATTCTGTGATTTTTGTATGAAGTATAGGCCTAAATTAAAATGGTTTGGACTCTTCTGTTTTCATTGTAAATAGTAGCCAAATATAATACAAATTACTTCATGTGTATATCTAATTATGTATTATGGTTGCAGGATACCAAAAATACTTTCAGTTTTCCATTCCAATTATCACAGAATAGCTCAGGTTGGAAGGGACCTCAGAGATCATCTCCTCCAACCTCCCCCACCATGCCCAGGGACACCTCTCAAGCAGACTCAGCTGCTCAAGGCCTCATCCAGCCTGGCCTTCAACACCCCCAGGAAGAGGTCTCCCTGGGCAGCCTCTTCCAGAGTCTCACCACCCTCATACTGAAGAACTTCTTCCCCAGCTCCAGTATAACCCTACTCTCCCTCAGCTTCAAAACATTCCTCCTTGTCCCATCTCTAGACACCCTCAGAATACCTTCAGCTATTGGAAGGCAGCTCTGAGGTCCCCCTTCACTTCTCCAGGCTGAACACCCCCAGCTCCCTCACCTGTCCTCATAGCAGAGCTGCTCCAGCCCTTGGATCATCTTTGTGGCCTCCTCTGGCCTCACTCCAGCAGTTCTGTGTCCTTCTCTTCCTGGGGATACCAGAACTGGAGGCAGGATTGGAGGTGAGGTCTCAGCAGAGCAGAGCCAAGGGGCAGAATCCCCTCTCCTGCCCTGCTGCCCACACTCCTGTGGCTGCAGCCCAGCACACAGCTGCCTGCTGGGCTGCAGGAGGGCACTGATGGCTCCTGGGGAGCTGCTCAGCAACCAACAGCCCCAAGTCTCTCTCTTCAGAGCTGCTCTCAACCCACTCTGCACCCAGCCTGGATTTAAATCACTGTAAGGGTTTTCACTTACTTAACAAACTAATTTTGTGGCCCTCCTCTGTAATCTATTGTCAGTAAGGGTTCTCACTTTGGCTTTGCAGTTTGTCTGACAGAATATTTGGGACATTTTCTTACTCCATGGTTATCCTGTAGTTGTGTTGGAAGGTATTTGAATTCAGTGATGAGCTCTTCTGTGTGGACCATACTTGTAGCTTTAAAAATGGTTATTTTTACTGACAGAGTTACTACAGAATTAACTGCATCTCAGGTATTTCCCTGTATAATGGGGACAGCATCTGATAATGTTTTCTGTGACCAAGAAAAGCACATAGCCATTTGGTATTTAAATTAGGCAGGTAAGAACAAGGAGCAAGGCTCCAGAACTGAAATCACACAGCAATTAAATAAACATCAATCCAGCTCTGCTTTTTCACCCAGACTGCTTTGCTGGCAATGGTGTTTTAGCAACTATCTTATCAGTTGCTACTAAAGCAGCAGTGATTTACATAATTCTGCCCCTGTGTTAGATTACATCCATGGCAATGAACAGGGCAGTTCTATGAAATAGCTCATTTACTCTTCAGTGAGTCACAGGAAATACTCAAACCAGTTTGCTTAGTACTAGCAAAAGCTTTGTACTAGAAGTTACCAACAACAACAACAAAAAAAAAAAAGTAGAGTTTGATTCAAAGCTTGGTGAAGTCATAGGATCATAGAATTGTCAGAGTTGGAAGGGACCTCAAGGATCAGCCAGTTCCAACCCCCCTGCCATGGCCAGGGACACCTCACACTACAGCAGGTTGCTCACAGCCACATCCAGCCTGGCCTTAGAAACCTCCAGGGATGAGGCTTCCACCACCTCCCTGGGCAACCTGTTCCAGTGTCTCACCACCCTCACGGGGAACAACTTCTTCCTGATGTCTAATCAAAATCTCCCCTCCTCTAGACTGGATCCATTGCCCCCAGTCCTATCACTACTCCACACCCTAAAAAGTCCCTCCCCACCTTTCTTGTAGCCCCCTTCAGATACTGGAAGGCCACAATAAGATCTCCTTGGAGCCTTCTCCTCTCCAGACTGAACAGCCCCAACTCTCTCAGCCTGTCCTCATAGCAGAGCAGCTCCAGCCCTCTGCTCATCCTCGTGGCCCTTCTCTGGAAACCTTCCAGCACGTCTTTCACTAGATCAGGTTACTCAGAGCCTTGTCAAGCCTCACCTATCATACACATTTGAACCCTCCTTTTCACATAACCTCAAGACACTTCCCACACATGGATAAATACTTTCTTTCTCTGTGGCAAGTGCAAAAATTAATTGCAAAATAGAGGCTGAACACAAGTGACAGTGAGGATGAGTGGCAGGCCTCAATAAAAGTGCTTTAAGTCCTATTAAGGATTCCTTACTGCAAACTGAATGCCATTTATTACAGTTATTTCCTCTGTTACTGCTTATTTTTCACACTTGATCAAACTAGCAAGCAGAGCTTCACTGAAGTCACTTAGGTAACTCATAGGTCATGGTCAGTACCACCACAATGTGGTAACTAACATAATTAGCATTATAATCAAAGTGCTAAGACATTTCAGGAGTTTATGATAGGACTCCAATAGCTGAAGAGATCCTACAGGAAGGTGCAGAGGGACTTTTCTTGAAGGTGTCTAGAGACAGGCCAAGGGGGAGTGGTTTGAAGCTGAGGCAGAGCAGGGTTAGAGTGGAGCTGAGGAAGAAGTTCTTCAGTGGGAGGATGGTGAGACTCTGGAAGAGGTTGCCCAGGCAGGTTGTGGATGCCTCTTCCCTGGGGGTGTTGAAGGCCAGGCTGGTTGAGTCCTTGAGCAGCTGAGTCTGGTTGAGAGGTGTCCCTGGGCATGGCAGGGAGGTTGGAGTAGATGATCTCTGAGGTCTTTTCTAACTTAAACCATTTTATGACTCAAATACTCAATGCAAGACATGTCAGAACAACCTGGTTATTGTGTGTTCAGCATGTCCTGAACACTTAACAATGTGTTGTCATAAATGTCTAAATTTTTACCCATGTATTAGTTTTACATACAGAATCCTTTATAGAAAGTGGCACTAGATTCACACAAAGGTAATGCTAGTAATACAGCAAATATGCTTCTAAAGGTCGAGGACAGGCTGGACAAGGCTCTGAACAACCTGATCCAGCGGAGGATGTCCCTGCTCACTGCAGGGGGGTTGGACTGGATGAACTTTGGAGGTCCCTTCCTACCCAAACCATTCTATGTTTCTAATGTATTCATGTTCTCCTCATGCCTTAGTGCTTTCAGAAAGCACCACCAGATACCCACACCAGAGACAGTTTCAGGAGTGCCTGGCACAGCAGTTCCTTTGCACCCCACAGTATGGTGTGAATAAAGCACTGCACTCCGTCAGCAATGCAAGTCACCTGTATAGCTTGGGGACAGTAGAAAACGCAGCTCTCCAGGGCTCCCACAACTCCAGCTGTGATCCCATTAAAAGCCAGGCTAACACATACAAACAGCAACTCAAGCTCTCAAGAGTGTTTCTGAAGAGCCGGGGCTGATAGGCTCCTCTTCTCCGAACGCAACTCAGCTTCCTAGGAATGTTCCAGCGAGGAGCAGAGAGAACATGCTATTGCTATTACAGAATGGCCTCGTGCTCCTGGGACACTTCATCCTCAGCAGGGGCCAGTCCTGACAAAGAGGCCAAAGCTGGAAATGTTCATGCACTTCATTAAAAGATGGCAGTGGAACTGAATTCATACCTTTAGAACTTCTGCTGGATTTCAACACTGGCATGCAGCCCTCTGATGGTGCCAGTGGAGGTTCATGTTGATTCTCGAAGTCATCTTCCACTTGAGATACGCTGGAGGGGAGGAACACAGGAGTTCTGACAATTCTTATTTAGATGTCATGTGTCTGAGCTACCTCAGATTTCAGCCACATTTGGATCCAGATGAGGATCATGTCACTTGGATCCATCTCTGTTACTAATTAAGTCCTCAGAGGAATACTGGAAAAGCAAGTTTTAAGCACGAGGTTATGGCAGTCTGCACGACCTCTGCCCAGCTGTCCTAAATTCATGATTTGTGATCACCAATTTAAATCTGTGCTCTCAGCTTCCTAAAAATAGGTCTCCCATGTAAAATGGCATGGCCTGGATGGCTCTGAGAGCCTCATAAATGTTTGTTTGTTTTTAAAGTGCCCCTTTGTGGTAAACAGACACCGTTACCATAGAATGCTTTGGGTTGGAGGGGACCTGGGCTCCCCAGTTCAAAAGAGACAGGAAACTATGGGAGAGAATCTAGTGGAGGGCTGTGAAGATGATGAGGGGACTGGAGCATGTCTCTTGAGGGAAAAGGCTGAGGGACCTGGGGCTGTTTAGCCTGGAGAAGTGAGGGCATATCAATACTTATCTAAAGGGCAGGTGTCAAGAGGATGGGGCTAGGGTCTTGTCAGTGGTGCCCAGTGACAGGACAAGGGGAAAGAGGCACAAAATAGAACACAGGAAGTTCCACCTAAACATAAGGGAAAATCTTCTGTCCTTTGAGCATCCAGAGTCCTGGAACAGGCTGCCCAGAGAGGTTGTAGAGACTCCTTCTCTGCAGACTTTCAGAACCTCCCTGGATGTGTTCCTTTGTGATCTGATTTAGGAGAACCTGCTTTAGCTGGGAAGGTGGACTTGATGATCTGCAGAGGTTACTTCCACCCCTACCTTTCTATGATTCTGTGAAAAAGATGATGGAGAATCCTTCTGGATCTTTGGCAGCTAGAATATAGATGTGGAATACCTGATCTGTACCTTAGTCTGGTTTGTACCTGAGAAATCAGACTGGTGGCAACTCAGAAACGTTGCCACTGAGTGTGGTCAGACTTCCTACCCAATACTCACCTCAGCATGGATGCTGAGGCAGGCAGGAGCTGCTAGGCCAGCTCAGCCATGCCACACTTCAGAGATAAAGTGCACTCTTCCTCTCTTTTCTTTGCCTTTGTCTTTTGCAAGCCTTTTAAGCTGCATGGTCTGCTTGTTTTTGATAAATGAATGCTTGCATGTGCACCTTTGGTTAACCTGACATGCACCAAGAAGGATTTCAAGGTGACCGAGTATCAACAAAGCATCACCCACCCAAATTCTCAGTGAAAACATTAACCACAGCATCTTGACAGTGCTGTAATGTGTACCTCAAGTATGTTCAAAGAATAGCAGGGAGTTCTTCACAGGGGCTGAGACAGGAGGAAAAGCTTAGTGCTCAGTACAGGTTGGGAGGTGATCTGCTGGAGAGCAGCCCTGTGGAGAAGGACCTGGGAGTGCTGGTGGGCAGCAAGTTCTGCATGGGACAGCAATATGCCCTGGTGGCCAAGAAACACTGACAAGGCACTTCAGGACATGGTTTAATGGCCATGCTGGTCTTAGGTTGATGGTTGGACTCAATGATCTTAGAGGTCTTTTCCATCTCAAAAGATTCTCTGACTCTATAAAGAAGGTTTGTGTTAAGACATACCTTGCAGTCTTTGAAAGTATGTTGAAGAGCATAACGTAGCAACAGCCAACTTAGACATCTGCTTTACCAACCAAGCTGCAGAGTGATGTCCTTTTCTTGACCACTTCATCAAGGATGACCTGCAGATTACAGCCAGAATTAAATGTTATTTTAAAGGTTCTGAAACCAGACTTTCTAGGAAAGGAAGTCTGCTTTATTTAGGGATGTGATTGAAGTGCTGCAAAACCTGCACTGGATTGACCACAGACTTACAAAATTACCCCAGCTGGTTCCTTTTTGTAAGCATCAAATATGAGTCTGCAAATCATAGAATTGTCAGGGTTGGAAGGGACCCCAAGGATCATCTAGTTCCAAACCCCTGCCATAGGCAGGGACACCTCACACTACAGCAGGTTGCTCACAGCCACATGCAGCCTGGCTGCAAAAACCTCCAGGGATGAGGCTTCTACCACTTCCCTGGGCAACCTGTGCCAGTGTCTCACCACTCTCATGGGGAACAACTTCTTCTTAACAATTAATCTGAACCTACCCACTTCCAGTTTTGCTCCAAATGGGTCTTGTAAAGCTGCCTTCATAAGGACTGCAGACCTCAGCTCTATCTTTGATATACTTGGGATGTTTTCTAGCCCTTCTGACCCTTCAGACCCGCAGGAAGAGATTTCCCAGAGTTCCCACTCTGCGACAAACACTCCGTTGCTTTGTGCAAATGATGAGGTGGTTAAGTTGAGCAGCCTGAGACCCTTAGAAGAAGATGTCACAAAAGCTCTTCTGTCTGTGTTATTGTTGATGTGGAAAGTTTGCTTGGATACTACAGCAATGGGGCTCTGAAGAACATCCTCCAGAAAAAAAAAGAAAGAAGCTAAATATTTGCACATGCTGGAAGGAGCATGAGTCAGCAACTGAGTGGGGACATTAATCACAGCTTAACAATGAGCAGCATTGTGATGGGGTCTTGCCTCAAGCATGGGATCCACCAGGACTTTCTTCTCAAAGGAATGTTCAAGGAGTGGGTTTAGTTGGAAATTCTTTTGCACCAAAGGAGTGCAAAAAGAGGTGGAGAGAAATTACTGTTGTGTTAAGCTGGGGTTATATTCATGGCACTAGAGTGAAATATTCCCCATTCACTCCTGAGCCCTCATTTGGCTGCATGTAGGCTATGGAGAGAGGTTAATTGGCTAAAAAAGACTCTTGGGCTGTGTAATAACTCCTGCCTGGAAAACCACTACTGCCCAGACAAAAGGAAAGAAGGGAGTGAATGGAATCAGGGAGGAACAGGCCAGGAGAGATGTTTTTTAATCCATTCCCAGAGTTTTGAACAGTGAAACAGATGGATGAGGAGCTGGACATGAGCAGGCAGTGTGCACTTGAGGCCCAGAAGACCAATGATAGCCTGGGCTGCATCCACAGCAGTGTTGCCAGCAGATCCAGAGAGGTGATTCTACCACTTTGCTCTGCTCTGGTGAGACCTCACTTGGAGTATGGTGTACAGGTCTGGAGCCCTCAGTCTCACAGGAATGACACGGACATGATGAAGCAGGTCCTGAGGAGGGCCATGAAAATATAGGAGAACTGGAGCACCTCTCCTACAAGTCAGGCTGAGGGAGCTGGAATTGTTCAGCCTGCAGAAGAGAAGGTTCCAGGGAAACCTAAGAGCAGCCTTCCAGTGGAGGAATTTTCCAGCAAATTGTTTGGATTCTCAGCTGAAACCTGGAAACTGATGTCAGGTGATGTCTCAGTGCTGACAGGCCTGGACTTGCAGAATGCTGTTGATACAGAAGGCTGCAGAATTTCTGACACTGACTAATTTTTGAACAATCATAGAACCATAGAATGGTTAGAGGCTGGAAGAGACTTCCAGAGATCATCGAGTCCAACCCCCCTGCCAAAGCAGGAGCAGCTAGAGCAGGTCACAGTGTTGTTTATCTGTTATTGAGACACAACTCTGTGACTGATGGCTTTATTCTGTGTACAGGGTGTATCCCTTTCACTAGGTTTGCATGGGGCAGGATCACAGAATCATAGAATCATAGAATGGTTTGGTCCAGAAGGGACCTCTATAGCTCATCCAGTCCAACCCCTCTGCAGTCAGCAGAGACATCCTCAACTAGATCAGGTTGCCCAGAGCCCTGTCCAGCCTCACCTTGAGTATCTCCAGGGAAGGGGCCTCAACCACCTCCTTGGGCAACCTGTTCCTGTGTTCTACCACATTCACAGTAAAGAACTTGTTCCTAAAATCAAATCTAAATTTGCTCTTCTCTAGTTTGAAGCCATTGTCCCTTGTCCTTTTACTGCAGGCCTTTGCAAACAGTCTCTCTCCATCTTTCATGTAGGCCCAGGTACTGGCAGGCTGCTCTTAGGTCTCCCTGGAGCCTTCTCTTCTCCAGGCTGAACAACCCCAGCTCCCTCAGCCTGTTTTCATAGCAGAGGTGTTCCAACCCCCTGATCATTTTCATGGCCCTCCTCTGGACCCACTCCATCAGGTCCATGTCCTTCCTGTGCTGAGGGCTCCCTCTCTCCACTTTTCACCTCTTCTCCCTTTCAGTGACAGCCAGGACTGTGCACTCTTCTGTTTCTTGAGGTTTGTTTTTCCCTTTGCTAAGATTGTGGTTGTTGTTTCCAATCAGTGAAACTCTCTCACTTCAGCAACAGGCCAATGACTGCCTCTCTAAGGCTTTTCCAGACCACACCACAAGTGATAACAAGGGGTGGGGTTCCATCAGCATCTGCTAGGAATTTTAGCACATGCCCTGCAACAAGTCTGGAAATTAATTTTCCATTCTTTTTTCATTTGTACTTTAAATGTTATTAAAATGTTGTTGAGGGTTGATGCACAGCATTTTCTGACAGTGGCTGTGTGCCTGTCAACTTCAAGAATTCCCCAGCTACTGCCTTAGCACTGCTCTGATTCGATTTGTTTTGGAGCATGGATGGGTTGCTTGTATTTATTTATTAAAGAGGCCATGTGTGGGTGTTCCTTACTCTCACCAAAACCAGAGCAGCCACAGGGAATTGTCCAAACTTGTACTTGAAAAAATAAGGACACAGAGCTGTTGGAGTGAGAGCAGAGGAGGCCACAAAGATGATCCAAGGGCTGAAGCAGCTCTGCTATGAGAATGGGCTGAGGGAGCTGGGGGTGTTCAGCCTGCAGAAGACTCCAGGGGAACCTTAGAGCTGCCTTACAATAGCTGAAGGGATCCTACAGGAAGGCTGCAGAGAGACTTTTCCTGAGGGTATCTAGAGACAGGACAAAGGGGAATGGTTTGAAGCTGAGAGAGAGCAGGGTTAGAGTGGATCTTAGGAAGAAGTTTATCGGTGTGAGGGTGATGAGACTCTGGTACAGGCTGTCCAGTGAGGCTGTGGCTGTCTCCTCCCTGGGGCTGTTGAAGGCCAGGTTGGATGAGGCCTTGAGCAGCTGAGTCTGGTTGAGAGGTGTCCCTGGGCATGGTGGGGAGGTTGGAGTAGGTGATCTCTGAGGTCTCTTCCAACCTGAGCTATTCTGTGGTTCTATGATTCTATGAACCAGAGCCAAATATGACAGCAGCTTTTACACACTGTTCAGTAACTTCTTCTCCTGTTGGTAACCATCCTGTGACACTAAGCACCGCAAGCAGCAGTGGAGGCGATATCTTGGGGGGCCATGCCCTGGAGGAGGCAGGCAGTAAGGCAGCCACCCAACACCTTGTCGAGATCACACTTGCCCACAGGCTGCCCTCAGCAGCAGCAGCTTCCTGCAGAGCTGTCCACACAGTGCTATGGGCTGGGCTCAGACATGGCCTTTGGGCTGCTAAGAAAGGTAAGGACAGCCTAGGGAAGTCCTGCATGCTTCACAACATCTCATCTGCCCTGGTGAGGCCACATCTGGAATATTGTGTCCAGTTCTGGGCCCCTCAGTTCAAGAGGGACTTGAGGGAGCTGTGACAGAGTCCAGCACAGAGCCACAAAGCTGCTGCAGGCAGTGGAATATCTCCCTGTGAGGCCAGGCTGAGGGAACTGAGGGTCTGGGCTTGGAGCAGAAGAGCCTGAGGGCTGCCCTCACTGCTGGGGATAAAGATGTGCAGGGCAGTGTGGGGAGGACAGAGCCAGGCTCTGTTCAGGGATGTCCAAGGAGAGCACAAGAGGCACTGGGTGCAAGATGGAGCAGAGGAGGTGCCACAGGAACAGAAGGGAAAACTTTTTCCCTGTGAGGGTGCCAGAGCCCTGGTGCAGGCTGCCCAGAGAGGTTGTGGAGTCTCCTTCTCTGGAGACATTCCAACCCCACCTGGATGTGTTCCTGTGTCAGCTGCCCTGGGTGCTTCTGCTCTGACAGGGGGTTGGACTGGATGCTCTCTGGAGGTCCCTTCCAACCCCTCACATTCTGTGGTTCTGTGGGTCCTGTATGTCTCTGGGTGGGCTGTCACAAGGGGAACCACCAAGCACTAAATAAGCAGAACAGTAGAAAAGCAAAGGTAAATGTTTACAAAGAATGACTAAAAGGTTTGAGAGAGGCATAAAAGGAGAAATAGTAAATAAAGTAATTTTTTTATCCCAGTTGTTAGCTGTGCCTTGTCAAGTGCTTCAGCAAGCTCTTCCCCAGCCCCATGCTTGGCTACACTTTACAAGAAGCTTTCAGGTAGTGGGAGTTTAAAAATTAACAGGGGAGCCCTTTGCTGAACACTGGTGAGCCAGGGCCCTTTCAAGTGGGTAGAAACCCCCCCACCAGTTTCCAAGGGCTTTGAAGCAGGCCATGAGCACACAGAGACAGCAGTTAATGTTACACTCCACACAAAGCCAGCACTGCTGTGGCCATGACAGTGAAGGGCCTCACCCCCAGCACCCCACTGGTGGGAAGAGCTGCCAGGAAGGTGGTGGTGGTGGTGGTGGTGGTGGGGAGGAGACAGAGCAGCCTGGCACAAAATGGCAGGCAGCCAGCACAGCAGCCGTGCTGCAGCCCTGCCCCTGCAGGCACCTGCCTCTCATTATCTAGATTAGGGCAATGCAGGAGGGCACAGCAAAAAGTAATCTGCCCTTCCTCTAAGGGAGTACAAATGTTCAGCCTTGGAAAGAGCAGGAACTGCAAAGTAAAACCCTGGGCAAACACTTTCTTGTGGCAATGGGAATGGAGAGGAAGTTAAGCTTAGTATGGGATAGCTGGAAATCCTGTAAACACTGAGGGCTAAAAGAGCCAGGGGGGTTAGGGTCAAGAGGACACAATGTGGCAGCACACAGCACAAAAGAAAATGAAGGATCCTTGGAGCAATCATACAGAAAATTCTAGGGTGAGATGGCAAGCAGCAGCAGTGCCTCCTTTACTGTTCTGGTTCCCCTTGCACTACAATATGTATAGATTCACACAATGGCTTAGGTTAGAAAGGACCTTGAAGATCAAGTTCCAACCCCTTGCCATCGGTAGGGACACCTCTCACCAGCCCAGGTTGCTCAAGGCCTTGAACACCTCCAGGGAGGAGGCATCCACTCACTCCCAGCCCCTGCAAAAAGTCCTTTCCAAGCTGGAAGGCTGCTCTAAGGTCTCCCTGGGGCCTTCTCTTTTCCAGGCTCAACAGCCCCAACTCTCTCATCCTGTCCCCACAGGGGAGGTTCTCCAGCCCTCTGATCATCTTTGTGGCCTCCTCCCTCTTCTGCTGGGGGCCCCAGAACTGGAGGCAGTGCTGTAGGTGGGGTCTGAGCAGAGCAGAGCAGAGGGGTGGAATTCCCTCCCTGTGCTGCTGCTCTCCCTGCATTGGATGCAGCCCAGGGCACTGAAGGTTTTATTAAGCCACATTCTTTTGTTACTAACAGCTTTCAATGTTTGAAGCAGATCATTTGTTTTGTATTATGCTGCTGCTAGTGTCTGTTCTCCTTAGAGAGTAGACAAAATGTAGAAAATAAGGGCATGTTACAAATGATAATTCATATTACAAAATATAAAGACACATGAAGCACTTCAACAGACAGGTAGCTTCAAACTCCTGTTATGCATTACCAGTTTCCAGTTTGTAAGACACAGAATCACAGAAAACCTCCTGTTGGAAGAGAGCTCCAAGCTCATCCAGCCCAACCTTCCACCCAGCACTGCAGTCACCACCAAACCATGTCCCAAAATGCCAGCTCCACATAGTGCTTGAACACCTCCAGGGATGGCTTAAAGAAAAACAACAGAATAGAATAGAATAGAATAGAATAGAATAGAATAGAATAGAATAGAATAGAATAGAATAGAATAGAATAGAATAGAATAGAATAGAATAGAATTAACCAGGTTGGAAAAGACCTTTGAGATCATCAAGTCTATCCTATCACCCAACACCATCTGATCAACTAAACCATGGCACCAAGTGCCTCATCCAGCCACCTCCAGGGATGGTGACTCCACCACCTCCCTGGGCAGCACATTCCAATGGCCAGCCTCTCTTTCTGTGAAGAATTTCTTCCTAACATCCAGCCTAAACCTCCCCTGGTGCAGCTTGAGACTGTGTCCTCTTGTTCTGGTTGCCTGGGAGAAGAGACCAACCCCCACCTGGCTACAACCTCCCTTCAGGTAGTTGTAGACAGCAATAAGGTGACTCCAACACTGCCCTGGGCAGACCATTCCAATGGTTGAGAACCTTTCCAGTGAAGAAGTATTTCCTAGCATCCAGCCTGAACCTCCCCTGGTGCAGCTTGGAACCATTTCCTCTGCTCCTGTCATTTGCCACCAAGGAGCAGATGCTGTCCCCTCCTTGCTCCAACCTCCTTTCAGGTGTTTATAGAGAACCCTGAGCAGACCATCCCAATGTTTGAGAACCCTCTCTGTGAGGAAGTATTTCCTCTCATCACACCACAGATGTTTCCAAGGAGCTCATTCATTTGTACATATTTTGAGCATGTGCTTCAGCACATTCATCACAGTGCTGGGGTTCATTAACACAATACCTTCTTCTTCTAACCATATGGGCTCTATTCAGCATTATCCCTCTGGATCTACACAATTTGGTGTGAGATCCCAGAAGGACAGACACCATTTCTGGAGGCCAAGGGAACAGCTGCAAGCAAGGAAAATTCTCCTGAGCAAAGGCTCTGCCCATTCCAGCACCTGAGTTGAACACTCCTAAGCACTTCAGGCTGTTTGAACTACAGTCATTATTTGCTGCCTTGCCAACCCTATTTTAACTCTATTTATGTGGAAACCACACAGGACTGTATGAAGTAATGGGAAAAAAATTATTTGGTCAACTAAGAACAGAACTGAAAACAAGAACTACATAGGTAGTCCACATATGTTAGCAACAAATCTATTCAAAGCAGGCCCTTAGAAATAATTCAAGAATAGCTTAGCCTGGACTGGGAGATGAGGATGGACCACAGCAGTGCCAGCAGATCCAGAGAGGTGATTCTGCCACTTTGCTCTGCTAAGACCTCACCTGGAGTACTGCATCCAGCTCTGGAGCCCTCAATACAGAAAGGACATGGACCTGATGGAGTAGGGTCCAGAGGAGGGCCACAAAGGTGATCTGGGAGTTGGAGCACCTCTGCTGTGAGGGCAGGATGAGGGAGCTGGGGGTGTTCAGCCTGGAGAAGATTCCAGGGGGACCTTAGAGCTACCTCCCAATACCTGAAAGGGCCACAAGAAGGATGGAGAGAGACTGTTTGCAAGGGCCTGCAGTGATATGGTGAGGGGCAATGGTTTGAAATGAGAGAAGGGCAGATTTAGATTTTACAGGGATGATTTGTGTTCTAAAACCTCTAGCTTGCCGTTTGCCTCCATTGTAGTTACATTTGACACATCAGAAGTTGCTATAGCAACAGTTTGCTTTCAGAAAAACAGACTATGTCAGAGAATGTTTCACTTCCCTACAGAATTAAGAAGTTGGTAAAGACTTAGGCAGAAGTGTCTGAAATCACAGGTTAGGGAATATAGCAGCATGATGTACCACAAACATCTAGCCCAGAGTGCTGCCAACTTTTTAATGCCAATTATTTAATGGCTGAAGGCCTCCAAACTTGGCATCCTCAGATTTGAAATCTTTTATTTTACAATCAAATGAGGAAGCAGTTTGAAGAGGAGATAAACAGAGGAGTTTTGTAATGGAATTTTCTATTTATAGGGAAATATTTGTCAACCTGAACAAGCAGCTGGGAAGTACCAGGATGCAACAATGACAACTGAATATAATGAAAAAGCTAAATATAATGAAACTGAAAGGCCTTACTAATGTTGGTAGGTGGTAGGAGAGGAACAGTAATGATGAATTCCAGTAGTTTATGCAAGAACTTGGAACATAAGTCATGTTTATAAAAAGTTTGACATATTACTTCTGGAAGGCCATTGGGGTCATGAGGGAGCTGGGGCTCTTGAGCTTGGAGCAGAGGAGCCTCATTCATGTTGATAAAGATGTGCAGGACAGTGTCAGGAGGACAGAGCCAGGCTCTGCTCAGGTATGTCCAAGGACAGCACAAGGGGCACTGGGTGCTAGCTGGAACAGAAGGGAAAACTTTTCCAGTATGGGGGTGCCAGAGCCCTGGAGCAGGCTGCCCAGAGAGGTTGTGGAGTCTCCTTCTCTGGAGACATTCCAAACCCACCTGGGTGCATTCCTGTGTGACCTGCTCTAGGTGCTCCTGCTCTGGCAGGGGGGTTGGACTGGATGCTCTCTTCCAACCCTTCACATTCTGTGATTCTGTGATGCCACAGGGTTTAATACCTCCACCTCATGCACCTTTCTCCCTCCACAAACAGACACACTATCTCTCTATGCCACAATGAGAGTTTGGAGGTGTTTTTCAGTTACAGCTGTCTGTAAGCTGAGTACATTTATTAGCGTTAGAGAAATGCAGTTTATAGAAACACCTTTCAGGGCAGGTTTTGGAGCTTGACTGATTAATCAGTTTAAAAAATTTAGCAATGAAAAAGAACCAACTTTGATAGAGGAAATGTAGACTGTGAGTGCCAGAGCTCCTGCTGAGGATGAGACACAGTAGCAGAACATTAGCAAAACAAGAAGCTTAAACAATATTTTCACTGACCCTGATCAGACAGAGGAGAAACAGTCAGTGCTAGCTGGAATCCCATTTAAAAGCACTACTGTGGTGGTGACTCATTGCTGCAATATTAGAACATCCACAGCTGTGTTTTAGGACAAAAGCACAGCTAAGAATGGTTAATTCTCTGTGCACATCTGTATTTATAGTCATATAAAGAATGGGGTGGGCTGGAAGGGACCTCCAGAGATCATCCAGTCCAACCCCACTGCTAGAGCAGGAGCACCCAGGGCAGCTGACACAGGAACACATCCAGGTGGGTTTGGAATGTCTCCAGAGAAGGAGACTCCACAACCTCTCTGGGCAGCCTGTTCCAGGGCTCTGGCACCCTTATACTGAAAAAGTTTTCCTTTCTGTTCCTGTGGTACCTCCTCTGCTCCACGTGGCACCCAGTGCCCCTTGTGCTGTCCTTGGACATCCCTGAGCTGAGCCTTGTTCTGTCCGCCTGACACTGCCCTGCACATCTTGATCCCTAGCAATGAGGGCAGCCCTCAGGCTCCTCTGCTCCAAGCTCCAAGTCCCAGCTCCTTCAGCCTGGCCTCATAGGGAGATGTTCACTGCCTGCAGCTTGGTGGCTCTGGGATGGACTCTCTCAAGCACTTCCCTGAGGTTCTTGAACTGAGGGGACGAGAACTGGACACAATATTCCAGAGCAGAAGGGCAGGAGAACTTCTGTTGACCACTCACCACAGCCCTTCTAATCCACCCCAGGATGCCCTTGGCCTTCTTGGCCACAAGAACACATGCTGGCTCTGAGGCAATCCTTCTGTCCACCAGGACCCCCAGGTCCCTTTTCCCTGTGCTGCTCTCCAACAGATCAGTCCCCAACCTATCCTGTTCCATGAACACTTTCATGTGAATAGTTTTGTGTTCATTTCATACATTTAAAAAAGTGTGTCACAAATCCATACTGACACATAGGTGAGTTTTGAGGCTTTATATGGAGATCCTGGAGAATGTGGTGCCTATGATGAAGCCTTTTGGTGCAGTTTACTTTGCTCCAAACGAGCATGGTGAGAAATCTTGTATGGAGTTGCACTTGTAAATGGGTTAGTGGCTTTGTTTTGAGCTCCATGTGTCCTGTGGTTTGCTGACAGGACGATGCAGGCTCTAACTTCAACACCAAGGCCAAAAAAAATACATCATCTTAAGCCCCATGCTCCAGGCTGTCAAACAGCCTCCAAACCACTATCAGTTCTCCTTTCCAGCAGAGCCAGGGGAAAGCCTTTTGCTAATCTGTGTCAGGCTGGAGTTTTATCTTTTTGGCAAAAGCATTCCTAGCTTCAGAACAAAAGCTTTTAATAACAGAGCACATGCAAACTATACCTCTTTCTCCAAAATCCCTATTTCTATTTCATTCCTTTCCCATGTCTTTCTTTTAACAAGTAAGAGGTCACTCCTTTAGTTTATGCTTTCTGTATCAAAAGATATGGGTAATATCAAATATTCCCTGCCTAATATCAAAGCAAATTTAATGTTCACAGGCTCACAGGATGTTAGGGGTTGGAAGGGACCTCTGAAGATCATCGAGTCCAAGCCCCTGCCAGAGCAGGACCATAGAACCCAGCACAGGTCACACAGGAACACATCCAGACAAGGCTTGAAAGTCTCCAGAGGAGACTCCACAACCTCTCTGGGCAGCCTGTTGCAGTTCTCTGTGACCCTTACAATGAAGAAGTTCCTCCTCATGTTGAGGTGGAACCTCCTGTGCTGGAGTTTCCATCCATTGCCCCTTGGCCTATCCCAGGTACAACTGAGCAGAGCCTGCCCCTGTCCCCTCCCTCCTGACCCCCTGCCCTCAGATATTTATAAACATTTATTAAATCCCTTCTCAGCCTTCTCCTCTCCAGACTCAACAGCCCCAGGGCTCTGAGCCTCTCCTCATCAGGCAGTGCTCCAGTCCTTTGATCATCCTTGTAGACCTCTGTGGGACTCTCTTGAGTAGATCCTTGTCCCTCTTGAACTGGGAATCAAAATTTCACTATTTAGACAACTAAATTCCTCCTCATTCTGGTTTTGACTGCATTCTTTGCTGGAAAAGATTGGGCTGAGTGGATCTCCAAATTTTTCCCTCATTACCTTCACATTTTAAGATGCACACTCAATCAGCAGAGGAAGGTGTAGCAGTCAGAATAACCGGCAAGGCCCAACTGCCCATGGTGGTAGCAGGGGGAAACTATGGGGCAGAAGCGACAGGATGCCACCCAAAATCCTGTCTGGATGTACGCAGAGGCAGGCTGTGACATGGCAGAGAAAGGGAAGAGATTTGGATTAGATAGAAGGAAGAAATTCTTCATTGTGAGGGTGGTGAGACACTGAAACAGGCTGCCCAGAGAAGCTGTCGATACTCACTCCCAGGAAGAGTTCAAGGCCAGGCTGGATGAGGCTTTGAGCAACCTGATCCTGTGGAAGATGTCCCTTCCTGTGGCAGTGGGTTTGAAACTGAAAGGATCTTTAATCAGATTGGTTTCACTCAGTTCAGTTCTCCTAACCATGGAAATTTTTCCAAACTTCTTTATCATATGGCATCTCCCTTTTCTATCTCACATTCTTCTGCACTTCCTCACCCCATTAGAGCCTTCCTCCTGTGTCTCAACTTTTTCCTATTGCAATCTCCTGACTGATCTGGCCTTCATTCACAAATCTCAGATTCACTTTGGAAAGACACTTTAATGTCAATAACTTGGAAGCTGTGAGAGAAGAAAAATCAAGACAGAAGTTTCGAAAGAGAACTGTCAGCACCTCCTTCCTTTAATCCTCTTGTGGCAACTCTGATGGGAGGATGCAGCAGGATGTTTTGCCTGATGGCTTGGTAGGAACTCAAGTTTTTCATCATGCTAGTCTTCTCTGGCTGAGAATCTATGCATCCCTGGATCTTCCTTGGATTCTGTTTCCCACACAGAGATACCCCAAGTGTTTACTTTTCCTTTTTCTGCCTGCTGCAGCTCCAAGAGTGGATTTGCCCTCTTCTTTCCAAACTAGTGCTGAATTTCCACAGTTCCAGTCTAACTGGCATGCTTTGGGCTTGGTTGAGTTTTTTTCATCTGCAGTACAGTCCTGGAGACTTAACATTCCTGGTTTAATTTCAAACCCACAACATTTTTAGTCTGGAGAGGAGAAGACTGAGAAGGGATCTAATAAATGTCTATAAATATCTGAGGGCTGGGGGTCAAGAGGGAGGGGACAGGCTCTGCACAGTTGCACCCTGGGATAGGACAAGGGGCAATGGATAGAAACTACAGCACAGGAAGTTCCACCTCAACATGAGGAAGAACTCCTTTACTGTAAGGGTCACACACACTGGGACAGGCTGCCCAGAGAGGTTGTGCAGTCTCCTTCTCTGGAGACCCATCTGGATGCGTTCCTGTGTGACCTGTGCTGGTTTCTGTAGTCCTGCTCTGGCAGGGGGGTTGGACTCGAAGATCTCCAGAGGTCCCTTCCAACCCCTAACATTCTGTGTGATCCATTGAATTGGCTTTGATATTAGGCAGGGAAGGCCTGCCCAGCCAACTGTAAGTACATGTCAAATGCTTACACTAATTCCATTACAACAGCCATTGGTTCTTACATTAAATCCTCAATAATGTTAGATTAAAAGGCTTGTAAGGGTGAGAAAGAAACTTCCCACAGAAGGGAAATATTGAGTAAGTATTTCTGCTATGGCTTTAATTCCTTTTGTCTAGACATCACAACAGCCCTTATGCTGATCCTGCCAACTCTAATAAAGTCTCTTGAGGTTACATGGTAAATTAACAAATATAGCAATAAAAGTAATGGGAGGAGAATTACCTATAATAATAATAACAACAATGAAATCCACAACAACCCCATGTGCATACAAATATAGGTCCTTGCAGGCACATACATGCAATATGTCTAACTTCATCATGCCACAGCAAGCCTAGTTTTACCCTGTGGATTTGTACATGCACAGAGCTCCCTGGCAGATGGATCTGATAGTAAGGCTGAGGGAGCTGGGGGTGTTCAGCCTGGAGAAGAGAAGGCTCTAGGGAGACCTAAGAGCAGCCTTCCAGTACCTGAAGGGGGCTACAAGAAGGCTGCAGAGGGACTGTTTGCAAAGTGACAGGACAAGGGGCAATGGCTTCAAACCAGAGAAGAGTAGATTTAGATTGGATGTGAGGAACAAGTTCTGCACCATGACAATTCCAAAGAGTCTCTCTGAATCTGCTAGTCCTGAGTGGGAGCAATAAGGGAATTTCATCATTTTACACACAGAACCACACAATGTTAGGGGTTGGAAGGGACCTCAGAAGATCATCCAGTCCAAGCCCCCTGCCAGAGCAGGAGCGCCTAGAGCAGGTCACACAGGACACATCCAGGTGGCTTTGGAAGGTCTCCAGAGAAGGAGACTCCGCAACCTCTCTGGGCAGCCTGTTCCAGGGCTCTGGCACCCTCACACTGAAAAAGCTTTTCCTTCTGTTCCTGTGGCACCTCCTCTGCTCCATCTTGCACCCAGTGCCCCTTGTCCTATCACTGGAGATCCCTGAGAAAAGCCTGACTCTGTCCTCCTGACAGTTAGCCTTCATGTACTTTTAGACTGGACTCTTCCCAGTTATCTCTCTCTTCACAAGGATCTATATACAGAAGTCAAGGTGGGGTCCAAGTTGAATTAAGAAAGGAATTTTTTACAGTCAGACCTATCCATGACTGGAACAACCTCTCCAGGGACATGGTGAAGTACCCATCAGTGGGGGGGTTTAGCATGCAATTGGACAGGGTGCTAGATAGTCACATCTAGGCTCTCTCTCCCATGAAATGTTGGACTAGGTGATATTTTGAGATCCCTTACAGCCTGAGCTGCTCTGTGGTTCTGTCAGTCACTGAAAATCTGCTTAGGTTCTGAAACTTCCAGGATGTTCATGAGTTCCACAGCTGGAGACAGTTTTTCATGATCAACTTTAGCTACAACACTCTTCTAAAACAAAATGTCCTGAGAGAAGGAGAGAAGCTCTGTTCCTTCACAGCTATGCAAAGGTCAAAACTGTAATCAGAGTTTTTAGCAGCCACAAAAAATGGTGAAGGGATTGAACAAAGAACAAACTTGCCTGCAGTGAGGTCCTTCCCTTGGTTCTTTATTGATACTGAACAAAATAATCAGAGGGAAGAGAACACAATTATCTCATCCTGATATAGGAATCTCCTCCTTTCCATATGAACCCTCAGCAACCTCATTTTCCCCCAAGCTCCATCTCCTTCAGCATGGGGCAGGTAAAATACCTCAGCATCCTTCCAGTAACTTGAAGCACACTTTACACCCATTGCATTGTCACTGGATTGTGTCTGCAGAGCTAAGCGTTGCCAAGCTCAGAGCAGACTAAGGCAGCTGGGAAATGCTTCTTCCCTCTTTAAAATGAGGCTTTTCTTAGGCTGCATCCCACCCCATGCCTTTCCCTGGAATTGTTAGTAAGTTAGAAAATGCAAGTGATAACAAAGACAATTTTTCACCTTTATAATTTGTGAGCATTCAGGGATTTTGTACCTCCCTCTTAAAACAATCCAATGTTATATTTATCGTATCTTCCCCCCCACCACCACCCACCAGCCTCTCCCTTTGAATGTTATAGTTGATTTGGGTTATAAATGTACTGATTTCAGCACTAGATTATCACTATCAGCACCAACAATTTTTGTTTCTATCCTCAGTATCTGCACCAATAATTTTTCTTCCTATCTTCACTACCAGCACCAACAATTTTGGTTTTGTCTTCAGTATCTGCACCAACAATTTCTATTTCTATCTTTGCTATCTGCACCAACACTTTCTGTTTCTCTCTGCCCTGTCTACACCAACAATTTTTGTTTCTGTCCTCAGTATCTGCACCAACTATTTTTGTTCGTCTCTTCACTATCTGCACCAACAATTTCTGTTTCTATCCTCAGCATCTGTACCAACAATTTATCATGGAATTATCACAGAATCATAGAATCAGTCAGATTGGAAAATACCTCAGAGATCATCAAGTTCAACCTATTACCTAATACCTAACATCTCCTGACAACTAAACCATGGATCCAAGTGCCACATCCAGTCCTTTTTTGAACACCTCCAGGGATGGTGACTCCACCGCCTCCCTGGGCAGCACATTCCAAAGGTGAATGAATCTCTCAGTGAAGAACTTTCTCCTCACCTCCAGCCTCAACCTCCCCTGGCACAGCTTGAGACTGTGTCCTCTTGTTCTGGTGCTGGTTGCCTGGGAAAAGAGACCAACCCCCACCTGTCAACAACCTCCTTTCAGGTAGTTGTAGAGAGCAATAAGGTCTCCCCTGAGCTCCCTCTTTGATTTTTTTTGTTTCTATCCTCAGTATCTGCACCAACAATTTTTCTTTCTCTCTTCACTATCTGCACCAAGAATTTTGTACCCCTCCAAGAGACAGCAGGGCTTCCCCAGGTTTCACTATGGTTCAGTTTGTTATTATGGGGACAAACTCCAGATTTGCTTGAAATTATGACTGTAGATTCCACTCTCAGCAACTGCAACAGCCTCTACAGACCGAGATACCAATGGCTCTAGGACCATACTAGATGTTGAGTCTCCTTTTAAAAGAGAGCAAGCAAGAAAGTCTTAAGCTTGGTTGCTGTCATTAAACTGTTCCTGAAAGAGCTCATTTATATTATTTCTTTTTTTCTGTTTGTTGGTTGCTGTCACCCCAGCAACTAACTGGTTCTACATGGAGCTATGGTGCAAGCCAGCAAGGCTGTAATGGAATACATTCCTCAGGGTGAGTCAATGCCTGTGCTAAAGAGGAAGCACACTGTTTTGGAAATGGGCTCTCAAATGGGGTGTTCTGCTCAGAGACTGGAAATAAGAAGTTGTCTGCAATCTGATTTCACCCTCCTCTGTGTATTTTTAATTTACATCTACTTCAGTTATGCTTTCCCTGTGACGAACTGGGAGTCCTGCTCATCCAACAGGACTGCAGCAGTTGGAAGGAGGGGGGCTGAAGCCGAGGCTGCTTTGTGCTCTGCAGAATAGATAGAGATCTCTATCTGTCACAGTGTAGGCTGGCAGTTATTTCCTGTAAGAGTTTCCTTTGGTGAAGTGGGTTTCAAACAGACCCATGGGGATTTGTTGCCCCCTTCAGAAAGGTCTTCCAAGTGGGACTATAAGCCCCAAACCTACTATGATCTAATTTAAATTCACTATCCAGGGATCTGTATGTCCCTTGGAAAACTATGAAGATCAACAACTCTGAAGAAGTTGAAATTCACTGCTGTGCAAAATGGAATAATACAGACTATGTAAAGCAAGGATCATTCTGCCTGCAGAAAGCCAGCATCAGGCTGGAGAAATCCTAACAGCACTGGGAATTGCACTCCTGCAGATGGAGAAGGCTGAAACCTTGCCCTGGCCAAACTGCTCATATTGTATGAAAAACTGCTCTGATCTTGTATGAAGACCAAATCTGCAGCAGATCTGGTGTCAGGGGCATAAGAAGGACATGAAGCTGCTGGAGTGGATCCAGATGAGGGCTATGAAGATGATCAGAGGGCGGGAGAACCTCCGCTATGGGGACAGGCTGAGAGAGTGGGGGATGTTAAGTCTGGAGAAAAGAAGGCTCTGGTGAGATCTTAGAGCATGTTCCAGTACCTGAAGGGGGCTACAAGAAAGACAGGAAGGGACTTTTTAGGAGGACTGGGAGTGATAGGATGACAGGGAATGGAATGAAGCTTGAAGAGGGAAGATTTAGACTGAAGATTAAGAAGAAATTCTTTTGACTGAGGGTGGTGAGACACTGGAACAGGTTGCCCAGAGGGGCTGTGGATGTCCCCTCCCTGGAGGTGTCCAAGGCCAGGCTGGATGAGGCCTTGAGCAACCTGGGCTGGTGTGAGGTGTCCCTGCCCATGGCAAGAGGGTTGGAACTAGATGATCTTTGGGATCCCTTCCAACCTAAAATATTCTGTGAATCTATGAAACTTTAGATCTTGATTAGGAAAGGATGAAATCTATTTTGTGATGCATTTTTAGGGGCAAAGTTATGATTCAGTTTGAAGTCATCATAAAAGCAGATTTGAGGAAAAGCAAAATCAAATTGCAACTCAAACAGCAGTTCACAGTAATGATTACAATGAAGCAAATTATTAACACAGTGCATTTAATAACATCCATTGGAGGTTACCAGTCTGTGGAAGGAGTTGCAGGAATTTAAATTTTCTATTTTAGAATAGCATAGAATAGAACAGAATAGACCAGATTGGAAGAGACCTTCAAGATCATCGTATCCAACCTATCATCCAACACCACCTAATCAACTAAACCATGGCACCAAGCACCCTATCAAGTCTCCTCTTAAACACCTTCAATGATGGTGACTCCACCACCTCCCCTGGCAGCACATTCCAATGGACAATCACTCTCTCTGTGTAGAATTTCTTCCTAACCTCCAGCCTAAACCTCCCCTGGCACAGCTTGAGACTGTGTCCTCTTGTTCTAGTGCTGGTTGCCTGGGAGAAAAGACCAACCCCACCTGGCTACAACCTCCCTTCAGTTAGTTGTAGAGAGCAAGAAGGTCTCCCCTGAGCCTCCTCTTCTCCAGGCTAAGCAGCCCCAGCTCCCTCAGCCTCTCCTCGTAGGGCTTGTGTTCCAAGCACCTCACCAACTTTGTTGCCCTTCTCTGGACACCTCCCAGCAAGTCAACATCTTTCCTAAATGGAGGGGCCCAGAAATGGACACAGGACTCAAGGTGTGGCCTAACCAGTGCAGTGTACAGGGGCACAATGACCTCCCTGCTCCTGTTGGCCACACTCTTCCTGATACAGGCCAGGATGCCATTTGCCCTCTTTTAAAACAAGATTTCATTGCCTAAGTTCATAAACTGATGAAACCTTGGGGTAGATTGTTTTTACACCAGTGGAATTCTCTGTGCAGTCAGAGCTACTTTAGAGATTGGTTGTTTTTTTCCCTGAGAACAGACTGGCAGCACATTTTGCATCCCAGATACTATGTCATCTGCTTTTAAAAGTAAATCTACAACTCCAACCACAGGCTGTTAACCTAAAATAAAGTGTGTCACATTTGTCTTAATAAATCCAACACATTAATAATATTCAGAGTGTTAATAACAACTTTGTCTTGGAATTGCTGTTTGGAATATGATTTAGTGTTACTTTCCCTCAAACTTTCCTTAAAGACATTTATTATAAATGTCCTAAAACTGGGCCACAATTTCCTCAAAATGAAACCACATGGCAAAATAGATTTGCTCCCTTAACAGTCAGACTTAGGGAAGGCTTAATGAAAGGCTTATGTGAGATACCAGAGCTAGAAAGAAAGTGGTCACTAAACAGAATCATAGAGTCATGGAATCCTAGAATATTAGAATCACAGAACCATAGAATCATAGGATCACAGAATCACAGAATCATAGAATCACAGAATCATAGGACTATAGAATCATAGTTGGTAAAGACCTCAGAGATCATCAGGTCCAACCTATTACCTAATACCTAACACCTCCTGACTAATTAAACCATGGCTTCATATAGAATCATAGAATCACAGAATCATAGAATCATAGAATGATCTGGGTTGGAAGGGACCTCCAAAGGTCATCCAGTTCAACCACCTCTGCAGTCAGCAGGGACATCTTCCACTAGATCAAGTTGCCCAGAACTCTACCGAGCCTCACCTTGGATATCTCCAGGCATGGAGCTTCAACCACCTCCCTGGGCAACCTGTTACAGTGTTCCACTACACTCAGGGTGCAGAACTTGCTCCTAACAAGCAATCTAAATCTCCTCTTCTCTGATTTCAAACCATTGCCCCTCATCCTGTCACTACAGACCTGTAAACAGTCTCTCTCCATCCTTCTTGTAGCCCCCTTCAGGTACTAGAAGGTTCTTTTTTGTTCTCAGTTAAAAGTAACTGCTTGATCTCATTTTCTGACTCCTCAAAATTGTATTTTCACATGTCACTCAATAAATTTTCACAGCTGTGAAGCAAATTGCAAGCACAGTAATCTCATGAACATTTTCAGGCAGACTCGCAGGGGCCACCCTAACAAACTATGATTCATCCACACTCTTGGGCAGAACACTTCCTCAGAAAAGGAAATCAAATCATGACTTTGCCTTCTCCCTTGCAACAGATAGAGGCAATACATGAGGCTGGAGAGTAGAAAATAATCACAGAATGTTAGGGGCTGGAAGGACCTCAAGAAATCATCCAGTCCAACCCCCCTGCCAGAGCAGGAGCACCTAGGGCAGGTCACACAGGAACACACCCAGGTGGGTTTTGAATGTCTCCAGGGAAGGAGACTCCACAACCTCTCTTGGCAGCCTGTTCCAGGGCTCCATCACCCTCACCATAAAGAAGTTTGTCCTCATGTTGAGGTGAGGGTGGTGAGACACTGGGAAAGGTTGCACAGGGAGGCTGTGGGGGGACCCCCTCCCTGGAGGTGTTCAGTGCCAGGCTGGATAAGGCCTTCAGCAAACCATTCTAGTGGGAGGTGTCCCTGCACGTGGCAGGGGGTTGTAACTAGAGGATCTTCAAGGTCTCTTCTGACCTAAACCATTCTATGACTCCGTGAAATCTTTCCCAAGGCTTTGATGTTAGTGCCCCAAACTGGAAAATGTGCAAGAGCTGCAATTACAGAACACTAAGTATTTCTGAAGCTTGACACACTAAGTACTTCTGAAGCTTGACATTAATTTTCCAAATACCTTTTCTTCTAGGAAGTGATGACAAGGTCTGGACTCAAAGCTTTTCACAAACTACCAAATATTTGATATTCTCAGTCCTCTGCTCAAAGTAACCTGAGAATGCTCCAGACCAGCCTGTACCACTCTCTTACATTTCTCTTAGAAAAGACAGGATGTTCCTTGCTCAAAACAAGAGTTGGTTCTTGTGTACATCAGCTGTGTCCCAAGAGGGAACACTAAATCATACCTAGATGTGAGCTCTCAAGTTGTTCAGATAAGAAGGCCAAAGCTTAGGGGTTCCTTTGAGCAACCTGATCTAGTGTGAGGTGTCCCTGCCCATGGGTTGGAACTAGATGATCCTTGAGGTCCCCTCCAACCCTGACAGTTCTATGACTTTATGATTAGCTTGTGCCAATTCACATATGCAAAAAAACAGGACTTCTTGTGGGTGTTGATGAGATTCATCCTGTTGCTAAGGAGGCCATATGGTAGATGGAAGCTCCCTCCAAGCCAGTTTGTAAATTACGCAATGATGGGGACTTAACTAGTTTAGTAATTCTATTCATCCTGCCTCTCTTCTTCCCTGCAACTGTGCAATCACTAAACATATGTTTGATTTTACTACAATGTGCAGACCTGTGCTGGGATTAGCTGAGGGAGCTGGGGTTGTTCAGCCTGGAGAAGAGGAGGCTCCAGCGAGACCTAAGAGCAGCTTTCAAGTACCTGAAGGGGGCTACAAGAAGGATGGAGAGAGACTGTTTGCAAAGGCCTAGAGGGACAGGACGAGGGACAACGGATTCAAACTAAAGCAGAGCAGATTCAGATTGGATGTCAGGAACAAATTCTGCACCATGAGGGTGGTGGAACACTGGAACAGGTTGCCCAGGGAGGTGGTTGGGGCCCCAGCCCCGGAGATACTCAGGGGGAGGCTTGACAGGGCTCTGGACAACCTGATCTAGTTAAGGATGCCCCTGCTGACTGCAGAGTGGGTTGGACTGGATGAGCTTTGGAGGTCTGTTCCAACCCAGACCATTCTATGATTGTATGATTCTGTGATTCTGTGATTCTATGATTCTGTGATTCTATGATTCTATGATTTGTGGATGCAAAGTTAAGACTTCTGCAAATGTATTTGCAAGACTGGGACTAATCTGTCTGGCAAGCTAGAGAACTTCACTCTCATTTCTATATTAAATAACACCAGAGGCTGGCAATGTGAAGATATTTAGAAACAGTTAAAAAAATGCTGGTAGCACAGCTTTTTCACTTTGGAAAGCAATGAACCAGACATATTTTTCTCTCTTGCTCACTGGCCCTCTGTGACTGAAATGACTTTATCCCACAAAGTACCAGCCTAAGGGAGCAGGTTCATGTTCCAAACCAGAGAATTACTGGAATAACTATGATTCAATCTATTTATTTCATAGAGGGAAACCTGCATGCTGTCAAATGTGCTTCAAGAATCCCTCTACTGCAATGGGCAAAAGTAACAAGTCAGGACTAAATGTAGACTCTTGCCCTTGACTACATGGAGAAGAGACTCTTTCAAATGCAATGTGCATAAGACCAAGGAAACAAGATTACCTCAACTTGAATATCTCCAGAGATGGGGCCTCAAGCACCTCTCTAGGCAACCTGTTCAGTGCTCAACCACCCTCATTGTAAAGAAATTTTGTCCTTGGAGGTGTTCTCCAATTTCATGGCCTGTACTCCCTGTACTCTTTTGCCTGCCAGTGCAGCATCTCCGTGGGCATGTTTGTTTTGAGGCACATTTTCATATGTGCTTAATGCAAGCATTCTTTCTGCTTTGCATGACAGACATTGATTGAAATCCTGTTGACAGTCTGGAGAAGAGAAGGCTCCCAGGAGACCTTCTTGTGGCCTTCCAGTATCTGAAGGGGGCCTACAGGAAATCTGGGGAGGGACTTTTGAGGGTGTCAGGGCATGATAGGACTGGGGGGGATAGAGCAAAACTAGAAATGGGTAGATTCAGATTGGATATTAGGAGGAAGTTCTTCCCCATGAGGGTGGTGAGACACTGGCAGAGGTTGCCCAGGGAGGTGGTGGAAGCCTCCTGCCTGGAGGTTTTTAAGGCCAGGCTGGATGTGGCTATGAGCAACCTGCTGTAGTGTGAGGTGTCCCTGGCCATGGCAGGGGGGTTGGAACTGGCTGATCCTTGAGCTCCCTTCCAAGCCTGACAATTCTATGCTTCTATGACAGACATTCACTGCACACCTGTTCTCTCTGTGCCTTTGTGTTCTGTCTGGATGGGACCCTGCTCTCACCTCCTGTTTTTTTTGTGTGCATTGGATTCTTGTCCGAGAAAATCTGCCTACAAAGGGCAGAAAGCTCTCATTATTTCTATGAGAACAAAAATAATGCCACCTTCAGATTTCATCTCTCAGAGGGAGTTCTCTACTGCTTCTCTATTATTTGCTGGATGAGCACAGAAATAAAGCACAGCTGCTATGCAAAAATGCCCAGGACATATCAAACTAGCAAGATATAGAACTGTGATACCACACTTGAATTTCTTCCACCATGCAGAATATGTGATGTAACTCCAGGCCTTGAGCACAAGCCCTATGAAGAGAGGCTGAGGGAGCTGGGATTGTTTAGCCTGGAGAGGAGGAGGCTCAGGGGTGACCTCATTGCTGTCTACAACTACCTGAAAGGTGGTTGTAGCCAGGTGGGGGCTGGTCTCTTCTCCCAGGCAACCAGCACCAGAACAAGGGGACAAAGTCTCAAGCTGCACCAGGGGAAGTTTAGGCTTGAGGTGAGAAGAAAGTTCTTCACTGAGAGAGTCATTGATCATTGGAATGTGCTGCCCAGGGAGGTGGTGGAGTCACCATCCCTGGAGGTGTTCAAGAGGGGATTGGATGTGGCACTTGGTGCCATGGTCTAGTCATGAGGTCTGTGGTGACAGGTTGGACTCGATGATCCTCGAGGTCTCTTCCAACCTTGGTGATACTGTGGTACTGTGATCTGGGATTACAAAGAGTTACAGTTAACTGTGATTTATCTGATGCTGGATGACAGTCTTGTTAACAGAAAGTTCTCCTCCTTAAGTGCTCCTCCACTCCATTACAGCAGTTTTCCAACTCTGGATGGAATAATAGCCTTGCAAAAGTAGGTCTGGTAAGAAATAATAACAGAGGGAACATTCTAGATCAGAGAAGGCCTCTGGCACCTCAGGGGGTGCATTTACTCAGCCTTCCCCTCTAGTTCAAATTTATCCTCCTGTGACTGTACATTCCTGGGCCCTTTCTTTGATGAGCTGTAATCCCATCTAAATGAGTGGAGAGAGCAGCACAAATGGACAGCAGATGTGCCCCAAACTGGCATCTATCCCACTGAACCATTAAGTGGCCCTGGTCTAAACAGGAATGAGTCTCAGAGGGTGACAGTGTCTCACCCTGATTTTCATGGGGCTTATTAATTAATCTTTAAAAAATTACTGAAATGCAGTCTTTAATATCAAATCCTACAGTAACAGCCTCAGGTGCTTACTTCAGTGTCACTGTGGGGCTTCATTAGCTCTAACACATTAACAAGGAAATTGATTTCACTCATGACAACAGGGCAGCAACTTTAGTATCAAACATTCAGGCTGATCCAAGGCACTGTTCTCTGCAGCACGTTTTGGTTTCCCTAGTGAGAAGTCTTTTGCTGGCACAGGCAAGCAGAGGCATGGCTGAACCAAAACTACATGCACTGGGAGAAATGAAGAACTTATTCCTATCTACTGTCCAGGAAAAGTCAACCCAGAAGCCAACTGCTGAGTATTTTATTCCATTCTCTTCCTGGAATAATTTATGCTCTTGGACATTCTTTAACATATGGCTAAGAAGCAAACTTCAGGCTACATGAGTCTGTATAACTATTTCACTTAGGAGTAGGCCAAGTGCAGAATCTAATTGCTAAGCCCCAGTTTAGGGCAAACCAGCAAGAAAAGCAGCTGCAAACCAAACCCTGAAGCACTGCCATTTGGTATTTTCACCCCTGCTTTTCTTCTGCTGTACAAGCGGAAAGAAGCATTCAGATCAAATGAGGGAGCTCTTCAGATGACCAAATGGATGTGTTTGAAAAGTTTGGAAAAATAACAGGAAAACTCACACTGGCTCAGGTTTGCTTGGCTTCTGTTCTCTGATCTGCTCTTTCAGCTAAAATTCTCCTAGAAGAGCTATAAAAAAAGCCATGCTGGAAATCCACAACATTTACATCACTTTGAATCAGTTCAGATGGATCACTTGTCTCAAACACCTTTTCAGCCATTCACACATGTTCTCTCACAAATTCTGTTTGTCTGTCTGTCCTTATTAGGTTTTCAAGTGGTTGGTGGCCAAGCTGTCATGACCCCACGCACCAAATTTACATAGTGGAATCCTAGAATGGCTTAGGTTGGAAGGGACCTTAGAGATCATCTCCTACAATCTCCTCACCATGGGCAGGGACACCTCTCAACTAGACTCAGCTGATCAAAGCCTCATCCACCTTGGCCTTCAACACCCTCAGGGAAGAGGCACCCACAACCTCCCTGGGCAGCCTGTGCCAGTCTCACCACATTTTTACTGAAGAACTTCTTCCCCAGCTCCAGTCTAACCCTACTCCACCTCTCTCTAGTTTGAAGCCATTGCCTCTTGTCCTATCACTGCAGGCCTTTGGGAACAGCCCCTCTGCAGCCACCTTGTAGCCCCTTCAGGTACTGGAAGGCTGCTCTTAGGTCTCCCTGGAGCCTTCTCTTCTCCAGGCTGATCAACCCCATCTCCCTCTGCCTGTCCTCATAGCAGAGGTGCTCCAGCTCCCTGATCAATTTTGTAGCCCTCCTCTGGATGCTCTCCACCAGGGCCATGTCCTTCCTGTATTGAGAGCTCCAGAGCTGGACACAGTACTCCAGATAAAGTCCCACCAGAACAGAGTAAAGTGGCAGAGTCACCTTACTTGATCTGCTGGCCACCAACACTGCTTGGAACAGGAAACAGATCCTTGAAGAAAAAAGTAGAGCAAGGGAACATTGTACCATGTAGTAAAATGATCCAACACATAATTGTCACATAAATTTGATGGGACTCTACAGCAGTTGAGGCTAGGCAGACAAAAAGATTTTTGGCAGACATTGTAAAATTAACAAACACTTTCAAGTAGATTGGACTCAAATGTGAACTCTTCCTTGTGTTTGCTTATTCTTCAAGTGCAGCTGAAGTCACTCATGTGCTTCCAAACTCTGAACAGAAAACACACAATCATAAGATCTTCTCATGGAGGTCTGGAGAGCCTTTCCTATGAGGACAGGCTGAGAGTGCTGGGGTTGTTCAGTTTGGAGAAGAGGAAGCTCCAAGGAGATTTTATTGTAGCCTTCCAGTACCTGAAGAGGGCTACAAGAAAGCTGGGGAGGGACTTTCTAGAGTGTCAGGGATTGATAGGACGGGGAGGGTGGGGAATGGATGCAAGATAGAGGAAGGGAGATTTAATTAGACCTCAGGAAGAATATCTTCACCATGAGGGTGGTGAGACACTGGAACATGTTGCCCAGGGAGGTGGTGGAAGCTCCATGCCTGGAGGTGTTCAAGGCCAGGCTGGATGTGGCTGTGAGCAATCTAATCTAGTGTGAAGTGTCCCTGCCCATGGCAGGGGGATTGGAACTGGATGATCCTTGAGGTCCCTTCCAACCCTGTAGGTTCTGTGATTTATGTCAAAGCATTCCAGACTTGTGTGTTTGATTGCAGATATAAACATACTGATGGATTGGAAAGCTATCCACCATCAGTTTGACTGAAACCACTCAGAAATCAATAGGCAGCTTCTCATTGATTTTGATTGAGTCTGGAGAAGACCCATAATCTGAAAACCAGTGTGGGACATCTTGTTCTCATCAGGATAGCAGACACACAGCCAACCCTTCCTAGCCTCCACCATCTGCTTTCTGAAGGGGCATTCCCCTCTTTCTCCCTCTCCTGTGGTTTTAGTGAACTACTCCTCAGCAAATATTTTTGCAAGCCAGTTTATATTTGCAGCACACTTTCACCCTTCAGGCAAAGAGTCCTAGGGTTTGTAGGCAAGGAGCTACACAGATGGACAACAAAATTAGCACTGCCCTACTGCTTATTTTGCCTGTGCCAGGGCCTCAGGAAGTTATGCTGGTTAGTGTTGCTGCCAGAGAAGTCCATGGCACAGCAGTGCTACTCAGGAAGGCCATGGTGTCCTATGCTCCTCATCTCCCCCCAGGCCTTGAGCCACAAGCTCAGCCCCATAGAGCTTTACAGTTTTCTCCACTGCTTTCTCTCAGTGGCCCAGGACACAGCTACCAATTTTGCTTGGCCAACTCAGCCTCCCCCAAAGCTAGAGAAGCCTTGAGCTAGTGCTGCCTTTGGCCACTTTGTACAGGACTTGCCTGGCTGGCAGTAGTGCAAGCTAAAATCCAACCCAATACAACCCAAATGTAAATCAATAATGCACTGAAAATATTCTGAGGTTTTAGGCCCAAGGAGATCCCATTAAATATTCCTGAGAATAGAACATTTAGAAAAAGCTGTAGCCATTGCCTTGCAATGCTCAGGACCAGCTGACACTAATTTGGCTGTAATGAAAGGTAATAATGTGGGGTTCATTCTCTTCACGCAGGAAGCCATGTTTAGATTACTGGATGAAGAAACTCAGCAGTTTGGTGACAGCTAGCCAGGCTCCCTTAACAAATCCTTACACTTAAGTGCTTCCCAACCGTCCTCAACAACACAAAAAGCCTGGACAGAAAAACTGTCAGACTGGAGGGACTTCTCTACACCTCTTTGAGAAACAGAAGTCTGTTTTCTCCCTTAATTCCTCCTTAACTTCCAACTTCCCATTCTATTTGTATGCATCTCAAGAAGTCTTAGTTGCATAATCAAAGACTATTTTGCATGCCCTTAATGGTGGCATAAGAAAAGAATTTCTGCAAGTGTGAGATTAGAGAGATGAGTTTTCCTCCACAAAGGGGCAAGGGTGTATTTCAGTATCAAAGCTCAGGAAACCAAATTAAAGAACAACCTTAATTCTGTCATTTCTTTGGTCTGCTTTCATAAACATAACTAACATCCTCCTCCTGTAATTATTTGCAGGTTTTCTGCACAGGGATCCAGATGCACACATGCTAAACCAAGAGATGTTTGACCATCACAAAACTAGGGTAAGGAAGGGCTGAACCAGAATCAGATACAGTCACAGAATCTATCTGGTTGGAGGAGACCTCCAAGATCATCCAGTCCAACCTCAACTGGTGTGCCAGGTTAGGGTTGCAGAAAGTAAAAGGCAGCTTCTGCAATAAAGAGCAGGCAGGACAGGTGACCCTAAGCTATTTCATTCCATATAGGTCATATTTAGTACCTAGCTCAAGCACCATGAGGGTCAAGTGCTCTTCTTTAGTGGCCACTGTCTGAGAAGGACTCTCTCTGTCCTGCCTTCAATTCTGATCCCTATGTTCCTGAATCCACTTCCATCACCCAGCTCCTGAATCTGGTTCCTGTCTGCCTCTGAGTTCAGTCTGAGCCTTCCCTAGTTCCCACCCACAGCATCAGTGGTGACAGTGACTAATTGCCATTAGGGGTGTTAGGGTCAATGTTGGTTTTCTACAGATTTGCATATATTTGATTTGTAATATTTTCATTAAAGTGGTTTTAGGTTGGTTTTTTTGGGTGGGGGTGGTTTGGTTGGGGTTTGTTTGTTTGTTTGTTTCCAATACATAAATCTCCCTTATTCCCTTTCTCTTCCCCTTTGAAAAAGGACAGAGGTTAATGGAGAGCATCTGTCACTTGCTTAGTGGCTGGCCCAGGCCTAAGCCTTGACAATGACCCTTACCACAGGACAGGCTTGGATTTTGCAGAGGTCCAAAAAGCTTTGCAGGCAGCACAGTTGTGATTCTCTAGCACGGGGAGTGCGGGGAGGAGGGTTGGGTAAGTTTGACCCCACTCAGATTTATGAGTACTAAAACCAGATAAACATCAGAGCTACTGAAGGACAAACCTAAAGCAGGCACTCCTTCCCTCGAGGGAGCCAGGGGACTGGGGGTAATGGCAACAGATCAGGTACTAGAACAGCCCCTTCTTGTGCTGGGGAAAAGGAAATAAACAGCAGAGCCCAAGCGGGGGGAGCAGCACCAAGCGGTCACACCCTTTCGAGTGTAACCCGTTTATTTTCAGTGTGTTCTTCTAATAGTCTCCCAACATGACACGCTCAAGTAACTAAGCAACCTCCAGTGCCCTACTGCTTAGCTGGCTTGAGTCACTGCTGGGATACACGGGAGGTCTGAGTTCACTACAGGGTGCAGGATACAGCCCAGCGGAGCTTGCGTGCCTGGGCTGCACTGCCGCCTGATGGCACTTCTGCTGCACAGCTCCCGTGGTTCCTCCCAAGGCTCCAAAAAACTATTAATCAAAGAATAGTTATCAATCATAGAATCAACCAGGTTGGAAAAGACCTCAGAGATCATCAAGTCCAACCTATCACCTAAGACCTAACACCTCCTGACAACTAAACCATGGCTCCAAGTGCCACATCCAAGCCTTCTTTGAACACCTCCAGGGATGGTGACTCCACCACCTCCCTGGGCAGCACATTCCAATGGCCAACTACTCTTTCTGGGAAGAACTTTCTCCTCACATTGAGCCTAAACTTGATTCTGCTGCTAACATCATTCTGACAGCCTTTCCTGCTGCTTATTAAGAGAGACAAGGAAACACAGAATCTCCCATTTTGTACTGGGGAGACATAAAATGAAGAAGGGCAAAGAAGTAAAAGATATTCTCTGGTAAGACCTCATCTGCAGTGCTGTGTCCAGCTCTGGAGTCCACAACACAGGAAGGACATGGACCTGATGGAGCAGGTCCAGAGGAGGGCCATGAAAAGATATGGGGGCTGTGAAGTGTAGATTTAGATTGGCTGTGAGGAACAAGTTCTGCACCAGGAGGCTGCTGCAACATTGCAACAGGTTGCCCAGGGAGGTAGTTGAGGCCCCACCCCTGGAGACCATCAAGGTGAGGCTGGAGAAGGCTGTGAGCAACCTGCTCTGGTGGAGGATGTCCCTGCTGAGTGCAGGGGGGTTGGGCTGGATGACCTTTGGAGCTCCTTTCCAACCCAAACCATTCTATGATTAGAACTCAGAGATAGTAAGAGTGGTCTGAAAGAGAGGACATAAAGCAGCAGCTTCTATCTAGAAGCAGAAAGCAGAACCCAGCAAAGAAAATGCAGGCAGGGAGCAAGGGGGCTGGCAACAATCCTGGACTTGCAGTGCCTCACAAGTGAGTGCTGCTGAAAAATATGGTGCCAGTGTGAAAAAGGCAGGTGTTACCCAGGGTTGCATGTACAGGAATGTTAACCATAAGGTGCTGTGAAAGCAAACATGGCAGGGCAAAGACGCCTGTGTCAAAAGCACAAAGGACAAACTGATTCTTCTAAAAGCTTTTGATGTACACAGAGGCTTCACAAAATGTTTAGAGGATTTGCTTAAGCCTTGCAGACACTAAATCACAGAACAACAGCATCACAGAACGTTAAGGGCTGGAAGGGACCTCCAGAGAGCATCCAGTCCAACCCCCTGCCAGAGCAGGAGCACCCAGGGCAGATCATACAGGAACACATCCAGGTGGGGCTGGAATGTCTCCAGAGGAGACTCCACAACCTCTCTGGGCAGCCTGCTCCAGGCCTCTGCCACCCTCACAGGAAAAAAAGTATTCCCTTCTGTTCCTGTGGCACCTCCTTTGCTCCAGTTGGCACCCACTGCTCTTTGTGCTGTCACTGGATATCCCTGAGCAGAGCCTGGCTCTGTCCTCCCCACACTGCCCTGCACATCTTTATCCCCAGAAATGAGGGCAGCCCTCAGGGTCCTCTGCTCCAATCTCAAGAGGTCCAGCTCCCTCAGCCTGGCCTCACAGGGAGATGTTTCACTCCCTTAATGATCTTTGTGGCTCTGTGCTGGACTGTTTCAAAATGTTTCCTGAGGTGCTTCTTGACCTGAGGGGCCCAGAACTGGACACAATATTCCAGATGTGGCCTCACCAGGGCAGAGTAGAGGGGCAGGATAACCTCTCTCAGCCAACTAACTACAGCCCTTCTAATCCCCCCCAGGATGTCCTTGGCCTTCTTGGCCACAAGGGCATAGTGATAAGTCTTGACTTTGGATAAGACCTTGACTTTGGATCAGACTATAACTCTGTGTATATTTGAAAGACAAATGATCTCAAAATGCAGAAGGAACAAACTGAGATGCAGACACCAGATTGCAGTTTTCATACCAACATGGTCCAGCAACAACAGAAATTATGTCTATTTTCTTTCCTTCCCAGTTTTCAAACTGATCAATGTTATGCCCACATCACTCTCCACTACTCGGGCTCACCCAAGAGGGTTAAACAATCTCTTTTTCCCCCCGCAGGAGTCTACTGTGTAAATGAATGCAGCCTTTTCCTACAGCAGAGCTCCTCTGCATGTTGTAATACTAATTGCTCCTGGGACTACAGAAAAAGAAAGTAACATAATGGGAAGCACAGAGAGGAATAGCATAAAAAGGAGAAACAATTCAAGCGTGGAAAGGAAAATGACATTTTAACTGCATTGGCATCTTGCTCCTTCAGTGTTTTCCAAGTAATAATAATGCAGGAAAGACATCAGAATGACACAAAAAAAAAAAGAGAAATGATACTTTCTTAATCCATTCTTCTGTCACTGCTAGAAGCAAAACATCTGGAAGATCCTAGAAAACTACTTCTCTTCCAAAATTCAGTGACTCCAAAGGAAACAAATCATCTAAAGGATTTTGACAGTGCAATTAATTGGTCTAATTCCCCCATCAATGTCAGTTGCATATGCCTCAGTATGACAAGTGAGTTGGGAGCAGAGTTGCTGTCTAAAGCAGCAGCTACTAGAGAATGCAGAACTGACTGAGAATTAGTCAGAAGGGCTGTGAGGCAAAAAAGCAAAAAGGAGAGAGACATCTTTTTGTGAGAGATGTAGAGGAGCAATGTGGGCCTGAGGAAAAGAAAAGAGGAATAGAAACAAAAGGAACTTTTGGGGGAAAAAATAAAAAATTAGATGAGATAGGGGAGGACAGGGAGAAAAATGTGAGGTGATAAACCAAATGAACACTCAAAAGAGGGAATTATGAGAGAAAAAGGATTGTTTCAGAGTGTGATGCATTTAGATCTGGTGGATGCATCTGGGGAGAGGTTGGTGATTTAGGTTTTAAAGATAGAAAAGGAACTTAGAATGCATCTGTTCTTTTTCATAACTTAATGCCCTGCTTTAGTCCCAGGACCTGGTCCCAGTCATTTACATCTGAGTATCACAGAATCACAGTATCACCAAGGTTGGAAGAGACCTCAAAGATCATCAAGTCCAACCTGTCACCACAGACCTCATGACTAGACCATGGCACCAAGTACCACATCCAATCCCCTCTTGAACCCCTCCAGGGATGGTGACTCCACCACCTCCCTGGGCAGCACATTCCAATGGCTAACAACTCTCTCAGTGAAGAACTTTCTCCTCACCTCGAGCCTAAACTTCCCCTGGCACAGCTTGAGACTGTGTCCTCTTGTTCTGGTGCTGGTTGCCTGGGAGAAGAGACCAACTCCCTCCTGGCTACAACTCCCCTTCAGGTAGTTGTAGACAGCAATGAGGTCTCCCCTGAGCCTTCTCTTCTCCAGGCTAAACAATCCCAGCTCCCTCAGCCTCTCCTCGTAGGGCTTGTGCTCAAGGCCTCTCACCTGCCTCGGTGCCCTACTTATGTGCTCTGTCTCCTTTGGAGCTAGCTGACCACTTACCCCTAGGAAGAAGCCAAGGCACAGTCCTGGAGGCTGCTGCCTGTCAGCAGCATGGATGAGGCAGTGCCACCACCTTCCCAGTCTTACGAAGTGGAGCCAGCTCGTCATGCCACCATATTCCCACACCACTGAGCATGTAGTACAGTCCCACTGAGCAATGACATCAGGAATAAGTTCTTTACCATGAGAGTGCTGAGACACCAGAACAAGCAGAACCAGATGTGGTTGAGACCCCGCCCCTGGAGAAATTCAAGATCAGACTCAGTGTTGCCCTGGGCAGCCTGATCTAGTTGGAGGTGTCCCTGCTGACTGCAGGGGGGTTGGAGAAGATGACCTTGGAGGGTCCCTTCCAACCCAGTGCAATCTGTGAATGTCATTCAAATGCCACTCCATAGACCCAGTTTAGCCCAAGCATTTTAAAACAAACAAACACAAATAAGAGCCATCACAATTTCAGGGGCTGCCATGTGGTGCCACACAGGAGACCTGGAAAAACATATCACAGCGTGAATACCACCCCACAGGAAACAAGAGTGAACTGATGTGACCTCAAGCTGACCTGTGGCAGTCTTCTGGGAAGCTGCAGGTCAGTCCATCACACTGCTGCCTTTGGTGAGTTAGACCTATGGTAGTACAGGAAGAAAAACCAAATCAGACATCAATCTTGAGTCCTGAAGTGAGGTGAGGATTGCTTTCACTTGGATGCAGCCCTCAATATAGGAAGGTCATGGACCTGATGGAGAGCATCCAGAGGAGGGCCACAAAATTGATCAGGGGGTTGGAGCCTCTGCCATGAGGACAGGCTGAGGGAGCTGGGGGTGCTCAGCCTGGACAAGAGAAGGCTCCAGGGAGACCTAAGAGCAGCCTTCCAGTATGTGAAGAGGACCTACAAGAAGGATGGAGACTGTTTATGAAGGCCTGCAGTGATAGGACAAGGGGCAATGGTTTGAAAATAGAGCAGAACAGATTACGATTAGATGTTAGGAACAAGTTCTGCACCATGAGGGTGGTGGAACACTGGAATGGGTTGCTCAGGGAAGTGGTTGAGGCCCCATCACTGGAGATATTCAAGGTGAAGGTCGACAGAGCTCTGGACAACCTGATCTAGCTGAGGACGTCCCTGCTGACTGCAGGGGGGTCAGACTAGATGAGCTTGGGAGGTCCCTTCCAGCCCATCCCATTCCATGATTCTGTGAAGATGGGTGAACTGGGCTGATCCCCAGATCCTGAACACTGGATGGTCCCTTCTGTCCCAGCAGCAGATATTTGCAACAGCAGCTGCAATCTGAACTGTTATAACGTTTCAGGATCCCACCCAGAACAATAGAAAACAAAGAGTTTTGGTCAGCTGCCATGTAACACACCCTGGATGTGGTAATCCTAAAGTCACACATGGCAAGGTGCTCCATTATGAAACATTACATCAGCATCTTTCATGACATCATTTCCTAGTGTTGCTCTCTGCTCATGACTTTATTATGTTTTCCTTTTCATTGTTTACCTACTGCACAAATTGGCTTTCTGCTTTAGTTTTCTGTTGGACAATTTAATCATTGCAGGACGTTTTCAGAGGTTATAGTGGAGAAGGTATATGACTAAAAATGGGATGCCATGAAAAGTAACAATTTGTGTAGGCAATGTAGGTCAATGCTTTACTGCATTTCCAGGGAGGATAAACATCACAGGATCACAGAATGGTTTGGGTTGGAAGGGACCTCCAAAGGCCACTCAGTCCAACCCCCCTGCAGTCAGCAGGGACACCCTCAACTCGATCAGCATGCTCAGAGCCTTGTCTAGCCTGCCATTGAATAGCTCCAGGTGTGGAGCCTCAACTACCTCCCTGGGCAATCTGTTGCAGTGTTGTAACACCCTCATGGTGTGGAACTTGTTCCTCACATCCAATCTAAATCTGCTCTTTTCTCATTTCAAACCATTGCCCCTCATCTATCACTGCAGGCCTTTGTTTACAAAGTCCCTCTGCAGCCTTCCTATAGCCCTCTTCAGATACTGGAAGGCTGCTAAGAAGTCTCCCCAGAGCCTTCTCTTCTCCAGGCTGAACAACCCGAGCTCCCTCAACCTGCCCTTGTAGCAGAGGTGCTCCAACCCCCTGATCATTTTCGTGGCACTCCTCTAGACCCACTCCATCAGGATTGCTTTTTTAATCAATAACTAACCAAATCCATGAAGAGTTGGGCTGCTTCATATCATCTGCACAAATACTGTCAGGAGAGGTGGCTACCTGTCTTCCTACTTTGTGATACGGAGAAGGTGAGGAAGAAGTCACATTGGCTGCTAGCATCCTGTGTAATAATGAACACTAGGCAGCCAGGGAAGGACGTGAACAGCAGAGTGGGGAACCAGATGAAGCTGTGTTTTGGAAATAAGACACCCACTTTCTGCCCTCTCTGATGGAACCCAGAAGGTGTAGCTTGAGGAAGATCTTTTCAGTGCCAGGTATGCTTCAAACATTGAACATTTGTGCAAGAAATGTGCTGAGCTTTGTGCAGCCCTCATGCTCAGCAGACACAAGCATCTGTGATGCCAGCAAGTGAACACCATTTACTGTTACTGTTTGGGAGTTTCTGGGAGGTGCTACCTTTCAGCTGGACCTGTTCGGTTTTCAGCTGCAGGGTGATGCAAGTGCTGATGTCAGCACTGCTCAGGCAAGTGGAACGAGGGGCAGGAGCAAACGGCCAGGTGTGAAACCAGGGTAGCGGTGCAAGTGGATAACCTGGTTTGGGCACTCCACTGCAAGCCAGCTTGTATCCCCACCCCCGTGAGAGCAGGGGGGAAGGAAAGAGGAGGCTGGCTGAGGAATGAGGCAGCTGCGGTGCGATCCCCTGTAGTTACATCTTAACTTCCCAGGGGTGGGATGGCTGTGAAACTAAAAGGAACTGGTTTAACACTTGAGTTACTCTATGCATATGAAAATTAGGGAATGCTCTCACAAAGACCAACTCGTGCGTAGCAGAGCTGGGAAGTACTCAAAGCCCTGTCACAGCCCCAGGCTATGGTGGATGGGAGACCAGAGGCAACGACTGCAGCTGGGGGAAGTGGCGCGGCCATGGAAGAGGTGACCTGTCCAAACCATCAGGCTGGCCAAGGTCTGCATGAACCCAGGTAGGTCTGCTAGACTGCCGAAGTTTTTGAACCAGTATCATCTTTTTTCACATGTAAAGCCGGGCCCGTGAGCCCCTCCCGCCTGCGAGGGGTCCTGGCGCCGCGCCTCGCCCGCGCGCAGCCTCACAAACCCCCAACCAGGGCTCTCCAGCGGAGCGGCCTCTGCGAGCTCGGCCCCGCCAGGTGCGGACAGTCCCACCGGCAAGAATCTCCCCGGCAGGAGGGCTCACCGAGCGGACAGCCCTGACAGGGCCTCGGGTCCATCTCTGGGTGCGCGACTGGCTACGGCTCGCCGCCGCTGCCACTACCGCCCTGCGCCCGGTAGCCGCCTCCTTGGGCGGCGCCGCAGCCGCGCTCTGCGCATGCGCGCCGCCTGGCGGCACGCAGGGACGCGCATCGGTCGGCCCCAGCCCATGGGAGCGAGTGCCGGCCGGCGGCGCAGGCGCACCACGTGCAGGAGCGCCTCTGTTGGCCGGGAAAGGGGCGGGCGGCTGGAGGTGGCAGGCGGGGCGGCGGGTGAAGGAGACTTGAGGACGGGGGCCTACGCCAGGCACTGCCGCCCCTCCCCGCTCCATGCGCAAGATGTTGCTGGCCGTGCTTTCTCGGGTGCTGCAGGGCCCGGCCGGCGCCACTGCCGCCGCGGCAGGCAGGACGGTGAGTGCGGTCCTTCCCTGCCTCTCCGGAGGGCGGGCGGCCACGGGCCTCGAGGGGCGCGGAGGGGCAGCGCGGGGCTGGCGCTCGCCCCTGCGTCGGCAGTGGGCCGCGGCTGGCGGGGGCGGCCTGCGCCCTCGCTCCCCCAGCGCAGCAGCAGCAGGGCCTGGCCCTCCTGGGAGCCGGGCACGGCCGGCAGCCTGCGGAGCTCGGCCCGGTCGTACGCCACGGCTGCCGCGGAGAGATCCACGGGCTCGGCGTTTTGGAATAGCGTCCCCGTCACGGCAGCAGTGCTTCCAGAGGCGAAATAAAATAATAAGTGGGAGGGTTTCCCCCCCCACTTAGTGTAAAATGCTGCGGGAAGGTAAAATGGTTGCTAGTTGCAAAGCCACTCTCCGTGACATGTGAAAAGTCCTGGTAGTCAGTTGATGTCCCTGGAGGCTGGAAGGAAGGAAACATTACAGCCATCTTTAAAAAGGGTAAAAAAAAGGGGGCCCTGGGGATGACTGAGCTGTCAGCCTCACCTCTGTGCCTGGACAGAGCATGGAACAAATCCTCCTAGAAGCTCTGCTGAAGCACATGGAGGATGTGGAGGTGATTCAAGACAGCCAGCATGGCTTCCCCAAGGGCAAGTCCTGCTTGGCCAAGCTGGTGGCTTTCTACAATGGCATCACTACATCAGTGGACAAGGAAAGAGCAAAGTAAAGTTCACATGGGTGCCCACATCTTTCTAAGCTGGAGAGATATGGGTTGATGGGTGGACTGTCCAATGGATAAGGAATTGGTTAGATGATTGCATGCAACTTGGAGTGATAGGGCAGTGGTTTGAAATTGGAGCAGGGCAGATTTAGGTTGGACATCAGGAAGAAGTTCTTTACATTGAGAGTGGTGAAATACTGGAACAGGCTGCCCAGGGATGTGGTTGAGATCCTGTCCCTGGAGGCATTCAGGGTCAGACTGGATGTGTCCCTGGGCAGCCTGCTCTAGTTGGAGGTGTCCCTGCTGATTGCAGGGGGGTTGGACAAGATGACCTTTGAGGGTCCCTTCCAGCCCACTGCAGTCTGTGACTGTGCAGGAGCTGACTTTGTAAATGCTTTTTATGCCTGCCCAGAGTGACAGTGAAGCAGACAGCATGGTTGCTGCTCAGGCATGAGATCCCTGTTGGGCTTATTTTCTTCATGAAGTTAAAATCTGGGACAGATGTACCTGTGGCTACCTGTGTGTGTTGTCAGGGGAGGGCAGAGCATTCCAGCCGTGGGGCTGGGTGGATCGTGGGCCACTTGGCAGCCAGCAGCTGTGGCTGACCTGCCCAGAGACTCTTGTCAGCTCTGTGGGCAGTGATCTCTTTGCTGTGTATGGCTTTGGTACATACAAAGTGTTCTGATTAATGTCTGAAATCTATTTTTTTTTCTAGGCCCTTTGCTTTGCTTTATTTTACTGACATTTATTTTGACTGTCAGCACAGGTCAGATCCTGAACAGGGTGTAAACATTCTTCTCATTCCATGTCAAATTCAGCCATCTGACTTTCTGAGCTGCCTCACCTTGATTTGCTCAGCCTGCAGCCTGCAGCCTCTTTTCATCTCATCCTGAAGTTTTTGCAAGTTTTGTTATGCTTTTGTTGTGTTACTTGTTGTGTTCTATCTTTTCTGTGTGAGCTTTCTTACGTTTCCATTCTCTTTACTCCGTTATAATGGCTGTGAGGAAAAATTAACTCTGCTAGAAAGGGAAAAAAAGGCAAGATGCAGGTCAGTCTTAGAGGATGCTTGTTGCTGATGGGAAGTCAGATGAATTTTTGCCACTGAGAGTAAATAAATCAGTAACTGCATCTCTGTTCTGAAGCAGCTCACTTTACCTAAGCATCCATTTCTTGTGGGAAAAGCAGGTAGGTACTGGATTCCTGAGAATGACATGAGAGCACAACATCTTCCTCTGTGTGTTGGAGCTGGGTATCTAAAAGTATTTTGTAGCTAACAAGTAAAATATCTACATTAAAATGTTCAAATACAAGTGCCTAAAATTACTCTCTTTACTCCAGGTACTTGGCCTGCTCCTGAAGTACTGCATTGTCCTCTCGTTCAACACTAAGTCTGCTATGAATATCTAAATACTGATTCATTTTTGTTTTGATCCTGGTGATGCCCAAATATATAAATACAAATATATAAATATTTGCCTTGAATTATTCCCATGCACTCCTAAAGCACCCAAAGCATAGTAGTTTCAATCCACAAAGCAGTATTGTATATATCTTCTGGGTAGCCTGCAGAGCACAGAGGTGGATTTCCATGAGGCAGTGCTTACCTGTAAGGAAGCCACCTCTAGTGATGTTCTAATTAGCTAATCATTTGTTGACTTCTCCTCTTTTTTTATTGTAGTCACTTACTCTTTTTTTTTCCCCTTGTTTTCTTTTTTTTCCCCCCTTCCAAATGCTGCTAACCTAGGGAGCTGTTAGTGAGGTAAGGCCTGAATCAGTCCTGTCAAGGTTTGGTTTTGGTAAATGTATTGCCTATGTATCACAGCTTTTGTACAGACTCCTCACTGTCACTTCTCTGTTGCATCCAGGTTGGGTGAGGCCTTGAGCAGTTTAGTTTGAGAGGTTGGAGGAGATAACCTCTGAGGTCCCTTCCAACTTAAGCCATTCTGTGAGTCACAGCAGGGGGCTTGGAGCAGATGGCCTGCAGGGGTCCCTTCCAAATTCATCCATTCTGTGATTCTACGAATTCCAAGCTCTTGATTTACTTCCATCTCTGGAAGTAAAATAGCTTTTCCTCACTGGTGTTACTGCTGCATTGTGGTAAACAGTGTAGAGATGGTTTAAATGAAGGTTAATCTGATGATGGGGCAGGGGGGTATCCCGTAATTGCTAAATCACGTACGCAGCAGAGCAGGTAAACAAGATGGGTTGAGTTTTCCCTTGGTGGGTGTTTTGTTTTTTTGTTTCAAGCTTTATACCTATCAATCAGACTTTTCTTTTTTCTTGAGGCATTAACCTGGATATTCTCAAGAATTGGAGAGAATGAACCTTCAGCTAAATGTACCTGAATTCCATGGAAATTCAGGTGTAAGTTAATTAGCAATGGAATTTTGCCCCAGAAGACACAGATTCCTTAGGCTGTATGCATGGGCAGATGAGCATCATATCTGATCACAGGCTCACAGGATGTTAGGGGTTGGAAGGGACCTCTGGTGATCATCCAGTCCAACCCCCCTGCCAGAGCAGGAGCAGAGAATCCAGCACAGGTCACACAGGAACACATCCAGACAGAGCTGGAAAGGCTCCAGAGAAGGAGACTCCACAACCTCTCTGGGCAGCCTGCTCCAGGGCTCTGGGAGCCTCACAGGGAAGAAGTTCCTCCTCATGTTGAGCTGGAACCTCCTGTGCTGGAGTTTATATCCATTGCCCCTTGTCCTCTTCCAGGGTGCAGCTGAGCAGAGCCTGTCCCCTCCCTCTTGACCCCCCAGCCCTCAGATATTGATAGACATTGATTAGATCCCCCCTGTCTTCTCCTCTCCAGACTAAACAGCCCCAGGGCCCTCAGCCTGATGGTGATGCTGCAAGTTTCACTGATGCTGCAGTGAAACTTACAATCTTAGGTGTTCATTAGTTAATAGCTCTTACCTCTCTCCTGCCATGCCACCCTTTCTGCTGCTCTGTATTTCATGTATCCTCAGGCATGTCCCCTTTTATGTTTCTGTGTAAGTAGTGGCTGTGCTGTTAATCTGCTTAAGTGATGCTCTCTGCATTGTTATTGTCTTGCATTCCTCCAACTTCTCATCCTACTGAAAGGAAAGAGTGAGTAGTCCCTACTCCAGAAATTACCTGGAGGTTTCTTTAATTTTTCCAAAGAAATTCCTTGTTCAGCCAAGGCAAAATTCTGGTCAGTGCAGAGCCATCAAAATCTTTGTGCCAACCCCAGGCACAAATCCAGGTTGGGTGCAGAGTGGGTTGAGAGTAGCCTTGAAGAAAGAGACTTGGGGTTGTTGGTTGCTGAGAAGCTTCCCAGGAGCTAGCAGTGCCCTCATGCAGCCCAGCAGGCAGCTGTGTGCTGGGCTGCAGCCACAGGAGTGTGGGCAGCAGGGCAAGAGAGGGGATTCTGCCCCTTGGCTCTGCTGAGACCTCACCTCCAATCCTGCCTCCAGTTCTGGTGTCCCCAGGAAGAGAAGGACACAGAGCTGCTGGAGTGAGGCCAGAGGAGGCCACAAAGATGATCCAAGGGCTGGAACAGCTCTGGTGTGAGGACAAGCTGGGGGAGCTGGGGGTGTTCAGCCTGGAGAAAAGAATAGTCCAGGGGTACCTCAGAGTTGCCTTCTAATAGCTGAAGGGATCCTACAGGAAGGCTGCAGAGGGACTTTTCCTGAGGGTTTCTAGAGACAGGACAAAGGGGGAATGGTTTGAAGCTGAGGCAGAGCAGGGTTAGTCTGGAGCTGGGGAAGAAGTTCTTCAGTGTGAGGGTGGTGAGACTCTGGGATAGGCTGCCATGAAGGCTGTGGCTGCTTCCTCCCTGGGGGTATTCAGGGCCCGGATGGATGAGGCCTTGAGCAGCCAAATCTAGTTGAGAGGTGTCCCTGCCCATGGTGGGGAGGTTGGAGTAGATAATCCCTTCCAACCTAAGCTATTGTGTGATTTTATTTCAGATAAAGAAGGGTGTTACACCTTTAACAGTCTATCTTTTCCCCCCAACCCTAATATCAAACTCTGGGGTTTAAAGGATTTCTAGCACATATGTACAAACCAGAAGTTCTCTTAATATTTTAGGGATATACTGCTGGTGAGTTTAAGTCACAGATGATTTCAGTTTGGGACTTATGTTCATAATTGAGACTTCCCCTGCTTTTGCTTGGTACTTCTATCTGAGTAGTGCTCATGGTTTGGTTTTGTGTTTTGTTTTTCCCAAGGCCTCTCGAGTGCTGGTGGCATCGCGCAACTATGCAGACTTTGCAAGTGAAGCTACCTTTGAGATTAAGGTAAAGCAGCTCAATACTTAATATTGACATTCTATTTAAAGGCTTTTGGCATCTGGACTTGACCCCTCCTTATCTTTTCAGTTACAAAAATACTGGTTTGTATGTGGAAACAGCTTACAGAATCACAGAAACATTCCAGTTGGAAAAACCCTCGGGAACACCAAGTCCAATCACTGACTCTACAAGGATCACCCCTACACCGTAGCCCCAAGCACCACCTCCTAACCACCTTTGTACACATCCAGGGTTGGTGACTCCACCACCTCCCTGGGCAGCCTGTGTCAATGTCTGACCACTCTTGCTAGGAAAAATATTTTCCTAATGTCCAGTCTAACCCTACCCAGTCACAGCTTGAGGCCATTCCCTCTTGTTCTGTCACTACTTACCTGTGAGAAGAGACCAGCACTAACCTCGCTACAATTTCCTTTCAGATAGCTGTAGAGAGTAATGAGGTCTCCCCTCAGCCTCCTCTTTTCCAATCTAACCATCCCCAACTCCTTCAGTCACTCTCCATCAGATTTATTCTCCAGGCCCTTCACAGCTTCCTTGCCCTCCTCTGCACTGGCTCCAGCACCTCCACATCTCTCTGGTACTGAGGTGCCCCAAACTGGATACAGCAATTGGGGTGTGGCCTCACCAGAGCTGAGTCCCAGGGGACAATCCCCTCCCTGCTCCTGCTGGACACAGCATTTCTGACCCCAGCCAGGATGCTATTTGCTTTCTTGGCCCCCTGGGCACACTGCTGGCTCCTCTTCAACTGCTTGCCCATTAGCACCTCCAGGTCCCTTTCTGCCAGACAGCTTTCCAGCCACGCTGCCCCAAGCTTACAATCCTTAACAGTTACTTTGACCTGTGAATGCAGGTTTTGCTGGCTCTCTGTTTTGGAAGGTATTGCACTCCTGAACTGCTATTCATAACCAGGATGAATTGCTTGTTCAACTTTGCAGCAGTGTGACCTCCACCGCCTGGAGGAAGGTCCTGGTACCACAGCAGTGATGACTCGAGAGGAAGGGCTCCACTACTACAAGACAATGCAGACGATACGGCGCATGGAGCTGAAGTCTGACCAGCTCTACAAGCAGAAGATTATCCGTGGTTTCTGCCATTTATATGATGGTCAAGTAAGATCTGATTGTTTTCCCAAGAGGTTTTCATATTGCCTTACCTTATTGTAGGGATTTGAATAGAGTGGAATCACAGAATTAAGCAGGTTGGAAAATACCTCAGAGATCATCAAGTCCAATCTATTACCTAATACCTAACACTTCCTGACAACTAAACCATGGCTCCAAGTGCTACAGCCAATCCTTTTTTGAACACCTCCAGAGAATGGTGACTCCACCACCTCCCTGGGCAGCACATTCCAGTGGCCAATTAATCTTTCTGTGAATAGAGAGGAAATCTAGAACTGTGTATTTATGTACAGTGTCTGAAGCTGTTGCTGGATTGATGATTTAGTTCATTATTTCTTTAAAAGCAATCTCCTAGCACACAAGGGAATCCCTGAGATCTTGGGACAGCAATAGGAAGAAAGAGAATCATAGAACCTACCTGGTTGGGAGAGACCTCCAAGCTCATCCATTCCAGCCGTCAACCCATCACTGAAGGGTCAACACTAAACCGTGTCCCTAAACACCAGGTCCATATATTGCTGCAACACCTCCAGGGAAGGTGACTCCAGCACTGCCCTGGGCAGAACATTCCAATGGTAGAGAGCCCTTCCAGTGAAGAAGTAGGATCATGGGGCAGGTGAAGATGAGCTGAATGTAAAGAATGAGCAACTGCAGGATCTGAAATGCCTCACATTTGGAGGCCCCCAGTCTCCTCCTCAAGCTTCACTGATGGTTTTTGTTGCAGTATCTCATAGATTGTGTGCCCACTGGAAGCAACAGCTAGAAGGACCTTCATGTACTCAGTGCAGCTTTGCTGCCTGTCCATTCCCCTGCCACTTTTGAGTTGCTGTTGTTCAAATCTTTAATTTGGGAGAGTAATGTAGAAAAAGTCCTCAGGTTTTTGCAGTTTCCCCTGCTGCCTGCTTTTGTTAGTCACAGTCAGGTAGGAATTTAGAGCCCAAAGCTCTGATAGCTCCAGGCCTGCCACCCCTTGGGATTTAGGGCTGTGTCCTTTGTGTGCACTTCTGTTTTCTGCTGCTATGTGGTGTATGAAGCATCCTGGCTGGCCCTTGCCACGCTGCTGGCTGGCAGCTTTGTGCTTTTCTTCATTGCCAAACTTCCTTTTCCTTTGTAACAGGAGGCTTGCTGTGTGGGGCTGGAAGCTGCCATAAAGCCTACAGACCATGTGATAACAGCTTACAGAGCTCATGGCTTCACCTATGCACGAGGAGTGCCTGTGAAGGAAATCCTTGCTGAACTCACAGGTCTGTGCTAATTTAGAGGAGGATTTGCTTGCTACTGTACTTGGCTCAGAGTTTTTAAATTCAAATTAAAAATGCTGTTGGTGTAGAAGGCACACTGAGGCTTCAGAAGCAGTTTAGTGACAGCAGAATAAATCAGTTCTATAATTCACAGCTTCACAGATTGCATTGGGTTGGAAGAGACCCTCTAAGGTCATCTTGTCCTAGCTGCCTGCAGGCAGCAGGGACACCTCCGACTAAATCAGGCTGCTCAGGGACACATCCAGTCTGATCTTGAATGTCTTCAGGATCAGGATTGGAATCACATCCCTGGGCAGCTTGTTCCCTCTGGGGAGAGGCTGCTGTGTCTTATCTAATGACAATGAGATGGGCTTAGTGTTACTGACTTCAGGAACTGAATGAGATGTTCCCATTTGTACAGTATTTTTCCTCTGGAAAGCAGTAAAATGAATTGCTTGTTACTCATGTTTCAGGTCGAAAAGGAGGATGTGTGAAGGGAAAAGGAGGATCCATGCATATGTATACCAAAAACTTCTATGGTGGCAATGGCATTGTTGGTGCTCAGGTATGGGCATGACTTCTGCTTTAAAGCAGGTGTTGAATGTGGCTCACGTCCTCTGCCAGTCTTTCCTTTTGTGGTGTGAGCTGTATGCAGATACCATTGCTCTGTGGCTGTGATGAAGAGCAGGTTTAGGTAGGATGTTAGGAACAACTTCTGCACCATGAGAGTGCTGGAACACTGGAGCAGCCTAGTGAGGCAGTTGAGGCCCCATCCCAGGAGATCTTCAAGCTCTGAGCAACCTGATCTAGTGGAAATTGTCCCTGCTGACTGCAAGGAGGTTGGACTGAATGACCTTAGGAGGTCCCTTTCAACCCAAACCATTCTATGTCTTCATTCTTGTTTGCTCAGTTGCCACACAGCCAAATCAGATGGAAGATTTAGTTAATGTTTACATTTGGGAACTGCTGGAAATGGGTTGGCAATGACTTGTTTGCTGGGCAGACCTCTGCCAGTGTCACATCTCTTTGCAGCTGACAAGTTCATAGAACTATAGAATTGTTATGGTTGGAAGGGACCTCAAGGATCATCCAGTTTCAACCCCTCTGCAATGGACAGGGACACCTCACACTACCTCAGGTTGCTCACAGCCACATCCAGCTTGGCCTTAAAAGCTTCCAGGCATGAGGCTTCCACCACCTCCCTGGGCAACCTGTGCCAGTCTCTCACCACCCTCATGGGGAAGAACTTCTTCCTAACATCCAATCTGAATCTACCCATTTCTATTTCTTTTCCATTCCCCCCAGTCCTATCACTCCCTGACACCCTATGAAGTCCCTCCCCAGCTTTCTTGTAGCCCTCTTCAGATGCTGGAAGGCCACAATTGGATCTCCTCGGAATCTTCTCCTCTCCAGATTGAACATCCCCAACTCTCTCAGTCTGTCCTCACAGCAGAGCAGCCCCAGCCCTCTGCTCATCCTTGTCCTTCTCTGGACACCTTCCAGCATGTCTATATCCTTCTTGTAACAGTTCTTTGTCTCCAACTCATGTAAACGTTGTTGTAAAATTGTGCTTTGTCTTGCTCTCTGATAGGTTCCACTGGGTGCTGGGATTGCACTGGCCTGTAAATACTTTGGTAAAAATGAAGTCTGTCTGACCTTATACGGGGATGGTGCAGCCAATCAGGTAAAGGAGCTTTGTCTGCTGGGTCTCTGAGCAGGGCTGTGCCTGTGGGTAATCACTTTGCCTTCTGGGAGCTGTGTGAGCTCTGCCTTGCCACACAGGAGTTGGAAAGTACCTTTAACTCTGTTGCTGCAGTACCTGCAAGCCTGGTAATGCCTGGCTGGGAACTTAGGCTGATGTATCCAGCAGGTCTAGGGAGGTTCTCTACCCCCTCTGCTATGTGGGAGGAAGGTGCAGCAGAACTGCCACTTTGGACTTCTGAAGGGCAGACTTCAACTTGTTTAGGAGACTGCTCAAGAGCAGTCCTGAAGGGCAAAGGAGTCCAGGAAAGCTGCACACTTTTCAAGAAGGAAGTCTTAAAGGCCCAGGAACAGGTTGGCCTCGTGCTGTAAGAGGAGCTGTTGGCAAAGAACAGCAACCTGGCTGAACAAGGAGCTTTGGCTGAGGCTCAGAGGAAAAAGGAGAGCTGACCCAGCAGGTCTAGGGAGGTTCTTCTCTCCCCTCTGCTCTGCCCTGCTGAGATCATGCCTGGAATATTGTGTTCAGTTTTGGGCTTCCCAGTTCAAGAGAGACAGAGACCTGCTGGAAAGAGCCCAAGAGAGGGATATGAGGAAGATTGTGGGACTGAAACACCTCTCCTGTGAAGACACACTGAGACCCCTGGGGCTGTTTAGTCTGCAGAAGGCTGAGAGGGGATCTAATCAATGTCTATAAATATCTGAGGGGTGAGTGTCAAGATGAAGGTGCCAGGCACTAGTGGTGCCCACTGATAGGACAAGGAACAAGAGGTACAAGCTGGAACACAGGAGGTTCCACCTCTTTATTGTGAGGGTACTGGAGCAGACTGCCCAGAGAGGTTGTGGAGCCTCCATCTCTGGAGGCAGGGGGGTTGGACTGGCTGAGAAGACTGGGGGGAACCTTGTAGCTCCTTTCAAATACCTGAAGAGATCCTGCAGGACAGCTGCAGAGGAACTTTTCCTGAGGGTTTAGAGACAGGACAAGGGGGAATGGTTTGAAGCTGAGGCAGAGCAGGGTTAGACTGGAGCTGAGGAAGAAGTTCTTGAGTAGGAGCGTGGTGAGGCTCTGGAATAGGCTGCTAGAAGAGGGGAGATTTAGCCTGGAGATTAGGAAGAAACTTCACAGTGAGGGTGGTGAGACACTGGAACAGGCTGTCCAGGGAGGTTGTGGACCACATTCAGTGTTAAAGTATCTCTAGCTAGACTTGTACAACTGAAGTGCTTTCTGCAGAGCCTAATGGCTGAAGGCTGAGCTCCCTGTCCAGATCTACTCCTCTCTTTTACTTTCAGGGCCAGATATTTGAGACATACAACATGGCTGCCTTGTGGAAGCTGCCCTGCATCTTCATCTGTGAGAACAATCGGTATGGAATGGGAACGTCAGTTGAAAGGGCAGCAGCCAGCACTGACTACTACAAAAGAGGAGACTTCATCCCAGGCCTCAGGGTGAGGGCAGTCACAGCTGCTTTTTTTCTGAGGGTATATGGAAGTGAGGGTATGTTTGTGCACACACCTGCACAATACAGCATGGATGGGTTCATTTGCAAGTGTCTCCACAGCTCCCTGAAAGGAGGCTGGAGTGAGGCTGGGGTTGGTCTCTTCTCCCAAGTACCCAGTGACAGGATGAGAGGCAGTGAGGTGGAGCTGTGCCATAGGAGGGTTAGGTTGCACATGAGGAAAAACTTCTTTCCTGAGAGAGTGGTGAGGGGTTGGAGCAGGCTGCCCAGGGAGGTTTTGGAGTCACCATGCCTGGAGGTGTTCAAAAAGCTGTAGATGTGGTGCTTCAGGATATGGTTTAGTGGCCATGGGCGTTGGGTTAGGGTTGGACTCGATGATCTTAAAGGCTTTTTCCAGCTTTAATGATTCTATGAAATATAAATTTTTTTATATATAGGAAAACTTAAAACTGAATTCCTGTTGCATTTCAGGAAGTATGGAGATTGGAAGTATGGTGTTTGGTATTGTTTTGCCTCAGCAATGTTGTTTCTGTTCCTCAGGTGGATGGTATGGACATTCTCTGCGTTCGAGAAGCAACCAAGTTTGCAGCTGAGTACTGCAGATCTGGAAAAGTAAGTCTGCAGTCCTCATTCCTTTCCATAAGAGACATTCTTAGCCAGATCATTGCAGCATAAAATGTTCCTCATCTACACCATTTCCTCCAGTCACTGCTGAAACTTCCATTTCATCTTTATTTCCCTTCTTTCTCTGCACTATTGAATCTGTAAAGCAATTCAGTTTGTCTCTGATTTAGTTAGAATTTATTAACATGCAAGTGGTAGTAACCAAGCATAAAGGAAAGTGTGCATCTGACTACTCATAATTTTCCACATTTCTACCCTTGCTAAATTATGTTCTGAAAAATGTTCTGTCAGACAGTTGGTAAGACTGACGGACAGGATGGGTGCCATCCAGAGGGACCTAGGCAGACTGGAGAGGTTGCCTGAGGAGAACCTCATGAGGTTCAATATAGCAAAGTGCAAGGTCCTGCAGCTAGGTCAGGGCAATCCTAGATACCAATCCAGGCTGGGGGATGATGACATTGAGAGCAGCCCTGCAGAAAAGGACTTGGGGGTGCTGGAAGCTGGACACGGGCAGACAGTGTGAGCTTGCAGCCCAGAAGGTCAATGGCATTTAGGCTGCATCAAAAGCAGTGGCCAGCAGGTCAAGAGAGGTGATTCTGCCAGGACCGAAAAATGGATGCTCAAGGTGGTATCACCTTTTTATTATCTTTTAAGTTATTCTTAATAAATACTAATAATGACCAATGATGCTATTATTAAAAATGAATATTCATTATCTCTTAGGGCCCTATTCTGATGGAGTTACAGACATATCGTTACCATGGCCACAGTATGAGTGACCCTGGAATAAGGTAATGAGACATCCTTTCTTGGCATGCACTGAAAACCTTTAGGTATTTCATGTTCAAGATCATGAAGGTCTGGCTTGGGGTCTAAAGGCCTGAAACTCTGCTTCAGTGCCTAAATCCACTGTGAGGTGCTTCTCTAGGTGATATTGTCATTGCTGTGAGCAGCTTGATCCCTCATCTCATTGGTAATCTATGGCCATGTCACGTACCTGTTTTGCTTGCAGCGTTAAGAGATTGACTTTGTGCTTGGTCTAAAACTAAATTAACCTTCTCTGCTTTCTATTGATAAAGGCCTGCTGAAAGCAGAATTCATGGTGTGTTCTAATGAAGCTTGGACTGAAAAGCAGCAGCAGCTTTCCCACAGTTTTAGGGTATTTCAAATCCTGTAAGATAAAATTCTACACAAATGTGAAGGTGTCAAAGAGCTGGGAATTGTGCCAGATGACACAGCTGAATTGATCTGCATGAAGTAGATCCCAGTGTATCCCGCTGATTCCTTGAAAACTTAGAGTCAATGGGAAGCACCACAGAATCATAGAATTACTGTCCTATAGCCCTCCTTCAGGGTGATGGGAAAGAAGAAATCCAGTCCCTGATCACTGTCCCAGGCTGGGATTGCTCTCCTTTCCCTGCTCAAGTCAAGGCACTTCAGCGTGGTTGCTTCTTACAGATCTAAGAAGTGGTTTAGAAGTAGCTGGATGTTAAGAAGAAGTTCTTCACAGAATGAGAGATTGGCCTTTGGAACATGCTGCCCAGGGAGGTGGTGGAGTCACAGTCCCTGGAAGTGTTTAAAAGACTGGATGAGGCACTTAGTTCCATGGCTTGGTTGACTGGATGGTGTTGGATGATTGGTTGGACTCAATGATCTCAAAGGTCTCTTTCAACCTGATTAATTCTGTGGTTCTGTGCTACCTCCTCACTGCTGAACACTGCTGTGTGTCTCACTGAATGCCTGACAGCTCTTTGGTCGCACTGCTTCCACAAGTGAGCTGTGTCCAGACCCTCACCCCTGTTGAGGGATGCCACTGAAGATGTCTTTGCTTGTTTTGCTCCTAGCTATCGTACTAGAGAAGAAATCCAAGAAGTGAGAAGCAAAAGTGATCCTATTACCTTGCTGAAGGACAGGATGGTCAACAATAACCTTGCTAGCGTGGAAGAATTAAAGGTACAGCTTTCAGGTGCTATTTAAGCATTCCCACACTTAATGATGTCTGAAAAGCACATCCTGGGGTAGTGGGCAGCACTTGCTCCTTGAAGGTCTTTAAAGTTTCACATCATTTAGTTTTGTTGCAGAGCAGCTAAGGTTGCAGTCTGCTGGAAAAGCATTTTGGGTGGCGAATGTAGCTCAGCAGTGCAAGGCTCTGTGGCTGTCAGTGTTTCCAAGGCAGTTCCTCTCATCTGCTAACACCTGGAAATCAAAATTACCCAGGATGCCTCAACTAGGCAGGGGCGGGGAGGGAGTTGAGTCTGTGAAAGGGCGTGAGCAGTAGTAAAACATCCTTGTGGAGAAGCCAAGAACCCTCTAATGAATGAAAGTAATTTCAGCAGCTCTCTTTAAAGAAAACACAGACACTGACATATTGTTTGGTAGAATCAGAATACAAAGTGTGGAGGCTCCATGGGGTCCTGTTCCTCTGGTACTGTCCAAAAGGGACAAGTACTGCAGCTGAGTGGGGAGGGAGTTCTCCCAGGTTTTAAATTGATGTTTATATCCTTAACAATACTTCAGACTAACAGTCATAAAATGGCTTGTATTGGAAGGGACCTCCAAAGGTCATCCAGTCCAACCTGCTTGTAGTCATCAGGGACATCTGCCACTGGATCAGGTTGCTCAGATGTTTAATAGCTGCAGGGATGGGGCCTCACCTATCTCCCTAGGCAAACTGTTGCAGTGTTCCTAACATCCAGTCTCAATCTGTTCTTCTCTCATTTCAAACCATTGCCCCTTGTCCTGTCCCTGCAAGCCTTTGCAAACATTCCCTTTGCAGCCTTCTTGTCCATCTTGCCCCTTCAGGTACTAGAAGGCTGCTTTTAGGTCTCCCCAATTCAAAATGCTGCCTTTTCTGAGTTGCCTTCTAACCAGCATCCATTCTGTGTTTAGGAAATTGATGTGGCAGTAAGGAAGGAGATTGAGGAAGCTGCTCAGTTTGCTACTACTGACCCAGAGCCACCACTGGAAGAATTGGGTCACCACATCTACTACAACGAGCCACCCTTTGAGGTGCGTGGCCCCAACCAGTGGATCAGGTACAAGTCTGTCAGCTAAAGGCCTTTTTCTTGGCATAACTTATTCACAGGAATATATGAATGCAGTTACAGGAACTACACTGACTCAAATCCAACCTTTAAGCCTATTTAAAAGCTCTTTCAAAGGGGAAAAATGTGTAGGGAGATCCATCTCAGTGTGGACTTCCTTAAACACCTTGAATGTTATTTCAGAAGGAGCTAAACTAAGAAAAAGCTGCAATTTATTATTTAAATTGCTCTCTTCTTTACTTTTCTGACTTGTCTTGGGGTTGCTCAATGTGTTCTGTACAGTGTAAACACAAATAAACTTTGTCAACATTTCTCTAGTGCTCCACTTGCCTTGTGCCTTGATCATGGAATAGTTCTGCTTGGAAAAGACCTCCCAAGGTCAAGTCCAACCTGCCATGGCCCCGTGTTTCTTGAACACCTCCAGGGAGGGGGACTCCACCTGTTCCAATGGATTAGTTTAAGGTCATGAATTAGTTTAAAGTTAGAATATTTAAGGGGTGAAAAAAAAAATGGTCAACACCACACTGCCCAGGCTCCAGTTTTGCAGGAAAAAAGAACCTTACCTACCTGGAGATCTCAAAGAAGTAGGAGCACAGTCTGAAGCAACAGGAGTGACAGTGAGGGGGGATTACAGGAGTGCTGGAGGTAAGACATGAGCCCAGTGCTTTATTCTTCACAGTGGGGAATCTGTGGGACATTGTTTTTGTGTTTTGAAAAGGTTAGAAACAGGAATCTAAACAAATGAAGGACTTGAGAAATAGGTCAGGCTTGGTTCAGCTGTCAGAGAAACCTTGATGAGTCCTCAGCTATGAGTAAGGCTGACAGAAGAGCCTGGCAAACACTGCCACAGAGCATGGGAAATAAGGTTTTGGTTTTCAGGCATGATGAGCTGCACAATGACCCCAAAACCCAGGATGCCCTTTAGCTGCTATCTTCTTGCTGTGGATAAGTTGTTAGTAAATAAAAACATGACACCAGGCTTTCCCTAGGAGTTGTTGAGAGTACCTTTAATACAAAAAGTTATATACATTGATGTGTGACAGAGGGGACAGATGCTCTAGGATTATTTTTCTCCTCCCCCCTCAAAACAGCAGCCAGCAGAAGTGTAAACACAGTTTAAGCTCACAGTTTGCAGAGTGCTAAAGCCAGGTCTGCAGAGGAGGGTCTTGTGGTAAGCTAATGCTTTGTTTTTGCATCACTAAGCATTTGGCTTCTGCATCACTCTGTCATAAATCATTGAAATGCGGTGACACTGACTCACTCCAAAACTGTCACTGCTCACTCTTTGTGACACTGATGGGCAAAGGAGCCAGGGGTTTGTGCAAAGCCAGCAAGGCCTCTGTACATCCAGATATATACAGCTAACAGTTAAGGGCTAGGAATGTATCTTTTGGCTGGGTTATTCCCATGTCACATTCTCCCTCTCCGAAGCATTAACCTGCTGCAGTGGGGTCTTACCCAATGTTTGCCTGTGGTTCAGTATTGCATTCCAAATTCTGCAGAGAAGACCACCCCTGTGTGAAGAAGAATGAAGAACAGTGAGGGGGAACTCCCTCATCTTCCTTACTTTTTGCTCACATTAAAGTAAAACCCAGACACGCCAGGGATATGCCAGTCATGACTGTACACAGAAAGCACTGCACTGCCTTAAGGCTCATAGAGTCATAGAATGGTTGGGGTTGGAAGGGACCTTGAAGATCATCTAGTTCCAACCACCTTGCCATGAGTGGGGACACCTCCCACCAGCCCAGGTTGCTCAAGGCTTCATCCAGCCTGACCTTGAACACCTCCAGGGAGGGGACAGCCACAGCCTTCCTGGGCAACCTGTTCCACTATCTCACCACCCTCACTCCAAAGAATTTCTTCCAGTCTAAATATGCCCTACTCAAGTTTCAATCCATTCCCTCTCAGCCTATCACTACAAGCCCTTGACAGAAGTCCTTTCCTGCTTTTCTCGTAGCCAGCTTCAGGTACTGGAAGGCTGCTCTAAGGCCTTCCTCGTGCCTTCCCTCTCCATGCTAAACAGCCCCAACTCTCTCAGCCTGTCCCCACAGGGGAGGTTCTGCAGCCCTCTGATCATCTTTGCAGCCTCCTCTGGACCCCCCTTCTAGCAGCTCCAGGTCCCTCTTCTGCTGGGAGCCTCAGAAGTGGAAGCAGTGCTGCAGGTGGGGTCTGAGCAGAGGGGCAGAATCCCCTCCCTGTGCTGCTGCTCTCCCTGCTCTGGATGCAGCTCAGCACACAGCTGCCTGCTGGGCTGCCAAGGACCACTGCTGCCTCCTGGGAAGTTTGTCACCAACTGACACCCCTAAGGCCTTCTCCTCCAGGCTGCTCTTAAGCCATTCCTCACCTGGCCAGGATTTGTGCTTAGGATTGCCCTGACCCAGGTGTAGGACCTTGCACTTGGCCTTGTTGAGCTTCGTAAGGTAAAACCTTGGAGTGAAGCTCAAGGGTGACATCAAAGCAGTTGCTACTGACCTGGCACTGCCCTCTTTGGAACACCCTAGCTTCTAAAAAAAAAAAGGTGTTTTTACAATGCAGTTTAATTAATGAAGCTGCTACAAATTAACCAAGAAGTGCTTCCTTACCGCAGCTGAAGACACCGCAGATCATCTTTAGTGATATCATTCAGGACAGCACTCAGGGTGTAATCTTCTTCAGCAAACTAAAAGGTAAATTTAGTCCTACATTAACATTTATTTTTATTTTTCATTATGACTGCAATGCCCTTTTTTGCTAAAAAGTGATTTTTTGGGGGGGGTTTAATTATTTAAGGTGGGGTATTTTTTTACCCTCTTAATGGTCTCCAAGTCTGCTCCCTGTTGTTTCAGCCAATTCATGAGCTCAGGGTCTGCAGTGCCTCTGAAAGTTGCTGCAGGCCATTGGGAGTCTACCAGAAATCAAAATGTAGAAGTTAAAATAGGCCCCAAAACCAGGGCACAAAGTGGTGGTTCTCAGGCTGCTGAAGCTTAAACCAGACAATCCTTCAGCCTTTAAACACAATCCACTATGTTTGTCTGCAACTGGCAGTGTGCAGGAGCAGGACCTCCTCATACCTTTGGGGTTAAGTTTCAAGCGCAGCAGGTGCAACTCCTGAGTTTTTTGCTCCAGAGATTGGTGTAGCAGGGCCTGATACTCTTTCTCCTTATGAATGAGGTTTTCCAGGAGCCTGTGAGCACATGAGAGAGATCAAACACAACCAGACTGAGGCTAAGGCTGGCTGATTAAAAAAAAACAACATTAAGCATTTTGAATGGCTACCAAAGGACAGAGACACTTGAGAGATCCTGTCTTTGATAGCTTAGAGATTGCAGTTTGATTGTATGAGACTCAGCTCAGTGGTGGCACTTTAAGGCTTTCATCTTTGCAGAGTTTAGCTAATAGCTTGCAAAGTCTGTTCCTGATGTCCTGCAGCCTCCCTGGGCAGAGTGGCTGCCTTTATGCTGTGATTTACTGCTGAGCAGTGTAACACTGGTGGTGTACCTGGGACTTTCTGCTCACAGATTGACATCCCATCCATAAAGATGAGCAGGAGCTTCAGCTGTTAACACACTGCCAGCAGCCTACAACTACTGTAACCCATGAGAAACAGCACAGGCTCTGCTCAGCTCTGTTTGTGCCTCTCCTTGCAGGAACAGCTTTAAGGGCACTACCATTTGGGCAAGTGGCATCCAGGAAGCAGAAAGGAAACTGGGCAATTTGCACAAACCCAATTACTGAACAGTAGAATGCCAACATGACATTCTGCAATTAAAAAATTAATTACAGGGGAACAAAAAGTCATTCTGAAACTGTTAGCTCATGCCAGCAGTGCTGCCAGCACATTCTGGATCCACTTGTGTTCTGCTTTATCAAGGGGCAGTCTCAGAAGGTGAGTGGTATCTGTGCTATGTCAAAACGAGTTGCAGAAAACATCCAGCTGGGAGAGACCTCAAAGCTCATCCAGTCCACTCAGCACTGAAGGGTGAACACTAAACCATGTCCCTAAGCACCAGGTCCACAGCTGCTTAAACACCTCCAAGTATGGTGACTCCAGCACTGCCCTGGGCAGACCATTCCAATGGTTGATAACCCTCTCTATGAAGAAATATTTCTTAGTATCCAGCCTAAACCATGTGTCACTGCAGAAAGCAATGTCTGAGAGCTTGTCACAGTGCCTGGAAATAAATCCATAGTTTTTATAAGAGGGTTACCTTAAGGTCTCTTGTTTAAGTCTGCCCAACTCCAGGCTAAGTTGCTGCTGAGCCTCCTGTGACACCACAGAACTAAGAGTGCTGACCCCTGATGTGGTGGCAGGATCCTCAGCCCTATTTTGTTCAGTGGGCTGGAAACTGTCCTCCACTTCATCACCATCCTTGTCCCCACCTTCAGTTTCTGATGCTGGCTCAAAGTGAGCTCGAAGCTCTGGTAAGAAGGAAACAGGGTAAGAATAAGAATGGTTTTGGACAAGTACGTTTCTAGAGGCACTACAGTTTGTCCTTTGCTATAATCACAGAACATTAGGGGTTGGAAGGGACCTCAAAAAATCATCCAGTCCAACCCCTCTGCTGGGCTAGGAGCACCTGGAATAGGTCACACAGGATTCGGCCTCCTGAATGGTGGTGATTTTTCTTGGCATCCTTCTGTAGGGCCTAATGATCTTCCTCACACTAATGCACTCCCTTATCTCAGCAGTGTTAACCACCTTGGATGTTACTAAACCCTTCTACAGAGTCCTCTTCTTTCTCCCTAGAGAACTGCCAGCTGGGACTGAATTCAATTTACCTTTTTGTTTTGTCCTGGTTGGAGTGCACTGGTGGTGCAGACCTGCCGGGTTACCTCCTCACTATGTGTTTTTGTGCTGCAATTACAGCACTAATCCTCCAGATGAACACTTCTCCCTCTACAACCTTCTCACCCTCTGCCTTTGATGTTGTGGCACAGGGGATGCAGCTTTTAATGGCAGGCTGACAGATGAAAACATCTGAACTGTTCCATTTGCTGGGGCTCTGTGATATGCAAACAGTCCTTTAAAAAATATTAGTAAGAAAAATCTGCTGCTTTGATTTACCTGGAATAAGGATGGTGACTGCAGCTTGGACTGCACGGCGAATGATGTTATCCATGGCAAACATCCAGTGGGGCCTTATTAGATGATTCCTCAATACTTTGTTCACCTACAAACCAACAAATAATCTTGTTTTACACCACCCCAGAGCAAGTTTGACACATTAACAGCCACCTGAGTCACTAAAACACTCCCACCTTTGAAAGTCTGCACAACAGATTTGACAGTTCTAGGCCAGAGTTTTTAACTTGTCCCCAGACCATGTCACTCAAGCCCCTGTACAGTACAAGAAGTAAAACAGGAAATGAAAGTAGGATCCAGAACAACAATCAGAGCTTGTGGGCAGTCTTTCAAGCACCATCACTCCCAGGTAGGCCTTGAAGTGACCTTGGAGTGACCACCTGAGGCTTCAGTACATCAGGGCTCTGTGCCAAGCACCGTGCAGCCCTTTAGGGTGCTCATCTAATGCCTGTTGGATACACTCCAGACTTCCTCCTAGAGCAAGGCAACTTTCAGCACCGGTGATCCACAGCTCACCAGGCAAAACCTGACCTTTGAACACTCCTACTTTTCCTTAGTCTTCCAAACAGTCACCAGAACTTTGTCTACTCCATACTGACCACATAGAATCATAGAATTGTTAGGGTTGGAAGGGAGCTCAAGGATCATCCAGTTCCAACCCCCCTGCCATGGGCAGGGACACCTCACACTACATCAGGTGGCCCAGAGCCACATCCAGCCTGGCCTTAAAAACCTCCAGGCATGAAGCTTCCACCACCTCCCTGGGCAACCTGTGCCAGCATCTCACCACCCTCATGGTGAAGAATTTCTTCCTAACATCCAATCCTCCAACCTTCCCCAGCAAGTGCAGGAGCTTCTGAGGAACTGGGGCAAGAAAGTGGCTGTTCAGTGTGAGCAGGGTAAGGAGGAAGAGTGAAGAAGCTGTCCAGGAAGAATTCCTCTGTGGCAGAGAAGGGACTCACCGCATCCTGAAATCCAAACAGCACCAGATGGATCTGGTTGATGGAAGTGCTGTCAAAGTCCAAATCCATCTTCAACTTGGATATGGTAGAAGCCATCACTCTCTGCTCTGGAGAGCGTATGAAATCCCTTAAAATCCCAATGATTTGCTTGATGTGGGCAACTGAAAGCTGCAGTTCTTCAGAGCTCTGGAGAAAAGATAATGAATGTGAACCAAGTGACTACTACAGGCACTAAACATCCAATTAGCAGTAAGGTTTTTAAGATTTAGAGCTTTGCCCCAAGTCTATTTCATGCTGATGCAAAGAAATCACAATGTTGTGTTCCTGCAAAACCTTCCTTTTGTGCCTAGTTTGGATTTTTTTTAATAGTAGTTCCTATTTTCTAAGAAATAAATCAAGTGGCTGCCACAAAGGGAAGAGGGTGCAGGTAATAGCTCCAGGTGTCTGCAGTGTACTGCAGAGGGCAGCTCTCCTCCATACAAACAACAGAGTGAGTTATTAAGAGACCTAAAGTTTTTAGATGCCATCCTTTCAGTAAGCTGAACTTGGATCTAATTAGGCAGAAATTTTGTTTCCTTAGGCAAGTGACAGGACTCAAAGTGATGTGCCATTCAGAACCCTCAGAGTTAAAGCCATCAAAGGGATAGGATGAGAAGGAATATATTGAAGTTTGAGAAAGGGAGATTCAGGCTGGAGATTAGGAAGCAATTCTTCAGAGTGAGGGTGGTGAGACAGTGGAACAGGTAGCTCAGGGAGGTTGTGGATGCCCCCTCCCTATGGCATTTCTTGGCTACAGCTTAACCAACTTTTCTTGCTCCTCTTTACAGACACCAAACCTTCCTACTATAGAAATTTACCATAATTTTTTGAGATTACAGAATCATAGAATGGGTTGGGTAGGATGTGACCACCAAAGATCATCCAGTCCAACCCCCCTGCAAGCAGCAGGGACATCCTCCACTGGAGCAGGTTACTCACAGCCTTGTCCAGACTGACCTTGAAGATCTCCAGAGATGAGGCCTCAACTGCCTCCCTGGGCAACCTGTTGCAGTGTTGCAGCAGCCTCCTGGTGCAGAACTTGTTCCTCACAACTAATCTCAATCTCCTCTGCTCTCATTTCAAGCCATTGCCCCAGTCCTGTCCCTGCAGGCTGTTGTAAACATTCCCTCTGCAACCTTCTTGTAGCCCCCTTCAGGTACTGGGAGGCTGCTCTAAGGTCTCCCTGGAGCCTCCCACATCAAATGTCCCAAAACCTCCTCCTTCAAAGAAATGCAGAGCCCAGCAGCAGGGAAAAGCTGATGCCTGCTGCCCATTCAGCCAACAAACAGAGGCCTCAGAGACAAGCTATTCAGAAAGAACAATCCAAGCACCTTCATTCATTAGTTTTCAGAGAAGGAATGACACCAACTGCCTCACCATTTCCCTTTTGAGGTGAGGAAAGGAAAGCTGAAGTGAAATTACCTACCTGTGCAATGCACTCCTGCAAATTGGAGGCAACTTTATTCTGTTCTTCCTTCAGGATTTTATAGAGAATGGCTCTGCGCTCACTGTCCTTCCGCAGCAGGAACAGCCCAGAGTCCTTGTCCTCCACAGAAGGAGTGGAGCTCCTGTCCTCCAAAGCTGAGCCCTCATCAGGCACACTGTGTAAGCAACCAGGACACAAGCAGCAGAATCTTAGAGAGTTTGGAAGGGATCTCCAGAGATCATCCAGTCCAACCCCCACTGCCCAAAGCAGCACCACCCAGGGCAGTCTGCATAGGAATGCATCCAGGTGGGTTTGGAAAGGCTCCAGAGAAGAAGATTCCACAGTCTCTCTGGGCAGCCTGGGTATTAATGAGATATAGGCAACATTTAAATTAACTGGTAACTTGCCTCCACAACTCACTTGCTGTTTATTAGCACACATCCTTACCTAGGAACAGACTCACAGAATGGTCTGGGTTGGAAGGGACCTCCAAAGGTCATCCAGTCCAACCTCCCTGCACTCAGCAGGGACATCCTCTACTAGATCTGGTTATCCAGAGCCCTGTCGAGCTTCACCTTGAATATCTCCAGACATGGGGACTCAACTACATCCCTGGGCAACCTGTTGCAGTGTTCCACCAGCCTCATAGTAAAGAACTTGTTCTTAACATCCAATCTAAATCTGCCCTTCTCTAGTTTGAAGCCATTGCCCCTTGTCCTGCCCCTGCAGGCCTTTGCAAACAGTCATCTGCAGACTTCTTGTAGCCCCTTCAGGTACTGGAAGACTGCTCTAAGGTCTCCTTGGAGCCTTCTCTTCTCCAGGCTGAACACCCCCAGCTCCCTCAGCCTGTCCATGTAGGAGAGGTGCTCCAGCCCCCATATCTTTTCATGGCCCTCCTCTGGACCCACTCCATCAGGTCCGTGTCCTTCCTGTGTTGAGGACTCCAGAGCTGGATGCAGTACTCCAGGTGAGGTCTCACCAGAGCAGAGTGGCAGAATCACCTTTCTCAACCTGCTGGCCACACTGCTTTTGATGCAGCTCAGGCTGCCATTGGCCTTCTGTGCTGCAAGCTCACACTCTCTGCTCATGTCCAGCTTCTTGTCCATCAGCACCCCCAATTCCTTTTCTGCAGGGCTGCTCTCTATCACCTCATCCCCCAGCCTGTACTGTTAGTGAGACAATCATCATGTGATACAATATAACGTGAATCAAATCTACAGAATGGGTCCCAAGTGAAAAAACAAATGCTTTACCTTAGTAAGTGGGAAATGGGATGCTTTGTCTGGATCTCTGAAATGGATCTCTTAGGCCTTTCAAAAAACATCTCATGCTGTAGATCAGAGTCCGGTGAGACAGAGCCATGCTCACTGCTGCTGCTGCCGGCCTGCTCCCCGGGGCTGGGCAGTGGGAGGGATGCAGTGCGGCTGGAATCTAGGAGCAGACATTGCAAAACACAGAACCAGGCAGGAATGGGCAGCGTGCTCCAAACAGCTCTGATCACCTTTGCTGGCACCAAGGCCTCATTTTACCAAAGAGCTGAGGGAGAGGGAACCTTGCTGACAGAAAGCAGCAACACAACTCCAGTCACATGTATTGAGCAGTAAAAGGTGTGAGGAGCAAACTGCTGAGCTCAAGGAGAGCAAAGCTGCTGGAGATACTGCTATGGAATGCTGCTTGGTTACCCTCTCACCTCTCATAGGAGAGGTGTCCCAGCCCTCTGATCATTTTGGTGGCCCTTCTCTCCAGGTGAGGCCTAACCAGAGCAGAGTAGAGGGGAACAATCACCTCCCTTGACCTGTAGGCCACAAAGCAGGGAGGAGGAGGACTCACAGAACCATAGAATCAATAAGGTTGGAAAAGACCTCCAAGATCATCAAGTCCAACCTGTCACCCAAGACCTCATGACTATGAAATCATGGCATCAAGTGCAGAAGACAGCTGCACCTTCCCTGTGATAATAGCATCACAGAATGATCTGGGTTGGAAGGGACCTCCAAAGGTCCTCTAGTCCAAGCCCCCTGCAGTCACAGGGACATCCTCCATGAAATCAGGTTGCCCAGAGCCCTGTCAAGCCTCACTTTGAGTATCTCCAGGAATGGGGCCCCAACCACCTCCCTGGACAACCAGTTGCAGTATTCCACCACCCTGTTGCTTCCAGGGCATCTTCCAGGGCAAGCTCTACCCTTCCTAATGTGTGGCAGTTCCTTTGCTATTCATGAATTGTAATTATAAGTAACTATTGTATATTTTGTACACATTCATTGCATTATGTATTTCTAGATTTTAGTGTGCTTGTAAATATAGCTTCATATTTGCTTCCACTGAGCTAGTCTAGCAATTTTATCCTGGGGGGTAATTTCAACCCACTACATGATGCCATGTAATTTTTCCAGGAAAAAGTCCTCAGGGAAGGGCTGAAGAGGCCAGAAGAGGACATCACTGGAATGGGGCAGAAGGCTACAGCCTGCCAATAGCTCCTGACTGCTACCAGTGTGGCCAAGCAGTGTAGGCTCTCCACTCCCCCAGTGCAGCTGCAAGGATGGCCTCTCCAGACAAGAGTGCCTTGCTGAAAGCAGTTCAGTTAGAGGTTATAATTGCTTTGCTAGTTTTTCCCCTCAGAATAACCTTCTGTCAAATGTTCCTGGCTGAGGGGGGTGGAAATCAGAAAATGAAGCAATTCAACTTGCATTTTGTGTGTGTGTGTGCAGAAAGGGAAAAGCAGCAGCAGAAGCAATGCCTTTGTCTGTTAGTAAACTAGCAGCTCCCTCAAACACCAATGATTTATTTAGCAGGTCTATATTAAGGTTAGTTATCTTATCACTGAGCAAGTGGCATGGAACACACTAGGAAGGTAACCCAAAACAAGCCACTGAACAGCTCCTTCAGCACCTCTGTGCCAAATTTCCAAGTCAGACAGCAAGTCTGAAAATGCTGAGCCATGTAGACCCAACTTCACCTAGCAGAGCCAGGTGTTCAGGTGCCAAACTCAGATCTCTGAGGTGTATGTAGTTGTGAAGCTAAGCCCAGAACTGCTTTGGAAAGTCTTCACCAAAAGTCTTTTTTCCCCCTAATTTTAATTTACTATAAATGAGCCATTTCATTTTGGGGAGAGGGAAAAAAGTGGGGTTGGGTGCTTTCAGCAAGTGAAAAGCCAAATAAGCAAAGCACCATCTTTTGAGGGAATTGTTAGATTTAAATATGTGTAATTACAAATCACAGTTGAGCTCCTGCTGCTTTCCTGGAACAAGAAATGTCCTTTGTACAAGAGGCTGCTGAATGATTGCAGTCTTTTAATGTAACAGTTAACAACCACAGGATTGTCAGGGTTGGAAGGGATCTCAAGGATCATCTACTTCCACCCCCCTGCCATGGGCAGGGACACTTCACATTAGATCAGGTTGCCCAGAGCCACATCCAGCCTGGCCTTAAAAACCTCCAGGGATGAGGCTTCCACCACCTCCCTGGGCAACCTGTGCCAGTGAAGAACGTCTTCCTAAATTCTAATCTAAATCTCCCCTCTTCTAGCTTAGATCCATTCCCCCCAGTCCTATCCGTACCTGACACCCTCAAAAGTCCCTGCCCAGCTTTCTTGTAGCCCCCCTCAGATGCTGGAAGGCCACAAGAAGGTCTCCTTGGAGCCTTCTCCACACTGAACAACCCCAACTCTCTCAGCCTGTCCTTATAAGCAGAGGAGCTCCAGCCCTCTGCTCATCCATGTGGCCCTTCTATGGACACCTTCCAGATGCTGACTCAGTTTATGATTCCTTACCTGAGGGCTTGAATGCAATCCTGCTTTTCTTGCCCTTGTTCACTTGTTTCAGGAAGGAATCTCTGAGCAGATCAGATGCTGTCACACGTTTGTTAGGATCAGGTTCAAAACAGAGCAAAATAAAAGCTCTGCTTTCAGCAGAGAGTGATTCTGGAATTTCAGGATGAATCTTGAACATCCCAACCTGTGAGTAAAACCCAAATACAAATGATTTTTACCAAAGAAATGCAAGGAGACCATGGGCCAAAGTTTTCTTACATTCTGATCTCTCCCACTCTTGCAGCATAGGAGTGGTCCAGGTACTCAGACAAAGCAGTGAAGTGCCAACAAGGTTCTAATCCTCTTAACTCATTGCAGCCATAGTGGCATTACACAAATGCCAAGCTAGGGACATATCTGAACATCTACTTTCAGACCCCCTGGGGATCTGGACATTGTCCACACCAAGTGCTTCTCCTACCAGCCACAAATCCCTCCAGCTTCTGCATATGCCTCCCATCACCCCTGCCCGGCACATTCATGCTCAGGAAGGGGAACATCCTCCTCCTCTAGCACTGCCTGCCAGGGGCCTGCACCTGTTCTGCTCCTGCCACTGCCAAATTTCCTTGTATGAATGCTCACAATGACCTTGCCAGACCTTGTCCCCACCCCCAGCACTCAGGCCAGATGTCTTCCCTAGCCTGTCAGTGTTATTGAACTGACAGCCACATAATGTCTTCCCACGGTTTCACCAGACCCCTCAACTCCTTCTTTAAGCAATGAAAAATGTGTTTCTACAGGTCACTCTCTACTGATTTTCCCAACTCCTCCACTGCCTTCTTAATCTCTGGCACCAATCTGGCACAAATGTTTTGAAGTGAGAGCTGTGTAACGTGTGTGGCATGTATCTGGCAAGATTAAAGCTTCTAGCCTCAGCATCTTGACATAAAACAGGCTCTGGAGGACAAGCAGCAAGATAACAGCCACAAGGGAGGGAGCAGCCCAGCAGTTAAACAAGTCCCAGCTGCCTTTAAATCATCTCATTATCCAGCTGCATTAACACCAGCAGGCAGCTCACAAGAGAGCTTCAGCTTCAAAGCTCAAATATGCTGAGCAGTCAGGCTGCCATTGGGGTGACAGTGCAGGGTTTAAAGTGCTATCAGTGCATCAGGGCCTCCAAATAGCAGCTCCAAGCACAGCCACGGCTCAGCATTTCCTGCATGCAAAGCTTTTAAGATGAGCAACTTGCTAAGCTCTGCAATTAAATTGAAGTATTTAATCAAGGCATTTAATAAATCAAAACACAGAATTGTAAGATGGACTGGGTTGGAAGGGACCTCCAAAGGTCATCTAGTCCAACCCCATGCAGTCAGCAGGGACATCCTCCACTAGATTGCTCAGAGCCTTTGCCAGCCTGACCTTGAGCAGCACAACTACCTCCCTGGGCAACCTGTTGCAGTGTTCCACCACCCTCATGGTGCAGAACTTGTTTCTCACATCCAATCTAAATCAGCTCTGCTCTCATTTCAGAATATTGTCTCTCATCCTGTCCCTGCAGGCCTTTGGAAACAGTCCCTCTGCAGCCTTCTTGTAGCCCCTTCAGATACTAGAAGGCTGCTCTTAGGTCTCTCTGAAGCCTCCTCTTCTCCAGGCTGAACAACCTCAGTTCCCTCTGCCTGTATTCCCGCCCCCTGATCATTTTTGTGGACCCACTCCATCAGGTCCATGTCCTTCCTTGTGCTGAAGGCTCCAGAGCTGGATGCAGTACTGCAGGTGAGGTCTCACCAGAGCAGAATAAAGTGGGAAACTAACCCAGATAACACAAAGTTACCAACACATTAGTATTAAAACCAGTAAGTTAGCATCTGAAAAATCCCAAATTCTAGCAAAAAAAAGGTTGTCCTTACTTTAAACATTGCTGCTTGAGGCTCCCCTAGTTCATGAAATGGAGGTTTGCCTGTTGCCATTTCGATAATGGTGCAACCTAATGACCAGATATCAGCTGGTGCACCATATCCTCGTGGTCCTTTATCAATGATTTCTGGAGCCATGTACTGCAGGGTTCCTAGGCAGAACCAAAAGAACAGTCAAGTGTCAGAGCCTTCATAGAATCCTAGAATTGTCAGGGCTGTAAGGGACCTCAAGGATCATCCAGTTCCAAGCCCCTGCCATGGGCAGGGACACCTCACACTAGAGCAGGTTGCTCACAGCCACATCCAGCCTGGCCTTTAAAACCTCAAAGGATGAGGCTTCCACCACCTCCCTGGGCAACCTGTTCCAGTGTCTCACCACCCTCATAGGGAAGAACTTCTCCCTAACATCCAATCTTAATCTACCCATTTCTAGTTTTGCTCCATCCCCCCCATCCTGTCACTACCTCACACCCTTAAAAGTCCCTCCCCAGCTTCCTGGGGTGATTTAGAAGGGCTGTGGTTAGTAGGTGGAGAGAGGTTCTCCTGCCCCTCTACTCTGCCCTGCTGAGGCCGCATCTGGAATAATGTGTCCAGTTCTGGGCCCCTCAGTTCAACAGGGACCTCAGGGAACCTTAGAAAAGTAATTCATTTCAAACCCTTAGTAATTTCATTTTCATGGCTTCCTTTGTCAGAAAGCTGGGGGGACTCCGGACTCACAGCCAGGCAGGTAATGGGAAGCTCTGTGATTATCACTTCAACACAGGCTGTTGTCTCCTGCTTTCCATACAGACTGATGGCTGTGTCTGTGCACCATTTACTTAAAAGTGCAGGCCATCCTCAAGCTTATTAAGAGCTGCTGGATTCAAGTGCTTCCAGATGTAATTGCAACAAATCGATTGCTCCTTAATGAAAAACACTTAGAAGAAAAACTATTACCCCAGCACACTTAACAAGCCTTTGGGGAAAACAAAGGGGAAAAGTTAAATGGAAGAAAATGGCATTTAAAAAAAAAAAAAAGAAGTCAGATAAGGAGTCTGTGTTGGTGGTGATCACACTCCCATTAGCTCTTCCATGGAAATAAAACCCTAATATGTGTTTTCATCACAAATCCAAAGAGCCACTTGGCTCTAACTCCCAATCAATCACCAAATCCCTTACAAACTTCTGCTAGGTCGTGTCCAGGGAAGGGTCATGAGGATGAGCAGAGGGCTGGAGCTCCTCTGCTGTGAGGACAGGCTGAGAGGGTTGGAGTTGTTCAGTCTGGAGAAAACAAGGCTCTGAGGAGACCTTGTTGTGGCCTTCCAATATCTGAAGAGGGCTACAAGAAAGCTGGGCAGGGACTTTTGAGAGTGTCAGGGAGTGGTAGGTCTGGGGGAGATGGATCCAAGCTGGAGGAGGGGAAATTTAGATTAGACATTAGGAAGAAGTTCTTCTCCATGAGGGTGGTGAGACACTGGCACAGGTTGCCCAGGGAGGTGGTGGAAGCCTCATTCCTGCAGGCTTTTGCAGCCAGACTGAATGTGGCTCAGGGCAACCTGATCTAGTGTGAGATGTCCCTGTCCATGGCATGGGGGTTGGAACTGGATGGTCCTTGAGGTCCCTTCTAACCCTGACAATTCTGTGGTTCTGTGAACTCAGTTAAAATTAGTCTTACCTGTAAAAGTTTCTGTGCATGGATTGATTCCTGCTAGCCTCTTGGAAGTCCCAAAATCAGATATCTTTACCACTCCACTATAGGTATTCACCAATACATTATCTCCCTGTGGTTGAGAGAGAGGGAGGGAGGAGACAGATGAGTAATAGATTCCAAATCCCAATCTCAATAATCTTTCCAGTTTGGAGCTATCTTTGTAATATACCTTTCAACAAAGGAATTTTCATGGAGCACTAGGGAGAAGAAGTTGTTTCAGTCTTTCCTTTTGTTTTAAGCTTCCATAAAACCCTACTCCATGTTCTCCTTCAGGTTAGAATAAACCTATCTGAAGTAAATCCATAGAAAGCAAATCACATAAGGCACACCAAAGGAAAATTTACCTTTATGTCTCTGTGTACAATCTGGTTCTCATGAAGATATTTAAGGCCTTCCAGAATCTGCTTGGTGTAAAATTTAATTGTGGGTTCTTTCATTGGGCCCCACTTCGATCTCAGGAGAGCTGAGAGGCTGCCTACGAGAGTCAAGATAGTAAAATCCCCAAATGAAGACGAAACATTTACATTTGGGTTAAGCCTCTACTCACTCTCCTCATGTAAGAGAAGAGCAGTGCCTGTAATTAAGCCAAATCCTCCCTACAGTCCTTAAAGCAAATAATTTGCTGCTGCTCTTGTAATGCTACCCTGTAGTTAGCATAATGGTGACCTGTAGTTAATGTAACGTTACCCTGAAGTCAATGAAACATTACCCTGTGGTCAGTGTAACGTTATCCTGTAGTCAGTGTAATGTTACCCTGTAGTCAGTGTAACGCTACCCTGTAGTTAATGGAACACTGACCTGTAGTTAATGGAATGCTGACTTGTAGTTAAGGTAACGTTGACCTGTAGTTAACGGAATGTTACCCTGTAGTTAGTGTAATGTTACTCTGTAGTTAGCATAACATTGACCTGTAGTTAATGGAATGTTACCCTGCAGTTCATGTAACCCTGTCCTGTAGTTAGTGTGATGTTACCCTGTAGTTAGTGTGATGTAGACCAGTAGTTAATGTAACATTACCCTGTAGTCAATGTAACGTTAACCTGTAGTTAATGTCTTACCAGAAAACCATTTACAGTGCACAAACGTATCAAGTGCAGACCTTGGCTTTCACCAAGCTTAGAGAGTTGACTGCTTTTGATTCCTTTGGGAGGCTAAGCTGAGACAGATACAAACCTCCTGGCACTTGCTCCATGAAAATCTTAATGTATCCATCTTCTGATACAGATCCAAGATACTGGACGATGTTGCGATGCTTTAAATACTTGTGCAGCGCTATCTCTTCATGAAGAGGTTGGGAATACCTATGAAAATAAAACAAACAGTCATCTGGGGGGGTGTCTCATCATGCAGGAAAAGCTTCTAGGCTACAGCTAAATGCTAGACTGCAGACAGAATGGATTTGAGGGACACTGATCCTATTCTCAGCAAACATCTTGTCCACGACCTTCAAATGTAGTGTAACTGGTGGCCTGTTTAGGAAAAGTACAGAGGTGGACCTCAGAGGAATCCTGGAGGAGAAACATGCCCTCTAAAAATTGATGCATGCAGTATTGTCTCTGCCTCCAAAAATCCTTCTATACTTTCCCCCCTCCCTCAGAAGAATACAAATGAGAGACAATTGCAACTTAAACCCCAAAAAACATCTTATTCTAGAATTTTATATATGTATGTATGTATACATAGAAGCAAACTGTATTCCCCACCCCTTAAATAAATAAATAAACAAAATAAGTAATTAATAACTCTTTATTCTCAAAAGGGTGAGTTTGATATTAGGAGGAAACAATTGAACTTTCTCATGACGTTCAACTAGCCAAAGTGCAGGGTCCTGCACCTAGGTTAGGGCAATCCTCAGTATCAATCCAGGCTGGGGGATGAGGAGATTGAGAACAGCCCTGCAGAAAAGGTCTTGAGGGTAGGTGAGAAGCTGGACATGAGCCTAGAGTGTTCACTTGCTGCCCAGAAGCTCAATGGCATCCTGGGCTGCATCCAAAGCAGCATGGTCAGCAGGTCAAGAGAGGTGATTCTACCACTTGACTCTGCTCTGGTGAGACCTCACCTGGAGTACTGTGTCCAGCTCTGGAGCCCTCAATACAGGAAGGACATGGCCCTGATGGAGTGGGTCCAGAGGAGGGCCACAAGGCACAAGAGGAAGGCTGGAGCACCTCTCCTCTGTAGTCAGACTGAAAGAGTTGGGGCTGTTCAGCCTGCAGAAGAGAAGGCTCTGGGAAGACCTAAGAGCTACATTTCAATATCTGAAGGGGACCTATAGGAAGGCTGGGGAGGGACTGTTTAGAAGGGATTGTAGCAATGGTTTGAACCTGGAGCGGGGTAGATTTAGGTTGGCCCTCAGGAAGAAGTTCTTTACAATGAGAATGGTGAAATATTGGAACAGGCTGCCCAGGGATGTGGTTGAAGACTTAAGATCAGACTGCATGGGTCCCTGGGCAGCCTACTCTAGTTGGAGGTGTCCCTGCTGACTGCAGGAGGGTTGGACAGAATGACCTTTGAGAGTCCCTTCCAATCTGATGCACTCTGTGACTCTGAATTTTAATACAGTGGGACTTTATTAACCAGCCACAGAGAAATACAAGGTAGGAGCAGCAGATTTCAGCAGACAGCTACAATTTCATTAGCAGTAGGGACACCACAAGAAATGAAGGCTTACCTGCTGTCTCTTTCGGGTATCTCTTTGATGGCTATTCGGACCTGATTGCTAAGGTCTCTTCCAGCATAAACTATTCCATAAGTACCTTTCCCTAGAACCACTCTCTCACCATTCTCATCATAATCATATTCATACTGCAAGCAGAAAAGAGAGCAGCATAGAAGGGGTTATCACTAACATTTGTCTTTTACACGGAGCCACAAGTTCTGTCCTGTATTAAGTACAGGAGAGAGCAGGCCCTGCAGCACAGCTGTGGCACCAGCCTGCTGCAACATTTCCATCTCACTTGCTTCACAAATCAACTTTGAAATGCATTCAGCCCAACAAGGAACACAACATTAAACCAAAACTCAATGAAATAATTGCTGTCAGAAGAACACAGTCAGGTACCACAGTTAAGTACAGACTCCTGCACCTGGGGAGGAACACCACCATGCACCAGTACATGTTAAGGGTTGACCTGCTGGAAAGCAGCTCCATGGCGATTGATCTTGATGTCTTGGTAGCCAGTAAGTTCTCCATGGGACACCAAAGTGCCCTTATGGCCAAGAAGGCCAATGTAAGCTGGGTTAAGAAGCACACTCCTGATTCAACTCCGGAAACTGATAGAGGGCATTGAAAAAGCAGTTTTGCAAGTTTAGAAAGGAACTGGGGTAGTTTCATAACCTCAGATGTTAGCAGGAGGACACAGACCTCCCCTAGCATCTTTCCAGACCCAAGGGTTTGAGGAGGATGTCCCATATGGGAAAACTGCCAGGTATTCTCTGTGGCTTCATCTGGTTCTCTGTTAAAAAACCCAAATGCTTTTACAATGGCCACAACTACTGACATTCCTGTCAATGGCCACTCTCTCTGCTTCATCCAAGACAACTCTTTCATACAGAATCACAGAATGTTAGGGGTTGGAAGGGACCACTAGAGATCACCCAGTCCAACCGCACTGCCAGAGCCGGAGCACCTAGGGCAGGTCACACAGGAACACATCCAGGTGGGTTTGGAATGTCTCCACAGAAGAAGACTCCATAATGTCTCTGGGCAGCCTGTTCCAGGGCTCTGCTACCCTCATGTTGAGGTGGAACCTCCTGTGTTCCAGCTTCTACCTGCTGTTCCTTGTCCTATCAGAGGGCACTCCCAAAATGAGCTTGGCACCTATAACTTGACACTCACCCCTCAGATATTTATAGACATTGATCAGATTCCCTCTCAGCCTTCTCATCTCCAGACTAAACAGCCCCAGGGCTCTCAGCCTTTCTTCATAACAGTGATGTTTCAGTCCCCCAGTCATCCTCATAGCTCTTCACTGGACTCTCTCCAGCAGATCCCTGTCTCTCTTGAACTGGGGAGTCCAGAACTGGAGACAATACTTCAGGAGTGGTCTCACCAGGGCAGAGTAGAGGAGCAGGAGAACCTCCCAGGACCTGCTGGACACCCTTTTCTTACTGCACCCTCTGGACCACAAGGGCAACATTGCTATCCCATGCAGAACCTGCTGTCCACTAGGACTCCAAGGTCTTTCTCCATAGCACTGCTTTCCATCAGGATGCCCCCTAGCCTGTACTGATGCCTGCTGTTATTCCTGCCCAGATGCAGGACTCTACACTTGTCCTTATTGAACCTGTGAGGCTTGACAGGGCTCTGGGCAGCCTGATCTAGTGGAGGAAGTCTCTGCTGACTGCAGGGAGGTTGGACTGGATGACCTTTGGAGGTCCCTTCCTGCCCAGACCATTCTGTGATTCATGAGGTTTTTCCCTTCACCCAGCTTTCCAGCCTGAGAATGCAGGCTGAATTCAGCCCTAAGATGTATTTCTCTGAAGCGTCTTCCTAGGTCACATTTCAGTGTTCATGTGTCACTGACATTCTCCTCCTCTTCACCTGTGCAAAGATGCCAATTTCCCTGCTGCTGTATGGAAGGTGCTAAAGGAAAACTGTCTCTCGTTTATCCTAACAGCACCTTCTGCTCAGTGGAACTAAACTTGAGTTAGCACAGCTTTAGGACAGCTTCCTTTGCCATGTTTCAGCATTTCAAGGCTCACAACATAATCTTCTGTTAGGATAGGCCTGGCTGACCCAAAATGCCACATGTAAAACTTGTCAGGTTCTTTGGCAAGAGCACAGCCAGCTTTCACAGCTATCATATGACAGATGACTGCACAGAAGAGAGACAGCAGTCACACTGCAGAATTTAAGACTGACAGCAAGCCTATCTGCAACAGCCTGGTCCCTTCTTCCAGGCAACCAGCACCAGAACAAGAGGACACAGTCTCAAGCTGCACCAGGGGAAGTTTAGGCTGGATGTTAGGAAGAAGTTCCTCACAGAAGGAGTTATTTGACATTGGAATGTGCTGCCCAGGGAGGTGGTGGAGTCACCATCCCTGGAGGTGTTCGAAAAGGGACTGGATGTGGCACTTGGAGCCATGGTTTAGTAGTCTTGAGGTGCTGGGTGATAGGTTGGACTTGATGATCTCTGAGGTCTTTTCCAACCTTATTGATTCTCTGATTCTAAACCAACTCTAGAATTACTGTGGAGAAATCTAGGTGCTTGAGTCTGTGTCCTATGATACATGAATAGAACAGAACAGAACAGAATAGAATAAACCAGGTTGGAAGAGACCTTTGAGATCATCGTGTCCAACCTATCATCCAACACTATCTAATCAACTAAACCCCGGCACCAAGCACCCCATCAAGTGTCTTCCTAAACACCTTCAGGGATGGTGACTCCACCACCTCCCTGGGCAGCACATTCCAATGGCAAATAACTCTTTCTGTGAAGAGCTTCTTCCAAAATCCAGCCTAAATCTTCCCTGGTGCAGCTTGAGACTGTGTCCTCTTGTGCTGGTGCTGGTTGCCTGGGAGAAGAGACCAACTCCCACCTGGCTACAGCCTCCACTGAGATTTATAGTGCAGTGCTAGTTAGTGGAGAGTTTAATAGAGCTGTACATCACAGCATCACAGTACCTTACAGGTTGGAAGGGACCTCAGGAGACCATCCAGTCTAACCCCTGCCAGTTCACGTTTGCCTCCTCTCTTTCCAATGGCTACAGAGACTGAATAAATCACAGGCAGCTGCCAGAAGTCTGAATATGGCATCCACTGAATGTGCAATTTCAGGCATTAGGTGTAAGTAAACAAGTGTTCATTGCTGACCTTCTCTATGGACAGGGTAGAGCAGAGTCTGATCTCTAGGATATCCTAAGTGGAGTATAGCAGATACTTTGAAAGGGACAAGAACTTCAACATCAGCATCCAGCAGCAAATATCCTAAGGCAGAAAGGATGGCCAAACTCACTCTCCTTCCAAATCCTACTCAGCTGTAGAACTAAACTGTAGTTGCTTTCAGTGATGCGCAACCCCTTGAGAAAGCCTGAGAGAGCTGGGGCTCTTTACTTTGCAGGAGCCTGAGGGCTGCCCTCATTCCTGTTAATAAAGACATGCAGGGCAGCGTGGGGAGGACAGAGCCAGGCTCTGCTCAGGGATGTCCAAGGACAGCACAAGGGGCACTGGGTGCCACCTGGAGGTGCCATGGGAAGAGAAAGGAAAACTTCTTCCCTGTCATGGTGCCAGAACCCTGGAACAGGCTGCCCAGAGAGGTTGTGGAGTTCCCTTCTATGGAGACCTTCCATAGCCACCTGGGTGTGTTCCTGTGTGACCTGCTCTAGGTGCTCCTGCTCTGCAGGGAGGTTGGCCTGGATGATCTCTGGAGGTCCCTTTCAGCCCCTCACATTCTGTGTGACAAGAATTCTGCCTGCAATAGTATTCTTTTTCCTCCAAACTGTGCTCCAGGTTATTTCTTCCTTTCCCAACTCTCAACAACTGTTTTATGAATGGTAAGAACTTCTGCTTTCTGATTTTAAGCCCACCAAGAGAATACAAAGCCTTGTTTTCCAAGTTCTCTCCTTAAATTTAAGATCTCAGTCTGCAGAAAGACAGTGGGTTAGCTCATTTATAAGCTAAAAGATCTTCCCCTTCTAGATCTTGATCTCTGTTTTAACATCCTGTCATAAGAGATAAAGTTATATACAAGGTGACAATGGTGGAAACTCCAAAGCAAGTGGAATGGCATAGCTTAACGATTTTACATTCATCACTGCAGTCATTTTTTTCTTACATCATTGGTTCATGGAGGATTGCTTCCTGCTGTGCAGACACAAATGTTTCTTCCAGTTCAGTTTTTAGAAGGCTCAAGCCAGGGTGAGCTCACATCCTCTGACAGGTTATTATGCAGCTGAATAGACACTGTGTTGTTTGGAGATTGCTCTGCTAGCAGCTAAGTACAGAAGCATGCAATGGCAAATCTGCAGCTACAGATAATATCCTGACTCTGACAAGGCAGAGCCCTGACACCAGGCCAGGACTGCAGATGTATTGCATTAAGCTGGGCTTAATAGCTGTGTGTATCTGCAATGCTCCAGGCTTAGGGAAGTGTGACTGGAAAATTGTCCAGCAGCAAGGGACCTGGGGGTTCTAATATACAAGCAGCTGAATAGGAGCCAGCAATGTGCCCAGGTGGCCAAGGAAGCCAATGGCATCCTGGCTGGGATTAGCAATGCTGTGACCAGCAGGAGTAGGGCAGGGATTGTCCTCCTGTACTCAGCACTGGTGAGGCCACACCTTGAGTGCTTTGTTCAGCTTTGGGCATCTCAATATAAGAAGGACATTGAGGGGCTGGAGTGGATGCAGAGAAGAGAAACGAAGCTAGCAAAGGGCCTAGAGAATGAGTCTGATGAAGAGCAGCTGAGAGGACTGGAACTGTTTAGTGTGAGGAAGATGAGACTGAGGGGAGACCTCATCATCCTCTACCACTACCTGAAAGGACAATGTAGAGAGGCTGGTGCTGAGCTCTTCTCACAGTGATAGAACAAGAGGGAACAGCCTCAAACTGTACCAGGGGAGGTTTAAGCTAGACATTGGAAAAAATTTTTTCCCTGCAAGTGTGGTCAGGCATTGGCACAGTCTGCCCAGGGAGGTGGTGGGAGTCACCATCCCTGGATGCATTTAAAGGTCATTTAGATGTGGTGCTTGGGGATATGGTTTAGCGGTGACCTTGGTAGGGTTAATGGCTGGACCTGATGGTCTCAAGGGTTTTTTTCCAACCTGAATGATTCTGTCATTCTATGATCTTGTCCATTTCACTTGAGAAGAGAATTCTGTGGCCACAATAACACAAACTTCAGTGCAAAAACTCTTCTTCCCCACCATATGCAATTACACTCCACAGTACAGTAGAGGGTCTTCTGTTTTCTTAAGCCTCTTCTGAAGTCTCAGGTACTACAAAAGGTTCACTGCCTACCAAGAACTTTTCTGAATCCTAAGCCCAAGAGAACTGCTGGAATGAGCTGAGTATCTGCAGAAAGACACCCAGCCCAGACAAAGCACAGCAGGGATTTTACACACATTATTCAGATTGACTGCATTTGCTTGACCACAGATAAAAAAAATCCAACCTTATTTTTTCTGATGGCTTCTCAGACTCCAAAAAGGGTACACAGAAGCACAGGGGATGGCACTTAGGGCTACAAATCTATGTGCCATGTTTACCATGAGGTGGTGCCCCAGGAAGGCATCAATTTACCTACCCTAACCTGAGGCCCACAGAAAAATGTGAATGACCCTCTCCTAGTTGGTTTGATTTTATCCTCTGTACTGATTAGACACAAAGCCTACAGCTCCTAGGTTGCTCACATGGATTTTTCAGTGAGGAGTCAAAAGCACAATGGGTTAATCGGATCCTCAATCTCTGTAACAGCAAAAGCCTGTCAAATGAAATTATCTGGAGTACCAATAGCATCAGATACCAGCTGGAAGAAACTGAAGGATTTAGCTAAATGGCTTTTCCCTACTATTTATTTAATATCTTTTTGTTGTTTGTTTTTTTTTTCAATCCACTTAAGCCAGCTGATACCAAATGATTCTTACCTGGAGATTGTTTACAACACAAACATAAGATCAGTATCACCCTTCCTTAGGGATTCATGCAGTTTACAGTAACAACAGACTTAATTAAATGAAAAAGTGTTTTTTGGGGGGATGAATGCTGCTCTTTTGTACCAATAATTTTGTAAGAGTGGAAATTTCATCCCCAATTAAGGAGCTGAAATGCTATTTATTAGCTTTCTAGCACACTGAGATGAAAGCGCAGGGAAGACAGAGAACAAGTTTCAGAGTCCTTGCATCTTTTATCCTTGACATACCTCCAGTGTGTCTCCATCTATTTCTCCTTCTAGTTCCAAAGTATTGCCAACTGCATCAGACAAAATTTCTTTCACTAACCCACAGAATCTAAAATAAAACAAACAAACAAAAAAAGGCAATAAATAGCACAGGACCAAATTAAGATATCTGGAGCAGCTCCAAAGGAGGGCCTGAAGATCAGAAGATGACCAGAGGAATGGAGGGTTCTCCTATGGGGCCAGGCTGAGCACTGGAGCTGTTCAACCTGGAGAAGGCTCCAGGGAGACTTTAGAGCAGCCTTCCAGTACCTGATGGGGGCTACATGACAGGAAGGGACTTTTTATAAGAGTGTGTAGTGATAGGATGAGAGGGAATGGATTGAAGCTTGAGGAGGGGAAATTCAGAGTGGAGATTAGGAAGAAACTCTTTCCAGCAAGGGTGTTGAGACACGGGAAAAGGTTGCCCTGAGGTCATGGATGTCCCCTCCCTGGAGGTGTTCCAAGGCTGGATGAGGCCTTGAGCAACCTGGGCTAGTGGAAGGTGTCCCTGCCCATGGCAGGGGTGTTGGAATTGGATGATCTTTAAGGTCCCTTCCAACCCAAACCATTCTATGACTCATCAGAAAACATCTGGACACAGATGCAGATAGGAAGAGATACTTGTGATACTTATGCTACTAGACATTTTGATTACATCTGTTTGCTCTTATTTAAATCAAGTTGAACAGGTACATAAGGGAATCTAAACCAATAGATGGCATGGCCAACACACAGACAAAGAAGGTAAGAGTTATAAATTAGAAGAAGCTAATTAAGCCTGTTCACAGACTTAACACCTTGTAGATAAACTGATCGAAGAATCATAGAATCAGCCAGGTTGGAAAAGACCTCAGAGATCATCAAGTCCAACCTATCACCTAAGACCTAACACCTCCTGACAACTAAACCATGGCTTCAAGTGCCTCATCCAACCCTTTTTTGAACACCTCCAGGGATGGGGACTCCACCACCTCCCTGGGCAGCACATTCCAATGGCCAATTACTCTTTCTGGGAAGAACTTTCACCTCACCTCCAGCCTTAACTTCCTAACTTCCTCCTGCACAGCTTGAGACTGTGTCCTCTTGTTCTGGTGCTGGTTGCCTGGGAGAAGAGACCAACCCCCAGCTGCCTACAACCTCCTTTCAGGTAGTTGTAGAGAGCAAGAAGGTCTCCTCTGAGCCTCCTCTTCTCCAGGATAAACAACTCCAGCTCCCTCAGCCAACAAATGTAACAGTACATCACTCTCATGACCTTAGACATCACTAAGTTTAGCTCATTGCTTCTTCATCAAGAGAAAAAGAAGCAGAGAAATAAATCATTAATTTCTTAGAAACAGCAGCTTTCAAGCCTCAACAAATCCAGCAACTTTGGGACAGAGAGCTCACATGCAACACCCACACAAACTGGACTCACCTGCTGCATTGGCTTTCAGTAGAAAAATAGATTTGGAAGTCATCAGAGTTGTCATGGACGTAAAGGAAACAACATCGCTCATCGAACTTAGAAATGCTGCAACACACACAGGAAGGAAAGATGCTTTGGGGATGGAACTGACAGATGAAATAGTGCAAGGAGGAGTTAATTTTTTTTACAGGTTCACAGGCTCCATTGGGTAGGAAGGGACTCTCCAAGGTCATCTTGTGCAACCCCCTGCAGGCAGCAGGGACACCTCCAACTAGCTCAGGCTGCCCAGGGATGCATCCAGTTTGAGCTTGAATACCTCCAAGGACAGGGCCTCAACCACATCCCTGGGCAGTCTGTTCCAGGCTGACTGGGGGATTGGAATATCTCTCCTGTGATGAAAGACAGAGTCTTGGGGCTGTTTAGTCTGGAAAAGGGAGGGCTGAGAGGGGACCTGATCAATGTCTATCAATATCTGTCAGGTGGGTGTCAGAATGAGGGTGCCAGGCTCTTTGTGGTGGTGGCCAGTGTTAGAACAAGGAGTAACAGGTACAAGCTGGAACACAGGAGACAATACAAGGAGACACTTCTGTATGGTGAAGGTGCTGGAGCCCTGGAACAGGCTACCCAGAGAGGTTGTGGAGTCTCCTTCTCTGAAGACTTTCCAAACCCACCTGGATGAGTTCCTGTGTGAACTGCCCTGGGTGCTCCTGCTTTGGCAGGGGGTTTGGACTGGATGCTCTCTGCAGGTCCCTTCCAACCCCTAACATCCTGTAATCATCTCCACAGACATCAATAATGACAGCTTGACATCCACTCACACGGGAACAGTAAAATAGAAGTTCACATTAAATTCACTTAAAGCAAAACCTCTTTCCTTCAGAAGAACCTGAAGTTAGGGTAGACTCTTGGTTTAAAGACACAGCTGTCGGTTTTCACAGCAGTCATCTATTATTGTTGTTGCTGTTATACAAATTCAGAAAATAGAAACTCAGAACCTAAACCTTAGGTGCTTGTGCTCCAAATTACAGCCCAGAACCCTTTGCTTTGAGAACCACAGAACTCATCAGGTATCTGCATGTATGCTTGTACCTGAACCAGAAAGTGTTTCAAGAGCTCAACCCAACAGCCACTTAATTTCTCACAACAGTTCTATTGTGTGTAAATAATAATCTAATCTTCTTTCTACTGGTCTTTGGACTCATTTACTTGTGCCTGGTGTTTCCATTACAACAGACATCACAAAATGGAGCTACTTAAACTATTTAAAGGCTAGCCCTTGAGAAACTCCACTAGAAGCCTCCTTCCAGCTCAAGAATTCTTTCCTCAGCAGAAACTATGTCCATGTCTCATTTAACATTTCTCTCATAACCCAAGTTGCAGCTAGAAGGGTTTTAGACAGAGCCATACCAGAAGCATTTCTGAATTCCAACTGGCAAACAGATACCAGGGCTTCCTTTTCTCAAAGGAAAACAGACAAACTGTTTTGGAAGGAAGAAGAGCTAAGGGCTCCTCTTTCCTTCTGCTGCCCATGGTTTTTAAATGTAGAGATAGCAATAACTTCACTGAAAATTTAGAATAATATGTAAAAAGCAGGTACAAGAGTGATAAACCAGGGAGGTCTACCCCAGAATCTACTCCCACACGTCCCTCTTAGATGAATATTCCTATGAGAAATGCACAGCTTTGTCCATGCATGAAAATGCCAACTCTTCTGTGCTGACATTTCAAGGCTTGTATAACAGGCAATGCAAAGCAGAGGTTTCAAGTAGAATCCACATTCCCAACTTAAGGGAAACAGAAAACAAAGAAAACACTTAACTGCTTTCTCACATACCAACCTTATTCCCCTAATGGAAGAAGCTGTGAAATTCCACTCATGAATCTGTTTCTGTAAAGAATGAAGAGCTACATTCAGCCAGAGTTTAACTTTGACTTGAAGTCACAGCATGGTAAGCAAAATAAAGGTGTTCCATGTTTCCCAACATGTGTCTTTTCCTTCCTTTACTTCTCCTCCTCTAACTTTCAACTAAGATTGATGTATAGGTAAAGAAAGGCCATACATAGCTGAGGAAATGTATGGCCCTGGGGAAAGGCCACTTGAGGAAAAATGAATGTAAATGGCAGAGGGTGGAAGTAAAGGACATATTTCCTCCTGTAGAATTAAATTTGAAAAGGAAATATTGAGGTGCAATTTACCAAATGCTATGTTTTGACTCAAAACATCAACATTATGTATGAAACAGACTATGCCTTACACTTGAAGGGGCAGGAAGCTTCATACACCTTCCTAAGAGGAACTGAGTTAACAGTTTGGCCCAGGGAGCACACCGAAAGCAAAACACAGGAAGGACATCTTGTGCCTAGGACCTTAGCCATTCATAAATCCCTTGCCAATAGCTGGATCTTCTTTAGCACTGCCAGATAGGCACCAAGGATTTCTTCACAGAATGGTTTGGTTTGGAATGGATCTTAAAGATCATCCAGTTCCAATCCCCCTGCCATGGGCAGGGATGCCTCTCAACTAGCCCAGGTTGCTCAAGGCCTCATCCAGCCTGGCCTTGAACACATTCAGGAAGGTGGTATCCACAACCTCCAGTGTCTCACCACCCTCACTGTAAAGAACTTCTTCCCAATATTCAGCCTAAATCCGCCCTCTTCCAGCTTAGCAAAGTTCCAAAAAGCAAAGCTGTGTCAGACAACATTCATACTAAGTAGTGCAGTAGAACAGTGTGCTGAAAAAGAAGTTCACAGGTCCAGGTCTGGATATTAGGAAGAAGTTCTTCATTATGAGGGTGGTGAGACTCTGGAACAGGTTGCCCAGGGAGGTTGTGGATGTCCCCTCCCTGGAGGCATTCAAGGCCAGGCTGGATGAGGCCTTGAGCAACTTGGGCTAGTTGAGAGGTATCCCTGCCCATGGCAGGGAGGTAGGAGTAAATGTGCTCTGAGGTCCCTTCTAACCTAAGCCATTCTAGGATGGTTCTATGAAAATGAACTTTCATAAACACACAAAAGAGATACTGAGCTTGGTGCTTCACAGAAAGTGCTCCAAAATCTATCTGTGACAAAAGTGACTTCAAGCACAGTGAATCAGAGTACAATGAAACACATCTGCTGGTAGCTTTACCATTTCAGTGGGAGAGACATGCCACAACGAGAGAGATCTCTCATCTGCTTCTTTGTTGATGGAAACATAGGCAGGCTGGTAGACTTTGGTTGGTTCTATCACCAAAACCTGAAGAGAGAAAACATTTTCCCTTAATAAATCAGCACATAATGCTTGACAGTATCTTCAGATGCTCTGATATGGACAACAGGTAATCAAAGTAACACCTAATAAATTTCCAAGGGGAGAGAGAAGGGCCGGACAGGACAGGTAGAGGCTGTGTTCCTATGTACAACAAAATGGTACTACCAGAATTTGTTGTAGGAGGCTTTAAAGTCTTAGAATGCTTCTAGGGTGGTGGGTTAAATATTTTTTTACTGAGTAAAGATTAGCAGAACACAGAGCTTTGGTTCATGCAATGAAATGATAGCTAGCAAAGCATGTAAGCATAGTGTTTAGAGTGGTCCAGTTCTTGTTAAAGCCTCTGCAGCCCTCAACACAGGAAGGACATGGACCTGATGGAGCAGCTCTGGAAGAGGGTCACAAAAATGACTGGGAGCTGGAGCAATCCTCCCACAAGGACAGGCTGTGGGAGCTGGGGTTGTTCAGCCTGGAGAAGAGAAGGCTCCAGGCAGAATTAAGAGCAGCCTTCCAGTACCTGAAGGAGGCTACAAGAAGGCTGCAGAGGGACTGCTCCCAGAGGCCTGCAGGGAAAGGATGAGGGGCAATGGATTGAAAGTAGAGGACAATTAAATTAGGTACAAGTTCTGCACCATGAGGGTGCTGGAATACTGCAAAACAAGTTGCCTGTGGAGGTAGTTGATGCCCCATCCCTGGAGGTCTTCAAGGTCAGGCTTGACAAGGCTGTGAGCAACCTGATCTAGTGGAGGATGTCCCTGCTGACTACAGGAGGATTGGACTGGATGACCTTTGGAGGTCCCTCCCAACCCAAACCATTCAATGATTCTACAAGACATACAAAACTTGTTTGGACATAACATCTTACTGGAAATCTCAGTCCATTAGTTGCTTCCTTCGTTGCCTCAAAAATGATATCTAGCCAGAAAGTCAACCTTTCTTGTCTAGAAGAATGTTCTATGGTGAGCTTCTTGAAACGCTGAATTAACATCAGATTCTGAACTAAGGATTTCAAGTACCTGGAATGTATTGAATTAGGGAGTTAAGAGGGGAGAACAAAATATGACCAGACTCTAAGTCAATTGAACTGACTTACACATAACACACACACAAAGAAATGAACTGCACTTTACAAGCTGCCATAATGGAGATGACTGTGTTGAGTTTTACAGATTTCTGGGAAGAACAATAAGTTTAGCCACAACCTGAAGTCATAAGCTCACCTGGATGTTCATGAACAACAGCTTTTGCCAAAGGGTGTAGTTACATGAGTAGCTATATGGAGATTAGACTGGATATTAGCAGCTAGAAGATGGTGAGGGAGGGAAGCAGCAGCTAGTTAAACTCTGCAAAGAATGGTTTTACAAGGAATTAAGATACTGGCCTTCCAGTTTCTTAAGGGGGCCTATAAGAAAGCTGGGGAGGGACTTTTTAAGATGTCAGGTAGTGGTAGGACTAGGGGGGATGGAGCAAAACTAGAAATGGGTAGATTCAGATTGGATGATAGGAAGAAGTTCTTCACCATAAGGGTGGTGAGAGCCTGGAACAGGTTGCCCAGGGAGGTGGTGGAAGCCTCAGCCCCGGAGGTTTTCAAGGCTAGGCTGGATGTGGCTGTGAGCAACCTGATCCAGTGTGAGGTGTCCCTGGCCATGGCAGGGGGGTTGGAACTGGCTGATCCTTGAGGTCCCTTCCAACCCTGACAATTCTGTGATTCTATGATCACTCATTTCCAGATTCTTTCTTATAAATGGTGGGATATAAACCCCACAAGGATGGGTAGCAATTTAGTGTCAGAGTGGGATACAAACCCAACAGTGATGGGTAACAATTTCTTGTTGGAGTGGGATACAAACCCAGCAAGGATGGGTAATAATTTCTTGTTAGATTGGGATACAAACCCAACAGTGATGGGTAACAATTTCGTGTTAGAGTGGGATACAAACCTAGCAAGGATGGGTAACAATTTATTTACCTCCCCCCTTCCTTTCCAAAATAAAAGTCAGAGTCACACAAACAACCTAAGGTGAAATTATCCCAGCAACTACATTTTTTGGGTGTATTTCCCCATCATTAGGTATTTCAGTGCCAACTTTTTACCACATACCACACTGGAGGCTTCAGCTTAAAAAGTTTCTCTGCTGCTTGCACTGCTTTGCCAACATCATTAGCCAGCATGCTCACGCTGAAGAACTGTCCCACATCCCAGTAACTGTTCAGTTTCTCCAGGCTTCCTTTTCTTCCCAGTAAACTGTTTAACCGGACACCTGCACAATTGACATGAAAAAAACATATTCTTCTATCAGAAAAACACTGCTGGCCCCAGCAAAGGGCACAGAGCTGTTGGAGCAAGTCCAGAAGAGTGTCACAAAAATGGTCCAAGGGCTGGAGCACCTCTGCCATGAGGATAGGCTGAGGGAGTTGGGATTATTCAGTCTGGAGAAGAGAAGATTCTGGGGGGACCTCAGAGCTGCCTTCCAATAGCTGAAGGGATCCTACAGGAAGGCTGCAGAGTGACTTTTCATAAGGGGGTCTAGTAATAAGACAAGGGGGAATGGTTTGAATCTGAGGGAGAGTAGGTTTAGAATGGATCATGGGAAGAAGTTCTTCAGTACAAGCATAAGGAGACTCTGAAATAGGCTGCCCAGAGAGGCTGTGGATGCCTTCTCCTAGGGGGTGTTGAAGGCCAGGTTGGATGAGGCCTTGAGCAGCTGAGTAGTTGAGAGGTGTCCCTGCCCATGGTGGGGAGGTCGGAACAGATGATCTCTAAAGTCCCTTCCAACCTGAGCCATTCTGTGATTCTATAAATATGTTGTTTTTACTGCTAAGTCTATCAGTAAAAGACTAAAAACATCTGATTAAACATTACTGATAAAGTGGAGCAACTTTTCCCCAGAAAATAAACACTGCCTGACAAAGAGCCTGGGTCTGCAAATAACACCCTCAATACCCTTCAGTCAGAACTGTACCACACACAGTGTTGAACAGCCTCTTTTGCTGTCTGCCTGGACCATCTACCTCCTGACCCTCAGTGTAAGCTCCACATCTCTGTGTCCTCGAGATCTGCATCTACTGCAAGAGATCAATAGCTAGAGGTTATTGCAAGTCCACCCCAGAGTAAGGTCAAGGGAATGATTTGAAGCCATCTTTGCATTCTTCCCCTTTGAAGTTCAAGTATGCACAATCAGTATGTGATTCCAAAGGTAATTGTCAACTACTGTCTGTCTAGGAAGAGCTGCATATCTGTTTCCATCATCTGCTTTCTTTACAGGCATCCAGTGGTGCTTTACCACCTACATGAAAGATGTGAATCTAGGTAGACAACCAGTCCTGACAGATCCTTCCATGTGATACTTCCTGTGGCTCTAACAAAACCTCTGTGGATCCTTCCCTGGCATCTCTGACAAGAGTTGGGCCATGCTTCCTGTCCTCTCTTGGCTGTGCAAGAAGGTAATCTCTGTGGTGCATTAAAGGCAGTGTAAGGATGGTGCTGAAGTTTGTCTTCCTTGCTCCTCTCCCGTTCTCCAAAACCCATCAGATGTCACTAGAAAGGTGCTCCAAGGCAACAAGAGGTCCTTCAAGATGCCTGTGGTTTTGGCTGCCACCTAGGACCCATCACTAAAAAGCCTGAACCTGACCATGCAACTCATCACTATAAGCTTTTTCCTTTTCCTCACAGGGAGAGAGACAGAAAACTTGTCCATGGCACTGTGTGGATATTTACCTATTTTTCTCAGTTCCATTGAGCTTTCAAACTGTTGTCCTGCAACAAGTAGCAAAACTGCAAGGTTAATTCCAGAATAGAGAGTTGACTGCAGCTCAAATCCTTTGCGGTACCTGCAGAGAAGAGTCAAGAGCTCACATCTCACTGCAAGGAAGAGCTGAAACGCTACAAAATTTTGGTAGCTATTTTAAGCCCTTGAACAGGCTGCCTAATGAGGCTGTGGAGTTTCCTTCTCTGGAGACTTTCAAGCCCTGTCTGGATGTGTTCCTGTGTGACCTGTGCTGGATTCTATGGTCCTGCTCTGGCAGGGGGGTTGGACTCAATAATCTCTAGAGGTCCCTTCCAACCCCTAACATCCTGGGATCCTGTGAATAACTGATGTTTAATTCTTACAACCCTGCTTTTCATAACCAGAAGTCTGAAAACACTTTTGAATAGATATTATTTATTGGGTCTTTTTCCTGTTACCATTCAATGGCATGATCTCGACTGTCGGTGTCTTTACAGTCAGAATCCAGAAACATGTCCTTGTAGATCCTCCCACACAAGCAAAACATATCTGGAGCAGGGTGATCACATGTCTGCAGGACTTGAAGCATAACCTGGAGTGCCTTCTCTCTGTCACCTGCATTGTTTCTTCTGAAATCAAATGCGGAGAGTACAGTTAATCAGTTAATTAGTTCAGGTCTGCAAGATGGTGGAGCAATATCTAATCCCACAACCCATCCAACACTACTAGATACAGATACTTAGGCTGATGTACGAGTGCTGGTTGATAGACAAAAATGACTTCTCCTACCATGGAGCACCTCTCCTATGAAGACAGATTGAGGAAGTAGGGGCTGTTCAGTCTGGAGAAGAGAAGGCTCCAGGGAGACCTAATTGTGGCCTTCCAGTTTCTCAGGGGGGCTACAAGAAAGCTGGGGAGGGAAATTTTGGGGTGTCAGGGAGTGACAGGACTGGGAGGAATGGAAAAAAACTATAAATAGGAAGATTCAGATTGGATGTTAGGAGGAAGTTCTTCCCCACGAGGATGGTGAGAGACTGGCAGAGGTTGACCAGGGAGGTGGTGGAAGCCTCCTGCCTGGAGGTTTTTGCAGCCAGGCTGGATGTGGCTGTGAGCAACCTGCTGTAGTGTGAGGTGTCCCTGCCCATGGCAGTGGGGTTGGAAGTGGATGATCCTTGAGATCCCTTCCAACCCTAGCAATTCTATGATTCTACTTGTAGCTACATAAGAACTGATTTAAGCTCAGAACTCCTCTATGAAAAAAAAGTTCATCTGCCATCTAACTTAAATTCTGCCTAAGCACACAGACTGCACATCCTGCAGTGAGAAACAAGCACCTCTTCAGTGTTCATTCCTAGCAATGCTTAACAAAACTTGACATTTTCAGCATTCCAGGTGGAAGCTCATTCATTGTGCCCAAGATATCCTGAATCAAGAGGACTGACAGCCAATAGCTACAGGAGAAGCCAAGTCAATTGGAGCACTGTGTCCAGGCCCTGGAGCCTTCAACACAGGAAGCACATGGACCTCCCCACCAGGGGCTGGAATGCTTCTTAGAGAATCATAGAATTGTCAGGGTTGGAAGGCACTTCAAGAATCATCCAGTACAAACTCCCCTGCCATGGGCAGGGACACCTCACACTACCTCAGGTTGCTCACAGCCACATCCAGCCTGGCTGCAAAAACCTCCAGGCAGGAGGCTTCCACCACCTCCCTGGGCAACCCATGCCAGTCTCTCACCACCCTCATGGGCAACAACTTCTTCCTAACAGCCAATCTCAATCTCCCCACTTCTAGTTCTGTTCCATTCCCCCCCAGTCTCATCACTCCCTGACACCATCAATAATCCTTCTCCAGCTTTCTTCTACCCCCCTTCAGGCCACAAGAAAGTCTCCTGGGAGCCTTCTCTTCTCCATACTGAACAGTCCCAACTCTCTCAGTCTGTCTCCGTAGCAGAGCAGCTCCAGCCCTCTGTTCATCCTCATGGCCCTTCTCTGGACACCTTCCAGCACCTCCAGATCCTTCCTGTAACAGAGACTCCATAACTGGACACAGAGCTCCAGCTGTGGTCTCAGCAGAGTGGAGCAGAGGGGGAGAATCCCCTCCCTGGCCCTGCTGCCCACACTTCTCTTGCTGCAGCCCAGGCTCTGCTTGGCTCTCTGGGCTACAAGTGCTCACTGCTGGCTCATGTTGAGCTTCTCATCCTCCAGCACCCCCAAGTCCTTTTCTTCAGGGCTGCTCTCCAGCCAGTCTCTGCCCAGCCTGTATCAGTGCTTGAGATTGCCTTGACCCAGATGCAGGACCTTGCACTTGGTCTTGTTGAACCTCATGAGGCTGGCTTGGGCTCACCTCTCAACTAGACTCAAGGGCCTCATCCAACCTGGCCTTGAACATTCCCAGGGAGAAGGCATCCACAACGTGCCTGGGCATCCTGTTCCAGAGTTCTACCACCTTTGTACACCCTCTCTTAGAACAAAAAAACTAATTAGTGAGTTAAGGCACATTTCACTGGGGATGCAATTTGACTGTTGAACCTTCAATAGCTGACACAGCCAATGAGAAAAACAAGGCCCTGAATGAGACAGTGAGGCTGGAACTAAATTTGCACTCTCCAGTTAGTTATGACAATGAAAAAAGAGCTGGTTTTACCCCCTTATATACCCTTCAAGTGCTTCATGCAAGCCCCTCATAAAATGAAGAACCCCATGATGTGCTTTTTACTAACTCTGAGTAATTGCAGACCAGACTATTTGAAATTAGTACCTAGTGCTCTGCAAAAGGAATAATTTCCTATGCCTACTATTATTCACAATTACTTGTGATTTTCTACTTGCACCCTGTTATGCCCTTCACTTTCTAATTGCCCTTTTTGTTATTGCATTGGGATATGTTTGCTTGCTAAAACACAGCATGCTGAGTTAAATTACAGTAGCTCCAGCTGCCCTCATTATTCATATAAAAGTCAAGATGGAACTGCCTTAAAAAGAAATTGAAGTCTTCACAGCTCTGGCCTCATGCTAGGGCTGGATTTCATTTTAAGGTCTGCTCTGTTCTGAACAGAATTTGGCATACTTTTTTGGCCTCTTTGCTGAGGCAGCTGAGGCCCCAGTCCTGGAGATCTCAAGGTCAGGCTGGACAACCTGCTCAACCTGAGAAACCTGATCTAGTGGAGGATTTCCCTTTTCACTGCAGGACTAGATGACCTTTGGAGGTCCCTTCCAGCCCAAACCACTCTGTGATTCCATGAATAATACATCTGTGTTTCCTAATCTAGCAACTTGTCTGTAGGTCCAGATCACTTTTCAGCCTTTCAAGGAAGCTGTATCATGGTACATGACCTAGCAGTGCTTGTTATCTGTTATTGTAATAATTCATCCATAACTCTCATGCTAAACTTTTCTAGACATTCAGAAGAAGCAGTCTCAGCCTGACCAAGAACCCATTGGCATCACTGGAGTCAACAAATCCACTTTCCCCAGGCTGTTGACAAAATGATGGCTGTTGGAAAAGAAAAGTTGCAAGCTGTCCTGGTGTGCAGGGAGCATGGGATCAGGGAAAGATGGCTGTGGTGAATGTCAGTGTGTGCAGAAAGGGAAAAGAATTTGATCTTTTCAGCCCACAGGGAACCACAACAACATGCAACCACCTCAGCTAATCATCCTTACCGGTTCAGTGCAAAAGCATAATGAAATTTAATGTTGTGCTGATCAGCCAGATCACAGGTAGGAAGCATTTCTAGTGTTTCTACCAGCTTCACCATGGCATCATAGTCCTGGTATGAATTAAGAGGAAAAAGGAAAAGAAGTACTAAAAGAAACTGAAGGCAGAGGAAAGCATTACTAAACTAGATTGTATCATGACTATTAATATCTCACCTAACTGTTTAAGGAGGTTAAAAATGACTAAACACAAAAGAGGTGACCTCAGGAAGTCACCTAATCTGTGTTTCTTGCTCACAGGCAAAATAAATAAGAGTCCAAAGTTCCCTATGGTGCCCAACAAACAAATCAAAGCATTTAACAATGTAACCACTCACTGTCAGCTTTGAATCACGCGTTAACCAAATGATCAAGTACAGAAGAACAAACAAAAGCCAAAATCCCAGGGTAAAATAATTTTCCTTAGTCATCAGGAACATACCTGAATATCTCTGTAAGAGAGAAGCAGGTTTATGACAATGTCAGAAGTCAGCACTTCAGTGTTATCCATACGAAGCTTAATCCTGGCCAGCTCCTTCGCCAGCTCATCTCCTTGATACTTCTCTCTAGCTTTTCTGATATCATTCAGCAGAGTTTCTTTATAATAGGCACTAGAGAAACAAAAGATAGACATATGTGGAAAGGACTTTTAGATACTTCTTAAGGAATATGGTTAGTTCTAACAAAAAGCTATAATTTCTAATAGTACCTCAGAGGGAGGTGTCACATGTCCCTACATATCCACCTCGACCTATCTCAGACTCTGGGGCTATGTATCAGTATTTTTACAACCAAGATTGTAAGCCAAGGCCTGCAGCACCTCTGCTATGAGAACAGGCTGAGGGAGTTGAGGGTGTTCAGCCTGGAGAAGACTCCAGGGGGACCTCAGAGCTGCCTTCCAACAGCAGAAGGGATCCTAAAAGGAAGGCTGCAGAAGGACTTTTAATAAGGGTGTCTAGAGACAGTACAAGGGGGAATGGTTTGAAGTCAAGAGAGAGCAGGGTTAGACTGGAGCTGAGGAAGCAAGTTCTTCAGTGTGAGGGTGATGAGACTCTGGAACAGACTGCCCAGGAAGGCTGTGGATACCTCCTCGCTGAGGGGTGTTCAAGGCCAGGTTGGATGAAGCGTGTCCAGAGAAGGGCAACAAGGCTGGAGAAAGGCCTGGAGTACCTGGCCTATGAGGAGCAGCTGAGGGAGCTGGGGGTGTTCAGGCTGGAGAAAAGGAGGCTTAGGGGAGACCTAATTGCTCTCTACAGCTCCCTGAAAGGAGATTGGAGTGAGGAGGGGGCAGCCTCTGCTCCTTGGTGGCAAGCAAAAAGACTACAAGAAATGGTTCCAAGCTGCACCAGGAGAGGTTCAGGCTGGATGTTAGGAAGTATTTCTGCACTGAAAGGGCTCTCAAACACTGGAATGGTCTGCCCAGGGTAGTGCTGGAGTCACTATCCCTGGAGGTGTTCCAGTCCCTTTTGGACCTGACACTTAGGGACACGGTTTAGTGCTGACCCTTCAGTGCTGGGTCAAGGGTTGGATTAGATGGTATTAAAGGTCTCTTTCAACCAAATATATTCTGTGATTCTGTGCAGGACTTCAACAGAGAAGCAGTGAAGCTAGAAGTCTTTTAGCACCATTAGATGCAGAGGAAAAATAAAATGAATCAATAAATAACTAAATAAAAATCAGTAATCCTAGGGATTCTGCATCTTTTCATCACAACATTAAAAAGAGGCTCTCAAAGGTTCTGGAGGGGTGTGTGTGTTGTAAAATCACCATGATGTAACATGAACATCCTTGAGAAGGCTGATAAACTTGTCCACCAGTGGCACACAAAGTGGCCCCAGGATGTTGTCCCAGCTGGGTTGCATATACTCAGAAGCTCTTCGTTGGGCATCACTTTCACAGCAAAAGTAGTCAGCACAAGGTGTGATGATGTAGGGAATAAAATAGTAATTGCCACTGGAAGCCTGAAAGAAAAACAGGCACAGTTTAGGAAACAAGGGAATGTGGAAAGGCATTTGTGGGCACACAGAATCTTTTACTGACAGAAAGCAAAGCAGCTGGTGCACTGTAAAGCTTTAGCACAGTGTTAGAGACAAGATTTGCAAGCATGGAATTCTCTGTGGAGGAGTTACAAATCTTGAGTCTAGATCTGTAAGGCAACCATACAATGAAATCCTTCCTTCGTGTGACAGGGTCCTACAGTTACAAGCTAACCTTCAGCTCCCAGATTTTTGTACTTGCATCCTGTCCCAGGAGGCTATGATGCAGAGCTCCCCAGAGAGAATGAGAACTGCAGAAAGTAGGAGGCTCTGATGCAGAGCTCCCCACAGAGAGAAATGCAGCAACACTGGCACTGGGAGGACTTTATGCAGGTGTTTAACCCAGAGAAGCCTGCAAAACACCTGCTGCCATCAAACACCAAAGCAATCAGCCAACAAAACTTTGTAAGGTTTTGAAATGTGTGGAAGAGTTTGAACACGGATTTCTAAAAGCAACCCTCCCCAAATCCTTCATATGCCACACAGGAAGTGCAAACATGATCAAGGTGCTTAAAGGGGAGATGAGAGAGAAAATACCCTGAAGGGCACAAACCCACTAAGTTCAGAGTTTTCAGCTCCTGAGCAAGACCCCAAACCCCAGAGAACTGGGAAGTTTCCTGCAGCTACTAGAAGCACCAAGATCCCATTTAGAGCTATGACAATTCTCTGCTATTTGAAGGAAAACTAAGCTCTGCATTTCAGAGTAACCAGATAGGAGGAGGGATGGGTCACATCCCCACCCAGCACTAAACAGCCTCCAACTGCCACCTTGGGGACATAAAGGTGTCAAACACTACAGCAAAACACACCTTTCATGTTTTTTTCATATCCTCTAAGCCTGCAGCAAAGGTGTAGCCATTTAAAGTCACCTTAAACAATAGGAGAATGCTGGGAAGATGTTAAAAAAAAATCATACAATGGCTTAGGTTGGAAGGGAGCTCAGAGATTATCAACTCCAACTTCCCTGCCACAATCAATCCCAACACTCTAAAATCTACATCAAAAAAAGCCAAAGGTTTAGGAACATGAAAAAAACAACTCCTCCCCCCCCTAAAAAAACCACAACACAAAAACAACCAACCAAGCCCCAAAAATACCTCAATAAATAACTGCAAGTAGGTTGAGAGAGGGAAGTGTTCTTAAGGCCAGGCTGGATGTGGCTCTGAGCCACCTGATCTAACGTGAGGTGTCCCTGCCCATGGCAGGGGGTTTGGAACTGGATGATCCTTGAGGTCCCTTCTAACCCTAACAATACTATGGTTCAATCCTATGATTCTAAGTGTTCTTCAGGGGAAAATGGCTTAAGGTATTAAGAATTTGCTGAACAGAAGCTGTTTAAAAGTTCCAGGCAAGAGAGGGCTCATGTAGAGTGCATTGTGTTAAGATACTCCTCTAAATACTTGGCTAATGCTACTAAAAGTAAACTTTAGATCTTAATAAACCTTTTTTTTCTTTATTGTACTGCACCTGACACTTTGTGAGGTGGACTGAGGTGGATTGAGGACTGGTTGAAGGAAAGAAGTCAGAGTTCTGGGCAATGGGACAGAATCTGTTTGGAAGCTTGTGTCTAGTGGAGTCCCTCTGGGGTTGGTACTGGGGCCAGTGCTGTTCAATATATTCATCAAGGACTTGGATGAGGGCAGAGAGGGCACTGCCAGCAAGGTTGCTGATGGCACCAAACTGGGAGGAGTGGCTGAAACATCTGAAGGCTGTGCTGCCATTCAGCCAGACCTACACAGGCTGGAGAGTTGGGTGAGGAGAAATGGAATGAAATCCAACAAGGACAAGGGTAGAGTCTGGCATCTGGGAAAGAACCACCACATGCACCAGGACAGGCTGGGACTAACCTGTTAGAGAGCAGCATAGGGGAAAGTGGGGTCCTGCTGGACAGGATAACCATGAGCCAGCAATGTGCCCTTGTGGCCAAGAAGGCCAAGGGAATCCTGGGGTGTGGTGAAGAGGCTCTCCTGCCCCTCTACTCTGACCTGCTGAGGCCACATCTGGAATATTGTGTCAAATTCTGGGCCTCTCAGGTCAAGAAATACCTCATCTCCCTGTGGAGTGGAACATCTCCCTGTGGAACATCTCCCTGTGAGGCCAGGCTGAGGGAGCTGGGGCTTGGAGCACGAGGAGCCTGAGGGCTGCCCTCATTCCTGTTGATAAAGCTTGTGCAGGGCAGTGTGGGGAGGATGGAGCCAGGCTCTGCTCAGGGATGTCCAAGGACAGGACAAGGGGCACTGGATGCCAGCTGGAGCAGAGAAGCTTCCATGGGAACAGAAGGGAAAACTTTTCTAGTATAGAGGTGCCAGAGCCCTGGAGCAGGCTGCCCAGAGAGGTTGTGGAGTCTCCTTCTCTGGAGATGTTCAAAACCTGCCTGGATGTGTTCCTCTGTGATCTACTCTAGGTGCTCCTGCTCTGGTGTGGGAGGGGGCAGACTCAATGATCTTCCAAGGTCCCTTCTAATCCCTAACATTCTGTGACTATGTGACAGAAACACTACACTAAAATTAAAGGTTTTCCAAAAAAAAGTAAATAATACTGAGTAAAATCTCTTCATTTTTAGAGAGAGAATTAGGGCAGCACAACTGACAGCATAATTATTTTGCTTGAGCCATGCAGTTCATGCTGCCATTTGCTTGAGCATCTAAAGTATTAGGAGTGCTTGCCACTGAAGGAAAAAATGGGATAACAGAAAATGAGCTACATTCACTCCCTTGGTGTTCAAGGAGTTTAGTGCTCTGTTGTCTGAAGAATTAAGGCTTTCACAGCAGTTTCAGGTGACATCACATTCTTATCCATCTTCCCATGCAGGTAACTAAGAGATTATAAATGTTAAAATAAAAAAAAACCAACAAACTTTTTCTTCTAGAGGTGAGCACATGCACATTGTGAACAGAGATTATCAGAAGCCAAACATTCTAAATCCTCAGGATCTAGCTTGCAAGGACCAAGTGCTCTAAGATTACAATCACTCTGACAAACAAGATCCTGCCAAGCACTACCCTTAGAGTATCCTTATCCATTTTTACATGCCAAGAAAGACAGTAAGGAGATGACATCTCAATCAGCCAGAAAGCAGGTTTAAAGTGATACATACTTTGCCTATCAGACTACCACTGTGGTATTCATCAGGCACTTCAACCCGAAGAAAAGCTTTGTGGTTGGCAACCTACTCCAAATTGAAATAGAACAACAAAGAGGAAAACATCACCACAAAACAGCGTAAGAATCAACAAGGCAGACAGGACACAAGGACAGAGAAATTCTTAAAAGAAAGAAACAACAGAAAGCAAAAATATTTAGAGCAAGGCTTTATTTACAAGGCCAAGTGAATTGTGCAATGCCTTGGCACCTCAAATGTAAGATCTCTCTATCTACAGGATTTTTATGCCACCCAGAATGCAAGATTTTTCCATCAATAGGATTTTTGTCCATACATCATCCTTGTGTCAAAAGATGCTTTCAAGTCTTACTTTTATGAACCTATCAGAGTTGTCACCTGATTGGTTACCTAGAATCCAGGCACTACCACTATGCACTTCTGGAGATAGTAACATTTCCATTAAAAATAACTTCCATGCATTTTAAAAGCCTTAGTTGTCATTGTATCAGCAGTAACAGTGCTGTATTTCATGATTACAAACATTGGTCATACAAATGACTGAGTTAGTCATTGTTTTGATACCATTCATAGAATCATGGTTTAGGGTGGAAGGGACTTAAAGATCATCTAATGCCAACACCACTGTCATGGGCAGGGACACCTTCCACTAGCCCAGGTTGCTCAAGGCCTCATCCAACCTGGCCTTGAACACCTCCAGGGAGGAGGCATCAACAACCTCCCCAGGCAACCTGTTCCAGTGTCTCACCACCCTCACTCAAAAGAATTTCTTCCTAGTCTCCAGTCTATGTATGTCCTCCTCAAGCTTAAATCCATTCCCTCTCATCCTCTCTCTCTCAGCCCTTGTCAAAAGTCCCTTCCTGGCTTACTTGTAGCCCCCTTCAGCTACTGGAAGGCTGCTCTAAGGTCTCCCTGGAGCCTTGTCTTCTCCAGGCAGAACCCCAACTCTCTCAGCCTTCTCCATAGGGGAGGTTCTCCAACCCTCTGATCATCTTTGTGGCCTCCCCTGGACCCTCTCCAGCAGCTCCATGTCTCCCCAAGATTCTATTTAAGATGTTTATATTCCTCTTTCATTCTTGTTGCAAATTCTTTTAATATTTCTGCAGCCTCAGGCTTTGATAGAAATACATCATTAAATCACTATGCCATGCAAACGTCTATGTATTGCAAAAATAATTCCAAAATAAAAGCCTGAAAGCTCCTCTGCAATATCATTTCTTCAGATTATATAAATTCACAGAATCACACCTTAGTGTCTTGGTTCTTTTTTTCATTGAGGCTGCTGAATTGTAGAACACAAGTTCAAGTGTCAAAACCTTTCTGCTTAGACTTCTTAAACATTCACTGTCTTCAAAGAGGAGCCACAGCCTAATTTATACAGCTGGTGAAACTCCTCAGAGCCTTGCTGCCAATTACAATAAAAGGTGACTTTTGGTTTAAAAGGATTTCCTTGTGGCAAGGATAAATTGCATTCTTGTTCCCTTTAGATCAAGAAGAATTTCTGCAAATGACACCTCCATGGGCCAGACATTATTCTCTACTTACTATAAGGGCTGCTACAGGATTTAATGGAAAAAATCCCAACCAACCACATTTAAATCTCTGGAAATAATTCATCAGGCCTCCAGGCCTAACTGTAGTATAATAAACCTTCTTGGATTTAATAGCCAGGTTATTTTCCTTTAAATAGCTTGCCTGAAAGCAATTAACAGGGATAATATCTTCAGGCATCCCATCAGCTAAAGAAAAATGAACTATTAAAGTCTTTCTCCTTCTATTCTGTACCTGGCATAATAATTTTTCCAGTTCTAGTTTGTATTTTCAATGCCACATCGAAACAAACTGAGTGGACAGGCTGGAGAGGTTGGCTGAGGAGAATCTCTTGAGGTTCAACAAGGCAAAGTGCAAGGTCCTACACCAGAAGGGCAATGGCAGCCTGGCCTTAAAAACCTCCAGGGATGAGGCTTCCACCACCTCCCTGGGCAACCTGTTCCAGTGTCTTACCACCCTCAAGGGGAACAACTTCCTAACATCTAATCTGAATCTACCCACTTCGAGTTTTGCTCCATCCCCCCTAGTACTATCACTCCCTGACACCCTAAAAAGTCTCTCCCCAACTTTCTTGCAGCCCCCTTCAGATACTGGAAGGCCACAATAAGGTTTCCTCAGAGCCTTCTCTTTTGATCATCCACTGATGACTAGAAATTCACAAGGAACTCTGCCTCATTCTGAGGCTTCCCTTCATAGAGCTGCAGAATAGCAGATGCAGGTCACACCCCACAGGTGAAACCAGTTCAAAGGTCACCAGGACAGAGAGGAAAATGACCTGGATTTACTCATGTGCTCAAACTCATCTATCTTTAGCCTATGTGCAGTCCTGTGGCCAAGTACAGACAGCAGCTGGAAATAAACTGTTGTGACTACTGCATTATCTCTTCCAGTTCTATTTTAAATTATCAGCAAACTCAAAGAACATTTGATTACCTTTGCTCTGCTCTATGTTCCTCAGAAGAAAATAAAAGCATCTGGTGAATGTAGGGAAACAGAGAGGAATAAATGGAAGTTTAAGATTTCTTTTGCAAATTCAGTAGTCCTCAGAGTGTTTAATGAAAATCACCACTGACCTGAGGTGAGGTATGACAAAACCTTATCACTGTGTAAGATGTGCTGGCAAGTCACAATAAGCCTAAAATAACCACTACCTTTTATCTTGATTCACCCTTATTTACGTCTTTGGTTTCACTTGCATTAAGGGCTAAGAATATTTTCATTTTGGGAAAGAAGCTTCTGCATTCCTAAATAACATCTATGAGTTTGTAAGAAGCAGAGTAGCCAAAGCTGTCTGACATATAAAAGTGAGCCCTCAACACAGGAAGGACATAGACCTCATGGAGCAGGTCCAGAAGAGGGCCACGAAGATGATCAGAGGGCTGAAGCACCTCTGCTATGAGGACAGGCTGAGAGAGCTGGGGTTGTTCAGCCTGGAGAAGAGAAAGCTCCAGGCAGACCTTAGAGCAGCCTTCCAGTACCTGAAGGGGGCTACAAGAAGGTTACAGAGAGACTTGTTTGCAAAGGTCTGAAGTGATAGGACAAGGGGCAATGGTTTGAAATGAGAACAGAGGAGATTTAGAATGGATATGAAGAACAAGTTCTTTACCAGGAGGGTGCTGAAACGCTGCAACAGGTTGCCCAGGGATGTAGTTGTGGTCCCATCCCTGGAGACACTTAAGGTCAGTCTGGACAAGGCTCTGAGCAATCTGACTTAGTGGAGGATGTCCCTGCTGACTACACAGGGGCTGGACTGGATGACCTTTGGAGATCCCTCCAACGCAAACCATCTATGATTCTCTGATTAAGGCATCACACACATATATGTTTGCACAAGTGATAAAGGGAGAAAGAGACTTAGAATTTCTGAAGTTATGTATTAATCCATCAGCCTACAGGTATAACATTTCTAAGGGCACTTTTTCAGAATTTGAAAAGGAACTTTATACAAGGGCTTATAGTGATAGGATGAGAGGGAATAGATTGAAGCTTGAGGAGGGCAGATTTAGAATGGGGAAATTCTTTACACTGAGGGAAAATATTCAATCAGGCTTCACTTTGGGGAAAGGAAGTCAACAGGAAGACTGGAGAGGGGCATTTTGTGAGGGTGTCTAGCAACAGGACAAGGGGGAATGATTTGAAGCTGAGGGAGTGTAGATTTAGACTGGAGCTCAGGAAGTTCTTCAGTATGGGGGTGGTGAGACCCTGGAATAGGCTGCCCAGGGAGGCTGTGGATGCCTCCTCCCTGGGGGTGTTCAAGGCCAGGCTGGATGAGGTGTTCCTGCCCATGGGAGGCAGATTGGAGTAGATGATCTCCTAGGTCACTTCCAACCTGAGGTATTCTATGAAATAAAATGAAATTAAAAAGGTATTTCTACTATTTTAACCTTCATTCAATCACACAGAGCATATATATATACTTGGCAGCTTTTTTATTAATTACCTCAAACAGAGTTATCTTCATTTTGTGTTTTAAAATTAACGTGGATTTAATACTTACTGTGTTTTTCTGAGATACCATATCCTGAAAAGAGAAAAAAAAAAAGAAAACAGGGATAATAAAACCATTTATTCCTTTTCTCTGGGAATGATGGATTGTTTCCAATGAGAATAACTGCTATAGATACACATACACACACCTACAGATGTGTTCTTCACATCATATTCCACACTTCCTGCCCACAGTCAATTCCATGTAAGAGGACAAAACATCATCAGGAAAAGTATTAATAGCTCAGGTTAGTAAAGAAAAATTATTTAAAGAAGAAACCTATTTGAAGAGGTGCTCAGAATACAAAGAACATTGTACTTGTCAGTAACTGGATTTCTCAGGCTGGGCATTTGCCCATACTCCAGGCATCTGTCAGACAAAATCATTCAGAGCTGGAGCTCTTCTAAAGGAACTTTTAAAGAAAGTTTTAGTCTGGGTTTACTTTGGAAAGGAAGTCAACAGGAGGGCTGCAGAGGGTCTTCTCACAAGGATGTCTAGCAATAGGATATGGGAGAATGGTTTGAAACTGAGGGTGAGTAGGGTTGGACTGGATTTAAGGAAGAAGTTCTTCAGTAGGAGGGTGATGAGACTCTGGAACAGGTTGCCCAGCGAGGCTGTGGATGCTTCCTCCCTGAAGCATGCAGGGCATGGAAGCATGCCTTAGCACATAGACATATGGACCACTTTTTTGGAGCAAAGAGTATGAAAGCCTCCAGCTCTGAGTTGTTGTGACTCCAGGTCACACAGAACATGAATGTAAACATCTGTGTGGAGCACCACCATAGGAAAGAACACATGGGATACTAGACACATTAGAGTAAAACTGATGACACTTAGAGCAGAAAAGCAGGGACAAAACAGAGCTTTTCTGAGAAAAGAGAAGGCTCATACAAAATTAAGGTTAAACAATATCCTTATAGTGTCAAGTACCATAAAAAATTAAGATTAAACTAAATATGCTTATAGTATCAAGTAACATGCAAATTTAAGATTAAACATCATATTCTTATTGTATCAAGACAGTTTGGAGAATTCCATAAAGGATTTTTGGACATTGGTGCTGTGAAAAATATGAGTAATAAGGGGAAATAATTCAAAATTAGGAAAAAAATCACAAGGCATTAAAGGACACTGCTTGCAGTGAAGGTAGCAAGAAAATTAAAAGCAGTGGTGGGTGATGATACATTGGATAAGAAGCTAAATATGATGTAAAGCAAAGAGAAGCTGCACTGAGAAAGACAGGAACATCCATGATGGATGACTGGCACCTGGAATAGCAATTTCAGGACTGAAGAGTACAGCATGTGTTATCCTACTATCAAAATGAACAATAGGCCTGTAAAATGATATGGTGAGGATCTCCTATCTTCAAAGAGCAATAAATAGGAGATTCTGTAGTGTCAGCTACTCAGCACCCAGAAAACACAAATATCATCTGACAGAAGTGCTGCTGGAGCAGGAGCAATCCAGTACTGGTTTGAGTGGTGGTGTTATAGAGGCTATCACATTTTTCTAACATGCACTCTAATTGAAACTGAGGAAGGAAGGAAAGAAGAAATCAGATCTGCATTCTCACTCCCAGGTCTAACCTTCTGAAATAAAATCAGCCCCATACTATGGATCTCTTCTTATAGGTAAGCTTTTCTGTTATTCTGGTAATTACCATTTTTGCTAGCAGCTGTTTCTCTGAATATGATTTAGCTATCAGAAAAATCATAGAAAAAAAACCCAAACAAACAACACAAATATCACTGTTTACATAGATCTCCAAAAAATGCAGCAGATTTTGAAAGGAGAATCTTACTTTGAGAGACTGAGCAGTGTCAGCATCAGTGTCATGGTACAGTATGACATTATTAGCCATGTCAAAGCTTTCCCGCACTCCAAGGTGGTAGAACAGTGATGGCTGCTTGGAAATATCACTCATGTCCACAACTGCAACATCTGAAATGAGAGAGGGAGAGGAGGAAAGTGTTAAAATAAAGAAAGAAATAAAGCATCATCTTAAACCCAGTTTTATTCTTTAAAATAAACCCTGAAATTGCACATCCATGAGGACAGACAAAACCCCCAATATGTTCAGATAATTATCCTTTGGTCAGTTTTACCATTCATAGATAAGAATCTACTCAGGAAATTAACAGTGTTACAGAAACTGGAAGGCAGAGTTTATGAATTCTGTTTGAGGCTTTGGAACCACGACATCAACAACACCTTGAGTGAAGAAAAACTTGTGCAACTGCTCTCTGAACTAGGCCTAGGAGCCTGATATGCCTGCGGAAAGCTCCAGACCTTCAGGTGGAACCTGAAGAATAATAACCTAGCAGAAAATTAGGGACAACTTCAAGAACAAGTTTGTCTTAAGAGGCTGAGGTTTGGAGAAGAGGAAATTCCTGAACAGCAGAAAAAGAAATGACTGTGACTCTCTAAAAACTACGGGCAAGATATCCAAGGTCAGGAGTGAAGGAATGAAGGTATTCAACCACAAGTAGCCAGATTAAGACTTCCACTGCATGGAAGGTGACCTACACAGAGAAGTAAAGATAAATGCCCTGTATTATACACAACAGCTGAGATACAGGCAAAAGATTCTGAGTCAACAGAGTGTTAGGGGTTGGGAGGGACCTCAAAAGATATCTAGTCCAACCCCATGTGGTTCCCAAATAAGCCTAAAGAACAATACAAAAAGAAGAGATAATTGGAGAAGAGGACACTTAACACTGAGTATGCTCCCCTGATCCTGAGATCCCCTATACTACCAAAGAAAATTTTGCTTTAGGGATTTTCAAAGGTATTTATCTGCATGTCTGTCTGCTTTCACTGCTAAGGGATAGATGGATGAACTTCAATCCAAAGTATTTGTAAGACTGAAGCCTTGGCATTGGAATGACAGGAGACTTCAACATTCAAAATAGGTTCCAGAGACCCATTGCAGCTAAGCAATAAATCCTACATCTCTGAAGAGGTAACATTAAGAAGAGGTAGCATTAAGAAAAGTGTGTCCAGCAGATCAATGGAGGTTCTCCTCCTCCTCTACTCCACCCTAGTGAGACCACACCTGGAATACTGAGTCCACTTTTGGGCTCCCAGGTTGAGAGGCGACAGGGATCTACTTGAGCGAGTTCAGCTGAGGGCTATGAGGATGATTAGGGGACTTGAGCACATCCCTTGTGAAGAGAGACTGAGAGCCCTGGGGCTGTTTAGTGTGGAGAAGACTGAGAGGGGATCTGATCAATACTTATCAATATCTGAGGGGTAGGGGTCAAATGGAGGGGGCTGAGCTCTTTTTGGTGGTGCATAGTAATAAGCCAAGGAACGATGGACACAAACTTGAACACAGAATATTTCAGCTCAACATGAGGAGAAACTTTTGTACAGCGAGGGTGACAGAGCCCTGGAGCAGGCTGCCCAGAGAGGTTGTGGAGTCTCCTTCTCTGGAGACTTTACAAACCCACCTGGATGCATTCCTGTGCAGACTACCCTGGGTGATCCTGCTCTGGCAGGGGGGTTGGACCTGATGACCTTTGGAGGTCCTTTCCAAATTCTAATGTTCTGTGATTCTATGGTTACAAATTAATTTTGGAAAACACAGATGATCTATAAAATAACAGTCTTGACAAACTAGCAAGCAGACCTATAATCAAATCCCAACTATGGAGGAAAAATAATAAGTCTAAGAGCTTGGACTGCTTTTAGGGCTTCTATAGAGTGTTTTTAGAATAGAATAAACCAGGTTGGAAGAGACCTTCAAGATCATCGTGTTCAACCTATCACCCAACACCACCTAATCAACTAAACCATGCAACCAAGCACCCCATCAAGTCTCCTCCTAAACACCTCCAGTGATGGTATCACAGTATCACAGTATCACTTAGGTTGGAAAGGACCTCGAGGATCATCGAGTCCAACCTATCAACACAGACCCCATGACTAGACCATGGCACCAGGTGCCACGTCCAATCTCCCCTTGAACGCCTCCAGGGTTGATGACTCAACCACCTCCCTGGGCAACCCGTTCCAATGCCAAATGACTCGCTCGGTGAAGAACTTTCTCCTCACCTCGAGTCTAAACCTCCCCTGGCGCAGCTTGAGACTGTGTCCCCTTGTTCTGGTGCTGGTTGCCTGGGAGAAGAGGCCAACCCCTTCCCGGCTACAACCACCCTTCAGGTAGTTGTAGAGGGCAATGAGGTCAGCCCTGAGCCTCCTCTTCTCCAGGCTAAACAATCCCAGCTCCCTCAGCCTCTCCTCATAGGGCTTGTGTTCAAGGCCTCTCACCAGCCTTGTTGCCCTTCTCTGGACACGCTCAAGTGTCTCAATGTCCTTCTTAAACTGAGGGGCCCAGAACTGGACACAGGACTCAAGGTGCGGCCTAACCAAAGCAGAGTACAGGGGCACTATGACCTCCCTGCTCCTGCTGGCCACACTATTCCTAATGCAGGCCAGGATGCTATTGGCCCTCCTGGCCACCTGGGCACACTGTTGGCTCATATTCAGGTGGCTGTCGATCAGCACACCCAGGTCCCTCTCTGTTTGGGAGCTCTCCAGCCACTCCGACCCCAGCCTATAGCTCTGCATGGGATTGCCGTAGCCAAAGTGCAGCACTCGGCACTTGGACTTGTTGAATGCCATCCCATTGGACTCTGCCCATCTGTCCAGTCGGTCGAGGTCCCTCTGCAGAGCCTTTCTACCCTCTAACTGACTAACATCTGCCCCTAACTTGGTGTCATCTGCAAACTTGCTGATGACTGACTCTACCCCTTCATCCAGATCATCGATGAATATGTTGAAGAGGACAGGGCCCAGCACTGATCCCTGGGGGACACCACTGGTGACTGGCCTCCAGCTGGATGTGGCACCGTTCACTACCACTCTCTGGGCCCAGCCCTCCAGCCAGTTCCTAACCCAGCACAGAGTGTAATGGTCCAATCCACGGGCTGACAGCTTAGCCAGCAGTTTGCTGTGGGGGACGGTGTCAAAGGCCTTGCTGAAGTCCAGGTAGACCACATCCACAGGCCTCCCCACATCCACCAGACGGGTCACCTGATCATAGAAAGAGATCAGGTTGGAGAGGCAGGATCTGCCCTTCCTAAATCCATGTTGGCTGGACCTGAGCCCTTGGCCATCCTTCAGGTGCGCAGTTATTGCCGCCAGGATAATCTGCTCCATCACTTTCCCTGGCACTGAGGTCAGGCTGACCGGCCTGTAGTTTCCAGGTTCCTCCATCCGAACCTTCTTGTGGATGGGGACTACGTTGGCCAGTTTCCAGTCATCTGGGACCTCATCTGTGAGCCAGGACTGGAGGAAAATGATGGAGAGTGGCCTAACTAGCACATCTGCCAGCTCTCTCAGCACCCTAGGATGGATCCCATCCGGTCCCATGGACTTGTGAATATCCAAGTGGCTCAGCAGGTCCCGAACTAACTCCTCATGGATTTCCAGGGTATTACACTGCTCCCCGACCCCAACGCCCAGCTCCGGAGACCACTCGTCCTGAACTCCTGCCTTGCTGGTAAAAATTGAGGCAAAGAAGGTGTTCAGGACCTCAGCCTTCTCCTCGTCTTCAGTCACTGTGTTCCCCTCCAGGTCCAATAGGGAGTGCAGGTTCTTCCTGCCCTTCTTCTTATTGTTAATATATCTATAAAAATGCTTTTTATTGTCTTTGACTGAGGTGGCCAGCTTCAGCTCCAGCTGGGCCTTTGCCTCCCTAATTTTGTTCCTACATAATCTAACAGCTTCCTTGAACATACCTCGAGAAGCCTTCCCCTCCTTCCAAAGGTGATACAGCCTCTTCTTCCCCCTTAAATCCTCCAGGAGCTGCTTGCTCATCCAGGCCGGTCGCCTTCCCTGCCGGCTTGCCTTCCGGCACGTGGGAACCGCCAGTTCCTGTGCCTTCAAGAGCTCCTGTCTGAAGTAGGTCCAACCCTCCTGAACCCCTTGGTTCATGAGGGCTGGTACCCAGGGGACTTTGCAGACAAGTTTCTTAAATAGGTGACTCCACCACCTCCCTGGGCAGCACATTCCAATGGGCAATCACTCTCTCTGTGTAGAACTTCCTCCTAACCTCCAGCCTAAACCTCCCCTGGCACAGCTTGAGACTGTGTCCTCTTGTTCTGGTGCTGGGTGCCTGGGAGAAGAGACCAACCTCTGCCTGTCTACAACCTCCCTTCAGGTAGTTGTAGAGAGCAATAAGGTCACCCCTGAGTCTCCTCTTCTCCAGGCTAAGCAACCTCAGTTCCCTCAGCCTCCCCTCATAGGGCTTGTGTTCCAAGCCCCTCACCAACTTTGTTGCCCTTCTCTGGACACGCTCCAGCAAGTCAACATCCTTCCTAAACTGAGGGGCCCAGAACTGGAGGTGGAGTGCTGTGAAATCAAAACCATTATCCTGGTAAGATAATTCAGACAATGTGTTCATGTAGCACACAGATACTACATCTTACAACACAATGTGAGCAATCATCCGTTACAGAGCTTATTGAGACATTTCACTGCCACAGTGCATTGCCACACGTCGTGGTCTACAACTGAAATCTGTCTTCTGTTGACTGCTGGCAGGGAGCAGCAGAAGCTTTAAATGGACATAAGAACAGAAGTAAGAATCTGCATTAAAAAAGACTAATTACTTCTCACTGAGATATTTGTTCAGTCATTAAAAAAAAGATTAAAGAGAAGGATGTTTTTCTTGTTTATTCACATCTCATGAACAGAGTCGTGAAAAAGGGAAAATAAACCAACTTGGAGTGTGGCCAGCAAGGCAAGAGAGGGGATTCTGCCCCTTTACTCTGCCCTGCTGAGTATTGCATCCAGTTCTAGTGTCCTCAGCATAAGAAGGACACAGAGCTGCTGGAGTGAGTCCAGAGGAGGCCACAAAGATGATCCAAGGGCTGGAGCACCTCTGCTATAAGGATAGGCTGAGGGAGCTGGCGTTGGTCAGCTTGGAGAGGAGAAGACTCTAGGGGGACCTTAGAGCTGACTTCCAATACCTGAAGAGATCCGACAGGAAGGCTGCAGAGGGACTTTTCCTGATCGTGTCTAGAGACAGGACAAGGGGGAATGGTTTGAAGCTGAAGGAGAGCAGGGTTAGACTGGAGTTTAGGAAGAAGTTCTTCAGGAGGAGGGTGGTGAGACTCCAGAATAGGCTGCCCAGGGAAGCTGTGGATGCCTCTTCCCCAGGGGTGTTGAAGGCCAGGTTGGGTGAGGTCTTGAGCAGCTGAGTGTAGTGCCTGCCCCACCTGCCCATGGTGGGGAGGTTGGAGTAGATGATCTCTGAGGCACCTTCCAACCTGAGCCATTGTATGATAATTGGAATGAAAAATTGACAGTATTTTTGGTATCCTGCAGACATAATACATAATTAGATATACATATGAAGTAATTTTGACTGTATTTGGCTACTATTTACAATGAAAACAGAAAAGTCCAAAACATTTAAATTGGAGTAGATGATCGCTGAAGTCTCTTCCAACTTAAGCCATTTTGTGATTGTATGAATACTGAGTGCTGAGGAAGTAATTTTAACTATGTCTTAGTTGAGCAGAAGCAGCATTCCTCAGTGAACTACTGACTGAAAGTCACTCATTAATTCCCTGAAAGGATCAAGCAAATACAAAGTCCTGGTGTTGCTAGGAAACAAAAAAACCTTTGCTATATTGAGATGAGCCTTTCCCCTGTATGGCAGCATTACCAACAATTAGGAAGGCTGCTTTGCTCCACTTAGCACACAAACATTAAAACTGGCAGTGTCCCATCTCCAGAGGGAAGTCTGGGAACAGGGGTGTTAAGCAAAGTAGTCCAGTTGGCACTTCACAGGCTGCATTTAGCTGACCCACTGCCTTTCTTTGGAAAACAAGACATCCATGTTCAGGAGGAGGAAGAAGACGAGGAAAAATAGTCAACTTCCAAGTGTGTTTCTAATCACAGCATTTGGATGCAGGCTAGAGAGTCCTTTAATGTAGCCCAGCAAAGCATCTCCTCCTTCCTACACACCTACACTCTTTAGAGTGCTCAAAAATGTTTTGGTTCCAAAGGCAAAAAGCTAAAATAAAGCAGTTTTTAAGCTGCCTGAAGGGTCAGAACTGCCACAGCAAAGCTATAGCCTGGCTTACATTCTGAAAGTTGAGATAAGAAAGCTGGTACACTTGGAGTTTGTGTGTAGGTCACAGAAGTGCCTCATTCCATTCACACCATTGGAGAACTACACACCTGTCAGTATGATCTATTCCCTGCCTTTGGAAAATCACCAACTTCCATAGGCCATCAGCTCTGAAGGTGAGGGGGTGCCAATGCTTCCTCTCCTGGAACAGAGAAGATGAGAAAGCAAAAGACAGAAGGAGGATCCAGGGAACTGAGGAAGCAAGGGCTGGAAGGAGGATCCAGGGACCTACAGAGCTGCCAGTCTGACCTCAGTGCCGAGGAAGGTCATGGAGCAGATCATACTGAGGGTCATTATGCAACACTTGCAGGGCAACAAGGTGATTTATTTTAAATACTTACTTTAGTTATAACCAGAGAGAAACTTCTTATAGCATCACAGAATTGTCAGAGTTGGAAGGGACCTCAAGCATCACCCTGTTCCAACCCCTCTGCCATGGGCAGGGACACCTCACACTAGATGAGGGTGCTCAAGGCCACATCCAGCCCAGCCTTAAAAACTTCCAGGCATGAGGCTTCCACCACCTCTCTGGGCAACCTGTGCCAGTGTCTCACTACCCTCATGGGGAAGAACTTCTTCCTGACATCCAATCTCAATCTCCCCACTTCTAGCTTTGCTCCATTCCCCCCAGTCCTATCACTCCCTGACATCCTACAAAGTCCCTCACTAGTTGTCTTGCTCATGAGATCAGTTCTCACCGCTCACCTTTTGTTCTTTCAATTTTCAACAGCAGCTTTTGGAAACAACACTTGAAAATGTTAGTCTTAGGCTATTTTACAAACATCCAGTGCTGTAAAATGTGCTGGCAATTCCCATCCAGCAAAACTGACACTCAGGATTAGAGGGAAAGGCAGAAAACCACCTGAAAAAACAGCACAGACAAGGCTGAGGGGACAGTGCTCACCTCTGGCTGTCGTAATTCTCTCTGAGTCCCCATTTCCTACAAGGAACTCCACAAGAGGACACAAATACTACAGCCACTGATCATGCTAGTGCTGTGGTGTTGCTTTACAAATGTACCCAGACATTGCATCTTTCATCTGCCCTCTGCTACTCGAAATACAAATTAAAAATAGAACCAGGACATATTTTTCATGCTCCAGTAGCATTTGGTGCAACTCAGGAGAAAGCAGCATGCACAACTACTCATTTCTCTAAATTATGAGAAGTATTTGTGCAATAGTAATAATTTACACAGATCACAGAGTGTGACCTTGAAAGATCATCCAGTCCAATCCCCCCTACCAGAGCAGGCACACCTAGTATAGGTCACACAGGAACACTTCCAGGCAGGTTTGTAATGCGAAGACACAACCTCTCTGTGCAGCCTGTTCCAGGGCTCTGGCACTCTCACACTGAAAAAGCTTTTCCTTATGTTCCTGTGGCACCTCCCCTGCTCCAGCTTGCACCAGTTGCCCATTGTGCTGTCCTTGGACAACCCTGAGCAGAGCCTGGCTTTGTCCTTTTGACACTTGCCACTTCACATATCCCTTAACATAAAAATAACCATTTGCTCCAAAATTTAAATTGCCCAAGAAACTGCATTTTAGTTAACAGGAACAGAACAAAGTGCAGCAGGTGAGCAACACTGTCAGTTCTAGGGGTTGATCTGTAACCTAAATTGTCATTTATTTTTGTGTTTTGCGGTTTCCTTATTCACTAGTCCAAATCCCCTGCAGTGAGCAGGGACATCCTCCACTAGATCAGGTTGCCACAGCCTTGTCCGGCCTCACCCTGAACATCTTCAGGGATAGGGCCTCAACCACCTCCCTGGGCAATCTGTTGCAGTGTTCCACCACCCTTGTGGTGCAGAACTTGTTCCCCACATCCAATCTATATCTGCTCTTGTCTCATTTCAATCCATTGCCCCCTTCATCCTGATCCTGCAGGCCTTTGCAAACAGTCCCTCTGCAGCCTTCTTGTAGCCCCTTCAGGTTCTGGAAGGCTGCTCTCGAGCCTCCTCAGTGTCTTCTCTTCTCCAGGTGTGGCCGGTTGACGTTGCCCCCTTAAGAAAGGGAACATGGTGGACGGAAGTTGGTAAACGGAAGGAATAGTCTAAACTAATTTCATTGGACGAGTGGGAGGAAGCACTTCTGAGCTGGGACTATACTGGACATTTCCAGCACTTCTCAGTCAGTCTTGCTTCCGCCTCTTCTTCAGGCAACAGCTTTCCTGTGCTGGGCTTTCTGCCAAGGCCTCGGCCTTGAAAACCAGATAACAGGCCTGTATACTAACTCCCTTCCAATTAACACAAACTGCTTCTAACTTTTTTTTCCTTTCTTCTCTTTCTCTTTCTATCCCATTCTGGGGAAAGGGGGGGAAGAGAGGGGAGAGCGGCGGTGGGGGACCCCTCTCTGCCGAGGGGGTCACTCTCATTTCTGTGTTACTCTGTTGTATATCTTTGTATATATTGTAGATATTGTAAATTTGTAAATATCTCCCTGCAAACCCTACATCGCTTTGTAAATATAGCTCCACTGCTTTGCTAATTCAGCTTGCGAGTTTTTTTTTTCCTTTCCCTTCAATTTTTTTTTTCCTTTTACTTTACAAGGGGGAAGGGAGGAGGCTTCTCGGCCTTACCTTCCATCCCACCACATTTTTTTTTATTGGCGTACCCAACGTGGGGCAGATAATTTGTTTAATTTATTATTTGATTGATTTAGTGTTTTCTAGCTGAATTAGCAAACATGAAGGTATTGTGGTTTGTGGAGCGATTATTCTTTTCAATTTTTGGGGCTCTGATTTACAGGTATTGTTTGGGTTTGATTTTGGATTACTTGGGTAAATATTTGGTGCGGACAATTTATATGTGGATTATGTATAGAGTTAAACTATGGTATGGAAAATGTATTAATTTGTTATGGCCAGTGAGATACAGGAATGTTACCTCCACCACTCTCCCAATTGAGATAAAGAGTTTTAAGATTCCGCCTGAGGAGACAGTAACTTTAGGTGATGCCTGGGATCCAAAGGTGATTTATCTCATGTCTATAATTCTGCTGCTGGTGATAATTATCGTGTATCTCCTGATTTCTTTACGGCGAGAAAGAAAGGTGTCCAGAGCTTGTTTTGTTATTAAAACTAGATCAAAAAGAAAACGCCGTGGCTCTAGGTCAGTCCCAGAGTCATCTAGTGACGAGGACTGTGGAGAACCTGTGTCAGTTAAAAAGAAGGCTAAAAAGTTAATTGGTAAGGCAGCTCTAAATGACTTTGCTGATTCTGGCAAGCAGCCAAGGGCATCGGCTGGTATCAACATGGCGCCTACTCCTTCTCCCATTCCTTCTCCTTCTTCTTCTTCTCCGTCGGCCATTAACGGAGCAACGTCACTTCCACCCACTCCCTCGGTGGGACCGGAAGTCACTGCCCCAGCAGCTGATTTATCTCAGGACCTGTCAGCTTCCATTAAGGTGGCTGTAAATTCAAACACAGCTCCAGTTAAGGTGGCTCCTTTAAAGACTAGAGCTGCAAAGGCCCAAGATGGAGAAGAAGAGGTGGAGACTGATCCTGGTGAGGGGCCCTCTACTCTAAAAGATCCTGCTCAGGAGGAAGAGAAGGTTTGTTTTAAAGATCTAGCTAACCTAGTGAGATCAAAGCAGGATAGAGATGAAGCTAGGAAGGCAGCTGGCAAAGGTGGTTCTCAGCTTAAAGAGATCCTTAGGAGAATGACAGCAGGATTTTACGGGCAAAGAATTCAGGGAGATGAAGATGAAGATGATATTACGGACTGTTCGTCACCACGGGAGGAATTGAGAAATGTCCGTAAAGATTTCACCAGGGCAGATAAGGAGCCAGTTCTAGCTTGGCTTAGTAGGTGTTATGATACAGGTGCTTCAGCTCTAACAGTTGGAGACAAGTCAGCAGCTCAGTTAGGAACTCTCTCAAGGGACAATGGAATAGATAGACATCTAGGCGAAGCTCTCGGTAAGGTTAATCTTTGGATACGCCTCTTAATAGCGGTTGCCCTGAGATACCCTTCCCGAGATGATCTTCCCTGGAATCCTAAACCCTGGACTACCATAGATGAGGGAATTAAGCGCTTGAGAGAATTTGCTGTTAGAGAGCTACTCTATGGTGAACATGAAACTCTGAATCCTGATGACGTTCCTGTGGGTATTGGTCTAGCTAAAAAGATCATCAAACTTGCTCCTTCTAATTATGCAAACATTCTGGCAAGCAGAATTGTGTCAAGAAGTTATGGTGGAGCTTCTCCTACGGTTGGCCAATTCAGTGATCAAATGAGACAATTGGAGGATAGCATGACACGTGGTTCTTTGGTTTCAGCCATTAAAACGATGTCTGGTGATATTCAGAATTGCATAAGAGAGTTAAAAGATTCCATATACCAATTGGCACAGAAGGATAATTTCAATTCTTCCTCCAGGTGGGTACAAGTTTCATCTGTGAGGAATACACGTCCTCCAAGGAGGTCATTCCAAAACAGGACATTCCAAAACAGGTCATTCCAAAACAGACCACCAAGGCAATCACGTAGAACTATTTGGATAACTCTGCGTGATCAGTTTGGTGAGAACATGAATCGCTGGGACGGCCAACCAACTTCTAATCTTTTCAGGAGACTGAGAGAACTGCAAAGTGGCAGAACCCAAGGTAGCAATACCAGAAGGGTAGCTGTTACTTCCACAGTTCCCCAGAACGACTCTTATGGCTCCAACAGTGGCTCCAGTTATAACACGCAAAGTTATAACCCTGCACAATATGTGCAATGCACATGTGCGCATGTTCCCCATAACTAGGGGTGCCCTGCCTCCCGCCAGGGGGAGGAGAGGGATAACAGAGATAATAGAATCTATTGGGATGTGTACATCCAGTGGCCTGGCACTTCACAATTTCAGAAGTACAGGGCCTTGGTTGACACAGGAGCTCAGTGCACCATAATACCATCAAATTATCAGGGATCAGAGTCTATAACTATTCTGGGAGTCACTGGTGGATCTCAAGAGTTAAGTAAGGTAGAGGTTAATATAAGTTTAACTGGTAAACAATGGAGGAAGCATACAGTTGTGACCGGACCTGATGCACCTTGTATTTTGGGAATTGATTTTCTGAGAGAAGGGCGTTTCAAAGACCCTAGAGGTTACAAATGGGCTTTTGGAGTAGCTTCAATAGAAATTGATGGACAAAAATTGAAGCTGTCTGCCAGACCTGAACTTTCTGATGAATCTGCAGTTGTGGGACAACATAAGATACAGGACATTAAATTGCCGGTTGCTTCTCAGACTGTGCATCACAGACAATACAGAACCAACCGTGACTCTTTGTTGCCCATTCAGAATCTGATTCGTCAGTTGGAAAGTCAGAAAGTCGTCAGCAAAACTCATTCACCTTTCAACAGTCCAGTGTGGCCTGTGCGGAAGCAGAATGGAGACTGGCGTCTGACAGTAGACTACCGAGCCCTGAATGAAGTGACACCACCTATGAGTGCAGCAGTACCAGACATGATGGAGCTTCAGTATGAGCTGGAATCCAAAGAGGCCAAATGGTATGCTACCATAGACATTGCTAATGCATTTTTCTCTATTCCCATAGCAGAGGAATGCAGGCCTCAGTTTGCTTTCACCTGGAGAGGAATCCAGTACACTTTCAACAGGCTGCCAATGGGCTGGATCCACAGCTCAAGCATCTGTCATGCAGTGATCCACGATGCTCTGGAGAAAGGCGATGCTCCAGAACACATCCAGTTCATCGATGATATCATCGTCTGGGGTAAAACTGCTGAGGAAGTCTTCAAGAAAGGTAACAAAATCATTGACATTCTTCTGAATGCAGGTTTTGCCATCAAACGAGACAAGGTGAAAGGACCTACCACAGAGATTCAGTTTCTGGGAGTGAAGTGGCAGGATGGACGCCGACACATTCCAGTGGATGTGGTAAATAGAGTCTCTACCATGGCAAGTCCCACAAACAAGCAAGAGACCCTACGTTTCTTGGGGATAGTGGGATTTTGGAGACTGCACATTCCTGGATACAGTCAGATTGTGAAACCTCTGTATGATGTGACTCGAAAGAGAAACCATTTCCACTGGGGACCTGAACAACAAGCAGCCTTTGACCAGATAAAGCAAGAGGTAATTCAAGCAATGGGTCTGGGACCGGTCCGAGATGGTCCAGACATTAAGAACATTTTGTACACGGCTGCAAGTGACAATGGTCCAACCTGGTGCTTGTGGCAAAAAGCTCCAGGTGAGACACGTGGACGACCTCTTGGTTTCTGGAGTCGAGGTTACAGAGGTTCAGAGGCTAACTATACTCCAACAGAGAAAGAAATTTTAGCTGCCTATGAAGGAGTAAAAGCATCTTCTGAAGTGATTGGAACTGAATCACAACTTCTCTTAGCTCCCAGATTACCAGTTTTGAATTGGATGTTCAAAGGCAAAGGATCCACACCACATCATGCCACAGACTCAACATGGTCCAAGTGGATGGCTCTGATAACACAGAGAGCTCGAATGGGAAATCTTGAAAGACCTGGTCTAGTGGAGGTGATCTCAAGTTGGCCTGAAGGCATCAACTGTGCCAAACCTCCAGAGGAGAAAGTGACTCGTGCTGAGGAAGCTCCTCCTTACAATGACCTTTCTGATGATGAAAAGAAGTATGCTTTATTCACAGACGGTTCCTGTCGTCTTGTTGGAAACAAGCAAAGGTGGAAGTCTGCAGTGTGGAGTCCAACACGCCGAGTTGCAGAGGCGAAAGATGGAGAAGGAGAATCCAGTCAGTTCGCAGAGGTAAAAGCTGTCCAGCTAGCTCTCGACGTAGCTGAACGTGAGAGATGGCCAAAGCTTTATCTCTACACTGACTCATGGATGGTAGCCAATGCTCTATGGGGTTGGCTAAAGAACTGGAAAAAGAGTGGTTGGCAGAGAAAAGGAAAACCCATTTGGGCAGCCAACCTGTGGCAGGACATTGCTGACCGAATCGAGAGAATTCCAGTGAAAGTGAGACACATCGATGCTCACATTCCTAAGAGCAAAGCTACTGAGGAACAGCAACACAACCATCAGGCAGATCTGGCTGCAAGAGTTTCTCAAGTAGACATGGACTCTAATCTTGATCTCGACTGGAAACACCGAGGTGAGATATTCTTAGCTCGGTGGGCTCATGATTCGTCAGGACATCAAGGCAGAGATGCAACATACCAATGGGCTCGTGACAGATCCATAGACATTTCCATGGATGCTATCACACAAGTCATCCATGACTGTGACATTTGTGCTGCTATTAAGCAGGCAAAACGACTTAAGCCCTTGTGGTATGGTGACAGATGGTCCAAGTACAAATATGGTGAAGCTTGGCAGATTGACTACATCACTCTACCACGTTCTCGTTCTGGTAAGCAATACGTGCTTACTATGGTAGAGGCAAACACTGGATGGTTGGAAACTTATCCAGTTCCACATGCAACTGCACGCAACACCATTCTCGGTCTGGAGAGACAGATCCTGTGGAGACACGGAACTCCAGAGAGGATCGAGTCAGACAACGGAACTCATTTCAAGAACAACCTTGTAAAGAACTGGGCAAAAGAGCACGGTATTGAGTGGATATTCCACATTCCCTACTATGCACCAGCTTCAGGGAAGATTGAACGCTACAACGGTTTGTTGAAGACCACTCTCAAAGCCATGGGAGGTGGATCTTTGAAAAACTGGGAAAAACATTTAGCACAAGCAACCTGGCTGGTAAATAGTAGAGGCTCAGTGAACCGAGCTGGACCTGCACATTCAGATTTGCTACGGAAAGTAGAAGGTGATAGAGTTCCTGTTGTTAGAGAAAAGAATCTGTTAGGTAAAACTGTTTGGGTATTTTCACCCTCAGGAGAGGCTAAACCTGTCCGAGGGGTGGTTTCAGCTGAAGGTCCGGGTCACACTTATTGGGTAATGCAAGAGAATGGTGAAATTCAGTGTATTCCACAAAGAAACTTAACTTTAGCTGAAAGAGGTTAACTTTGAACTGTTGTACAGCTACATCGCGTCCAGAGGAAGAATCAACGAGGAATCTACGGTGCACGAACCCTGAGATCCCTGAGAGCCCTGAGTCAACTAAGAGACCCTGAGATTCCCTGTTTCCCTTTTCTTCGCTTCGTCGGTGAAGAAATGAACTGTTTTCCATTTTTCTCATTTTCTGATTTTCTTGGACTTTTGAATCATCTACATCTGAGCATAGCTGGAATGGACTATGAACTTTACTCACGAACTGTAAATATCGTTTTGGATTGGATGGACAGTATGAACAGCCAATGAAATTGTTTAGAAGGGGTGGATTGTGGCCGGTTGACGTTGCCCCCTTAAGAAAGGGAACATGGTGGACGGAAGTTGGTAAACGGAAGGAATAGTCTAAACTAATTTCATTGGACGAGTGGGAGGAAGCACTTCTGAGCTGGGACTATACTGGACATTTCCAGCACTTCTCAGTCAGTCTTGCTTCCGCCTCTTCTTCAGGCAACAGCTTTCCTGTGCTGGGCTTTCTGCCAAGGCCTCGGCCTTGAAAACCAGATAACAGGCCTGTATACTAACTCCCTTCCAATTAACACAAACTGCTTCTAACTTTTTTTTCCTTTCTTCTCTTTCTCTTTCTATCCCATTCTGGGGAAAGGGGGGGAAGAGAGGGGAGAGCGGCGGTGGGGGACCCCTCTCTGCCGAGGGGGTCACTCTCATTTCTGTGTTACTCTGTTGTATATCTTTGTATATATTGTAGATATTGTAAATTTGTAAATATCTCCCTGCAAACCCTACATCGCTTTGTAAATATAGCTCCACTGCTTTGCTAATTCAGCTTGCGAGTTTTTTTTTTCCTTTCCCTTCAATTTTTTTTTTCCTTTTACTTTACAAGGGGGAAGGGAGGAGGCTTCTCGGCCTTACCTTCCATCCCACCACACCAGGTTGAACAACCCCAGCTCCCTCAGCCTGTCCTCATAGCAGAGGTGCTCCAGCCCTCTGATCATTTTCTGCCCCTCCTCTGGACCCATTCCAGCAGGTCCATGTTTCTCTTTTGTTGGGGGCTCCAGAGCTGGATGAAGTACTCCAGGTGAGGTCTCACCAGAGGAAAGTGACAGAATCACCTCTCTCCATCTCTGGCCATGCTACTTTTGGTGGAGCCCAGGATACCACTGGCCTTCTGGGCTGCAAGTGCGCATAGGAAGAGACTGGATGGGGTGCTTGATGCCATGGTTTAGTTGATTAGATTGTGTTGGATGATAGGTTGGACTCGATGATCTCAAAGGTCTTTCCCAACCTGGTTAATTCTATTCAATTCTATTCTATTCTATTCTATTCTATTCTATTCTATTCTATTCTATTCTATTCTATTCTATTCTATTCTATTCTATTCTATTCTATTCTATTCTATTCTATTCCTGGCTTCTGTCCAGCTTCTCATCTACCAGCACCCCCAAGTCCTTTTCTGCAGGGCTGCTCTCAATCTCATCATCCCCCATACTGTAGTGAAATCTAGGATTGCCTAGACCTAGGGTCAGGACCTTGCACTTTGCCTTATTGAGCCTCATAAGACTCTCCTCAGCCCAGCCCTCCAGCTTGTATAGCTATCAAATAACATCAAAAGCTGTTAAAAGTGAGCATTTACTGCTTCTTTCTTACTATGAAAACAGAAAAAGTCCAACTCAGCTACTTTCAGGCTTCCTGTCATTCTGATTCAGACATTTTATCAACCTGACAGCAACCCATCACTTGTCAGCTGGCTTAAGGGCCACAAACAACAGCAACAGGAACAGGAAGTATCTCTGGCTTTGAGCTTGGTAATCATGTTCATTTCTCAGTCTGGGTTTAAAAAGACTGAAGCATGTCAAGCACCCATTTACAAAGGAAATACCAAAACAACAAACAAACAACTCAGTTGCACAAACGACAAGAGATGATGCTGATTAAAGCCTTACTCTGTTAGTAAGAAGTTCCTCTGTTTAACAGGATTGAGCACACAGAAGCTCTGCCAAGCCTAGTGCCAAGCAGTGTTAAACATCAGCTTTCCTTCTACAAATATCTGTTATCAGCTGAGGGCAGCAGAGATAACTGCTGTAGCACTGCTAGAAAGCAACACACAGACACAACACAGCCTTGTGCTGGTTTCATGTACTAATTCCCAACTCCAGTTTCATCTTGTCACTCTCAGAGCAAAGACCAAACTAACAGGAAACCTCTACCCCCAACACACACAAATTAGCAGATTTTTTTTTCAAACTATGTGAAATTTTCTTTCTTCAACTGCTGTGGGTGAAGAGCAGAAATAGGAGAGTTAATGCAGCTAGTATCACCTCAGTGATCCAAACTCACTGACTGCAAAGCCCTCGTCAGTCAATGGTCAGAGCATCCTCCTACTTTGATGCATATGGATGATGGCTGCTTGGCCTAGCTGCCACCTCTTTTCACACTGCAGTGATGTCACATGGCAGAAATTAGGCAGCCAGGACAGATAAAGGATCTTGCTTAAGAGAACCTCAGCATGACTTGCCACTGGCAGGGAAAATTTGTGAACATGGTAGGCTCTGCCTTGCACTTCGGCAGGGGTGGGAACTGCTTTAGCCTCAGGCTATCTCTGAACAGCAGCCTGAGTGCCTCAGGCTGAGCCAAGAAAGGGAGAGCAGCTGTTGCGTTGTCCTGCTCTCCGGCACAGGCTTGCTATAAACAGCATGGCAATGCTCTATGCTGAGCTCAGTCTGATTCAGCTAGCAGCTGGTGGGACAAACGTGCCCCACTCTGTGGTTTCACCCACCCTGTCTGCTTGCTTTTATGGGTGCAACTCCTACCTTCGCCTTTCCCTGGGAGGTTTGAATGCCTGTATGAGCATGCTAGGAGCAAAAGCTGCACCTTCACAGAATTAACCAGGTTGGAAAAGACCTCTGAGATCAAGTCCAACCAATCACCATCTCATCAACTAACCACGGCACTAAGTGCCTCATCCAGTCTCTTTTTAAACACTTCCAGGGATGGTGACTCCACCACCTCCCAGGGCAGCACATTCCAATGGCCAATCACTCTTTCTGGGAAGAATTTCTTCCTATTATCCAGCCTAAATCTCCACTGGTGCAGCTTGAGACTGTGTCCTCTTGTTCTGGTGCTGGCTGCCTGCGAGAAGAGACCAACCCCCACCTGGCTACAGCCTCCCTTCAGGTAGTTGTAGAGAGCAGTAAGGTCTCCCCTGAGCCTCCTCATTGTAGTCTGCAAGGAGGGACCAGAAGCAGGGACATGAATTCTGACTCAAGTATTGCAACACTGTGTCCTAATAAACTTTGCTTGCATTTTGTTTCCGGTTATTCCTTGTAATATTCAGCTGTGGCAGAACTGAAACTTTTGGAGTTACTCTCTGGTAAAGCTCCTGATCATTTAAACTTTGGTCTAAGTCAGTAGTTCACCAACAGTTATGCCTTGGAGCTCACAGCCAAATGGGACACACAGCTTTAAAAAACACCCCCCAGCTTTTATCACATTGAAAGGACATAATCCCAGCCTTGCTAAGCAGGATCTTTCAGTGACTAAAGCAGGACCTGATGACAGGCACAAATCCAAAATGATAATGACACTGTTCAGACTATCTGATCTGGAATGGTATAACTAAACCTGTGGGTATTGGAGAAGAGATGCACAGTTAGCACTAGATTTTTAGACAGGCAAACAACTTCATTCAAAGCTTCATTAAATAGCATGAGTGAGAATTGTTTGGCCACGATTTCTTCCCTTATGACCCAGGACAACTAAAAATAGATTCTAGTTCCAGAAGGAGGAGGAATGAAACAGAATCCCTCTCCCTTAAAGAATCAAGGTCTCATTTCTTCTATTTGGTTTTACAATCTTCATTCTCTGACTACAGCTCTGGTCCAGAGAAGGGCCATGAGGATGATCAGAGGGCTGAAGCACCTCTCCTATGAGGATAGGCTGAGAGAGTTTGGGTTCTTTGATCTGGTGAAGAGATGACTATGAGGAGACCTTCTTGTGGCCTTCCAGTATCTGAAGGGGGCTACAAGAAAGTTGGGGAGGGACTTTTTAGGGTGTCAGGAAGTGATAGGACTGGGGGGAAATGGAGCAAAACCAGAAATAGGAAGATTCAGATTGGATGTTAGGAAGAAGTTGTTCCCCATGAGGGTGGTGAGACACTGGAACAGATTGCCCAGGGAGGTGGTGGGAGTCCAATCCCTCAAAGTTTTTAAGGCCAGGCTGGATGTGGCTCTGGGCAACCTGCTGTAGTGTGAGGTGTCCCTGGTCATGGCAGGGGGGTTGGAACTGGATGATGCTTGAGATCCCTTCGCTGACCATTCTGTGATTCTGTCATCTTCACTCTGGCTATATACCAAAGGCAAGTGAATGAATTTCACATAATCTGCTTATGGTTATTCAGTTGCATGTTTCTAACCTTGCTCCACTGGCAATCCATGCAAATTGAACCACAGGGAAGCCCTTCAGGTTACCCAGAGAAAAAGCAAGAGTTGATACAAAGACATTTTTTCACAGGTGACCGATAGAAAGCAGCATCCTTCAAGTGCTGACTGAAAGCATGAAAACTTCTGTGCACAAATAAGCATTTCTGCAAGAGGGCTTCTTGTTGGAAATTGACCTCAGGTAACATCACTAAAGCAAAATACACCTCTTGAATGTAATGCACATAAGATGCAGCACGTCAGGCTAGTTGCTATCATTTCAAACTCACCTCATGCACTTGGATGTAAAAGGATTACAGTGCTGGTATAAAACATGGCCTTGTTAGCAGAGCATTTAGTTTGCTGGCACAATGCAGAGCTTGCTGCAGGCAGCTATGATTGCTCTAGAGGTGTAGTACCACAGAGACAAAAGAGCAGGTCTCAATAGCCCCACTGTTGTGTTAAAGCAGCACAATATCTAAACTAGTCAGCCTTAGCCTCTCAGCCACCACCTTCCCATTCTGAAAATGGTTGGTTTGCTTCTCTTCCTGTTTCTCTGTCACGTCTCCAAAGATTTAAAGCAAACAAACCCCCCGCCATTGAGCCAGAAGCAGGGGAAATGAAAGGAAAAACATTCAATGTTCCTCAGCAAAACAGCCAATCCTGCCTGCTGTGGTAAGGGTTAACCCCTTCCCCACTGTTCACTGTCAAACCCGGGGCAAAGATAAATTGCAGCAGGATGGTTTGCCAAAGCTTAATGAAGAAGTTATTGGCCTCAGCTGTCATTCTCACCGTCCTGTCAGAGATTACAACTCCTGCAGCAGAGTCAGAAAGTTGAGCATGTGCCTCATGCTCAGCTACAAGGTTACCATGCTGTTTATTATCTTAAAACTAGTGACAAATGTTTACTGTAACCCTGGCCATTGGGCTGGAGAAATGAAAGCATCCTTGCCAGGATGAGAAGCTGGACATGAGCCAACAATGTGCACTTGCAGCCCAGAAGGCCAAAGGCATCCTGGGCTGCACAAGAATAGTGGCCAGCAGGGTGAGAGAGGAGATTCTACTACTTTACTCTGCTCTGGTGAGACCTCACCTGAAGTACAGCATCTGGCTCTGGAACCCTCAGCACCTCTCCTACAAGGACAGGCTGAGGGAGCCTTCTCTTCTCCAGGCTGAACACCCCCAGCTCCCTCAGCCTGTCCTCATAGCAGAGGTGTTTCAGCCCCCTGATAATTTTTGTGGCCCTCCTCTGAACCCACTGCATCTGGTCCACATTCTTCCTGTGTGGAGTGCTCCAGAGCTGGATGCAGACACTTCCTCGTTAAGGTTCCAGCTAATAAATCAACAGATGGCTATGGGCAAGCGTCTCTTGGAGAATTTTCACTCTGATAACAGTGCAAGAGAAACTGCTTCTCAAGGATCTGCCTATGGTGTACAGAAAGTAAACACACATGAAAATAGGCATCTTCAGTATGGGAAACCCCTGTGCAATATCTCATACAGATAAGAAGAAAATCTATTTCTTTTTACAGTAAACACACAAAGTTAATCATAAGCCACAGGCCTGCCCATATCAAAACTCCTTAATGTTGTTCTTTAGCAGGAACTGAACAGTCCCAATCTAACACATATGCTGAAAAATTAATATAAATAATAAGCATAAAGAATAAATAGTATCTATAAAATACAGACAATTAAAAGGGCTGATTTTTCAAAGATTAAAGGAAGTGCAGGGTAGCGGATTAAGATTGTTACATGTAAATGAACAGTTATGAGATTCAACACTTGAGCTTCATATATATTCAAAAACATGAGGCAGGGAGAACCCAACAATAAATACAGAATAAGAAAACAAGAAGGACATGACAAAAGTCTTCAGGAGACAATGAAAGATCATTGTGTGCAAAATGAGAACTGGAGGGGGGGAAGGGGGGAGGAAGAAGCACCCAAACCAATAAAGAACACCAACAAACCAATCAACCAACAAACCAACCAACCAACAAACCAACCACAGGCAGCGCCTTAAAATTCATGGTAATAAAGATCCACTATGAAACATCAGTTTTAGACATATTGTAGGAACTGGGAAAACCCTAAAGATGGGGAAAATGTCATTACAGCCTACTTTTTTTTTTAAGCAAAAAGGAACTACAGAGATGTCCAGTTAAAAAAGAAACAAAAATTATAGCCATGCTAGGAAAAAAATAATAATTGATGCTAGAAGTGCTTCTGATTAAAATATGAAAACAACAGAGCTGCAAAGTAAGTATTAAATTTATGGTTTCTACTTAACATCATTTTTTTCATAGAATGGCTCAGGTTGGAAGGGATCTCAGAGATCATCAACTCCAACCTCTCAACCCCTGACATGGGCAGAGATACCTCTCAAGGTGTAAGGGCAATAAAGCTGGGGAGGGCTCTGGAGCACAGCCCTGTGAGGAGAGGCTGAGTGAGCTGGGGGTCTTTAGCCTGGAGAAGAGGAGGCTCAGGGGAGACCTTCTTGCTCTCTACAGCTCCCTGAAGGCAGGTTGTAGCCAGGTGGGGGTTGGTCTCTTCTCCCAGGCAGCCAGCACCAGAACAAGAAGACACAGTCTCAAGCTGTGCCAGGGAGGTTCAGGCAGGATGTTAGGAAGATATTCTTCAGAAAGAGAGATTGGCCATTGGAATGTGCTGCCCAGGTAGGTGGTGGAGTCACCGTCCCTGGAGGCATTTAAGAAAAGCCTGGATGAGGCACTCAGTGCCATGGTCTGCTTGATTGGATAGGGCTGGGTGATAGGTTGGACTGGATGATCTTGCAGGTCTCTTCCAACCTGGTTGATTCTATGATTATATGATTCAACTAGACTCAGCTGCTCAAGGCCTCATCCAACCTGGCCCTGAACACCCCCAGGGAGGAGGCAGCCACAGCCTTCCTGGGCAGCTTACCCCAGAGCCTCACCACTGAAGAACTTCTTCCTAAGCTTCCTCAGCTCTCCCTCAGCTTCAAACCATTCCCCTTAAACCTATTGCTAGACACCTTGATGAAAAGTCCCTCTGCAGCCCTCCTGTAGGATCCCTTCTGGTATTGGAAAGCAGCTCTAGGACTGTTCAGTTATTTTTTAATGGCCACTACAAATTATAGGAAGTATTTGCTAACTACAGGTGGATTTCAGGGTGTTGCAGGAGTATCCAGGCACCTTCAGAAGGGCTACAAAAAACCTGGGGATACACAAAGAAATTGCTAGCCCATGGCTCTGCACTAAGACACACAAAGAACATGCTTCTTACATGCTTGTCAACTGTGCTGCAAGAGATACAACAAGTTCCCCTGACTGGGAAGTTAAAAACCAACAACAAATGATGTCAGGCTCCTCAGTATTTGAGTAACTCACTGGAGGACGGAACAGACTCATCACAGAATTAACCAAGTTGGAAAAGACCTTTGAGATCACCCAACACCATCTCATCAACTAAACCATGGCACTAAATGCCTCATCCAGTCTTTTTTAAAACATTCCCAGGGATGGCGACTCCACCACCTCCCTGGGCAGCACATTCCAATGGCCAATCTCTCTTTCTGGGAAGAATTTCTTCCTACTATCCAGCCTAAACCTCCCCTGGTACAGGTTGAGACTGTGTCCTCTTGTTCTGTCACAGGTTGCCTGGGAGAAGAGACCAACCCCCACTTGGCTACAGCCTCCTTTCAGGTAGTTGCAGAGAGCAACAAGGTCTCCCCTGAGCCTCCTCTTTTCCAGGTTAAACACCCCCAGGTCCCCCAGCCTCTCCTCAAAGGACTTGTGCTCCACACACATCCAAGCATCTTAACATCTTTCATAAATTGAGGAGCCCAGAACTGGACACAGGACTCAAGGTGTGGCCTAACCAGTGCTGAGCACAGGGCAGAATGACTTCCCTGCTCCTGCTGGCCACACTATTCCTGATCAAGGGCAGGATGCCATTGGCCTTTTTGGACACCTGGGCACACTGATGCCTCATGTTCAGCCACCTGTTGAACAGTAACCCCACATCCATTTCTGCCTCATCATCATCTGAGAATTTAAAACAAGACTTAAGTTTTAAGAAGCCTTCTTTAACACATCTCATCAGCAAAATGAAGCTCTTGTGAAAGATAGATATTGACATGGACTTCACAGTACTTTCCCTCTTTGAAGTCTGTTCAGTGTGGTGGTGTTAGGTCACAGGCTGGCCTTGATGAGCTCAGAGGTCTATTCCAGCCTCAATGATTCTGGATTTCCCCAAGTTTCCTAATGCCTGTTCATATGGACATAAGGAAAAGTATGTCTGCAACACATCAACACAACCACCTTGATTAGCTTTAATAATACCTATTGACTTAAGGGCTTCCTGTGCTTGCTCACAATCCTTTACCATAGTACCTAACCAGTCAGGCTGTTTTTTGAGTGGAGAAGGGACAGCACCTTTCTTTTGAATCACCAGCCACCAAGTCACCAGCTGGACACTGGACAATATGAGCAACAATCAAAAGTCTTCCTCCTCAGGGTGTGCTTCTACACTCCCATGTTCAGAGCAATCAAGGAATCACAAAATGTTAGTGTTCGGAAGGGACCTTGAAAGATCATCCAGTCCAACCCCCCTGCCAGAGCAGGTCACACAGGAACACATCCAGGCAGGTTTTGAGTATCTCCAGAGGAGGAGACTCCACAACCCCCCCTGAGCACCCTGTTCCAGTGTTCTGTCACCCCCCCAGGGAAAAAAATTCTTCCTCCTGTTTCCATGGAACTTCCTACACCTCAACTTCCACCATTGCCCCTTGTGCTGTCATTAGGCATCACCCAGCAGAGCCTGGCTCCATCCTCTTGGCACTCACTCTAGACATCTTTATCAACAGGAATGAGGGCAGCCCTCAGGCTCCTCCTCTCTAAGCTAACACAGCCCTCAGCTCCCTCAGCCTGGCCTCACAGGGAGATGTTCCCCTGCCTTAATCATTGTTGTAGCTCTGCACTGGACGCTTTCAAGCAGTTCCCTGAGGTCCTTCTTGAACTGAGGGGCCCAGAACTGGGCACAATATTCCAGATGTGGCCTCACCAGGGCAGAGTAAAGGGGGGACCTTTATTCTCTCAACCTACTGACCACAGCCCTTATAATCCATCCCAGTGCTGCATCCCTCTGCTCCTGACCATGTGCCAGCCAGTTGCACAGTTCAGGTCTGGAGTTAGAGAAGGTGAATCCCCTGCCCAAGCCAACTCAGATGCTTCTGGCTGGCCTGTCTTCATGCTGTGTCTCTCTGGAAGTTCCAACCTGGCTGGGAGCTACAAGAGGGCTCTTAGCAAATCACACCAGCAAGAATCTTGCTATTCTTTAAGGCTACCTTGGTACTTTAGGGCCCGCAGCCCTGCCGGGACAACACGCTGTGGTGAGTGAAAGAGCTGAAGTAGGAGCCCGAGTTTCTCCTCACACCTCCTCCTCTACGTGCAGGACACTCCCGAGGTCAGCCTCTTGCTCCCATCATATGACACCCCCCCTCACAGCCACTCGCCAGCCTCCACGCTCCTACACGAGATTCCCTTCACAACCTCGCTCTTGCTCCGTTCCCCCTCTTCTCCTTCCTCTCGGGCACCATCTTATCTGAGCCTTCCCCAGCTCCGCAGGCCGTGACCCCACACAACCCGCGAAGGTGGCGCCTGGCACGGGCAAGCCCGAGCCGCCGCCCCGCAGCTCCGTCTCCGCCCAGGCAGCTCACCTGCGTCGTAGAAGGCGTCCAGCACCGCTGTCTCCCCGAAGTCCAGCTCCCCGAAGTTGACCGTGCCGAGCTGCGCGCCCTCAGCCTCGCAGGCCCTCAGCAGGCACTGCCGCGCGCCGGCCTCCGCGCTCCGCGCGCCGCTGCCCGCCTTGGGCGGGTCGTTGAGCACGTACACGGCCCGCAGGCAGCGCGCGCGGGGGGCTGCCGCGCCGACCTCCGCCGCCTCCCCGCCGCCCGCCGCCGCCGCCTCAGCCGGGCCGGCGGCCGGCAGCTCCGGCTCCGCGCAGGGGTGCAGCGGCTCCACCGCCGCGCTGCCGCCCGCGGGGCTCTCCATAGTGGCGTCGAGGGCTGAGAGGAGCCGGCGGCTGCCCGCAGGTGCTCAGGCAGGGTCGCGCTTCATTGCGAACAGTTGAGCAAACTCCGGCGGTGCAGGGTAAGGCAGCTCCCTCCCCTCACTCCCTCCCTCCTCACGACCCTTCCGCTCTCGCTTCTCTCCTCGCCTCGGCGGCTGGTCGCTGCGGCCAGGCGGCACCGCTCCCCGGCGGGCGGGCACGGGGGCGAGGTGGGGCGAGGTGAAGGCAGCTCGGCGCGGAGCTCGGCGCCGCCCTCCCCGGACGGGACAGCCGGGAGGAACGCGGCGCGGAGCCCAGCTCCCCCTCCGGCGGCACAGCCAGGCGGCTCCGCCGTGCCTTCCCGCCACAAAAGCCCCCTTGCCCTCTGCCGCCGAAGCAGTGTCGAGAGAGTGCGGCGGCACCGTCGGGGGGATCGCGCCTCGTTTATGACTTCCCTCCTCCGCCCCTCGCCGGGCAGGCTCCGCGCACCGCCCGCGGCCCCTGCTGGGGCTGTGATTTTGCACAGGGATCCTCTGAGCTTGGCAGGGGTTAGGCTGGGGCAGGCAGGCGGGCTACAGGGAAAAGGCTCCGCATGGGGCTATCATGGGACCCCTTCACCCCAGGCTGCCGTGAGGGAGCTTTCCCGCGCCCAGGCCATTCACCTGCCCTCTGCTGTGAGGAGCCGGCTCGGCTCCGGCTGGGCTCCGTTCGCTGCTGCTGCCCCCCCGAGCTAAGGCCTCATAACTGGGGTTCTGAGGTAAACCTCATAGCTGGGGTTGTAATGTTTGGAGAAGAGGCGGCTCAGGGGAGACCTTATTGCTCTCTACAGCTACCTGAAGGGAGGTTGTAGCCAGGTGGGGTTGGTCTCTCAAGCTGCACCAGGGGAGGTTTGGGCTGGATGTGAGGCAGAAATTCTTCACAGAAAGAGATACTGGTCATTGGAATGTGCTGCTCAGGGAGGTGGTGGAGTCACCATCACTGGAAGTGTTTAAAAATAAGACTGGATGAGGCACTCAGTGCCATGGTTTAGTTGATCACATGGTGTTGGATGAGAGGTTGGACTTCATGATCTCGAAGGTCCTTTCCCACATGGTTAATTCTGTGATTCTGTGATAACCTGGGGGTCTGACTAGTGCTGGCATCTTAAAGCCACTCTGTTCCTTCAGAAGCAAAGGCAACTGCTATTGCTCTTTCTTTCCTCACCTCTGTCTGGATAGTGTTTTGCCCACCAATCCTTCTTTCCGTTATTGTTTGAATGACTCTGACCACAGACAAACTGTTCCAGAAGTTTGGATAGAGTTAATCCTTAAATTCCTTCTCTTCTCTTTAAAATCTCCAGGTGAGGTCTCACCAGAGCAGAACAAAGTGGCAGAATCACCTCTCTGGATCTGCTGGCAACACTGCTTTTGATGCAGCCCAGGATGCCATTGGCCTTCTGGACTGCAAGTTCACACTGCATCAAAAGCAGCATGGCCAGCAGGTTGAGAGAGGTGAGTCTGCCACTTGACTCTGCTCTGATAAGACCTCACCTGGACCACTGTGTCCAGCTCTGGAGCCCTCAACACAGGAAGGAGATGGACCTGATGGAGTGGGTCCAGTGGAGGGTCACAAAGATGATCAGAGGGCTGGAGCACCTCTGCTACAAGGACAGGCTGAAGGAGCTGGGGTTGCCCAGTGTGGAGAAGACTCTGGGGAGACCTAAGAGCAGCCTTCCAGTACCTGAAGGGGGCTACAAGAAGGCTGCAGAGGGACTGTTCCCAGAGGCCTGCAGGGACAGGACAAGAGGAAATGGTTTGAAATGAGAGAAGAATAGATTTAGATTGGCTGTGAGGAACAAGTTCTACACTGTGAGGGTGCTGCAACACTCCAACAAGTTGTCCAGAGTGGTGGTTGAGGCCCTGGAGGTGTTCAAGGTCAGGCTGGACAAAGCTCTGAGCAATGTGATCTAATGGAGGATGTCCCTGCTGGCTGGAGTGGGGTTGGACTGGATGACCTTTGGAGGTCCCTTCCAACCCAAACTATTCTGTGATTCAGCTCTCCCAAGACATCTTGCTCTCCTAACATAAACCTGAGAACCCAAGATTCAAGTAACCTAAAGATGATGCTCCAGTTTGCTCAGGCAGCACTCTGCACCTGTCAGACCCATTTAGTGAGAATATTAATTACCACTTACACACTAGGAACAATGCAGCAATATTTCCACTGCAATTCCCAGAGACAGTAAGTGCTCCAAAGAAAATAATGTCCTTGAAACCACCTTCTCTCTTTTTTTCCCTGCTTATCTTTGTTGTTATCAATTTTGCAGACCCTTCAGCAGCAGATATTTCTCTAGACACAACTGGGCTAATGGGAAGTGATTCCTTTTTTCCCCCCCAGGGCTATGAACTTAACAGTTCAAACTGTGAAGCTGAACTGTAAATTTATATAGACTCAGAGAATGGTTTGGGCAGGCAATAATTGGTAGGAGCTTGTTAAGGCAGACAGTGAGACAGAGAGCAACATTGGGCTGTGCCCAGCAGATCCAGGGAGGTTCTCTGGCCTAGTGAGGCCCCACCTGGAATATTGCATCCAGTTCAAGAGGGACAGGGATCTGCTGGAGAGAGTCTAAGGGACGGTTACAAGGGTGATGAAGGGATGAACACTGCCTGATGAGGAGAGGCTGAGAGCCCTGGGGCTGTTTAGTCTGGAGAGGAGAAGGCTGAGAGGGGATCTGATCAATGTCTATAAATATCTGAGGGCTGGGGGTCAAGAGGGAGGGAACAGGCTCTGCTCAGTTGCACCCTGGGATAGGCCAAGGGGCAATGGATGGAAACTCCAGCACAGGAGGTTCCACCTCAACATGAGGAAGAACTTCTTTACTGTAAAGTTCACAGAGCACTGGAATAGGCTCCCAGAGTGGTTGTGGAGTCTCCTGTGTAGACTTTCCAGCCCCACCTGGATATGTTCCTGTGTGACCTGTGCTGGATTCTATGCTCCTGCTCTGGCAGGGAGGCTGGGACTTAGAGATCTCCAGAGGTCTCTTCCAGCAGCTAACATCCTGTGATCCAAAACCTCTGGTGACTCTTTTTCTCTGCTGCATGATGCCCTTGCTTTCTAAATGTGAGTTTATTAGCATTGGGTCTGATTTTAGTGTTTGGGATTGGCCTGGTGTAGTTCTCATCACTTTTAATGGTGGTACCTGAACACACATCATAACAACCTGTTCACCAGTCTGCAATTGGTCCTGAAGATCTCTGGGTTACACTGTGAGAGGAGGTGCAATGCCAGACACTCCATCTTCTCTGCTTTGTCAGCTTGTATTGTATTAATTCTTTGCTAGAGCAGTGTCAGATGCTGGAGGCTGTTAAAGCCACTGCCAACTAACACCACTCTTGTACAGTCAGAACATTTGACACCCAGAGGCATTGTCAGACAATGCAGTCCCTTTTTAGACATCTCCGTGCCAGTATGATAGGAATCACTCCAGAAGAGTTTTCTAATGCTCTGAGACATTCAGTCCATCATTGTGCCAAATCACATTTCTGTCAAAAGTACAGAAAAGTTTCTTCCTGCACTTGGCAGTGAGAAACAAGTTCAATAATAACTCACTTCCTACTCTGATCCAGACATCGAGAAACTAGAGAGCACTCCCAGGGACTAATGCATGCTTTGCTAACAGCCTTGTAAGCACAGAATCACAGAATCTATCTGTTTGGAAGAGACCTCCAAGATCATCCAGTCCAGCCCCCAACCAAGCCACTAAAGGATCAGCACTAAACCATTTCCCTAAGCACCAGGCCCCCACACTGCTTGAACACCTCCAGGGATGGTGACTCCAGTGCTGCCCTGGGCAGCCTGTTTCAATGTTTGAGAACCCTTCCAGTGAAGAAACATTTCCTAATGTCTATCCTGAACTTCCTCTGGTGAAACTTGGAACCATTTCCTTTGCTCCTGTCTCTTGCCACCAGGAAGAAGAGGTTGCCCCCTCCTTGCTCCAGCCTCCCTTCAGGGAGCTGTAGAGAGCAATGAGGTCTCCCTCAGCCTCCTCTTCTCCAGCCTGAACACCCCCAGCTCCCTCAGCCCCTCCTCATAGCCAGACACTTCTCCAGCCTTGTTGCCCTTCTCTGGACAGGCTCCAGCCCCTCAGTGTCCTTCCTGGAGTGAGGAAAACTGGAAATTATTTCAGTATTGCTCTGGAATGTTCTTAGCCATTCTCACAGTAAGAAAGAAGTGAACTATAAGGTCATTACTCTGGCACACACATTCATGCAGGACAAATGCTATTTCCCAAGGAGAGCAGTGAGCTGCAGATTTCTGTTTGACATGCACAGAGCACTGCAGCAGGAAACTACCTTGGAGCAACCCATGCTGAACAGAGTGTCATGGGCTGAATTGAATCTGCTGCCGACACTCACTATCATCCAGCTGTAAAATGAAAGTGCTGGCTGGAGCAAAATGCCATAGGGCTTGAAGCTCAGATTGTACCGTGAGAAGCCTCCTCTTCTGGTTTGGGGATGTTGGGCTTCTCTGCTGGGCTGGCTGCTCTGTGCTTGGGTTTGGGGAACTGTTTTATCTCTGGCTTTTGCTGCTGCTTTTGCTAACGTAGTTCTATAGCATAAGATCTCAGTAAACTCTTTATCTCAGCCCAGAGGGAGGGTTTTGTTACTGCCTGTGCCTGTGAGAGCCGGCTGTGCTAACCCAGGACACAGAGGAACAGCAACTTCTCAGATCAGCCTGCAAGGTAAACCAGCCAGAGGCTGCAGAAGGAAATCAGCTTACCTTCACATGGGCAGAAGGGGCAGGCTGTATCCTTGGGTAAGCAACTCCCCTCCTGGGTGTCACAGAGGTGCTAGGACACACATTCCTAGAGTGAGAGGGTATCAGATTCAAGACAAGGTGAGATTCAGAACAAGAGGACACAGTCTCAAGCTGCACCCGGGGAAGTTCAGGCTGGAGGTGAGGAGAAAGTTCTTCACTGAGAGATTCATTCACCATTGGAATGTGCTGCCCAGGGAGGTGGTGGAGTCCCCATCCCTGGAGGTATTCAAGAGGGGATTGGACGTGGCACTTGGTGCCATGGTTTAGTCATGAGGTCTGTGGTGACAGGCTGGACTCGATGATCCAACCTTGGAAGGTTTCTTCCAACCTTGGTGATTCTATGATTCTGTGATTTAGAATCTGAGATTACTGCTATTTATAACTATGCAAAAGAAGGCTGAGGAGCATGAGGCCTGAGTCAGGGAGCATGGAAGGTGAGTGAAAACTTGAGTGGCAGAACTTGGGCTTGCCCTAGACTTTGAACCTAGCTGGAGGCAGAGGCCCTGCTCCAGCAAACACATTGGCAGCATTTGGGAGAACTGAATCAACCTCATTGACTTTAACATTCTCAATCAGTCCAGGTCCCAGGATTGCAGTGGGTAGGCACTGCAGTCACATAGCATCCTTCTTGTGGTAGAGCTGCCCACACTCAGCTGTGTGTCTGAGCTAACAGGTGCTTCAGGGCCAGAGCATCAGGAATTTTCCATTGTCCTGAGATCAGTGACACACACTGGGCCTGACTGCATGATCACAGCACAGACTTGAGGTAGCTTTCCCCAGCCAACACTACTTTTGCTGGGGCCCTAGAATTTATGTTGTTTTCCCTGCCTTGTGCTTTTATCTGCTCAGTGGACCCACCTGTGCTCCCAGCAGGGCTTTAGGAAATCTGGCTCTTTGAATCCAGAGTAGCCAAATTACCCAGCAGCAGCAATTTCCATGCAGGTGCAGCTACTTTTCCACTTCTCCTTCCTTAGCTGTTGTTCTGCTTTTTGGTGCTTTGTGCTAGGAGAAAAAGCAGGATGCACAAGCTGTGCTGTTTCCTACTTTTGTTGTTCCCTTTCCCAGTGAAAACTGTCCCCAGAAGAGGCTAATGAATCAAACTGCAGCAGAGGCAGCTACTCAGCTTCCTTTGCACTCATCTCAGCCCAAAAAGTGCTCTCACAAAATCCCAAACTCTTGGTGGCTGTTACGCGAGGAGGTGAAGAGCAGCCTGATAGGTGCCTTTGTGGGAGCACATCTGCTGTTCATTAGGTGGGTTGAGCCAGCAGGGAAGAGCTTGTCCTGCTGAGGAAAATGAGCTCCCACAGCAGATAAAAATGCCAGGGCTGGGCACAGTGAAGTTTTCACTTGCAGCAGAGAAAGTTTTGGAAACAGATACTGCTTCAGTGTTCTGATATGCAAAACTGCTTGTGCAGCCTTGGTCATTCTCATCCAATCTACTCTGTCATTCTGGTTTTCAAGTTTTCTCCTCCAGGACAAACAGCCTATCACAGCTTTTAAGATCCTACTTACAAAAGCCAATTGTTTTCCTGAGCCTCTTGTCATCTGTATTCTCCAGTTGCTTTTCCACTGCCCTGGGCAGCCTGTTCCAGTGCCTCACCACTCTTCCAGAGAGAAATATTTCTCAATATCCAATCTAAACCTTCTCTGGTGTAACTTGGAGCCATTTCCCCTTGTTCTATCACTTGATACTAGGGAGAAGAGACCAACACTCAGGTAGCTGTAGAGAGCAACGAGGTCTCCCCTCATCCTCCTCTTCTCCAGACTAAACAATCCCAGGTCCCTCAGCTGCTCCTCACCAGCCCTGTTCTTCAGACCCTTCACCAGCTTTGTTGCTCTTCTCTGGTCGTGCTCCAGCACCCCTATGTCCTTCCTGTAGTGAAGGACACAAAACTGAATCTAGCATTCAAGGTGCCAAGCAGGGCCAAGCACTCCTGCTGGCCACACTATTCCTGATACCAGGATGCTGTTGGTCTTGGCCACCTGAAGCACTCTGCTGGCCCATATTCAGCTGGCTGTCAAACAGTGCCCTAGGTCCTTTTTTGACAGGCAGCTTTCCAGCCACTCTGCCCCAAGCCTGGAGCACTGCACTGAGCCATGGGGAGCACCATTTGTGAGCAGCCACCAACTGCATTTAACTCCATTCCCCACCACTCTTTGGGCCTGGCTACCCAGCCAGTTTTGAACTCAGCCAAGCATCCACCCATGCAAGCCATCAGCAGCCAGTTTCTCCAGGAGGATGCTGTGGGTGACAGTGTCAAATCCTTTCCTAAAGTCCAGGTACACATCAACAGCCTTTTCCTCATCCACTGAGCAGGTCCCCTTGTCACAGAAGATCAGGTTGGCCAAGCAGGACCTGCCACTCATGAACCCATGCTGCCTGGGCCTGATCACCTTGTTGCCCTGCAAGTGTTGCATAATGGCCCTCAGTATGATCTACTCCATGACCTTCCCTGACACTGAGGTCAGACTGGCAGCTCTGTAGGTCCCTGGATCCTCCTTCTGTCTTTTGCTTTCTCATCTTCTCTGTTCTAGGATAGGAAGCACTGGCACCCCCTCACCTTCAGAGCTGATGACCTAAGGAAGTTGGTGATTTTCCAAAGGCAGGGAATGGCAGGAGTGGAGGAGCCAGGGCAGGAAGGCAGGCAGAGAAAAACAACTGCAGGAAGTGTGGAATGAATGGGCTGGGGAGCATGCAACCAACTGCTAATTCCTGGGCCACCTCAGGAGTCATCTGAGGCCAAAGGTGCCAAGTGCCAAGTAGAATCTTAATTGCTGGCTGGAGGATATTAATAACCATGGGCACAAGTACCCTGTGTTTAATGTGGGGAGTTCAGCTCCACCCCCTGTGGCTCATTTTAACCTAAGGATTTCTCTGAACAGAATTCAATGCTTGGAGGACCCTCTCCTGGCCACAGCCTGTGGGAAGTGCAGTTGCTCAAGCAGCACACAGTCAAAAAGCCTCCTCAGTGCTGAAGTTGTTTCTACTTTTAAGCTATGTCTGTGGCTGCCTTTTTTAATCACAGCTTGCCTGTGTGGAAGGTATTTTCACTCTAACCAGCCTCCATGCTTACCTCATCAATGGACCTCTGTCCTGACTCCAGCCCCAGAATCCTTTCTGCAGAGAAGCAGCAGACACCAAAGACTTCTCACCTCCTGCTGGCCTTGCATTGCAGCACAAACTGCTGACCAGCTGCTCCTGCAGGCAGGAGTGCAGCGTATCACCCACACCCCAGCTCTTTGCCTTCTGGCCCTCAGGTACTGGTGGGACCCAGGAAGCACAGCACCTCTGACTGCAGCATCCCCCCCTGCTCCCAAGTCAGGCCTCAGAGGAGCAATGAAAGCCCCAAACAGGCTGAAAGTGTGAGAACTGCCAGAAGAGTCATGGCAGCAAAGTGGCACAGCCAAGGAATTCACAGGAGCACCTGGCATCTTTACACCATGCCAGCCCTGCAGCAGCAAATGGATACTTGTGCTGGCACAGACTCTGTGCACAAGGTGCTGTGCCAAGGAGCTGGTAATGCCCTGGCCCCTAGGGAGCTGCCCTGCAGCACAACAGCCTGGTGCAGAAGGGAAGCAGAGCAGGAGAGAGTGACCTGCTCAGGTGAGTTAGCTCCATGAAGAGTGAAATGATTCCATAACATCAGCAAAACTTGAACTTCTGAGAGTGTTTTATGGTGCTCTCTCACCTTGCCCAGGTGCAGATTCCAGTCCTGGCACTCCTAAGGACAGTTCATACACAAAGCAGCTCACAAACTCTACTGGGCAGGTAGCTGACACCCACATAGGGACAAAAATATCCTGCATGGAATTGGGTTGTCTGTCCCTGTTAGCGTAACAACAGATTCATAGAAGCACTGAATGGTTTGGGTTGGAAGGGACCTCCAAAAGGCATCCAGTCCACCCCCCCTGCAGTCAGCAGAGACATCCTCCACTAGATCAGGTTGCTCACAGCCTTGTCCAGCCTGACCTTGAACATCTCAAGGGATGAGGCCTTAACTACCTCCCTGGGCAACCTGTTGCAGTGTTCCAGCACCCTCATGGTGCAGAACTTGTTCCTCACATCCAGTCTAAATCTGCTCTGCTCTGCTCTCATTTCAAACCACTGCCCCTAGTCCTGTCCCCGCAGGCCTTTGCAAACAGTCCCTCTGCAGCCTTCTTGTAGCCCCTTCAGGTAATGGAAGGCTGCTCTTAGGTCTCCTCAGAGCCTTCTCTTCTCCAGGCTGAAGAACCCCAGCTCTTTCAGCCTGGCATTGTAGCAGAGGTGCTCCAGCCCCCTGATCTTCTTTGTGACCCTCCTCTGGACCTGCTCCATCAGGTCCTGTGTTGAGAGCCCCAGAGCTGGGTGCAGTACTCCAGATGAGGTCTCACCAGAGCAGAGTGGCAGAATCACCTCTCTCAACCTGCAGGCCATGCTGCTTTTGATTCAGCCCAGGATGCAAGCTGACATTGTTGGCTCATGCCCAGCTTCTCATCCACTAGAACTCTCAAGTCCTTTTCTGCAGGGCTGCTCTCTAACCCTCTTGCTGTTTACAAATGGATTGTTCAGAAGGAAAACACAGAAAGTGAAATGGAAGTCACAGAACATAATGGACACCGAATATTGACCATCTCACTTCCATGGGTAACTTTCTAAGTACAAAGTGCTATGATCCCACAGCAAGAAATACTCCTTTCAGAGCTGAAAAAAAAAACACCCAACAAACAAAAAATATAGAGAGCAAAAAGCCTGCTTTCTTAATAACCTACACATTTTCCATATCAAGAACTACTTGAATGTTCTTACCCAAAGGCAGGAGCCTGACGTTTCACACTTCTCCAAGCAACCAGCAGCCTGCCACAAGCCTGCTGTGTGCCTATTAATGAGAAGTCATTTTACACACCTCTGCAAACAACAGAATTTAACAAGTTTTTTTACACCAAAATCACTTTGTAGCTCACCAGCATTTTATTGGTTTTCCCTGTAAGTATAAACCCAAGCAGCACTTGCTAGCCACAGCTTCAGTGCATCATTTTTCCTCTTTAAGGAAGGGGAAATCCATCTGTTGTGTCAAACACTTTCTGTCACTTGTAATGAAATGCAGCAGGAGTTTGTACTTACTACAAACTGCTCTCTCTTGCAGAATACATCAACTCTCAAAACAATCTCACCAAAATCTTGTTGCACCTTCTTTTACAAAGCCTGACGTGTTGGACTTCTAAGTTGGGTGTATAAAATGCCAGCTTAGCATCTCAACTGGAGGGGAAAAAAAAAGGAATCATAGAATGGTCTGGGTTGGAAGGGACCTCCAAGGGTCATCCAGTACAGCCCCCTCTGCAGTCAGCAGGGACATCCCCAACTAGATCAGGTTGCCCAGAGCCCTCACCTTGAGTATCTCTAGGGATGGGGTGCCAGCCACTTCCCCGGGCAACCTGTTCCAGCATTCCAGCAGCCCCATGGTGCAGAACCTGTTCCTCACATCCAATCTATATCCGCTCTTCTCTAGTTTGAAGCCATTTCCCCTCCCTGTCACTGCAGGCCTCTCTAAACAGTCTCTTAATCCTTGTAGCCCCCTTTAGGTACTGCAAGGCTGCTATTAGGTCTCCCTGGAGCCTTCTCTTCTCCAGGCTGAACACCCCCAGCTCCCTGAGCCTGTACTTGTAGCAGAGGTGCTCAACCCCCTGATCACCTTTGTGGCCTTCCTCTGGACCCACTCCATCGGGTCCATGTCCTTCCTGTGTTGAGGGCTGCAGACCTAGATGCAGTACTCCAGGTGAGGAAATGAAAATCAGACTTTCATTTGTCTCTTCTCTTTCAGAATCAATACTATAAATGACAGCTTCTCTCCTTCCAGACTGCAATCAGGAAGCCAGAGCTGTGCATTTATGTTGCAATGTCTGACTACAAACTCCAAACAATTCTTACTCTTTATCCCTCGTTTCCTCTTCCTGTCCTAACTCTGCTGCTAACTTCACAAGAAGCCACAGAAGTAATACAGAGAATCTTTATTGCTGGAGAGCTGTGGTGGGACCAACATTCTGTGTACAAAAATAGCTTAGTGCAGTAATTTAGAAATGTTAAAGAAGAGCATTCCAGTGATAAAATATTTTATTAGTGCTTCTGTCTGAGTACAATGAACAATGTATTGGGACTTTAAAAAAACCCTCAAGTTTCACTAGCTGACCTCTCAGTCTGTTACAACAGAAGCAGACGCAGATGGAAGTCATCCCAACAGTGAGGTTCTGTGTTGCCAGCTGAGACACATAGACCAAGATTCAGGTGCAGAGTGGATTTGAAAGACACATGCACACCAAAAAACTCATGGGAACTCTGCCAACCATGTGTGAACATGAGCAGCCAAGGGAACACTACATCTCCTCCAGCTCCCAGCAGGCAAGGTGGGCAGCTGTGGTACAGGATATGCTGACTGGAGCCAGCTCTAGCATTTAGAATCATAGAATTGTCAGGGTTGGAAGGGACCTCAAGGAGCATCCAGTTCCAACCCCCCTGCTATGGGCAGGGACACCTCACACTAGATCAGTTTTCTCACAGCTACATCCAGCCTGGCCTTCAAAACCTCCAGGCATGAGGCTTCCACCACCTCCCTGGGCAACCTGTTCCAGTGTCTCACCACCCTCATGGGGAAAAGAACTTCTTCCTAACATCCAATCTGAATCTAGTCACTTCCAGTTTTGCTCCATACCCCCAGTCCTATCACTCCCTGACATGCAAAAAAGTCCCTGACCTTGGTAACAAACCAATCCTTTGTGGGAGGTTTTATTGTCTCTCTGAAACATCACCAATATCATTCCCTTGCTCACCTCATGCTAGGCAAAAATATCCATTAGTTAAAGGCATTGAATAAAGTCATAGAATCATAGAATAGTCTGGGTTGGAAGGGACCTCCAAAAGTCATCCAGTCCAATCCCCCTGCAGTCAGCAGGGACATCCCCAACTAGGTTGCCAACAGAGATTGCTGACAAGGTGGGAGCTAGTGCAGAAGACATGAAGCCACAAACAGAAAAAACAGGAGAGCTTAGTTGGGAAAGATGAAGGCAGGCAGAGAAACTGGAAGAAATGAAGCACCAGGTTCAATAAAATGATAAAAGTAAATCCTGCTGCAAAACCAAGGAGTAGAAAAAACAGGACTAGAAAATGCATCACCAGCCTCTACGTGTACAACATAATGCAGCAAACAGTGCATGTGGAGAGCAACTGAAACATCATCACACGAGAGAGAACCTTGTGCATGAAATAAGAACAACTTTTCCTTCATGTTTTATAGATTCCTTTTATTTCTTTTTGCTTTCATAATGCATATTCTGTTCACTCTGTGCAAAACTGGGGACAGGAGGGCCTGGAAACCATCTAACCCAAACCAAGCCGAGATGAACATTCAAGTTGAAGGAGAGGGCTCTCAAAACCAGGAAAGCTACAAAGCCCACAGCTGCTCCTCAAGACAAAGCCACTCTCAGCTGTGCCCTTTTGTCCTGCCACCTCCCACCAGCCCTGGCTCTACTGACTGAGCAGCTGCAGGCTGAGAAGGTGACCTCCGCTGGACGCTGGGGGTGGGACTCATTGTGGTAGCTAAGTCAGGGAGACCTGGCTTGCAACTGGCTCCAGTCAGCGTGTGGCAAAGAAAGGCACAAATCATTGCAAAGAGCAGGTTTCTGTTGGTTTGTTTCCTTCTTGTAAATACATTACTGTACACAACCTAAAATTGTAGAGGGGTTGGGGGACACACACACATAAAATTGCATATTTAACAGAACTTAAAACCTTAACAACAACAACAACAAAAAGATGTAGGCTGTTCTATCTGGAAGCAAAAATAAACCCCTCCAGCCCCCAACATTAACATTCATTCCTGGCTATAATGCAGTACAAAGAGTTGAAAATCTGGTGACAAAAGACAATTAAAAAAAACCCAAAACCCAACAAAATCAAAAAGTCAAAATCATAAAAGCTTGTAAACAGAGAATCTGAAATACACTTTATTCATGGAAAAATATCATCAAAATAGTACCACTATGGACTAAACTGCCTGAGTTTTCATTTCATTTCACCTAGGAGCTTGAAGAAGAGAAGCCTTTAGCACAAGAAGATTGATTTCAGTCACAACCCAGTGCTGCACAGCACTGCTTCAGGTGGAAATTTTGTCCTTGTTGGTGGTATTTTTGTTGTGCTATCAAAAAAAAAAAAAACCAAGAAAAAAGAAACAGACTGTTGTGCTAATCCTTCAGAGAAAAAGGGACCTTGAGGCAATTGTTAAATCATTTGGCACAAAGTTGTTTTGGCTGGGGCATAAATTTCGAGTCTCAGTCGCGAAGAATAATGCAACATTCCACCTAGCAAGTGTTCACTTTGATTGAAGAGCTTTCTTTATGTCATTCACTTCCATCTGAAAACAAACAAACAAGCAAACTACAGATTTGTGATGGAAAGAGATGCAGTTGGTGCCACTTGAAAAGCACAGCTTCCTCCTTCTTCACAGGTACTCAGTGCAGGTGAGGTGACCTCATCTGCAGAAGTTGACCATTCCTGGCTCCCTCCTCTCAGAGCTTGCTATAGGAATGGTGGTTGCATCCCACACCCATCATGCCTGTGTGCAAGCACCATAAGGATTCTGATGGATCTACAGCTGTGTAAAGGACCTGGCTGAAATCATCAACCCCATTTGTACAGTTGGCACCTCTGACAAGACACTGGGAGCCCTGAGGCTCTGGTATTAGATCCATTCACACACAGCTGCAGTGCTCAGCTGAGCTGTGCCAGATCAGCAAGGAAAGCAGATCACCAAGGAAACCTGGAGCACTGCATCCAGCTCTGGAGCCCTCAGCACAGGAGAGGTGTCCCAGGTGAACCTCATGAGGTTCAACAGGACCAAGTGCAGAGTCCCACACCTGGGTCAGAACAATCCTTGCCATCAATCCAGGCTGGGGAATGAGGTGATAGGAAGCAGCCCTGCAGAAAAGGGCTTGGGGTGCTGGTGGATCAATACCCCCAAGTCTCTTTCTTCAGAGCTACTCTCATGCACTCTGCATCCAGCCTGGATTTATGCCTTGAGACTGGCCCAACCCAGGTGCAGGACCCTGCACTTTGACTTGTTGAAGCTGATGCAGCTGGCACGCACTGGCCCACTTCTCATCCATGCCATAGAGTGGCCACAATGTGAAGTGCACAGGGCTATCCCTGCTATATCCCTACATTAGCAGACTTTATTCACTGGAACCTAAGTGTCCTTGCAAAGTTTTATGTCCCATCCCTGAGGCTGCATCAAACCTGCCAATGCTCCCATTAACATCAGAAAGAATTGGGAGTACCTGCAATCGTAGACGGATCTTCTTCTCTTCATCCAGCTCAGACAGCAGCTGTTTGATCTCTTTTCTGTTAGAGGAATAATAAAGAAAAAGGGTTGGAATGGAAGTGGTTTAACAGCAAACTACAAAAGATGACTTCTGGAATATTTTCCTTGCTTCACTGGTTCTTGTTCTTCTTCTGAACAGCTAAGGTCACTCTACTCTTGCAGACTTTGGGCCATACGGCAGAGAAGGCTGCTCTAAGGTCCCCCTGGAGCCTTCTCTTCTCCAGGCTGAACACCCCTAGCTCCCTCAGCCTGTCCTTGTAGCAAAGGTGCTCCAGCCCCCTGATCATCTTTGAGGCCCTCCTCTGGACCTGCTCCATCAGGTCCATGTCCTTCCCATACTGAGGGCTCTAGAGCTGGACACATTACTCCAGGTGAGGTCTCACCAGAGCAGAATAATGTGTCAGAATCACCTCTCTGGATCTGCTGGCAGCAATGCTTTTGATGCAGCCCAGGAGGTAGATTGACTCTTGGTGGGCTCTGGAAGTGGCAACACAAACCCTGCCCATGCTATCACTAACTTAAGCTACTTAAAAGTAGTTTCTGCCAGCAATACAATGTAACCTCTAACTTCACTTATTAGACTTGATGATGCCAAACATGGATTTGCTCTCACCATTCCTTGTTGGGAAGGTGAACAGGGTCTGCTACAAGGAGCAGACACCTCCTCATGGTCCCACTGAGTGATCTCACCTTAAGACAGAAACTAGTAGGTAGAAGCAAGAAGGGTTGAGAAGACCAGAGGAGCAGGGGTCAGCCTAAGAGGTGAAGCTATGGGGTTCAGTGGCTAGATCCAGCAAGAGCCATGCTCTCCTGCACCTTCTCCCAACCTGCTCCACCACAGGCTCTGCACACTGCTTCCCCTTTCCTTCTTCCTGCCTGGGCTACACAAAACTGGCAATATAAGTGAAGGTTTAACTTCTAAAACATCAAATATTCTCAAGAATAGCAAAAGCCTACAATGCCAGTCCCAGCGTCCTCCTAAGGAACAAAGAACTTAAAGACAGAACAAGAGGACACAGTCTCAAGCTGTGCCAGGGGAAGTTTAGGCTGAATGTGAGGAAGAAATTCTTCACAGAAAGAGAGATTGGACATTGGGATTAGCCAGGGAGGTGGTGGAGTCACCATCACTGGAAGTGTTTAAAAAGAGACTGGATGAGGCATTCAGAGCCATGGTTTAGTTGATGAGATGGTGTTGGGTGGTAGGTTGGACTTGATGATCTTGAAGGTCTTTTCCAGCCTGGTTAATGCTGTATAAATTAAGTTCTGTACAATAGAGATGCCCAGCACATACATAGTAAGATTCAGGGCCATAAACACAAAGGTCTTCAAATGCCTTAATCTCAATTCAATTACTTTGTGTGTAGTATGAGGTTCCTGGGAGTCAAAGGAATCTGTAGTGGTTTGCACAACAAATACATCACTTAGTAAGATGAATTCCCAGATAGTTATTGGCAAATAAAACAACTGATGAACCTTATGGCTTGGAACTTAACTTTTTTCCAATGCCCCATAAACATCTGCTTACAACACAGGAAAAAAAACTTCATGGATAGTGCTAATATTTTCTCCTGACTTTCTCATCCCTGTACATGTTCCAGCAGACAAAGATACTCAGAAACACAAACTGTACATGAAGGCAGCTCAAGAAGGAAACTGCCACCAGGATGTACGAAGGGCTGCATCCCACCTCCACCTGTGATTTGCAGTACTTACTTTTGCTGGTCTTTCATGGTTTCAATGATGGTTCTTAGCTCCTTAATTTGTGTTCTAAGCTCCTCCAGGGCAGTCTGACCTTGGATCAAGTGCTCAGTCTTTGGCTTTCCTTCAGTACCAAACAGGGATGGGGAGTTTGACCTGTGGCCTGTTGTTCCCATAGCAATTGAGTGAAATCCAGGTGATGGTGAGGGGGACAGTGATGGCTGCACATTACTGCCACTAGCCAAACCTCCTGGTTTTGTAGGCAAGGAAGTTTTATTATCAGACACCTGCAACAAAAAGAACAAGATTTAACATCTGGAGAAAGCTTGATGGAATATCACACCTCTAATACACATGAAGTATCTTGGTGCTCTTCAGTAATGCTGAAAAGTCCACAGTCAAGCATGGACAGGTTTGGGCCAAAGCAGGACAGTTAGTTGTGATCTTGTGCACATCAGAGAGGGTCTAGTTGGATGCAGACATTGAGACAGTTTCACTATGACCTTCCACAGCTGTCACAGGGTATTAAAAAGAAATAAATGTACTGCAGCACCCTCTGCTAGCTGAAGCTTCTGGACCTCGACAAGCTTGGAGAGCTGGGCCCAGGTGAACCTCAATGTTCAACAAGACCAAGTACAGGGTTCTGAACCTCATTATACAGGCTGGGGGATGAAAGCAGCCCTGTGGAAAAGGACTTGGGGGTTTTGGTGGGTGAGAAGCTGGACATGAGCCAACAGTGTGAGCTTGCAGCCCAGAAGGCAAAGGGCAGCCTGGGCTGTATCAAAAGATGTGTTGCCAGCAGATCCAGAGAGGTGATTCTGCCACTTTCCTCTGCTCTGGTGAGACCTCACCTGAGTACTGCATCCAGCTCTGGGACCCTCAACACAGAACCTGATGGAGTAGGTCCAGAGAAGGGCCATACAGATAATCAGGGGGCTGGAGCACCTCTGCTGTGAGCACAGGCTGAGGGAGCTGGGGGTGTTCAGTCTGGAGAAAAGAAGGCTCCAAGGGGACCTTAGAGTAGCCTTCCAGTACTTGAAGAAGAGACTACAAGAAAGCCAGGAAGAGACTTTTTCCAAGGGCTTGTAGTGCTGGGATGAGAGGGGATGGGTTGGAGCTTGAGAAGGACAGATTTTGTCTAGAGATGAGGAAGAAATTCCTTTCCATGAAGGTGGTGAGACACTGGAACAGGTTGCCCATGGAAGGCCATGGAGGTGTTTAAGGCCAGGTTGGATGAGGCCTTGAGTGACCTGGTCTAGTGGAAGGTGTCCCTGCCCACGGAAGGGGGATTGGAACCAGACAATCTTCAAGGTCCCTTCCAACCCAAACCATTCTGTGATTCTATGAAAAGAGACATCGGGCTGAGTTCAAACACAAAGCAAGTGAGCAAGGCACGAATGGAGTCACCCACACCAAACACCTCCCACATCTTAACTGCCTATCAACATAAAAGCCTCAAGCAGCTACTTCCTCATAGCAGTATCCTTGTTTTACAGGAACATCTTCTCCATCGGGGGCACAGCAGCAGGTAATTCAGATTTGTTGGCCCAGGAGTGCTCCTAATGCAAGTGCTCCCAGAAGAGGGAGCTACATAGCAAAACATTGGTCTTGTGTCTCAGGCACACAAGAGCACGACTTCAGTTTCCAAATACTTTTGTTTGTACCATTAAGACATAATGCTGGCATTATTGTAGGTATCCTTAGGGACTAAGAGTGCTCCAATCTCTAAAGCCCGACCTACACACTCCTGTAATGCCTGATTATCCTCACTTTTCAACCAATCTAGAGTAAGAATGGCAAAACAGGCTCAGAGCTGGGGCTGTTCAGCATGGAGAAGAGAAGGCTCTGGGGAGACCTTAGTACCTCAAAAGGGCCTACAAGAAAGCCAGGAAGGGACTTTTTATAAGGGCTGGTAGTGATAGGATGAGAGAGAATGGATTGAAGCTCGAGGACAGATTTAGACTGGAGAGTAGGAAGAAATTCTTTGGAGTGAGGGTGGTGAGACACTGGAACAGGTTGCCCAGGGAGGCTGTGGATACCTCCTTCCAGGAGGTGTTCAAGGCCAGGCCAGGAGGCCTTGAGCAGCTCAGTCTAGCTGAGAAGCATCCCTGCCCACATGGGGTGGGGAGGTTGGAACAGATGATGTCTGAGGTCCCTTCCAACCTAAGCCATTTTAGAATGTGCAGCTTCTTTAGAGGGGTAGTTCCCAGGTGACCACTGTATTAAATTTTGAAAGTAAAGATTTGTATCCTGTTTTGGAACTGAAGATGGACATGGCGAGGTTAAAGCAGAGGCATCCCGCTTAACTTACTTGTGATATTGTAACAGTTCTTGGTTTCCTTGATGCTTCAATAGCTTTGTGAGTAATGGAAAGGTGTTCCTCCTTCTCATCCTCAGGACTTGGTGAGTCAAAGAAGTCAGGGCTAGAAGGGGATGACTATGTAGAGACAAACACACAGACCACAAGAGAGGGAAAAGAAAAAGCAGCATTAGAAAGCAGCTATTTTCATGGCACAAGAATTTACCAAAGGGAGAAGAAAAAAGCATTTATGTGATGACTTTTTCAATGTAACAATGCTTAGAATCAGGACCCTGCCCCTCCTTTCTGACACCTTCAAGGCTACAATGCTTTCAAAGCTTTCATGAGATAAGAGGTCGTTAAGAGTTGAAGTCAACATTCATTTACATCTTTACATTCATTCATCCCAAGATGAAATCTCCCTCCTGCCTGCACGGAGAGCTGTATCGTGCTTGACTCAGCTGCTGAGCACCATGCTGGGGGGATGCCAGCCCTGCCACCTGGGCAGCTCTGCCATGGCTGTGCTCACTGCTGCTCTTCAGAGGACAGATGCTGCTGCCTGTGCACGCCGCTGCCTCTGCAGGGCTGCCTTCTGCACAGCCTCTCTGTAAAGGTGCAGGCTGGGAAGGTTCTTTCCACACCTCATTCTGTTCCCCATACATTTGACAGGGGAAGAAAAATCTTTTAACCTGTCTTCTATGTTGCTAAACTTAAGCACATGGTCAATTTTGAAAGCTTTCTCTTTTCTGTGTGTGTTCTGTTAGTTTCCCAGTGGTTGGGCTGCTTTTCCTCTCCTCTGCTTTTCTTCATCAGCATCAACATGGATAACCAGCAGTGGTTGCTCTCCTTTTCCTCTCCTCTGCTTTTCTTCATCATCATCAACATGGATAACCAGCAGTGGTTGCTCTCCTTCTGACACTCCAGAATGCAAAAAAGCATGGGAATGAATAAACCACAGACTCCCCTGAAAAATCTAAGCATTGGTTTCCAAAGTGTGGTGTGTGAGACCAAGTTGTCAAAAGATGTATGTCAGAGAGTGAAACTGGCATCACCAATTTTCAGCTGGGATCTTAATGAGAAGGAGAGCTGCTGAAGGCTGAAATTTGTCCCCAGATCTGCTAAATGTCCTGGTAGGAACCAAGGGAGATGTTCCTTTTGGGAAACACTTCCAAAATCCTTAATGCTTAGCACAAATGACTTTATTCCAAAGATTTTCAGAAAGGATTTTTCTGGCCTAAGTCTTCTCTGGCAAGGAATATTTTCCAGCACCCAAATAAGGGGATACAAATCTTATAAAGGAGGGAATGACTTCACCAGCAGTATTCAAACCCCTGGCAGCCCTTTGCCACTCATTATCCTGAGCTGTGCCTCTCTGGAGGTGTGAAGGAATGGCTCTGTAACGGGAGTAAAAATATCAGGGAACACAAATAGGAGGGGGAGGAAAAAAATGGGGGGAAAAGGTACCTTGAGAAGAAAAGGAAAATGAACTTACAGACGTGAAAGACTGGGAGGGTGGTCGCCTGCCAGTGGCTTTTGGTCTGGTTGTAGTTGGATGATTAAGCTTCTCAGCAATTGGTACTACAGAGTCAAAACCTTCCAAGTCTTCAAAATAAAATAAAACAAAAGAATTGATTTGTTTTCCTGACAATTGTCCTTCAAGGGAAACAATCACATTTTTTACCTCTAATTTCAAAGAAATCAAACCCTGCTTTCCCCATTGTGTCACAGTGTTCTGCACATGTTTAGCCACCATAGAATCATAGAACTGTTAGGGCTGGAAGGGATCTCAAGGATTATCCAGTTCAAACCCCCCTGCCATGGGCAGGGACACCTCACACTACAGCAGGTTGCTCACAGCCACATCCAGCCTGGCCTTGAAAACCTCCAGGAATGAGGCTTCCACCACCTCCCTGGGCAACCTGTGCCAGTCTCTCACCACCCTCATGGGGAAAGACTTCTTCCTGACATCCAATCTAAATCTCCCCATTTCTAGTTTTGCTCCATCTCCCCCTGTCCCTCACAGCCTCAGAAGTCCCTCCCCAGCTTTCTTGTAGCCCCCTTCAGATACTGGAAGGCCACAATTAGGTCTTCTCAGAGCCTTCTCTTGTCCAGACTGTACAACCCCAACTCTCTCAGTCTGTCCTCACAGCAGAGCAGCTCCAACCCTCTGCTCATCCTCCTGGCCCTTCTCTGGACACCTTCCAGCACCTTCAGATCCTTCCTGTAACAGAGGCTCCATAACTGGACACAGTGCTCCAGGTGGGGTCTCACCAGAGCAGAGGGGGAGAATCACCTCCCTGGCCCTGCTGGCCACACTTCTCTTGATGCAGCCTAGGATGTGACTGGATTTCTGGGCTGCAAGTGCACCCTGCTGGCTCATTTTGAGCTTCTCATCCACCATGATGGCACTGAAAACCTTGCAAGTCAAAAGTAGCTGTAATCCCCTCAACCCTGCCAAGGAGGTTTACTCTTCCATCTCCAACACAATAAACAGAGGGGGAATGTGCAGAGGAACCTTTGGCTTTTGCTTTTTTGCACAGTGAGAGTTAAACAACAACCTGGGTCCTGTGGCATGAAATGAACAGTTTCAGAATTTCCATCTTGCTGTTAAAGGTCTTAGTAATTCTTCTTCCTGAAGAATTGGAGACATAAGACAGGGCAACTGGTGTCTCAAGAACTCTACTGTCAGCACTGCCAGAGCCCTGGAGCAGGCTGCCCAGAGAGGTTGTGGAGTCTCCTTCTCTAGAGACATTCCAAACCCACCTGAATGTGTTCCTGTGTGACCTGGCTCTAGGTGCTCCTGCTCTGGTATAGGTATTTGACTGGATGATCTTTTGAAGTCCCTTCCAACCCCTAACATTCTGTGATTCATTCTGTGATTCACTGCATCGGCAGGGGAGCATGGATTGAGAATGATTGAGCTGGAGGTGATCTAGAGGTTCCTGGACACCTGCAGCTGGAGGCAGCATAGTTTCCAGTAGTTATAGAATCATAGAATTGTCAGGGTTGGAAGGGACCTCAAGGATTATCCAGTTCCAACCCCCCTGCCATGGGCAGGGACACCTCACACTACAGCAGGTTGCTCACAGCCACAGCCAGCCTGGCTGCAAAAACCTCCAGGGAAGAGGCTTCCACCACCTCCCTGGGCAACCTGTGCCAGTGTCTCACCACCCTCATGGGGAAGAACTTCTTCCTAACATCCAATCTGAATCTACCCATTTGTATTTTTTTTCCATTCCCCCCAGTCCTACCACCATAGGTGAGAAGAACATCTCCTCCCTCCCTCCAGTAGTGCAGAAGTGATGCTAAATGACCACTCCAACAAGATCCTGCTGCTGTAACAGAGCCCAGGAAAACAAGTTGTGCTTGAATGCAGTACTGAGTGTCTGCACAGCATGTGAAATGCACTGGGGAAGTGTTTCCTGAAGCCAGCCATGTGGGAGCCTGTTTACATCAACACAATGTGGAGGCTGAAGGAACACCACAGCTCATGACTGCAGGCCTGGAGCAAAGGGCTTAGCACTACTCATCTATTTTTATGGCTTATCTCAGTTTCACTCACTGTCACTTCCAAAGGCTCTACTGCCTCTGTTAAGCAGAGATGAGTCAGAAAACATACGAGAGGTGCTTTAGACAAGATAAATTCTGCATAATTGCTTTCAGACATGAATCAAATGCTGGGATGCTACTCAGTCAGAGTCTGGTTTTCATTGCAAACACCTAGGAAGAAACAGTTTTCTAGTGCATAGTTATGTATGTGCTGGGCACTTCATTTTGTGGTCTACTGCAGGTGGTCCTGCTCTGGCAGGGGGCTTGGACTGGATGATCTTTTGAGATCCCTTCCAACCCCTAACATTCTTTGACTTTCAGAACTGTTACAGAGCAAAGAATCTCTGAAGATCCACCACAACCATAGCACAAAATTACACAATGGAAAAAATTAATTAATGGGGCTGTGCAACAAATTAAGTGCACTGAAAGATGCTTTAACTGATTCCAAACAGTCCTGCTTTGGCAGCTAGAAAGCAAATGGGATCAGAAGTCCCTTATTCAGCAACGTTCTTCCATCTCTAGGAGATAAAAAAAGAAGGAGAAAAAAAAGAGATCTCTTTCATTATCCCTGAAATAGCCTGAGGTTATTCACCTCCAAATACTACTCTATTTTTGGAGCCACTCCTTCTATATATAACCAGTGACACTCTGTCCTCTGTCAGCTTGCTCTTTTATTGACTGCTGCAACCTATGTCCAAAGGTGGGTCACAAAAATCTATCAGTGGGAATCTGGGAATGCAAAGCCTCAGCTGTAGCCAGCATGCCAGGTGAGGCTAAAATAGATGTACCCAACAAACACATCAGGTGAGGCTAAAATGCTTTTAAAACAATGAGCTAACATGAGCAGACTACACAAAACCTATTTGGAGTCCTACAGAAGTCAGGAGAGGAGAAATGGAAGTAAAGTATGTTTGCTGGGGAAAACAGAAGGAGAAGGAGCCTAGGGAAAATAAAAGAAAAAATACAAGAAAAAAAGAAAAGGGGAAAAGGAGAGAGAGGGAAGAGGAGGGGAGGGAAGAGGAGGGGAGGGAAGAGGAGGGGAGGGAAGAGGAGGGGAGGGAAGAGGAGGAGAGGGAAGAGGAGGAGAGGGAAGAGGAGGAGAGGGAAGAGGAGGAGAGGGAAGAGGAGGAGAGGGAAGAGGAGGAGAGGGAAGAGGAGGAGAGGGAAGAGGAGGAGAGGGAAGAGGAGGAGAGGGAAGAGGAGGAGAGGGAAGAGGAGGAGAGGGAAGAGGAGGAGAGGGAAGAGGAGGAGAGGGAAGAGGAGGAGAGGGAAGAGGAGGAGAGGGAAGAGGAGGAGAGGGAAGAGGAGGAGAGGGAAGAGGAGGAGAGGGAAGAGGAGGAGAGGGAAGAGGAGGAGAGGGAAGAGGAGGAGAGGGAAGAGGAGGAGAGGGAAGAGGAGGAGAGGGAAGAGGAGGAGAGGGAAGAGGAGGAGAGGGAAGAGGAGGAGAGGGAAGAGGAGGAGAGGGAAGAGGAGGAGAGGGAAGAGGAGGAGAGGGAAGAGGAGGAGAGGGAAGAGGAGGAGAGGGAAGAGGAGGAGAGGGAAGAGGAGGAGAGGGAAGAGGAGGAGAGGGAAGAGGAGGAGAGGGAAGAGGAGGAGAGGGAAGAGGAGGAGAGGGAAGAGGAGGAGAGGGAAGAGGAGGAGAGGGAAGAGGAGGAGAGGGAAGAGGAGGAGAGGGAAGAGGAGGAGAGGGAAGAGGAGGAGAGGGAAGAGGAGGAGAGGGAAGAGGAGGAGAGGGAAGAGGAGGAGAGGGAAGAGGAGGAGAGGGAAGAGGAGGAGAGGGAAGAGGAGGAGAGGGAAGAGGAGGAGAGGGAAGAGGAGGAGAGGGAAGAGGAGGAGAGGGAAGAGGAGGAGAGGGAAGAGGAGGAGAGGGAAGAGGAGGAGAGGGAAGAGGAGGAGAGGGAAGAGGAGGAGAGGGAAGAGGAGGAGAGGGAAGAGGAGGAGAGGGAAGAGGAGGAGAGGGAAGAGGAGGAGAGGGAAGAGGAGGAGAGGGAAGAGGAGGAGAGGGAAGAGGAGGAGAGGGAAGAGGAGGAGAGGGAAGAGGAGGAGAGGGAAGAGGAGGAGAGGGAAGAGGAGGAGAGGGAAGAGGAGGAGAGGGAAGAGGAGGAGAGGGAAGAGGAGGAGAGGGAAGAGGAGGAGAGGGAAGAGGAGGAGAGGGAAGAGGAGGAGAGGGAAGAGGAGGAGAGGGAAGAGGAGGAGAGGGAAGAGGAGAGAGAGGGAAGAGGAGAGAGAGGGAAGAGGAGAGAGAGGGAAGAGGAGAGAGAGGGAAGAGGAGGAGAGGGAAGAGGAGGAGAGGGAAGAGGAGAGAGAGGGAAGAGGAGGAGAGGGAAGAGGAGGAGAGGGAAGAGGAGGAGAGGGAAGAGGAGGGGAGGGAAGAGGAGGGGAGGGAAGAGGAGGGGAGGGAAGAGGAGGGGAGGGAAGAGGAGGGGAGGGAAGAGGAGAGGAGGGAAGAGGAGGGGAGGGAAGAGGAGGGGAGGGAAGAGGAGGGGAGGGAAGAGACGGTAAATGTCAGAGCTGGTTCCCAGTAATTTCCAGTTTGATGCTGACCCATGAATTAAATTACTTTCTTCAGATCCCACAGTCAGATGTTTTAATACAATGTCTTAATTTTCACCACTTGCACAGCAAGAATATGTTGCCAACCCCAATCTCTGCTAATCTTTAAAGCTGTGAAGCTCACAAGCACCAAGGGAGGCTGAAGCAGTCCTTCTCCCAGCCACTCTTTCCCACCTAACTGCTTTTACTAGTTTTTATTCACTGGGGTAGTTTGAATCCAGCTCATGTTCCAGCAACCAGTGCTCAGCCACACAAACACCTATGCTGAAGGTAGGATCAGCAGCAGCACCAGAGGTCTGAAACAACCTGCTAAAACTGAGAGGAAGAATAATCTATTACGTTGGGGGGCAGCCAACTGCATGAAGTAATCCTGCAGCACAGCAAGGGTCCAGTGCATGACTTCCCTCTCTGCTTCCATAGTAAGCACCACTGTTCCTTTCTTTAGTCTTGCAAAAGGTAAGTATCTACATTTGAATCCTGGGCTGCTTCCAAAGCAGTGTGGCCAGCAGATCCAGAAAGGTGATTCTGCCACTTTGCTCTGCTCTGGTGAGACCTCACCTGGAGTGCTGCATGCAGCTCTGGGACCCTCAACACAGAACCTGATGGAGTGGGTCCAGAGAAGGGCCACAAAGGTGGTCAGGGGGCTGGAGCACCTCTGCTATGAGCACAGGCTGAGGGAGCTGGGCTTGTTCAGCCTGGAGAAGAGAAGACTCCAGGGAGCCCAAAGAGCAGCCTTCCAGTACGTGAAAGGGCTACAAGGCGGCTGCAGAAGGACTGCTTGCAAAGGCCTGCAGGGACAGGACCAGGGGCAGTGGTTTGAAATCAGAGCAGATCAGAGCACATTTAGACTGGATGTGAGGAACAAGTTCTGCACCATGAGGTTCGTGGAACACTGCAACAGGTTGCCCAGGGAGGTGGTTTAGGCATCATCCCTGCAGGTATTCAAAGTCAGGCTGGACAAGGCTGTGAGCAACCTGATCTAGTGGAGGATGTCCTTGCTGACTGCAGGGGGGTTGGACTGCCTGACCTTTGCAGGTCCTTTCCAACCCCAACCATTCTACCTGTAATTCTATGGTTAATATGGAAAATGATCAATGACAAAGAAGAGTGAAGGCATTAATTCAATGTGTTTCTTTGACTTAAATAAACTAATAATTCCCTAGAGCTCCACATCTGAACAGAGCAGTCAAACACATTAAAACTGGAAAATGGATATACAGAGAGTGCAGAAATTTGTGTCCTTGACCCCCATGGGCAGTTGCAGAAAAAATGTGCTCCACATTTTTTGAAGACCATAAAATGCCAACATTTCTTGTGTAAATCTCCTATTATTGAGAAATAGTGGGAAGCTTCCATGTTTCCCACTTCTGAGTGCATTTCTGCTGGCTAGGAAAACAAACTACCTCTACTGAATATTAAAAAGAAGAGCAGAGCAGAGGTTGGAAAGGCTCCACAGGTAGACTCTGCTGCCAAACAAGTGAAATCACAGCCCTTCAGCTGACACTATAAATGAAATTCTATTTAAGTGTAAGGGACAACACTTGCTACAATGCTAAAATAGTAAATCCATTTCCAGTAGTTCCAAATGCCCTTTATCCCCCCCACCCTGTTTATTCTCCTTATTTGGATGTGGTTCTTGGTCCCAAATCTGCTCTGCATCTAGGGTTATCACCACCTTCCACGGTCACAGAATCACAGAATGGCTCAGGTTGGAAGGGACCTCAGAAATCATCGACTCCAACCTCCCTGCCATAGGCAGGGATACTTCTCAACCAGACTCAGCAGCTCAAGGCCTCATCCAACCTGGCCCTGAACACCCCCAGGGAGGAGGCATCCACAGCCTCCTTGGGCAGCATATTCCAGAGTCTCACCACTCTCACACTGAAGAACTTCTTCCTCAGCTCCAGTCTAACCCTGCTCTCCCTCAGCTTCAAGCCATTCCCCCTTGTCCTACTGCTGGACAGCCTTATGAAAAGCCCCTCACCTCCAAGGAAAATTCCCATCCAGCATACCATTATAACATGAGGAGCAGAACCTCTGCAAAGACTTCTGCCTTGCTACAGAATCTACTGTAGATTCTGTACTGAATTCACTCATAGAGGTGATTTGATGATTTTTTGCTGGTGGAATGAAAGGTTTCTAGCTGTGACTGTATTATAACAACTGAGGTCACTGGATGCAGAGATTTTAATTTACTTTGTGTTGCTGTAGCTATCAGAAACTGGGAGCTTGGCCTGCATCAGCAATAGTGTGGCCAGCAGGAGCAGGGAAGTCATTCTGCCCCTGTACTCAGCACTGGTTAGGCCACCCCTTGAGTCCTGGGTCCAGTTCTGGGCTCCTCAGTTTAAGAAGGACGTTGAGATACTTGAACATGTCCAGAGAAGGGCAACAAGGCTGGGGTACAGCCCTGTCTGGAGCACAGCCCTGTGAAGAGGGGCTGAGGGAGCTGGGGTTGCTTAGCCTGGAGAAGAGGAGGCTCAGGGGAGACCTTACTGCTCTCTATAGCCAGGTGGGGGCTGTTCTCCCAGGCAACCAGCACCAGAACAAGGGGACACAGTCTCAAGCTGCACCAGAGGAAGTTTAGGCTGGAGGTGAGGAGAAAGTTCTTCCCAGAAAGAGTAATTGGCCATTGGAATGTGCTGCCCAGGGAGGTGGTAGAGTCACCATTATAGAAGAACTGGATGTGGCACTTGGAGCCATGGTTTATTTGTTAGGAGGTGTTAGGTATTAGGTAATAGGTTGGGCTTGATGATCTCTGAGGTCTTTTCCAACCTGGTTGATTCTGATTCTATATATGAAGCAAAATATAAACCCCTCCTCAGCTGGACCAAATGGAATGCCACTAAAAATAAAAGCCTGGTCTGCTGTGCTCATATGGATTACCAGCAAGGCAGCAGCAGCATCCAACAGACCTGAACTCGCTGCTCCAGCTTTCTCTAGGTCTGTTAACAGCAATCAGTAAGGAAGGTTCCATTGAACACACAGGACACAGAGGCCACCCATCAATTAACAGTGCCACTCCCTAATTAAGAAGCAGTTGACACCTGTCCAGCAAACAAATGCATCATCATTGCTGTCTCACCGATTGAGCTGGGAATTGAAGAAGTAATCCATGAGATGGGAAGAAAGACCTCAGAGTAATTCTAATATAGCAGTGTATAAAAATATACCTGGCTTACTGAGCAAACATGCTTAATGAAGAAGAAAAATGGCAGCTGAGCAAGAATCATTCCCTGGTATCCTTAGGTAAGGACAACATTCTCAGCTCATTAGACTTTTACCTACCTGGAAAATCACACAATCACAGAATGCTGTATGTTGGAAGGGACCTCCAAGAGAGCATCCAGTCCAACCCCTCCTGCCAGAGCAGGAGCACCCAGGGCAGCTCACACAGCAACACATCCAGGTGGGTTTGGGATGGCTCCAGAGACGGAGACTCCACAACCTCTCCGGCCAGCCTGCTCCAGCCCTCTGCCACACTCACAGGGAAAAGGTTTTCCCTTCTATTCCCATGGTACCTCCTCTGTTCCAGCTTGCACCCAGTGCCCTTTGTCCTATCATTGGACATCCCTGAGCAGAGCCTGGCTCTGTCCTCCCCACACTGCCCTGCACATCTTTATCACCAGGAATGAGGGCAGCCCTCAGGCTCCTCTGCTCCAAGCTAAGGAGTCTGGACAGCTACCTTTCCTTAAGCACACAATTATCTTTTCCCATTTCAGTCCTGACTTTCCTTGCTTTAATAGCTGGATGCAGAGAGCTGCCATAATGAGCCCTGCTAACCACTTGCCAGTGCCCTCATAAGGATTTTATTTTTAACAATTCAGAAGATGCCAAGAAAGAGCTGAAAGGTCAAGAAAACTGAGCTAGAAGAAATGGGATATGCTGTTTTCAGGCACCTCAACCTGACACACATGGAGAACGATTTAAGTTCCTGGTTCCCTGCCTCTTAGTGGACTCTCTGGGGCAAGAGACCTAATTAAAGTAAGTAACAGACCATTAACATATTCCATGATTCCAATATTTACAATTCACAACTATGTTTCTGGGTGATTTTGGTTCAGGGACATGCCTGAACCCATCTGGGTACAGCATACAGAATTAACCAGGTTGGAAAAGACCTTCGAGATCATTGAGTCCAACCTACCACTCAACACCATCTAATCAACTAAACCATGGCACCAAGTGCCTCACCCAGGCTCCTTTTAAACACTTGCAGTGATGGTGACTCCACCACCTCCCTGGGCAGCACATTCCAATGGCCAATCTCTCTTTCTGGGAAGAACTTTCTCCTCACATCCAGCCTAAACCTCCCCTGGTTTAGCTTGGGACTGTGTTCTCTCCTTCTGTCACAAGACAAGGTAATTCTGCTCCTTTGCTGGGCTCTATTAAATGAGCAGGGCCAGCAGCACAGAAAGAAATCCCTGCTTTAGGCAGATTTCATTCTTCATTACTGAGTCACACTTTGTCCTCCAAGCCTGATATTTACCAAGGTCTTCTTTCTTCCAATTTTTACTCTGTGTCTTCAGGCAAAGGAATTCTAATGTCTCACACAGCTTGTGATTTAAAGGGAAACCTGCTCCATTCTACAATCTTTTCCTGGAAATACTCTCCCATCCTTTTTTTTCCCCTAGTGTGGGCCAAATCTTATTAGATCACTTTTTCTTCCAGTCAGAGGCACAGCAATCACCTCTCCTAGAAAATATAAGCATCTTACAGCTCTGGAGTGACTGCAAAGGCAGCTCAAGGAAACACGATACACCAAAGATGTTTTAATTTGTTTGCTATTGGATATTTTCAGGTGGGATATTTTTAACCACCCTTTCATGCAAGTTAGCAGCAGCCTTGGAGGCAGGGACAGAGAAAGAATAATCATGTGGATTTGGCCAGTCCTCCAAAACATAGAATCACACAATTACTAAGGCTGTAAAAGACCTTTAAGTCCATTAAGACATTGAGTCCAACCCTAACCCATCTACCATGGCCACTAAACCATATCCTGAAGCACCACAGCTACACCTTCTTGAACACCTCCAGGCATGGTGACTCCACCACCTCCCTGGGCAGCCTGTTTCAACTCCTCACCACCCTCAATCAAGAAGTTTTTTCCTCTAACCTTCCCCTGGCACAACTCCCAACTCATTTCCTCTCATCCTGTTGCTGGGTACTTGGGAGAAGAGACCAACCCCAGCCTCACTTCAACCTCCTTTCAGGCAGCTGTGGAGAGCAATGAGGTCTCCCCTCAGCCTTCTCTTCTGCAGACTAAACAACCCCAGCTCCCTCAGCCTGTCTTCATAGCAGAGGTGCTCCAACCCCCTGATCATTTTCATGTCCCTCCTCTGGACCCACTGCATCAGGTCCATGTCCTTCCTGTGGTGAGGGCTCCAGAGCTGGATGCAGTACTCCAGGTGAGGTCTTAGCAGACCAGAGTCACATCACTAAAATGCCTTATGGGATAATAAAATAAACCGTGGGGATTTCACAATTCAGTGCTATGGTGCAAGAGTTTCTGTCACAGCACCCTCAATGTCAACTTCTGGTTTAAAAAACCCAAACTGTAATAGCCATGCACACCTTAGGTGTTGCACACAATACCACTTGTTGTACTTGTGATGCATTTTCAACTAAAGCAAAGACAGGACAGAAAAGAAATGGAAAAGAAAACAAAAAAGCCTTACCCTCATGAAATGAAGAGTTACTCATGGCAAAGAGATGTAAATAGGAAAAGTTGGATGAAAGATGTGTGGAAAGGAAAGGAAAGGCATCACTGAAACAGGGAAAAAGAAAACAAGAGAAGTGAGGAGGAATGGGGAACAGTTCCTCTCAGACCCCATATTCTACAGCTAGTTTTTCAATGTTTTTTTGTTAAGGATTGTGGACAGAAGCAAAGGCAGGAACCAGAGTAGTAACAGCTTCCCTTATATGCACAGTTAGCAGTGATCTCACTGAGCAGGACTTGCTCTGCTCAGTACACATTGCAAGCTGTAAGCAGTGCTGTATTATCACCATGAAATGCAAATGGCACAGCCCTGCAGAACTTTGCTGGTCAAATCAAGCCATGAGCTGACACTTCCAGAAACAGAACTCTGAATGTGTGCAACTGACAGCAAGGCACACACAGCACTGCATCACCTCAGCCTTGCTCCAGCACCTGTGGCTTTCCTGATTGTAAAGTTCATAGAATGGTTTAGGGTGGAAGGGATCTTAAAGTTCATCTAGTTCCAACCCTCCTGCCATGTGCAGGGACACCTTCCACTAGAACAGGTTGCTAAAGTCCTCATCCAACCTGGCCTTGAACACCTCCAGGCAGGGGGCATCCCCAGCCTCCCTAGGCAATCTGTTCCAGTGTCTCACCACCCTCACTGGAAAAAATTTCTTCCTAATCTCCAGTCTAAGTCTCCTCTCCTCAAGATGTAATCCCTTCCCTCTTGTTCTATCACTACAGGCCCCTGTAAAAAGGCCTTTTCTTGTAGGCCTCCTGGAAGGCTGCTCTGAGGTCTCACTGCAGCCTTCTTTTCATCATCTCAGCCCCCAAGTCCTTCTCATCCAGACTGCTCTCCAGTCACTCCTCACCCAGCCTATATTTGTGTTTGGGATTGCCCTCACCCAGGTGTAGGACCTTGCACTTGGACTTGCTGAACTTCGTGAGGTTGGCTTGGGCTCACCTGTCCAGCTTGTCCAAGACCCTCTGGATGGATCCCTTCCCTCCAGAGTGTCAACCACACCACATAGCTTGGTGTCACCTGCAAACTCGCTGAGGGTGCCTCAATCCTACTGCCCATGTTGCTGACAAAGATGTCAAAGAGCACTGGTCCCAGTGCTGACCCCTGAGGGATGCCACTTGGGATGTCAGTTGGCTAAGAGTCTTGTTAAAGGTGTGGTGTTTTCTGGTCAGACAGCACTGATGCACTGTTGGGAGTATTACTTAGCCAATAGACTGAGAAAGGCCATCTCCCAAACAAGCAATGTTCAACACACTGAGTAGGACAATGGACTTGGACAGAACTGGACTCCCCACTTGCCCTCTTCATATTGCATCATTGTTGATGGAATTACTGATCTTCTTGTTGCTGATCACTTTGTTGGGTTTGAGAGGTGGCATATGGAAGGACCCTTCACCTTCTCCTCCCTTGTCATGAAGGTTTTGGTCCAATCATGACGGAGAAAAAGAACTAACTTAGAAATCCTTCAGAGGGTTTCCCCACAATGGGAAACTGCTCTCCCTCTAGCTTTAGGATGATTTGCTTTCATAACCAAAACTCTCTCCAGTGCTTTTTCTGTCTTCAGTCTCTGTTTTGATTGCAAGAACAAGAGCTTTAGACTGGCTATGGGACTGAGAAAGCTACAGCCCTTACCTGGCTTAACACTGCTGGTGCTCAAGAGCCAGGAGAGGGGGGTGGTGTTAATTTTCAGACCACAAATCACCATCAGCACTGAGTGTAATCATGGGAAAGGCCACTGATTGCTGCTTTTTCCTCTGCCCTCCCTGGCAGCTGGAAGTGCTGGGAAGTATTGTTGGGGTTAATGGAGGAATAACCAGCGCAGCAATCCGAATGCTCCTGCACTGAGCTGCTGCAAAGGCTGTTTGACTTCCATGTGCTTCAAAGGCTACTGCTAAGCCCCACTTAGTCTGTTACACAGGTCCACTCTTCTTTAGATGACTGGAAGGACATCAGATAGCTACATTTAATCAGATCTATTTTGACTGGGAAGATGAACCCGGCACAACCTGAGGCTGCTCTCCTCACTGAGCACATGAGACTGGGGCAGCATCAGTAATGCACACCACAGATAAGTGTTCTCTGGACTCGCCCTGCCACATCCATCAGGTTTTCGGAATACTCTGGGACAATTCCACTCTCTCACCCATCATTTTTATTAATAACTCATTTAGCCACAAGATTTCTCCAACCCATTGTCCTCCTTGTGAATAAATAAAGCATCCAACACACGTATCATAAATCTTTCCAATTACACTGCCCCATAAACTGCCCTGAACTCCAAACCTCTTCTCATAGTGACATTAATCCACTGGGACTCGTTTTGCCTTATTAAGTTGTAATTTATTACCCTGCACTCTCTTAAAAGGCAGTTTGTTTTAAAAGAGCCATCCAAACCCTCCTGAAAACTCATCTCAGTTATGATCTTTGAGCCCACTTTCACTCTACAATCATATTTTAGTTTTGCTTGATTACATTTCTTTTAACAAGCTGTCTAACAGACTACAATGACAAGATTTGTCCTTGTAGATGCCATTTTGGCTTGACCCTATCAAGTTATACTTAGGTATTCACACTATTTTATCTTGGGGCTCAGCAAGTTCCCCTTGTTAGTGGTACAAGAGGTCATCAGCTAAACCCCTTGCAACATGTTGTGTGTGAGATTTGGTTTGTGGACTTCTATTGGTTCCTCTTCTCCTGTGATGTTCCCATTCCACAAACCTATTTGGTTTCTGAACTTTCATTAGTTCCTTTTCTCCTGTGATGTTCCCATTCCACAAATCTATTTGGTTTATGGACTTACTTTGCTTCCTATACTCCTGTGATGTTCCTATTCCACAAACCTATTTGGTTTCTGGACTTTCATTAGCTCCTCTTCTCCTGTGATGTTCCCATTCCATAAATCTATTTGGTTTATGAACTTACCTTGCTTCCTATTCTCCTGTGATGTTCCTATTCCACAAACCTATTTGGTTTCTGAACTTTCATTAGTTCCTTTTCTCCTGTGATGTTCCCATTCCACAAATCTATTTGCTTTATGGACTTACTTTGCTTCCTATTCTCCTGTTATGTTCCCATTCCACAAACCTATTTGGTTTCTGGACTTTCATTAGCTCCTCTTCTCCTGTGATGTTCCCATTCCACAAATCTATTTGCTTTATGGACTTACTTTGCTTCCTATTCTCCTGTGATGTTCCTATTCCACAAACCTATTTGCTTTATGGACTTTCATTAGTTCCTTTTCTCCTGTGATGTTCCCATTCCACAAATCTATTTGGTTTATGGACTTACCTTGCTTCCTATTCTCCTGTGATGTTCCCATTCCATAAACCTATTTGCTTTATGGACTTTCATTGGTTCCTATTCTCCTGTGATGTTCCCATTCCATAAACCTATTTGCTTTATGGACTTTCATTGGTTCCTATTCTCCTGTGATGTTCCCATTCCACAAACCTATTTGGTTTACGGACTTTTATTGGTTCCTAGTCTCCAGTGAGAAAAAAAAACCACAACCAACCAACCCAACAACACCCCCCACTAAGTTCTAGAAATGAACAAAAATTATTATACATCCAATTTCCTACCTACTCTTTTATAGGTTGTTAAAAAAAAAAGAAGAAGAAAATGCAAACTACTCTAAGCTTTCATCCTGAAAATGATTTCAAGGAAACTAGCACAAGGATTAAAGATGTTTCTTTCCCTCAAACATGCTCTTTGCACTCACTGCTGCCTCTTTCAAGCAAGCAAAAGCTTCCATGCTTTAAAGCCAATTTGTAAATATGAGTAATACATGCTAAATGGTAGAATTTGATTGGCATTTCCAGACCATTCCCTTAGCTCATTCTCTGCATTAAAAATAGCCATGCAGTTTATCACAAGATTCAGATTTCCCATGTTTAGCCCAAATCAAAATCTGGGGGGAAAAAAAAACCCACACATAGGGTTTGCTTCTCCTACAGAATGTTACTTTAATAAACCACAGCAACAGCAGAAGGTTAAAAACCAGGCATATGGATGCTAAAAAGCTCCTAAACCTCTGTGAAAGCAATTGAGCATTTTTGTTGTTACACTGCCATTCAAATCAATCCTTAATTCAGAGCTCTGCTTTCAGGTCTGAAGGAAAGGCACATTTAGCTGTCGAATATATATTCGTTTATGGAAATGTTTTACAACTAAGCCACAGCAAACTAACATTGACTGCCAGTAGTGAAAGGCAGCAAGGCTCACAGGTTCAGGCTACCCCGGCTCTGCATTTTACACAAACAGGGCACAGCTGCGACTGCAGCACAGAGCGACAGCAGCAGCTGTCCCTGGCATATTTGTAAGTAGAGGTAGAAAATGGCTGTCATGACTTGTGCTTACAGAACCCTGGGACAAGAGGCAGAGCACCTTGCTTTCCAAGTGCCACTTTACTGCAGCACCCACCCCAGCAAACATCTCTTCTGCACTGCAAAACGTGGGAATGCAGAAAGGTGAGGGAAGACAGGAAAACAACCTCTCGTTACTCCTGTCCAGGTGATGTCCCCAATTAACCTGTTTGTGTTGCAGGGACATAAGCAAGAGGAATTTAGACTTCTTTCAATCAGTGTTTTCAGCAAAACTGAGTCAAATTGTCCTTAGTTTAGTCTCTGTTGCTTTGTAATGGACAGTGTAAAGATTACTAACTGCACCCAAGCCACTATCTTTTGCAGCAGTGCTAAGAGTACGTCTGTGAAACAAGCCTGACTGGTTATCATTGACCTTCTTCCTTCTTTCAGACTCCTAAAGAGAAATAACCTCCCATTCAAAATAGCTCATCTTTCCAGTTTTCACTTAAAAATTATGGTTTTGGGTTGGTTTTGTTTTAAAGCCAAACAAACAAACTTCAAGCAAACAACAAAACTTCCTTTCGAGTAAAGCAGAATCGATCCTGCAGGTAAAATTGTACAGGAGCGCACTCACTGCCAAATCCTCCATCTGCCTTTTTGGATCTTAACAAGATCACCAAAAGACAGAAAAAAAAAAAAGAAGGCAGAAATTGACCCCAGAAATGTCTCAGGTAAACTATAAAAAACAAAAAAAGCCACCACAACTCACCGATGTCATTGCTTCTTTCAGAGGAGTCTTTCTCCAGAGCGCCGGATACCGCACTGCCCACTAATTCCACTTTTGGACTCTCACTCCTGCATGTGGATCAAGAAGAGGAGATATTTCATAGCAGCTTTTTGGTGGGGGTTACCCTATACTGATAGCTAAGTTGCAATTGCTACTGGAAGAGTGAAATATTCTTCCTTTGTAGCCCCAGAGTAACGGCAATGTGTCAGAGAGAGCAGACATGCTGCATGGATTAACCTTATCTCGTTTCTCCCTGACACCTGTCAAAAAAGCCTATTTTAGACACAGCAGTGTCCTGAATCATTCTTCAGATGTTCACAGCATCTCAACGTGAAGGAAACAGAAGGGCAAAGGGACATTTTCCTCAATCTCTTATTTAGAAAGTTTTCTAATTAGTGGGCTTGCATAAACTGCAGTCATCAGCTACCTAGAATGCTGGAGTGAGGGAGAGAATCCCCAGCTAGCATTGTGTATTGCAGTAGCTCTTAGTATTGGCTCATAAATGCAGTTCCTCCACCACATTTTTGCAGGTTGTTTACAAGATTGGACTAGAAATATTGTTTGTGCAGGTTCAAAGGACCAAGACCACACACCCTGGTTTCACACAGCCTGCTCTCACAAGCCCCTCTCCCCTAATCTGTTTGAAATGTCAGACTTGATCTTAAAGATCTTTTCCAACCCTAATGATTCTATGGTTCTAAATGTCTTTGGAACAGGCAGGTGTGAAGAGTTGTGACACTTTCTACAGAGGAACTGCTTTCAAAATTAAACAGGAGATCAAGCACAAGCAACATGATTATTTTTCTTCCTAAAACCTCCTATCCCACAAACAGTTCAGTTTACCACAATAATCTCCCTGTTAAAAGCAATAAACTGTAAAAGGGCTTTGGTAGGCGAGTAGCTGGGCACTGCACAAGTCACACACAAAATCCCTGTGACATCTACTGAAATAACAAGAGTTTAATCAATGCAATAAGTTGTACTGACCATCATTATCAGGTCACCTACCAAAGATCATAGTTTTTCCCCATGGACTATAATCAGTGTAGCCCTGCAGTACTTAGGATGTACAGGAGGAACCCAAATGATGTGTGAAAATACAGATCTATCCCTGCAACAACCCAGCCAGTTGTGCACTTCTGTGAGCAGCAATAATTAGCCATGGACAGCACAGGCAGCTTCTGAATCTCACTGATTTTTTTTCACTTGTCTCTGCTTTTGATGCCATCAGAAACTGATGACCGATGGCCTGAACCTCTACTCGTGATAGCAAACCACTGAGTAGCTGAAAACCCTTAGCATCATAGAATCAACCAGGTTGGAAAAGACCTCAGAGATCATCAAGCCCAACCTATTACCTAATGCCTAACACCTCCTGACAACTAAACCATGGCTCCAAGTGCTTTCTTGAACATCTCCAGGGACTGTGACTCCACCAGCTCCCTGGGCAGCACATTCCAATAGCCAATCACTCCTTCTCCTCACCTCCAGCCTAAACTTCCCCTGGGGCAGCTTGAGACTGTGTCCTCTTGTTCTGGTGCTGGTTGCCTGGGAGAAGAGACCAACCCCCACCTGGCTACAGCCTCCTTTCAGGAAGCTGTAGAGAGCAAGAAGGTCTCCCCTGGGTCTCCTCTTCTCCAGGCTAAATGTCCCCAGCTCCCTCAGCCTCTCCTCATAGGGCTTGTTCTTGAGACCTCTCCCCAGCCTCGTTGCCCCTCTCTGGACATGTTCAAGTTCAGGAAGGCTATGATGAAGAGCCTGGAGATGTGTGTTAAAACCTGGAGGAAGTTGTAGATTAAGTGAACTTGCATCCAGTTAAACACTGTGCTAGGGTGACAAGTAGTGTTCTATGAACTAGAGAAGTTGGGCAACCAAATTTCTGACCTGAAAAACAAACTAGCCCTACACAGCCTGCACCACAAAGGAAATGCAAGAAATGTAACACACTCCTAGAAAAATGGATTAATTGGCAAGGGGATAAATGAGGCTATTCTCCAAGTGATCTATCTGAGCAGTTAAGTTTTCTTATCTGCTGATCTTTTCACTTTTAAACCATTGTTTATATATTGGTAATTCTCCAAGGAGCAACACGGCTTCTTGGCTGACGGGGCAATGAGCAGCTGACGGCATGCACATAGATTTCCCAAACTCAGAGCAACATCGGAGTTGGAAGCACTCTAGGAAACGCGTGAGGATGCTTTTCATAGAATCACAGAATTGTCAGGGTTGGAAGGGACCTCAAGGATCATCCACTTCCAACCCTCCTGCCATGGCCAGGGACACCTCACACTACAGCAGGTTGCTCACAGCCACATCCAGCCTGGCTGCAAAAACCCTCCAAGGATGAGGCTTCCACCACCTCCCTGGGCAACCTGTGCCAGTCTCTCACCACCCTCATAGGGAAGAACTTCCTAACATCCAATCTGAATCTACCCATTTCTAGTTTTGCTCTATCCCCCCCAGTCCTATCACTCCCTGACACCCTAAAATGTCCCTCCCCAGATTTCTTGTAGCCCCCTGCAGATACTGGAAGGCCACAATTAGGTCTCCTCAGAGCCTTCTCTTCTCCAGACTGAACAGCCCCAACTCTCACTGTCCTCATAGCAGAGCAGCTCCAGCCCTCTGCTCATCCTTGCAGCCCTTCTCTGGACACCTTCCAGCACCTCCAGATCCTCCCTGTACTAGGGCCTCCAGAGCTGGACACAGTGCTCCAGGTGTGGTCTCACCAGAGTGGAGCAGAGGGGGAGAATCACCTCCCTCGACCTGCTGGCTATGCTTCTCTTGGTGCAGCCCAGGATGTGACAGGCTTTCTGGGCTGCAAGTGCAGTCCAGAAGATTGGAGGATGGTATGATTTAGGGGCTGCAAGTCACAACATTTACCAGTTGGCTACAAAAGACACCCAAAATGTATGACAACAACCTCCACAAAAAACACCCAACCCTGTTGCCAAAAGACTCGACAGGCTTGCTATGCCACCCTACAGCCCTACTGGTGTAAAAGGAGTGAAACCATGCCTTGGTCACAGCATCTCCCTCCCTCCACCTGTGCAGATAGGCTGTCAGCATCATCAGACAGATGATCAGCCTGAAAGACATCCCCCATTGCTGGAAATCCCACTGCAAACTGATTAATTACCATCTGGAGCAGCTCCCTGACCCATATGGCTGAACGGCTGCACAAATCCTAGTGCTAACATAAGGGAGGCTGCAGGAACAGGCTGCCAGGAGAGGGAATGTACCCCTGTTAGCAGCAGCATGGACACAGGTTGGTTCAGACTGATTGTAAAAATGCACTTTCTGTGGGTTTTTGTGGCTTGCCTACTCCAGAGGATTGACTCATCCTTAGACTGCATAATCCCAGGTATGTCTGAATGACCTGTGAGGCCTTTGGAGCAAACTGACAGCTGTTTGCTGTCCTAATTGGGTTTTGGCTCTCCTATTGCCCTTGAAGTCCTAACCTGCCTACAAGGAAGAAGGATACTGTTTAAAGGGGAAAAAAACTCATCACAAAAAGTCTGTGACATGCTTAAGTTGCAATCTACTTACTCAACAGGAAAAAAAACAACACATGAAAAAACAACTGCTCAGCAGCAACCATGGAAATCTAATGGGACTCACTCTAAAACTACAGCAAGTCTTCCCCCTAGGATCATGCACTGCTTTTGGCTAGGGTAGAGTGAATTTCCTTTGTAGCAGCCTGCAGGGTGCTCTGTTTGGATTTGTGATGAAAACAGTGTTGATAACACAGAGGTGGTGGTGTTATTGAGGAATAGTTTCTCTGTTTCTTACCCTCTCCCACCACCCACCTTACCCCAGACTGGGGGCACACAAGAAGCTGGAGGGGATGCAGGCAGGACAGCTGACCCCAGCTGCATCAAGGGATTTTCCATCCCCTATGACACTGTGCTCAGCCATAAAAACTGGGGGAAGAAGTAAGGGAGGGATTGTTTGAAGTGTTGGGGATTGTCTTCCTGAGTCACTGGTATGTGTTTTGGAGCCCTGCTTCCCTTGCCATGGCTGAAGCCTGGCTGTTGAGGGGAAGCAGTGAATGAATCCTTTGGTTTGCTTCACTTGCGAGCACAGCATTTGCTTGATCTTTTTTAACTGTCTTTATCTCAACCCACAAATTTTCTCACTTCTGCCCTTCTGATTCTCACCTCCACCCCAGTGTGGGCAAGCTTGGGTGGAGCTGAGCTGGGTAACTCACTGGAGTTAAATCAGGACATATCAGCTGAAACTCTGCTGGTTCCGTTTTTATTTTAACCGCCTCAGGCTTTTCAAATTCTGGACGTGGATACCAGCTGGTCTTAAAAACATTTACTCTCTTACTAAACTGAAGTAAACCCAAAACACCCTTACTGAAGTGACTGCTCCCATTTCAAGTTTCACATTTCAAACCATTGCCCCTGAAGCAAACAGTCCCACTGCAGCCTTCTTGTAGCCCCCTTCAGGTACTGGAAAGCTGCTCTTAGGTCTCCCCAGAGCCTTCTCTTCTCCAGGCTGAACAGATCCAACTCCCTCAGCTTGTCCTCATAAGAGAGGTGCTCCAGCCCTCTGATCATCCTTGTCAGCCTCTGGACCCTTTCCAACAGATCCATGTCCTTTCTGTGCTGGGGACACCAGAACTAGACACGGTACTCCAGGTAGGGTGTCATGAGAGGAGAACAGAGCAGAGGGAGAGAATCACCTCTCTCAACCTGCCAGCCATCCATCTTTAGATGCAGCCCAAGACAGTTGGCTTTTCTGGGCTTTTTATTTTCCCTTACTGTATGAGGTGTTCATCCCTAACATAACAGGGTAACACTTCTCTGATCCTGAAGTGTTTTGAATTGCTGCTGGAGGCATCATGACTTACCCTAATTTTTCAGCTCAGAACCGTACAGCTTTTCCCTCCCTCAGCTGAGCAGTTCAGTTTCTTATGACCACTTTGTTTTACATGCAGACTTCTGGTTTTGCATGGTGGTTTCCCTTTACTTCAGGAACAATTTGAGGTAAACTAAGGAAGCCAACATCAGAACAGCATACTGATGCAGATATTTCCCACATATTCAGCAGTGGAAACTTTGATGTTGCAGTGACAGAAATGAACCAGTAATAGACAGCCTGCTAGTCTTCACAGAACCACAGAATTGACAGGGATGGAAGGGACCTCAAGGATCATCCAGTTCCAACCCCCCTGCCATGGGCAGGGACACCTCACACTACAGCAGGTTGCCCAGAGACACATTCCTCTGTTCTTAGCTTCCAGGGATGAGGCTTCCACCACCTCCCTACACAACCTCTTCCAGTGTCTCACCACCCTCATAGGGAAGAACTTCTTCCTAACATCTAATCTAAATCTCCCCTCCTCCAGCTTGGATCCATTCCCCCCCAGTCCTATCACTCCCTGACACCCTCAAAAGTCCCTCCCCAGCTTTCTTGTAGCCCCCTTCAGGTACTGGAAGGCCACAATTAGGTCTCCTCAGAGCCCGTCTCTTCTCCAGACTGAACAGCCTCAACTCTCTCAGTCTGTCCTCATAGCAGAGAGCAGCTCCAGCCCTCTGCTCATCCTCATGGCCCTTCTCTGGATACCTTCCAGCACCTCCAGATCTTTCTTGTAACAGAGGCTCCATAACTGGACACAGTGCTCCAGGTGGGGTCTCACCAGAGCAGTGCAGAGGGGAAGAATCAGCTGCCTTGCCCTGCTGGCCACAATTTTCCTGATGCAACCCAGGATACAGCTGGCTTGAGAAGACTGATGGGATCCAGCCAGATGTGGGGAAGATTTCCTTTCTTTCTTTCTTTGTTTTGTTCTTTTAAATACAGCTTAGCACAAAATAAATGGTGACACTCTAACATGTAAAACCTCGATTCTGTGTTGTTTTTTCCCCCCCCCACACTAATCCCAAAAGCAGTGGACAGAGGGAAACCAATACCTTGTGTGAGTCACAGGCACAACTGGTCTTTCTGGTCGTCTCGGGGGCAAGGTACCAGGTCTGGTCCCAGAGTTTGCTTTGGGTGGCCGAGGTTTCTTGGGAGGTATAGCAGGAACTGAAGGCTTCTGCAAGTCTAACTGTTTTTGCTCTCTCTCTGATCTTTCTTTAAGTCAATTGTTTCCAAGGGGAAAAAAAGAAAAAAAAAACAACAAAAAGGGAAAACAGAAGACAAATTTTATTAAGTGGAACTCATTTGCACTCACAAGTCTACAATTACACAAGAACTCCTCAACTGTAGATAAAATAAAGACAAAGGAAAACTTACCTCCTTTCCACCTCTGCCCTAAACCATTCTTCATTTGTAATAATGTGTTTGCCCTGCCTGGCTGTCATGCCTGTGATTTCTCATGAGTGAAGTGTGTCTGACTGGGGAGGTTGCAACCAGGTGGGGGTTGGTCTCTTCTCCCAGGCAACCAGCACCAGAATGAGAGGACACAGACTCAAGATGAGCCAAGGGAGGTTTAGGCTGGATGTTAGGAAGAAGTTCTTCATAGAAAGAGAGATTGGCCATTGGAATGTGCTGCCCATGGAGGTGGTGGAGTCACCATCACTGCAAGTGTTTAAAAGGAGCCTGGATGAGGCACTCGGTGCCATGGTTTAGTTGATGAGATGGTGTTGGGTGATAGGTTGGACTGGATGATCTCAAAGGTCTTTTGCAACCTGGTTAATTCTATTCTGTTCTATAAGATACTGATTTCTGAGCATCAAAAAGTAGGAATGGAATAAATTCCATAGCACATGGAACAAGTTTCAATGAGTAGAGCTTTTATCAGATTCTAATGTAAAACCATAGAAAGGTTTGGGTTGGAAGGGACCTCCAAAGGTCATCCACTCCAACCCACCTGCAGTGTGCAGGGACATCCCCCACCAGATCAGGTTGCTCACAGCCTTGTCCAGCCTCACCTTGAATATCTCCAGGGATGGGGCCTCAACTACCTCCCTGGGCAACCTGTTGCAGTATTCCAGCACCCTCATGGTGCCAAACTTGTTCCTCACATCCAATCTCAATCTGCTCTGCTCTCATTTCAAACCATTGCCCTTTATCCTGTCCCTGCAGGCCTCTGGGAGCAGTCCCTCTGCAGCCTTCTTGTAGCCTCTTCAGGAAGGCTGGACCCCTCCCTTCTCCAGACTGAACAACCCCAGCTCCCTCAGCCTGTTCTTGTAGCAGAGGTGTTCCAGCCCCCTGATCACAGAAGTTAGAAGGTCACAAATGTAACTATGTTGGATACCCTTAACATCTCTTGAACACAGAAATGCCACTTCTTGGGGTGAGGACCATGGTGGGGAAGTGTCCTTCAAGTGAACTACAGTTAAATCAAAATACAAGCATCAAAATTCAGTGAAGTTTGGCAGGATGTGTACAGCCCTCTCTCCCCCTCCCCCAAATTGACCTTTTATTTAGGTTTTTAAGCATAAAATTCTATGAGCAAATTTTCTGCTTGCCACTTTAAAATAGAATCCTTTGCAGAACTGGTTGGGCATAATTAGAAAGAGCCACATTAATAGCCAAAGAGGTGATGCTCATCAGTATGTAAAGCACAACACACATGAACAGCTCTTGTAAATGATTCTGGAACAGGCTGCCCAGGGAGGTTGTGGCCAGGTTACAGAATAGAATACAGAATCAACCAGGTTGGAAAAGACCTGTGTCCTCTCCTTCTGTCACAGGTTGTCTGGGAATAAAAACAACCCCCACCTGGCAACAACCTCCCTTCAGGTAGTTGTAGAGCAATAAGGTCTGCCCTGAGCCTCCTCTTCTCCAGGCTAAACACCCCCAACTTCCTCAGCCTCTCCTCACAGGGCTGTGCTCCAGACCCTTCCCCAGCTTTGTTGCCCTTCCCTGGACACCTTCCAGCAGCTCAACATCTTTCCTAAACTGAGGGGCCCAGAACTGGACACAGCACTCAAGGTGTGGAAAGGACTGGATGAGGCCTTCAGCAACTTGGTCTAGTTCAGAGGCATTCCTGCCCATGGCAGGGAAGTTGGAGTAGATGACCTGAGGTCCCTTCCAACCTGAGCCATTCTAAGATTCTATGCTCCAAATTCATAATACAAACCAAACACATAAACAGGTTTGCCACACCACAGGAAACCTGATTCTTCTTAAAGAAAGTACAACACTCTCAAAGGGGCCAAAGTTTGGGCCTTTGTGGCAGCATCTCACTTCCCTTGACAACACTGCTGATATGTCATGAATATCATACAGAATTGCACAGAGTGTTAGGGGTTGGAAGGGACCTCCAGTGATCATCCAGCCCAACCCCCCTGCCAGAGACCACCTAGGGCAGGTCACACAGGAAGACATCCAGGAGAGTTTTGAATAACTCCACAACCTCTCTGTTCCAGGGCTCTGGTACCCTCATACTGAAAAAGTTTTTCCTTCTGTTCCTGTGGCACCTCCTCTGCTCCAGCTGGCACCCAGTGCCCCTTATGCTGTGCTTGCACATCCCTGAGCAGAGCCTGGCTCTGTCCTCCCCACACTGCCCTGCACATCTTGAGCCCCAGCAATGAGGGCAGTCCTCAGGCTCCTCAGCTCCAAGCCCCTGCTCCCTCAACCTGGCCTCACAGGGAGATGTTCCACTGCCTGCAGCAGCTTTGTAGCTCTGTGCTGGACTCTCTCAAGCAGTTCCCTGAGGTCCTTCTGGAACTGAGGGGCCCAGAACTGGGCACAATATTCCAGATGCAGCCTCACCAGGGCAGAGTAGAGGGGGCAGGAGAACCTCTCTCCACCTACTAACCACTGTATAGCTTAAGGGGTCATAGGTTCCAGTCTGAGAGGATCATGGAATAAATCCACATGAGATTTAGAGTAGTCCAGTAAGTGACTGTTGCTCACAGGTTTATACCCTTCCCCAGTGCACTTGCAGCTGATGAAGTCATTGGGTCTTCTGTAATGCTGAAGCTCTTCCAATCTATGGTGTAACTTTTCCATACTCCTATGTCAATTTATACTGTGTCAGTGTCCAGGAATCTTAACTATACATGAGGAACACAGGCTAGGCAGCCTACCAACACACCCCATAAGGAATGTTCCTGTGCCAGCCCTGCTGCCACACCACACCTAACAATCCCTGCCCAGAGAAGTTGTGGAGTCTCCTTCTCTGGGGAACCTGCCAGGACACATCCCTGTGTGGCCTGCCCAACACGATCTCGCTTTGGCACAAGGGTTGCACTAAATGATCTCCAGGGCTCCCTTCCAACCCCTACCACTCTATGATTCTACTTAGAAGTTAAGGAATGCCATAAACAAACTTGTCTGTACAATTAAATAATCCATTAAAACACAGGAAACCTGGCACCATGTTTACTCAGAGAAATCAGTGTAGCTCTTTCCCACATACTGTTCAGAGTACACAATGAACATAACGAAACCATTAATGGTTTCATTTGTCACTGCTCTGTGTGTGTGCCCCACTTACTGATATGCTCAAACCTGACTTTGAAGGCAGAACTCTTGTTTTCTTCACAGGCTTGGTTATGACTTTTGTGGCTATGATAACAGGGTGATTCATAAACTTTCATGACTTGTATCTTCACAGAACGCCTCTGTGATGCCAGGAAACCACCAACCTTGGTTTTAACAGGTTAAGAGAGGTGATTCTGCCACTTTACTCTGATCTGGAGAGACCTCACCTGGAGTACTGCAGCCAGCTCCAAAGCCCTCGACACAGGAAGGACATGGACCTGATGGAGCAGGCGCAGAGGAAGGCCACAAACAGGAGTGGGAGCTGGAGTACCTCTCCCATAAGGACAGGCTGTGGGAACTGGGCTTGTTCAGCCTGGAGAAGAGAAGGCTCCAGCCAGACCTAAGAGCAGCCTTCCAGTACCTGAATGGAGCCTACAAGGAGGCTGCAGAGGGACTGTTTGCAAAAGCCTACAGTGATAGGATGAGGGGCAATGGTTGAAAATGAGAGTGGAGTGGATTTAGATTGGATGTTAGGATCAAGTTCTGCACCATGAGGGTGCTGCAACACTGCAACAGGTTGACAGGAAGGTAGTTGAGGACCCATCCCTGGAGATCTTCAAGGTGAGGCTGGAAAAGGCTGTGAGCAACCTGATCTAGTGGAGGCTGTCCCTGCTGACTACAGGAGGGCTGGACTGGATGAGCTGTAGAGATCCCTTCCAGCCCAACCATTCTATGATTCTATAATAAAGTACACACTAATCTGGAGTATCTCACTTGATCAAGGATCTGGGTTTCACTGAGCTCAGAGCTTTAGACAGCATTTTCTGTACCTCCCCTTGACTTCAGCTGAGGCTTCAAGTACTTAACAGTTCTGGATTGGTACAACTGAATACCCTGAATGCAGTCCAGGAGGAACACTGAGATCTGGCCTGAACTGCCTATCATCAGAGATCTGTCACAGTGGGACACGAACATCCAAACAATGTACTTCATGACAAGAGAGGCTGGGAAATGAGGATTCCACTTCCCCTGTCTCTCTGCAGAGAGCAAGCAGGAAAGCACATTTCATACCTTTTTCTTCAGTCCGGTTAGGAAGACACTCTGGCCTTTCAGGAGGTACCTTCTTGATCTCGTGCTTTCGGTCTGTGGTAGCTAGCAAAGAAAGGAAAGTTTGCAGTTCTGAACAAGTGAACAAACCAGCACACACAGCTACAGAAGATTGCATTCTGCAACTTCTTAGGCTGCCTGCAACCGTCAGATTGAAAACATCTAAAAGGGAACAAAAGCTACTTTCAAGCGTTTGCTTATGTGACAACAACAAAAGCAACTGGATGGTTATGTTTTCACAGTCAAGTTCACGCTTTCCCAGGCATTCACCTCAGAAAAACAGGCAGCTTCACACCATTGGGTGAGAAAAATAATATTCATAGATTCACAGAGTTTAGATTTAGGTTTGAAGGGACCTTAAAGATCATTCAGTTCTAATCCCTGCCATGGGCAGGGACACCTTCCACTAGCACAGGCTGCCCGAGGCCTCATCCAACCCGGCCTTCAACACCTCCAGGGAAGGGGCATCCACAACCTCCCTGGGCAAATAGTTCCAGTCTCTCAACACCCTCACTGGAAAGAATTTCTTTCTCATCTCCAGTCTCAATCTGCCCTCCTCAAGCTTCAATCCATTCCCTCTCATCCTATCACTCCTAGCCCTTGTCAAAAGTCCCTTCCTGGCTTTCTTGTAGCCGCCTTCTAGTACTAGAAGGCTGTTATAAAGTCTCCCTGAAGCCTTCTCTTCTCCAGGCTGAACACCCCCAGCTCTGTCAGCCTGTCCCCACAGGGGAGGTCCTCCAGCCCTCTGATCATCAGCAGCTCCATGTCTGGAATTTGAATTGTGGAGGGGATGTGTTACTATTGTAGACATACTTAGCTGAAGAGGAATTCAGCAGTGTGGAGAATCATTAGGCATACATTAATTTGGCCTTTCTGCCCAGAGTGTACTTTGTAGACAAACCAACATGAATTTCCATTCAGTTCCATTCCCTTCTTTTTCACCTGCAGTACCACTTGTTCACTTCCACATGGCAGGAAGATGAAAACAGCAGCACTGACAGTATTCTGCATGGCTGTTTGAATTGACAGCTTTTGGCCTGGAGGTATAAGCCTCTGAAACCTTCTGCCCCACTTCTAGAACTACCTGAAGGGAGGCTGTAGCCAAGTGGGGGTTGGTCTCTTCTCACAGACAACCTGTGACAGAACAAGAGGTCACAATCCCAAGCCACACCAGGGAAGGTTTAGGCTAGGTGTTAGGAAGAAATTCTTCACAGAAAGAGTAATTGGCCATTGGAATGTGCTGTCCAGGGAGGTGGTGGGGTCAATGTCCATGGAGGTGTTTTTAAGAAGAGCCTGGATGAGGCACTTGGTGCCATGGTTCAGTTGATTAGATGGTGTTGGGTGGCAGGTTGGACTTTTCCAACCTGGTTAATCCTGTATTCTGTAGAGACCCTGGCACATTGGGGCTTCTGCTGCTACAAGGGAGTACAGGCATTAACAAGAAGAAGGCTTTGCAAAAATTTCCTGGCATGTGCAAGGTGCAATCTTCCAGTCCCCATTTCTTACAGAAATGTGTTACTGGATCTTGGCTTTGCTGCACTGGCTAACTACCAGGTGCAAATGCCATTGCAACTTAGCAGGTTTGAAAACTACTTTAGGTAACACTCTTAGTAATTCAATAACAATTACACCATGTGACATCCAAGAAAAGCAGAGGAGGCAAAGCAGGGAACAGAAGGTAATTTTTTTGCTTCAGTCTGTTCTATTATATGCAGCTCTCAAATACATTTACATCTCTGAATGTGCTGTTCCAGCTCTGTTCTGCAGCTGGTTCCTAGAAATCAGCACTCATCAGTGCAAATTGCTCATCAGCGGTGATCACCAGCCATTGTTCCCTTAAATAACTGTGCTGTTGGACAGGCAACACTTCTGTCACTTATCATGTCAATAAATAACACTAAATTGGCCTAACACTAAATTTCAGTGGCCTGCCAGTACCTGAAGGGAGCCTACAAGGCTGCAGAGAGTCTCTTCTCAAAGGCCTGCAGGGACAGGACAAGGGACAATGGTTTGAAATGAGAGCATGGCAGATTGAGATTGGATGTTAGGAACAAGTTCTGCACCAGGAGGATGGTGGAACACTTCAAGAGTTTGCCCAGGGGGTTAGTTGAGGCCCCATGCCTGGAGATCTTCAAGGTGAGGCTGGAAAAGGCTGTGAGCAACCTGATCTAGTGGAGGAAGTCTCTGCTGGCTGCAGGGGGGTTGGAATGGATGACCTTTGGAGGATCCTTCCAACCAAAACCATTCCATGGTTCTGTGGCTTATTTTAAGACAGTTTAGTTTGGATTTTCAAGGATTCTACTTTTAAGTATCTTATTTATTCTGCTGGTTTGTGTAACTGGCAAGAGGACCCCACTTGTGCAGGCCAAGTGATGAAACCAGAGTTTGTCAGTGAAGTACCAACAATTAGAGGTCCCTTCCAACCCAAAATACTTTCTGATTCAGCTCTCCAAGACATAGAAACTCTCCTAACATAAACATGAAAACCCAAGATTTGCATGTGTTTAGCCACCACAGAATTGTTGGGGTTGTAAGGGACCTCAAGGATCATCCAGTTCCAACCCCCTGCCATGGCCAGGGACACCTCACACTACAGCAGGTTGCTCACAGCCACATCCAGATGGGCTTCAAAAACCTCCAGGGATGAGGCCGCCACTACCTCCCTGGGCAACCTGTGCCAGTCTCTCACCACCCTCATGGGGAACAACAGGGATATCTTGGTCAAATTATAGTTTGTCAAGGTCAACATGGCAATAAGCATAGGAGCATTTTCACCTCTAAATAAATCTCAGAAGAACTCCTTGTGTGTGCATACTCACCCCAAACTTGTCAAAGACAGAGTAGGAAAAGTGCTCCCAGCATAAGACCTATGTGGAGCTTCTGGAGTGGGTCCAGAGGAGAGCCACAAAGGTGATCAGAGGGCTGGAGAACCTGCCCTATGCAGACAGGCTGAGAGAGTTAGGGCTGTTTACCATGGAGAGGGAAGGCACCAGGGAGACCTTAGAGCAGCCTTCCAGTACCTGAAGGGGACTGCAAGAAAGCCAGAAAGGGAATTTTGACAAGGGCTGGGAGTGATAGGACATGAGGAAATGGATTGAAGCTTGAGAAGAGCAGATTTAGACTGGAGATTGGGAACAAATTCTTTCCAGTGAGGCTGGTGAGACACTGGAACAGGTTGCCCAGGGAGGTTGTGGATGTTCCCTCCCTTGGAGTTGTTGAAGGCCAGGTTGGAAGAGGCCTTGGGCAACCTGCACTAGTGGAAGGTGTCCCTGCCCATGGCAGGAAGCAGGGAACTAGATGACTTGTAAGGTCCCTTCCAACCAAAACCATTCTATGAATCTCTGAATGGCAATAGCCTTGGCTTTGCCATAGACTCAGCGAGCCATCATCAAGCTGTCTGTGTCCTTTATGCATCCATTTTTCCTTATGAAAACAAGCACACCGTCCTTCTGTGGTGACACAGCAAAAGCACTGGATGCAGAGAGACACAAACATATTAAAAGCATTATCCACTAATTACAGGAGTATGAAGTGAGAGCAATAAAATGTTTGACAGAGCTTTTCCACAATGTGTTGGGCTGTTGCTAGGACATCTTCAGTAAGCAACCACCACTAGATGGCAAAATCATCCTGCTCTGTCTGGATGCACACTGACCCTAAAAAACACACTCGTGTTCTCAGAAGTCTCAAGACAAGAGTGAAGAATAAACCATGGGTGCCCAATAAGCAAACCAAATACTTATGATTCTGGAGCCAATGAACTGCTTGACAAATCCAAACCAATGAAATTATAGACTATTGACTCACAGTGACTGGGACAGTGGTCTACTAATACGCTGAGACAGAAGGAAGAGAAATTTAGTTTTGAATGGTTTGGGTTGGAAGGGATTTCCAAAGTTCAGCCAGTCCAACCCCCCCTGCAGTTAGCAGGGACATCCTCCACTAGATCAGCTTGCTCAGAGCCTTGTGCAGAACTTGTTCCTAACATCCAAACTAAACCTCCTTTTCTCTCATTTCCAACCACTGCCCCTCATCCTGTCCCTGCAGGCCTTGGGACACAGTCTCTCTGCAACCTTTTTGTAGCATCTTCAGGTACTGGAAGGCTGCTCTTAGGTCTCCCTGGAGCCTTCTGCTCTCCAGGCTGAACAATCCCAGCTCCCTCAGCCTGTCCTTGTAGGAGTGGTGCTCCATCCTGTTCAGTGTTAACACAAATTATCTGTCCAGGCTGCCCATGTTAGTTTTGGTGTTTGTTGTTGGTTTTTTGCCATTGTGTGCCAGCAGTGGGGGAAGTGGCAGCAGTGCTGCAGAAGGAGTTAAGGCATTAGAGAATTCCAGCCACAGTTACATTTCCACCACAAGTGCAGTACAGATGAAAGCTCCAAGTGCATCCCATGCCTTTCATTTGAGATTTTATATGAATGGAACAGGAGTTTGGTTTCTGAGGTCACAACTCTCAAGCATGTAGATACTTTAACTGCCTGCATGAAGAGGAGTGTGGGCAGCAGGTCAAGAGAGATGATTCTGCCCCTTGACTCTGCTCTGTGGAGACCCAACCTCCAATCCTGCCTCCAGTTCTGCTGTCCCCAGCAGAAGGAGGACACAGAGCTGTTGGAATGAGTGCAGAGGAGGCCAGGAAAAGGATCCAAAGGCTGGAGCAGCTTGGCTGTGAGGACAGGCTGAGGGAGCTGGGAGTGTTCAACCTGGAGAAGATGCCAGAGGGACCTTAGAGCTGCCTTCCAGTACCTGAAGGGGGCAGGAAGGCTGCAGAGGGACTTCATAGGAGGGTGTCTAGAGACAAAACGAGGGGGAATGGTTCTGAGATGAGGGAAAGCAGGATTAGACTGGATCTGAGGAAGAAGTACAGGGGTGGTGGGACTCTGGAATAGGTTGCTCAGGGAGGTTGTGGATACCTCCTCCTTGGGGGGTTATTCAAGGCCAGATTGGATGAGGCCTTGAGCAGCTGAGTCTAGTTGAGAGGTGTCCCTACTCATGGCAGGGGAGTTGGAGTAGATTATGTCTGAGGTCCCTTCCAAGCTGAGCCATTCTATGAATCCATTCTCTGAGTCTATTCTATGATTCCAACACACAGGCACTTTTGAACATTTGTATTGAGAGGTCATTTTAAAACTACATAGGAAGTGGTCTCTGTTTATACACAGTTCAAATATATTCCCAAACCAGCTTTACTAGCAGCCATCTGGTTTGAAGACATCACCAGCCCCTTGATATATGTGCAGCCCCATTATCTACATAACCAGATTCAGGATAACCCCTTTTAGATCTATACTTATGGCTATGAAGCACTGAAAACCAAGACTCTATGGCAGAGAATCTGGAGACATTCAGACAGCTCCAATATTCATTCTGATTTGCCAGGTTTAGACTGCAGCTCAGATGGGGCCACTGTATTCCAGTCAAGTTCTTACCTGGCATCTTATAGATATGCAAGGAAAAAAAAGCTCTTTGTCTCTAGAATAAATCAGATTTGTAGGTATAGAGTGAATGCAATTTCCTCCTGCAGGTATCATCAGATTCCAAGAGATTTGGTCTATAGTGCACAGACACACACAAAATCAACTTCAGGCAGGGAACAGAAGCAGAGAACTTCTGCAGGAAAGTGCTCACTCCAACTCAGCGTGCTTCAGAGGCAAAAAAAAGGTTATTTTTAAATGATGCAGATGGTTGGAATACACTTCAGAAGCAAACCACAGTCTTTCAGGGTCATCAGCTTTTTGCAGTTTGATTCGGATTTATCTGTTGCTGTCTAGACACCTCCTGCTTATCAGATGAATCCTACAGAAAGCTGAATGCCTTTCATTTACACTGAGATGTGCTCACTGGCACGGACTGTGCACAATCAGCTTCACCTTACCTGATCCTTGCTTGATGACAGGAGCTGATGGAGGTGGTGGTTTCTTGGGTCTCTAAAACGCAATAACAGGAGAAAAGAGAGAGCTTCAACATGTCTGCAAATCTCACTGGTTGTAAAGGTTGCAGTTAATCACACACTGCTTAACATCAATCATGACCAGCCTTGAGACTGCAGCAAATCAGGCATTCTCCTTGGACTAATTCCAACTCTCTGCTAGGATTTTTATGCTCTGCATCAGAAAATATCAATATTTGATTATTTGGGCTGCAACTGACAATCCTCCATTTATTCACCACACTGTGACTGGCTAAACATGCAGAAACATCCCTGGAAATTGTTACCTACTGCTACCAGTTAAGGCTTCACATGGAGAAGTGGCAAAGAACAGGGATATCACCATGAGGGTGGTGAGAGACTGGCACAGGTTGCCCAGGGAGGTGGTGGAAGCCTCATCCCAGGAGGTTTTCAAGGCCAGGCTGGATGTGGCTGTGAGCAACCTGATCTAGTGTGAGGTGCATAAAGGACACAGACAATTTGATGATGGCTCTCTGAGTCTATGGCAAAGCCAGGGCTATTGCCATTCAGAGATTCATAGAATGGTTTTGGTTGGAAGGGACAAGTCATCTAGTTCCCAGCCTCCTGCCATGGGCAGGGACACCTTCCACTAGCCCAGGTTGCCCAAGGCCTCATCCAACCTGGCCTTCAACAACTCCAAGGGAGGGAACATCCACAACCTCCCTGGGCAACCTGTTCCAGAGTCTCACCAGTCTCACTGGAAAGAATTTGTTCCCAATCTCCAGTCTAAATCTGCTCTCCTCAAGCTTCAATCCATTTCCTCATGTCTTATCACTCCCAGCCCTTGTCAAAATTCCCTTTCTGGCTTTCTTGCAGTCCCCTTCAGGTACTGGAAGGCTGCTCTAAGGTCTCCCTGGTGCCTTCCCTCTCCATGGTAAACAGCCCTAACTCTCTCAGCCTGTCTGCATAGGGCAGGTTCTCCAGCCCTCTGATCACCTTTGTGGCTCTCCTCTGGACCCACTCCAGAAGCTCCACATTGCTCTTAGGCACTTTTCCTACTCAGTCTTTGACAAATTTGGGGTGAGTATGCACACACAAGGAGTTCTTCTGAGATGTATCATTTGACCAAGATATCTCTGTTCTTCCCCATGAGGGTGGTGAGACACTGGCACAGGTTGCCCAGGGAGGTGGTGGAAGCCTCTTCCCTGGAGGTTTTTGCAGCCAGGCTGGATGTGGCTGTGAGCAACCTGCTGTAGCGTGAGGTGTCCCTGGCCATGGCAGGGGGGTTGGAAGTGGATGATCCTTGAGGTCCCTTCCAACCCTGACAATTCTATGATATCTTGGCCAAATAATAGTTTGTCAAAGTCAACAGGGCAATAAGCATAGGAGGATTTTCACTTGTAAACACATCTCAGAACTCCTCCTTGTGTGTGCATGCTCAGCCAAAATTTGTCAAAGACTGAGTATGAAAAGTGCCCCCAGCATAAGAAGGATTTGGGACTGCAGGTCTGTCACATATTTCTTCACTAAACTGAATTTCAAGAGAGAAAATAGCATTGACACATGAAAAAAAAAAAGGCCATTTTTCTACTTTTGCAATTGAAATGTCTTGCAAGAGGGGAAAAATAAAGTCCAGTTTATCTGCCTTAAGATTAGAGAAACCCATGGCCTTTGGTTTAAGGAAGAAAGCTATTGAAGTTAACCTTGTAAATATTCCAAACCATTTTGGAGGGGGGGGGGGGGGGCGGAAATCCCAACAGCAAAACACACACACACACAAAACCCCACCAGACAGATGTGACAATACCTCAAGTGTGCTTTTTCAGCCTCATAAATGGGGCACAACCTCAGAACACAGGAAATGCTGCACAGGTTACATCTTACTCACTCAAATATGATACATTTACTGCTCCAGTGGTGAAAGGAAGGTAACAGAGTTTTAGATGTTTGGGGAAATTAAACAAAGATTGAGATACATTCCAACCACTTTGTACTTCTGATTTTTACCTTCTTTGCAATGACCATTTCCCTAATAGAATCATAGAATGGTTTGGGTTGGGAGGGATGTCCAAAGGTCATCCAGTTCAACCCCCTAGCACTCAGCAGGGACATCCTCCACTAGATCAGCTTTCTCACAGCCTTGTTCAGCCTGACCAGATCTTCGGCAATGTGGCCTCAACTGCCTCCCTGAGCAACCTGTTGCAGTGTTCCACCACCCTCATGGTCAAGAACTCGTTCCTAGCATCCAATCTCAATCTGCTCTGCTCTCATTTCAAACCATTGTCCCTTGTCCTGTCCCTGCAGGCCTTTGCAAACAATCTCTCTGCAGCCTTCTTGTAGGCCTCCTTCTCCCTACCACTTTAAGCTAAACAGATCACCTCCTGTCATCAACCTGAGAAAACAGCCTCAGGTCTCTCAATGTTTCCTCACAAGAGAGATGTTCTCTCCCTTAATCATCCTCATAGCTCTCCACTGGACTCTTTCCAGTAGTTTCTTGTCCATCTTGAATCTGGGGAGACCAGAACTGGACACAATACTACAGATGTAGCCTCAGCAGGGCAGAGTACAGCAGGAGGAGAACCCCCTTTGACCTGTTGGCCACACTCTTCTTAATGCACCCCAGGATTCCACTGGCCTTCTTAGCCACCAGAGCTTTCCAGCAGGTCACCCTAGGGGAACCTGTACTGATGTACAGGGTTATTCCTCCCCAGGTGCAGAACTCTACCCCTGTCCTTGCTGAACTTCATAAAGCTCAGCTCTGCCCAACTCTCCAGCCTGTCCTGGTCTCTGAATGGCAGCACAGCCCTTCTGGTGTGTCAGTCACTGCTCCCATGCCTTGTCCCATCAGCAGACTTGCTGAGTACACTCTGGTCCTTCATCCAGGTCATTGATGAAGATGTTGAACAAGACTGGATCCAGTACTGACCCCTGGGGAACACCACTAGCCACAGGCCTCCAACTGGACCCTGCACTGCTGATCACAAACCTCTGAGCTCTGTCCTTAGCCAGTTCTCAACCCACCTCATTGTCCACCCATCTAACCTGCACTTCCTAAGCTCACCTATGAGAATATTATGGGAAACAGCATCACAGGCCTTGTCAAAGTTGAGGTCCACACCATCCACTGCTCTCCCCTCATCTAACCAGCTGTTCACACCATCACAGAAGGCTAACAGTTTGGTCAAGCATGATTTTCCCTTGGTGAATCCATACTGGCTGTTCCTGGCAAAGTGGTTTTAACTAGAAACTGATGAGTGAAATATATTGGTTTGAAAAGTCAGACAAGCATCAGATAGCAGGTAGCATGAATGAGCATTAAGACTGATGAGAGAAGCATGGAGAGGCAGGGGGGAATGACAAAGGCCTGTGGCTGGATAAGATCACCAAGGTGGTGATGGAGATAGGCCAGGAATGAAGCCAACAGAAAGGAAATCAAGACTGGTTGAATGAGAACAGAGCCACAGAGCAGGGACAAAGGCTGAGAGGGGAGACAAAAACAAGCTGGATAAAGGAATCTGGTGTAGTGATAGAAAGTAAATCCAGATGGTGATTTAGGCTCAGGTAGTAAGCTCAGGGGAAAAGACTGGAACTGAGACCACCTGAGAAGTGGAGACAGGGACTAAAAGCAAAGAATATATAAGGCCTGGGACAAATAGTCATGAGTGGAGAAGAATCAGGATTGGAAAACTGGGGAGTGAACAAGGAGATGAGAAAAGATCCCAAGCATTTGTTCAACAAGTGTAAGACCTAACTGCAACAAATGCTTTCAGACCATGGGACAGCAGCCAAGGTTTCTGGATCACATCAGAAAATACCTGAAAAAAACCCAGTGGAAAAACAGCCCTTTCTTTCCCTTTTAGCACTGACTGGAGCAAAGACAGCCAGCCCACAGTCCTACCAGTAACTTACTCAAGTGGCCAGGTCTGGGCCATTAAAAAAAGGCATAAAACTTTACTCTCCACATTCACAGCAAACCTGGCCGCAGTTTCTGAGTGTCTGAATATGTCATTTATTCTTACAAGTTATACTCATTACACTCTAAAGAGAGAAAGACAAGAAAAAGGGAAGCCACTAAAAAGACACATCATTTGTAAGTTCAAAAAGACCAAATAAATTTCACCACAAAAATGGCTAGAAAGATTTTTTTATTCTTCTCTAATAGGCTCTCTGTGTCTTGAAGTTTATGAATTCTGCCTCTTCTGGAAATCACCTTCTTTTATTATTAGGCCTGAAGCCAGGATATCCACTCTCCTATGGAAATGTGTGTTCATCTCCTGCAGTGTTTTGCTGCTCTTCTACCTTCATTTTCATTAATTATTATGTTAGCTTCTGTGAGTTAATAGTTGCTTTATTATGCTTTCCAAGTTATTTAATTTTTGCCTCCAGCATCCAATTTTATTACCAAAGACTGAAGCTGAGTGTCTCTGTTTTATCGCAGGAGGCTTACCCTGTCTCTGTGAAATACTCAGCAAAAAGCCTGACTGCAAGCTCAGAATAGCCACTGGTGCCTGGAAATGTTCCCCAAAGGGAATGGACTTTGGGGGGAAGGGACTCATATAATGGTTTGGCTTGGAATGGACCTTGAAGATCATCTGGTTCCAACGCCCCTGACATCGACAGGGACACCTTCCACTAGAACAGTTCACTTAAGGCCTCATCTAGCCTGACCTTGACCACCTTACCCAAGGAGGTGGTGGAGTCGCCGTCATTGGAGGTGTTCAGGAGGAGACTTGATGGGGTACTTGGTGCCATGGGTTAGTTGTTTGGGTGGGTTGGATTGGTTGATGGGTTGGACACGATGATCTTGAAGGTCTCTTCCAACCTGGTTTGGTTTATTCTATTCTATTTATTCTATTCTATTCTCACCTCCAGGGAGGGGGCATCCACAACCTCCCTGGGCAACCTGTTCCAGTGTCTCACCACCCTCCCTGGGAAAAATTTCTTGCTTATCTCCAGTCTAAAGCTGTGCTCCTCAAGCTTCAATCCATTGCCCCTCATCCTGTCACTACAAGTCCTTGTAAAAGTCCCTCCCCTGCTTTCTTGTAGGCCCCCACCAGGTACTGGAACCATAGAAGGCTGCTCTAAGGCCTCCCTAGAGCCTTCTCTTCTCTGGGCTGAACAGCCCCAGCTCTCTCAGCTTGTCCCCACAGGGGAGGTTCTCCATCCTTCTTATCATCTTCATGGCCCTCTTCTAGACCCACTCCCACAGCTCCATGTCCCTCTTATTCTGGGGGGCAGCAGAACAGGAGGCAGTGCTGCAGGTGGGGTCTCACCAGAGCAGAGTAATCCATTACTTTATTCCAGGAAGCTGCAGAATTTCTAAATATTGTTTGGGAAATAACACCACCACCTCCTTCAAATAAATAGAAGCCTAAAAAAACTTCTGCACTGATATTCTGCCTTCTTTTTCAATAATTCTGAGAGAGGCTCTGAGATTCCAAAGGCTCATTGTTGTCTTTCAAACCTCAAGAGTTAAAAGCTCACCCTTTCCATTCTGGAGCAGTGCTAGAGTGCTGTCAATCAGCACGCAGGTGTTAAGCTAGGTTTTCATATCCCACCACAAAGACAGTGGAGAGCAGTTAACAATTCTGGTCATAAGTGACCTGACTCAGTAAATCCCCCTGGGACATTCAGTTCCAATCTCTCTCAAAATCAGCCTGCAGGACAAAGAGCTTTCAGGGCAAAGCAGTGGGGGCTGACTGACAGGATGGGTCAATCAAAGAAAGTTCATAGTATGACTTTTAAGTGCCACACATTCTTTTCCTGGATGCTTTGTAACCCAGATCTCTGCTTCCTTTAACCTCTTTTTCATTACTGAGTCAGAAGTAAAACTATGTCAAAATGCTGTTGTCAAAAGAGAATTCCTTTCAACTCCACTTTCACTCTGTGTTCTGAAGCAAAAGGGAAAGAACACACCAGTGACTGCTTACCTCTTTTTCAAAATCAGGTGGAAGAAGCTTGACAAAGTTGTCTGGAAACACACCTCGTCTGCCATTGAGTTCTCCTTCCCACCAGCCCACATCAATGCAATCCTGCAAGACAGCAAAACAGAATGAAAATCACAACGGGCTGGGGTGCTGAAGTGCTCTTTAGCATAATGGCTTGCCTTTTGGCTAGAACATGACAAATGACTGGAGTGCCAGGTTAACAGGGTTATCTACCAGATAAAAACGTCAGTGATCGACCCTCATCACATATCACACAGAGCAGCTCCCAGAGAACAATAAACCTGCTGCAAGAGCTCAAGAGCTTCTCTGTGTCAAAGCAAAACACAACTCCACCATTTGATCTGTTCAATCAGTAAGCACTTTGACTACTTATAATGCAACAGAAGGGTAACAAAGCTGGGGAGGGGTTTGGAGAACAAGCCCTATGAGGAGAGGCTGAGGGAGCTGGGGTTGCTTAGCCTGGAGAACAGGGGGCTCAGGAGAGACCTTATTGCAGTCTACAACTCCCTGAAGGGAGGTTGTAGCCAGGTGGGGGTTGGTCTCTTCTCCCAGGCACCCAGCACCAGAACAAGAGGACACAGTCTCAAGATGTGCCAGGGGAGGTTTGGACTGGATGTCAGGAATAAATTCTTCACATAGAGACTGGCCATTGGAATGTGCTGCCCAGGGAGGTGGTGGAGTCACCATCACTGGAAGTGTTTAAAAGGACACTGGATGAGGCACTTGGTGCCATGGTTTAGTTGATTAGATGGTGTTGGGTGATAGGCTGGACTCGATCTCAAAGGTCTTTTCCAACCTGGTTAATTCTGTATCTATTTTCTTTCCTGCCTTCATTTTACAGAAAGGCAGTGACTTAATTAAGCAACATATATCCCAGGTGCTAAAAAAGCTCCTTTGTCTTCCATACTTTCAAGAAACTGGACAGGCTGGAGAGGTGGCTGAGGAGAATCTCATGAGGTTCAATAAGGCAAAGTTCAAGGTCCTGCACATAGGTCAGGGCAACCCTTGGTATCAATAGATGCTGAGAGCAGCAGTGAGGAAAAGAATTTGGGGGTGCTGGTAGGTGAGAAGCTGGATATGAGCCAACAGTGTGCACTTGCAGCCCAGAAGGCCAATGGCAGCCTGGGCTGCATCAAAAGCAGCATGGGCAGCAGGCTGAGACAGAGAATTCTGCCACTTTATTCTGCTCTGTTAAGACCTCACCTGCAGTGCTGCACCCAGCTCTGGAGCCCTCAGCACAGGAGAGACATGGACCTGACGGAGCAGGTCCAGGGGAGGGCCACAAAGATGATCAGAGGGCTGGAGCACATCTCCTATAAGGACAGGCTGGGAGAGCTGGGGCTGTTCAGCCTGGAGAAGGCTGCAGGGACACTTTAGAGCTAGATTTGAGTATCCGAAGAAGACCTAAAGGAAGGCTGGGGAGGGCCTGTTTAGAAGGGCTTGGAGTGATAGGATGAGGGGCAAGGGTTTGAAACCAGAGTAGGACAGATTTAGGCTGGACATAAAGAATAAGTTTTGCACAATGAGAGTGGTGAAATACTGGAACAGACACAATACAGCATTAAACAGGTTGGAAAAGACCTTTAAGATCATCAAGTCCAACCTATCACCCAACACCATCTAATCAACTAAACCATGGCTCCAAGTACCCACATCCAATCCTTTTTTGAACACTTCCAGTGATGGTGACTCCACCACCTCCCTGGGCAGCACATTCCAATGGCCAATCTCTCTTTCACTGAAGAATTTCTTCCTAACATCCAGCCTAGGGATGTGGTTGAGGCCCTGTTCCTGGAGACATTCACAATCAAACTGGATGTGTGCCTGGGCAGCCTGATGTAGTTGGAGGTGTCCCTTCTGCCTGCAGGGGGGTTGGACAAGATGACCTCTGGAGGTTACTTTCATCCCGAACCATTCTATGCTCTATGCCAGACTGAGATAATCAGGTAGCCATGCACGGCACGGGCAGGCACCGTGCAGGATGTTGTTCTTACCCTCATTCATGACGTGCAGGCACCCTCCCACTTGGCTCTATCTGCTTGCACAGCATAGTAATGAGTGCACTCAACTGTTCTGTCACACGGTGTGTTTTAAAATGCCCTCCACCTCCCACACTGCTAATCTGAAATTGCCAAAACATTTGTGACCCAGTTTAGATATTTTTTCCATTATTAATGATAATTCAGGAACCAACTGCTGCAACTGCCAGCACCGTTCAGTGCCAGCTAATAATCCTGGCTAAACAACACACAGCATCGGGTATTTTCTCTCTAGGATGGATCTTTTTAACCCTCTCAGGACACACAAACCTTACAGCTGTTTCTTCCTGTTATCATTGTATCATAGAATCAGTCAGGGTTGGAAGGGACCACAAGGATCATCTAGTTCCAACCCCCCTGCCATGGGCAGGGTCACCCCACACTAGATCAGGCTGGACTGAGCCTCATCCAGCCTTAAACACCTCCAGGGACGGGGCCTCAACCACCTCCCTGGACAACACATTCCAGGGCTTCACCACTCTCATGGGGAAGAACTTCCTCCTCACATCCAGCCTGAATCTCCCCACCTCCAGCTTCATTCCATTGCCCCTAGTCCTATCACTACCTGATAGCCTGAGAAGTCCTTCCCCAGCCTTCCTGTAGGCCCCCTTCAGATACTGCAAGGCCACAATTAGGTCACCTCGGAGCCTTCTCTTCTCCAGACTGTACAGCCCCAACTCTTTCAGTCTGTCCTCATAGGAGAGATGCTCCAGCCCTCTGCTCATCCTCGTGGCTCTTCTCTGGACACCTTCCAGCACCTCCATATCCCTCTTGTAATAGGGGCTCCAGAACTGGAGATGGATTCTTATTCAACCCTTCTTTTAAAGTTCATTTCTTTACATGAAGACACTGGTTTGGGCACACATTCACTAATCCCTAACAGCTGCAGGCTTGCTTTTTCCTGTCCCCAGCTTGCCACTGAGGCTTACATAGCCAATCACCATGACAGATTTTTATACACTAAGTTAATCTTTAGGCAGCTTCTCTTTAATTTCCTCATTTACTCCGTTTGCCAGAGGAGGATTCTGTATCACTAAGCCAAAGGATAGAAAAAGATCTCAGAAATGAAAAGCTACAGAAGAGATTTGGTGAAGAATCTCTGTGGGCGTGCCCTCCTGCTGCCCACAGCTGCAGGCTTGCAATGACTCAGTAACCTCTGGAAGCCCATGTACAGTGCTGGCAGCAGGTGTCTTCATCATGACTGCCATTACAAGGATGCAAGTTCTGGTGTCTCCACCATAAGAAGAACATGGAACTGTTGGAGTGAGTCCAGAGGAGGGCCACAAGAATGACCCAAGGCCTGGAGCTCCTCTGCTGTGAGGATAGGCTGAGGGAGCTGGGTTTCTTCTGCATAGAGAAGACTCAAGGAGGACCTTAAAGCTGCCTTCTAGTACCGAAAGGCATCCTGAAGGAAGGCTGCAGAGGGACCTTTCATGAGGGTGTCTAGAGACAGGACAAGGGGGAATGGTTTGGAGGTGAGGCAGGGCAGGGTTAGACTGGATCTTAGGAAGAAGTTCTTCAGTGTGAGGGTGGTGAGACTCTGGAATAGGCTGCCCAAGGAGGTTGTGAGTGCCTCCTCCCTCGAGGTGTTTAAGGCCAGAGTGGATGAGCAACCACTTGGGCAACAAAGTGTAGCTGAGAGGTGTCCCTGCCCATGGGAGGAGAGTTGGAGTAGATGATCTCTGAGGTCCCTTCCAACCTGAGCCATTCTGATTCCAGGAAGGTAAGTGAGATCCAGTGAATTATGTAAGTTGGAGTTGCAGCACAGAATCAAAGTGAGTTCAGTTTCCTTTCAGCAGCTGCAATGATTCTGTACCCACTCTCATCCTAGCTAAGGAAAGCTACAACACACTGCAGTCATGCTTCCTCCTCTTCTTGGGGACAGAACCATGGCACTGCTTGGTCCCTCAGCACACAGCATCCTCTATTAACACTTCTGCTTAGCACCAATTCTACTGCTTGTGTATTAGAACAAACACTGTGCTGCTCCTTCCCTTGGTGCTCTCCATCCAACCGAAAAATAAAAAGCAGAAGCTGGTGGAGATGAAACAAAAAGCCTCAGCACAAGGCACCATACACTGCATAGTCTTAAAACCACTGCACTGAGTGCACAGCAACAGCTGTGCCCAGTCAGGCACTACTGACAAGTTGGTAGCCCTGCTCATCTTTCCAGTCGAGGAGTACAGCTGGTTGCAAGACAGGGACACAAACTTCCCTTCAGTCATACATCATGCTTGGTTTGCTTTGGTGGCAGAATAGGTGACAACAGAGGTTGAACAGGCAGAGCTGTCTGTCTTTCACTAATTTGATCTCCACTTTACTCACTGATACCACATTCAAGACCACAAAGGTGAAAGATGCAGGCTCATACCCAGCAGGTGACACATCCCTCTCGTGCCAAGCTGAGTCCCAGCTAAGAGCCTGCCAGTGACAGATTGCTCTGTCACACAAACAGGACTGGACTCTCCCTCCTGGAATGCTCACAGTTTCACAGCCTCTCCTTCTCTTCCATGTAGGCAGGAGCTTCATATACCCCAAAGGCTAAGGGGTTCTTATTTAATATAAAGCTCTCTCTCTTAAAAAACCAGGCTAGGTTATTTCAGATAGGTTTATTTTTAGCCCATCTTCCTATTTTCATTCTGTGTCCCAAAAGCCCCAGATTCTACATAGCTCTTTCTCAGCTCCTGCCAGCTGTCATGTCCAAGCTGTAGGGAACATAGAATCACAGAATTGTCAGGGTTGGAAGGGACTTCAAGGATCATCTAGTTCCAACCCCACTGCCATGGACAGGGATACCTCACACTAGTCAGGTTGCTCACAGCCACATCCAGCCTGGCCTAAACACCTCCAGGGATGAGGCTTCCACCACCTCCCTGGGCAACCTGTGCCAGTGTCTCACCACCCTCATAGCAAAGAACTTCTTCCTAACACCTAAATCTCTCCTCTTCCAGCTTGGATCCATTCCCCCCAGTCCTATTACACCCTAACACCCTCAAAAGTCCCTCCCCAGCTTTCTTGTAGCCCCCTTCAGATGTTGGAAGGTCACAATAAGGTCTCCTTGGAGTCGTCTTTTCTCCAGACTCAACAACCCCAACTCCCTCAGTCTGTCCTCACAGGAGAGGAGCTCCAGCCTTCTGCTCACCCTCGTGGCCCTTCTCTGGACATGTTCCAGAACCTTACATCTGATAATGCCAGCTGCATCTTGTACAGCTTCAGAAGTCAAAATGTTCATTTTTCTTCATCCATAAGATCCAAGGCTCTACTACAAATTTACTGTATTGACAGTGCAGGGAAGGAAACAGGAGAGACCCATTGGAAATAAGACATTATTTCAGCTGTGGTTACTCCTTCCAGAAAGTGATTTTTGACTGGAGGTCACAAGCAGAATATTTCTCTATAGAAGACAGAGTCTGTTCCAAGATTTGGCCCAAGTTGTTGGGCCCTGATGAAAAAAAAATCCCTCAGTTGGTTGAGAATAATAATTAATCACCTGCAAGACCCAGGATGGCTGGATAAAGAATAGAGCAGAGCAGGTACATTTTGCCTGTTTCATCTCAGGCTGGACCTAACCTTCTGACTTTACACTCTGTGACTAAAGAGTTTTATTCATTAACAAAGTTGAAATACTTCGATGAAATCTTTGCACAAACAGGAGAAAAAAAATTATGTTGCTCACTGAACAGAACAGTCTCTCCCAGGAATTCACTCTGCTTACAATGTTCAGTCAGCAGAACAGCTCACAGAGAAACAAATATCTTCCATGTCAGAAAACTGTAGCACTCCAGCGCTCCAATTAAAGCTAAATTAGCCAACACAAACACAAAAGGTGTTAGGCCTCAGAGCAGCCAAGATGCAGTATTTGTGCAATTACATGTTTGCTGTATTTAGAAATATTATAAGGGGTGGGGGAAGATAGAACAAAGCATTTGAAGGATTGTTTAATGTTGTTTCTACTTAGATCACAGGCATCTTAAGGCCAGGGTCCTAATTGTAATTACTTGGCTCTATTTGAGCATTTTTACTTCTCCTTTAAATAGCTCTCCCTCCCCTGGGGAGGCTGGACTCCAGATAATACCAACAAGGTGAACTCAACACTCAGGATAAAAGGAAGCATGAAGCTAAGCAGTGAGTCTAAAGCCCACACTGTGAGCTATAATCACAGGTTTCCAGATGCCTCAGCATTTCAGTGATATCTTTTCTAAGCACAGGGCAGGGGGGAAGAAAAAAAATCTTCTTTCCTTTTTTATCTTAAATGTGTCACCTTCTCAGATTAGCAGGGCTGGATTAAACAATACTTACAAGCAGACCTAACTCTTTTCAAATGATGCAAATCTGAAAGCACTGCCTGCATGCCAGATCCTGCCACTTCCCCTAAGCAGCTTGGCATGAACTCGGCATTTGTCAAAATTCAAATCTGAGACCTCCCAGGAACAATAGAAAGCCTTGCTCTGAAGGCACTGCTGTAGCACTGCAATCAGTGATAACAAGGGCAGGAAGAGAACCTCAGCATGCACTTCAAAAAGAATTATTATAAACATACCAACAAGAGCAACATTCAAGTGCTGGCTACTCCCTTCTCTCCTGTATTAATCTCAGGCTTCACAGTTTATTTAAGTGCTCAGTTCAAACATTAGTGTTTCACTGATGTTTCTAAAGATAGCAGTGAAATGTAAGCTGCACCTGGTACCACATTAAACATATTGATAGGCCTTTATCTCTGCACAGACCTCACTTAATCCCCTTACTAATGGCAGCAGCCAAGAAATGCTGCAAGACATAAGTGCTAAAAATCCATCTGCAAACATGTAGAAGTCTTGGCAAAGGACAGGGTTAAGGCAAGAAGAAAAGAGGACAATTACTGAAGCTGTTTCCCCTGTAACTTACTAAGTATATAAAATACTTTCAGAAGATGAACATACTTATTTGATCATCAGTGTCCCCACAAGTTTTATACAACTGCTTTACATCACTGATGTGAAGAAACACTCATGACTCTATGCAATGACACAGCAGATCAAGTGGGGGGATTCTGCCCCTTTGCTCTGGTGAGACCTCACCTGGAGTACTGCATGCAGCTCTGGAGCCCTCAATACAGGAAGGACATGGACCTGATGGAGTGGGTCCAGAGGAGGGCCATGAAGATGATCAGGGGGTTGGAGCACCTCTGCTACAAAGACAGGCTGAGAGAGCTGGGGTTGTTCAGCCTGGAGAAGAGAAGGCTCCAGGCAGACCTAAGAGCAGCCTTCCAGTACCTGAAGGGGGCTACAAGAAGGCTGCAGAGAGACTGTTTGCAAGGGCCTGCAGGGACAGGATGAGGGACAATGGTTTGAAATGTGAGCAGAACAGATTGAGATTGGATGGGAGGAACATGCTCTGCACCACGAGGCTGGTGGAACACTGCAACAGGTTGCCCAGGGAGGTAGTTGTGGCCCCTGGAGATCTTCAAGGTCAGGCTTGATGGGGCTCTGAGCAAGTGGAGGATGTCCCTGCTGACTGCAGGGGATTTGGAATACAAGACCTTTGGAGGTCCCTTCCAACCCAAACCATTCAATGATTCTACAATACAGGAAAACCAAAATTACCTCAATGACTATCAGTAAATATGACTAACTTCTTCCCTTCTTTCAAAGCTACCACACTTCTGCTTTAAAAAACCCCTCTGTTTTCTTGGCCAATTAGCTTTATTTTCAATAATATGAAATATTATAGCTCTTTTTTTTAAACCCAGAGTGGGGAATACTGAAAATGTCATCTTAGTATGGAAAAATGAGTGATGCTATCTGCCTTGTTGCTCATACTGAAAGAAAAGCTGAAAGTCCTTCAATTCCTCCACATATTTCCATAATAAAAGGTTGTAAAAAATATGTGTGTGTCATTGGCAATTAAAACTGCACAGAAAAATTCAGCAGTGAAGAAAAAAACCCCAGAGCAACAAAAGCAGGCAACAGACACATATTACATTGAAAGTTCAATTTTCAGCTAGTTTCCTCCTCTATCACATCATCTGGTTCCTGCTCCTTCCCCTGCTCATGGCCTCAACTCACTGGCAGGACTCTTGTACATAGCACTTACTAATTTCATCCCTTTAGGAGCCTCTTACATCCATTAGAGCAGCTGCTTTCCTTCACAGCCTATACTCAGCTGAGTTCTCCTTGGCAATCACTCAGCTAAAGAAAGGCCCCTGGACAATCACCTCCTGCACCAGGATGAGCATTTAAAGATGCTGCAGGAGAGAAAGCCAGGAGAGTTATTTTGGCAAAAGGGCCACACTTCGGTAACTGCCTATAAAAATACAGTGAGGTTGAAATTAAGTTGCCTAAGAAATGGAAAATATTAAGTACTCCATACCCTAACATGGACCTCAGAAGATCCCCCTGCCAGATCAGGAGTACCTAGAGCAGATCACACAGGAACACATCCAGGTGGGATTGGAATGTTTCCAGAGAAGACTCCACAACCTCTCTGGGCAGCCTGTTCCAGGGCTCTTGCACCCTCACACTGAAAAAGTTTTCCCTTCTGTTCCTGTGGCACCTCCTCTGCTCCAGCTGGCACCCAGTGCCCCTTGTCCTGTCACTGGACATCCCTGAGCAGAGTCTGGCTCTGTCCTCCCAGTACTGCCCTGCACATCTTTAACACCAGCAATGAGGGCAGCCCTCAGGCTCCTCCGCTCCAAGCTCCAAGCCCCAGCTCCCTCAGCCTGGCCTCACAGGGAGATGTTCCACTGCCTGCAGCAGCTTTGTGGCTCTGTGCTGGACTCTCTTAAGCAGTTCCCTGAGGTCCTTCTTGAACTGAGGGGCTCAGAACTGGACACAATACTCCAGATGAGGCCTCACCAGGGCAGAGTAGAGGGGGAGGAGAACCTCTCTCAAGCCACTCACCCACACCCCTTCTAAAACATCCCAGTGGACAGTTGATGACCTTGACAAAGGGACTGTATAACTAATGCAGCTGGAAAAGAAAAGAGAAAAATCTGATATAATCTTATCCTTTTTATCTGCAGGGGCACTGTTAAAATGGTGATTTTGAATTCTGCATTTACTGATACCACTCCTTTGCAATTCCTTCAACAAAATTCCTCCTTCTCATTTTGAGATGAACCCCAGACAAACAAACAGCTTCCTCACAGATGTATTTCCACATATGTGTGCACAAATACACAGCCTCTCCTAGCACCTTACCACTCAGCTCCATTTGAGCTGTTTCCCTTCCTCTTGACACCTATCAAATGCTATCTAATCTTCATGTTTTTAACATTCTTGTAATGCCTTTTGCATTCTTTTCATGAGATTTCTCTCCCATTCTCGTGTCACTTACTCACTACTTCTGCCACTTCCACACGCTCTCACCGATGCTGCTCTTCCCAATTACATGCAAATTCAGTGTGAGATAAAAACTGTGAGTCTTCAACGTGCCTATAGATCTGACTGTGTGAAAAAGAGATTTGCCTAGTGAGGGAGTTTTCATATCATTTTCTGGGTTTAGTAGTATCAACAAAATGCATTATTTTAAGCTAATTGATCTGTGCTTCCAGGAAGGCCGATGACACTCAGCTCTTAAAAGGCAACAATCTTCTCTCCTCCAGTCTCAGTAACAGGGGACAATAAATTCTGTGCAATGCTCTCATGGAAACCCTGCAAAACAATTTCTTGCAAATCAATTAGAAGGAACTCTGTAATGTGATAGCAAAGCAAACCCACAGCAATAGTTTCTGAAGTACTCCATATGTTTCTGTTTAATTCCTCTTAGTCAGTGTGGAACACTAACTGCTTATGGAAAGGACTCTCTAAGCACAGCAGCTGCCTTTTACCTGGAATTCAAATCACTGTGCTTAGAGAGCAGAAGCAATTAGTGGGCAGCAAGTTGAGTCTGACTTGGTTGCTGCTGAATGAAGAAAAATGACAAGACACCTGCTGCAGAAGAGTTGGACTAAGATGAGGCCCTGAGCAGCCCAAGGAGGCCCTAAGCAGCCAAGCTGAGGCTTTTGAGCAGCTGAATCTAGTTGTGAGGCATCCCTGCCCCTGGTGGGGAGGTTGGATTAAGTGATCTCTAAGGTCCTTTCCAACCTAGGCCATTCTATGATTCTATAAAATAAAGTTCATAGAATCAACCAGGTTGGAAAAGACCTCAGAGATTATCAAGTCCAACCTATTACCTAATACCTAACACCTCCTGACAACTAAACAATGGCTTCAAGTGTCACATCCAACCCTTTTTCGAACACCTCCACGGATGGGGTGTGGTGGGTTACACCCATCCTGGAAGCAGGCGGGGGAGGGCTTGTGAGAGCTTTTGCCCTCCCTGCAGGGTGTTTTCTCCATGGGAAATTGACTTAGTCTGTTTCACTACCCCTCCCGGTCCAGCAAGGGTATAAAAAGGAGGACACTGCAGCCATTGCTCTCTTCCTTCTGCCTCGTGGGGACAAAAGAGAGTTGCTGCTGGCTTGCTGCTTCTCCACCACGTGATCCTCCCTGCTACTTCCACACCTTTGCAAAGGACTGGTTTGTATTTCCTATTTTTTCCCCATCCATCCTTGTTCCTTACCCTTGTGACCCTACTTGTTATTGTTACACACACATATATATATATATATATACACACACATATTGTTTAAAGAAAAATTCTTTACCTCTCTACTTCCAAGCAGACTCCAAATTATTTCTTGGTGGATTTGCTCCTTCCCTTTCTTTTCCTCTATTGGGAAAGAGGAGGGGGGAGCAGGGAAGGGATTCTCAGCCTTGTCCCCATCTGAGCTCTTAAGTCCCAGTTAAGGCTCCAACCACCACATGGGGACTCCATCACCTCCCAATGGCCAATTACTCTTTCTGTGAAGAACTTTCTCTTCACCTTGAGCCTAAGCTACTAAGTTACTATACTGCATGGCAGAGCATGAAGGAGATCCTACTGTTTTCAGAACTCTACAGAGAGGACCCTGACTCCACACCACTTGTTTATTTTCTTAAACTGTGTGTTAAAAAAAAGGATGAAAAAAACCAAAACCAAATCTGAGTGCAGTGCGGTGTGCAAACCACAAAAGGATTTGCAAAGTGACTGCTTGTTATGCTTTGCTTCTTCAGTGTCTCAGACTACTTCAGACACAGGATAAGAAAGCATTCATGGAGAAATGTAAGGCCTTTCTGCATTGAGATTCCCCACTCTCCAGAGGCAAGGCTTTATGTAATTGTTCATAGACCTGTGACAAGCTGTAGAAATGAGATTAAAAAGGAATAAAATGTCTGCAGTGGCTTGACACGTCCAGGCTGGACGTGGCTCTGAGCAACCTCATCTAGTGTGAGGTGTCCCTGCCCATGGCAAGGGGGTTGGAACTGGATGATCTGAGGTCCCTTCCAGCCCTGACAATTCTATGACTCTATGATACCATCAGGCTGGAGACTAGAAGGACAGGGGAATATAGAGAATGCAATGGTCACTGGCAGTCCAGAAGGCAACTGTACCTTGGGCTCCATCCAAAGTATCTGAAGTGGGCTACTAGAATGTTAGAAAGGGACTTTTTATAAGGGCTTGTAGTGGTATGACAAGGGGCAATGGATTGAAGCTTGAGGAGGGGAGATTTAGACTGGATATTTTGTAGAGAAGAGTTATGGGTTGGACTTGATGATCCTGAGGGTCTTTTCCAACCTGAATGATTCTGTGATTGTTTAGAATGATGGTGGTGAGACACTTGAACAGATTGCTCAGGGAGGCTGTGGATGTCTCCTCCCTTGAGGTGTTCAGGGTCAGGTTGGATGAGGCATTGAGCAACCTGTTCTAGTGGAGGGTGTCCCTGCCCATGGCATGTAGGGTTGGAGCTAGATGATCTTTAGGGTCTCTTCCACCCCATAACATTGTCCATGTGTGTGATTTATGTAGGCCTGCAGCAGACTGAAACCAAAATTACTTGTATAAACTTGTGAACAGCTCTGCTCTTCTTCACATTATCAAAGTAAGGCTCTAAAGCACAAGAGGAAAAGAGATGTAGGGATCTCTGAAGTCTATGTAACATTTCATTGTCAAACTAGGATTGTTCCAGGAAGGACACTGTCAAAGGCACAAACAGGATCACAGGATGTCAGGAGTTGGAAGGGACCCAAAGAGATCATTGAGTCCAATCCCCCTGCCAGAGCAGGAGCATACAATCTAGCTCAGGTCACAGAGGAACACATCCAGAAGGGCCTTGAAAGTCTCCAGAGAAGGAGACTCCACAGCCTCTCTGTGCAGTCTGTGCCAGTGCTCTGTGACCCTCAGAGTAAAGTTCCCCCTTGTGTTGAGGTGGAACCTCCTCCTCCTGTGCTGCAGCTTACATCCATTGCTCCTTGTCCTATCACAGGGAGCAAGTGAGAAGAGCTTGTGCCCTCCCCTCCTGAGCCCCAGCCCTCAGATATTTATAAACACTTATTAAACATCCTCTAAGTCTTCTCTTTTCCAGAGTAGAAATCCCCAGGTCCCTCAGCCTCTCACCAGGCAGTGCTCCAGTGCCCTAATCATCCTCATAGCCCTCCACTGGACCCTCTCCAGCAGATCCCTGTCCCTCTTGTACTGGGGAGCCCAAAACTGAAGCAGTACTCAAGATGAGACCTCATCAGGGCAGAGCAGAGGGGGAGGAGAACCTCCCTGGATCTGCTGGACTCACTCCTCTCAATGCACCCCAGGATCCCATTGGCCTTCTTGGCCACCAGGGCACATTGCTGTCCCATGCAGAACTTGTTATCCACCAGGACTCCCAGGTCCCTCTCCACGGGAGGGAATTTTATGGGAATCGAATGCTGCTGATTTTAAGAACTGGATCCCTGCTTATAGGAGACAAATGTTGCTTTTACCTTACTGATAAGGGTGACGACATCACCTTCTCGGATCGTGAGTTCATCATCGTTCTGTGCTTCGTATGGAAATATCACTTTGCAATACTCCTTGCCTGAAAGGAAGAAGATTCAGTGTGGTAAGTGATCACCTTATGACAACTGCTCCTCACATGATCCTCTTTGTGCTGGTTTTGTTGGGTTTTTTTCCTTGCCATCTTTCTCTTAGTGGCTTACACTTTTATCAACAGCATGAAATATTAAAAGCAGTGCACACTGCTGAGCACTCTCACACACGTCATCCAGGGAGCTGGCTCTGTGGTCCCTACAGCCATTATTTTAAATGAAATTGCTCCAGACAGCAGCCTGCCACAAACCATTTTCCTCAGAGTAAGCCTGTATCTGCACTTCCATAGGTATGGCCTTCCACCAGATCACATGAATTCACAGATTCACAGAATGGCTTAAGTTAGAAGGGATCTTAAAGATCATAGAATCACAGAGAATTGTCAGGGTTGGAAAGGACCTCAAGGATCATCCAGTTCCAACCCCTCTGCCATAGGCAGGTGCACCTCGCACTAGACCAGGTTGCTCAGAGCCACATCCAGCCTGGCCTTAAAAACCTCCAGGGATGAGGCTTCTACCACCTCCCTCATCTATTTCCAACTGCCCTGCCTTTGGCAGGGACACCTTCTACTGGAACAGGTCCCTCAATGCCTCATCCAACCTGACCTTGAACATCTTCAGGGAGAGGGCATCCACAGCCTCCCTGGGCAACCTGTTCCAGTATCTCACCACACTCACTGGAAAGAATTTCTTCCTCCTCTCCAGCCTAAATCTGCCCTCTCAAGTTTCAATCCATTCCCTCTCATCCTATCACTACAAGTCCTTGTCAAAAGTCCCTTCCCAGCTTTCTTGTAGCCCCTTTCAGGTACTGGAAGACTGCTCTAAGATCTCCCTTGAGCCTTCTCCCCTCTAGACTGAACAGCCCCAACTCTCTCAGCCTGTCCCCACAGCGGAGGTTCTCCAGCCTTCTGATTATCTTTGTGGCCTCCTCTGGACCCGCTCCAGCAACTCCATGTCCCTTTTATGCTGAGGGCACCAGAACTGGATGCAGTAAGTGTCCAGTAACTATACAATTTATATATTATACTGGAAGTATAAAGGACCCAGCAGGTTGCCATAGCTCACCTTTCCCTGGTGGGTAGATATTTCTGTATCTACAAATGCTAAATTAATAATACATGCACCTGCATTCATACCTAAGTCTTCTGTACACTCAGCACAAAAGAAGAATTTTGAGTATTAGTTTGAAGTTCCCTCTTCCCTTTCATCTGGACTTTCATCTGGAAAATAAAGAAGCCAGCACTCCTACTCGGAAATCATAAAAAGCAGTTGTCATGAAAAGCAGCTACTTACAGCATGTTGCTGTGCAACAGACAAGTATCTCAATGTGCCTTACAAATAAAAAGGGAATATGTATTCCAGCTGCTAAATCATGTTAAAAAAACAGATGTGATGCTTGAGAGGAGGTTTAAAAAGACCAAAGAAGCACACAGAGATATTAATGGAGCCTTTGCAGAAGGGCATGTGGCTCAGCGGAGGCGTTCACCTCACTTTAAATGTCTCAATTTCTGTATCTCTATGTAGATGTTTTACTGTTCTAAAGGAGCTGTGTGTGGCATACTCAGAAAAGCCTCTGGTTACTGGCAAGAGGCTTAGCACATCTTTTTTTGGGATACAGAGAAGCAGCCATGCTGTGTTCTTGGAGGCAACCAACACTTGTGCCCAAGGAAAGTCATTCCAGAGTGTACACTCTCAAGTACCTGAATTTTCCCACTCTTCACTAGATGATCTCTACCCTGTATGATCTGATGGGGAGCCAGGCACAATGCACAGCTAACCAAAAGAGAGCAGCCACTACACCACAGTAATGGTACTGCTCTGAAAGGATGGTAGTGGTGCAGCTCTTGCCCAAGGTGTGGGCAAATCCCATGAGTTTTAGGTCAAAGATTACTTAGAACAGTGAGAGTCTCCAGGGAGCTCAACCTGTAACAGGCAATCTTCCTTCAGCTCACCCATGATATTTGAGGACTGTAAAGGCTTGGAATGTCTCCAGAGAAGGAGACTCCACAACCTCTCTGGGCAGTCTGCTCCAGGGCTCTGGTACCCTCATAGGGCAAAAGGTTTCCCTTCTGTTCTCAATTAACCTCCTATGCTCCAGCTGGCACCCACTGCCCCTTGTGCTGTCGTTGGACATCCCTGAGCAGAGCCTGGCTCCATCTTCCCCACACTGCCCTGCACATCTTGATTCCCAGCAATGAGGGCAGTCCTCAGGCTCCACTGCTCCAAGCCCCAGCCCCCTCAGCCTATCTTCACATGGAGATGTTCCACTGCCTGCCGCAGCTTTGTAGCTCTGAGCTGGACTCACTCAAGCAGTTCCCTGTCCTTCTTGAACTGAGAGAGGCTAACTATCACTCATAAAATCCTTCTGGAATAGAAGAAAAATATCCCAAACCCAGTGAAAAAATTACATAATTGTTACCAAACCCACAAGCCAGATGAAAAAGCCCAAACATTTTATTCAGCAGAACTTGTTTTTAGTGCTAGCTGCTGCACTCAGGACTCAAAAGTGGATTGCACTAATAAATATTTTCACATCAGTTAATGTGATTCAGGCTGTCAAAACACCACCTCATCAAACAAAAATTAGCGACAGAACTAATTAGGGCCCCATTCATCCAGATTCAGCTGCTCCTTATGCGTTCTACCATCATGCAGAAAGATTAGTTGCTTGCTAGGGTTTTGGTAATTCCTCTTATGCAATCGGTTGACACAAACTGTAAAGAGTCAGGAGGGGAAGTAATTAAAGTGCTGTGGTCAATGCATTCTGTGACATTGCCTTTGCTGGTTTATGGCCTGCTTTTTGACACTCCAGTTTTGCAATGTGAGTTAACCAGCACTCTGAGTCAGTAACCAGCAATCTCTCCCTCTCTCTCATTGCGGATGTTTTTGTCTTACTGAATTTTAGAATCCAACAGAGCTACTGAAAAATTTATACTTTTTTGGGGTTTTTTAACCATATAGTCTGCCACTGCAAACCACTTAAACTAAAAGCAAGGTACTTCCCTGGAAAAAAACAATGTAGCTCACACATCCATGCATGTGGAAAATCAACAGCAGAATAATTCCCCTCTACGTCTAAGCATCCACAAGCCTAAACCAAAGAGCTCTCCAGACTTCTCTTCACAGATGCATTACTTCATTCCAGAAAGGTCAGTGATGTTTTCCAAGCTCTGTAAGGATCTGTGCTTTCACTGTGTTCTCACTTAGAGCAAAAAGTCCTCTTTGTCCCAGAATCATTCAGGTTGGAAAAGACCCTGGAGATCATCAGGTCCAACCATTAACCTTTCTCCACCAAGCTCACCACTAAACCACATCCCCAAGCACCACATCTAAACAACCTTTAAACACAACCAGGGATGGTGACTCCACCACCTCCCTGGGCAGCCTCTTACCAATGCCTGACCACTCCTTCACAGAAAAAACTGTTTCCTAATGTCCAGCATAAACCTCCCCTGGTGCAGCTTGAGGCCATTCCCTCTTGTTCTGTCACTAATTACCTACGAGAAGAGTCCAGCACCAGCCTCTCTACATTGTCCTTTCAGGTAGTTGTAGACAGCAAGGAGGTCTCCCCCCAGCCTCCTCTTCCCCACACTAAACAGTCCCAGTTCCTTCAGCTGCTCTTCATCATTCTCTAGGCCCTTCACCAGCTTAGTTCTTCTCTGCACCTGCTCCTACCCCTCAATGTCTTTTTTTGTACTGAGGTGCCCAAAGCTGAACAGTTGAGGTGTGGCCTCAGCAATGCTGAGTACAGGACAATCCCTGCCCTACTTCTGCTGGTCACACCACTGCTGATCCAAGCTGGGATGCCATTGGCTTTCTTGGCCATCTGGGCACACTGCTGGCTCCTATTCAGCCAGCCACACTTTCCCAAGCCTGGAGCACTGCATGGGGTTGTTGTGGCCCAAGTGCAGGACCTGACACTTGGCTGCTTTGAAGCACATCCCACTGACCTCAGCTCACTGATTCAATCTCCCTGAGTCTCTCTGTAGAGCCTCCCTGCCACAAGCAGATCAACACTTCCACCTAACTCAGTGTCATCTGCAGACATGTGAAGCCCACTCCTTAGAGACTTACATAGCATATTAGTAGGTGATGCACCTCTAGAGTGTTGCTCTGTCTCTTACTCTGAAAAGCTCATCCCATTGCAGAACTCTGGCCATCTTACATGTACTAAAGCCAAATGTTAAGCACTTCATGTGCCTTGCTGCCATCGACAGGGCTTTGGGTTCCACAATCATGGACTGGTTTTCAAGGCACCTGAGCTGAAAACAACTCATGGGACACACTTGTCCCAGAGTGGAATAAGAATCCTGGGGCAGGAATTGGCAGGGCTCATTGATAGGGCTTTAAACTAGATTTGAAGGGGGAAGGGGTTAATAGTCTCCTGCTGGCTGGTGACAAACAGAGGGGCAGCTCACCAGCAGTAGAGAGAAGGAGAGCTGGTAAGGGCTCTCAACTTGCTACCCTGAGGCAAGCCACGAATGATCCACCAGGACATTCTGTGGAAACCGAGGGGATTTGTCACAAGAGGAGGACAGGGCCAGCCCAGCTGAAGTGCTTCTATGCGAATGCGCGCAGCTTGGGCAACAAACAGGATGAGTTAAGGGCCACTGTGCTGCTGGGATGCCACGACATAGTGGCTGTTACTGAAACTTGGTGGGATGAATCCCATGACTGGGATGTAGGCATAGATGGGTATAAACTCTTTAGGAAGGATAGGCAGGGAAGGAGAGGAGGAGGTGTTGCCCTCTATGTCAATAGCCAGTTGGAATCAGTGGAGCTCCACCTGGGGAGGGATGATAAGCTAGTTGAGAGTGTATGGGTCAAAATTAAAGGCAGGACAGGGGAAGAAGATATTACTGTGGGGGTCTCCTACAGGCCACCTGACCAGCAGATCCAAGCAGATGAGGCCCTCCATAGGCAAATAGAAGCAGCTTCCAGGTCACAAGCCCTGGTCCTCATGGGTGATTTCAACCACCCGGACATCTGCTGGAGGGACAACACAGCAAGGCACCAGCAATCCAGGATGTTCCTGGACTGCATAGAAGACAACTTCCTCCTCCAAATGGTGGAGGAACCAACAAGAAATGGTGCTATGCTGGACCTTGTTCTCACCAACAGGGAAGGGCTGGTAAGCAATGTGAGGCTCATAGACGGCCTTGGCTGCAGTGACCATGAAGCAGTTGAATTTAACATCCTCAGGGCAATCAGGAGGAAGTATTCCAAGCTCATGACCCTAGACTTTAGGCATGCAGATTTTGATCGCTTCAGGGATCTGCTAGCCAAAGTGTCATGGGACAAAGCCCTGGAGGGAAGAGGGACCCAGGACAGCTGGTCAGTATTCAAGGACCACCTCCTCTGTGTCCAGGAGCTCTGTGTACCAACAAAGAGAAAAGCAGGTAAGAATGCTAGGAGGCCTGCCTGGATGGGCAAGGAGCTACTGGACACACTATTACTTAAAAGGAAACTCTACAGGAAGTGGAGGGAAGGACAGGTAGAAGAGGGGGAATACAAGGAAGCTGCCCGAGCAGCAAGAGTCCTGGTCAGGAAAGCCAAAGCAGAGTTTGAGTTGAATCTAGCCAGGGAGATTAAAGGGAATACTAAGAACTTTTACAGGTATATTAATGGGAAGAAGAAGACTAGGGAAGGTGTGGGCCCCCTCAGAAAAGAAAATGGTGACATGGTCACCTGTGATGAGGAAAAGGCTGAGGTACTTAATAACTTCTTTACCTCAGTCTTCACTGCAAGGGCCTCTAGCCACACTCCTGATGTTATGGAAGTCAAAGCCAGGGACAGGGAGGAAGAACTGCCCATTGTAAGTGCAGATCAGGTTCGTGAGCATCTGAAGAACCTGAAAGTGTTCAAGTCCATGGGACCCGACGGGTTACACCCACGGGTGCTGAGAGAACTGGCAGATGAGGTTGCTAAACCCCTCTCTATTATATTTCAAAAGTCCTGGCAGTCTGGTGAAGTCCCCACAGACTGGAAAAGGGGAAACATTGCCCCCATCTTCAAAAAGGGCAAGAAGGAGGAACCAGGGAACTACAGGCCAGTCAGTCTCACCTCTGTGCCTGGAAAGATCATGGAACAGATCCTCCTGGAGTCACTACTCGCTCAAAAGAATAGTGAAGAGGTGATTGGGAACAGTCAGCATGGCTTTGCCAAGGGCAAATCCTGCCTGACCAACCTGGTGGCCTTCTATGAGCAGGTGACAAAATTAATAGATGAGGGGCGAGCAACTGATGTCGTTTACCTGGACCTGAGCAAAGCCTTCGACACTGTCCCACACCACATCCTGGTCTCCAAACTGGTGACACATGGGTTTGATTGGTGGACCACTAGATGGATAAGGAACTGGCTTGATGGCCGCACCCAAAGAGTGGCTGTCAATGGCTCCATGTCCCAGTGGAGGCCAGTGACAAGTGGAGTCCCTCAGGGATCAGTCCTGGGACCTATCTTATTCAACATCTTTGTGGGGGACATGGACAGTGGCATTGAGTGCACCCTCAGCAAGTTTGCTGATGACACCAAGCTGTGTGGTGCAGCAGACAGGCTGGAGGGAAGGGAGGCCATCCAGAGGGACCTTGACAGGCTGGAGAGGTGGGCACAGGCCAACCTCATGAAGTTCAATAAGAGCAAGTGCAGGGTCCTGCATCTGGGTCGAGGCAATCCCAGGCACAAATACAGGCTGGGCAGTGACTGGCTGGAGGATAGCCCTGAGGAGAGAGACTTGGGGGTGCTGGTGGACAAAAAGCTCAACATGAGCTCTCAGTGTGCACTTGCAGCCCGCAAAGCCAATCATATCCTGGGCTGCATCAGGAGAAGTGTGGCTAGCAGGTCGAGGGAGGTGATCCTCCCCCTCTACTCAGCCCTGGTGAGACCCCACCTGGAGTACTGTGTCCAGTTCTGGAGCCCCTATTACAAGAGGGATGTGGAGGTGCTGGAACGTGTCCAGAGAAGGGCCACGAGGATGATCAGAGGGCTGGAGCACCTCTCCTATGAGGACAGACTGAAGGAGTTGGGGCTGTACAGTCTGCAGAAGAGAAGGCTCCGAGGTGACCTAATTGTCGCCTTCCAGTATCTGAAGGGGGCCTACAGGAAGGCAGGGGAAGGACTTCTCAGGATCTCAGGTAGTGATAGGACTAGGGGGAATGGAATGAAGCTGGAGGTGGGGAGATTCAGGCTGGATGTGAGGAGGAGGTTCTTCACCATGAGAGTGGTGAAACCCTGGAATGGGTTGTCCAGGGAGGCGGTCGAGGCCCCGTCCCTGGGGGTGTTTAAGAGCAGGCTGGATGAGGCTCTGTCCAGCCTGATCTAGTGTGGGGTGTCCCTGCCCATGGCAGGGGGGTTGGAACTAGATGATCCTTGTGGTCCCTTCCAACCCTGAATGAAACTATGAAACTATGAAACTATGAAACTATGAAATCGCTGCTCAATCACATCAGGGACACTATAGGAGCCAAACAGACTCAAATCAAGATGTGGGAAGAGTCAGCAACCACCCCTCCATGCTGAAGCCCCTGCAAGCACAGAGGGAAGACATTACTGATGCCTGTTTCTCTCAGCAGGCTCTTTCACTGTGCAAATGCAGTTTGTAGCCATTTGAGACTAAGGAACAGCAGCAGCATGGAAAGAAACAGGTGGAAGATGCAAAATTGTATTATTCTTCTACCAGTGTAATCTCCCTCTTGCTTTGCAGCACACATCTCCAGTAGTAATCCCATGGAAAGCTAAAGTACATATCCAAAAGCCAACTACTTCTGGCCACTTTGCAGAATGGCACAGGATCTGTTTTGGTCAGCAATTAAAGGCTCCCAAGGAAGGATGGACCTCCAGTCCCTACCATCCCAGACAAAGTACAGGCAGCTGAGGTCCAAGCTGGAATGATACTTTTATGTTGAACATTTTGATTAAGGACACTTATTTTTCTGCAGAATTCCCTGGATTCAATGCTTTTTGAAGCTGGTTTGTGGTAGGGTTTTAGGAGGAGGGGAAAATTAATTTTTGGAGAAACGATAAATGCCAGATAAATGCCAGTCCTATGACAGATTGTGATCATATTCCTCACCTCTGACTATCAGACATTTAACTGTGTTATAATTATTGCTCTGACTATACCAAAACCCAAACCAAACTGAAGCATCTTTCCTTTTCACTAAGGGATTTTTCAACTTAAAGGAAGGACAAGTTCAACTTGATTGAAAAGTATCTCCTGTGATGCCATTTGAGGACAAGACAATTATATATCATTACTTTATATCAGACCTTCCTACACATGTGCTTCTCCTTCCCAAGCAAGAGCAGAGATGCCAAAAATTCCACTGAGGGCCCAGAGACTGCAGGAAAGAGAAAATGTTCTAAAATAACCAAGTTCAGATCAAATTCATAGAGGATGCAAAGATACTGTGCAGTAAGTAGCCCACTCTTCTCATGAGTTCTGCCACAAGGGATGTTGAATGATGTTTGCACACAAGCCTGATGAATATAAATGGCAACAGAAGAAGAGGGATTTTTCTAAGGGGAAAAAAAAAGGCACGTCCAAGGGACATTACAGAAAGAGAGATAACAAAAAGGTGAAAGAAGAACTAACCAGAGCCCAAGGTAGTGATGAAGTGTCTCTGTATCAGCCACATCTCAATGTGTCACTGTGGAAGGTACAGCTCTCTAGCCATTGTTCAGGAAGTTTACACATTCATTTTCTAAGTGGTAAAAGTATCAAACCCCAGCACCCTGGGTTTTGATTCAGTGAGCAGTTTCAGATGTCACAAGTGCATCCAGGTCTGGGGCTCCCAACACAGACATAGACCTGCTGGAGTGGGTCCTGAGAAAAGCCACCAAGATGATCTGGAGCATTTCATCTGTGAACACAGGCTCAAAGAATTGGGGCTGTTCAGCCTGGAGAAGAGAAGGCTCCAGGGAGTTCTTATTGCTACATTTCAATATCTGAAAGAAACATACAGGGAGGCTGGGGAGTGATAGGACAAGGGGCAATGGTTTGAAACTGGAGCAGGGCAGATTTAGGTTGGACATCAGCAAGAAGTTCTTTACAATGAGAGTGGTGAAATACTAGAACAGGCTGCCCAGGAATGTGGTTGAGGCCCCATCCCTGGAGACATTCAGGATCAGACTGGATGTGGCCCAGGGCAGCCTGATCTAGTAGGAGGTATCCCTGCTGACTGCAGGGGGGTTGGACAAAACCTTGGAGGGTCCTTTCCAACCCAATGCAATCTGTGAACCTGTGAGGCAGCTGTCCCCCAGCCTGGCTTACCATGTAAGGGTTAGTGCTGCACTTGGGACAGCTCATGTGCCACCTTTTCAATGGCTCTTGCACTCAGGTCACCTTACCCTGCTCAAATGCAGGTTTGGAAAGGCAATTCCACAGCACATTGATTCAGAGCCCTGCTCTATGTCACCAGTTTGCTCATCTATCAGTATTTCTTCAGGGCAGTTGAGCTCTTGCACTACTTCCCATGAACAGCCTTGTGTCATGAGGGGAACAAGCCAAGAGCATGCAGCAAGCCAGTCAGTATGGTGCAGCTACTGGATAACAACAAACCCACTAAAAGTGGGTTTAAGCTGTTCCTGCAACTCTGATCTGAAAAGCTGTGGTAAACCAGATTGTAGCCATATTACTCTGTTGGACAGCCCCTGTTCTGCTGCTCCAGATGCCTGCCTTGCTATGGGATCTTGGAGGTCTCCTCCAACCTGGTAGATTCTGTGTTTCAGTTCTGGGACCTCACCTATCTGCTAATGACCTAGAAGGATGGTGCAAGCCTTAGACACACCCCAGCTTATAGTATACTCAATGTCTCCTCTAAGCTATGGCTCTCTTCTTTCCCTTCTCATTCTTTTCTACCAGAATCCACAACATTTAGTTGGTAACTTTACAAAAGTAAAATCAAAAGAGGGGAACTATATACATGAGCTACTTGGCAAGCTAGAACAGCACTGAGACTTTCCTAAACATTAATTGCTGCTTTTTGTTTACTAAGCAATGAAATGACAAAAAAAGAACTGAAGTTCTTGGCCACTGTTCGTTTCCCACACAAACCATACCACCCACAGAGACCTGTTCTGCTTCATGAGGAAAAACAGTGACATGGACAGTGGGACTGAGGCACCCTCAGCAAGTCTGTGGATGACACCAAGTTGTGTGGTCTGGTTGACACGCTGGAGGGAAGGGATCCAACCAGAGGGACTTGGACAGGCTGTAGAGGTGGGCCCAAGCCAACCTCCTGAAGTTCAACAAGGCGAAGTGCAAGGTCATACACCTGGTCCAAGGCAATCATAAGCACAAATGTAGGGCGGGGGATGAATGGATCAAGAACAGCCCTGAGAAGGACTTGGGGGTGTCACTTGATGACAAACTCCCCATGGGCCAGCAGTGGTCACTGGCAGCCCAGCAGGCAGCTGTGTGCTGGGCTGCATCCAAAAAAGTGTGACCAGCAGAATGAGGCAGGTGATTCTGCCCCTCCGCTCTGCTCTCACAAGACTCCACCTGGAGTCCTGGGTCCAGTTCTGGTGCCCCAGATTGAGGGACATGGAGCTGCTGCAGCAGGTCCAGAGGAGGCCACAAAGACGACCAGAGGACTGGAGAACCTCCCCTGGATGGACAGGCTGAGAGAGTTGGGGCTGTTCAGCATGGAGAGGAGAAGGCTCCAGGAAGACCTTAGAGCAGCCTTCCAGTACCTGAACAGGGCTACAGGAGAACCAGGAGGGGACTTGTGACAAGGGCTGAGAGTGATAGGATGAGAGGGAATGGATTGAAGCTTGAGGAGGGCAGATTGAGACTGGAGATTAGGAAGGGTGAGGGTGCTAAGACACTGGAACAGCTTGTATTCTGTATTCTGCCCAGGGAGGTCATGGATGCAGCCTCCCTTGAACTGTTGAAGGCCAGACTGGATGAGGCTTCAAGCGACCTGTTCCAGTGGAAGGTGTCCCTGCCTATGGCAGGGGGTTGGAACTAGGTGATCTTCAAGGTCCCTTCCAAACTAAAGCATTCTATGAATCTAAAAAAAGCAAGGGCACCAACACTCAGAGATACTTTCCTATGACCTACCTACAACTTACAGCTGAAGTTGGCTCTCATTCAACTCTGATTAATTCTGAAGCCCCCTCGAGGCCAAGAGCTGATCACACTATTTAATTTGATTTGCGATGGCAGCAAACTCAAGGTAGGATTATCAGGACAAAAACAAGCCAGAGAGTTTTGTGAAACAAAGCAATCTATGCCCTGCCTACTCAATGTTCATCCTAAATAGATCTGCATCCTACCTTTTCCTATATATGGGACGCTCTGGCACCACAAAGCAGAGAAAAGCCTTCAGCTCACTCTTAAGAGGCTTAATAGCATGAAATGCAAAGAAGAAAATAAACTGTGTATGAAACCTACTTTTTGTTCTGCTGTCCACTTCTGCTTTTGTTGGCTCCTGAGTTGCTGTGGCTGGAGGTAATTTCTTCCCAACACTCTGAAAAGAATAAATGATTATTATTCTCCTTTAAAAATTGCAGGCTGAGTTAAAAATTGGACAACATAAAAAAAAGCTGGTAATAGAAATACAAGATACAGGAGGAGGAAAAGGACAGTAGAGGCACAAAGGCAAATGAAGCTGCACTTAGGTTTGTCTGGGGGGGAGGGTTGTTAGCTTATATATTTTTTTTTAATTATACAGAATTCATTAAAATGTGAGCCACAAAAAGGAAAAAAGAAAAGAAGTTCACTAATATCTTTAAACAATAGCCTCTTAGCACAGTTTCAATAACCCCTTCACACAGTTTCAGGGCAGACTCAGAGTCTGGAAGGAAAACAAAGATTATCTGCTCCCAACAGAAGAAAATGAAATTGCTGATATTCATCTTTATTATCATAGAATGGGTTGGGTTGGAAGGGATCTCCAAAGGGCATCCAGTCCAACCCCCTTGCACTCAGCAAGGACATCTTCCAATAGATCAGGTTGCTCACAGCCTTGTCCAGCCTGACTTTGAAGATCTCCAGGGATGGGCCCTCAACTGGGCAACTTGTTGCAGTGCTCCAACACCCTCCTAGTCCCGAACTTTTTCCTCACATCCAATCTAAATCTGCTCTGCTCTCGTTTCAAACCATTGCTTCTCATCCTGTCACTGAAGGACTTTGCAAACAGTCCCTCTGCAACCTTCTTGTAGGCCCCCTTCAGGTACTGGAAGGCTGCTCTTAGGTCTAACCCAGAGCCTTCTCTTCTCTAGACTAAACAACTCCAGCTCCCTCAGCCTGTCCATGTAGCAGAGGTGCTCCAACCTCTGACCATTTTCATGGCCCTCCTCTGGACCTTGCTCCATCAGGTGATTGCCCTTCCTGCACTGAGGGCTCCAGAGTTGGATGCAGTACTCCAGGTGAGGTCTCACCAGAGCAGAGCAAAATGGCAGAATCACCTCACTTGATCTGCTGGTCACCCTTCAACAGTCTGTGACTTCCTCTCAAAAAATGCTATAGATTGAAGATGTCTTCAGTCAGTATTTCACTATTTCAGCAAATGGATCTCTCTCAGTGATGATACTGATGTTTATGCTGAGCTCTGACTGTTTATATTCTTCACATTCATGTAATTCATGGTTTCTTTGCAATAAAAGGAGAGTCTCAAACCTCCATAGTAGGGAAGCCAGCTAATTACAGGGCCTGTTTCATAGATTCCTAACTTCCCATTTACAACTACAAAACATCTCTTCAGCAGTTTCAGAGCTGCTTAAATGGAAAATTACTTCAGTGCTTGCATCCAGCTGCTGAGCTCCGTTAAGAAACAACCTGAGCCAGCACCAAATGTCCCATCCAGCTATCCATGAGCTAAAGCTCCCAGGTGCTTAGCAGACCAGCAGGAGTGTGCAAACCACAGATGAAGAACATCTTCACTAGTGCAAGTCACCAGAGAAATGCCTGCTATCTCAAATAACAGGCAAGTGGGAGCAGATGATCTGCAAAGTTCTTTCCAACCTAAGCCACTTGAGGAATCACCTAAGTGGGTAAAATACACAATGCAAAACTTTTGGTTTAATTATGGAATGGAAAAAGGGGTAGAAAAAAAACCAAACTATTAGCATGAACAGTGGAACACCACTTTAATAAAACAACAACTCTGAGTATCTTGGAAAGCAGAAGAGTGAACAATTGGCTTTTTATATCACTGTTCTCCACAGTTAAGCTGTTCTACCAGCACCTGACTCCAAAGGTATTGTAATTTCAGATTTTGCCATGGTAAAATTTCAAATTAGGGGCAGGGAGGGGAGTGGGGAGGCTTTTTTCTACTGATCTGCTATGATGTGCTGGACAGGAGAGAAACCTATGTGTCTTAACTAGCACACACTGTAACGTTCTTATTTCGGTACAAAGTTGGAATCCTGCTATTTGATGCTGCCAGGCTGTCAGTTTCAAACCATTAATGAACTAGAAATCTGCCTTCCTAAAAGGTTAATGGTGAGAAAGTGAATGTAAGAATTTAGATTAGGTAGATGCTGCTGAAACAAATCACAGAATGTTAGGGGCTGGAACTTGAAAGATCACCCAGTCCAAGCCTCCTGCCAGAGCAGGAGCTCCCAGGGCAGCTCTCACAGGAACATATCCAGGTGGCTTTGGGATGGTTCCAGAGAAGGAGACTCCACAACCTCCCTGGGCAGCCGGATCCAGAGCCCCTTCACATTGGAAAGTTTTCCCTTCTGTTCCTGTGGTACCTTCTCTCCTCCAACTGGCACCCATTGCCTCTTCTCCTGTCCTTGGACATCCCTGAGCAGAGCCTGGCTTCATCCTTCCCACACTGCCCTGCAGATCTTGAGCCCCAGCAATGAGGGCAGTCCTCAGGCACCTTTGCTCCAAGCCCCAGCTCTCAGCCTGGCCTCACAGGGAGATGTTCCACTGCCTTCAGCAGCTTTGTGGCTCTGGGATGGACTCTCTCAAGCAGTTCGCTGAGGTCCTTCTTGAACCGAGGGGCCCAGAACTGGACACAATATTCCAGATGCAGCCTCACCGGGGCAAAGCAGAACGGGAAGAGAACCTCTTTTGACCTACGAGCCACACCCCTTTTAATCCATCCCATAATATATTAGACCCACTGATGAGTAAAAACACTTCAGAAAATGCAGTAATAAAGCCCTCAGTACAGAATGAAACCCACAGAGAGTACTCCTAACCTCCTCATATCAAAGCACTGAAAGCAAGCACATCAAATGGAGCTATTTGAACAATCTCATTCTTTCTTTCTCATTCTTCCTCAAGCTGCAGATCTGCAATGCTACAATGAATTTGTATTTTTTGAGCATATAAAACTTCTTTCTTCACTGCTTTACTGATTTTGTCATTGCCTCTTTTTTACTGTGGCTCACAAAAATGTAAAGGATCATAACCCCTTGCACCCCCCTGCCAGGAATGTCACCATTTGCAGGTATCAGAATCAGGTATTCAGAATGAATTTCTATCTTCACTAGGAAGAATCCTTTAGTCCATCTGCACTGAGGGAATGAAATTCCTTCCTACTCTCCCAGGAGAATGGTGCCTCTCTAGATTGCAGTTTGCAACTCCCATGATCCAGGCTGTGCAGATCTAGCTGTACCATCCAGCTGTTATGAAACCTCCCACTCATACAAAAAATTAATGAACCTTACAAGCACTACATGGATTTTCACTTCCTTTAGCAGCAGTAAGGAAGGCAGTACAGCTACCTCTTTTATCTCAAAAAGACAGGAAAACAGGGAATGGACCTTGTTCTTCCTCAGCTCTGGAGCCCTCACCATAGGAAGGAGAGGGACCTGATGGAGCAAGTCCAGGGGAAGGCCACAAAAATGATCAGAGGGACAGAGAGCCTCTGCTATGAGGACAGACTGAGGGAGCTGGGGGAACACCTGCAGAAGAGAAGGCTCCAAGCAGACCTAAGAGCAGCCTTCCAGTATCTGAAGGAGCTACAAAAAGGCTGCAGAGGGACTGTTTGCAAAGGCCTGCAGGGACAGGATGAGGGTTTGAAATGCGAGCAGAGCAGATTTAGATTGGATGCTGGAACAAGTTCTGCCCCAGGAGGCTGCTGGAACACTGCAGCAGATTCCCCAGGGAAGTAGTTGAGGCCACATCTGTGGAGACCTTCAAGGTGAGGCTGGACAAAGCTGTGAGCAACCTGATACAGTGGAGGATGTCCCTGCTGAGGGCAGTAGTATTGGACTGGATGATCTTTGGAGGTCCCTTCCAACCCAAACCACTCTATGAATCCTTTTCCAATTAGCAACAATACTTTGCTCTTGTGGGAACATTATGATGCTGAGGAGAAGCTGCCAAGTAGCTGTTTAATTATATTTATCAAATTCAGTGATTAGAAAAAGGACTAAACCCACACTGTGATGCATACAGTGCCAGACTCAGTACTGACAGCAAACATTTCTTCCATTCTGGCATCACATTTCTGCTTCTCTCCCTAGATTCATTTTCATTTTTGAGTGGTTTGCTGAGGTGATTTTTTTTGTGTGTGTTTGCTTTGGGGTTTTTGTGTTCCTTCATTTGGGTTTCATTTGAGGGAATTGGTTTAGATTTTGTTCTGTGCATGTGAGCATTTTTCTTGCCCTTTTTTTCCCCCATTTTTTTGGGGGGTGTGTTTTCATTTGGTTTGTTTTGGGTTTTTTTTTAAATCCACCTTGCATTGCTGAAATCAGGACAGAAGCTACTGACAAAAAAAACAGGCATATTCATTACTGTTGCAGAGAAAACTGCAGAGCAATGAGTGACAAAGCAAAATGCATTGGACTCTCCATCCAGTTCTCTTAGATCTGACTGGAATTTTAATTCTGTTCTTCTGAATGAAACTCCATAACTCAAAGCACAAATGGAAAATTTCTAATAGGATGTGTTTCAGCTTTTCTTTGCAGCCAGAGCAGAAACTGCTGCAGGAGAAACTTGTCAGATGTACAGAGAATGGTTTGGGGTGGAATGGACCCCCAAAGGTCATCCAATACAACCCTCCCTGCATCCCCCCCCACCCCGAGTCAGTAGGGTCATCCTCCACTACAGCAGGTTGCTCACAGCCTTGTCCAGCCTGACCTTCAATAGCATCAGAGATTGGGCCTCAACTAACCTCCCTGAGCAACCTGTTGCAGTGTTCCACCACCCTGATGGTGCAGAGCTTGCTCCTCACATCCAATCTCAACCTGCTCTTCTCTCATTTCAAACCACTGCATGGGAAGTGGCCCAACTCCCAGCAGAAAGCAGACACTAGCAGCCCTATTTGACCAGCAGTCACTGCTGCAATGAGGACTTCCTTCCCAGGTGCTGAGTACTCTCCCCTCCTGTTTGGTTTTTATTGGGAACTTTTCATGAAGCACTGAGTCAGCTGGCTGAAACAATACAGGCTCATGCTCATAGTAGTTTAGAACACAAAATGCCAGGGACCTCCTGGAGAAACACAAAGAATCATAGAATGGTTTGGGTGGGAAGGGACCTCCAAATGCCATCTAGTCCAACCCCCCTGCCATCGGCAGGGGCAACATGCAACAGGGAGTTAAGAAGGCATTTGAGATAGGCCTATAGACTTCTCATCCCAACAAGGACCTGGCTAGTCTATGAACCTTTTCTCAGAATCACAGAATGTTAGGGGTTGGAAAGGACCTCAAAAGATCATCCAGTCCAACCTCCCTGCCAGAGCAGGATCACCTATACCAGATCACACAGGGACACATCCAGGCAGGTTTTGAATATCTCCAGAGAGGGAGACTCCACAACCCCCGTGGGCAGCCTGCTCCAGTGTTCCGTCACTCTCACAGAGAAAATTTTTTTCCTCATGTTTCCATGGAACTTCCTATGCCTCAACTTCCACCCATTGTCCTGTCAGTGGGCATCACCAAAAAGAGCCTGAGTCCACCCTCTTGGCACTCACCCTTTGCATATTTACAGAATACAGACTTAACCAGGCTGGAAATGACCTTTGAGATCATCGAGTCCAACCTATCACCCAACACCATCTAATCAACTAAACCATGGCCCTAAGGTTTTGCACTACTACTTTTCCTCTTTTCTCTTTTGTGGTTTTAAGACAGAAACCAAAGGAAGACTCGTGGCACATTTTATGAGAAAAAGCAACTCAGAAAACTCTTAGTCTCATATCTGTACAGAGCTTAACGACTTTAGCTGTGAAAATCCAAAGCTGAGCTAAATCCCCATGTTTCAACTGAAAGTCCCCCGAAGTATCTGCAAATCATTAAACAGTTTATTTAGAATCATAGAATTGTTAAGGTTGGAAGGGACCTCGAGGATCATCCAGTTCCAACTCCCCCTGCCATGGGTAGGGACACATCCAGCCTGGCCTTAAAAACCTCCAGAGATGAGGTTTCCACCACCTCCCTGAGGATCCTGTTCCAGTGTGTCACCACCCTCATGGGGAACAACTTCTTCCTAACATCCAGTCTGAATCTGCCCACTTCTAGTTTTGATTCATTCCCCCCAGTCCTATCACTCCCTGACACCCTCAAAAGTCCCTCCCCAGCCTTCTTGTAGGCCCCCTTCAGATACTGGAAGGCCACAAGAAAGTCTCCTCCTCTTCTCCACACTGAACAGTTCCAACTCCCTCAGTCTATCTTCGTAGCAGAGGAGCTCCAGCCCTCTGTTCATCCTCATGGGCCTTCTCTGGACAACTTCCATCACCTCCAGATCCTTCCTGGAACAGAGGCTCCAGAACTGGATGCAGTACTACTCCAGGTGGAGTCTCAGCAGAGCAGAGTAGAGAGGGAGAATCACCTCCCTGGCCCTGCTGGCCACACTTCTCTTGCTGCAGCCCAGACTCTGCTTGGCTCTCTGGGCTGCAAGCGCTCACTGCTCGCTCCTGTTGAGCTTCTCATCCACCAGCACCCCCAGGTCCTTTTCTTCAGGGTTGCTCTTCAGCCAGTCTCTGCCCAGCCTGTATCAGTGCCTGGGATTGCCCCGACCCAGATGCAGGACCTTGCACTTGGTCTTGTTGAAGCTCATGAGGCTGTCATGGGCTCACCTCCCCATTTAGCTTTCTAACAAATTTCACAACCATCAGCTGACTCCACTTTTCCTTGCTGTTTCTTGAAGGAAAGGATCATTTCCAAATAGAATAGAATAGAATAGGAATAGGAATAGACCTTCGAGATCATCAAGTCCAACCTATCATCAAACACTATCTAATTTAGATTTTATTATCCCAGTATCATTTTCTCCAAAAACATACTTTGTATGGATTTCCCTCATTTGTACAAAACACTCTAAATGTCTCCTCACTCAGAAGAGTAATTAATTAGTAAAGAACCACAGAATCATAGAATGATCTGGGTTGCAAGGGACCTCCAAAGGTCATCTAGCCCAAACCCCTCTGCAGTAAGCAGGGACATCCTCAGGTTGCCCAGAGCCCCTCCTCTTTTTTTTGTGTCCCCCAAAAAGAAGTGGAATTTTATCAGTTCTTTTGGGAAGGAAAAAAGCAGGACTGGATTTCTGTTTACTAAGCAAACATTTGACAGCAACACATCCTAAAGACAGTGCAACTCCTCTTGCCTAACCGTAAAATGAGATTAGTCTTTAGAGTATGAAAATTGAAGCTAAATCATACAGAAATAAAAACATCTGTGTAAGTTTAGTGGCCAAAGAGTCTGAAAGGAAAAAAACAACACCTTAAGCTAAACAGAGGCTGGACACAGTGTATTTTCATACCAAAGTAACCCCCTAGCACAGTCTATAGCAGAAATGTTCTTCAGGATCCTCAGCACTCTTTTTCCTTCTTTTCTTTTTACCTGCCCAGCATATCCAAAGCGTGCAGAAGACCCCAAGAACCCTGCAGTCAAATCCTGTCCTCTGAAGAATCTGTATTATGATAAAAGTTTTAAACAGCCACAGAAAAAAAACCAAACCCAACTAATTGCAAAAGAAATACCTCCTCTCCCATCGTGAAGCCAAGCTGCCTTGCAGCAACTCCAAGAGTCCAAGAGCAGCCCTGGAGTCCTGCCCCTTCCTTGCATGAGCTCAGCTCAGGGAGAGCCCAGCCCTGACACTGACTCATGCTCAGGCCATCCCTGGGAAACAAAGGTTCCACTTGTTTATTTCACAGGAAATCGGCAGCTTTCCTACCTCTGCTTACTGGCACTGAGAAGTTTCCTTTCCTCTCCTTTCCCAAGCCAGCCTACTCTCTTCTGGCATCTGGAGACTAATAGCTAGGGAGAGGCAACGTGAGCAAGGGTGTAGGGACCTTTTGTGAACACCCCAGGCAAAAGCCTTGCCAATAACTCTATAGGAAAATGAGCTTATGACAAAGTCTGAGTCTCTCTGTTAAAAACAAAACCAAAGCGAAAGAGCCCAACAAAACAAACACAAACCCCCACAAAACCAACAACAAAACCTCACAACACACAAAAACCCCACAACAAAACTAATAAAAACCTTCAAACAAAAAACCCAAGCTAACAAAAAGAGAACAGAACCCCCCCCATAAGACACCACTCCCCCCAAAAAAAACCCAGCCAAAACCCAACCCCCACAACAACTCACACAAACCAAATCAAACCCAAATGAATTTTCATCTCATTCATGCTCTTGTTTTGGCTTTTGTTTTATTAAAGAAAAACGTTCAAGAAACTGAAACATCATTGGGATGGCCTGTGAAAAATCTTATAAACCCTAGATACTGCCCCCTCACAAGCACTCAACTTTGAAATGACTGAAAAAGAGATGAGTGGGTCCAGAGGAGGCTTAGAAGATGATCAGCGGAGAACCTTCCCCATGGGGACAGGATGAGAGAGTTGGGGCTGTTCAGCCTGGAGAAGAGAAGGCTCTGGGGAGACCCTAGATCAGCCTTCCAGTACCTGAAAGGGGCTACAAGAAAGCTGAGAAGGGACTTTTGACAAGGGCTGGGAGTGATAGGATGAGAAGGAATGGATTGAAGCTTGAGGAGGGCAGATTGAGACTGGAGAGCAGGAAGAAATTCTTTCCAGTAAGGGTGGGAAGACACTGGAACAGGTTGCCCAGGGAGGTTGTGGATGTTCCCTCCCTGGAGATGTTCAAGGCCAGGTCGGATGAGGCCTTGAGCTACCTGGACTAGAGGAAGGTGTCCCTGTCCAGGGCAAGGGGGCCCCTTCCAGCCCAAACCATTCTATGAATCTATGATCTCTGAGATCCCCTTTGGTCTTATACTGAAAGAAAATCCAATATCATCAGTACAAGTTATAATCTCCAGGAAACAAAAAAAAAATCAGGATATTTTAAAGATTGAAAGTGAGCATGAGATGATAGCTCACAAAAAAGGCAACAGCTCTTGCAGGAACACTCCCTGTGCCTGCACCATGCTGCAGAACAGGTTCAGGAGTGATTCAGAGCCAAATCAGAAGGTCTACTAAGCCTGCAATCTCCTTCCTGCAGATTTATGTTTTTCCAATTACAAATTAGTTTGAAGTTCTATCACAATATGTCATCAACTCACAGGCTCACAGGATGTTAGGGGTTGGAAGGGACTTCAGGAGATCGAGTCCAATCCTCTGCCAGAGCAGGAGCATAGAATCCAGCACAGGTCACACAGGAATGCTTCCAAACAGGCCTTGAAAGCCTCCACAACCTCTCTGGGAAGCCTATTCCAGTGCTCTGTGACCCTCACAGCAAAGAAGCTCCTCCTCATGTTGAGGTGGAACCTCCTGTGTTGGAGTTTGTATCCATTACCCCTTGTCCTATCCCAGGGTATAACTGTATAGAGCCTGTCCCCTCCCTCTTGACCCCCAGCCCTCAGATATTTATAAACATTTATTAAATCCCCTCTCAGTCTTCTCCTCTCCAGACTAAACAGCTCCAGGGCTCTCAGCCTCTCCTCATAGGACAGTGCTCCAGTCCCTTAATCATCCTCCTAGCCCTAATTTCAGTGCCACAGAACCCAAAATTAGTGGTATTTAAAAGGGCAGGATCATCTGTAACACATTTGTAAGGTGGACAATTCATGACTAACCCAAAGGCTAAGCACAACAATCAGGTATGAGCTTTACAGGAGAAGTCCTGAGTAGGGAAAACTTGAAAAAGGAAACCGTTTCAGAAGAATTCCACAAACAAATGAAGCTGAACAGGCAGCAAAACATGACTGCAGAAATTGCACTTTCCAGGGTACATTCATTTTGGTTTGCCTCCATCAGCCTTTATGGCATTTCCAAAGTCCAATGGGTTATTTATTCTTTTTTCTTTTCCTTTCTTTCCTTTTTTTTTTTTTTGCATAACTCTATTTGTTCTTTTAATTGTTCAAAGCCCATGCCTGCTAAGAATAATAACAACAAATGTCCTACCATTAGACTTTTAATAATAGTTTCAAAATGAAAGAAAGGTTACGACTCGGTCACAGCAATTAACAATCGGTTATTTCATCCAACAAATTCCAAGTGGGGCAAGAGATAAAAATCCATTTCACTTAGAAACACTAAGACATGGATTAAAAAAACCTATTTATTCCTAAAGCACTGATTACACTAATTTTCATCTTTTTATGGCAATTTATATTGATTAGATTTCACTGCTTAATTTGCACATATATATCACGGCAGCTTGTGATCCGCCTCTCCTGAAGTTCATCAGACAGCAAAAAACGCTCCTTGCCTATCAGTTCTGTTATTTTCTGAAGCATTTTCCTCTGTACTGAAGTTGAAATATGGGACAAATCTTTCATAGATTCGTAGAATGGTTTAGGTTGGAAGGGACCTTAAAGATCATCTAGTTACAACCCCCCTGCCATGGGCAGGGACACCTTCCACTAGCCCAGGTTGCTCAAGGCCTCATCCAACCTGGCCTTGAACATCACCTGGGCAACCTGTGCCAGTGTTTCCCCACCCTCACTTGAAAGAATTTCTTCCTACTCTCCAGTCTACATCTGCCCTCCTCAAGCTTCAATCCATTCCTCTCACTCTCAGCCCTTGTAAAATGTCACTCCCCAGTTCTCCCATAGCCCCCTCCAGGTACTGGAAGGCTCCTGTAAAGTCTCCCTGGCGCCTTTCCTCTCCATGCTAAACAGCCCCAACTCTCTCAGCCTGTCCCCATAGGGGAGGTTCTCCAGCCCCCTGTTCATCTTTATGGCTCCCTCTACACTCCCTCCAGCAGATCCACGTCCCTCTTATGTTTGGGGCACCAGAGCTGGACGCGGTGCTCTGGGTGGGGTCTCATGAGAGCTGAGCAGAGGGGCAGAATCGCCTCCCTCGTCCTGCTGCTCACACTGCTTTTGATTCAGCCCAGTTCATGCCTTTAGCAAGTATCTCTGGAACTCAGGAAATCAGTGATGTTTTAAAGTATTAGAGCACAGCAGTTTGGGGTTTTTACCAATCCTTCTTTTAAAATGCTTGTGGAGATAGTTGGCAACGGCACAGACTCATGTGACGTTCACAGATTTCCTGTGATTAACAAGCTGGCTATCAGCAGCTGATACAGAGCAATTTACAACATCCACACTTTTGCTGTCTCCCCCCCATAAACCAAAACTGCATTAGCTTAGACCTACACATCTTGTTTTTCAGACTGAAGCCTCCTACAATTTCTTAATCAAAAGCAAGACCAAAAACCCTAGAATATTTCTTCTCACACAAGCACTCCTCCAGGAGAACTCTGTCTGGCAGAAGCCCAGTACTGTGCCCCAGGAGAACAGAGCAGATTTTCCACGTTGCTTTAAGGAGTAACTTCTGGTACTATCAATATATCTCTGCTTCTGCTATCAATCTACTCTGCTTCTATTTTGAGATGTTCTGTAAGCAGCCCAAGTCAGGAATAAGTTGAAACTCTTTCATGCATATGCTTGATGAGTTTCTTTCATACAGACAGAGCTTTTCTGAATGAAGACCAACTTGTAAAGTTTTGTGGCATGGCCAACAGCTACCCTGCATTTCTTTAGAGTGTCCACAAGCAGGTTTATTAAAACCAAAAGCCTAAACAATGTCACAAGGAGCACAAAGCACTGTGTAGGTAACCTCCTTTGCCACAAACTGCTAGGCAGACTGATGGGAAAACTGAACCATGGCATCAAATATCTGGGCAACTCTGTTCAGACAGCTTGAACATTACACAAGCCAAAGTGAGAGGTAGATGCAATGAGATAGCAGGGAAGGGCAGGAAGGAGACAGGAGATGAGGAATCACTCATGTAGCACAGTTCAGTGACTCACCAGACACCCACTGTGAGCCAAGCTTATCAAATTTAAACTCAGGTTTGCATTTTCCATTTGGTTTCCTACAACCAAGTCCTGCTTTGAGTTAGCCACCCCAAAAGGGGCAAGCTGCATCCTCACTGTCCCTCACTTCACAAACCAACCAGATTTATTTCCCTTCCTCCTTATTCCTGTAATTTAATTACTCCAGAAAAAGTACCATGGTTTGAGGTGGGAAGGACCTTGAAGATCATCTAGTTCCAACCTCCCTGCCATGGGCAGGGACACCTTCCCCTAGCCCAGGTTGCTCAAGGCCTCATCCAATCTGGCCTTGAACACTTTCAGGGAAGGGACATCCACAGCCTCCCTGGGCAACATGTTCCAGTGTCTCACCAGCCTCACTGGAAATAATTTCTTCCTAATCTCCAGGCTAAATCTGCCCTCCTCAAGCTCAAACCTGTTGCCTCTCCTGTGCTATCATTACAAGCCCTTACAAAAAGTCCTTTCCTGGCTTTCTTCACATAGTAGAGGGCTGCTCTTAGCTCTCCCCAGAGCCTTCTCTTCTCCAGGCTGAACAACCCCAGCTCCCTCAGCCTGTCCTTTCAGCAGAGGTGTTCCACCCCCCTGATCATTCTGATGGCCTGCTCCATCAGGTCCACATCCTTCCTGTGCTGAGGGCTCCAGAGCTGGATGTAGTATCCCAGCTGAGGCCTTACCAGATCAAAGTTACAGAATCACCTCCCTCATTCTGCTGCTCACACGCTTCTTTGGATGCAGCCCAGGATGCTCTTGGCCTTTAGGGCTGCTAGTGCACACTGCTGGCTCATACATCCAGCTTCTCAACCACCAGCACCTCCAAGTCCTTTTTTGCAGGGCTGCTCAGTTTCAATTTGTCAGGAAGTATTTTTTCTAAACCCCTTCCCTCCTCCCCACCTCAGGTATTTCCTTGTATATCATATAGAACAAACCCATACATTCCATGCCTTTGCTTTTCACAATCCCTTTAAATAAAGCTAGGTCACTCCTGAAACTATTTTAAATCATCACACCTATTACTAAATTGAGGTATTTAGGTTTGGATTTTTTAAAGTATACTGATGGCACAGTGACAGAATCTCCCTCATGTAAGCATTAGCAATTTTTTTTTTTAACCATAATGTGAATAACTGAAAACCTTCAAAGCTTATCTAATCTTGTCTTTTTAAGAGGAAAAAAAAGGCCATTTAAACAGATGGGAGCTAGAAACAGAAGAGTATATCTTTGAGCAGTTCTTACAGGCAGGTGACTTCCCTGGAATTCAGTTTCTAGTGTGCAGCAAAAGAATACAGAATAAACCAAGTTGGAAAAGACCTTCAAGATCATAGAGCCCAACCTACCACCTAATACCATCTAATCAACTAAACCAAGTGTCTCATCCAGGCTCTTCCTAAACACTTCCAGGGATGGTGAGTCTACCACCTCCCTGGGGAGCACATTCCAATGGCCAATCTCTCTGTGAAGAATTTCTTCCTACTATCCAGCCTAAACCTCCCCTGGCACAGCTTGAGACTGTGTCGTCTTGTTCTGGTGCTGGTTGCATGGGAGAAGAGACCAACCCCCACCTGGCTATAACCTCCCTTCAGGTAGGTGTAGACAGCAAGAAGGTCTCCCCGAGCCTCCTCTTCTCCAAGCAACCCCAGCTCCCTCAGCCTCTCCTCACAGGGCTTGATCTCCAGGCCCCTCCCCAGCTTTTTTGCCCTTCTCTGGACACATTTGAGCAACTCAACATCTTTCTTAAACTGAGGGCCCCAGAATTGGACACAGAAGAAAAAGCAGAATCCTGTCCAAAGAAAGAGTAGTAAATAATGGCCATAAAGCTTCAAGGTTTGGCTAGGGACAGAATTTATCAACATTAGGAATACCACCAAGAGAGAATTAAGAATTGGCACATACCTTATCTACTGGGAGAAAGTCATTTTCAACTTCTATTGACCTTGGTCGTAGCTTTATAGGTTTGTCTTTGAAGATATCTCCAAAGCCAACACCTTTGACCTTTTTGGGTTGGATTGTCGTACCTCCGTTGGCTCCTTCTGATTTTGTGCTGCAAGAGTCGCCACCATCGCTCTCCGAGCCAGTAGCATCTTTCAGGCCTGTGAAACGGAGGGGTGAAAGAAGGAATCTTAGATATACAGCTCACTGCTTTCAAAACAGTGGGTGAAAATGATTCCTCCCACCATCCTCTCAAGGAAAACAAAACTACAAGGAACAGGTAGAGAAGATGCTCTCTATGCCATGCGAGCAGTTTTGACCTTCAAAACCCAGTTTGCTTCATCACATTGGTGTACCTGTTAGAACTTACACCAGTCCACACAACATGCACACTCCAGCATCAAAACTTCATGAATGAAGAATGGCCATCCCTTGAGTACCAAGAAAACCCTTCTTCTGCAGACAAAAATTGTTTGGAAGAGAACTCAGTAAGTGCAAGAGTTAAAATTCAGTTGTGAGGCAGCTATTGTAGAAAGCCACTTAAAGCTAACAAGCAGTCAGACCAGGCACGCTCTACCTTTAAATCTGTGTGACTCATACCAAGCCAATTATGCAATTAGTATCTAAAGCTACATTATCTAACTGGGAAATAAAAAGCTGAAAGCTGTTCAAACAAATTTGCAATCAAATAAGCTGCATAATATGCTCTTGGCTGAAAATTAAATCTCTCTTTGCAGCGTAGACAGCCTCATCAGAAAAGCACCCATGCACACTGTTCTCTAGGAACAGAATAAATCAACACTGACATTCTGATTTGCATTATTTCTCTCAGTGAATAGAAAAATTTATCTGCACTTATCTGCAAATGTCTGCTGTCTGAATAGCAGAGGCCATGGATGCAATATTGTGATGCTTCAGCCACGGAGCGGTGCAGAATCAGGCCAAACATTCCCTGGCAGCAAAAGTGACCCACTGAAGTTTCTTCCAAGTGGAACAGTTCCCCAGATCGTCTAAATCTTGCCTCCCCCACTTACAGATGGACTTATTTATGTTTCTAAGAAAACAATGGCAATTGCTGCTACTCCAACACTAATTCTGCCTAATGATAACAAACTCAGTGTTCCAGATTCCCCACACAAACACTGGCAGTGCCGCAGACGTGGATCTTAAAAGTCAAGGAAAGAAAACTTCCAGCGAAGTTCAACTTCCCAATTATTTTTATACTAAGGCCCACAAAGCGATTGGAATGGATTTTCATCATAACAGGCTGCCTGTTATCACAGAATGGCTTAGGTTGGAAGGGACCTCAGAGATCATCTACTCCAACCTCCCCACCATGGGCAGGGACACCTCTCAACTAGATTCAGCTGCTCAAGGCCTCATCCAACCTGGCCCTGAACACACCCAAGGAGGAAGCATCCACAACCTCCTCAGACAACCTATTCCAAAGTCTCACCACCCTCCTACTGAAGAACCTCTTCCGAAGATCCATTCCCTGGCTCTACCAAACCCAATTCAGTCATTTGGCTTTGGTTTGCTTTAATTTACTCCAAGGGAACATTTGAATCTCAGCAGGACCTCCCCCACTGTTCCAGGTTGCCTCAGGATACTGGGTTGTGACATGTTGCTACTCAGTAAAACCCAGCATCTTCTTCAAGGGATACTTTAGGCTTCTCTGATGAACCAGTGAAAGCCTTAATGCCTACAGGCACAATTTCACAATCCAGGATGCCAAAGGGTCATCAGTTACCTTGGTTTCAACACCAGGCTGCTGCTAGGAAATGAAATCAGGTATCATGTACCAGGGTAGGATTATTAGAATAATAGAATCAATAAGGTTGGAAAAGACCTCAGAAATCATCAAGTCCAACCTATTACCTATCACCTCCTGACAACTAAGACATGGGTTCAAGTGTTCCTAACATCCAGTCCAATCCTCCCCTGGCACAGCTTGAGACTGTGTCCTCTTGTTCTGTTGGTGGTTGCCTGGGAAGAGAGATCAACCCCCACCTGGCTACAACCTCCTTTCAGGTAGCTGTAGAGAGCAATAAGGTCTCCCCTGAGCCTCCTCTTCTCCAGGCTAAACAACCCCAAAACCTTGAAGCAGAAACATTATCATTGGCTGCTCTGAGATTTTCTACCCCTGAAACATGAAAGGAGTACAAATGTGGAATTAGAGAAAGTTGCCAATGAGAACCAAATAAAAAGCCTAAAGACTAAGCAAATTACCCAGGCCCTCTGGCCTCCTGAGTGGTTAGCTACAGCTACCTGTCAAACACAAGTAACATTACTGTTTCTTTGAGCGCTCAGTCTAGATAGCACTGAACAAATTGTTGTTCCAGATGATGTGTGGAATTAGAATCTAAAAAAAGTATTCAATAACATTACAATTAATTGCCTTAAAAATGAAAGGGTCATGATATCTTTACTTAGCCGTTTGGGGGTTTGTCCATGAAGGGCCTGAGGGAAACCTTCACATCTGCTTTCACTTGGGTTTTGTGGTAATTCAAATGGTAGTTTCCTTGCCATCATTAAAGCAGATCCTGTGCACTCCTTTTCCAGAGTTCATGAAAGTCATAACCAGGGAATTCAGACATTCACTGTGATTGTGCTCCATGCTGTGGTCTGTAGCAAAGCCATTCCACAATGCAGAAGCCCTCAGAGAAGCAAGGATAAGTTAATTAATTAATCCAGAGAGGTCTAAATCTCTTCAGGTAACATGGCAAAGTCACTGCCTCCTTCTTATTCTCCTTGTGACTCGGGCAGTTACAGAAGAAGCTGTTAAGTTCTACTAGCTGGACCTTCTCCCAGCTTTGCAAACTGTCAGCCACTAGGGCCCTGGCTAAGACAGAGGCTAGAACCAACTGGATTTCCTACTTCTAAATGCAAAGAGAATGGTCACCTATCAACTATGCTGAATTGCAAATAATATTTTTGAGTATAAACCAACCACAACTCAAAACCTCCCAAACCACAGTGATCATCTCTTTGCTGAACAGATCTTCCTGAAATGAAGTGGAAGAATTACTCTCTTGCAAAGGTTCCTTTTTACATCCTTGACAAACTTTCTTTGAACTACTCTGTGATAGAGAGAAGGAGCAGTTCAGAGACCTCCCTCCACAAATAATTTGATTTTAACTGATGCAATCCATGACTGCCCTCAGCCACTCCCTGAAGTGAACAGAATAACTGCCTTTAAAATAAATAATGAAAATAGGTTTTCTGCATCACTAATTGTGGGAGAGGAAGCCCTGGACCTTGGCCAGCAGATGAGAGTCGACTATGGAAGTAATTATGGGAATTACTTAAGAGGTCTTACATGGATTTTCAGATCTTTGAAGCCTGCATGAAAGAGATCAGAAACCTCAAGGGGCTCCAATAAAAGTCAGGCTTTTGTTTCTGGGTAATAATTTGTTTTCCTTGGTGCCATCTGCATCTCTTATGACCGTTCCTCTATGATGAGACATCACACCTTGCAGCAAAAATCTCACCTCGGCCTTACAGCTGATTTCCCAGGCATCACCCATCTGGGCTCAAGGATAATCCAAGCATCATTTCAGTTTCTGTGCTGCCACAGAGCTCTGTCTCAGCTTACAGTCCTTGCAATACAGGAGGTGTTCAAGAAACATCTGGCCACGGCACTTGAGGACATGGTTTAATGGCCATGGTGGTCTTAGGTCAATGGTTGGATCTCAGAGATCTTTTCCAACCAAAACAATTCTATGATTCCAAACTTTTGGCTGGGACAAGACATGGGGAATACTGACACAGAGCTATATAAGAATAGTCAGATGTCTGATCTCTGGTGCTTCATGCTCCTTACAGATGCCAGTTAATTGAGTATTCCCTAAGATTCAATTCTCCCAACACTGTCTGGAGGAATTTTGCACTTCACACACAGAGGTTTTCCCTCTCTGAATATACAAGAGAGATGATTTTTCTCCAAGACGTTTCAAACACACCAGACTACTCCTATGCCAGTTACAGCTTCGTGAGAGCAACATTCTGAAATGTACCAAAACAGATTAGCTCAAATAGGGATTAAAAAGGGAACACAACATCAGACTTCATACATGAATGGCCCCAAAGCTGTGCTGGCATCAAACTACGATTCTAAATCAGGAAGATATTTAGGGTTGATAAAGGGCTGTGAAAACTAAAGCTGTTAAAACAAAAATAAACAGCTGTGATAAAATTAACTCAGTTCAAAGCAGGAAACATTGTTTCTATAATAGCTTTAAAATGGCAGGAAAAGGGGAGAATAGGTTGGGAGCTTTACAGAGCTTTCTATTTTGAGCTGTGGTTTAGCAATTTAATTTTTGTTCTTTATTCTGGATTGTTTTCTCTGCAGAGAACTGGACAAAAGAGGAACCACTCTGACAATGGGCAAGCCAGTGGTGCTCTGGCCCTCTAAGCACTTCTCGGGCTACCTCTGTTAAAAGCCATCTTAAAGGTCAGCACACACCTGAGACGATGCAGAGGATCTCCTGATTTGACCTGGCAGCCTGAGAGAAATGCTGTAAGCTCTGTTTAATAGAACAAAGAACTGTATAAATGGAGCTTATTGGGAGGTTTGCTTTTTCAGAAGGGAAGGAAGGTGAAGGGAAATATGCCCTGTCCTTCTGCTTAGAGAATGACGGTGTGGAATGCCTGAGTCACTGATCTGAATGACAAAAGACAGTGAAGAACTGCAGCAGATGAGACGGGAACTTCTTGCTTTTCCTCACATGCAGCAAACACACAACAAATACCCACAGCCTGTAAGGTATTTATCTTAAGCTTGCCTCATATGAAAGTAGTCACAGAATCACAGAAACATTCAGGTTGGAAAAGACCCTCAGGATCACCAAGTCCAACCAATAACCATATTCTGCAAGGGTCACCCCTAAACCATATCCCCAAGCACCACATCCAAACCACCATTAAACACATGCAGGGTTGGGGACTCCACCACCTCCCTGGGCAGCCTCTGCCAGTGCCTGACCACTCTTGCAGGGAAAAAAAAATTTCCTTATGTCCAGTCTAACCCTACCCAGTCACAGCTTGAGGCCATTCCCTCTTGTTCTATCACTAATTACCTGGGAGAAGAGGCCAGCACCAACCTCTCCACAACATCCTTTCAGGTAGTTGTAGACAGCAATGAGGTTTCCCCTCAGTCTCCTCTTCTTCAAACTAACCATCCCCAGCTCCTTCAGTTGTTCTCCATCAGATTTCTTCTCCAGGCCCTTCATAGCTTCTTTGCCCTCTTCTGCCCTGGCTCCAGCACCTCCACATCTCTCTTGTATCAAGGTGCCCCAAACTGACCCCAACACTTGAGGTGTGGCCTCACCAGAGCTGAGTACAAGGGGACAATCCCCTCCCTGTCCCTGCTGGACACAGCATTTCTGATCCCAGCCAGGATGCCATTGGCTTTCTTGGCCACCTGGGCGCACTGCTGGCTCTTCTTCAGCTGCTTGTCCATTAGCACCCCCAGGTCCCTTTCTGCCAGACAGCAGAAGTCCTGCATTTTTTTGCAGCCATCCCAAATAACATCTCATAATATCATCAAAAAATAAATAAATCAAAATTAAAAAAAGGATGTTGGGCTTTAATTATTACTGTTGAACAAAGCCATGTTAATAAATAGCTGAAAGCTTAATAAATTCACACTTTCAAACCCCAAATTCATACTTCTTTACCAAGAGTGGTTAAATATATACCAATGGCCGAGGCAGGCTACCTCATTATTTGTTACTGTCAGTGATATTCCTTGAAGAAATGTAACCAGGCAATCTAAACCTTTTGACACTTCCTTTCAGTCTGTTTGATCTCCATAGCACAACATTTCTTGCCACGTAAGAAACAGCCCCAAGATTTTTATGCTTGCACAAGACCTCATGCAGGGAAAAGGGAAGCGGTGTCCAGCACCATGTAGCAGCATGCAGTAAGGGTAACACAACACAAGCATCCTCTGCAGCAGCAATGCAGGTGCCATCCATGGAGAAGTTGGTGGCTTCACCTCATCCCCAGCCACTTCCCCAAGTACTGTAAGATGAACAGAAATAATTCATCCAGGAGCTCTACAACTGTACCATCCTTCCCTTCAGTTTGGAACTGTATTTTTTTCACCACCCTCCTTCTCACCAAGCGCAGGACCATCTCACTACACATGAAAGGACAAGTAAGCAACCACAGCCAAAAAGATTCTTTACCTGCCACTTACCAAAAATTGGTCATTTGTGTGACTGGTGGAAAACTACTTGGTACTGGGAGTCCAAACCAACAAAAGGATTTAACATCTTTCACCTTAGTCAAACACAATTCTTCCACCCACGACTCCCAACCTCTTGCCATCTGTGCATTTGTTCTCCAGCAAACAGATTGCTTCTTTTTCATTATAAACGCTTCCCTCACCCCATTTCAGCACTATTCCTTCCCAGATGTTATTTCTCATTGCAGCAGCTGTATGTTCTTCTTTGGAAGCAAGTTATAAGAGGTGAAATAAAAACATTGTTGCTGTCCTCAATTCAGAACTGCTCAAATCCACATTTGGGCTTCTCATTTAGCTTTGCTCACATTCAGCTCCCCTTAAATAAGGTTAACAACATCATAAATACATTGACCATATTGAATTCTTGGAACTCTGACCAGTTGTAGTCCCTCAAGGACTGGGGGAGGAGGGTGAAGGGAAAAAACAAAGAAGTGGTGAGGCAACAGAAAACACAATTAAGGTTACTCACGAATATTCCTCTTTCAACGCTCCTGTCTCATCTTCTTCCAGCTTATCTAATATCTATTACTGACAGCATTGTGGATCCACATATAAGGAAAGATGCACATATTTGTCAAATGAAGCATTGTATCTGCCCTGCTCCTCAGTTATAGCATCTTTGAAGAAAAAGAAAGCGAAGGAAGAAAGAGAAATTAAGGCAGGAAATTGGTTTTTTAAAATATCAGAAATCCAAGAAGTGCTTTTTGTGGAGGTACAGCAAAGCTGCAGGATGAGAGAAAAGAGGGCTGTGACCAGCAAGATGACAAGTCAGTCATTTTTTGTTGTTGCTATGTGTCCCTCTTCACCCAGCATAGGCAGCAGCAAAGACTTTCTGACAGCAGGTTGAGGAGCAGGATGCCAAAGGAGTTGGAATTATCACTGAGCAGAGCCTGGCAATACCTAATGACCAAAACAAGCCATGGCAGCACGTGAAGGCAAGGCTGGGTGCTTATGCAGGAGCCAATCTTGCATATTTCAGTGGAAGGTCTCTCTAGAAGCAGCTCCACACTAATTCAACAGCATTTAGCTCTTGCAGGACTGGGTTAAGGAAGAAAAACTCTTTTCAACACAGCAGATGCAAAATGGCTTTCAAAATAAAAAGTATTTAGCACTAAGCATGTTTGGAAAGTAAAACCACTAAGCTTGCTTCAAAACTGAGCAATGCTTCATGCAGAATGAGACAGGTGAATCCAAGCACCCTTTGGGCCTAGCTAATCTAAAGCTATGAATTGAGTGGAGCTTAATTAATGGAGAAATTAGGAAGCTGCAAGCAGAGCAGCTGTGCGCGCTTTTAAACAGACGTCCCCAAAACAATTCTGTGGAGTGCCTCCAAGCGATTTTCACTGGAGACATTAAGCACGTGGATGTTTGTCTCAAAATAAGGACCAGAGGTCAGACATGAAATGGTAGGAACTAACCACATTTTCAGTAGGACTCCTCGAGAAGAACAGGAGAGTATGCGGGAAGTGAGCTGCCAACAGATAAAGCAGGAAGAATAATGAACCCTCCTTTTATGTTAGACTAGGAGGTAATACCTCTGGTAGTATCAACAACACCAACCCTCATTTTGCTTAAAGCTTTCCCAAATGACCTGATTTTGCACACCAACCACTTCAGTCACAGTTCCAACCCAGTAAGCAACAAACAGGCCACAAACGCAGCTGGACACCTGGCCTTCTGAGATGCAGCTTTCCAGAGAAAGCAAAATCTACCTCTGCAGCATGACAAACCATGCAGGTTCCAACCAAACGCCAAGGGAGGCAGCATTAAACATGGCATCTTTTGTCAGCTTTAAAAGCAAAGTTTAGATGGCTGTTTGCTCAGAGCCAGGTGACAATCTGCAGTGGGGTAAGCTGTCTTCTTGCAGTTGGTTATGAAGCCTGTCTGTAGACACACATCCAACCCTGAACTCTGTGAAATCAGCTTGATGAAATCTATTTTCTGGGCCATGGCACAACCATGGGCCAGATCAACAAGAAGAGATCTAGGCACAACTGGAAAGCTGGCTGCATTTTTCCTGCCTTCACTTAGGCTCACCCAAAATATCTAAAGAAAAGGAGAAGGGCAATTCAACTCCTAATCAAAACTGGGCTGGGCATGGAGAGCAGGTTTCTGGCAAACACTGAAAGGTGATATTAGAGCATCTCTGCCCAGAAAGACTAACACAAAATTAAAGGTTCCAAATGTAGACCTTATATCAGATTTAAAGCTAGATCTTCAAGTCAGAAGCCAAGCATACTGGAGATTTACTTCATACACCCTTATTGTGATCAGAGAGGTGGATTTGAGGACATCATGACCTAAGACCTGTGCAAGAAGCATGCAATTGGAGTGATGCATAAGCAGCCATGAAGACTGTAAGGTGAGATGGAGCAGGACAATGTGAGTATCATCAGCCACATTGTCTGCTCCAGTTAGAGCAAGAGTTTGGTTGGAAGCTTGAGTAAAGCTACAGAGAAGAGGTGAATCCTGGTAGACAGGGAGATAATTCTCCACGAGGAGCTGCACACACTCACAAAGATTTTTGTTCAATAAAGAAACACAGGTTTTGTTTAAAAAAGTAGAAGCTGTATGTGCAAGTTATTAGAATAGAAGGCTATCACTTCAACTGCTTCATCTTTTGATGTGAACACGCAGAAGACAGAAGCCCTCACAGGTGGGAGAGCAAACACTCCCACCCAGAAAGGAGGAGTAAGGGCAGCACAGCTTTGATCCTCACAAGAGAAAGCTGTCTGGGACAAAAGCAGATGTCCGAGTTAGTGCAACGTCCTGTTCACCAGAGGACAGGACTGACCACTTTGTACTTCGTCACACTGAACGTGACTCAGAAGGATCTCCTTCTGCTGGATTTCTTGATGAGGAAGCAGGTGGAAGGACAGATATCTGTCTTCCTTGGTTCCTCTGTCTTGCACCTGGTGTAGCCATGCTCTCTTCTTCTGCATTAAAAGGGTAGTAAAAGCATATGAAAAGTAGCATGTGCCCTGCTTCCAAAACAAGGAAGGCAAAAACCTGCACATGAAATGAAAGTAGCTTTGTATCTTTTCACCTCTTTGGCAGGGAGAATGGATCAGCCAAAATGCTGTGAGTAATAGCTGTCAAAGACAGAATGTCAAATGAAGAGCATGTGGAAAATTCCAAACAGCCCAAACAACAACAAAACCAGGAAAAAACAAACAAAACCCCCAACAACAACAACAAAAAGCACCACCAACATAAAACCCAAACAAAAAAACCACAAAACCAAAGCCCAACCCATACCCAAAACTCCAACCCAAACCCCGAGTTTAAGAAAGCAAAGCATTATGTCATAAATCCAGCAATCACAATGGGAACTTGCTCTTCAGAGCAGACCTTTAATTCAAAGATTTGTGCTTCCCAACAACAGCCTTCAGGTTCCAAGAGGCAAAAATGATGAGATTTAGTGGTCTTCATTTCAATCCATAGCTGAGAGCCAAACATCCAATGTCATTCACAACTCCTTGTGGGCTTCCACACGGACATTATATGGACACAGAACACAGCCATGCACAGAAGGAACAAGTGCATTCTCGTTGCACTAATGCTAAGGCAGGTCAGCAGCAGCAAGCTGACTTTAGCTTACAGACAGATCTATGCACGTGGAGTGGCCACGAGTGAGTAGCAGTGGCGCGTTTTACAAGTGTCAATAACTCAAACAAGTGCAGGGGACTGAAGCTATTGCTGGTTGGTTTGCGAACATCACTCACTGTTATAGCGTCTGTAGCTGCCAATCTTTGCCGGTGCCACTCTGTACAGAATTGTCCCTTCAAAGGCAGATTTTCCTGGCAGCAGGCAAGAGAAGGAAAGACCAAAAAAAGAAAAACAAAAGGAGAAGGGGAAGGGTAGGGGTGAAGAAATCGAATGATGGTAAAAAGAAGGGAAAGGAAGAGGTTTTAATCTGTATTTTCAGTCACTAACATTCTTAAAGCCTCATTAGCACAATGACAAAATATTGGAGATAAAATATTCTCACTGCATGTATGGCAGAGAAAAGGATCTCAGGATTGTACCAAATTCCGTTGGACACTACAGTGGGGAGGGAGGCCCTCCAAAGATAACCCAGTCCAAGCCCCCTGCAGTCAGCAGGGACATCCTCCACTAGATCAGGTTGCTCACAGCCTTGTCCAGCCTGATCTTGAAGATATGCAGGGATGTGGCCTCAACTACCTTCCTGGGCAACCTGTTCCAGTGTTGCAGCACCCTCATGGTACAGAACTTGTTCCTAACATCCAATCTAAATCTTCTCTAATTGCTAACCATTGTCCCTTGTCCTTTGCAGGCCTTTGCAAACAGTCTCTCCCCATCCTTCTTGTAGTCCTCTTCAGGTACTGGAAGGCTGCTCTTAGCGTCCCTGGAGCCTTCTCTTCTCCAGGCTGAACACTGCCAGCTCCTTCCACCTGTTCCCATAGCAGAGATGCTCCAGCCCCCTGATCATCTTTGTGGCCCTCCTCTGGACCTGCTCCATCAGATCTATGCCCTTCCTGTGTTGAGGACTCCAGAGCTGGATGCAGCACTCCAGATGAGATCTTTTATTTGCACAGTATCCCTTCTCCAAAGATCCCATCCTACTTTCTTAAGTCTCACACTAAGCCTGCTAAGCGTTCTTACCCAGTTTACAAGCTAGGCTGAAGAACACAAGGTTGCTGCTCAAGACAGCAGAGCCATACTTTCTGGGTCCCTCTAGAAACTGCAGAACCTCAGTAACTGCCCAAGGCTCCAGTCCAATGCACAGGTACAGCCCCTAAGTGCTAACTTAATCTAGAACCCACATTCAAGGCTTCTGCCTTGTGATACAGAGATTCAAACAATGTTGCCAGAGAAATAGAGAGGACCTATGCCAGATTTGAAGTGCTGTCATCTCTTGCCATCCATGGAGGAAAGAATTGATCTAGAGGCATAAGTGTACACCCTTTTGAGATGTCACCCAGAAATGCCAGCTTGATGTGCAATCTTCCAGGGTTTACTTGTTCAGTTTCTATTTCATTTTAAGACTAAGCACAGATATTTGGAGTGAGATTTAGCATTCCTAGTCAATTCCATAAATTTGCTGATTACTTTTGCAATCTTATTATGAAGGTTTTCAAATCCAAATAAGCACTGTACCTGCAAAGAGCTTCATTAACGCACCATGTGTTTAGGGACCACCACCTCTACCTACAGAAACCATACAGAAAGAGCTGAGCTAATGTCTATTTCCCATAACTCTGCTGTGGGAATGAAGTCTTAAACTGATGGGGTTACTTAAAGTAAAATAAATACCAAAAAAGCATTAAAACCTCCATAGGAATCTCTCCACTCCTTGAATCTCTGTCTGAGAGGGCTCACTGTGTTCTTTTGTTTCATAGGTATTTTGCTGTATAGAAAATAGCTCCCAATAACACAGCATCTTAGCTAGCCACAAAGCACCTCCAACGAATGAAATGACATAGAAGAAGAAAACCCCATCTCTCAGCTACAGTTATCTTCAATTTAAAGAGTCAAAAGTAGTATCTGTGTTACTGATATCTTCTCAATAAGCATCACAGGTGTTAGGTTCCACAGAGAGTTGGAACCGGCACACAAAACCGAGTTTGAACTAAGCATCCCAGAATCACAGAATGTTAGGGGTTGGAAGGGACCTCTAAAGATCACCCAGTTGAATCCCCTTGCCAGAGCAGGAGCACCTAGAACAGGTCACACAGGGATGCATCCAGATGAGTTTTCAGTGTCTCCAGAGAAGAAGACTTGAGCCTATACCGTTATGGACATCAATGAAACAAACTAATTGCTTTGTGGCTGCTTTTACACACTCCAATGTGTGTTTCTGTAAAAAGACACTTCTAGGATGTTTATTATGAAGTGAGTATTACCAAAGTACCTGGGAGAGGAACATTCATCTATCCAGGCAATGTTGGAGTATTCCAACCTGAACAGTTTCACTTACCTTGGTCATTTCTAGTGTACCAAATAGTACTGAATCCAGAGCTGAAACTACATCTATGCAATTACTTCTTCCAAGACACACTGTGTTTCCAATGAACAAGGTACATGATAGCATATACAGGTTGTAGAAAGCAGTTTGCAATCTCACTGAAATGTGAAAAGTCATTTTTAACGCCCTTTTCACCTTTGCATCACACTCAAAGTTGTTAACTTCCTTAGAAACAGTTTCATTCTGGTCTGAAGAAATGCTGCCTGCCAATATCTTTAGCAGCACTAATCACAGGGCCAGGTCACCAGTGCTACACCACCCATGAATAGTTGTTCTATTGCAAAAATAAAGCAACATGACCAAATGTCATCACTGCAAAAGTCACATCTTTTAGCATCTTATTTTTGTGGGATAGAATAAAGATGAGAAATTTGTCCTCAATGGGAAAAAGAAAAAAGAGATTAAAAAAAAAGCAACAACAAGTATTCTAAATTTCTGCCTCCCAGTGACAGATTGAACTATAAAGACTTTGGTAACTTCAGCTGAAATAAGCTTACAAAGGTCACAGGATCACAGGATGTTAGGGGTTGAAAGGGACCTCTGGAGATCTCTGAGTCCAACTTCCCTGCCAGAGCAGGACCACAGAATCCAGTGCAGGTCACACAGGAGTATATCCAGACCAGACTTGAAAGTCTCCAGAGAAGGACACTCTACAACCTCTCTGGGCAGCCTGTTCCAGCGCTCTGTGACCCTCACAGTGAAGAAGTTCTTCCTCATGCTGAGGTGGAACTTCCTGTGCTGCAGTGCTGTAGTCCTGGAAGTCCTTTTACTTTGGCTTGTTCAGAGATCTCAGGCGTATGCTAAACAGCAAAGAACATCTGCAGTGCTGAAAACAGGGAGACCCTGGGGCAAGCATTGTGGCATAAGCCTGGAATATGTAAATACAACTGATTCTTTTTCACTAAAGATTCAGAATTGACCACTGAATTAGGAAATAAAAGAGTGTGTGTTTGAAGAACAGAAAAACATACAAAGCATCCATTATATCAAACAGGTTCAGGTTATTCTCCAAGGAAAGCTATCAACAGGGCAACCCACTACCATGTTTACACTCTTTCAAACTTAGTTACCAAACATGCTTTTCACCTGCAGCAGCACTGGCCCATTGTAAGTGAGAGAACAAAGTCCATGTCCCACTCCTGGCCTTTTTGCCTTTGGCTGCAGGGGCAGTGGGTGACAAAGGTGACAGTGACATGCTCAGCACCTGGAGGGGAAAAGTGCTGCATGTCCCACACCAATCATTACCAATCCTTCCACCAACTGGAGTCATCGGAGAAGCCATGGTAATTGAATCCCTCCTTTCAATAAGCACAGCCACTTTGCAGATGTTTTGTTACTTTGCTCAGTTTCCACATCTAAAGATCAGAAAGCCTTTGCATTTTGAAATACAAATCCCATAACCATCATTGTCTTCTCTTCTCAGGCTGCTGCAGCTCCGCAGGTCACAGCACACAGAGTGCTGTCCATACGACAGCTCAGGTAGCACTGGTACACACTTGGCATCATTATCTGACCCTTTGCACTGCTTAAATTGAGAACATGGCATCCAAAACCACCTTCCAAGCAAGAGATAACAATGCAGGACCCTGGCAGTGTGTTAGGGGATGAAAGCACAGACATACAGAAACAACATCAAGAGTATCTGCTTTCCTTACTTGGCTTTGCTTGCTCTTCCTGTGCTATTCCAGCATCATCAGAATCAGAGAGTTCCTTTATGAAGTTGGAAGGGAACATGCCAGTTTTTCCATTGAGGATACCTTCCCACCAGCCCTCTTCCACCTGCAGCAAGACAAAACCAAAACACAGAGGGTTTAAGGGAAGCAGCACTTTACAGATGTCTATCATCATTTGTGATAACAATGGCAGGAGTGATTTTAAGTGGCTTGGATTAATTTCAGCTGTGAGGAGCACATGGCATAGGCTCCATGACAGAACATCTCTCTATTAAAAAAACAACCAAAACAAAACAAGCCCAAAACAAATGAATCTCCCCCCAGAACAAGAAAAAAAACACCCAACAAACCCAACCCAAACCAAATAAAACTATAGCAAATGAAACAAACAACAAATAAATAAATAAAAACACCAAAAACAAACAAACAAACAGGATAGAAAAAAAAAAGAGATGGATGCACCCATCTGGAAACACCAGCAGGGCTGACAGCTGTCAGAAGCATGGATAAACATCAAATAAAAGGATAAAAAGCCCAAGCAGAGAGCACATGGTGTCTCTGCATGTCCAGTTCAATCACTAAATTTTCCATGCAAGCTGTAGTCCTGTGCATGACCATCTCCTGAATGGATGTGATTTGCAAAGTATAAGAGCTTAAATTCCCTGAGTAATCAAAGGTGAAAGAGAAATGCCTGCAAAGGCCTGGCCAGAGTCTTAATTAGGTATCTTAGGCTGGACTTGATGATCTCAGAGGTCTATTCCAGCCCCGATAATTTTGTGATCTGTGACATAAGGAAGAACTGCACAATGACAGTGGTGAAATACTGCAACAGGCTGCCCAGAAATATGATTGAGGCCCCATTCCTGGAGACATTCAAGATCACACTCCATGTGGCCCTGGGCAGCCTGATCTAGTTGGAAGTATCCCTGCTGCCTACAGGGGGTTTGGACAAGATGACCTTTGAGGGTCCCTTCCAAACCAATGCAACCTGTGAATCTTATTATAAATCATGTGAACATTACTGCCATGTCCATCAAAACCATCAATTCTCTATTATTAACATTATTATCTATTATTAACATTAATGTTAACTAACATTATTAAGAATTATCAATCACCATTATTAAGGATGTTAATTAACATTATTATTCTCTGTTATTAACATTAACACTGGTGCTACATGGTTAGTGTGTTAATCAATGGAGAGCAAAAGAACAGTGCTATTGGATATTTGACTCTACATTTACAAAGAGCTACAGAAACAGATAGCAATGGCATGGTCAGAAGAAGGGAAAATTCTTCCTAGCCCAATCCCAAGGGAAAATACCACTTAAAAATGCCAAACTGCCTCTGGTCTAACCCATTGAGTATTGAATGCTGGTGGCAGGCAGTGAAATGACAGCCCTTAAAAGCCTTTAGGTGATAATGGGACAGCAACCAATTACTTATTACATGCAGCAGCTAAACGCACCCATGACAGCAATATTTTTCATCTGTCAAACATTGACCATTCACCAAAAAAACAAATGACAGGGGAGAGCAGCGTCAATCCATAACAGAGTATCTCCAATAATGTTTAACTCCCAAATAAAATTATGAAAATAGAATCATAGAGTCATTAAGATTGGACAAGACCTTTAAGATCATTGAGACCTGTGGGGATTGAAGAAAGAGAATTAATCACTTCTGAGACCAACTGTAACCCAGCTACCATGACCACTAAACCATATCCTGAAGCACCACAGCTACAGCTTCTCGAACACCATCAGGCATGGGGACTCCACCACCTCCTGGGCAGCCTGTTCCACCCCTTCACCACTCTCAATGAAGAAGCTCTTCCTAATGTCCAACCTAAACCTCCCCGGCACAGTTTCAATTCATTGTCTCTCGTCCTGTCGCTGGGTACTTGGGAGAAGAGACCTCACTCCAGCCTCATTCCACCTCTTTTCAGGGAGCCGTAGAAAGCAGTAAGCTCTTCCCTCAGCCTTCTCTTCTCCACACTAAACACCCCCAGCTCCTTCAGCCTGTCCTCATATGATGCATCCAACCCCCTTCCCAGCCTTATTGCTCTTCTCTGGAAACACTTCAGCCCCTCATTGTCTTTCCTAACCTGTGGCCCCCAGAACCGAACCCAGTGCTCAAGCTGTGGCCTCACCAGAGCTGAGTACAGGGACACCATCACTGCTGTGCTCCTGCTGGCCACACTGGTTTTGATCCAGGGCACGTTGCTGTTGGCCTTCTTGGCCACCTGCGCATGCTGCTGACTTATGCTCAGCTGTCACCAGCACCTGCAGATCCTTTTCCACCAGGCTGCTTTCCAGCCACTCTGCCCCAAGCCTGTAGTGTTGCATGGGGCTGCTGTGACCAAAGTGCATTTGGTCTTGTTAAACCTTAGCCCAAGGATTTAACCTGTCCAGATCTCTGCAGAGCCTTCCTACCCTCGAGCAGATCAACACTGCCACTCAATTTAGTGTCATCTGCAAACTTGCTGATGGTGCCTCAATCCCCACATCCAAATCATCAAGATATTAAACAGAACTGGCCCCAATAGCAAGCCCTGAGGGACACCACTTGTGACCTCTCCCAGCTGGATTGAATTCTGTTGATCTCAACTCTTTGGGCCTGGCCTCCAGCCAGTTTTTAACCCAGCAAAGAGTCCACCTGGCTACACCATGAGCCACAAGTATCTGGAGGAGGCTGCGGTGGGAGACGGTCTCAAAGGCTCTACTAAAGTCCAGGTAGACAACATCTTGCTGCTACTTCAGAGAACACAATACACAGAAATCACTCAATCCCTTCAGTGGGGTGCAAGTTGTTTTCTCATCAAAGCATCTGAAGTGCAGTATTTGTTTTTCTTCTCTCCAGACCAAACTAAAACACACATGGAAAACTGAAACTGCATGACACACTACGCAGCAGACTCCACAAATTATGTCTCTAAACACCTATGTATGGTCTCCTGTCACAGAGAAAACACAGAATCTTTCAGCTATAAAATCTCTCAGCATTCCTAATGAAGCATTCTCAGATGGCTCTATTGATTAGAGCTAAACACCAAACCATAACTGCATTAGCTGATTGCCTAGAAGATTGATCTCAGGGGAATGACATGGCTCCCAACATCCCTGCCTTGCAAGATACTTGACAGAAATAAAGTGGCTTGTATCACTCAGTTCCATCTTCCCCTCAAGTAATTTTCTGCAGCTTACATCTTCCAAGTTAACATCTCAGTGTTTCCTTACCAGTTAACATTGGCACTCTTATGTGGCACGGATATTTATGGACCTCCATGGAAGTGAGAGAAAGGCACATCCACAAAGTCCTCAGACAGGTAAACTTAAAATGGATGTGAATATACTCACAGCATCCAAGAGTTTATATAAAGTTTTCCAGCTGATACAAGAATCACAGAATGTTACAGGTTGGAAGGGACCTCCAAAGATCATCCAGTCCAACCCCCCTGCCAGACCACGAGCACCTAGGGCAGATCACACAGGAACACATCCAGGTAGGTTTGAAACGTCTCCAGAGGAGACTCCACAACCTCTCTGGGCAGCCTGCTCCAGGCCTCTGCCACCCTCACAGGGAGAAAGTTTTTTCCTATGTCCATGTGGAACCTCCTCTGCTCCAGCTGGCACCCAGTGCCCCTTGTGCTGTCCTTGGACATCCCTGAGCAGAGCCTGGCTCCATCCTCCCCACACTACCTTGCACATTTTGATCCCCAGCCATGAGGGCAGCCCTCAGGCTCCTCTGCTCCAAGCTCCAAGCCCCAGCTGCCTCAGCCTGGCCTCACAGGGAGATCTTCCACTACCAGCAAGCAGCTTTGTGGCTCTATGCTGGACTCTCTCAAGCAGTTCTCTGATGACCTTCTTGAACTCTTTAAAGTCCCTTCCAACCCAAACCATTCTACAAATGTTAACTAAACATCAAAGAAGAAGTCCATAGGTATCACAGCAAGTCTTATTCAAAGACTCGATTGTGAGCTTCTAACTCCATACACTGCACACTGCCAAACAGCTCAGCAGGAGGAGGCCACAAGGCAGATAGCAGCACAAGGACAGACTAATGACACATGAAAGCAGCTCAGAACTGTGGCACAAGATGCCAAATGTCCTCACATTGATACTGCAGGTTAATTGTCTGGCATCCCATGATGAAAGTCTAAGGGTAAAACATAATTGGAATGCAGACACTTGCATTTAAAAAGACAATTAGTTACAGCTATAGTTTTGGGACAATGGTAATTAGAGTTACAGCTAATGAGCTAAAAAGATGACAAGCAGCAAGCTCTCAATCACACATGAAATGTGAACATCAGCAATGATGAAAATGCTCTCTGGTTCTATTTAAATGCACTTTTCATTTCAGTCTGCTAATTTATTTCTCAGGAGTATCCATGCGGTTATGGAAATCTCCAGTTTAACAACAAGCCTTTTATCTGTTGTGATGAATGTTTGATCTTATCATAATTAATTTCTAACTATTTAGAACAAATAGGAATTAACTCTGAATTGTGAATATATCAATGAGAGCAAGTGCAGCGTCCTGAACCTGGGTTGGAACAATCTTCATTATCAATGCAGGCTGGGGGATGAGGTGGTAGAAAAGCAGCCCTGTGGAAAAGGCACTTGGGGGTTCTGGTGGCTGAGAAGTTGGAGATGAGCAGCGTGAGCTTGCAGCCCAGAAGGCAAATGGCAGCCTAAGCTTGCATCAAAAGCATCATTGCCAGCAGGTTGGGAGAGCTGATTCTGCCACTTTGCTCTGCTGAGACCCCACCTGGAGTAATGCATCCAGCTCTGGAGTCCTGAACACAGGAAGGACATGGACCTGATGGAGCAGGTCCAGAGGAGGGCCACAAAGATGATCAAGAGGCTGGAAGACCTCTGCTATGAGGACAGGCTGAGGGAGTTGGGGTTGTTCAGCCTGGAGAGGAGAAGGCTCCACGACACCTAAGAGCAGCCTTCCAGTACCTGAAGGGGGCTACAAGTAGGCTGCAGAGGGACTGTGCCCAAAGGCCTGCAGGGCCAGGATGAGGGGTAATGATTTGGAATTAGAGAAGGGGAGATTTAGATTTGATGTTAGTAACAAGTTCTGCACCATGGGGGTGGTGGAACACTGCAACAGGTTGCCCAGGAAGGCAGTTGAGGCCCCGTCCCTGGAGCTGTTTAAGGTCAGGCTCAAAAAGGCTCTTCACAACCTGATCTAATGGACGATGTCCGTGCTTACTTGCAGGGGGTTTGGAGTAGATGACCTGTGGAGGTCCTTTCCAACCCAACCCATGCTATGATTCCGTGATGGAAAATATAGCTCACATAACAACACTTCCTGAGGTACTAAGAATTCTTTTTGCTGCATTCCTCTCTTTTCCCTCTGATTTAGTTCCACCCAGAGGAGTCAGACAATGTCCTGGATCGCATGAAAGCATCAGATAATGCCTGAGGCAGAACTTGTTTCAGCAGCTAACAGATCAGGGTATTTCATAAGGTCAAAGTGGGCACAGCCTCACATGTGTCAGCTGTTCTCCTTTGGCATTCACTTCTGGTCAGCAGTTCAAGCTAGCTGTGAGCAATCCTCTCCTGCACTCCAGTAAAACCAATCCCAGTACTGCAGTCTCACAGAATCACCAAGGTTGGAAGAGACCTCAAAGATCATCAAGTCCCACCTGTTACCACAGACCCCATGACTAAACCATGGCACCAAGTGCCACATCCAATCCCCTCTTGAACACCTCCAGGGATGGCGACTCCACCACCCCTCTGGGCAGCCCATTCCAATGGCTAATGACTCAGTGAAGAACTTTCTCCTCACCTCCAGCCTAAACTTCCCCTGGCACAGCTTGAGACTGTGTTCTCTTGTTCTGGTGCTGGTCTCTTGGCAACACCAGTCAGAAAAAGCAGTCAGAAAAACTACAGATTTTTTAAACCTTAGCATCAGCAAGCTCTCAATGCTTTCTCCAACAGCAGTAGTTCAAGGTGCAATTTTGAATTTAAGACTACAAAGTCTGTAATTGGCAATCCAAATGGTTTCCAGAAAACATAGAATAGATTCATAAAATCACTAAGGTTGGAAAAGACCTTTAAGATCATCAAGTCCAACTGCAACCCAACTGCATGAGCACTAAAACCATATCCTGAAGCACCACAGCTACAGCTTCTTCAGCTCCAGGGATGGTGACTCTACCACCCAATCCCTGGGCAGCCCATTCCAACCCCTCCCCACTCTCTCACTCAAGCAGCTTTTCCTCATGTCCAACCTAACCCTCCCCTGGCACAGCTTCAATTTATTGCCTCTCATCCTGTTGCTGGGTACTTGGGAGAAGAGACCAACCTCAGCCTCACTCCAGCCTCCTTTCAGGGAGCTGTAGAGAGCAATAAGCTCTCCCCTTAGCCTTCTCTTCTCCACACTAAACACCCCCCAGCCTACTCAGCTGCTCATCATATGATGCCTCCAAACCCCTCCCCAGCCTGGTTGTTCTTCTCTAGGCACTCTAAAGCCCCTCAATGTCTTTCCTATGCTGTGGTGCCCAGAACTGAACCCAGTGCTCAAGCTGTGGCCTCATCAGGGCTGAGTACAGGGGCACCAGCACTGCCCTACTGCTGCTGGTTTTCACCCAGGCCAGGTTGTGTTGGCCTTCTTGGCCACCTGGGCACACTGCTGTCTCTTGTCCATAACTGTAAGCACACACATGCAAGTGCAGCCATGTTTCACTTCCATAGTTCTGCATCTTTCAACTTCAGTGCAAACATTTCCAGTCTCATTTTAAAGAGATCTGTTATGTATAATTCAGTTGTTCACATTTACAAGAAGACAAGAGATGCATTTCGGAAGAGAAGCTTAGTGTCTCATCTAAATTATTTAATCATACAATTCATTTAGTAGAGTTAATTTTGTTGGCTGGAAACTAGGAAGGGATTTTTATTCCATCACTTTACTCTTGAAAGACACAGACTTAAAAGTTTTAAGTAGGGCAAGTGACAGAAGATATTTCTCTGGCCATGTGAGGTCAAAAGATGCTTCAGATTGAGCAGTGAGAACAGCTCCTGCACTGCCACAGAAGTCATCAGAACATGGAGTTTACACTGGCTTCCAAGTAAGCTCTTAAATATCTTATAACCTGGAGAATGCTGCTCACAGACAGAATAAGGTTAGGGAAGTGACACATCAAGCCTGGTTCCAGGAAGGACAAGGTGAGGAGCTGGTGTGCACAGCTCGGTTCAAGGGAAAGCAGTGATGGCTAAGCTGCTTACCTTCAGATGGGAGGATTTAATCTCTCCTAAGAACATGTTGGATGGCATGGAGATGGCAACAGGATTTATATCCTTCTAGAACTAAGTTCTTAAGTTACTGATGCAGGAAAAACAACATCATATCATCTATGCTTGACAAGAAAATCCATCACAGAATCACAGAAAACATCTGGTTGGAAGAGAGCTCCAGGATCACCCAGTCCAACCTTCCACCCAGCACTGCAGGGTCACCACCAAACCATGTCCCCAAGAACCAGCTTCACACACTGCTTGAGCACCTCCAGGGATGACGACTCCAGCACTGCCCCGGGCAGAACATTCCAATGCTTGAGAGCCCTTCCAGTGAAGAAATACTTCCTAACATCCAGCCTGAACCTTCCCTGGGGCACCCTGAAACCATTTCCTCTGCTCCTGTCTCTTGCCACCAAGAGAGGCTGCCCCCTCCTTGCTCCAATCTCCCTTCAGGGAGCTATAGAGAGCAACGAGGACTCCCTCAGCCTCCTCTTCTCCAGCCTTAACACCCCCAGCTCCCTCAGCTGCTCCTCATAGCCCAGGTGCTACAGGCTCCTCCCCAGCCTTGTTGCCGTTCTCTGGACAGGCTCCACCCCTCAACGTCCTTCCTGGAGTGAGGGCCCAGAGTTGAACACAACATTTGAGGTGTAACCTCAGCAGTGCTGAGCACAGGGGGATGATCACCTCCTGCCCCTGCTGCCCACAGTGTTTTTAATCCAAGCCAGGATGCCCTTGGCCTTTTTTAACACCTGGGCACATTGCTGGCTCATGTTCCATTAACTGTCAACCAACACCACCAGGTCCCTCTCCGAGTTGCAGCTTTCTAACCACACATCCCCAAGTCTGTAGAATACCATGCAGTTGTTGTGACCCAGGTAAATGTTGACTTGTCAGCTGCTGAGGTGCAGGGGGGGAAAAAATCCCCCAAATAAATGGCGTAAGATGAAATGCACTTTTAATGCTGCTTGATCAGGCTAAGATCTGAGAGCACTTAGAGAGAAGAGTATTCCCCTTCGCTCCATGAGACTCCACCTTGAATATTGCATCCAACTCTGGTGTCCCCATCATAAGAAGGACACAAATCTGTTGGAGCAAGCCTAGTGTAGGGGCTTTTAACCTGGTTAGACTAAAATGAAGCAGATAAAAATGGAAGGCAAAGATGATGAGAGGTGAATGTTATGGGTGAATTCCAGATAGCTTCAAGTACATTTCTTACATATGTTTAACTCTGTAAAGCTAATTCTTCCCTGTGGCTGACTTACTGAAATTGGGAAAAGCTTTTTCTGCTATCATTTTGGTCCTTCACACATACCAATTCCATAGTCCTGCAGCACAAACTTTGAGCAGAACTCAGAAGCATCAAGTCATGAAGCAAAACCAACAGACGTGCTATGGGGAGGGGAGAGGAGAGGAGGGGAGGGGGAAATCCTTCACAAAATCCTCATCCCCAACAGTAACCCAGAGCAGACACCTCAGTACACCAGAGAAGAAAGCTGTCTGGTTGAAATTATGCCTTCAAGCACAGAGTGTCTAACAGCTTAGCAAGCACAGGATATGTCAGAACTGCATTCTAAAGATCTGCTCACCTCTCCCACAACTTCAATGATGTCACCAACTTTTAATTCCAGCTCATCTTCATTCTGAGGCATGTAACTGAAAGCCACCTGACATCTTCTTCTTCTGTTTCTCTCTCCTGGTGGAAATGAAAGAAACATAGAAATTGTAAAAGGGGTGGGGGGAAACCCAAACCAAACCAAATAAAATAAATTTCCATGCCAAACACAAGCTAGGGATAGGGATTCAAGGTGAAATATTAGTCTTTGAGTGCTATTACAAGAATCTGAACGTTTGCAGTGCTTAGGTTAGTTGCCTGATTCACAAAACGAAGATGGAGAGGATTTCTGGTACTTACTATTTCTTTCTACTATGGTTATAATTAAATGCAATTAATAAAGGCAAATAAATTCTGGGGAGTTTTTCCTTTCTGTAGTAATAGTGAAGAGCCAAAATTTAACTAAGAGATTGTGCTTCCTAGGGGAAGGATAGGCAGACATGACCCAGAGGATCCACCTAGGTGCATTTGCTACTATTTCTGTTCTAGGCTAATGATCTATAGAGAGGGTATAGGCAAATCACAGGATGTTAGGAGTTGGAAGGGACCTCCAGAGACCATCCAGGCCAACCCCTTGCCAGAGCAGGAGCACCTAGAGCAGGTCACACAGGAACACATCCAGGTGGGTTTGGAATATCTCCAGAGGAGACTCCGCAACCTCTCTGTGCAGCCTGCTCCAGGCCTCTGCCACCCTCACAGGGAAAAAGTTTTTCATCATATTCCTACAGAACCTCCTCTGCTCCATCTGGCACCCAGTGCTCCTTGTGCTGTCCTTGGACATCCCTGAGCAGAGCCTGGCTCTGTCCTCTCCACTCTGCCCTGCATATCTTGATCCCCAGCAATGAGGACAGCCCTCAGGCTCCACTGCTCCAAGACCCAGCTGCCCCAGCCTGGCCTCACAGGGACATCTTCCACTGCCTCCTGCAGCAGCTTTGAGGCTCTGTGCTGTATTTTCTTGCAGTTCCCTGAGGTCCTTCTTGAACTGAGGGGCCCAGAACTGGACACAATATTCCAGATGTGGCCTCACCAGGACAAATTCAGAAATTAGAGGGATGAGTAAGAGATTCAAACCCTTGTGGGTTTTGCTTACAGGGAAATAAGTTCTCAACTAATTATTTTGTCCTGCATCTTTTTTTCCATTACCCTTCCACAGATGTACACATATCTCAATAACCTTTCTTTTTACACATATTCCTTTACAAGTTCTTTACCATCAGGGTAGTGGAGCACTGCAATAGGTTTCCCAGGGATGTGGTTGGGGCCCCATCCAAGGAGATATTCAAGGTGAAGCTTGACAGGGCTCTGGGCAGCCTCATCTAGTGGAGGATGTCCCTGCTGACTGCAGAGGGGGTTGGACTGGACGACCTTTGGAGGTCCCTTCCACTCCAGACCACGCTGTGATTCTCTCTGTATATACACACAGAGATCCAGATGCACACATTTTCAAGGTGCATTAATATCAGATTAAAGAAAATAGAATTAAAACTCACAGAGTAACAGAATCACCAAGGTTGGAAGAGACCTCAAGGATCATCAAGTCCAACCTGTCACCACAGACCTCATGACTAAACCATGGCACCAAGTGCCATGTCCAATGCCCTCTTGAACACCTCCAGTGATGGTGACTCCACCACCTCCCTGGGCAGCACATTCCAATGGCGAACGACTCTCTCAGTGAAGAACTTTCTCTTCACCCCATCCCAAAGGACCCCCAAAACAAGGTCTTTTATTGCATATGGTGTGGTAAATAGGCTAATTTTGATGACCAACCAGCTACTGGAAGCAAAGTTAGCAGCTCTCTTACCTTTAAGCTTGGCCATCTAGGCTCTCAGGAGAAGGTGGCCTAAGGGTATGTATTTCACTTAGCCAGCCTGGTGACAGTAATGGGTCTGATGCTGAGACACTTACACCAAGCTAAGGAGTCACTTGGGCAGCAACACTCAGGCATGTGCCTCCCATGGCACTCAAGCCGTGACATTTTCAAAACCTTGCAGAGAACAGAGCTGTGGCAGGGCTGCCCACTGGGCTGCTGACATGCAGAAGCTCAATGTGCCAGGTTATGCAAGGACCTGTCCTGCAGCTCTGCTAGAAGGAAAACACACCTCCTGGTGGAGGAGCCCTCAATTCACAGAACCACAGAAACATTCAGCTTGGAACAGACCCTCAGGATCACCAAGTCCAACCATTACCCCTACTCTACAAGGGTCACCCCTAAACCAGAGTCCAAGCACCACATCCAAACCACCTTTAAACACATCCAGGTTTGGGGACTCAACCACCTCCCTGAGCAGGCTGTGCCAATTCCTGACATACTAAACATTTCAAGCATGCTAAAGCTCAGAGTTGCTTTAGAAGACCCATGGACTTCCTGCAGACCCATGGACAGCCTACAGACCCATGGACGTCCCTCTACTGCAGGCTTACTGGCAGGCTCAGTTGAACCACAAAAGAAGAGTGAGGTTCACAAGGCCACCCTTCAAGCAGATGCAATGTGACTGACTTCAGTAAAAACATTTAGCAAAGAGGTCCCTTTCAGGCAACTCTGTCAGGAGGACAATGACAAGCTGGAAGAAAGTTTTCCCTCTTCTATTTCAGAATTCCCTGCACACAGCATCAGCTGCTCATCCACTTCAGTTTCAATTCCCATCCTTCCTGCTGCCAAACCTCCATCTGCAGCTGGGGAAAACTGCTTTGGGGCACAGAGCCTCCTGGATAGACAAGCTGGGCTGTGATGTGACTCAGCTAGAAACTAGTTCTAAATTCAGTGTGCAAAAAGACAAAAGGCAAAAACTGCACAACTAAGACATCACTTCTGTGCTTTTAGGCTGCATGAATTCAAGACAGCTGCTTCAGGCTACCAGCCCAACATCTTTGTCATGGACATGAACAGTGGGCTTGTGGCACCCTCAGCAAGTTTGTGGATGACACCAAGCTGTGCGGTCTGGTTGACACACTGGAGGGAAGGGATTCATCCAGAGGGACTTGGACAGGCTGCTGAGGTGGACCAAAGCAACATCATGAAGTTCAACATGGGCAAGTGCAATGTCCTGCATCTGGGTCAGGGCAATCCCAAACACAAATACAGGCTGGGGGAGGAGTGACTCAAGAGCAGTCTGGAGAAGAAGGACTTGGGGATGTCAGTTGGTAACAAACTCCCCATGGACCAGCAGTGGTCGCTGGCAGCCCAGCAGGCAGCTGTGTACAGAGCTGCTTCCAAAGCAGAGAGACCAGCAGCACAGGGAGGGGATTCTGCCCCTCTGCTCTGCTCAGACCACACCTGGAACACTCCAGTTCTGAGGCCCCCAGCAGAAGAGGGACCTGGAGCTGCTGGAGCAGGTCCAGAGGAGGCCACAAAGATGATCAGGGAGCTGGAGAACCTCCCCTGTGGGGACAGGCTTAGAGAGTTGGGGCTGTTCAGCCTGGAGAAAAGAAGGCTCCAGGGAGACCTCAGAGCAGCCTTCCAGTACCTGAAGGGGGCTACAAGAAAGCTGGGAAGGGACTTTTGCCAAGGGCTGGGAGCGATAGGATGAGAGGGAATGGATTGAAGCTTGAGGAGGGCAGATTGAGACTGGAGAGGAAGAAGAAATTCTTCCCAGTGAGGCTGGTGAGAGTCTGGCACAGGTTGCCCAGGGAGGCTGTGGCTGCCTCCTCCCTGGAGGTGTTCAAGGCCAGGCTGGATGAGGCCTTGAGCAACCTGGGCTGGTGTGAGGTGTCCCTGCCCATGGCAGGGGGGTTAGAACTACATGATCTTCAAGGTCCCTTCCAACCCAAACCCTTCTATGAGTCTATGTTTACCCTACCCCTTTGTTGTTGGTTTTGGTTTGTTGGTGTTTTTTTTTGTTATAAATCATTGAACTGTGTATATAAAAATGCCTATGTTAAGAAAAAGGTACACAGTGGTGGTGGTGTTAAGAGATACAGATGAAGTCTTGGTCACACTACTGTGATTCTACTGTGGATTCTGTCATTATCTCCCACAACACAAGGACTGTATCACGTTCCACCCACCCACAAGCAGACAAACAACTCTGAGTTTAGAAGGCACCGGAATTGCCAGGTTCCAATTTCATTATTTTCCTGGAGTCTTTCAGCAGACCTGGGATGTGAGATACCAGTTCCAACTCTCTCACCACCCACATGCTGTTAGAAGAGTGAATGCTTTTGGATGGATGATAAAGAAAAACTTCCTGAGGTCAGTTTCTTCCTTGTCTAGCAGAAAACAGAAGTCAGGCGGCTGTGAATATTTTAAGGGAGGCAGAAGGAAGTGTTGGGTGCTTTTTTTGTTCTGTTTGGTTTAGGGTTTTGGGGAGTTTGGCTTTGCTCTTTTCGTTGTTCACACAATCACAGCATGGCTTAAGTTGGAAGTAACCTCAGAGATCATCTACTCCAATCCCCCTACTATGGGCAGGGACACCTCTCAACTAGACTCAGCTGCTCAAGGCCTCATCCAACCTGGCCTTAAGCACCCCCAGGGGGGAGGCAGCCACAGTCTTCCTGAGCAGCCTATTCCAGAGTCTCATGACCCTCCAACTGAAGAACTTCTTCTCAGCTCCAGTCTAAACCTACTCTCCCTCAGTTCCAAACCATCCTTCTCCTGTTGCTGGACACCCTTACAAAAAGTCCCTCTCTGGCCTCCCTGTAGGTTGCCTTCTGGTACTGGAAGGCAGCTCTAAGGTCCCCCCACAGTCTTCTCTTCTCTAGGGTGACCAACCCCATCTCCCTCAGCCTATCCTCATAGCAGAGGTGCTCTGTAGAAGGTGCTTTTTGGTGGTGTTTTGTGTTTGTTTGTTTGTTTTAATTTGTGACATTAATTTCTCAGAGGAGAATAAACTGCAAGGAGGAGTGAAAGGAGACAGAGTACCTGAGGTGCTTGCAATGCTCTATCCAACAGCTTATTGTAGAGCTGTTGTGTTTCCCTGCAAGCAGATGAAGTGGGAAGTGCCCTGCTTTGACATGAATCATGAAGACTGCAGGAGTCCATGAAGCACAATGGAGCCACACTGCAATATGCTACTAACGCATTACTCCGAGTGGATTCATGCTCTGCTGTCGCTGAGGAGTAGGTCTTGCTAGACGCCACAGCAACACTTGCAGGTTTCAGCCATCTGGCTGCTGCTGTGAATTTTATGACCAAGATTTGTCTGTGAGGGACCTGAAGGCCTGGAAGCCACATTTTTGTTACACTATCACCTTTTAGCATATAGGCACAGTCAGAATCAAAGCAATCCTCAGGTGGTCAGTTAATTCGTTCCTTTGTTAAAAACATGCAGCAATATTTAGGTCTCCAATGGTGTGAGTATTTTGCATAGCAGCAGTAATTACTGGCAGTCATTTACAGCAAGAGTGGTCAGATGCATTTAGGAGAAAACTATCAATTAACTAAGAAGTGGAACACTTCTGTATGCCACAGCAGGAGCCAGGCTGCTCCATTTGACAAGCCCCAGTTGAAACACTTGTGAAGGCAAGATCATTATTGAAGCCTAACCCAAAGCACCAAGAAATGCTAGGGAAGTGAAAAGTTCCTGTGGCACTCCTCTGCTCCATCTGGCACCCAGTGCCCCTTGTGCTGTCCTTGCACATCCTTGAGCTGAGCCTGGCTCTGTCCTCCCCACACTGCCCTGCACATCTTGATCAACAGCAATGAGGGCAGCCCTCAGGCTCCACTGCTCCAAACTCCAAGCCCCAGCTCCCTCGGCCTGGCCTCACAGGGCCACTGCCTGCAGCAGCTTTGTGGCTCTGTTCTGGTCTCCCTCAAGCAGTTCCCTGAGGTCCTTCTTGAACTGAGGGGCCCAGAACTGGACACAATATTCCAGATGTGGCATCACCAGGGCAGAGTAGAAGGGCAGGAGAACCTCTCTTGACCTACTAACCACACCTCTTCTAACCTACCCCAGGATGCCCTTGGAGGGCACATTGCTGGCTCATGGTCATCCTTCTGCCCACCAGAAGCCCCAGCTCCCTTTCCCCTGTGCTGCTCTCCACCAGGTGACTCCCCAACCCACACTGGGACATTGTTTACTTTGTGTTCTCTCAATAAACAAAAGCATTTACATCAAACCACATGGATTCCTACACAGTGACCTCCAAAAATACTAACTTTGTACTACCAGCTTGCTGTCTGGTAGCTGACATCTGTCCAACTTATCTTAAAAAACCCCACCCTATTTCAGAGCAGTTTTGAGGAACACATCTTCTTCTTAAAGCATTCTAATAAGAGGGCTGCTGCATTTTCAGCTACCAGAGCATCAGTGCTTTATGACAGCTTCTCAATCTCCCTAATGCCCTCTGCTATGGCAGGTTCAAGCAAGCCTCTGTTATCAGGAGAAAAAGAACACAAAAAAACCCCAACATTGTCAAAATTTGATTTTCACTCCATCAAGTAACAACATCCATTAAATACATGTCTCAGTAAGTGATGGGGGAAAATATAGCAATCAGTTCTGAGAGCCACTGCACAATGAACACAGGCAGTAATACCAAAGAAGAAAGAAAAAAAAAATCAACCCAAACTCTTTCTTACTGTGCTTAGAACATCACTCAGATTTTCAAGCTAGAAGCACCCCTCCTATGGAGACAGACTGAGAGAGTTGGGGCTATTCAGGCTGGAGCGGAAAAGGCTCTAAGGAGAACTTACTGTGGCCTTCCAGTATCTGAAGGGGGCCTACAGGAAAGCTGGGGAGGGACTTTTGAGGGTCAGGAAGTGACAGGACTGGGGGGAATGGAACAAAACTAGAAATGGGTAGATTGAGATTGGATGTTAGGAAGAAGTTGTTCCCCATGAGGGTGGTGAGACACTGGCAGAGGTTGCCCAGGGGAGTGGTGGAAGCTTCATCCCTGGAAGTTTTTAAGGCCAGGCTGGATGTGGCTGTGAACAACCTGCTGTAGTGTGAGGTGTCCCTGCCCATGGCAGGGGGGTTGGAACTGGATGATCCTTGAGGTCCCTTCCAACCCTGACAATTCTGTGATTAAAGACAAGAAAGTTAAACAAAAAATACTAACACATCCACAGACAGAGCAGATACTTCACTCTCCCCTTCAGCAGTGTTCCTAAAATATGGGAAACTACATTAAATTTACCTTGGAACACAAGTCCAGATAAATCCTAAATTCTAGGAAGCTAAAGCTGGAAGCTAGAAGATGAGCAGGTTGACTGGAAAAGCGACTCAATCAGCCTAGTGACAGTAATGGGTCTGATGCTGAGACACTTACACCAAGCTACGGAGTCACTTGGGCAGGAACACTCAGGCATGTGCCTCCCATGGCACTCAAGCCGTGACATTTTCAAAACCTTGCAGAGAACAGAGCTGTGGCAGGGCTGCCCACTGGGCTGCTGACATGCAGAAGCTCAATGTGCCAGGTTATGCAAGGACCTGTCCTGCAGCTCTGCTAGAAGGAAAGACACCAGGAGGAGCCCTCAATTCACAGAACCACAGAAACATTCAGCTTGGAACAGACCCTCAGGATCACCAAGTCCAACCATTACCCCTACTCTACAAGGGTCACCCCTAAACCAGAGTCCAAGCACCACATCCAAAACACCTTTACCTTTAAACATGTCCAGTGATGGTGACTCCACCACCTCCTGAGGAGGCTGTGCCAATGACTGACCACTCTTTTCCTAATGTCCAAACTAAACCTCCCCTGGTGCAGCTTGAGGCTGTTCCCTCTTGTTCTGGCACTAATTACCTGGGAGAAGAGACCAGCACCAGCCTCTCCACAACATCCTTTCAAGTAGTTGTAGACAGCAATGAGGTCTCTCTCCCCTCAATCTCCTCTGTTGCCCACTAACCATCCCCAGCTCCTTCAGTCACTCTCCATCAGATTTATTCTCCAGGCCCTTCACAGCTTCCTTGCCCTCCTCTGCCCTGGCTCCAGCACCTCCACATCTCTCTTGTATTGAGGTGCCCAAAACTCGTCACAGCACTCAAGGTGTGACCTCACCAGAGCTGAGTGCCAGGGGACAATCCCCTCCCTGCTCCTGCTGGACACAGCATTACTGATCCCAGCCAGGATGCCTTTGGCTTTCTTGGCCACCTGGGCATAGCTGCACTTCTCGGGGTAAGGGTTGTTATTATTTCTCAGCTACTATCATGCAAATGCTAGAACCCAAACTAACCTGCTGCTTTAATGGGCTTGGCTTGCTAGACTTGATGATTTTTTTTTCAGTTTTGGGCTCTCCAGTTCATGAGAGACTGGGATCTGATGGAAAGAGTCCAACAGAGTATTACAAGGATGATTGAGGCAATTGAAGATCTCTGCTATGAGGAAAGACTGAGAGCCCTGGGGCTGCTCAGTCTGGAGAAGAGAAGGCTGAGAGGGGATCTGATCAGTCTATCAATATCTGGTGGGTGTCAAGACGAAGGTGCCAGGCTCTGTTTGGTGGTGTCTTGTGCAGGAGGTTTCACCTCAACATAAGAAGACACTACTGTATGGTGAGGGTGCTGGAGCTCAAACCCTGGGCTGCCCGGAGAGGTTGTGGAGCCTTCTCTGGAGACTTTTGAGACCCACCTGGATGTGCTCCTCTGTGACTGCCTTAGGTGCTCTTGCTCTGGCAGGGGAGTTGGGCTGGATGATCTCTGGAGGTCCCTTCCAAGCCCTAACTTCCTGTGATTCAGTAATTCATGGCAGCATGTTTGCTTGCAGACAAAGGCAGAGTGCCTATGCAAACATGGCCCTCTTTTGCAGTCCCCAGCATTGGCAGCTGCTGCAGAACTGTCAGTTCTCACTTCACTTAGCACAGAGATCCATCCACATTATTCCTCAATGTATCCAGCCTTTTTCTTAATGTGGGAGTACATAAATCCCCCCCCATTCTGAGTCAGAATAATTACTTCACATCTTATTCTGTTTCCAGTTCTCTGAATGCAGTGTTCTCTCAATGTAGAAACAACACTGCCATGTTTGGCTTGGATTGCAAAAGTTTGGTTGGAACAAGTCTCAGCTTGAAGTATTCTTTGCCATCTTCACTACAGGCCTGGGTGGTGGGAGCCAGCAATTTCTGAAGAGATCAGCATATTAAGGCAAGACCCTCACCTAGTGAACAGTGACTGCAGAGAAATGATCCTCTAGTGAAGCTGAATGTAGAAGCTGTTCTGAGCTGCCTTGGAATTTTGTTCTCACCATTGAACAGAAAGTTCTGCAAAAAGCACAACAGACAGTCTGCACATTTCATAGAATCACAGAATGGTTTGGGTTGGAAGGGATATCCCAAGGTCAGCCAGTCCGACCCCCCTGCAGTCAGCAGGGACATCCTCCACTAGATCAGGTTGCTCGCAGCCTTATCCAGCCTCACCTTGAACATCTCCAGGGATGGGCTCTCAACTGCCTCCCTGGGCAACCTGTTGCAGTGTTGCAGCAGCCTCCTGGTGCAGAACTTGCTCCTAATATCCAATCTAAATCTGCTTTTCTCTCACTTCACTGCCTCCCGTCCTGTTCCTGCAGGCCTTTGCAAACAGTCCCTCTGCAGCCTTCTTGTAGTCCCTTCAGGTATTGGAAGGCTGCTCTTAGGTCTCCCTGGAGCCTTCTCTTCTCCAGGCTGAACACTCCCAGCTCCCTCAGCCTGTCCTCACAGCAGAGGTGCTCCAGCCTTTTGATCACCTTTGTGGCCCTCCTCTGGACCTGCTCCATCAGGTCCACATCCTTCCTATGTTGAGAGTTCCAGAGCTGGACACAATACATTCCCCCATGCCCAGCTAACCTGTATGTCACCAAAGCCTGAGTGACAATGAACAAAACCAGACTATAAATGCAAATACAGAAGAACTACACTTCACTGAAAGTCTCATTGAACCAAAATGCTTGTGAGCAAAGTCACTCTTTGATCCAAGAGCTTTGCTAGACTGTGAGATCCAATAGGTGATAAATCCTAAGAAACAAAATATTTAGACTATCAGAATGCTCTTGGCTGCAGACTGCAATGTCTTCTGTTATTTTCCTGTGAATTCATAATCTTTTAAGACATCTGTTATCTCAGGCTGGTAAAGAAATGAATCTCAAGGAGGAGGCAAGCAAATGAATCATTTATCATCTGCCCTCTCCTTTCCTGACTGCTTCTCTTCTGATTTCAGATGCTATAGGAACAGTTTATTATCAAAGGCACCACTGATACCTTCTAATTTTGAACACATATTAAATGATTGCTTCTCTTCTACTCACGCCACCTGCTCTGATTTCCAGAGCTGTATTTCCCTCTTAGTTACTTTGCACATATGCTGGTTTCTCATTGTTTTAATCAGGGAATCATAGCACGGTCTGAGTTAGAAAGGACCTCCAGTCACACTTGTGTGACTCTCCATCAACTCTAATCTGCTTAGGCTCTGCCTCTAGGGTCACAACCATTTCCGCTTCTGCCAACGTGCTGTGAGCAGTGATGACCTTGTGTCACTTCTGATCTGTGCAAGGATAAAACTTCCTGTCAAACTCACTAATTCCTGCAATCCACTTGTACAGCTCCCCTAACTCTACCCAAGGATACAACTGCACCTAACATCCCCTGCTGAACCTCTCACCAAACCTTTCCTTAATACTTAGGTCCTGACTTATGTACAGTGGTTACAATAAGTGGGAAGGCAGCCCTCAAGTGCCAGAGAAGGACAAGGAGCAGGGCCCAGAGGAGCCTGAGCTTCTGCAAAATTTCAGAAGCTACATCAGGGCTCAGCATTTGTGCATTTTGCAGAGTACTAGGAAGGAACAGTTGAAAAGAAAGGGCAGGCACTTTGGATGAAAAGATAATGTGGGCCACAGCACAGTAAATGAAATTACCTCACTGCAATAAGCTACTGGAATTCTAATAGATAACGAAACATGAGCTGAAAATCAGCGTAGCAAAGGACCATACAGCAGTGTAGGGAAATTACTTCTATGCCAGGGTCTTAGCATTGGGCCACCTCCACAGACTTTCACCAGGACACTACCTAATGACATGTTAATTAGCATGGTAGAGCTCTCCTTGCTGAACTGTTTCTTCCAGTTTTCTAGACTTATGATGTCAGGCAAGGCAAGCACGCTGCTTTCATACCTTGCCAACTTGGTAGCCTTTTTGGTAGCATCTATACAGTTTTGGGCTCCCCAGTTCAAGAGACACAGGGACCTGCTGGAAAGAATCCAGTGCAGATTAGGGGACTTGAGCATCTCCCCTGTGAAGAGAAATTGAGAGCCCTGGGGCTGTTTAATCTGGAAAAGAGAAGACTGAGAGGGGATCTGATCAATGTCTATCAATGTCTGAGGGGTGGGTGGCAAGTGGAGGGGGCCAAGGTATTTACAGTGGTGTGCAGTAATAAGGCAAGGAACAACAGGTACAGGCTTGAACAGAGAAGGTTTCAGCTCAACAGGAGGAGAAACTTCTTTACAGTGAGGGTGCCAGAGCCCTGGAGCAGGCTGCCCAGAGAGGTTGTGGAGTCTCCTTCTGTGGAGACTTTCCAAACTCACCTGGATGCATTCCTGTGCAAACTACCCTGGGTGCTCCTGCTTCAGCAGGGTGGTTGGACTGGATGATCTCTGGTGGTTTCTTCCAACCTCTAATGTACTGTGATACATCCATCACTCCTGGTCCTGCTAACCCTCTCCTGAATCATACAATCTAGCACAAAACTTTTGTGTCAGCTGTTATGCTGATGCATTTGTGCAGTAAGATTATTTTTACTTGTGAAAATGAAAGTAATAAAGAAGTGCTCAAAATACACTCTGGATTTGAAAGCACTTTCTCAGGTTTAGTATTTTTCTGGCACTATCAGTTTCCTTTGTTTTTGTTTGTTTGTTTTCATACAGGGCATAGGAGAATCTCAATTTGCACAGAAATAAAAATGTTTCAGACAGAATCACAGAATACTAGGGGCAGAAAGGGACCTCAAAAGATCATCCAGTCCAATCCCCCTGCCAGAGCAGGATCACCTATACCAGATCACACAGGAATGCATCCAGGCAGGTTTTGAATATCTCCAGAGAAGGAGACTCCACAACCTCCCTGTGCAGCCTGCTCCAGTGTTCTGTCACCCTCACAGGGAAAAGTTTTTTCTCATATTTCCATGGAACTTCCTACGCCTCAACTTCCACCACTGCCCCTTGTGCTGTCATTGGGAATCACCAAGAAGAGCCTGGCTCCATCCTCTTGAAAGTTTGTGGAGGAGTGCTCAAGCTGCCAACTTAACTTAAAATTAACTTAAAATAATTAAAACCTTAAAAACCAGTCTGTCCAGGTTTCAAGTTTGTAATGTCTCAGTATCCTTTTGCAGTTTTGTTGGGATAAACACTACCTTTACCTAAGAAGAGCTGTCAGGTTGCTCTTGTCTCTTCCATTGCCTTTGCTACAGGAATGAGAAGTTATTTCCTCGAAGTTAAAAGCTATAAATAAATTAGGCCTCTGGCTCAAGTCAGCTGCTTCTGTGATGAAATCCCCCTCCATAAGAGTTATGTGGTTACTCAACAAAGGGTGGGGATGGGAGAAGGGTTCTGCGTAAGAGGCATTTTGTATACAACTGCAAGATTGCTTTTTTTTCTGAGACACAGAGCAAGTCAGGGACCTCCCCAACAGCCGGGAAGAGCAATGCTGACCATTCAAACTGAGGAGACAGCCTAAGTGTTTCATAAGGAGTGCTGGGACACCTCTGCTATGAGGACAGGCTGAGGAAGCTGAGGGTTGCTCAGTCTGGAGAAGAAAAGGCTCCAGGGAGCCCTAAGAGCAGCCTTCCAGTACCTGAAGGGGGCTACCAGAAGGCTGCAGAGTGACTGTTTGCAAAGGCCTGCAGAGACAGGTAATGATTTGGAATTAGAGAAGAGGAATTTAGATTGGATGTGAGGAACAAGTTCTGCACCACGAGGGTGGTGGAACACTACAACAGGTGGCCCCATCCCTGGAGACACTCAAGGTGAGGCTGGATGGGGCTCTGAGGAACCTGATCTAGTAGAGGATGTCCCTACTGACTGCAAAGGGGTTGGGCTGGATGACCTTTGGAGGTCCCTTCAACCCAAACCATTCTATGATTCTATTAAGCAGTTGATCTGATCTAACCACCATGAACCATCTTTGCAGAAGTCTGACAATCCATCACTCCCTCACTGCACTTTGAGAATGATTTTCATCTGCAATCAAAGGCAGCACTGCTGCTCCCTCTGCTTGTGCCAGCTCCTGCCATCCTTTCAGATCAAGGGCTTGATTGAGGAGGTGCCGGCAAATGTCTGTACCAGGACACAGGAAGACGAAAACCAGGACAGATGGCTCTTTTGTTTTGTTTTGGTGGTTTTTTTGGTGGTAGTGTTAGTTTAACATCTTCCTGAACTAGAGCCTCAGGCTAACCTTTCAACATTTATTACTTTTATTTTCCACTGTATTATTTGCTCAGTAGCTGCCAGGCATGTGATTGAATCTTTTGATTTTCTTAAGGTCACTGAAGCTTTTTTTTTAGCTTTCAATAATTTCCTGGACACTTCCTGACTCCTCTCATGAATTCCCAGAAGTAATCATGACCCATACAATTTAGGATAACACTATGCTGAGTCAGCAGTCTAACTGAGAATTGCTAGGCCTGAAAAGAAAAAATACTAAGTCTTATGACTGCAGTTGCAAAATGAAGCAATAATGGCTGAGTTTGCATCTTGCAGCGTCTGGAGAACTAGATACCAGACCAGAGAGGTCAGAGACATCTGGAATCTGGCCTAAGTCTAACAGAAGTTGACACAAGGTACACTTGGCACTAAAGAAAGTAGGGAAACGCAAAAGAGTATTAGAAGTTATTTAAAGTGAAAGGAGTATCTGGTGTTAATGACTGAAGCCTGTGCAAGGGTCCTTTAATTGGTTATTTTACCACTGAAATCACACAATCACAGAATGTTAGGGGTTGGAAGGGATCTCCAAAGATCATCCACAGCCCAACCCCCCTGCCAGAGCAGGAGCACCTAGAGCAGGTCACACATGAACACATCCAAGTGGGTTTGGAATGGCTCCAGGGAAGGAGACTCCACAACCTCTCTGGACAGCCTGCTCCAGGGCTCTGGCACCCTCACCATGAAAAAGTTTTTTCTGAAGTTCCTGTGGCACCTCCTCATGTGTCTCTTGTCCTGTCACTGGACATCCCTGAGCAGAGCCTGGCTCCATCATCCCAATTACCTGATAATCTCAGTCTGCCATAGAGCATACAATGGCCTGGGTTGGAAGGGACCCTTAAAGGTCATCCTGTCCAATCCCCCTGCAATCAGCAGGGACACCTCCAACTACATCAGGCTGCCCAGTGCCACATCAAGCCTGATCTTGAATGCTTCCAGGGACAGGGCCTCAACCACATCCCTGGGCAGCCTCTTCCTGTATTTCACCACTCTCACTGTAAAGAACTTCTTCCAGCCTGGATCCAACACAACTGGCACACGACAAAGGCAATCATTTACATCAGCTTAGTGCTAAAAGATTTGATGGAGGAAATCTGGACATTTGCCTTTCTGTTGAAAAAAAAAAAAAAAAATGAGCAGAATCCTACCCTGCATACATTACTTCATATAAAACTCAGAGTCAAGACACAAGTCTGCTTTGCCACCATCAGCTTGTCACTTCTAGAAATGGGGTGTGGGTTTGGACCCAAATAATCATGAAACTATCGATCCCAACAGAAGAAAACAAATGATGGAGCATTTCACCTGCCTCTAATTTACAACAACAGACTTCAACTTCAGTTCTGCATACAACAGGTTTGTTACTTATTTATCACAGAAACCTATCAACCTCACCTTCACAAATCTCTCCCTTACAGGATGCAAAGTCTTTTTATTATTTAAATGCAGAGTGGAAGGTAAAATAAAGAATTCTCAGGAGAACAAGAAAGAAAACAAAACCAAACCACATTTCCTTGCTTTCAGTGTTTGGCTCTGATTAAGACATTGTAACACACAATGAGCTATTCCAAACTTGTTGGCTTGGTCTAAACCTGAATGCAGACTGCAGTTACAGTTTATATACAGCAAATACATCTGGCAAGGCAACGTAACTTCTCCTCAAATCTATTTACTTGTGCAACAATTGTTGGTACTTTGCTTGCAAGCTCCAGTTTCATCATTTGGCCCATGTGAGCTGGGTCCTCTTGCCAGTTAAACAAACCAGAAGAATAAATAGGATCCTTGAAAACAGGATCCTTGAAAATCCAAACAAAACTATGCTAAAATAAGTCACAGAACCATGGAATGGTTTGGGTTGGAAGGGACCTCCAAAGGTCATCCAGTCCAACCACCCTGCAGTCAGCAGGGACATCCTCCACTCAGGTTGCTCAGAGTCTTGTCCAGCCTTACCTTGAAATATCTCCAGGGATGGGGCCTCAACCACCTCCCTGGGCAACCTGTTGCAGGGTTCCACCACCCTCATGGTAAAGAACCTATTCCTATCATGCAATCTAAATCTGTTTGTCTCTAGTGTGAAGCTATTGCCCCTCATCCTGTCCCTCCAGACCTTTACAAACAGTCTCTCTTCATCCTTCCTGTAGCCCCCTTCAGGTACTGGAAGGCTGCTATTAGGTCTCCTTGGAGCCTTCTCTTCTCCAGGCTGAACACCTCCAGCTCCCTCAGCCTGTCCTCATAGCAGTGGTGCTCCAGCCCCCTGATCATCTTTGTGGTCCTACTCTGGACCTGCTCCATCAAGTGCATTGTCCTTCCTATATTGAGGGCTCCACACCTGTACACAGTGCTCCAGGTGAAGTCTCACCAGAGTAAAGTGGCAATCACCTCTCTGGATGTGGTGGTTTTAGGTCACAGGCTGGACTTGATGCATCTCAGAGATCTACTCATTAAAAGAGAGACTGGCCATTGGAATGGGCTACCCAGGGAGGTGGTGGAGTCACTGTCACTGGAGGTGTTTAGGAGGGGACTGGGTGGGGTGCTTGGTCCCATGGTTTAGTTGATTAGATGGTGTTGGGTGATAGGTTGGACTCGATCTTGGAGGTGTTTTCCAACCTGGCTAATTCTATTCTATTCCAGTCTCAATGACTCTCTGATTCTGTAACAGACCTTAGCATCTTTGTGAGGCACATACAAACCCAGTTTTTTCCTGAGGCAGAGACACCTGGAATACCTGATAGTTATGAATAAATTTGGATGTGCAACTGCAATAAATCAGAAAAAACCAACCACACTTCTCTGCCCTCTTGAAAAAAAATCAATGCACGTTAAGATACTTGACCTTGGAACTTTAAGTGTGGTCATTTTGCCAAGAGAGTTGAAGGGACTTAGCAAAAGTTACCCAGGAACTTTGTGGCAGTCCTAGAACACAAACCCATTGTTTCTTAGGTGTAGTCCTATTACACCTCTATAAAGAGAGGAAACACCTACAAATATTAACTCTCACAAATGCATCAACACCAAGTGTAAGTGTTGAAATTATGTCCTCTACAGCAGCCACTTCATTTCCACCATCTGTTTCCAGTAGGTCACTAGTATTTGTGATCAGCAAGAAACATTACAGGATGAAAAATGTTCCTGATGCAGGCCAGGATGCTGTTGGCACCCTGGGCACAGCGCTGGCTCACATTCAGCTGGCTGTTGATCAACACCCATAGGCCCTTTTCTGCCAGGCAGCTTTCAGGTCACTCAGCCCCAAGCCTGTAGTGTTGCCTGGGATTGATGAGATCCAAGTGCAGCACTCAGCACTTGGCCTTCATTGAAGCCCATGTGGTTGGCCTCAGCCCATCAATCCAGCTTGGCCAGGTCACTCTGCAGAACCTTCCTACCCTCCAGCAGATCAACTCTCTCACGTAACTTGGTGTTGCCTGCCAGCTTATTGAGGGTGCTCTCACTCTCCTTGTCAACATCACAGAATCACAGAAACATTCAGGTTGGAAAAGAACCTCAGGATCACCAAGTCCAAGCCTACTCTACAAACTTCACCCCTCAATCATATTTCCAAGAAGAACATCCAAACCACTTTTAAACACATCCAGGGTTTGTGACTCAACCACCTCCCTGGGCAGCCTATTCCAGTATCATTGATAAAGACATTAAACAGAAGTGTTCCCAGCACTGGACCCTGGCGAACACCACTTGGGACTGCCCACCAACTGGATTTAACTTCAATCACAGCCACTCTTTGGGCCCAGGCATCCAAACAGTGCTTGATCCAGCAGTGTACCTCTGTCCAGGCCTAGGGCAGTCATTCTTTCCATGCTGTGGGGAACAGTAGCAAAGGCTTTACTGAAGTCCATAGCCCTTCCCTCACTCACCAAGTGGGTCAACTTGTCATAAAAGGAGATGAGGTTTGTTAAGCAGGACCTGCTCTTCATGAACCTGTGCTGACTGGGCCTGATTGTCCTGTAAATGTTGTGTTATAGCACTCAAGATGATCTACTCAATGACCCCCCTGACACCACAGTCAGACTGATAGGTTGTAGATCCCCAAATCCTCCTTCTGGCCTTTCTTGTAGATGGGCACTAAATTTGTTAATCTCCAGTCCACTGGGACCTCCCTGGTTAGCCAGGCACTGTAATTTAGACTGATTTTATTATATGAACCCCTAATTTCAACAGAGTGCTTAAAAATGGCATAAACAGGCTGGAGTTGGATCCTAAACATCTCTTCTGTTCAGAAATCCATTCTTTTCCTCTTAGCCACTTAGATGTTTCTTACAAGTGATTTAGCTGTTTTCCTTGAATACCACTGTTGGCTACTTCCCAGTATTCCTCAAGGAAAACCTCTCTACATGCCAGAAGCTGAAGAGGCCAATATTCTTCTGCTCAAAATGTCAATGCCTGATAAAGCGCTGCCACTTGAATTGGGCCAACAAGTGAAGCAGTAAAACCATGCAACCCAACACCACCGCAGCAGAAAAAGCACTTAGCATCATCTTGGTAACAGAAACAATGCACCAGCACAGAAAGCTTTGCTCCCACACCACTCATATCTTGCTCTGAAGTTTCAAGCAGCAAGATTAGATGGTCCAAACAAATAAATAATAAAGCTGAGCACTATTTTCACTGTTCAACAGTGCCTAAAGACCTTCAGATGCATGCTTATCCTTCTAACAACAAGGAAGAACAAAAAAAAGAAGTACCCTCAGGTCAGATCACATTCTGGCATCAGTAAATACAATGAGGTAGAGTTTAATAAAAATCACATAAGAACAGAAGAAGGACACAGAGCTGTTGGACCAAGACCAAAGGAAACCACAAAGATGGTCCAAGGGTTGAAGCACCCCTGCTATGAGGATAGGCTGAGGGAGCAGGGGGTGTTCACTGGGACCTTAGAGCTGAAGGCATCCTACAGGAAGGCTGCAGAAGGACTTTTCATGAGGGTGTCTAGCAACAGGACAAGGGGGAATGGTTTGAAGCTGAGGGAGAGTAGGGTTAGATTGAATCTTAGGAAGAAGTTCTTCAGTTGGAGGGTGGTAAGACTCTGGAATAAGCTGCTCAGGGAGGTTGTGGATGCCTCCTCCCTGGTAGCGTTTAAGGCCAGGCTGGATGAGGCCTTGGTCAGTCAAGTCTTGTTGAGAGGCATCTCTGCCATGTCAGGGAGGTTGGAGTAGATGATCTCCGAGGTCCCTTCCAACTTAAGCCATTCTGTGACTATCCCTGTGGCATTTAGGGATGCCTTTTCAGTAAAAAACTGCCACATGTTCCACAAGGAGATTTGCCATACAGATTCATAGAATGGTTTAGGTTGGAAGGAACCTTGAAGATAATCTAGTTCCAAATCCCTGCCATGGGCAGAGGCACCTTCCAGTAAACCATGTTGCTCAATCTTAGAAGGGGTTTTATTGCTGAACACAACAACTTGCTTAGCTGTTCTCACTTAAGGTTACTTTAGTACCATGACCCTAGGAAAAAAGAGAGGAAGCTCTGTTGGCCTTATTATGCTCTATGCATCTTCAGCTGTACTGCTGCAACTGCTTGCTCTGCTGCAATGGCAACGGCTGTGGAGAAGCAGCCAAGACGAAAAATTTACCAACCCTGACACAATGTAGAGGTAGCCATGAGAAGCGCAATCCCCATCAATGCAACATCCTAATACGCAATCGGTTGTTTCTACACTTAACTCTTTCTCAAAGCTACAGATCTTTGTGTCAGACTTTGCTTCTCCTCCTCTCAACAAATACGAAGCCTGGAGCTCTCCACTGACAAAGGCACAAAGAGAACTTCTTTATCTCCTGAAACCCTTAAGGCTTCTGGGCCAATAGGAAAAAAAAAAAGAGGAGGAGAAAGCCTGTGCTCTAAGTATCATCATATTTGGAGTGCTATCCCCTTGTGACTGAAGTGAATCTCTCCATCTGCCACTGCCATTAGCCTCCTCCAAATAGGAGCTGAAGCAACAGGGACTTGGTCCCTAGATAATTTCCCAACTCCTCATATGGTTCTGTACAGCAACCATGAAAAGAGAGCAATTCTGGGTAATTTAATTCTGCTGTTGCTTGGAAAACCCTGTGGCCCAAAGCAGAAATGTTGGCCACGTCTCCAGTTTCAAGATGACACTGCAATCTCAAAAGACAAAGCTTTCTAAGATTTATTCCCCCCCCCCTTTTTTTTTCTCCTTTCAGAGGACATCAATTCTTGCAGAAGAGGTGCAGATTTTTCCCCCTTGCATTTGAAAGGAAGCCATGGATTTTGCAAAGATCATTAAATCTTCCTCATTTGCAGTTAGAAACGTTAGGTTTAAGAAGTCCTTGTCAAACTGCAGCTCAAATAAAATACTCCCTGGTAATATGGAAGAAGAAAATTTCCATAAGGATAGTCCTAAGAGCACAGAAAACATTCCAAAATGGAAATTACATTACAGCAGTGATTAATGACAGGAGATTATTCTGTCTAAGACAGTAAACAAGAAACCACCCAGTGAATTCTCCACGAAAAAACGTGGAGCCCATCTACTGCACATGGCCAATTGTCCTCCCACAGACAAAGGAGAGCAGAAACATAACCTAAAGGAAAAAAAACCCAGTTTTTATATTGCCAAGTTTTGGTTCTTATTTTCTGTTATGATACTTCTGAGAGCAGGACTAGGAGCTAGGGGAAGAGACAGGAGACTTGCAGGCTTTCATTTTAGTAACTGAAAACTCTGCATTGGGAATCAAAGCAGATATGAAGAATACACATTGCACCCTGAAACAGAAGACTGAAAAACACTGCCCAGGAGACTAATGCACCAAGATTTATGTTTCCACTTCTTTTGGTTGTCTTTCTTAACATTTTCTCTCAGTTACCAGACTCAGTCCCAGATAGAACATGAACACACGAACATAGAGCAACATCACAGAATCATAGAATTGTTAGGGCTGGAAGGGACCTCAAGGAGCAGCCAGCTCCAACCCCTCTGCCATGGCCAGGGACACCTCACTACAGCAGGTTGCTCACAGCCACATCCAGCCTGGCTGCAAAAGCCTCCAGGTAGGAGGCTTCCACCACCTCCCCGGGCAACCTGTGCCAGGCTCTCACCACCCTCAGGGAGAAGAACTACTTCTAACATCCTATCTGAATCTCCCCTCCTCTAGCTTGCATCTATTCCCCCCAGTCCTATCACTCCCTGACACCCTGCGAAGTCTCTCCCCAGCTCTCTTGTAGCCCCCTTGAGATACGGGAAGGCCACAATAAAGTCTCCTTGGAGCCTCCTCTTCTCCAGACTGAACAGCCCCAACTCTCTCAGCCTGTCCTCACAGGAGAGGAGCTCCAGCCCTCTGCTTGTCCTCATGGCCCTTCTCTGGACACCTTCCAGCACCTCCAGATCCTTCATATCAACCTGAAAAACCTCCCTACATGCAAGCTGCCAGTTCCTTACTCTAATCAGCTTTAGTAATCTCCTCATACATCTCCCCTTAATTAAATGTATCTAGGAAGGATTTCTTCAGGAAGAATGTCTGTGCAGACTAATGTGACAGTACTAAACATACTACATGCACCCAGAAGCCACTCTAAGGGGACAGTGAGATCTTTTTCACTGTTGGTTTTTTTTTTTCATTCCTGGTGTACCCCTTAGGGATATATAGACTATAGCTTTATCTCTAGAAACAAAGTTGGTTTCTTTTTCTTCTTTTCTTTTAAAGGTCTGAACGTAATCTGCATTTAAGCTTCCATGTGCCATACCTTTTTTGTTGGTTCTAATAATTGTCTCAGACAACAGTAAAGGGCTTCCATTGGAAACTTCATTTATAGGCTTCTCTGGTGGTTTGTTGGCAGTGTTTTCTTTCTTCATGTCCTTCTTTATCTCCTGCAGAAGACAAGGGAGGTGGAGAGGGAGAAGAATTAGTTTTAAAAAAAAGGTAGTACAAAATATTCTACATCTCAAGCTCCCAAGGTTTCTTCAAGCTTCTATGTACAAAGTCTTGCCTATTCTGATGTAACATCAAAGACTCTTCCTAAATTGAAATGCCACAAAATGGAAGTAATTTTCAGTAATTCTTCTAACACACTAATTTATTTATTTTTCTTTTTAAAAGAGGTGAGGTGTGAAAATTCTAGGACAGCTTTGCAAATATCTTACCAAAGATCATCAAAGCTGAAAAGGTGGGGAGAGGGGAAGGAATTTCTCAGTTTATCCTTCAATTAGCTGTGCTTTTGATGCACAGATTCAGCTTCTCATGTAAAGGCAGCTTCCCCACTGTCAACTCACAGAAACAACAACCACAGGAGGAAGAAAATTAACTAAGGAAATGTGACAAATGTTACCATAACTGCTAGAAGCATTCAGAGAGACTGCTGGCAGAGCTCTTGCTAGCTGGCTGCTTTTTAAGATTATCAACTTCTTTGGTAGCACACAGAGAAAATGTTATGTGGTGTTCAAGGACATACTGGATGAGGCCTTGAGCAACCTGGTCTAGTGAGAGGTGTCCCTGCCCATAGCAGGAGAGTTGAAACTAGATGATCTTTAAGGTCACTTCCAAGCTAAACCATTTTATGAATCACAGAATGTTAGAGGTTGGAAGGGAACTCCAGAAATCATTGAGTCTAACTCCCCTGCCAGAGCAGGAGCATCTAAGGCAGTCACACAGGAATGCATCCAGGTGGGTTTGGAGAGGCTACAGAGGAAACTCCACAACCTCCCCCCTGGGCAGCCTGTACCAGGGCTCTGGCACCCTCACTGTAAAGAAGTTTCTCCTCATGCTGAGCTGAAACCTATGTTCAAGTATCCATTGTTCCTTGGCTTACTACTGTGCACCACTGAAAAGAGCTTGGCCCCCTCCACTTGACACCCACCCCTCAGATATTGATAGACATTGATCAGATGCCCTCTCAGCCTTCTCTTCTCCACACTAAACAGCCCCAGGGCTCTCAGTCTCTCTTCACAGGGCAGATGCTCAAGTCCCCTAATCATCCTCCTGGCTCTCTGTTGGACTCTCTCCAGCAGGTCTCTGTCTCTCTTGAACTGGGGAGCCTCAAACTGGACACAGTATTCCTGGCATGGTCTCAGCAAGGCAGAGTAGAGGGGGACAAGAACCTCCCTAGCCCTGTTGGTCACAGTTTTCTTGCTGCACCCCAGGATCCTATTTGCTCTCTTGGCCACAAGAGTACATTGCTGTCCCATGCAGAACTTGCTGTCCACTTGGACTCCAAGGTCTTTCTCCATGGAGCTGCTCTCCAGCAGAGCAGTCTCTAACCTATCCTGGTGCCTTCTGTTATTTCTCCCCAGGTGCAGGACCCTGCACTTGTCCTTATTGAACTTCATGAGATTGGCCTTCACCCAGCTCTCAGCCTGTCCAGAATCCTGTAGATTTTAGTTTGGTTTCCAGAATGTCAGACATAAGCAAATATCAGACTGCACCATAGAAAGCAAATTCCTGTTTGAAGTTTCTGAAGTTATTTGAGAAGAGCATCAAGTAAAAACAAGAATTTCCAAATCACTCTCTCTAAGATGCACTTCAAACCTCCATTTCACAATCATTTTTGTAACCTTTTATTTCCCCACTCAAATTGGAATTTCAAAGCTGAATTAATAGCTACACAAACTTCTGTATCTCCTCAGGTCATTTACTGTGTATCAATATTCCATTATCAAAGTTTCATAAACTGCTGCCTGAAGGGACAATGAATCTTTTATCTAGTGCCCTAGTGCCATCACACATGTAAATTAGCACCTAAAATCCAATCAACACAGCAACAATCAGAAGTACAATAACAAATGTGAATGAGTATGTGTCTGAAAGGTGCCTGTGGCTTTGTGATTGGTGCTGCTGTTACTAAAAGAAGAAATACTTCACACAGTTCCGGTGTAAAAGTGAACCACAGGATAATTTAAGAACATTGCATGCCTTTAGAAGCAAAGGTTATGTGGCCTCCTCAAAAAGTGGACCAGATTAATACATATATTAGCTCACAAGGTTTGGTGTGGGTTTTTTTTTTTTCCCTCACATCCTTAAAACATTTAAATATATAATAAATGAGTCCATCCCAAGCTTGTGCTATCAAAGATTTAAATTTAGTTTGCAGCTAGGTGACAAACTCCTACATTCACAGATTTATAGAATGGGTTGGGTTGGAAGGGACCTTGAAGATCATCCAGTTCCAACCCCCCCTGCCATGGGTGGGGACACCTTCTACTAGAACAGGTTGCTCAAGGCCTCATCCAACCTGGCCTTGAACACCTCCCGGGGCAACCTGTTCCACTGTCTCCCCACCCTTACTCTAAAGAATTTCTTCCTAATCTCCAGTCTAAATCCACCCTCCTCAAGCTTAAAGCTGTTCCCTCTAATCCTATCACTACAACCTGTTGGGAGAAGTCCATTCCCAGTTTTCTTGTAGACCCCTTTCAGCAACTGGAAGGCTGCTCTAAGGTCTCCCCAGAGCCTTTCCTTTAATCTCTTCTCAAAACTGCTATTTTACATTTCAAGAGGCAATTGTTGCTAACAATGTCTGCAACTTCAAACAATACATTCAGTTACCCATTTATGTGAAAACTTCAAAACAGAACTCTGCTGCAGAGGACATCAATGCAATATTCAATCCTTCTGTGACATTTTCAGTAAAAGCAGCTAAGAGTTATTGAATAATTATAAATGTGCTTGGATAAAAATGCAACACTCATAGTGCCAAGACTCCTATAGTTCTACCAGAAAATAAACAACAGAAGGCCACCAAGATGATCAGAGGGCTGGAGCACCTCTCCTGCGAAGACAGGCTGAAAGAACTGGAGCCTGGAGAGGAGAAGGTTCTGAGGACACCTTAGAGCTACATTTCAATATCTGAAGGGGACCTATAGGAAGGCTGGGGAGGGACTGTTTAGAAAGGCTTGGAGTGATAGGACAAGAGGCAATAGCTTGAAACTGGAGCAGGGCAGATTTAGGTCGGACATATAAAAGAAGTTCTTTACAATAAGAGTGGTGAAATACTGGAACAGACTGTCCAGGGATGTGGTTGAGAGCCCATTACTGGAGACATTCAGATCAGACTGGATGTGTCCCTGGGCAGCTTGAGCTACTTGAAGGTGTCCCTGATGACTGCAGAGGGGTTGGACAATGTGACCTTTGAGGGTCCCTTCCAAAGCACTGTGACTCTGTGAATACGTCCAGCAGCAAAGCTGGAGCAAACCTTTCTTGCAGCTGAGTTAGCATCAGTGTGAGAAGTATCTTCAACCAGAAAGAGGGTGGCAGCATTAAAACCCAGTAGGCTTTTCCAGCACTAGCCTGAAACTCCAGGAAAAGAAAAATGACAGTCTTTCAGATACAATAAAGAAACCACCTGACTTTCATTTTCCTGGCTTCTGCATCACTTGAGACTGACTAATGTTTGGCTTCTCCTTTCTAGGGCAACACCTCCTCCAGAACACAGAGGCAGAGCATGGGACCTTCAAGCAGGATGATTAAGACTGAGATCTCATCATTAGCAGGACATGACAGCAGACATTTATCAGTGGCTCAGTCAGCAAGGGGAGTGGGAAAGGGAGCTTGAAGAGCTTCTAAGAGCTGCATAGATCCCACGCTGCCATTGCACACATCCTCTGAGCTCATGACTAAAGCTGTGCTCTTTTTTCACTCCAGCAGGATTCCACATGCTCTCTCCTCTTTCACTATCAGCTACTTCCAAGCTTAGAGGAAACATTTTCCCAACTGCCTGGCAGGCATGTGACACAATTTTTGAAATAAAAAATTGGGTTACAGTTCATAAGCCTCCTATTTTGTGCTAGTACTGCCTAGTTCTGAGGTTATATGTAAACCACAGCCTCCTAAGCCTCTCTCAAAGAGTTCTTTGGTTTCTGCACCTAGCCTTCGAAAATCAAGTCTATTTGTGAGGCTCACATGACATCTATCTGATTTGCAGCTTGATAGAGAAAAGCTGTATTTGTTCACCCAGTTGCACATGCTGAATAGAGAGTCTGTTCAGCAGTAACAACAGGATACAGAACCAGGGCTCTGATGTGCATCACCCCCCTTTTAAATCTTGTTAGGTTACAGTAAAAAGATTCACAAATTCATACAATGGTTTAGGTTGGAAGGGACCTTGAAGATCATCTAGTTCCAACCTCCCTGCATGGGCAGGGACACCTTCCACTAGCCCAAGTTCTTCAAGGCCTCATCCAACCTGGCCTTGAACACCCCCAGGGAGGAGGCATTCACAGCCCCCCTGGACAACCTGTGCCAGTGTCTCACCATCCTCACTGGAAAGAACTTCTTCCTAATCTCCAGTCTACACCTGCCCTCCTCAAGCCTCAATCCATTCCCTCTCGTCCTATCACTACAAGCCCTTGTCAAAAGTCCCTTCTGAGCTTTCTTCCTTTCAGGCAGTGAGAGGCTGCTCTAAAGTCTCCCCAGAGCCTTCTCTTCCCCATTTGGTTTAACATTTCCTGTTTACCCCAGCCCAAAATGCCCATGCTATGATGCCCTCCCTGCTACAGCTATGAGGAGGCCATGCTCTGCCCCAGCTGAATTCCTCTCCTAGACACCAACACCCAGTATGCTACATTAAACTGAAGGTCCTCTTTTAAAGGGTCTCCACATTCATTCTTTTTCACTACAGCTTTGTTACCTCTCTAGCAGGTACTCTAACAGCACCTCTGGATCCCACGTCATGGTAGCAGAAAATATGCCACTACCTCTCTGAGATGCTACAATCTAGGTGCAAGAAAAAGCAGAGTTGATGAAGGCAGATGGCAGGAAGCATGAAGAAGCAGGAAGGATCAGCATGGGCCAGGTGCACCAGCATTTGTCAGCGCTGTGACACCTTTAAGGAAGACTTTGAAAGGCATCAACTAAATTTGTGGATCTTTATGTGCAGATTCCCCACAAAGGTGAGAGTTACAAAAGCAGAATCTTGTTACAAATGTATTAGAGATGTGAGGAAGCCAGAACTTGTCACCAGAACAGGGACATGCAGTCCTAGCACCCGTGTATGAGGTACTTGGGACGTGGTGATCCAAAGACTCAGGTAGAGAAGATGCAGAGCTGAAATGGACTCTGCATTTCTGAAACCTTACAGAGGTTGTATGGCTGCAGCAGGCTTTATGAGGGACCTCTGTATTTCACACTGCCATCAAGTTGTCTGTTAGTACCTGTCAGTGAACCCCTAGAGCACACATTCCTCCTCCTCATTTTTAATCTGAGGCTAAGAATTTGTTCTGGGGCTAAATTTGTTCCATATTTAGCATTGTATGAGAATAGTGAGGTTCAAGGCAAGAGGCACTGCTGCAGCAGGGATTGCCATGGGGAATATGCCTCTTTTGACTCTCTCCTCAACTGGTATTCCCCTCCTCTCTCTCTCTCTCTTCAACTGGTGCCCTCTTCCTCCATACCCTTCAAGACAATTTCTGGCCAGCCAGACTTCTGTCAGTTGGATTTCCTTCCACCTGTGCTTGGCAACAGCACAGCACAGTCTGTACATGTTTAGCTGCACCATGGTCTCAGCACATGGACACACACGCAGACCAGCATCTGTGCAGGTGCTCAGAAACACCTGCATGCTCTTCCTTGCACCTCTGAGTACTGGCACAAGATACTGGATGGGGCAGGGACAGGCACAAAAGGTGCTTCTCACCCAGCTGCCCCTCAGCTCTGACAGAATGGAAGCACTCAAGCAATTTCACTTTTTAATAGAATTAAGTTACTTCCTACAAAGGCTTCATAAGGCAAATCACATCCAAGGCCGCATCAAAAGCGGAGAGGTGATTCTGCCACATTGCTCTGCTGAGACCTCACCTAGAGTACTGTGGCCAGCCCTCAAGACAGGAAGGACATGGACCTGATGGAGCTAGTCTAGAGGAAGACCAGGAAAATGATCAGGGGGCTGGAACAGGTCTACTGCAAGGACAGGCTGAGAGAGCTGGGCTTGTTCAGCCTGGAGAAGAGAAGGCTCTGGGGAGATGCAAGAGAAGCCTTCCAGTACACGAAGAGGCTACAAGAAGGCTGTAGGGGGACTCTTCCCAGAGGCCTGCAGGGACAACACGAGGGGCAACGGTTTGAAATGAGAGCAGAGTAGATTTATATTGGATGTTAGGAACAAGTTCTGTACCATGAGGGTGCTGCAACACTGGAACAGGCTTTCCAGGGAGGTGGTTGAGGCCCCATCCCTGGAGATCTTCAAGGTCAGGCTGGACAAGGCTGTGAGCAACCTAATGTAGTGGAGGATGTCCCTGATGACTGCAGGGGGCTTGGACTAGTTGGCCTTTGGAGGTGCCTTCCAACCCAAGCCATTCTATGATTCTGTGGTTATTACTTTGCTTGGAAGTGCAATGTTGTTGCTCATGGCTTCAAGCAGAGTAGGACAGGCCAGAATTTAGCCTGTTAATAGTTTCCCCACACAGGCATCTGGCCACATTAAAAAGCAGACTACAGTTTTAGAGGGTGATAAATGAGTATTTCACACAGTAGAAATATTTCTGCTGCCAGTATAAAGAGCCCTGTGTGTACTACCACACAAAGCAGAGCTGATAAGACATACAAGAAACTGCTTGAATCCCTGAATTTCCAGGGTTGTGTTTCTGTTCCTTCTCACAACCACACCATTTGAAATAGATGGCCACTACAGGGAAGAAAAAAAAACAACAAAACAAACAAAGAGACAGCAGAACAAATTGAAATGTGTTAGATAACCAGATAATCTAATCATTATGACACAGACAGGTTTAGAGAAAGACAAAGCAGCACAAATCCTTTATGCAAAAACCCCTGTCACACACCAGATGATCTTCCACAGCAGGATTTTCTAATGAGAACACTGACTGACTTGTTCCGTGTCTTGCATTCTCTGCTTAAAATCATCTGAAGAATGAAAGCATTTATCTTCTTTCAGTCATTTGTGGTACACAAGAAAAAAGAGAAAGAAACCAAACAAACAAAAGATAATGAAAAAAAAAAAAACCCAACCTGAATGGAAGTCACTATGCTACACAAACCATACAAAATGCAGGAAATGGAGTGGCACAGAATATCGACATTTACATTTCAGCCACACACAAAAACAAACCTTAATTGGTCCAAAGAGCCATTTCCCCTTCCAAGTGGCAAGAAAAGCTATACAAAGTCATGGAATCATAGAAAGGGTTAGGTTGGAAGGGACCTCCAAAGGTTCATCCAGTGCAACCCCCCTGCAGTCAGCAGGGACATCCATCCACAGCTGGTGCCCAGAGTCTTGTCCAGCCTGACCTTGAAGATCTCCAGTGATGGGGCCTCAACTGCCTCCTTGGGCAACTTGTTTCAGTGCTCCAGCACCCTCCTGGGGCAGAATTTGTTCCTCTCATCCAATCTCAATATGCTCTGCTCTCATTTCAAACCATTGCCCCTTTTACTGTCCCTGCAGGCATCTGGGAACAGTCCCTCTGCAGCCTTCTTGTAGCCCCCTTCAGGTACAGTGAGGTCACTATTAGGTCTGCCTGGAGCCTTCTATTCTCCAGGCTAAATAGCATCCCAGCTCCCTCAGCCTGTCCTCATAGCAGAGGTTCTCCAGCCCCTTGATCATTTTCATGGCCCTCTTCTGGACCTGCTCCATGAGGTCCATGTCCTTCCTGTGCTGAGGGCCTCAAAGCTGGACACAGTACTCTGGGTGATGTCTCACCAGAGCAGACTAAAAAATGCTCTAGAAGTCTTCAATCACACAATTCCACATCACAGAATGAAGAAATGTGCCATAAACAAAAAGAAGGCTGGGCAAATGAGTTAGCTTGCCACTGTTCTCTGACAGAGCTGTCTTCAAACACATGCTGCTCCATTAAAATCAAGCCAATTACTCAACCCTCTGCAGGTACCAAGATTATGCAGAGAAGCCCCCTGAATCTTTGCAGTCAGGGCAAGTGGTGTGTAATTCCCCTGCAAGTAAAATTAAACCTGAGATTCTTCAAGATCCATCAGGATTTTAAAAAGGGTCTGCTCAGACCAGAGGAGACTTTTTCCCAGAGTTAAAACAGGACCATGAAAGTTATTTATCTGAAAGACAGTTGAAGGATTTTCAGGGGGTTGGTTGTTTGCCAACCAGTTGTCTGCAAGCTAGCAGGCATTAATGAAGTTAGATCCTGGCTTAAGTCAGGGTTAATGAGATCAGGGCTAGACACACCATTATTCCAATCACACCCCATATGAACAGTGTCTGCTGCCAGGCTTGTAAATCAGAGATTAACATTTAACACCCTTCTGCAGCTTGACTGTTCAGGGTTAGAGGTCTCTTCATAAATATTGCTGGCATCCACTTGCCACAGCTGCACCAGAAAATGTATTGATTCCAGGTCTTCCTGGTGCTAAGCACTCACCACTTAAAGATGGAACTGATGGCAGAGGCAGTTCCTCTGCATGTCCCTCCAGTCTTGCAACAATCAAGAAAAACAATGTGTTATTTAATTTTAATTTTCCGTCTTAATCTGACCTTGCTTCCTACAAACATCACAGGAGGTGCAGGTTGATTCACATGAGGGAGATACACCTTGTGGATTCTTTCGGGGGTTTTGTCTAGTATTGAATAATAGAATTGTTAGGGTTGGAAGGGACCCCATGGATCATTCAGTTCCAACCCCCCTGCCATGGGCAGGGACACCTCACACTACAGCAGGTTGTTCACAGCCACATCCAGCCTGGCCTTGAAAACCTCCAGGGATGAGGCTTCTACCACCTGCCTGGGCAACCTATTCCAGTGTCTCCCCACCCTCACTCTAAAGAATTTCTTCCTAATCTCCAGTCTAAATCTACCCTCAGAACAAGATTTGGAATAATTCCCATTCAAAGACGCCCCAGAACCACAGAAAATCCCTTTATAAAAAGTAGGTCACATTTCTTTGGAGGTATTAGACTTAAACCTAAAAGCTTGATATTTAGGAAGACAGTCTCATTGACAGAGTCTTAAGGGTTGGGAAAACTGACCCACACCTTACAACAACAGGGCTCAGAAACTCCCTGGCTGACGCAGAGAAACACAGCTGCTGTCCTTCACATTTCAGATTACTTTGTCTCAGCAGACTGGAGGCCTCAGGACAGAGCTTTCTGTGGTAGAACCTGCAGGCTCTTTATATATTCTGTCTGCTCTTCTGCAGCTGTGGAAGAGAAACAAGCAGGCAAAAGGCAACAGATGGGTCAGTCCATTCGAGCAGAACAAACTTCTTGGCCTGCTCCAAGAGGAAAGGGATATAGAGAATGCAATCAGTAGGAATAACCATGCTCAGCACTGGTCCAAAACACTGAAGAGTGTTGCTCAAGAGTCATACAAGGTGTGATGGGTGCTACAGCTGCCTGAGAGTGTTTTCTGTGCCTTGGGTATTTGTTGGAGAGGTGCAGCCTAGCACCTCAGATGGCAGATCTGCTGATCACAGTCCTCACCTCAAATTACTCAATCCCATAATTACTCAATGTTTGCAAGGGAGATTGGCATGTTACCTTTGACGTAATGCATCACACTGAAACTGCTTTTGCAGTTTCTCAACCTAGTGTTTGTTCAGCCAGCATGAAACTTGAAACAAGCTTTCATGGATATCACAGCCACAGAGGCTCATTAGCTTGTCTTTAAAAAAGTAAAGTACATATTAGGGTCAAGACCATCTGAGTAAAAATGTGGTTCCAGTATGCATGAGGCTCACTGCTGGTCAATCTCCAGGAAGAGGTGAAATAAAAGTACTAATTAAATAGTGCTGCTGAAGGCAAAGAAAAGCTTGAAGATGAGAGCTGAAAGAATGAAAGCAGACAGCAGGTACGTGGGAATCATCAAGGAGGATTCTGGCCACGTACAAAGATTAGCAAGTCTGAAGGATGGGTGACATCCAGAGGGACCTGGACAGGCTGGAGAGGTGGGCTGAGGAGAAACTCATGAGGTTCAATAAGGCAAAGTGCAAGGTCCTGCACCTAGGTCTGAGCAATCCTTGATATCAATCCAGGCTGAGGGATGATGAAATTGAGAGCAGCCCTGAAGAGGACTTGGGGGTGCTGGTGGGTGAGAAGCTGGACAGGAGGCAACAGTGTGTACTTGCAGCCCAGAAGGCCAATGGCATCCTGGGCTGCATCAAAAGCAGCATGGCCAGCAGGCTGAGAGAGGTGATTCTGCCATTTCACTCTGCTCTGGTGAGACCTCACCTGGAGTACTGCATCCAGCTCTGGAGCCCTCAACACAGCAAGGACATTAACCTGATGGAGCAGGTCTGGAGGAGGGCCATGGACATAATCAAAGGGCTTCAGCACCTCACCCGTGAGAACAGGCTGAAGGAGCTGGGCTTGTTCAGCCTGGAAAAAAGAAGGCTCCAGGGAGACCTAAGAGCAGCCTTTCAGTACTTGAAGGGAGTAAGACAAGAGTATTATATGATTAGAGAAGAGCAGATTTAAATTGGATGTTAGGAGTAAGTTCTTTACCATGAGGGTGGTGGAACATTGCAACAGGGTGCCATGGGAAAGAGTTGAGGCCCTATCTGCGGAGACCCTCAGGGTCAGGCTGGACAGGGCTGTAAGCAACCTGATCTAGTGGAAGATGTCCCTGCTGACTGCAGGGGGGTTGGACTGGATGACCTTTGGAGGTCCCCTCCAACCCAAACCATTCTATGATTCTGTGATACATTGAAACTCCAGGACTGTGTCCTCTGAGCCTTGCTGATCATCACTGACTGGTCCTGCAGACTGACTCAGCAAGCACAAACAAGATGACTTCAGCAGCCACAACCTCCTGTAGACATTGCCTGTAAGAACTTTACAGTTTAAAAACTTACTACGTAATTTTTCAGTTCTACATTTTAACAGGAACCAAGAGGAAAAATTTGCATATGCTGCCTGTGGAAGGAAGACCTCTCTGTTCATCTAAGCATTAGAAATTCTTTGTGACTATAGACTTTTGCCAACAAACTTAGGCCTGCTGTACCCAGTACCCTCTTCAGGAGATGTAACTCCTACATGCCTGTAAGAGTATCTCCATTTGGCCTTTAGCCCCTTAACGAGAGTTGGCTGATCCTACATCTTGCTTCTGTTGCTTCTGGCCACTTTCCATGTGTCTTCTGCTCCTCCACCATGTAAGATTTGCACAGTCAGAGACTAGTTGGTTTAAATTTTAAGTATTTACAGGTATTTTCAGAGCTAGGTATTTTCAACACATCTTTCATTCCCCACCATATAAGCAATCACTACAGATGGCACAGGCTAGAGGGCAGGAGGAAAGAATTTGTTTGCTTTGGACTTCATTTTTTTTCCCCTGGAGTACTGAACAGGCTATGAGCAGTGAGAAGAATCACATGAGCCCATTGAACTGCTCAAGTGCTGAGGCAAGAGCCTTCATCTGTAAAGAGAGAGGGAAGTAATTGGTATGATCAAACATATTTGGTAATTACTAGTTACAAGAAGCTCCTGAACTACAATTTGAAAGCACATCAAATCCTTAAAAGTCACAGACATAATCACAGAATGTTAGGAGTCGGAAGGGACCTCCAAAGATTCCAGTCCAACCCCCTGCCAGACCAGGAGCACCTAGACCAAGTCACACAGGAACACATCTAGGTGGGTCTGCAACGTCTGCAGAGAAGGAGACTCCACAACCTCTCTGGGCAGCCTGCTTCAGGCCTCTGACACCTTCACAGGGGAAAGGTTTTTCCTTCTGTTCCTGTGGCACCTCCTCTGCTCCAGCTGGCACCCAGTGCCCCTTGTCCTGTCCTTGGACATCCCTGAGCAGAGCCTGGCTCCCTCCACCCCATACTGCCTTGCACATCTTGAGCCCCGGCACTGAGGGCAGCCCTCAGGCTCCTCTGCTCCAAGCCCCAGCTCCCTCAGCCTGGCCTCACAGGCAGATGTTCCACTGCCTGCAGCAGCTTGGGGGCTCTGCGCCTTTCTAATCCACTCCAGGATGCCATTGGCCTTCTTGACCACAAGGACATTTACAGTTACTCCTTATATATGACTCACTTCCTCAGCTAGATAAGCTTTATCACATGTTCACTGTAGCAATTCAACTCAAATAAACGTGACATAACTGGAAGAAAACATAAGAAATAAGGCTAAAAAAGAAGCTTGAGTATAATAGTGGCTGGGCTGACCAAGTTCTGGTCAAATCCATGTTTCCTGAGTTCTTAAGCATTTATTAAATACACACACACAGGTCAAGAGGAATGGGGTGGTCTCCATGTATTTACACAGGAACACAAATCCTTAAACAGGACCAAGCACCCCTTAACATCAGCCCCATTAATAATTGAAGAGGAAGTCATTTACCATTTGGAAAACAAAGGCTGGAGACAGAGGTAATTGAACCCAGTATTTCAGCCTCTCCCTTTTCCCTCCTTATCACATGGCACAGTATTTTGTTCTCTCAGGTTCTCCTGTACTTCCCAACACCGTCTTTAGTTGTCTGACAGTTTCACTGATCAGCAATGAAAACTAAAGCAGATCAGTTTTCAACGATATGGAATGCCTGCTCCTAATTCCAATTCTCTTTTTATTCAAACCTGTTTGCAAGACTCACAGATTGAGATGGGTTGGAAGGGAGCCTCAAAGTGGAGTCCCTGATCTAGTGAAGGATATCACAGAATCATTCAGGTTGGAAAAGACCCTTGGGATTACCAAGTCCAAACATTAACCTTACTCTACTATGTTCACCACTGAACCATATCCCCAAGCATCACATTCAAGCAACCTTTAAACACAACCAGGGTTGGTGACTTCACCATCTCCCTGGGCAGCCTGTGCCAGTGCCTGACCACTCCTTCTGTGAAAAAAAAAGTTCCCTAATGTCAGGTCTAAACTTCCCCTGGTGCATCTTGAGGCAGTTCCCTCTTGTTCTAACACTAATTACCTGAGAGAAGAAACCAGCACCAACCTCTCTATGTTGTCCTTTCAAGCAGTTGCAGAGAGCAATGAGGTCTCCTCTTAGCCTCATCTCCTTCAAATTAAACAGCCCCAGGTCCTTCAGTCACTCTTAGTAAGGTTTATTCTCCAGGCCCTTCACCATGTCCCTGCTCACTGCAGGGCAGTTGAACTAGATGACCTCTGGAGGTCCCTTCCAACCCAACCCATTCTCTGATTCTATGAGATGTAAGTTATAAAACAAGACATATACATGTAATCTTTTTGTAAGCTTCCATTCAAAATCTGCAGAGGAAATAGTTCTTCCATCATGCCAAAGCTTTTCACACATACAGGGGATAGTAAAAGGAGTCCTGCCCTTCTCTCTTCATGAGGTAGTAAATGGGTTCCTCTAGATCCAGACTTAGCTATGTCTGTGAGGTATGAGTCTCCATGCTTTAACATAGGGGAAGCAACACTGCAAAGATCCTTCTGCGGGCTTAGAGTAACCTCCAACCAGTTCTGCAAGAAGTTTCAGGCTAGGCTTTGTCCACTCAGCAGGTTTTGGGTGTTTGGTTTTTTTTTTTTTTTAACTTTTATTGCTAGGTATGAAGGTTCAGACTTCACAAAGGAAAACTTTCCAAATCCACTAGGAAATACGCTCTAAGCTGTACCCGGAACAGAGCTGTGGGGACAATCAAACTGCTAACACAGACCCAGGAACCCAATCCTGCAGCTTAAAGAATGTGCTGAATTGGTGAAAGGCTGCCAGACACCAGGATCATTGTGAGCTGCCATGGTTACTAACTGAGTTTTAACTCTGCAGGTAGTAAACACCACCATGCAGTGGATCAGCTACCCTCCCAAAGTAGTCTACTCTGAATAATCTGAGCCTGAGGACATCTCCCTGTTTCTGTTTCATAATCCTGACAGCCCTTTCCCATCTGACAAATGCTTTAAAACAATAAAGTCACAGAATGTTAGGTGTTGGAAGGGACCTGGGAAGATCATCCAGTGCAACCCCACTGCCAGAACAGGATCACCTAGAGTAAGTTACACAGGAATGCATCCCAGTGGGTTTTGAATGTCTCCACAGAGAGAGACTCCACATCAACTCTGGCCGGCCTGCTCCAGGGCTCCATCACCTTCACCACAGACAAGTGTCTCCTTGTGTTGAGGTGGAACCTCCTGGGCTCCAGGCTGTACTTGTTATTCCTTGTCCTTTCTCTGGGCACCATCAAAAAAAAGCCTGGCACCTTCACTCAGACAATCACCCCTCACATATTTACAGATACTGATCACACACCCAATATAGAAGTATATATATTTTTATATATGCACACCTAAATATACACACACACACACACACACACACAATATACATACATATATACAAAATATATGTAATATATGTTAAAATATAACCAGGTTGGAAATGACCTTCGAGATCATCAAGTCCAACCTATCACCCAACACCATCTAATCAACTAACCCATGGCACCAAGTGCCTCATCCAGTCTCCTCTTAAACACTCTAGTGATGGTGACTCCACCACCTTCTGGGCAGCACATTCCAATGGCTAATCACTCTTTCTGTGAAGAACTTTCTAACCTCCAGCCTAAACCTCCCCTGGCACAGCTTGAGACTGTGTCCTCTTGTTCTGGTGTTGGTTGCCTGGGAGAAGAGACCAATTCCCACCTGGCTACAACCTCCCTTCAGGGAGTTGTAGAGAGCAAGAAGGTCTCCCCTGAGCCTCCTCTTCTCCAGGCTAAGCAACCCCAGCTCCCTCAGCCTCCTCAGTGCTCCAAAGCACTCCCCAGCATTGTTGCCCTTCTCTGGATACATTCCAGCAACTCAACATCTTTCCTAAACTGAGGGGCCCAGAACTGGACAGAGTATATTAATATGTATAAAGATATAAAAATATCACAGAATCATAGAATTGTCAAGGTTGGAAGGGACCTCAAGGATCATCCAGTTCCAACCCCCCTGCCATGGGCAGGGACACCTCACATTAGATCAGGTTGCTCACAGCCACACCCAGCCTGGCCTTAAAAAAACCAACCTTATATAGATATATATAGATATATGAAGATATTTAAATAAAGATATATAAAAACATACAAGAATACATTAAAATATATTAAGATATATATAAAGGAAGGGAGAAGGGAGAAGCAAAACCAAGAAAGGGTGAAGGTGGTATGAAACAGTGAAGTAGGATTCTGGCACCATATTTTTAAGGATGGCTTGTTTAAAAATAACTCTAGAAGAAATATCAAATTATTTAAAAGGTCAATCAACACCCAAAAAAATTTTAAATAAATAAAAGGCATTTGATGACTTCTGTTCCCCACTGCTAACTCATCACAGCTTTGACAGATCCTGCTCAGCCCCATCACTTCTCAGCCCTTTGCAGCTAACAGCAGGCTGCTTCAGGTAGGCCTCCTCCTCCTCCTGAATTCTTAATGTCTAAGGGGTGAATCATGGCTTCTTTCTATGCTGTCTCAACGACAGGCAAATTACTCTCCTTGAGAGTAATGAATCTTAGTTAAGTAAGCAGACACCTTCAAATGTTTAGAAATACATATATGTATTTTTCCAATTATAAAAATATTTGTCTTAAGCCTGGGTAAGGTATCCAGATGAACACTGCACAAGGATGCAAAGGATTTTTGCTTTCAGACTCTCTTGTTTATCAAGATGCTTCATTAAGTAACACCTCAGTTTTGAGCTGGGCTACTGTGGGAATCTGCTGTTCTAAAGGCTGAGGGAGCTTGGAGGAGACTGAGAAGTGACCTCATTCATGTTTATAAAGATGTGAAGGGTGTCAGGAGGACAGAGCCAGGCTCTGTTCAGGCATGTCCAGTGACAGGACAAGGGGCACTGGGTGCAAGGTGAAGAGGTGCCATGGGAACAGCAGGGAAAACTTTTCCAGTGTGAGACTGCCAGAGCCCTGGAGCAGACTGCCCAGAGAGGTTGTGGAGTCTCCTTCTCTAGAGGCACTGAAAACCTGCCTGGATGAGTTCCTGTGTGACTTACTTGTGTGATCCTGCTCTGGAAAGGGGGTTGGACTGGATGATCTTTGGAGGCCCCTTCCAACTCCTAAGATTCTGTGAGTCTGTGCGATTCAGATTCTCTATTCCCTATCTTGAGCACTCCATGGTGGATTTTCCATACCCTGTATTAAATGGCAAAGATGGTCACTGATGACAGGCTGATGGTAAACAGTGAAATTGCCACTGAAGAAGGCCTAAAGAAGCATGGGGGGGTTTAGTACCTTGTGTCTTGTACCTAAAAAGGGAATAAAATAGCGTAGGAGATGACAGATGCATTCCCAGACTCCTGAGAAACTGTAACAACTTGGAAACAACAACACCGTCTATTTTCATGTGCAGTGAAAGAGCAACCACAGATTGTGAAACAACCCTGAAGCAGTTCATTATGTGGATTCAGACCTACTCACCACCTCAAGCGAAAAGCAAGCCTACTATCACCACCACCAAAAAGTCAGTCCCCTTCTCTCCAACTCAAAGAGCTTGCAACATTTAGTTCTGATAAAGATGGAGAGGCTTACACAGACATTGGGAGCTCCAAGTGCAAATGGAGGATTCAGCAGCAGCCATGCTGGTTTGATGTATCTCTTGATACCAAGTCAACACTTCCAGCTCTGGGGCCCTCAACACAAGAAGGACATGGACCTGCTGGAGCAGCTCCAGAGGAGGGCCACAAAGATGATCAGAGGACTGGAGAAGCTGTGAAGACAGGCTGAAAGAATATGGGCTGTCCAGTCTAGAGAAGAAAAGGCTCCAAGGAGACCTCAGAGCTATATTTCGGTATCTGAAGGGGACCTAGGGGAAGGCTGGGGAGGGACTGTTTAGAAGGACTTGGAGTGATAGAACCAGGAGCAATGTTTTGAAACTGAGCAGGGCAAATTTGGACATCAGAAAGAAGTTCTCTACCATGAGAGTGGTGAAATACTGGAACAGGCAGCCCAGAAATGTGGTTGAGGCCCCATTCCTAGAGACATTCAAGCTCAGGCTGGATGTGTCCCTGGGCAGCCTGCTCTCGTTGGAGGTGTCCCTGCTGGCTGCAGGGGGGTTGGACAAGATGACCTCTGAGGGTCCCTTCCAACCCAGGGCAATCTGTGAATTTGTGTAAATCAGTGTGAATGAAGACAGAGTTCAGGACCTGGCTACAGCCAGGTCAGACAGCATGTCAGCTGGGGTGGAAAAGAAAACTACACCTCCATTTCCCAAAGGGGAAGGTCCTCCAGGAAAAGGCTTGGAGTGATCCCTGAGACCCCTTTCTGTAGCACTCACTGTGATGTCCAAATAAGTGAATCCTTACATTAGGCTCCATGCCAATGAGAAACAAGACAGGTTTCACTTTTCCACACCAAAAGTAGAAAGAAAAGATTTGATCTGCCTGAACAAACATGTTTCTTTTTGTTTGTTTACCTTTCCTATTGACACATTTCTTTGACATTAAAAAGGTTCAGTTTCATAATACAGGAGAACTTGCAAAGCACAGAAAAATTTCCCAGTTTTAGCTTTCCTCACTCTTTTGAGCTGTTTGTGCCAAGGAGCAAATTGAAGCAGGATATTGGTAATGCAATTACCTCCCTCATGATCGTTCTGTGCTTCTCAATCTATTTAGTGGGCTCTGGCAGGGTACAAATCTTGTAAGGGTGGCTCAGTACCATCTCTGCCAAGCATTTAGCACCTATTAAATATTTCAGTCAATGCTCTGTTTGTTGCCTTGGGAGATGATTTTTTTTTTTTGTGGCATCCAAGGAAATACATTTTGCTGTTCCATGATTCTTTTCCCTTCCAGAAATAAAAACCCACTAGCTGGATGGCCATGCCCAAAGGTTAGCGGAGTTAAGTGTTCACAAGTGGTGTTCCTCAGGGCTTAGGATCACTTCTCTTTAATATTTATCAATGATCTCAATGAGGAGTTAAGAGTACACCATTAGTAAATCTGCAGATAACACCAAGTTAGGGGGGAGTGTTGATATGCTTGAGGCTCTACAGAAAGACGTAGATTGGATCAGTGGGCTGAGGTCAATGAGATGTTCTTCAACAAGGCCATGTGCCAGGTTCTGCACTTCAGCCAAAACCCCAGGCAACACTCCAGGCTTGGGGAAGTGTGGCTGGAAAGTTGTCCAGCAGAAAGGGACCTGGGGGCTCTAATGAACAAGCAGCTGAATAGAAGCCACCAGTAGGGCATGTAGTACCATGATCAGAGGGAATGGATTGAAACTTGAGGAGAGCAGATTGAGACTGGAGATTAAGAAGAAATTCTTTCCAGTGAGGGTAGTGAAACACTGGAACAGGTTGCCCAGGGAGGTTGTGGATTCCCCCTCCCTGGAGGTGTTCAAGGCCAGGTTTGATGAGGTCTGGAGCAAGATGGTCTAGTGGAAGGTGTCCCTGCTCATGGCAGCATGCTGAAACTGGATGATCTTTAAGGTCCCTTCCAACTTAAACCATCCTGTGAATCTATGAATCTATAATCTCCACAGATTTCAACCTCACTGACCAAGCTTGAGCCTGTGTCCAATCCTAAATCAAGGCACACTGACCACGCTGGGATGCTCGAGCGCATTTACTGCAAGGCTGCATGGAGCAGAGCAGAACTTCCCTCTCCTGACAGTTCTCAGCTGCGACAGGCAGGGCTGAAGCTGGGCAGAGAACCTTGCCCCAAGACTAAGCCTTGTGTTTCCAGTAGCCCCATGCTGGTATGGCAGCAGAAGGAAATCACCACGGATCAAGCGGGAGGAAGAAAAGTACCAAGGGAGTCAAACCATCTACACTGAAATAAGGATCTGGATCAAAACCTTACCGGGGAAGAAAGCAAGGGGCAGAGTGAGGGTGCCACAGAGAGAAGTCAAGGTGATGACCCTGGGATGCAAGAAGAGATAGAAGGGAAGGAAACAGAGCTGGGGAATAAGGAGGCCTGGCCTGTCTGCAATAAAAAATATGCCAAGCTTAAGAAGCCCTAGAGGTTAGAGTGAGGAAAGAGCATTCATACCTGACAAAGGAGTATGAGGAATGGGCTGAAGCCCAGGACTATAAACAGCCAGGAGGAAGGGAAGGAGAGCCAGAGAAACAAGATAAGGAGCTGGAGTAAGGCAAAAGCCTCGTTGAAAAATAGGCTGTTGCCATGTGAATCAAAGGCTACAGAAATATCAGGTCCTAGCTAAGCTGGCCTTACCTGAAGTGCTGTATGCAGTCCTGCAGCAAAGAAAGGACTAATCATGCTTCTGGGGGGAAAGCAAAGGGCTGGCAGGATCAGTGGAAAGGAGAGGACACTTGAAAGGGGAAATCAAAAGAGCTCATCCTGTTTGCTAAGTTGAAAATATATATGATTGCTCTCTAAAAATACATTAGAGGGGAAGGAATGGTAAAAGAACAGGAAGGGAAGGAACTATTTAATCAGAAATATAAATCATGAGGATAAATGAGTCAGGATCTGCCAGGAATAATTATATGCTAAACAAAGGAGGAAGTTTTTGATGTAGGATTTTTTTTTTTGGTAGCTTTCTTGGTTGGTTTGGGTTTTTTCAGTCATTAGGGGAGTGTGGGGGGGTTGTTTTGTGTTTGGTTTTGTTTGAATTTTGCTGTTGTTTGGGGTGGGTTTGGGGTTTTTTGGTTTGTGTTTGTTTGGGTTTTGTTTGCTTGGTTTTGTGTGTTTTTTACTTTTTCATCATAAGAGCAATACCCTGAATAACAGCTCACAAAAAGCAGAGAGAATATTTTTTTGTTGTAATGCACAAGAAACGCTGAAGCCCTACCAAGGCAGCAAGTCAAAACCCTCCATCAAAAAAAAAACCCACAGCTCTCTTCACCATCACCTTTAAATCCTTTGGAGCAGAACTTGCTGAGCTGATGAGAAGAGCTCTCACACATGAGCAGAAACAGCAAGCCCTGCACCTGGAAGCCCTGCCCAACAGGACCTCACCCAGAGACCTGCCTTTCTTCTAACCTTCCTGATAGCACTGGAGTCAGTAACATGCTCCAGACAAAACCCACAAACGGCTCTTCTCCCTGCTAGATTGGGTCTTAGCCTCTTAATTTCCAATGGCTACAGCCAAAAGCAGGGAGCCAGCAAATTGGTCTTCACTGAGGCCAGCATACAACCATTAAATGGAAGGGGACCTCTGGAAATCATTTAAGTCCAACATCCCTGCTAAACCAGGTCCCGCTAGAGCAGGAGACCTAATTGTGGCCTTCCAGTATCTGAAGGGGGCTACAAGAAAGCTGGGGAGGGACTTTTGAGAGTGTCAGGGAGTGACAGGACTAGGGGGAATGGAGCAAAACTAGAAATGGGTAGGTTGAGATTGGATGTTAGCAAGTTCTTCCCCATAAGGGTGGTGAGACACGGGCAGAGGTTGCCCAGGGAGGTGGTGGAAGCCTCCTGCCTGGAGGTTTTTGCAGCCAGGCTGGATGTGGCTGTGAGCAACCTGCTGTAGTGTGAGGTGTCCCTGCCCATGGCACTAGATGATCCTTGAGGTGCCTTCCAACCCCGACAACTCTCTGATTCTATGCTAGATTGTACAGGTTTGTTATTTTGGTGGTGGCTTTTTAAGTTCTGTGCCCTGCCTGACTTTGAAGCATCTGTACTGCTCTTCTGACATCTCTGTGTACAAGAACTCCACAGCCAAAGGAAAGCATTAGCTGAATGCTTTGTCTATTATACTGAAAGAGCAGAGAGCTGTAATACCAAGAGCTCTGGATCTATTCTGGGACCCAGTGTAAGTCAAAAATAACATGCACATGTATTATCCACTTTGACAAGAGGCTTTGTTCTGGTTTCAAGCACTGTTTAATCACCAACCTACTCACATTTAGAGCAGATCTACTCATATTTAGGGGTGAAGACTTGTTTCCACTGAATTAAATAGGAATTACAGCACTGAGTGGAGAACAGGATTTTACTCCAGACAAAAGATTTACTTTGGAACTACAGAATACAGTGGTTACAATTGGTTAACCTTTCCATTCAGGAGAATCACAATGTTAGGTGTTGGAAGGGACCTCCAAAGATCACACAGTCCAACTCCCCTGCCAGACCAGGAGCACCTTGACCAGGTCACACAGGAACACATCCAGGTGGGTTTGGAATGTCTCCAGAGAAGGAGGCTCCACAACCTCTCTGGGCAGCCTGCTTGAGAGCTCTGCCACCCTCACAAGGGAAAGGCTTTTCCTTCTGCTCCTGTGGCACCTCCTCTGCTCCAGCTTGCACCCATTGCCCTTTGTGCTGTCATTGGACATCCCTAAGCAGAGCCTGGCTCCCTCCCCCCCACACTGCCTTGCACATCTTGATCCCCAGCAACGAGGCCAGCCCTCAGGCTCCTCTGCTCCAAGTCCCAGCTCCTTCAGCCTGGCCTCACAGGGAGATGTTCCACTGCCTGCAGCACCTTGGTGGCTCTGTGCTGGACTCTCAAGCAGCTACCTGAAGTCCCTCTTGAACTGAGGGGCCTAGAACTGGACACAATATTCCAGATGTGGCCTCACCAGGGCACAGTAAAGGGGCAGGAGAACCTCTTTCAACCTATTAACCACACCCCTTCTAATCCATCCCAGGATGCCATTGGCCTTCTTGGCCACAAAGGCACATTGCTGGGGATGTTCACGGCCAGGATGAACAAGGTCTTGAGCAGCTGTGTCTAGTTGAGAGGCATTCCTGCCCATAGCAGGGAGACTGGGTAGATGATCTCTCAGGTCCCTTCCAATCTGAGCTATTCCATGATTCTAATTTTATCCTCCATGTGTTCTTCATTCACCTGAAATTTTACCATCTTTTATTCACCTATGTATTGAAACATCTGCCATGTGTTTGATTTGTCTTTAGAGAAAACCAGTGACTAATAAACAATCTCCTGGCTTCTGTCACAGCAGAAGCTGTTGACACTTTCACTACCTGATATGATTGTGCCACATTCACATGACTTAAGGAAATACAGGCCTGATCCTCTCTAGAGCCTCAGGTTTGCAGCCATGGTATCAAACAGTATTTTTCCATCCCACACTTCTCCAACAATTTCCTAGACCAAAGAGAGTTCCTATCTTCCTTAGTACTTAATTTCCAACTGAACCATTTTCTTGCCCTTCAGTGCTCTAAAAACGGTAACTTTCAGCAGATATGTTAAAAATTTTCATTGATGGCAAACTTAAGCACTCCAATCTGTTCTGAAAGACTCTCCAGTTGCCTCCTATCACTCACCTTTAGTCTCAGGAACTCAGCCATCAGCCACAAGAAACTTTCTGCAGCACTGCAGAGCCAGGAAGGAGAATGACTCATCCAGGTCTCTTCCCCCTTCTCTGAAGAGTAACCTCAGTTCAAGCATGAGCAGAAGAGCTGTCATGTTAAAAACACAAAACAGACAACTCTTGACTCCTTCAGCTGCTACTCAGGAGTCAAAAAAAAAAGTGGTAGACAAACAGAAAACCATCTGAGCTCCTTGAACACTGACCGGCTGGAGAGCAGCGAAGGGGAAAAGGTCACACAGAATCACTAATCTAACTGGTTGGAAGAGACCACAAATATCATCCAGTCTAACCCTGGAACCAGCACTGAAGGGTCAACAGTAAATCCTATTCCTAAGCACCAGGCTCACAGGCTGTTTGAACAGCTCCAGGGATGGTGACTCCAGCACTGCCCTGGGCAGAGCATTCCAACCTTTGAGAGCCCTTTCAGTGAAGATGCAGAATGTGAGCTCTGGCTCTGCAGAAGTAGGAGCACTGTGAAGGGGCTCCCAGAGAGCCAGACTCGCTCCCCATGGCCTGTGCCTACCAAGGTGCTCAGGAACTGGACCGTGAGTGAGATCACTACGCCTGCTTCTGGAGCAAATTCACAGTTGTCCTCTAAAGACTTAAGCATTCAGACCCAAGAAAGTGCAAGGGGAACTGTTGCCACTCCACAGTGGAGACACATTTCTTAGCATTTTCAGAATAACTACAAGTCTCAGATTTACTCTGTTACAACTAACACAAACTCAGATTCCTGCTTTGTGCTACATCCCTGCTTCATGCAGGCACAGATCACAGTATAACTTAGGTTGGAAAGGACCTCGAGGATTATCGAGTCCAACCTATCAACACAGACCCCATGACTAGACCATGGCACCAAGTGCCACATCCAGTCCCCTCTTGAACACCGCCAGGGATGGTGACTCCACCACCTCCCTGGGCAGCACATTCCAATGATGAACAACTCACTTGGTGAAGAACTTCCTCCTCACCTCGAGTCTAAACCTCCCCTGGCACAGCTTGAGACTGTGTCCCCTTGTTCTGCTGCTGGTTGCCTGGGAGAAGAGACCAACCCCTTCCTGGCTACAACCACCTTTCAGGTAGTTGTAGAGGGCAATGAGGTCACCCCTGAGCCTCCTCTTCTCCAGGCTAAACAATCCCAGCTCCCTCAGCCTCTCCTCATAGGGCTTGTGTTCAAGGCCTCTCCCCAGCCTTGTTGCCCTTCTCTGGACACGTTCAAGTGTTTCGATGTCCTTCTTAAACTGAGGGGCCCAGAACTGGACACAGTACTCAAGGTGCGGCCTAACCAAAGCAGAGTACAGGGGCACAATGACCTCCCTGCTCCTGCTGGCCACACTGTTCCTAATGCAGGCCAGGATACTTCCTCTGAAAACAAACAATTGCTCTGCTACATGAGAACAATTTTATTCATATGCTGCAATAAATGCCTAATGTCTCTGCAAAGATTGATAGAATGGGTTAGGGTGGAAGGGACCTTGCAGATCATCTAGCTCCAAACCCCCTGCCATAGTCAGGGACACCTCCCACCAGCCCAGGTTGCTCAAGGCCTCATCCAACCTGGCCTTGAACACCTCCAGGGAGGAGGCAGCCAGGACATCCCTGGGCAACTTGTTCCAGTGTCTCACCAGACTCACTGGAAAGAATTTCTTCCTCATTTCCACTGTAAATCTGCCCTCCTCAAGCTTCAATCCATGCTCTCTCTCTCATCCTGTCACTACAAGCCTTTGTAAAAAGCCCTTTTTAGAAAGTGTAAAAAAAGAAGAAGAAAAATAAAAAAGCAATTATAAACCACAGTTATACACTTTAAAATTCCAGCATAATCTCTGGAACTAATGAAAAAAGGGTTTCCCTAACATTCCCTCTCGTGTCTTTAACATTGGTAAGATAAATCTATGCAGCAGAAGACACTAAATCCATTGAGACAAACATTCCCTGAGGTGACTCCTGCATAACAGCTGTGGTGGAAGCTATGCCAGTAACTAATTAAACTTCTGCCTTGGGCTTTAGAAACTTCAATTCATCTATTGCAGATTAATTCTGGTTTTAAAAAGCAAGCACAGAATTTTCTCTGTGAGTTATGTCAGGTACCAAAAAAACCCAAAACCAAAACCCAACCAAACAACAACCCAAAAAAACTCCCAACCAAAACCAACCAACCAAAACAAACCCAAACCAAAAAAAAGGTATTACTTAGTTCAAAATCTTTTAAAGTAGAAATAAACTGTGGAGAAAATCACAGAGGTTGGAAGGGACCTCCAGAGATCATCCAATCCAACCCCCCCCACTAAAGCAGGATCACCCAGGGCAGTCTGCACAGGAATGCATCCAGGTGGGTTTGCAAAGTCTGCAGAGTAGGAGACTCCACAACCTCTCTGGGCAGCCTGCTCCAGGCCTCTGGCACCCTCACTGTAAAGAAGTTTCACCTCATGCTGAGCTGAAACCTATGCTCAAGTTTGTATCCACTGTTGCATTATTACTGTGCAAAAGAGCTTGGCCCCCTCCACTTGACACCCACCCCTCAGATATTGATAGACATTGATCAGACGCCCTCTCAGCTTTCTCTTCTCCACTCTAATCAGCCCCAGGGCTCTCAGTCTCTCTTTACAGGTGAAATGCTCAAGTCCCTTAACCATCCTCACAGCTCTCTGTTGGACTCTCTCCAGCAGGTCTCTGTATCTCAAACTGGGGAGCCCAAAACTGGACACTATTCCAGGTATGGTCTCAGCAGGGCAGAGCAGAGGGGGAGAAGAACCTCTCTAGCCCTGCTGGCCACACTTTTCTTGCAGCAGTCCAGGATCCCACTGGCTCTCTTGGCCACCACGGCACATTGCTGTCCCATGCAGAACTTGCTATTTACCAGGACTCCAATGGAGTTGCTTTCCAGCAGGGCAACCCCTAACCTGTGCTGGTGTTTGATATGAGAGGTTACCGTATTTCAATAAACATAGTGAAGTGCCATGCTCTTGTGAGTCAGTTGGGCATCCCAGCTGAGCAGACAGAAACCAGTTTTCCTTATAAGAAATGAAGTAGCACAGAAAAGAGCAAGGCTTTGCTCTTGACAAAAAGCAGCTTCAAAGAGTTCCCACAGAAAAGAAGCTGCTCATCCAAAGGGATGATTGTAGCACTCTGTGATGAATCTTACCACCTCCAGTTACCAGCATTCATTGCATTATGCTGCATTCCCTGAGTTGTAAAAAGCCTTCTGGGTGAAGTTATTTGTGACAGTAAACTCCAGCAGTTGTTTCTCCTCCCATTTCAGCAGAATTGCTGTAAAAGTGATGTAGAAATGGGTTCTGCAACCAGCTGCTGCAGCCTTTACCTCACCCTGGTTGCTTTTGTCAGCATCTTCTCAAAAACATAATAAAACAAAAACGGCAGTCACATTTCCTTCCACAGCTCATTAGAAGGTATGCAAGAAGGCAGCAAACTGATGACAGCACTCTTTTTGAGTTGCAGCAGAACTCAACAGGTCACTCCCTGACTAGCTGTTGGTCATTCCAGCTGTTGCAACTCCACTTCAAAGGGTAAAACCATTTCCATATTAAGCAGCATTTTCTTCTTTACCGAAAGCTGAAGTTCCTCCACAACTCCCACAAAGCTAACAGTAAATCCTCTGATAACACCACTTATGGGATCACTTCAGGGACACTCTGTTCACACAAACAAGATGGGTTTGTGTTTTACCCCCCCCAAATTAAAAAAAACAATCTCAAATTTAAATCACACTGTCATTAACTGGCTTTGCCTGTGACATGTGCCTCTGAAAACAGACAACTAGATGTTAATCAGGGCAGACGCTGAGGTGCTGGAGTGTGTCCAGAGAACAGCAATGAGGCTGGGGAGGGGTTTGGAGGCATCATATGAAGACAGGCTGAGGGAGCTGGGGATATTTAGTGTGGAGAAGAGAAGGCTGAAGGGAGAGCTTATTGCTCTCTACAGCTCTCTGAAAGGAGGATGGAGTGAGGCTGGGCTTGGTCTCTTCTCCCAGGTACCCAGCAATAGAATGAGAGGCAATGGCTTGAAGTTATGCCAGGGGAGGTTTAGCTTGGACATTAGTAAAAACTTGCTTGAGTGGTGAAGGGGTGGAACAGGCTGCCCAGAGAGGTGGTGGAGTCACCATGCCTGGAGGTGTTGAAGAAGCTGTATCTGTGATGCTTCAGGATCTAGTTTAGTGGTCATGGCAGTTGGGTTACTATTGGACTTGGTGATGTGAAAGGACTTTTCCAGCCTTAGTGATTCTGTGATTCTATTTCTCCTTGCATCAGATCATGTTTGAATTTACACAAATACTGTGGAAGCAGTCCAGGTTGACAAAGCAATAACTGCTATTTGCTATCTGCACTGCAAAACACAAAGCTTTATGTAGCAACTTTTTATGCTCAGAGGATTATCAGCCAGCATCAACTGAACTGGTTAAATGCTGGTCTCAGAGAAGCCACTACAGCAGCTATCTAAAATTCAGAGTGAAAGCCTTTCTTGAATGCTTAGATCTGTTCTACTGTAAGCAAATACGAAGAGTTATCACTACATATTGTAGAGGTAAAATTACAGGAACTCACGAGCTATGTTAAATAGTGCAGTCATTAATTAGATACTAACCAAGAATTAACAGCTCTGAACCTCAGTATTAAATGGACACAGCTTGGATCTTGCCAGTCTTAGCCACTGTTTGCCTGCATTTGTGTCTCCAAGGCAGCATTCTTGAAGGGACAACATTGTGCAGGCAGGATGATGAAGAGACTGGATCACTGCCTGATGAGGAGAGGCTGAGAGCCCTGGGGCTGTTTAGTCTGGAAAAGAGAAGACTGAGAGGGGATTTAATAAAGGTTTATAAATATCTGAGGACTGGGGGTCAAGAGGGAGGGGACAGGCTCTGCTCAGTTGCACCCTGGCATAGGACAAGGAGCAGTGGATATAAACTCCAGCACAGGAGGTTCCACTTCAACATGAGGAGGAACTTCTTCACTGTGAGGGTCCCAGAGCACTGGAACAGGCTGCCCAGAAAAGTTGTGGAGTCTCCTTCTCTGGAGACGTGCAAGCCCTGTCTGGATGTGTTCCTGTATAACCTGTGCTGGATTCTATGGTCCTGCTCTGGCAGGGGGGTTGAACTGGATGATTTCCAGAGGTCCCTTCTAACTCCTAACATCCTGTGATATAGCTGAAGCACTCTTGTCCTCCAGCTGCCTTACTGGAAGTTGTGACCCAGGCCTGATGGCTTCTGGGGGCTGTTTTACAGGGGTTGTTTTGAGCTGATGGTTCATGTTCACCTGACCTTTCAGCATGGTACTTCTGGATATGCTGAAGTTTCTAAAAGTTGGGTTGGAAATTTGTAGAAACTCCTGAGAGCACTATCTCCACACTTGTGACCTGTCTTTTTTTGTGTGCAACCTGTTCCTTGTCTTTGCTTCTTCCCCTTCTCACTTCTTCTTCCTCCTCCTCCTCTTCTGCTCAAAAGAAACCACCCCATTGGGTAACAAACATGCTCAGAGTGGTTTACCTCCAGCTAGCCTGCGCTCAGCCTGGGCTGTTTGAATTTAGCTTGTAGTAAGAAAACAAAAATACAGCCTTGTGTTTATCACAGGAAAGATGGACTATTTCAGTGCTGCTTCGTGTTAAAACAAATACCTGTACAAGAGAGGACACTCTGGTTCCCACAGAAGAAGGTCAGATATTAGAGCAATGCCAGTCTCAGAGATGCCTGAATTTATGAGGTCTGTGCTGTGCCTATTCCTGCTCTGTCTTAACACAGAATTAAATGAAAGCAGACAGCATGTGTATAGGAGTCACAGAATCACAGAATGTTAGGGGTTGGAAAGGACTTCAAAAGATCATCCAGCCCAACCCCCCCTGCCAGAGTAATTGGTATGATCAAGCATATTTGGTAATTACTAGCCAATCTGCTAAGGCCAGTAATTCTACCAGCTACAAGAAGCCTCTAAACTACAATTTGAAGGCACATCAGATCCTTAAAAGTCACAGACAGAATCAGAGAATGAAAGGAGTTGGAAGTGACCTAGAAATACCATCCAGTCCAAACCTCCCTGACAGAGCAGGAGCACCTAGGGCAGGACACACAGGAACACAGCCAGGCAGGTTTTGAAAGTCTCCAGAGGAGGAGACTCCACAACCTCTCTGGGCAGCCTGTATTCTGCTTCTTTCCTGATCAAACTTAGTGCTTCCTCAAACTTTGCTTAGTCACACCATGCTTGCTACTTGAGTGAAAGCAGCCCAGCCCAGCAGCACAAGCTGCAGAGCTCTTCTCTCTGCACACAATGTGCACCCAGCAGAGAGGAGTTGCAAGGCAACACACCCCTGAACACCACTCCAGCTGTGTGCTGGCACAGCTCAGGTTTCTGCAGAGCAAGGAAATGCTTCATGAATCTTTCTGAAGATGTCACTTGGTGCCCTAGCTACATTTCCTGTGATGGTTTGCATAGTGGAGTCAGCTTAAAGAAGTCATCTCAAAGAACCTTTTCAGATACCCTATAGACATCCCTTTCACTTGAAACTGTTCAACCACTCCTGTCTCATCTGCTAACAGTTGAATACAAAAATGGAGTTACTGCTGCTGGTTTATTATGTTATTTGGATCTTAAATGCTGTTCTAGGATCTTGCACATCTTACACATCTGCTATTATTCCAGCCCCTTCACAATCTGGGTACCAGCTATGGTTGGAGAGGGACTGCTTATGAGGGATGAGGGGAAATGGTTTGAAATAAGAGAAGATATTTAGATTGGAATGTTAGGAACAAGTTCTGCACCATGAGGGTCCTGGAACACCACAACAGGTTGCCCAGGGAGGTACCTGGGGCCCCATCCCTGTTCAAGATCAGGCTCAACAAGGCTCTGAGCAACTTGATCTAGTAGAGGATGTCTCTGCTGACTGCAGGGGGGCTGCACTGGCTGACCTTTGGAGTTCCCTTCCAACCCAAACCATTCTGTGATTCTACCCTCTGCTTCTTCCACTCACAGAATTAAAATCTTAAACTTCTCTTCTGTCTTCCATGAGAAGTAGAGGCAGGTGGCTAACTGTATCCAGGGGCAGCTACACTGAACCAAGCGGTTTAGCTGCAAATTCCTTGGAGAGAAGGAAAATAAAAAGATACAAAAGGGTAAGAAGGAAAAAAGGAGAAAACTACATTGCAACCAAGTGCTGTATATCTGTATGTGCTAGAAATGAGCAAAGTGGAATTTCCTACAACACTGTCAACTTGCAGACTGGAGCAGGAAGACCAGCAGTTGTGATTTGTAATGCCCTGGCAGCAGCCCCTACCACTGACTTAATGAAACTAGCTAAACTGGTTTGACTGATCAAGCTTTTACTGGTACAGCCTTTTTGCCTGCTGTACAGGGTTTTACTGGATGGCCCCGAAGCAAAGCTTCACTGCATAGGTGATTCACAGCAGAAGCTCTCTGGCAATCTGTTATACCAACACTCTTACAACCATGAAAGCACGACAGTACAAGCAGAGCAAAAGAGATGCAAGCTCCTACCTCCACTGATGTTGCCCACCCAGGATGTTTACAAAGAACAATCTGACTTTGTATTAACTTATGCTATGTATTTTTGCAGCAGGTAACATTTACACCATGGTGCAAGTCCTCACTGAAAAGCAGACCATAGAATTTCAGGGGCTGGAAGGGACCTCAAAAGATCATCTAGTCCAACCCCCCTGCCAGAGTAGGATCACATACACCAGATTACACACGGTCATCAGAAGAGAAAGAAAAATATTTTAAGTGGCCAATTTCACATCACAAAACCCAAGGAGCTCTGTTAGTGCCAACAAATCACAGAATGAACCAGGTTGGAAGGGATCCCTGAAGGTCATCTTGACCAGCATCCCTGCAGTGAGGATGAATCCCACGACTGGGATGTAGGGATAGATGGGTATAAACTCTTTAGGAAGGATAGGCAGGGAAGGAGAAGAGGAGGTGTTGCCCTCTATGTCAATAGCCAGTTGGAATCAGTGGAGCTCCAACTGGGGAGGGATGATGAGCTAGTTGAGAGCGTATGGGTTAAAATTAAAGGCAGGACAGGGGAAGGAGATATTACTGTGGGGGTCTCCTACAGGCCACCTGACCAGCAGATCCAAGCAGATGAGGCCCTCCATAGGCAAATAGAAGCAGCTTCCAGGTCACAAGCCCTGGTCCTCATGGGTGATTTCAACCACCCGGACATCTGCTGGAGGGACAACACAGCAAGGCACCAGCAATCCAGGATGTTCCTGGAATGCATAGAAGACAACTTCCTCCTCCAAATGGTGGAGGAACCAACAAGAAATGGTGCTATGCTGGACCTTGTTCTCACCAACAGGGAAGGGCTGGTAAGCAATGTGAGGCTCATAGACGGCCTTGGCTGCAGTGACCATGAAGCAGTTGAATTTAACATCCTCAGGGCAATCAGGAGGAAGCATTCCAAGCTCACGACCCTAGACTTTAGGCGTGCAGATTTTGATCGCTTCAGGGATCTGCTAGCCAAAGTGTCATGGGACAAAGCCCTGGAGGGAAGAGGGACCCAGGACAGCTGGTCAGTATTCAAGGACCACCTCCTCTGTGTCCAGGAGCTCTGTATACCAACAAAGAGAAAAGCAGGGAAGAATGCTAGGAGGCCTGCCTGGATGGGCAAGGAGCTACTGGACACACTATTACTTAAAAGGAAACTCTACAGGCAGTGGAGAGAAGGACAGCTAGAACAGGGGGGAGATAAGGAAGCTGCCCGAGCAGCAAGAGTCCTGGTTAGGAAAGCCAAAGCAGAGTTTGAATTGAATCTAGCCAGGGAGATTAAAGGGAACACTAAGAACTTTTACAGGTATATTAATGGGAAGAAGAAGACTAGGGAAGGTGTGGGCCCCCTCAGAAAGGAAAATGGTGACACGGTCACAAGTGATGAGGAAAAGGCTGAGGTACTTAATAACTTCTTTACCTCAGTCTTCACTGCAAGGGCCTCTAGCCACACTCCTGATGTTATGGAAGTCAAAGCCAGGGACGGGGAGGAAGAACTGCCCATTGTAAGTGCAGATCAGGTTCGTGATCATCTGAAGAACCTGAAAGTGTTCAAGTCCATGGGACCCGACGGGATACACCCACGGGTACTGAGAGAACTGGCAGATGAGGTTGCTGAACCCCTCTCTATTATATTTCAAAAGTCATGGCAATCTGGGGAAGTCCCCACAGACTGGAAAAGGGGAAACATTGCCCCCATCTTCAAAAAGGGTAAGAAGGAGGAACCAGGGAACTACAGGCCAGTCAGTCTCACCTCTGTGCCTGGAAAGATCATGGAGCAGATCCTCCTGGAGTCACTACTCGCTCAAAAGAATAGTGAAGAGGTGATTGGGAACAGTCAGCATGGCTTTGCCAAGGGCAAATCCTGCCTGACCAACCTGGTGGCCTTCTATGAGCAGGTGACAAAATTAATAGATGAGGGGCGAGCAACTGATGTCATTTACCTGGACCTGAGCAAAGCCTTCGACACTGTCCCGCACCACATCCTGGTCTCCAAGCTGGTGACACATGGGTTTGATGGGTGGACCACTAGATGGATAAGGAACTGGCTTGATGGCCGCACCCAAAGAGTGGCTGTCAATGGCTCCATGTCCCAGTGGAGGCCAGTGACAAGCGGAGTCCCTCAGGGATCAGTCCTGGGACCTGTCTTAGTCAACATCTTTGTGGGGGACATGGACAGTGGCATTGAGTGCACCCTCAGCAAGTTTGCTGATGACACCAAGCTGTGTGGTGCAGCAGACACGCTGGAGGGAAGGGAGGCCATCCAGAGGGACCTTGACAGGCTGGGGAGGTGGGCACAAGCCAACCTCATGAAGTTCAATAAGAGCAAGTGCAGGGTCCTGCATCTGGGTCGAGGCAATCCCAGGCACAAATACAGGCTGGGCAGTGACTGGCTGGAAAGCAGCCCTGAGAAGAGAGACTTGGGGGTGCTGGTGGACAAAAAGCTCAACATGAGCTCTCAATGTGCTCTTGCAGCCCGCAAAGCCAATCAGATCCTGGGCTGCATCAGGAGAAGTGTGGCTAGCAGGTCGAGGGAGGTGATCCTCCCCCTCTACTCAGCCCTGGTGAGACCCCACCTGGAGTACTGTGTCCAGTTCTGGAGCCCCTATTACAAGAGGGATGTGGAGGTGCTGGAACGTGTCCAGAGAAGGGCCACAAGGATGATCAGAGGGCTGGAGCAGCTCTCCTATGAGGGTAGACTGAAGGAGTTGGGGCTGTTCAGTCTGGAGAAGAGAAGGCTCCCCGGTGACCTAATTGTGGCCTTCCAGTATCTGAAGGGGGCCTACAGGAAGGCTGGGGAAGGACTTCTCAGGATCTCAGGTAGTGATAGGACTAGGGGGAATGGAATGAAGCTGGAGGTGGGGAGATTCAGGCTAGATGTGAGGAGGAGGTTCTTCACCATGAGAGTGGTGAAGCCCTGGAATGGGTTGTCCAGGGAGGTGGTTGAGGCCCCATCCCTGGGGGTGTTTAAGAGCAGGCTGGATGAGGCTCTGTCCAGCCTGATCTAGTGTGGGGTGTCCCTGCCCATGGCAGCGGGGTTGGAACTAGATGATCCTTGTGGTCCCTTCCAACCCTGAATGAAACTATGAAACTATCTCCAACTACATCAGGCTGCTCAGGGCCCCGTCAGATTTGACCTTTAATGTCTCCAGGGCTAAGGCTTCAACCACAACTCTGGGCAACCTGTTCCAGTATTTCACCACTCTCACTGTAAATGACCTTTTCCAGACAGCTACTACTATTACACTGATAGTTTTTGTTCTTCTTTGCACACCTAGAAAAATCACTTTGTAATTAATCACTCTGAATCAACTTACTACTTTCCACTAAGGGGGTTGGACTAGACGACCTTTGGAGATCCCTCCCAACCCAATGATTCTGCTCTCTAAAATGCTGGTATGAGTGTAATGGCTGCTCAGAACTAATAATGCTACTTAAAGTTCAGGTCTCCTCCTGCTACTATGTATCATGCTCCAATGATATGAGCTTCACTTTTGCTTTTCCCCTCAGGCAGCTGTATTGGGTTGAACTGAGGTGGAGTTAATTCTCCTCACAGCATCATTTTAGTGCTGTGGTTTTTTTTTGCAGCAGCAGTTGATAACACAGCAGTGTTTTGGCTACGGCTGAATTCAGTATCCGAGCTGTGTCCTTTCAACATTTCCCTGCCCCAGGAGTACATTGAGGGGTGGGCAGGATCTTGGGAGGGGACACAACTGAGCCAGCTGACTCAGACTGGCCAAAGAGGTATTCCATACCATCTGACGTCAGCTCAGGTATAAGAAGGATGTGAAAGAAGGAAGTGTTTGGGGGATTCGTCCATGGCGTTTATCCTCCCAAGGAACCACCAAGCTTAGAGAGCCCTGCTTCCCGAGACTGACCACCGTCCTGCTGATGGGAAGTAGAGATTAACATCTCTCTCTCTGCTTTCTTTGCTTCCGCGCGGTCTATTTGCTGTTTGCTTATTAGTGTTATTAAATTGCTCCTATCTTATCCCCGGCTTCTGTTATATTTTTTTTTTCCCTTCTTCCCCTGTTCACTTAAGAGGGGGAGTGATAGAGCGGCTTGGTGGGTATCTGGCCTCCAGGCCAGAGCCAAACCACCACAGCAGCTAATATTAATTTGCCTTATCTAAAAATAATTGTCCCTAGCCAGTATTTAGCTTTCATTCTGGTGAGAGTGGCCAGATCTGATGAGAGGATACCAAGTCTGAGATCCTAGACAATTTTTCTAACACCACAATCACAGAATTGTTAGGGTTGGAAGGGACCTCAAGGAGCATCCAGTTCTAACCCCCCTGCCATGGGCAGGGACACCTCACACTACAGCAGGTTGCTCACAGCCACATCCAGTCTGGCTGCAAAAACCTCCAGGCAGGAGGCTTCCACCACCTCCCTGGGCAACCTGTGCCAGTGTCTCACCACCCTCATGGGGAAGAGCTTCTTCCTAACATCCAATCTCAATCTCCCCATTTCTATGGGAGACTGGCGAGGCAGGTTATTAACACATTGTAAGTAACTCCAGGCTTGAGTAAGGAAGCCCTGAAGGAGTTCTTCAAACCCAAAGGAGTCCTTCAAGCCTCTAACTTGTACACCCAGTTTCAGCTGCATGAGCAAATAAAACTCATAGAGAAACTGCTGGGTGGAGGAATGGAAAGAAAAAGTTTCTAATGGAAACACATGAACCTTAAAAATCAAAGTACTGGGAAGGAGATTACACTCACTGTAAAGACACCAAACAGAAATTATCTTTTTCTGAACTCCTGGATCCTCCCTAAGGAAACCACAAAAAGGTGAAAATGCCAGCACAGAAAAGATAAAAATGGGGTCATTATTCCAAAGCATCACTGCAAGTGTCACCAAGGTTCAGAAAGATGAGTAACACACATTCTACTTCTTGTTAAAACTGTGCCAGACATAAAAGATCAACATTATACAACAGTTAAGTGGAGGGGAAAAAAGGTTTAATGAATAAATTTCCCTTTCTTCTTTCTCTCTTCTGTAAAATAAAAGCCCCTTTAAAAATCAGTTCTGATACCACAACTTCTTTAGTTCTGTTGTTTTTCCTAGCATCTATTTCTACATACTATGCACACCTCTGCTACATGCACACTGAGGCATTGATGAAAGCATTTTGAAATCAAATTAATTAAAGGGAGTCTATTTTTAACAAGAGGCTTTAGTTTACAGTTTAATGAGACATTCCTCTCCCTCCACTCACTCAATTTTTTCCTCTGACGTCTACCAGACAGTTTGTCTACATGTTCTGCAAAACTTGCACACTGTCTGAGAGGCTGCAGAAGTTCCACCTACCTACTAAAAACATCTGGGTTGACAAAACAGAAACTGGGAAGTTTTTCTACACAGAACAATTCTTCTGCACAGAGCAGTTAAAGACGACGAAAAAGCAGTGCTCATTCCTGCCAGAACTGGTGCATGGAAGTTATTGTATCGTCCAAGTCATTCTAGCAACTTCTGTGAACTGCTTCTATAAGGAATTTATTTCTGTACAACAGTTTGTAAAGGATCTGCCCTCACCTGTTCAGTGAAGAAGGTTTCAAAAGGGAGGCTGAGGAGAATCTCAAGAGGTTCAACAAGGCAGAGTGCAAGGTGCTGCACCTAGGTTGTGGTATCAGTCCAGGCTGGGGGGGTGATGAGACGGAGAGCAGCCCTGAAGAAAAGGACTTGGGGGTGCTGGTGGATGAGAAGATGAACAGGAACCAACAGTGTGCACTTGAAGCCCAAAAGGCCAATGGCAGCCTGGGCTGCATCAAAAGCAGCATGGCCAGCAGGCTGAGAGAGATGATTGTGCCACTTCACTCTGCTCTGGTGAGACCTCACCTGGAGTACTGCATCCAGCTCTGGAGTCCCCAACACAGAAAAGATGGCTGGAGTAGATCCAGAAGAGGGCCAAAAGATGATCAGGGGGATGGAGCACAGGCTGAGGGAGCTGGGGATGTTCAGCCTGGAGAAGGGAAAGCTCTGGGGAGAACTTAGAGCAGCCTTCCAGTACCTGGAGGGAGCTACAAGAAAGCCAGGAAAGGACTTTTTACAAGGGCTTGCAGGGCTAGGATGAGAGGGAATGGATTGAAGCCTGAGGAAGGCAGATTTAGACTGGAGATTAGGAAGAATTCTTTAGAGTGAGAGTGAGACACTCCCTCTCACCTAAACCACTCTATGAATAAACAAAACACTTAGAGTTGCATCTTATCTTCTGTCTGAGGCTATTGGGCATCCATTGGGCCCATGATTTGGCGAGAGCTATGACAGTGGCTGAACCAGATCTGTAAAGGATCAGGGTCTCATAACGCAGACATGACAGCAACAAGCAGCAAGATGGGCAGTTTGGTCATATGCTGGCAGGGTCCTGGGGGCAGCATAAGGAAGGCTGGGGAGAGGAACCAAACCCAAAAGCAGCCTTCAAGCACCAGTAAAGATGGTAAAACTCAGGTGGCAAAAGGAAAGCTGGATGACACAATGCTCTTGGCTTCAATTAGGAAGAGAACTATTTTCACCCAAAAGGATGAAGAGTTTAATTTGCTTTGTGCTATCAATTAATAAGCATATACTAGCAAATACATGAGACCCCCTAAACTCATATAAGCATGTTTGAAACAGAAACCAAGATTTAGCTAAGCTGGGTATGATGAATCAGCCAAAACAATGGCAATAACTTAGAACCATAAGCAAGCCTCAGAGTTACGAAAGCAGTTTCAGAGGCAGTTTCTGTTGGAAGGGTGTTTGGAATCAGGGCTTTTGATAATACCAGGCTACAGCCTCTGGGAATGTGAATGCCAGCTCTCTGGTAGAGCAAGTACCAAATTAATCCTTCACAGGGTGCATCACGCAGCAAAGGTTTTGCCAAGCAGCAGAGAGAGACACTCAACACCTTGTGCAGTCCCCAAACACTTGTGGTATATTTCACTCAAAACTCTCAGTCATTAAAAGACAAACCAAAAAAACCCCACCAAACCCAAATAAAAAGAAAAGCAGAAGTCATTACCACTTTCTCTAATCATCATAAAATGGTTTGGGTTGGAAGGTCATCCAGACCAACCCCCTGCAGTCAGCACGGACATCCTCCACTAGATCAGGTTGCTCAGCACTTATCCAGCCTGACTGTGAAGAGCTCCAGGGATGGTGCCTCAACTACCTCCCTGGGGAACCTCTTGCAGTGTTCCACCACCCTCATGATACAAAAGCTGTTCCTAACATCCAGTCTGAATCACTTCTCTAAATTCAAACCATTGCCCCTCACCCTACCATTGCAGGCCTTTGCAAACAGTCCCTCTGCAGCCTTCTTGTAGCCCACTTCATCTCCCTGGAGCCTTCTCTTCTCCAGGCTGAACAACGCCAGCTCCTTCAGCCTATCCTTACAGCAGAGATGTTCCAGCTCCTCAATCATCCTCAGACTATTCAGAAGTAAACAGAATCACTAAATCATGTTAGCACCACCAGTTAGAACAATTAAGTCTTACAATCTCTGCTAGCTTTCTTTTTCCTACATGTCCCTCTTGTTCTTAACCTTCATTCTTATTTTCTGTTAATATTACTTAACATTTAAGGAATACAAACTGAAAGCCAGTCAGTAGATGTAGTCTGGATACAGGTTGGATCACTCTCTTAGCACAAATGGAACAGTTGGCAGAATTAGCTTCAATGCAAGCCACAACCCTTCACAATTATGATTAAATGCTGTAGTCATACTACAGGCATCCAAAATAGTGTTTCTCTCATACCTTCCTCCCCCCCAACCAAACATTAAAAATACCAAAATCAGATAATGTGTCCTAAAGTTGAGGGAATCCATCTCAGGACTTCATAATTATATTGCAAGAAAGGTGGAATTACCACCAGGTGTTCTCAAGCTAGCTTCAAATCACAGTGGGACTGAACTGCAAAGCAGTTTCTAGGAGATTTTGCTTTCTGTTATTGTTTTAAGAATGCTAACAAGGTTTTTTGGTCCTGTTGGGGAAAAAAAATCAGACACACAGCTGTAGTCTGCAAATCCAGAACTGTAAAGTATGCTTTGCAGTACATTTATGTGTAAATGCTGCTAAGCACCTCTAAGGGATTTACCTACAGAGATGAATTTATCACAGCAGCATGCTCCAACAGTGAAACAATTGCCAGAACAAGTGTGAAAACAAGACCCAAATATAAAAGCATAAAGTTTCCGGTGGGGGAGAACAAGAATAACAACAAATAGCAAACAAACAAAACCCCAGCAATGACCAGAAAACCCAAACCAAACCCACCAAGAGAAATAAATAACCAAACACAAACTTCGGGGAAAGTATAAGGTCAGCACTTCTTTGCTTTGGCTCCCAACCTTTTAGGATCAGGTTGGAGAAACATCATTAGCCATCAAATCCTGCCAAGCCTATAAATCCTTATGGAAACTACCTTAAGTGGCTATTGCCAAACCCATACTGACTTTCTGTGTAACACACAGCTCCAGACAATAATAAATAAGTTCTTAAGAAGCTGAAGCTGCTTTGAGTTCCAAAGAAGTTTTCTCTTTGAAACCCTAACTACTGGGCAGTACATTCAGCCCTTCTTTCAATCCCTGACTAGGTTCTCCTCCTCCTCCTCAAAACCCCTCTTACCTCTGTATAGTTCATAAAATATTCACCTGCTGTTGCCCACAAAACAGTCAAGAGCTGACAGCCCCAAACAGCAAGCCTTCTTTCCTCAGATTCCACACTCCCACACCACTCCAAGCAATCCCTCACTCAAAGCCTGCCACCAAAACACATCCAACAAACTCATCACCACAGGACAGCCAACACCATGCTTGCTCCCATGACAAAACATACAGGATCCATTCTGCTGACTGCAGTGAGCACAGCACCCTTCCCATCCAGCTGAGAATGTCACCAGTTGTCCGCAACACTGAGTGGGGAAGAGCTTCTGCTGCTGCCAGGGAATCTCACATCGCTTCCAGGTGCCTCACTGGGAGCTCACCCATCTCCTCTGAAGCCAGCCAAACAGGTTGAGGTGTGACATTATTTGTAATCAAAGAGTTGGGAATGCCTTGGGCATCCAGGATGGCCCTGAGTGCTGCTGCTGCTGCTCTGTGCTCAGTTCCCTTAGAAAAGTGACCACTGCCAAGCCAGAATACTGACCATCTCGGTGGAGCAAGTTTGTGGGGAAGATGAGCTGAGAGAGGGAGACAGACTTTATTTTACTAGTTTTGCTTGCACCATTGTAAGAGTAGTAACAGCAGCACTAATAAATAGCACATCAGTGATGCTACTCCCCACACAATCTTGATTACTGTTGGCAGAAGTCAAAAGCTCAGACACAACACTTTCACATGATGAACCCTACTTGAAAGACAAGAAGTTTCTGGCCATACCCAGAACTCAGTATGAGAAACTACTACTCCTAGCTTTCATTTCCCAAGGTGATATTACAGTTAGGAGAGAATCACACAGTAATTTAGCTTAGAAAAGACCTTTAGGATTATCAAGTCCAACTCTTCCAAGCCCACCACTAAACCCATTACCCAAAACACTTCCTAAAAAAAACATGTCTAACAAAAAAGTTCACTAATTGTATTGCAAATTCCTGCCATGAATATGAGTGAAAAACACCCAAACAAATGAAAAAACAACCCCAAACCAAACTAATAATTCACCTGAGCCATAAAGCAAGTTATCTTTTCAGGTACAGGCAAAAATAATACTGCTCTCCCTAGTCTGCAACTGCCTCAGTGCCTCGGCAGACCCCACCTCTCAGATCTGGATACTTAGGCACAGAAGTCACTCAAGTAATAGGGGCCGGGGCAGTCAGGGAAACAGTGAAGGCAATACAGTTTCACAGATTGCATTGAGTTGGAAGGGACCTCCAAAAGTCATCTTGTCCAACCGCCCTGCAGTCACCAGGGACACCTCCAACTATGTGAGGCTGCACAGAGACACATCCAGCCTGATCCTGGGTGTTTCCAGGGTCATTCAAATCCCTAGGCAGCCTGTTCCAGTATTTGGTCAAACTCACTGTAAATAACTTCTTATGCCCGACCTAAATAATAATAATAATAAATAAACGAGGTTGGAAGAGACCTTCAAGATCATCGTGTCCAACCCATCAACCAATCCAACCCACCTAAACAACTAACCCATGGCACCAAGCACCCCATCAAGTCTCCTCCTGAACACCTCCAATGATGGTGACTCCACCACCTCCCTGGGCAGCACATTCCAATGGGCAATCACTCTCTCTGTATAGAACTTCCTCCTAAAATCCAACCTAAACCTCCCCTGGCACAGCCTGAGACTGTGTCCTCTTGTTCTGGTGCTGGCTGCCTGGGAGAAGAGACCAACATCTGCCTAGCTACAACCTCCCTTCAGGCAGTTGTAGAGAGCAATAAAGTCACCCCTGAGTCTCCTCCTCTCCAGGCTCAGCAACCCCAGCTCCCTCAGTCTTTCCTCATAGGGCTTGTGTTCCAAACCCCTCACCAACTTTGTTGCCCTTCTCTGGACTCGTTCCAGCAAGTCAACCTCCTTCCTAAACTGAGGGGCCCAGAACTGGACACAGGACTTGAGGTGCGGCCTAAATCTCCCCTGCTCCAGCCTGAAACCATTGTCTCTTGTCCTCTCACTCCAAGCAGTCCTTCCCCAAGTTACAAACTTATGAAATCACAAAATACACTCAATTGGAAAAGACCTTCAAGATCATCCAGTCCAATCTTCAACCCAGCACTAAAGGGTCAACACTAAACCATGTCCCTAAAGCTCCAAAGGAAAGGTGGTCATCGCACTGTGGCAAAGCAGAGGGAAGGACAACAGAGTGGTACCCAGCAGCACTTGGAGTGCTGGGGCAGCAGAAAGTACTGCAGGAATCAAAGTATTCTGGGACACACGGAATGATGTCTTTTGCCTCCAAGGACCCAAATTACAGCTGTAAAGGGCCCCTGCACGTGCACAGGCCTGGTCTTAGGAAAGCACTAACAGGGATGGGTAGGGTGTGTAGGGTGTGTAACAAGCAGAAGGCTTCCAGCAAGGAATCACCCTGTGTTTCACTCAATCTCCTGCAACCTCTGGCTGGCTGTGAAGATGAAAAACAAAACATACAGAGAAGACAATTAAATTACAAGCAACAGATAAGGATCACCACTGCATACCTATGATTCAGCATGAACATTCCTCACATCCTACAACTAATCTGTACCATTTAAAGATTATGTTCAGTTGTGCAACAGGAAATCCAGGTTGCTGTTCTGACCTGAAACAGCAGCACAATTACAGAAATCCACTGTTCTGTTTCATGGGTTCTAAACAACAACTTACACACCACAATTTCAACTATAACTACCAGTGCACCAAGTCTACGTGAGCCAACAGTGTGCACTTGCAGCCCAGAAGGCCAATGGCAGCCTGGACTGCATCAAAAGCAGCATGACCAGCAGGCTGAGAGAGATGGTTCCTCCACTTTGCTCTGCTCTAGGGAGACCTCACCTGGAGTACTGCATCCAGCTCTGGAGCCCTCAACACAGGAAGGACATGGACCTGAGGGAACAGGTCCAGAGGAAGGGCCAGAAAGTGATCAGGGGGCTGGAGCACCTTTGTTACAAGGACAGGCTGAGGGAGCTGAAGGTGTTCAGCCTGGAGAAGAGAAGTCTCCAGGCAGACCTAAGAGCAGCCTTCCAGTACCTGAAGGGGCTACAAGAAAGCTGCAGAGGGACTGTTTGCAAAGGCCTGCAGGGGCAGGACCAGGGGCACTAGTTTGGAATTAGAGAAAAGCAGATTGAGATTGGCTGTTTGGAACAAGTTCTGCACTAGGAGGCTGCTGCAACACTGCAATAGGTTGCCCAGGGAGGTGGTTGAGGCTCCATGGCTGGAGCTGTTCAAGGTGAGGCTGGAGAAGGCTGTGAGCAAGCTGCTCTAGTGGAAGATGTCCCTGCTGACTGCAGGGGGGTTGGACTGGATGACCTTTGGGGGTCCCTTCCACTTAAGCCATTCTATGATTCTAGGTAACTTTAAAGTAAATGTAGCTCCCCAATTCTGCTGGCAATATTGGCAAGTCCCCTGAGTACAGACAAGTCCTGAGGCTGTCAGAGGCAGCAAATTCAGTTTACCAGTGCAACGCTACCCAATCCCGCTTCAAACTGCCTTTGTAACTTCAAACTGCCTCTGCACCACAGCTTCCTGCCTTCTACTTCTTCACCAGCTATCAGCAAAATCTAAGGGTGTCAGATGCTGTCATACTTACAAACACCGTTTTACATTCTAGACCATGGTTAGAGAAGGAATTTATTAAAATGACACCAGAAAAGAAATAAATAATCCAAACCTCTCCTGGCTGTCTCCTAATGGCATTAAAAAAAGGAATAAAGTACCTGATATACTACACAGCATCCACATTTACTTCATTTTCTGGTTAGAAAAGTAAGACTTTTGGATTTCTAGCTGAAGTGTTTGAAGTTACACACGGACATAAATTTGTGTGTACAACACTGCAATCACACCTGCTTCCTCCTCTTTTTCAGCTATGCAATTAAGGAGCAAAGCAGACAACCAGGCACAGCACCTAATTCTCTATTCCTGTTTCTGTTTCTCTAGCTAAGATATTAAAAGCAAACAGAAAAAGACAACCAGAAGATACCTGATTTATACATTTCTTATGGTAATTTCAGCACCAGTATCTCTATCAAAAGCAGCTATCTCCAAAGGCTGACAGGTTTCATTTGAGCTTTAAGAGGAAGCAAGACATTTAGATAAACTTCTCCCACAAAATATTCCAAGTAACCACAGCTGCAGACTAAGAGGCAGTGAAAACAAAAAGAGTAAATAAAACTTCAAACACCTTTTCTCTTACACCTGGAATACTGAATTGCAGAGCATAAGAAGAGTTTGAATCTGTGAGGTGTGTGTCTGTATGTAAAAAAAATACATAACATTTACCACAGATTCAAGTACAGGAAGGAACTCTGATACAACTTGACAGTGGAAGTCCCCTGAAAATATAACTGCATATGTACTACACAGGTATCTTTAGATTCATAGAATTATAGAATTGTCAGGGTTGGAAGGGACCTCAAGGATCATCCAGTTCCAACCCCCCTGCCATGGCCAGGGACACCTCACACTACAGCAGGTTGCTCACAGCCACATACAGCTTGGCTGCAAAAGCCTCCAGGTAGGAGGCTTCCACCATCTCCCTGGGCAACCTGTGCCAGGCTCTCACCACCCTCATGGGGAACAACTTCTTCCTAACATCCAATCTCAGTCTACCCATTTGTATTTTTTTTTCCATTCCCCCCAGGTCCTATCGCTCCCTGACACGCCCAAAAGTCCCTCCCCAGCTTTCCTGTAGGTCCCCTTCAGATACTGGAAGGCCACAAGAAGGTCTCTTCAGAGCCTTCTCTTCTCCAGACGGAACAGCCCCAACTCCCTCAGTCTCTTTTCATAGCAGAGGAGTTTCAGCCCCCTGCTCAACCTCATGGGCCATCTCTGGAGACCTTCCAGCACCTCCAGATCCTTCCTGTAACAGAGGCTCCAGAAGTGGACACAGTGCTCCAGGTGGAGTCTCACCAGAGCGGAGTAGAGGGGGTGAATCACCTTCCTCAACCTGCTGGCCACACTTCTCTAGCTGCAGCCCAGGATGTGACTGGCTTTCTGGGCTGCAAGTGCTCACTGCTGGCTCCGGTTGAGCTTCTCATCCACCAGCACCCCCAGGTCCTTTTCTTCAGGGCTGCTCTCCAGCCAGTCCCTGCCCAGCCTGTATCGGTGCCTGGGATTGCCCTGACCCAGCTGCAGGACCTTGCCCTTGGTCTTGTTGAACCTCATGAGGTTGTCATGGGCTCACCTCTCCAGCCTGTCAAGATCCCTCTGCTGCCTCCCCTTTCCTACTCCTTTCTTAAATCTGCCTTTAGACAACTCCTCTTCACTGGTCTCCTAAACTGCATTAACTCCAGGAAACATAAAAGTTACTTTTGCCATGGGCAGCTTCATGTCTTTTCAACACTCACAATCTGGTACTCCCTTGAAAATTGCCTTTTAAATTTTCTTTTCTAACACTTTATATTATTGATGTCTTTTCATGAACATTCCAATATACTGCAATGCCCTATATTTTTTTTCCATTTTTGATTTCTACATCTTTTCCTCCAAACTTTTTTCTCTTCAAACTGCACTTCCAGAATCTATGCAGAAATGTTAACAAAGACCTCTCTACTGTGCTAATTCAGCTTTTTCAATTCTCACATTAGAATAGAATAAACCAGGTTGGAAGAGACCTTCAAGATCATCGTGTCCAACCCATCAACCAATCCAACCCACCCAAACAGCTAACCCATGGCACCAAGCACCCCAGCAAGTCTCCTCCTGAACACCTCCAATGATGGTGACTCCACCACCTCCCTGGGCAGCCCATTCCAATGAGCAATCACTCTCTGTATAGAACTTCGTCCTAAAATCCAACCTAAATCTCCCCTGGCGCAGCTTGAGACTGTGTCCTCTTGTTCTGGTGCTGGCTGCCTGGGAGAAGAGACCAACCTCTGCCTGTCTACAACCTCCCTTCAGGTAGTTGTAGAGAGCAATAAAGTCTCCCCGAGTCTCCTCTTCTCCAGGCTAAGCAACCCCAGCTCCCTCAGCCTCTCCTCATAGGGCTTGTGTTCCAAACCCCTCACCAACTTTGTTGCCCTTCTCTGGACTCGTTCCAGCAAGTCAACATCCTTCCTAAACTGAGGGGCCCAGAACTGGACACAGGACTCGAGGTGTGGCCTAACCAGTGCAGCGTACAAGGGCAGAATGACCTCCCTGCTCCTGCTGGCCACACTGTTCCTGATGCAGGCCAGCAAGCCATTGGCCCTCTTGGCTGCCTGGGCACACTGCAGGCTCATGTTCAGCCTGCCATCGACCAGTACCCCCAGGTACCTCTCTGCCTGGCTGCTCTCCAGCCACTCTGACCCCAGCCTGTAGCTCTGCATGGGGTTGTTGTGGACAATGTGCAGAATTCATAGAATGGGTTTGCTTGGAAGTGACCTTGAAGATCATCTAATTCCAACCCCCTGCCATGGGCAGGGACAACTTCCAGTAGCCCAGGTTGCTCAAGTCCCCATCCAGCCTGGCCTTGAACACCTCCAGGGAAGAGGCATGCATGATCTCCATAAGCAACCTGTTCCAGTATCTCACCACCCTCACTCCACAGAAGTTCTTCCCAATCTCCAGTCTAAATCCGCCCTCCTCAAGCTTCAATCCATTTCCTCTCATCCTAATACTACAAGCCCTTGTCAAATGTCCCTTCCCAGCTTTCTTGTAGCTCCCTTCAGGCACTAGAAGGCTGCTCTTAGGTCTCCCCAGAGCCTTTTCTTCTCCAGGCTGAACAGCCCCAAACCTCTCAGCCTGTCACCACAGGAAGGTTCTTCAGCCCTCTGATAATCTCTTTGTGGCCCTCCTCTGTACCCACCCCAACAGCTGTATGGCCCTCTTAGTCTGGGGGCACCCAAACGGGACACAGTGTTCCAGGTGTGGTCTCCCAGAGCAGAGGGCCAGAATCCCCTCCCTCATCCTGCTGCTCACTGCTTTTGATGCAGCCCAGCACACAGCTGCCTTCTGGGCTGCAAGTGCACGTTGCCCAAACATTCAATTTTTGCAAACCCCAACAGTTTGTTTGGCATGTTGCAATGAATTCATTCAAGAGAAAAAAAAAAAATCACATCACAGATAGAAAAGAAGTGTTTTCCATAAGAAATTATTCCCTCCACTTGGAGGTGGAATGCAAGGTACCTCAAGAATTTCATTAGTGATTTTTACCTCTGAATAACTTTCTCAAGTAACTCCTCTTGCAACCAATTCTGATAAGCAATAGGAATTTGGAGCTGAATCCAACTCCACCACTCATTCCATTTTGCCTGCTTCTCAATTACCTTGCTGATTAGCAATGAGGCATTAACTCACTGCCAGTGACCTCCACTCTGCATGTGTTTGTTAGAATAAAAATGCCAACACTGAAAGTTCACAATTACTGATAATCTTAGTGGGCAGAATGATTACAGTCAACAAGTTTTCTGATGGGATTACTCTCATGTTTGTCCATAGCTCTCACAAATAGGTTTACACAAGAAAAAAAAAGGTTTTCACTCAAGATATTCACAAACCAGTTATACTTTTAGGAAGTCCCTATCTCCCACTACACATTAGCTGGATTAGAGAGGGGATGCTCAGCTGTAAGAAACATATTTGACTTGTTCAAGATGAGAGTGAGGAAGAATAATTTTTGTACTTGTTAGAGAACAGCCCTGGATGTCAAATTGTTTTTTGGTCAAAGGGGGGCAGGGGCAAAGAGCAGTTATAGATGTTTCTTGAGAACTCAAATTCAAAACAGGGGCAAAGAGCACGCTGAGGTATTTTATGAGAACAAATTCCAAAGCATTTCTGGTTGTTGTCTAATTTTCTATGGAGAAAAAGCTGCTTCTCTTTCCATTATGAGATAGGATGCCACAGTTTGAAGTCATTTTGCAAAGAAGAGGCCTTAAAGATTAGGTACCAAGGGGGAGAATTTGCAAACCTTTATACTTAGCTGATCCTATTTTCACAACCAATTCACAGGTTACATTTATTAAGAACAATAAATGCAACACCTCCTAAAAGCAGCAGCAGATTTCAATTATCAGCCAGGAGAAACCTCGGAGTAAATCTGCTTTTGTCCCACAGAACTCCCCAGTTCAGAGTTCAAGCAGAAAAATATTATCAATACACAATGTGTCCCAAAATAGTTTCTTCCCCTTCTCCCAAAGTGTGGATTTTCAGAGGTTAACAAGAATCAGAGCAGCCATTTCCCTTCTCCACTCTCTTCCCTTTGAAGCTGTTAGTGCCTCTTAATCATTGCTGCTGCCTGACACAGAGCTGTTCTTCTTTCTTCTTAGCAATGACAAAAACAAGGATTAGGATGCATATTTGTTCCCACAGGAACACCTGAGGCTGCCATGACCTGCTCCCTGGTCAGGCTCAGGCTCCATAAATTTGCCACCAATGCATTTCCCCAAATTACCTTCATCCACACAGCACTACTGAAGTAAAATTGTATCACTTCATTATGTGAACATCTGAACACACAACAGGCTCACAGAGTATGAAGGAGGAGGAAAAAGGAAACTCCCAGAGATCCTCTAAAGCTGTAGCAACAGATTAACATAAAACCTACTTATGTGATTTATTGTAGTTCTTGCTCTCTTTTCCACAGCAGAGAGCCAAGTTTGCAGAGGTTTATAGAAACCAACAGCCAGGGTCTGCAATGACAAATCAAGGAGGCTCAGAGGTACTAATAGCTAGTCTCAAATGTGAAGACATATGTAGGCACACAGAGATGGCCAATAAAAAGATAAAATACTTCTGAAACTTGGAAATGGCTTTCCTTAAACCCCTGTCAGTTACTTAGTCCATCACAGGAAATACAAAATAATTATTTATTTATTTATTATTATTATTATTCTCCACTAGTTTAGCCAGGAGTAAGTATTCACAAAAAGCTACTATAAAACCAGAGAAGGAGCAGCAGTGACAAAGGTGAGAAAATATTGCAAATGCCATGACACAGAAATTGTTCAAGAATAATCACTTTGTTCCTAGGTCACACAATCAAAACAGAACCACTGAGCAGCAGAGAAATGTAGGGGCAGGCTCCTAGGTCACACAGTCAAACAGAACCACTGAGCAGCAGAGAAATGTAGGGGCAGGCTCCTAGGTCACACAGTCAAACAGAACCACTGAGCAGCACAGAAATATAGGGTTAGGCTCCTAGATCACACAGTCAAACAGAACCATTGACCAGCAGGGAAATGCTGGGGGGGTAGCTCCATTTCTTTTCAGAAATCAAAACTACACTGTCCATGCAAAGAAAGTAATCTCCATTTTTGGCAACACAGCCTCCAAACAACATTGCAGCACAACATAGAATGGGTTAGAACTATTAAGGTACAAAAGCTGATATTTAGGCTGAACAGCACAGTACACAAAACATGTACACACAACACAAGAACAGTTTCACTTTGTACTCACTCTTACAAAGTTGTCAGGGAACAAACCTCTTCTGCCTTTGAGCTGTCCTTCCCACCAGCCTCCATCATCTTTCTTGATATTGGTGATGATGTCACCTACAGTGATTGTCAGCTCATCATCATGTTGAGCTTTGTAGTCAAACTCCACTATCGCCTCCACTGCAAAAGGAAACAGACAAATCAACAATTAGTGACCACATTTAAGTTTTCAGGCCTTTGAAAAGAATAAAAAGACATCAACACAACTGCATATCCCCAGTGAAAGTAATATATTCAGCTTCACCCAGAGAGCACATCAAATAGGCAACATTTTGGGGGTAACTGCTACCAGAAGGGTCAAAGAACAAAGAACTACACAAGAATGTCCATTATGAGTAAGAAACACAGAATATTCTATGATTCTATGATTAACATATCTGCTTGGAAGAGAAACCCCATTATCAGAGAACATTAAAGGTTGGAAGGGACTTCCAGAGATCCTCCAGTCCAACCCCCCAGCTAAAGCAGTATCACCCAGGGTAGTCTGCACAGGAATGCATCCAGGTGCGTTGGCAAAGTATCCAGAAAAGGAGACTCCACAACCTCTCTATGCAGCCTGCTCCAGGCCTCTGGCACCCTCATTGTCAAGAAGTTTCTTCTCATGTTCAAGTTTGTGTTCATTGTTTCTTGGCTTATTACTGTGCACCACCAAAAAAAGCTTGGCCCCCTTCGCTTGCCACCCAGCCCTCAGATATTGATAGGCATTGATCAGATCCCCTCTCAGCCTTCTCTTCTCCAGACTAAACAGCCCCAGGGCTCTCAGTCTCTTTTCACAGGGGAGATGCTCAAGTCCTCTAATTGTCCTCCTGGCTATCCATTGGATAAGATCCATTTCCACCAGGCTGCTTTCCAGCCACTCTGCCCAAGCCTGTGGCATTGTCAGAAAGACAGAAAAATTCCTTCAGAAAACCAAAAACAGTCTGGAGAAGAGAAGACTGAGAGGGGATTTAATAAATGTCTATAAATATCTGAGGGCTGGGGGCTAAGAGGGAGGGGACAGGCTCTGCTCAGTTGCACCCTGGGATAGGACAAGGGACAATGGATAGACACTTTAGCACAGGAGGTTCCACCTCAACACGAGGAAGAACTTCTTCACTGTGAGGGTCACAGAGCACTGGAGCAGGCTGCCCAGAGAGGTTGTAGAGTCTCCTACTCTGGAGACTTTCAAGACCCACCTGGATTCTATGGTCCTGCTCTGGCAGGGGTGCTGGACTTGATGATCTCCAGAAGTCTCTTCCAACCTCTAACATCCTGTGATCTACTAGGAGGAGCCAGACTGGCAAGATCCAGGATAGCCATATGTGTAACACCTTACTTCTCTTTTCTTCAGTGGAAACCAATGCCCCAGTGTGTTCCACCAAACGTTTTGCACTTCAACCATATAGACAGCAAAGTGAGAACTGGCGACAAGCACAAACAACTGCTGCATGAACCCTGCGAGATCTGGCCTGCAAACACGCCACACAGCTTGCAAAGTTAACCAGGACACCCCAGACAGCAAACAGGTGCTGCTTAAATATGAAGCCTTGCAGAATGAGTTGAATTAAACCAGCAGAAAACAAAAGTTATTACTTTCCACCCTCAAAATGTCACAGGGTCACAATACTGAACATCACCCTCCCCCACAACCTGAAAGTCACAGCTAAGAATGTTCTGACTTTCAGACACACACCAGACACGGGGCTACAGCTGGTAATACTCAGCTATTGCTTCCCCTGTGAAGCACCAAAACCATTTGAAAGCAGTTCACAAGAAGCCTGCTGAACTACAAAATGAAGAGCAAGAGTGTGGCACCACGCAGTATGAGCTGACACGCACAGACCTTGAGAAATGTGACACAAACTTAACTGAAAAACCAGAGCAGGAGAGACCTCAGGTCTCTAGTTCAGCTTCCTCTTCAAAGTAGGACAAGCTCTGAGCTCAAATCAGGTTGCTCAGGGCTTTGTCCACACGGGTCTTCAAAACCTCCAAGGACAGAGATAAGGCACACAGAAGGACCTACTCCTCTGTTTGACTGGGAGAAAAAGATTTTCTCTCTACAGTCTGCTGCACCCTTTCTTGTTTCAGTTCACATCAGCTGGCCTTGTTGTCCCACCTTGCACCGCTTCAGGGGCTTGGGATTGCTGAAGGCCACTATTACCATTAAAGACTGAGGTGATTAAGGCACTAAGTACCTCTGTGATGAGGCCCTCATTGCCATTCAGCACCTTATCCTAGCCTTCCTGGACTAGATGATCTCTCGAGGTCCCTTCCAGCCCCTGACATTCTGTGATTGTGTGATGCCTCTTCCTGTCTATGTACCTATCACAGAATCACAGAATTAATCAGGCTGGAAAAGACATTCGAGATCATCAAGTCCAACCTATCACCCTACACCATCTAATCAACTAAACCATGGCACCAAGGGCCTCATCCAGGCTCTTTTTAAACACCTCCAGTGATGGTGACTCCACCACCTCCCTGGGCAGCACATTCCAATGGTCAATCTCTCTTTCTGGGAAGAACTTCTTCCTAACCTCCAGCCTAAACCTCCCTTGGTCCAGCTTGAGACTGTGTCCTCTCCTGTCACTGGTTGCCTGGGAGAAGAGACCGACTCCCACCTGGCTACAACCTCCTCTCAGGTCGTTGTAGAGAGCTATAGAAGCTTTTCTTCTTGTCTTTTGTGTCTATAGTGGTTTCAGCTGTGTCAGAGGAAATTCTCTTCACAGCAGCTCACATACTTCTGTGTTTCTGTTTGTGACCCAGTGTTGGTTATACCCAGAGGTTTCAGGTGCTGTTGAAGGGTACTTGCATAGTTTCAAGGCCTTTTCTGTTTCTCAAGCTGCCCTGATGGCAAGCAGGCTGGGGGTGCATGAGAACCTGGGAAGGGTAGCCAGGCAGGACAGCTGACTCCAAGTAACCAAAAGGATGTTCCAGATCATAAGATGTGCTCAGCAATAAAAGGTGGGGGAATGTTACAGGTTAAGGGACTAGTTTCCTAATTCTAAATAAGTTTTTCTAGAGAATTCAAAGGGGCTGAACAGAATATGAAAGATGAATTTATCCCATTTCATTGGGTCTGCAAATTTCTATATAGTTTGGGAACGTAGAGTGTTCTCTCTCTCTTCTCCTGTTTTTCCACTCTTTTGCTACCTTTCTGGCCTTTGCCTTTGTTTTTCTCCTGTTTAAGCTATCCAGTGGTGCAGTGGGGGGAGGTAAGGTAGCATGGGGGGGGGGGGGCAGAGCTATTGAGGAGGGGGTTGAGCTGGGCTATTGTCTGGTTTTAGATGTAAACAGATTTTTGTATATGTTTATTACCTCTTGTATATGCTTATTACCTCTTGTATTTAGTGCACTGTTGTATTTAATCTACTGTTGTAAATATTAGTTCCATTTTACTTCCAAACTCAGTGTAGTGCCGTAAAAAATTACTTCTTGAGGTAAACCCACCCCAGGGGAGGAGGGGGAAGTGGGTACATTTGGAACTACCACATTTGTCTTCCTAAGCCATTGTTACATTTGGTGAAGCCTTGCTAACCATCTTCCTGCTGATGGGAATAGGTAATTAATTCCTTGGTTTGGTTTGCTTGCACACTGCTCTGCCCTCTAACCCTAATGCACAAACTCTGAGGTGCTTCATCATCTGCCCCACAGCTGAGCTCCATGCATTTGACCATCATCCCAGAGCCATATAGTCACAAGTGACACCTTCTAGATCACTCCTGGCAATGTCATTGAATCCCACATGGAAAAGCAGCAGGGGGCCAGAGAAGCCTTGGCAGTCTTTCCCCAACATTCCAGATCCTGGCAAGCAACAAGCCTCCCTACATGATAGTCCAGGTCAGCAGATTGGAGTCTCCACCCCCAACAGGGAATTGCAACCTTCTCCTGCTGTTCCTGCATGGCTCAGATTTAGCCAGCTTAAGGGCTTCATAGGATGGAGCACCAAGATCCTCCTCACCTACAAAAGCACCAAATGTGTTCTGCAATTGCAGATCTTGAGGTGGAGCAGCAGCCTTCCTGTTGGTGTCACAAGTTCTAAAGCTCAGGCTTTCAGATCTGCCATTGACGCACAGACCTTTTCTGCTCTTCATCCAGGAAAGTTGGGGGGTTGGCCTCTTGAAGCCTCAAGGACTTGGAGAAGATCTGTAAAGCCTAACCTTAAAACTCAACCACCCCAACCCATTGTAAACCCACCTAGTTGCCCTGCAGCATGCCAGCACCTCCTACATCATCATTGGTGGAGTCTCTGGACCCTTTCTGTGCCAAATGCTACACACAGTCTGTTGGACTCAAACTAACAACTCCAGTTATAGAAAAAAATAAAATTAAATTAAAAAGAAAGAAGGCATATTTTTAAAATATGAATAATATGAACTAAAGTCCTTACAAGTCATTGATACTGTATGTGCACATTTGAGCTCAGTCAAATTGGTTCAGAAGCTGCATTTACATGACAGCTCTCCAAAGACTACTGGATTAGCAGTCTTTGGAGAGCCTACAGAAGCACCAAGGTCCACACACTACTTAAAGTTTTGCACCAATGAAAATTTGTGTCTCTGAGAACCTCTAAATTACAGGTTCTCAGGCTCAGAAAAGGTAAAACCCAAGACTATTTAGCAGGGTATTTCCAAATTGGTTGAACCCCAGGGAAGATCATTTGAGAGCAAGGCCCTGTATCCTTTATTTTTAAGCAGCCTATTAGAATGCACTCCCAGTCAGGACTCAAAGCTTATCCATTGATTTTTGTGTGTGCCAAGTAATTTCTCCTCCCTGCTTAGCAAGCTTTTAAATCCTAGTCTCATTTTGCTGTGGACAGAATCACACAGTGTTATGCTCTGAGTTCTCCATAAGCCATCAGGAGGTGGTCAGAGGGAGAAGGCAATAGAAAAAGGATTCGAGCTGGCTCCAACCAGTGATTCTTCAAACACTCCTCAGCATTCAGACTGCAGCAAGACTTACTGAACAGAGGCAAACAACTCTCCCACTCTCCAAGGCCCATGCTGCAAAAGAGCTCTAGAACCTGGTGCTTTAATTGCAGTTTTCCCTTAAGAGAGATGCAAAATGGACAGGATTCTTGGCTCTTCAGTTTTCTTCTTAATGCTGTTCTCTCTCTTAACAGGAAAGACCAAAATGTAGGGCTGGGGGGGTTGAGCTAACTCTACAGCTACTTGGGTAGGCTGGAGGCACTGGAGTTATCTCCCTGGAGATTGTCTGCCTTGCACTCATTCATATACACACAGCTGCAGCTGCTCAACCGCTTTTGTTTTACTGGATGTTTGAGTAAAGAAAAAACAACCAACCCAACGTTTACTGTGCAGGCTCTTGTTTGTCTATAAAAGTTTCCACTTATTAAGAACCACATCTAAATATTGTTAAGAGCTGTCTCCTCTCAGAGAATTTGATTACAGCAACATAAGTGTGCGTAAGCTGTCAGAGCCAGGGGAGTCACCTAGAAGGGACCACACAATCAAGATGTTTATAAACTCTTCAAAGGAAACCAAGAGCACAGTTTGGACAGAGGAATAAGAGCACACCTCACAAAAGTGCAGATGGTGACAAACTGACAGGAAGGCACTTCTGACATCCCCCAGAATTCCCATTTATCACACTACTGAAGAGGACTGCAAGAGCCTACAATGGCTTAAAAGTGCTTCCTAACTTATAGGTCCACGCAGTGACAGTTTTTAAATCAATCTCATTTCTAAACCAGGTTACCTTAGAATCATAGAATTGTTAGGAATGGAAGAGACCTCAAGGATCATCCAGCTCCAACTCCCCTGCCATGGGCAGGAACACCTCACACTACAGCAGGTTGCTCACAGCCACATCCAGCCTGGCTGCAAAAACCTCCAGGCTTCCACCACCTCCCTGGGCAACCTCTGCCAGTGTCTCACCACCCTCATGGGGAAGAACATCTAATTTAAATCTCCCTTGCTCTAGCTTGGATCCATTCCCCCCCAGTCCTATCACTCCCTGACACCCTCAAAAGTCCCTCCCCAGCTTTCTTGGAGCCCCCTGCAGATATTGGAAGGCCACAATAAGATCTCCTCAGAGCCTTCTCTTCTCCAGACTGAACAGCCCCAACTCTCTCACTCTGTCCTCATAGCAGAGATGCTCCAGCCCTCTGCTGATCCTTGTGGCCCTTTTCTGGACACCTTCCAGTCCTTCTCAAACTGTGCTCTAAAAAATTCATACTGCTAGGCAAATTTATCTTGTGGGGTTTGTTTTGTTTGTTTCTTTTGAGGTGAAATTTTGTCTTCCTGGAAAGCTGGAGATGACACTGAAGCAGATATGCTAAGAATAAAGCCTCACATCTCTTAAGCACAAACATTCCTCGTTGCTGAAGCGCTGTGCTAGATTTCTCCTCAGGAACTAGACTACAACAGCATCCTTGTTTGCACAGTAATTCAGGATGTGAGAAAACACACCATGGACAGTAAGCTCAAACTAATTTTATCTTAACCAACTAAGGCTGGCCTTAAGCACATCCCTGCCAAGGTAAACAGCTTGTTACATTAACAGCCAAAAGCCAAACCCCTTTTAAGCCAACAGCAAAATAAAAAGGCAAAGTTAGGATAGAGAAACCTGGCTTCTCCTTTTGGTGTATTTTTCTTCAAAATGCCATACCCCATATGGCCTGAAAGTCAAACCTGCCCCAGATTGCAAACTATTAAGAGTCTTTCTGTTGGAGGAAGGCATTTTTCATGTTAAAATTTAAATCAAATAACAAAAGCTGTTTATTTTGATCTAGAAGGGGCCTGTTCATTCCCATGTAACACAATCAGCTACCCCTAGCCCTGGATTAGCATCAATCCAAACTGTAACATAAGGACTCATGAAATGGAATCAAAGCTAATTATTAACAACCCTGCTGGGGGCTAGCACAGTACAACTCATTATTGTAATGTCAGAGACAAAGAGATGTTTTTCATTTAATGCTTAGTGCTTTGGCTTTACAATAAAATATTTGAAATATTAATGCTGTGAACTAGGAATTCATAAAATGGGTTGGGTAGAAAGAACCTTAAAGAGCATCTAGTTCCACCCCCCTGCCATGGGCAGGGACACCTTCCACTAGCCCAGATTGCTCAAGGACTCATCCAGCCTGGCCTTGAACACCTACAGGGAGGAGGCATCCACAACCACCCTTGGGCAACCTGTTCCAGTGTCTCACCATCCTCACTGGAAAGAACTTCTTCCTAATCTCCAGTCTACACCTGCCCTCCTCAAGCTTCAATCCATTCCCTCTCATTTTACAAGCCCTTGTAAAATGTCCCTCCCCAGCTTTCCTGTAGCCCCTTCAAGTACCAGAAGGCTGCTCTAAGGTCTCCCTAGAGCCTTCTCTTCTCCAGGCTGAACAGACCCAACTCTGTAAGCCTGTCCCCACAGGGGTGGATCTCCAGCCTTCCTCTGGACCCACTCCAGCAGCTCCACATCCTTCCTGCTGGGAGCATCAGAACTGGACCCCAGGTGGGGTCTCACAAGAGCAGAGGGGGAGAATGACCTCCCTCATCCTGCTGGTCACACTCCTTTTGATGCAGTCCAGCATAGCAAATGTAACCTCTCAGCTATATTTAAAAATCAGCATACCTGGATTAAATGATACCAATTAAAAGTTTAATTATTCCCACCTTTCACTTCCTAAAATTAGTGGTACATAGGCACTTGGAATGATTCTGTTGAGAACTACAAATGGTTTTCCTATGGATTAGTTTGTTGCCTTGTCACATTTTACATCAAAAGTAAAACCTTGTGTCTTACAACTGACCTATTCCACTCTCAGAACCACCATTTCTTTAATATCTGAAGACAGAAATGTCTCAGTTTATGCTGTTTGCAATTAACTGTACTGTGTCTTTCCAATTAATCAAGAAAAGAAACAAGAGATTTGTTAGTGTGCAACAAAAGCTGTGTTATTAAATCAGCTTCTGGTGACATCTGAAGTGTGTGGGCACAATGGAAATGTTATTAATGTCTCTGGCACTGTTCCACCCAAGTAACAGCATTCATATGGCAGCACCATCTTCTGCAGCAGCATGGCTCCACATCCAAATGCAGACCTTAAAGCTAGTCAGAAATGGCAGTGGAAGAGTTAAAAGTTTCTCTAGGTAAGTTTTATGTTCACACTTTTGTTAGTCACTCATCTTCATGTGAATGATAAATACAGTATCTTGCACTGATTGACCAGAACAACAGAACTGAAACTAGACAAACTACCTTCAAGTATTCTACACTAAAGCTTTAATTTCAAGTTCAAATTACATCTCCTCAGAAGAAAGGGCAACAGAGCTTTTCTCATTTGCATAAAGCTAACTGCTCAGAAGTGAAAAAGACTGAGAGCATGAACAGGAATAGAATCATAGAATCACAGAATCAACAAGGCTGGAAAAGACCTCAAAGATCAAGTCCAACCTGTCACCCAAGACCTCATGCCTACTAGATCATGGCACCAAGTGCCACATCCAATCCCCTCTTGAACACCGAATGCTGCCCTTAAGTCACACAGGAATCTCTCAGTGATGACAGCAAGCTCCATGCTCTCTGCTACCTACAGGGAGCTGATCAATTATCAAAATCTCTTAATTGAGCTGCAATGTCTGCCTCTTTTTAACCCCACATTTATCCTATATACAAAGCGTCAGCTGGTAGCAAGTACCTGTTTTATTACCATTTTCATTGTAAGTACATTTTATAACAGGTTAACAATCTAGCCACGAAGTTCCACCTGCCTCAAAACTTGATAGACAAGACTTCACTTCAAATGTGCTGCTGTTTGAGAGCCCAGGTACTAGCTGGTGATTATAGCACATTTTAAGTGCTTACGGACAGGCTGCAATAAGTCTTTTAGCAAAATATTAGGGGTCACTAGGAGGGAAAAGAGCAGTACCTTTTAATAGGCCAAATAACAAGCATAACTTATGTTCTGAACTCAAATATAAAAACCAAACCAACCAAAAGAATCACCAAGAAAAAAACCCAAACACACAAAAACCCCAAACAAAATGAACAACCAACCAACCCCAAAACAAAACAAACAAAAAAACCCAACCCAAAATCAAACCCAACCCCCAAACTACACTGAATTCCATAGTGCTGGTTTCCTAACACAGACCTAAGAGCACCAGAAAGCCTGAAGAGCAAATATGACCTACAAGGCCTGTTGATTTCTGGACTCTAGGAACACTGCTCAGCTGGCACGCCAATGACATGTGGGATGCTGTAGTGAGGGAAGAGGAGAAATTAGATTCATGTAAAGTCTGGCAGGATTTACTCCAGATGGCTCAGCACTGAAGAAAAGGGAAAGCACTGGTATAGCCACTGAACACCCATCTGGAGCTCCAAAAGTACTTCCTATCCACAACCACCACAGCTATTGCAGACATCAGGCTATAGCTTCTCTGTGATGATTATGACTACATGCCTGTTAGCATCTGGGAAGGAAGAAGAGCTCAGATGGAGTTCTTTCTACAAGAGAACAAAAGAATCTGTACTTTGTAAAGACTCAACCCTCTCAATGCCATTACAGTTTATAATACTAGATGAGGGAGCCACTGAATAGGCATCACCCTAACAAAAAAAACCCAAACAAACAAAAACCACCCAAGAAATGCCCAGTGCCATGTGCTGCCTCTGAAATGTACACACACTAAAAACAATTAAATCACAGAATGGTTTGGGTTGAAAGGGACCTCCGCAGGTCATTCAGTCCTAGCCCCCTGCAGTCAGCAGGGACATCCTCCATTAGATCAGGTTGCTTAGAGCCTTGTCCAGCCTGACCCTGAGGAATTCCATGGATGAGGCCTCAACTACCTCCCTGGGCAACCTGTTGCAGAGTTCCAGCATCCTTATGGTGCAGAACTTGTTACTAACATCCAATCTTAATCTCCTCTAGTTTCAAGCCGTTGCTCCTTGTCCTGTCACTGCAGGCCTTTGCAGACAGTCCCTCTGCAGCCTTCTTGTAGCCCCCTTCAGATACTGGAAGGCTGCTCTTTGGGCTCCCCAGAGCCTTCTCTTCTCCAGGCTGAACAGCTCCAGCTCCCTCAGCCTGTCCTCACAGCAGAGGTGTTGCAGCCCTCCTAATAATTTCTGTGGCCTTCCTCTGAACCTGTTCCATCAGGTCCATGTCCTTCCTGTGTTGAGGGCTCCAGAGCTGAATCCATTACTCCAGGTGAGGTCTCTGGCAGAATCACCCCTCTCAACCTGCTGGCCATGCTGCATTTGATGCCTGGCTGCCATTGGCCTTCTGGGCTGCAAGAGCACACTTGACCATCTTCATATTGTGTACTAGATAGCACTCAACTGTCAAAACTTCAGAGCCTGTAGATCAGTAACATGTACCTGGTATTATTAAAACCAGACTAGAAGTATGAGTGTTGTTCTGAACATTATCTCAGATGGGCTTGGAAGATTTCACTATAGATGCCTAAGCTGTTACTATCACCACCCATCTTTGCCAAAAGTAGCAACCTTGTTGCACAGGAGGAGGATGGGGAGAATAAGGCACACTCCTCCTCATCTCAGCCACTTTTGCTCCATGTACTGAAAAACATGGGTTTATATTAAGTAAGGAGACTGCAAAGTGCTGTGCAGATACATCCTGTTGGGGTATTCCTGCTGCTGGAAGTGGCAATTTCTGCAAGAGGAGATTGCTGGCAGCAATAGCTCAGTACAGCCAAAAACCTTATCCTGTCTTACAGCCCTTCCCTGTGCAATACCAAACGTGGGGTCCTAGGGCAATTTCCAATCTACAACTTTCCCTGTTTTGTAGAACCCTCTGTGCCACAGAGGTTGCAAAATATTCACCCTGCCAAATGTAAAGGCTACAAACCAGAACTGTGTTTTCAATGATCAGAATCATGGAACTGTTAGGGTTGGAAGGGACCTCAAGGATCAGCCAGTCCCAAACCCCCTGCCATGGCCAGGGACACCTCACACTACAGCAGGTTGCTCACAGCCACATCCAGCCTAGCTGTAAAAACCTCCAGGCAGGAGGCTTCCACCACCTCCCTGGGCAACCTGTGCCAGTCTCTCACCACCCTCATGGGGAACAACTTCTTCCTAATGTCTACTTTAAATCTCTCCTCCTATAGCTTAGATTCATTCCCCACCCCCGTCCTATCACTCCCTGACACCCTCAAAAGTCCCTCCCCAGCTTTCTTGTAACCTGCTTCAGATACTGGAAGGCCACAAGAAGGTCTCCTTGGAGCCTTCTCCTCTGCAGACTGCACAACCCCAACTCCCTCACTCTGTCATCACAGCAGAGCAGCTCCAGCCCTCTGCTCATCCTCACGGCTGTTCTCTGGGCACCTTCCAGCACCTCCAGATCCTTCCTGGAACAGGGGCTCCAGAATTGGAGACAGTGCCCCAGGTGGGGTCTCACACCAGAGTGGAGTAGAGGGCAAGAATCACCTCCCTCTACTTGCTGGCTATGCTTAACTTGATGCAGCCCAGGCTCTGCTTAGCTCTCTGGGCTGCAAGTGCTCACTGCTGGCTCCTGTTGAGCCTCTCATCCACCAGCACCCCCAGTCCTTTTGTTCAGGGCTGCTCTCAAGCCAGGCCCTGCCCAGCCTATATTGTTGCTTGGAACTGCCCCAACAATGCCTTATAAACTGTCACAAAGAGATGTTCTGTAAAAGTGAGAACCCAGATCTGATGTAGAACAGAAGTAATCAGCTTTGTCTCCCCCCCCCCCCCCCCCCCCCCCCAATTCTCATGTTCTTTTACATAAATCTAAGCACAATCTGCATATTTAACCTACAAAAGTTTGTGTTCAGAGGAAAATCAGACTCATTGTGGAACTTCTCAGTCGTTCATCCAGTCTGACCCCCCTGCAGTCAGCAGGGACATCCCCAACCAGATCAGGTTGCTCAGAACCCTGTTGAGCCTCACCTTGAATATCTCTAGGGAGGGAACCTCAACCACCTCCCTGGGCAACCTGTTCCAGGGTTCCACTACCCTCATACTAAAGAACTTGATTCTAACATCCAATCTAAATCTGCTCTTCTCCAGCTTAAAGTCATTGCCCCTCATCCTGTCACTGCAGGCCTTTGTAAACAGATTCTCCCCATCCTTCTTGTAGCCTCCTTCAGGTACTGGAAGGCTGCTATTAGTTCTCCCTGAGCCTTCTCTTCTCCAGGCTGAACACCTCCAGCTCCCTCAGCCTGTCCTCACAGCAGAGGTGCTCCAACCCCCTGATTATTCTCGTGGCCTTCCTCTGGACCTGTACCATCAGGTCCATGTCCTTCCTCTTAGCTCTATGTACAAGAGCTTGTATCATAGGGAACTTGCATTTCAACACTGTGATCCAATACAAGATCTGCATGCCTCCACTAACCTGTAGATGATATTGAAAAATGGCCTAAATCCACCTGAGGTGTTAAAAGAAAACCCTAACTTGCTCCACTGTGTGAGCAACAATGGAAGGCAGAGTAGGAGCGTTTGAGAGCAAGACACATTGGATGAAAACAACATTTCTTTTTCTTAATTAATAACAAAGACTCATAAGGTGGTTGTTCACAATCCTTTGCAACTTGTCTCTTTACATCAGGATCTTTTCTTTTCTTTCAAACTGTGGTAAGAGCAAGAGTGGGCCAAAAATCACTGCCTGTAAAGATTCACAAGTTTCAGATAACCCTTGGGCAACTGAACTTAACATTCACCTCAGCTCCTATGTGTTGCCTCTGTGCATTAAAAAAAACCTTTTCAAATTCTAACTTAACCATTCAGAATGCAACTCCAGAGAAATAAGTTTTAGAGATACTATCTTTAATGTCTCTGTTTTCTCAGCCAAAATCAGTTTCTGCAGGTAATCTCTTCTGGCTGTCACAATAAATGGAATTCACAAACCAACCTACTCCTCTTTTTTCTTTTTTTTCTCTTATGAACAAAAATGTTCCCACATCACAGCCATTAGTTTGAGAGAGGTTCTCCTGCCCCTCTACCTGGCCCTGGTGAGGATGCATCTGGAGTATTATGTCCAGTTCTGGGCCCCTCAGGTCAAGAAGGACCTCAGGGAACTGCTTGAGAGAGTCCAGCAGAGAGCCACAAAGATGATTAAGGAGTAGAACATCTCCCTTATGAGGAGAGCCTGAGGGAGATGGGGCTCTTGTGCTTGGAGAAGAGGAGCCTGAGGGATGGCCTCATTCATGTTGATAGAGATGTGCAGGGTGAGTGTCAAGAGGATGGAGCCAGGCTCTGCTCGGTGATGCTCAATGCCAGCACAAGGGGAATGGTGGAAGTTGAGGCATAGGAAATTCCACAGAAACATGAAGGAAAAATGTTTTCCCTGTGAGCATGCCAGAACACTGGAACTGACTGCCCAGGGGTGTTGTGGAGTCTCCCTCTCTGGAGATATTCACAACCCACCTGGATGAGTTCCTGTGTGATCTGCTCTAGGTGCTCGTGCTCTGGCAGGGGGGTTGGACTGGACGAGCTTTCAAGGTCCCTTCTGGCCCCTAACATTCTGTGATTAGTTTCTCTGTCTTGCTTTTATGGTGATTTTCAAAATCCCATCTATCAATCAGGCCTGAGCAAGGAGGCACTTCCATTAACATTTTTATTTTCCTTTTAGCTTGGAGAAGTTCTCTGATTGTGAAGAATGCAAAGCCTTCCAAAAACACAGTAGAAGACACAGCTCTTCTAAGAAGATATCTCCCATAGTAGGTTAAAGAACTACCTGAAGAAACACTCACTCCTACTTCCAAGAGATCTTCTTTAATGCTTCTGACTAGACTAAACCTCCAAAAAGGAGATGCTACACAGAGCTCCTCTTTAGAAGAACAATCCTGAAAGCACAGACTGATACAAGCCCAACAAGTACATCTGAAAGCTTGCTACTGAGTTCCATTGCTAGTAGGAACAGCTTGTGATGGGATGCTCCAACAGGGAATTTGAGCCACTGCATGCTGGCTGAATGTGAACACTCAGCAGAGCTGTGCATGGAGTGAAAGCACAAACAACAGTCAGCACTTAAAGAGGAGAGAAAGAGGAGGAAGCAGCAGGATGGAGCTGTGTGGAACCCAAGTAAACATAAACAGAGACAAGGAAGCCTACTGTTTTGTAAGTAATCACTCTTTTGACAACCTCCTCCTCCCATCCACCCCCAGTTACTAACACTGGTACTGTCTGGAACAGAGCGAAGCATCTGGACAAGGAAGCTCAGATGCTGGCACAGAATCTTTCCTTCTGTCCACGAGGGCAGCATGCAAGTCAAAGCCACACAACCAAGAGAACTGAAGAGGACAGAAAGAACACTGCCACTTGACCACTTCTTCCAAGGCTAAGCAGAAAGCTCTATTTTTCCCTCTTCTACCTCCATCATCTACTGCCTCATTCTCCATCCATTTGGAAAATCTTCTAATAACCTCCCTGCTTTCCCCCGACACAAGCTCTTGGAGCTAAGGAAATTGCAAGGCAAAACTAATTCTACTCTTCAGAGTGTCTAGAGAGGCAAAGAGCATTTCTTGCACTTACGATCACTGCCTTGTAAGGCTGCATTTACATCAGCTCCTTGGTTTTGGTTCCCGAGACACTGACAGACTTGAACAGACAGGAACTGAAATTCTACTTAAAATAGCAACATCCTGCCTGTAAATTCTCCAAATTAAAGAAAAAAAAAAAGCAAAACCAACCACAAACCACCAACCTGGAACTTCAGCATTTGGCTTTGCTGACTTCCACCATCCTGTTTTATCCCACAGACCAAAGGCGCCACTTTGCCATCAGAAAATCTGCAAAAAAAGGTGGCCAGCAAAACACAACTTGCAACACACAGCTCAGCATTTGCCTTCCAGGGTACCAATTTCCACTCTGAAAAAGCTCAGTGGCCTAAAGCAACAGTTTCAGCCAAAGACTCCTTATTTCACAGGATCATAGGGTTGGAAGGGATCTCAGGAGATCATCCAGTCCAACCCCCTGCCAGAGCAGGAGCAGAGAATCCAGCACAGGTCACACAGGAGCACATCCAAACAGGGCTTGAAAGGCTCCAGAGAAGGAGACTCCACAACCCCCCTGCATAGCCTGTTCCAGTGCTCTGTGACCCTCACAGTGAAGAAGTTGCCCTTCATGCTGAGGTGGAACCTCCTGTGCTGCAGCTTACATCCATTGCTCCTTGTCCTAACGCAGTGTGCATCTGAGCAGAGCCTGTCCCCTCCCTCTTGATCCCCAGCTCTCAGATATTTATAGACATTCATTAAATCCCCTCTCAGTCTTCTCCTGACTATCCACCCCCAGGGCTCTCAGCCTCACCTCACCAGGCAGTCTCCAGTCCCTTCAGCATCCTTGTAGCCCTCCCTTGGACTCTCTCCAGCAGATCCCTGTCCCTCTTGAGCTGGGGAGCCCAGAACTGGATGGGATATTCCATGTGAGGTCTCAGCAGGGCAGAGTAGAGGGGGAGCAGAACCTCCCTGGATCTGCTGGACACACTCCTCTTAATGCATCCCAGAATACCATTGGCCACAAGGGCACATTGGGGTCCCTAATTCTGCAGTGAAATTCATAAAGGACCACCCTTAGTTTTGCTGAGTTCCCCACCAGATTGTCATCAGAATTCTGCATGCCATTACATCTTTACACAAGGAGTTTTAAGACTGTGTTAATGAAGTATATAGAAAATCTTCCAGAAAAGAGAAGTAGTGCACCTGAAAGATGAGAGAAAGATGAATCTGAAGGAAGTGTGCAAGAGAAGAAAAGGATAGAATCACAGAATCAACCAGGCTGGAAGAGACCTCCAAGATCAAAGATGACAGAGCATCAGGTATCTGACCAGATTAAAGGTGAAGAATATCCTTCCTGAGCAACAGGTGAGAAACAACGATGTAATTCCTTGAGAACAGAGAAACACACAAAATCACAAACCAAACAGAATAAACCACCACCAAAACACAATGCACGAGGGGGAAGAAGCATACAGGCACTTCAACAAGCAACAGGAAGAAGAGGAACTGCTTACTGACAGAATGAAGTGAAACAACAAGAAACACACAGGGACAAGACTATTTTCTGCATGACTGTGAACAAAATATCAAATATATTACAGAACCACAGAATGTTGGGGATGGGAAGGGACCTCCAGAGATCAACCCCCCTTCCAGGGTAGGTTCACCTAAAGAAGGTCACACAGCAACACATCCAGGCTGGTGTTGAATGTCTCCAGCATACCCACCTGTCTGGGTAGCCTGGTCCAGTGCTCCATCACTCTTCAATTAAAGAAGTTCCTCCTCATGTTTAGATGGAACTTATAGTATCATAGAATTGTCAGGGTTGGAAGGATCATCTAGATCCAACCCCCCTGCCAGGGGCACAGACACCTCACACTACATCAGGTTACTCAGAGCCACTTCCAGCCTGCCTTTATAAACTTCTAGGGATGAGGCTTCTTATGTTCAGCAATTGCCTTGCAGAGGAATATTTATTAACAGATCTCTCATGACTCTGCAATCGGTGCAGACAACTTTGAACTGTCAGACTTGATGAACTATGGTTCCTCATGAACTAGATGGCATCTTATTTCAATCCTCCATGAACCACAGTCAGATAATTGAGATGTCAGCTAATCCAAAGCACTATTTATAGGTGCTTCACCCCCCAAAATTTCACTCTTGTAGATAAGTAGCAAGTTTAATACAAATCAAAGCAAGCAATTCTGAAAGGCAGCATGAGGAGAGGCTGAGAGACCTGGGGCTGTTTGGTCTGGAAAGGAGAAGGAGGGCTGGGGGTCAAGAAGGAGGGGACAGGCTCTGCTCAGTTGCACACTGCGATAGCACAAGGAGCAATGGATGTAAACCACAGCGCAGGAGGTTCCACTTCAACATGAAGGGCAACTTCTTCACTGTGAGGGTCACAGAGCCCTGGAACAGGCTGCCCAGAGAGGCTGTGGAGTCTCCTTCTCTGGAGCCTTTCAAGCCCTGTCTGGATGTGTTCCTGTGGGACCTGTGCTGGTTTCTGTGGTCCTGCTGTGGCAGGGGGGTTGGATTCGATGATCTCCAGAGATCCCTTCCAACCCCTAACACCCTGTGTGATCCTGTGAAAAAGACCATTTTAGCTGACCTCAGTGGTAAAACTGACAAGCGCATTTCAACTGTTTTTAAGTGCAGCTAAATAAAGATATTTGATGAATTTTAAGTGATCAGCAAATACAAGGGACTCCCATATAAAGTCTCAATGAAAATAAAGATCTTTCCCATTTTAGAAGGGACATAGGAGGAAAGAGCAACTGTCTGGGCAGACAGTTAACATTAAACATTAACATTGAACATTGAACATTAAAACTCAGTTCCAACAGAAGATGACAGCAGCAGTAGCAGTGAGATTTCTCTCCCAGCTGAGACAGTTTCCTGCAACAGAAAGAGCTGATCTTTCCTGTACACATTAATTGGCTGTTCAAAGGTATGTTTCTTCTCGTCACACAGGACACCCACTTCAAGGCTGCAGCAGCACTCAGTCAAGCAAGAAACAAAACAAAAAAGTCACACAAGGTGCTTTTTTTCCTGCTGTATTAAGACCTCCTGTGGCAGTTTGAGACTAGGTGCCTTTAAGAACCACAAAATACAGACCTCCAGAGGGGCCAAAGCATCCAGGAGATGGACCCATAAGTCCTACATCCCTATTAAACTGGCTGCAAAAAACAGTTTTCTTCCTTTTCCCCCTCTTTCTCTCCTCCCAGGAAGGATGTCCAAGCTCTTACCTCTTTGGCAGGGGAGTGAGACCTGGTGTCTGCCTTGGCAATGCTGCTAATTAGGCCTGGAGCTGCCTAATTGGGGCCTCGAGCACCTGGGCTATGAGGAGCAGCTGAGGGAGCTGGGGGTGGTCAGGCTGGAGGAGAGGAGGCTGAGGGAGACCTCACTGCTCTCTACAGCTCCCTGAAGGGAGATTGGAGCAAGGAGGGGGCAGCCTCTTCTCCTTGGTGGCAAGAGACAGGACCAGAAGAAATGGTTCCAAGCTGTGCCAGGGAAGGTTCCAGCTGGGTGTTAGGAAATATTTTTTCACTGGAAGGGTCCTTACACATTGGAATGGTCTGCCCAGGGCAGTGCTGGAGTCACCACCCTTGGGGGCATCCAAGCAGTGTGTGGAGCTGGTGCTTAGGGACATGGTTTAGTGTTGACTCTTCAGTGCTGGGTTGAGGGTTGGACTGGGTGAGCTTGGAGCTCTCTTCCAAGCAGATGTTTTCTGTGATACTTCTAAAGAAATCCCCAGGCAGAGTTCAAAAGGCATCTCCTTACACTCACACTAAGCTTATTTAGAACTTTGGGATATTTTCGTCACGTAACTGTTCAGTGCTCTGTACCACATGATCCTTGCTGCTAAAGAAACTGTTTCAGCACAGACATCACTTAGGATCCACAACTGTGGGCAACTCTGCATCCTAAAACAGAAGCAGAAATCCTCAGTGACACCCCCAGTGGAATATAATCTGCTACAGGAATGAGAGCAAGCATCCTTACCCCTTCCACTGCTCACTGTCCAGGATGCTCCCTCCTCTACAGCAGGGTTAAGTTAGGAACAAAGCACCACAACAGCCACCTCACCTTGGGGCTTTTCAGTGGATGTTACCACTGCATTTTAAGAAGGACACTGAGACACTTGAACATGTCCAGAGAAGGGCAACAAGGCTGGGGAGGGGTCTGGAGCACAGCCCTGTGAGGAGAGGCTGAGGGAGCTGGGGTTGCTTAGCCTGGAGAAGAGGAGGCTCAGAGGAGACCTTCTTGCTCTCTACAACTACCTGAAGGGAGGCTGTAGCCAGGTGGGGGTTGGTCTCTTCTCTCAAGCAACCAGCACTTGAACAAGAGTACACAGTCTCAAGCTGCACCAGGGAAAGTTTAGGCTCAAGGTTAGGAGAAAGTTCTTCACTGAGAGAGTCATTAGTCATTGGAGTGTGCTGCCCAGGGAGGTGGTGGAGTCACCATCCCTGGAGGTGTTCAAGAGGGGACTGGATGTGGCACTTGGTGCCATGGTTTAGTCATGAGGTCTGTGGTGACAGGTTGGACTTGATGATCTTTGAGGTCTCTTCCACCCTTTGTGATTCTGTGGTTCTCAAGAGTTGGTCTCTACTGATGCTTCCCAATTATCAACAATACAAAAAAAGGCAGGGGGGGAAGTCAACTCCATTTGCTAATATAATCCATGACTAGTGGAATAAGCTTTTACTATGTGCTCTCTGTGTGAAGCAAACTGTCAGCAATTACTTTTACATTAGCTGAATTACTTAATCTCGATAGCTCCTCTCTCGTTCCCCTCCCCCTAATGTATTCTTCCATCACTCCTCAGTGTACAGAATGCAGATACGCTCTTCAGTTACTTCCTCCCTTTGCATCCACGGAAATGATCCACTCCCTGAACCAGGATTTTGCCTTCTGTGATCTTAAAAACACAACACAGACAGGAACCATACATAATCCATCACTGGGTTTTTTCTCAGATTGCTCTGTAACAGCAGTTTCAGAGCAAAACAACAGAGAGCATCCCTGGGGCTGTTTTCTCTCCTTTGATCCCCTCAAGGCTAACCTGCTTACAGCACTTCAGTGACCTCCTGCTTCACTGCTTACAGCACTTCAGTGACCTCGTAACATTTCAGACCTGAGATTTCAGCTGCTCATTCCACATTACCAAGCTCTCATTTTTCTCCTCCTAACACGTGTCCCTTCTCCTTGAAGTGAGGTAGGCATCAGTGTATTATCTGTAAGGTCAACCCTGATCTGCTAAGATGAATTCTGATGCACTGCTGGTAGAATGATTACCAGCAGTATGGTCAAAAAATAAGAGAGACCCCTCTAACCACCAGTGATTAGAAATTACAAAAGCAACCTGAACAACACTGCAGACAAATGGCAAATATTGCATTAGCAGGAGTTTAAACAGAAATATGCATCCACTGAGCAGTAATCAAACTGCTTCTTAAGAATGTGCTTTAATTACTACATAAACCTCCCTAAAGCCATGAAGAAGAAATACCTTTACTAGCAGCTCTGCCATAATTTTCCACCTGTGAAGCTTTGATTAATACAAGCTGGTTCTATTCTATTCTAAAAAGGAGCAAGAATTTTGCTGTTTATAGAAATCATCTACTTTAACTATTCTCTTCTTTATCACAATTTGTGATCTCAAAGCAACAGTTAGTATAAAACAAACACACACACACACCACTACAGTGGAGACACTGACAAAAGAAGATCTACTGAAAAATCATAGATCATAGAAACAACCAGGCTGGAAAAGACAAGCAGAACAGATACCAACATACAAAGACTGCACAATCAGAAACTTCCACATCCACTCCTATTTATGTGTTTTATATTTCCAGATTTCAGACCCTTGTTTTGCTCCACTTGGAAGGCAACTCTGACAATCTATTATGATAGAAACGTGTCACTGTCTCATGATTTCTAGGGGGGTGGGGGGGAAAGAGCTTCGAGTCAGCTATTTTTGTATGAAATTTTATACAGGTTACTGAAAGCATTTTCTCACAGTTGGTGAAACTTCATTTGAACTCAGATCATGAAGACATTCACAGGCTGTGAACAAATGGAAATCTGATCCTGAACAGACCCAATGCAACCGCATTCCTGTGAGAAAAAAACAAACCCTAGCAATGATAACAAAAGAATTAAAACAAGTAACAACCCACGTGAGGAGGAGAATAAAGACTTTATACATGTTGGGGAGGATTTTACACAACATATCCTATGCAAAGTTTCTTTAGAATCATAGAACCAGAATCACTAAGGCTGGAAAAGACCTTTAAGATCATCGAGGCCGACCCTAACCCAACTACCAGGGCCACTAAACCATGTCCTGAAGTACCACAGTTACAGCTTCTTCAACACCTCCAGGCATGGGGACTCCACCACCTCCCTGGGCAGCTTGTTCCAACCCCTTACCACTCCCTCAATCAAGAAGTTTTTCCTCATGCCCAACCTAAACCTCCCCTGGCACAGCTTCAATTCATTGCCTTTTGTCCTGTCGCTAGGTATGCGAGAGAAGAGACCAACCCCAGCCTCACTCCAACCTCCTTTCAAGGAGCTGGAGAGAGCAATAAACTCTGCCCTCAGCCTTCTCCATACCAAACACCCCCAGCTCCCTCAGTGTGACACTCTCCAAACCCCTCCCCAGCCTTGCTGCTCCTCTCTGGACACGCTCCAGCTGGTTCAAAGCTTATTTTAAAACTCAAAGTCAAACAAACAAACCAACCAACCCCATGCGAACCACCTTCCCTGTGATTTTTACCTTACTCAGCTGGAGCTGCTCATGTTTTCCAGGATGCCAAGGATGACACATGCTACCCCTGTTTAAAAATGCCTTACAGCTGTTTTGCTGAAAGGCTCCAAACCATTTTGGAGAGAGAACTCAAAATACCTCCAAGAGCAGTTGAGGACCACAAACACTCCTACCACCTTCAGTACGGGATTTATACAGCTTCTGCTACGCTCAGGCCTCAAAAATGCTTTGGTTTAGACACGAGTGCAGAGCTGCTAACCAGCTGAAGTTGCCATGCCTCCCGTTGCAGGGAGCACTCTCCAAGTCACACCGCAGGGCCAAGCAAAAGCTTCGATGCAAGCACAGCTCTGGCTTGCTGGAGGGCAGCGTGGCACAACATGCAGGAAATGTTCTCAGAGTGCTCCCTCTGTTGATGCTTCGATAGAGAGAGGGAGAAAGAGGAAGTGGCATGTCTGAAACACTCTAACGAGAATATAGTGAAGAAGATTAAAAGGTATAGGTTTAGGGGGGGAAGCAGGATAGAAGTTGAGGGCAGAGGATAGAGAATTTGGAAAGAGTAAAAACAAAACTCAACCAAACAAAATAATTAAGAAGGGAGGGGGAGAGATCACAGAGTGCTAAGGGTTGGAAGGGACCTCCAGAGATCATCCAGTCCAACCTTCCTGCCACAGCAGGAGCACCTAGAGTAGATCACACAGGAACGAATCCAGGTGGGTTTGGAGTATCTCCAGAGAGGAAGACTCCACAACCTCCCTAGGCAGCCTGTTCCAGTGCTGTGGAAAGGGCACCTCGAGCAGGAAAAGGGCACCCCGAGCAGGAAAAGGGCACCCCGAGCAGGAAAAGGGCACCCCGAGCAGGAGAGAACAATCAGCCTCTCACATGGATTCTATTTTTATGCTTTTAATTGCATTACTTGTTGGTGTGGCATTCCTTTGGTGTGTACAAACTAGCTGTGGTATTTCACAGCAAAGCATCTTTCTCAACCACTGCTGTAAAACAGTAACAGCTGTCTGGCAGCATTAGCAACCTAACTGGTTCAAAGGGCACAAAACTGTCTCTGGATCCAAATCAGCAGAGATGGTCAGAGTGATTTCCCATTAACAAAAGCAAGATATCCTCTTTTTCCCTTTCCAAACAGCAAAGGTTTAACAATAGCTTGACAAATATTAAGATGGGGGAAAAAAATACTGATGATTGAAATGGTTATTTATAACCTGGTATTCACAAGCACTATGAAAAAGCTTCAGCTGCTTAGCTTCTTAGTGGTGTTATTAAACAGGACCCATTCCTCTTTTAATGCACTAAACTGACTGTGCTTTTAAAGTGAGCAAAGCCTGCATAACAGGGGAAGAAAGGATGCTCCATCTACTGCAGAAGCTGGAAGGTGTGTCTCAGCTGACACAGGGAAGTGCACAACATCGGTTACCTTGTGATGATGGCAGATAAAGATTGCTCTCTAGGCTCAGACTTGCACTCTTGCATTTTCTGCATCTGCCAAGCAGTATTTGAAACCAGTTTCCCCCCCCCCCCCCCCCAAGAAGCTATCACACCTTCTCTTTATTTTGTTTTCTGGATCTGCAGCTTCATGTGGGCAATCTGATGTGGGAGCAAGTAAAGCTCTTGCAAACAAGACTGGGGAGTTCTCTAAGGAGACGCAAAGCTAAGTAGTCTTAAAAAAAAAAGAAAGGCAAAAAAAAAAGGCAGGACTAAACATGATAAACCTGAAAGCAACAACAAACAATCAACCCACATACACACACAAGCCCCCACAAAACACCACCTCTTCATTTTGCTGACATTTAAGGAGGGGAACCAAACTTGTGCCACTGTAGATACAATTATCTTTAAAGTCTTTGCTTTGCCCCTCTTTTTACACCTGGAGAACTACCACCATCACTTCATTCAACCCTGCTGTCAAATCCATTCCAAGTCTAAATGAACTCACCTAAAGGTACTCTACCTGTAACATCTCAGAAGAACTCACAATACATCAACAAAGCTGTGTTTCTTATGAGGTTTGAGGTACATGCTGTAAAAAACCTTGGAGCCATACACTGAACTGGAGAAGGCTCCAAGGAGACCTTCTTGTGGCCTTCAGTATCAGAAGGGAGCCTACAAGAAAGCTGGGGAGGGACTTTTTAGGGTGTCAGTGGGAGGAGTGGAAAAAAAAAACAACAACTAGAAATGGGTAGATTCAGATTGGATGTTAGGAAGAAGTTCTTCACCATGAGGGTGGTGAGAGACTGGCACAGGTTGCAAAGGGAGGTGGTGAAAGCCTCATCCCTGGAGGTTTTTAAGGCCAGGCTGGATGTGGCTCTGAACAGCCTGACTTAGTGTGAGGTGTGCGGGCCCATGGCAGGGGGGTTGGAACTGGATGATCCTTGAGGTCCCTTCCAACCCTAAAAATTCTATGATTCTAATATACACACAGGTGCAACATACACCGGGATGAACTAATAACAATCACAGAATTATTGAGGCTGGAATAGACCTCTGAGATCAAGTCCAGCCTATGACCTAACACCACCACAATGGGCCATACAGGAAACACAAAGGGTTAAAATGGAAGGCATACAAGTATGTAAAGAATAAAATATTAGACATCTTAATGGTGTAGTACCCAAAGAATTCAGATCTTCTGCACTAAGTATCATTCCAAAATGCTAACAATACTGATAATTAGTTTTATTTGACATCTCTTAGAAAGATATGGCTTTCATGCTACTCATGTCTTCACTTCCCTTTGCAATTTTTCTGCTTGTTTTTTTAACTACAGGAATCATTCACCACTCAAAGCTATGAACAGAAGCGAAACCCTATCTACTTTCCCTCCACTCCCAGTTTGCAAAGAAAAGTTTGACTGAATCACAGGGATTTGGTAAATTCATTACCCAAACAAGCTTTAAAGAAGCCAGATGTGTACAACTGAGGCCAGCCCAAGGCAGGAAAGGGTGGGTAAAAAGAATAAAGATGGCTTACACTGCTAAGTTACAGTACTCAAAACCCTTTCTAGACCTCCACAAATTCAAGCTACTTCACTGGCCCTTGCTTTCCTTAACCTTTAATACTGTGAAGCTAAAAAAAAAAAACAACAAAAAAGGCTAATATTTGGACAGCACAGTGAGCAGAAATCAGAGAAGTCTTATTGTATTGCAGTATGAAGTTAATAGGAAATAAATGCACCAAGAGAGCCTAAGGAAACAAAAAACAGACTGTAAAAAAATTATTTCCTGCAACATGTCCTACTGAAGGCAGATTTTGCTCTAGTCAACAGTTATAAACCCTAAAACTCCTTACAGCATGATCAAAGAATCACAGAATGTTAAGGATTGGAAGGGACCTTGAAAAATCATCTGGTCCAACCCCCCTGGCAGAGCAGGAGCAACCTAATGTAGATCACACAGGAATGCATCCAGGCAGGTTTCGAATGTCTCCAGTGAAGGAGACTCCACAACCTCTCTGGGCAGCCTCTTCCTCTAAAATCTTATCTGTTGCTACAGAAGACCGAAGTTGAGAGCTGTGTTTGCTCTCAGACAAATCAACCCTAACAGAGTCTTCTATAATGCACCCAATTAAACGTGGCGGTCTGGGATGCTGGCCTACTGTCAGCAGCATCAGAGTTCATCGGGATCAATACAACTGAACGAGCTGCATAATGATGAACCCATTTCAGCCTGAACCGGAGGACTAACTGAAAGTCAACTGCAAAAAGCTAGCATTAAATCTTGCAACATATAGCAGCTGTGCGTTGCTCCGATAGTACCCCACAAACTACTCTCTCTCCAAGAACAAAGAGACAATTTTTTCCCCCTACTATGTTCCCAGCATCACTGTACTACAAGAGGTAAAAATGTGTAAAATGTCTGCCCACGTAAAGCATTATATTTAGTCGGTTTAGTGATACTGCTCTCAGGTTCCCCCACAGTCCAACAGCATTTCCGCTACCGTGCGCGGAGCAGGCAGCCAGCGGGGCTTGAGGACATCTAAACGCTGCTATTTCGGAGCAACGTTCGCTGCTGCTGCTTTCAGACCCCGGTCGGTGGGTATACCGGGAGGGCTGCCCTACTAACAGTTGACGGTTTCTTTTGTTCCTTCCAATCCGTCATTTTCCGCCGGGCACTTCGCTGGGCAGCGACGGCTCCCAGGCGCATCGCTCAGCCAGCCCGCGCCTGGCACCGCCGCTGGCGCCTCGCCACCTCACCCCGCATAATGGGGTCAATGCATCCCCCCCGGCCTCCCGCTGCCCATGCCTCCCTCTCCGCACAGGTAACAGGCGCTGCCCACCCCGGGTCGGGCAACCAGGAGCAGCCTTTTCTCCAAGTCCGCAGGAGCCATCTCACGGGCAGAGGCCGCCCCCCGCGCAACGCCTCCGAAGACCCCCGCGCAAAGGCCCCCACTGCCGCCCCCTGGCGGCGGGGCCGTACGGCAGCTTCCCGCAGGCCGCCCCACGCCCTCAACTCAGCTCTCCCCGACGGCAGCTCCGCTGCCGGAGGAGCGCGACCTGCGCGGCCGGGGCGGAGGTATCCACACCCTCCCCTCTCCCTCCGCCCGGGCCGCCGCCGCCACCACACCCCTGGCTGCCCAGGGGTGGCAATGCCCGGCGGGAAGGTAGCGAGGCCGGCCAACCGGTGCACGGCTGGGCTTGGAACCCTGTCAGCCACGCTCGGGATCACCCACCGTGCCGACCCGAGAGGGGGCCCGGCCCTCGCCCCGCCGCCGCAAACCCGACCTCATTGCCTGTCACATGAAAACAATTATTGACTCGAACGGGGGAGGGGAGGAGAAGTTAAAAGCCAAAAGGCAGAGGCGCGGAGGCTGGTGGCGGCCAGCTCCCTTACAGACGTCCCCCGGCCCCCCGTCGCGGCGGTACGCACCCCGCTCGCGGGGCGGGAGCCCCAGCCGGGCCCCCAGCACCACCAACTCGGAGCCAGCAGGTTCAACTCACCCATTTATGTCGAGCTGGGCTTTGCCTGGCGGCGGAAACAGGCTGAAAGTTTGAAGCGGCTGGGCACGGCGAAGAGGGCGATAGACAGCCCCGAGCCGCCGCCACGGAACGAAGAGGCTGCTGACAGAGCCGCTCCCTCCTCCGGCGGGCGCCGCTCTCAGCACCCGCTGCAGCCGGGCTGCATTCCGCGTCCTGCTAGCAGCACCTCACCTTCCCTCAGCGGATGTATTTGTACGTATTACCAAAAAAACCCAAACAAACAAACGAAAAAAAACCACCCTAAACCCCACAAAACCTCCAAATCCCAGAAAATTAGTCGAGAGAAGGGACTCAGTCTTCAGCTCCTGCCAGCTACCTAGGTCCCTACTGCCGCCCAGAGCAGCCGGGAGAAAAAGCGCGGCCAAGCCCGAGGCGCCCAGAGGCGCCCGCTGCCGAGCCGCAGGGCTGGGCGTCTTCTCCCGCCGGGCGGTGCGTGTGGCGGGGCGAGGGTGCGGGGAGCGGTTGGGTCCCCTCGCTGCGAGCTCCGCTCCGCACGGCGCGGCTCGGCTCAGGCGCTGCGGGAAGTGTCGCGAGACTGCGCCAGAGCCACTGCGCCGCCTCGGGCCGCTGGGAGCAGCCGCGGCGACGGGGGATGGAGGGCGGGGAGGAAGAAAGAGGAGTCACGGTCCCCGGCGGGGGCAGAGGAGAGGGGTGCTGAGGGCGAGGGGATGGCTTCCTCTCTGACAAGCTAAGAATCGTCAGCAGAGCACGAGGGAGGCGCCGGGGGCTCGGGCAGGGGAGGGGACTCGCCTTATTTCCTTGCCGGGGGTTGTGAGAGGACGTTTTGGGCTTCGGGCACGGTCTCTGGGTGGCCGCTCCCCCACGGCGGGACGAGCGGATGCATCAGATTCCTTACAGCTACCTTCGGCGGCCGTGCACGACGACCTCCCACCCCACCCGCGTCCGTCCTGCCGCAGGGGCTGCGTCCCCAGGGGGCTGGGGAAACGCCACGGCTCGGGCGCGCCCCGACCCCTCCTCGTGCCGCGTCTCTTCCCCAGCCCTGGCCGTGAGGGGAGCGGGGCGGGGATCGTGGGCAGACCGGGCCGCACCGAAGGGAGCGGCCACATTCTCCCCTAATTCCCTGCAGGCTTGGCTCTGGAGACCGGGAGGGGAGGCAGGAAAGGAAGACAGACTAAAAGATCAGATGAAGATTGACTTCGGTGGCGGCGTTTCGGATAAAAGGGGAGCAGAGTCGCAGACGAGCCGCAGCAGCTCGATGTTCTTCTCAGGTATGGCAGGTGGGACGCATTTACAATTGAATGGAGCAGCTGGCGAAGATCAGTAGCGTTCCTGAACAGAAAGCCACCTAATGAGGCTGGGAGAGCCTTCGTCACAGGCAAGTCTTCTCCCCGGCAAAGACCATTAGGTAAAAAAGAAGAGCCCTCTGCTAGTAGCGGAGCAAAGGGGCAGACTAAAAACGGTATAAGATGGCATGAAAAGGTAAAAAGTAGAGGCGATATCGTTTACAGCACCAGCACCTTCAATGTTTATTAAAGGTTGAGCAAAAAAACAAGGCAAAGCCTCCTTCATACCCAAATTAACTCCTCCTTGGGCGTGAAGACAGAAACTGCCACTAAGGGATGAGGTTTTTGTACTTCTCATCCCTGCATAATGGGGGGGGGGAGGGATGGGATGTAAAAAAATGTGTAAGAGAATCTTTCCAGCTGGCTTCTCAGCTATGAAAATCCCCATTTTGTGAAATTGTGAGAGTGATGAACTGTTTGAGAGAAAATTAGAGGTTAGCCAATGAGAGGATGAAGTATTTAGAATTCTGAAGTCTTGATTTATTGAGCTATTTTAACTTTTTTTTTTTTTTTTTTTTCCCTAAAGAAAGCTTTAACCATTTCTGTGAAAACTTGCTTTTAAGTCACTTACTGACATGCTGCAGCAGCAATGGAACTTCAGGACTGACACAGTTTGCCGTTCATCTTTTTGCAAAGGTTTAGTTGCTGTGATACAAAATGTGGCAAGGTGCTGCAAAAGGTTGCCCAGAGCAGTTGTGGATTCCCCCTTCCTTGAAGGGAGAAACTAGAGAAGAGCAGATTGAGACTGGATGTTAGGAACAAGTTCTAGGGGAGTGGAACACTGGAACAGGTTGTATGGGGAGGTAGTTGAGGCCCCATCCCTGGAGCTATTCAAGGTCAGGCTGGACAAGGCTGTGGGCAACCTGATTGTGGAGGATGTCCCTGCTGACTGCAGAGGGCTTGGAGTAGATGTCCTTTGGAGGTTACTTCCAAACCATTCTATATTGCTGATCACAGTAGACTTACCACATATGAAAGAATTTTGTTTTACTATCCAGCTCAAGGAAAATTACCAATTTAAAAATCCAAACCATCCAAAAAAGCCCACATTATTTGCAAACAGTGAAGATAAAGAGAGGTTTGGATTAGACAAGTTTAAGTAAATAATGGGCAAGTTAACTCTTGTCCTTTAGAATCGTCAGGGTTGGAAGGGACCTCAAGGATCAGCCAGTTCCAACCCCCCTGCCATGGGCAGGGACACCCCACACTAGATCAGGCTGGCCAGAGCCTCATCCAGCCTGGTCTTAAACACCCCCAGGGACGGGGCCTCAACCACCTCCCTGGACAACCCATTCCAGGGTTCCACCCAGCAGGGCAGCCCTACCTGTAGTGGTGCCTGTAAGTGAAGGAATAGTTGTAGGGAAAAAGTCACAGATCAAGCAAAATACTCTCAAATTACACCAAACATTAATCACTACTGAATCAAAAATCAAGGAATTATTTATAAAGTACAAATTTTGTTAAAACATTTATTGTCTGTAAAAACCCAATTTACATTGATTTTTATATAAACTATGTTAAACATACATATAAACATACCTACATCTCAGTGTATACTCAGGAAGGAGGCTTTTAGAACTGGGATAACAATGTTGTCAAAAGCACCCTTGTGGACTCCAATAACTACAGACTTCAACTGCATTTGCATTGTAGTTCCAGCTTCAGTAGTTTCAAACTGTCATTTCTTAGCCACACTTCAGAGAAATATCTACATGGAAGGTTTCTAAAATGGTTTGCATGTGTACATACATGTCCACATCCACACAATTAGGTGGTCCTTCTGGAAGCTACAGTATAAATAAGGTCAACATTAATAATATATCCCTTAAAAGTGGGCATTAGTCCACATCCTCATTCAACTGGGGGGTAAGGGGGGGGGAACAAATTACTGCTATTCTTAAAACAAAACAATGAGGCTTTTTTTTTATTACTATTCCATGAAGCTCATACTCTTTAACAATAGTTTCCACCCTGTCTCTTCCCTCAAGAATAAAGACATAAGCCAGTCACAAAATAAAAGCAACCTACTGCATTATTTACAGAAAATGAAATAGTAAAAAGACATGAGATTGCTTAGGCAAAATTCAGAGCCAGGAAAACAGTGAACAGAAGAAAACTCTCTTCCAGTGGCAGGCAGCAGAGAGCCATTCAACCACATGGCTAAATCCCTGCTGAACCAACAAACCCCCTCCTTGAACAACAAACCCCATCATGCACAGAAGGAAGGGAGGATGCTACAGCAATGGTTTTCCTCTGATATCCTAACACTGAAAATTTATGCTCACCTAGTCTGAAACAGAACACACTGAAATGTTCCTCACTATCCAGAGGGTTTGTTATGGAGTCAAGTGTCACAAGCAGGCTTTTGAAGATCTTGAAATGGCTTTTTGGTTTGCTTTCTCTTTTTCCCTTTGTAAGGAGTGTGAAGAACCTCCCATCTTCAAATCCTGCAGCGAAGGAATGAAGTCTGTCAAGGGCCAGAGTTACATGCAGAAACATCCTTTATTGTTCCAGATTTATTAGGATGCAGGTTTGAAGTCTCCCACAGAGAACTTTGTAGATGGCTGTTCAGATGCTTAAAGGCAAGAGGCATGTTTCTACACAGCATGGGAAAAGATCCCTTCAGAACACAGGGAAGTTAAAGAACTCCCTCTGTTTACAGTCTAAGGTGAGTACTGAGGAATCAAGTCTCTCTTGGCTATAATCTTTAATCATCTTCTTCAAGCAACTCTTACTATCCATTTCCAAGACATCGCAGAACACGACCTTCTGATGCAGGACAAGCAAGTTTGGAGAGCTCTGCCTGGTTTTAATGCCACAAAAGTGTAAGCCCTTCTTTTTCTCTATTTTTTTTTCCTTTCTTTTATTTCCTCTTTTTTTTTTTTTTTCCTTTTTTAAGCAGCTTCTTTCACATCAAGAAAATTCAGCATTCCACTCTGAGGCCTTGGGAGAGAAGGCAGCAGGTAAATCATTAATGCAATGGGTAATCAGCTGAATTTACTCCCATTCTCTGCTATCAGTTACCCGAGCTTGAGACATTTATGTCTAGATCTCCAGCCCATCTAAATCCATCAGGTAAGGTGATTATAAACACATAAGTAAGAGTTAAGGCAGCCTTGTAGAAGCCTTGCAGTGTGTTGCTTCTTACTAGCCCCAGAATTTTGTCAACCTTGTGAACTCAAGAGTTGAAAATGAGGATTCTAACCAATCTACCAGAGGTCAATTAGATCAGCAATACAAATGCTAACACCACAACAACTTGTTATTTCAGACCCTTAAAAGGAAGACTGCAGTCCCATTAAACCCACTGCATTTTGGATTAGCAATTAAAAAACCCCCATCAATTTCACAGGTGAACAGTTGAGGGTATGACAGGAGCACTTAACAGCCAAAAGGGAAAGGCAGTTCACATTTTTATTGTCAAAGGATAAACCAGAATGCTAGAAAGGCTCCTACACAATCACATTTTTATCTCTGCCCTCCCAATGCAAGTGCAGTGACAGACTTCACTGAGAGGACAGGCTTTCTTCTGAGGCTTACACACCTTTAAAGGTGGTTTTAAACTTTATTATTATTAACTGTGTCAGTCTGTGCTCCCATTAGAAATAATGCAAAAAGCAGGATGTTACTGAAGTCTTTGTGCAGGTGTTTTCTACAAGGGAAAAAAAAAGGCACCAAGTTATTCAAGTAAAGTGACCTTCCTCCTGCTTACATTTCATTTTTTTTGTGCCTCCACAAGCCAATCAGTAACTTCATCCATTGCTCTCAACCACACATAATATTCCAGCACAACAGGAATTTTCTCTGCTAAAAGAAGAACTAAGCTGGTTTGCACGTGTGTGTGTGTTTGTGTGCACAGACACAAGTCTCTGTAATTCACAAAGAGAACTCCTGGTAATGTCTTGCAGCAGGTAACATCACAGTAGATGCCTCTAGCATGTAATCCAGTCACAGAATTCATTATGAATTTTACAAAAGTTGTATCATGACAGAATCCCAAATGAGTGAAGTTATTGGCAAGAAAAATGTGATTTGAGCAAACAGCATCAATTAAAAACCAGAGCAACTGAAACAGTGACTACCTTTCATTGTCTGACATTCATCTGAGGACCAAGGGTGGACAAGAGAAGAGGGAATAAAAATCAAATCATCGTAGTCAGTAAACAGGCCCCAAAAAAAACACCATTTGTAGTATGTTGCTCACAGTTGTGGAAATGAAGAAGAAAGCTAAACTGTTAAAGTACAAAAGTAACGGAGAGAGGTCTCCGTCATGCACAAGTAAAATACGAAAGCACAAAAGTCAGGAGTCAGTCCCACTTTTAAACCTGGTTAAAGCAGCATTGACTGACTGAAATCCAACTCCTTCAGCACTACTTCCAAACACAGTCAGCAAAACTGCCATCTTGGAAGTTTCTTCATGTATCCACTTTGCCCATTTGTTCCACAAGTTCTCTCCCAGTCTTTGGTAAGAACACTGCAGGAAGCTTACAGAAAACAGTAGTATCCTGTTGAAGAAGACAAGAGAGCTTCAGGAGTGTGCCCTGTGTCATACATGGTTTCACTTCTTGCATGTTTTCACTGCTTTAGCACACGTAGGGGGCAGTGTGAATAGCTTGAGGGCAAACCTGCCCTCATCTGCAGGCTGCACTCTATATTCCCCTGCCAGCAGGCTGCTGTTCAACTGCAGCTACTCCATATTTACTCTGGGTTGACTCACTTAAATGGTTGTTTCCATTCACAGGATCACACAGGATGTTAGGGTTTGGAAGGGACCTCTGGAGATCATCCAGTCCAATCCCCCTGCCAGAGCAGGACCATAGAATCCAGCATAGGTCATACAGGAACACATCCAGACAGGGCCTGAAAGGCTCCGGAGAAGAAGACTCCACAACTTCTTTGGGTAGTGTGTTCCAGTGCTCTGTGACCCTTACAGTGAAGAAGTTCCACCTCATGTTAAGGTGGAACCTCCTGTGCTGTAGTTTCCATTCATTGTCCCTTGTCCTATCCCAGGGTGCAACTGAGCAGAGCCTGTCCCCTCCCTCTTAACCCCCAGCCCTCAGATATTTAGAAACCTTTATTAAATCTCCTCTCAGTCTTCTCCAGACTAAAAAGTCTTACTTATCTTTTTTCCCTTTTCATTTCCTGCACAGGAGGACTTTGCCAGATTCATCACTGACAGCAGCAGTAAATAAGTCTTTTCTTATCTGCAGAAAGGTGTCTGCCTCTATCTGATCAGGGAATTTTTTTTTTCTTCACCTTCCCATGTTGTGTCTGCGTGTCCAAGTTAGCTAAAAACTGGCAGAATCATTACTGATTGCTGTTTCAACTGAAAACTTGGGGCTTAGAAACAAACCATTTGGCATTGCTGTGGAATAAACACATCAATGGATGTGGCACACTGCCTACCTCCCTGCCAGGGTGCCCCCAGTGAAGAAAATATTTTAAGTGGCACTGGTTTAGTTCTTCTGAGCCACTTTTCAGAGTCTCTACACTGAAGGCATCATGGGGAAAAAAAAGTTACAGAAGCAGGCATGCAGAAATCACTTCCTGACCCCTGCAAAAGAAATTCCTCTGACTGTACACCTACTCGGGATTAGGATTCTGACCATTTATCCCCGGAGACTGGACTGCATTCTACATGACTAATGCTGTCTCGGAAATCATGGAGCTTATAGAATGGTTTGGATTGGAAGTGAGCTCCAAAGGTCATCTAGTCCAAACACTCTGCAGTCAGCAGAGACCTCCTCCACTAGATCAGGTGGCTCAGAGCCTTGGCCAGCCTGACCTTGAGGATCTCCAGGGATGGAGCTTCAGTTGTTGCCTTGGGCAACCTGCTGCAGCGATCCAGTACCCTCGTGGTACAGAATTTGTTCCTAACATGCCATCTAAATCCTCTCATTTCACACCATTGCCCCTCATCCTACCCCTGCAGGCCTATGCCAACAGTGCCCCTGCAGCCTTCTTTTAGGCCCCCTTCAGGTACTGGAAGGCTGCTCTAAAGTCTCCCCAGGGCCTTCTCTTTTCCAGGCTATGGTGAACAACTTAATGTTTTCTTAAGTAAGAACATCTCTGAAAACTCCTTGCTATGCATCCTTAATTTACCAGCAGTAAAAAGTCTGAACAAATCTGTTAACAGAAACACACAACCCTATCACATATCAAGTATAATAAGGCAAAGACAAGCACAATATTGTTTATAGCTGCTTACAAAACTTGTCTGGCTGTTTTGAGTTTTGCACATAGCATAACAATCATAGAATGGCTTAGGTTGGAAAGGACCTCAGAGCTCATCTACTCCAACCTCCCCACCTCTCAACTACACTTGGCTTCTCAAGGCTTCATCCAGCCTGGCCTTCAATACCCCAGGGACGAGACAGCCACAGCCTTCTTGGGCAACTTGTTCCAGGGTCTCAACACCCTCACACTGAAGAAATTCTTTCTAAGATCTAACCCTGCTCTCCCTAAGCTTCAAACCACTGCTCCCCCCCTTGCCCTGTTGCTAGACACCCTCATGAAAAGTTCCTCTGCAGCCTTCCTGTAGAGTCCCTTCAGGCACTGGAAGACAGCTCTGAGGTCTCCCTGGAGCCTTCTCCAGGCTGAATAACCCCAGCTCCCTCAGCCTATCCTCATAGCAGAAGTGCTCCAGCCCTTGGATCATCTTTATGACCCTCCTCTGGACTCACTTCAACAACTCTGTGTCCTTTTATGCTGGGGACACCAGAACTGGACACAGTATTGGAGTGGGGTGTCAGCAGAGCAGAGTCAAGGGGTGGAATCCCCTCTCTTACCCTGCTGGCTGCACTGCAGTACAGGAAGCTTCAGGGAATTACTGGGAATTTGAAGGACATTACAAACTGTGCATTTAAAGCAGTTTCAGTTATGAGCAGCTTTGTCAGAAGCTTATGAACACTTACCTTTGTTTTTTGTTGTTGTAATTAAATACTTCAGGCTCCAATTTCAGAATCCAGGAAATCACCAAGTCATTTTATGAGGGGGAAAAAAGATTAGAGAACATGTGGCTTGGTCAAGAAATGTCATACAGCAGGGAAAACAAAAATCATCTCATGAGACAGAATCCTTTTGAATACAGACCAACTAATCCCCTACCAAACCCCAAGCATGCTTTCAGTGCAGTTAAAAGCTACTGCTACAGTACATCACATACCTGCCTGGCACCATTCCTTTGAAAAACAACCCCCCGAAAACCCCAACAAAATACTGAAAGTTGTCTCCAATAGTTGAACAACTTACAAATGTTTATCTACACACAGATCAGAACCCCAAGGATATTATTATGATTAATACTATTCTTCCAAAGACTGGTACCTGGACAATGGCTGAACAAACAGAAGTGTAAAATCTATTGCACAACCTAAAAGGTCATCACTTGGAAAATCCTGAGCTAATGTGCTGTTACCAAAAACAATTCAGGCACTTTTTTGTTTGACTTTTCCTTTTTTTTTGTTGTTGTTGTTGCTGTTGAAACTTTATTACCTAACCAATAAACTTTCAACATAGCAACCTCTGAGCATAACCACTCAGGGTTGCTTCTGTAACATCATGCCTAGGGGGGAAAATATTTCATAAATAGGGCTCCCTTCAACAACTTCTTTGCTTGAGACTCGGATGGCAAAGGAACTACAGGGACACGCTACAAGGTTGCAGTTGAATCCTGTACTTCAAAAAGAGGAATTATTAAAACTGTAGGAAAAAAAAAGGCCTGCAGCATTCCACTACTGAAAAATAAACTTGTTTTTTTTTAATCCCATTAAGTTACAGGGTTAGTTCCTTTCTCTCCTATTTTAAAGTCTTGATAAAAGTTGTCCAAACAAAAAAAACTGAACGGATGTTCCCTTTGCTGTGTTGTCTGGTTCCACGTCGGGGTGACAGCTTGGTTCAGGTTTCTGTGGCAATATTTAAATTTCCCTGCAGAGAGAAGGAAAAAAAAATATAATTATCACAGAGTGGTCTGGGTTGGAAGGGACCTGCAAGGCCACAAGTCCAACCCACCCTGCGGTAAGCAGAGGCATCCTCGACTAGAGCAGGTTGCTCACGGCCTTGTTCAGCCTGACCTTGAAGATCTCCAAGGGATGGGACCCCAACCACTTCCTTGGGCAACCTGTTCCAGTGTTCCACCACCCTCCTAGTTAAGAACTTGTTTCTAACATGCAATCTAAATCTGCTCTTCTCACATTTCCAACCATTGTCCCTTGTCCTCTCCCTAAAGGCCTTTGCAAACAGTCCCTCTGCAGCCTTCTTGTAGCCCCTTCAGGTACTGGAAGGCTCATCTTAGGTCTCCCCGGAGCCTTCTCTCCTCCAGGCTGAACACCTCCAGCTCCCTCAGCCTGCCTTTGTAGCAGAGGTGCTCCAACCCCCTGACCATTTTCATGGCCCTGCTCTGGACCTGCTCCAGCTGGTCCTTGTCCTTCCTGTGTTGAGGGCTCCTGAGATGGACACAGTACTCGAGGTGAGGTCTCACCAGAGCAAAGTGGCCAGAACCACCTCTCTCCATCTGTCAAGTTGATCCAGTGGGAAAAAAAAGCCATCCTAGCTTCCCTCAGTACTGGATTATTTGATTAAAACAGCAGAACTGTAAAGAGAGTCCCTTAAAGGGTGTACATGCATAATTGCTTCAAAAGGGTGAAATAAAGATCTTCAGCTCAGTTTAAACCAAACCTCAAGGTCAGGTTAATCATTACAAGAGGAAGAATATGGGGCAGAAAAGCTAGAATCTGAGGAAGGTTTCTGGGGTTTAACTCTTAGCCAAGCAGCAATCAGTACGCTGTTAAGAAAGTGGCTCTGTCACAATAACTCTTCAGGATTTGACATCGGCTCCAAGCTACTCGGGTTCATCAAGGCCTACATATCAATATTCAGCTCTTATTATGCTTCTCTAATTCCAATGGTTATCTGCAGCAGCCAGATTGTGTTCAGCATGTTTCAGAGGTTCCAGGCAAGAACCTTAATAGTCATTACAGAAAAGCACTGGAAATTACTGGGGAAAAGCTCACTACCACAAAATTCTGGCACTTTGAGGCCCATTTTACAAGGTCATAATTTTGGTATTTTTTCAGGGGGGAGAAAAAAAAATACAATCCTTCTCCATTTTTTTGTTTTGTTGCTAATTCCAATTCAATTTACCCTTCAGAGCTCAGACTACTGAGAGGCCATGCAAGTGGAGAAGGCACTCACAGTAAACTTCAGATACAAAGGACCCCCTTTACCTTGTCCAAAGTGTGTGGATTTCTTTCATGGCTTTTTTCCTTTGCTTGCTTGTTGTTTTGTTTGGGTTTTTTTCCCCCTTGGCTTTTATTTTTTGGGGGTGTTTTTTTCCTGTTTGTGATTTGGCTTTTTTTTTTTTTTTTGGTGTGTGTGTGTTCATCTTTTTTTGCTTGATTTTTGTGGGTTGGGGGGTGTGTGTTTGTGGGGGGCTTTTGTTTGAATGGGGGGGGTTGTGTGCTTTTGTTTGCTTCTTTGCTTTTTTCTGGACTGGTGGTGGTGGTGATTTCCTTTTGGGGGTGGTAGAGGTAGTGATTATTTTCTTTTGGGGGAGTGGGAGTGATTTTCTGTTGGGGGGGGAAGAGGTGATGGTGGTGATTTTCTCCTGGGGGTGGAGAAGGAGGTGGTGGTGGTTTTCTCTTGGGGGGGGGGTGGAGGAGGTGGTGGTGAATTTCTCTTGGGGGGTAGAGGAGAAGGTGGTGCTGCTTTTCTCAAGGGGTGGAGGAGGTGGTGGTGAATTTCTCTTGAGGGTGGAGGAAATGGTGGTGCCTTTCTCTTGTGGGGTGGAGGAGGTGGTGGTCGTTTTCTCTGGGGGGTGAAGGTGAGCGTGGTGATTTTCTCCTCGGGGTGAGGGTGGTGATTTGCCTTTGGGGGTGGAGGTGGGGGGTAGTCATTTGCTGTTGGGTTTTTTTTGATGGTGGTGGTAAGGTTTTTCCTGTGGTTCTGGGGTAATTGGGGTTTGGGGTTCTTGTGTGTGTGTTTCTGTCATTTGGGGGGGGTTGGTTTTGTTTGGGGTTGCAGTTTGGGCTTTTTTTGGCCTTCCCCCCTGCTTCCCTCCCACTTGGCTGTAAGCTAGAGGCTTTTTAAAACAACTCTAGGAACCAAACTCTAATCCAACTCCAAATGCTTATGCAAGCATATTTCCTTGTAGCTGGGTGGACACAGACTTGCAAAACAAACAAGAATTCACACAGGGACACAGAACTGCAAGGGGCTGTGCAGGTCAACTAATCCAATTCTCCAGTGCCACAAGTAACATCACACTACTTTGATCATACTTTGATCAATTCTAATAAAGGATTTTAAATGCTTTAAACTACTGATCCTCAGGAAAGCTCTAACATCTCATCTGGTTCAAAAGTTCTTCTGCAGCTGGAGATTATCATCACCCTGTAGACACTGCCAACCAAAAGCTATCATAAACCAGATGGGCTGAATTATTTCAGGTTGAGCTTAGCAAACCATTTTACACAGACATCATACAGTGTGGGATGTAAAATTATATAGTGTAGGACTCAGAGCAGCACTCCAGTGTGTTCTTTAAAAGCAGATGATTAATTTAAGCTAATGTAATAAAGAGGGGAAACACACATAGTAAAATATATAACATTATTAATACCCTTCAGTTGCTATGTTGATTTAAAACCACGGCCTAGGAGGATATAACATCTTTACCCAGAGGGCCATTTTCTCCTCTCAATAAGGAAGAAAGATCAGCTGAGCTCAAGGAAAGAATACTGAACAATGGCAACTGAAGAATCTCAGAGACCAAATCTGATACTATACCAGGACAGGTTGGGGACTGACCTGTTGGAGAACAGTGTAGGGGAAAGGGACCTGGGGGTTCTGGGGGACTGAAGGATGCCCATGAGCCAGCAATGCGCCCTGGTGGCCAAGAAGGCCAAGGGCATCCTGGGGTAAAGTAGAAGGGCTGTGGTTAGACAGTGGAGAGAGGTTCTCTTCCCCCTCTACTCTGCCCTGGTTAGGCCATATCTGGAATATCCTGTCCAGTTCTGGGTCCCTCAGTTCAAGACGGGCCTCAGGGAACTGCTTGAGAGAGTCCAGCACAGAGCCACAAAGCTGATGAAGGCAGTGGAACATTTTCCTGTGAGGCCAGGATGAGGGAGATGGGGCTTGGAGTTTGGAGCAGAGGAGCCTGAGGACTGCCCTCATTGCTGCTGATAAAGATCTGCAGGGCAGTACTGAGAGGACAGAGCCAGACTCTGATCAGGAATGTCCAGTGACAGGACAAGGGGCACTGGGTGCCAGCTGGAGCAGAGGAGGTGCCACAGGAACAGAAGGGAAAACTTTTCCCCTGTCAGAGTGCCAGAGCCCTGGAACAGGCTGCCCAGAGAGGTTGTGGAGACTCCTTCTCTGGAGGCATTCCAAAACCACCTGGATGTGTTCCTGTGTGACCTGCCCTAGGTGCTCCTGGTCTGGCAGGGGGCTTGGACTGGATGATCTCTGGAGGTCCCTTCCAACCCCTAACATTCTGTGATTTTCTATTACCCAAAGCAAGTTCCAATGGAACAACCATGGAGGAAACAGGAATGCAGGATGTGGTTTGCACATAAAGGTACAAAGAGCCAAGATCCTAGAAAGTCCCATCCAATTTATTCCAAGGGGATTTAAAAATCTGGATGGATCCTCATGAATATTCATCCTTTATAAATGGATTAGTTACAAAGCAATTCAGCCAACTTACCTTTTCTTTCCTCAAGAATCCATCTCTGAACCTGTTGGTGGGGAATCCCCTGGCACCACCAGAGCGCAGCCGCTGGTACTTGGCCTGGATGTACAAACCCTTCTGCACTAAGCCTGATCTGGAATGGGGCTGCAAACGGCCATCTGGGAAGTTGCTCTGGAAGGAGAGAAAAGTGCAAAATGAAGACACCAAAATTCAAGACTTCAGAGTCATGAAACAGTCCAGGCCATAAGGAACCTCCAAAGGTCATCCAGTCCAACCTCCCTGCAGTCAGCAACCAGATCAGGCTGCCCAGGGCCTTGTTGAGCCTCACCTTGAATATCTCCAGGGAAGGAGCCTCAACCACCTCCCTGGGCAACCTGTTCCAGTGTTCTACCACCCTCACAGTAAAGAACTTCTTCCTGACATCCAATCTAAATCTACTCTTTAATTTCAAACCATTGCCCCTCATCCTGTCCTTGTAGGCTTTTGCAAACAGTCCCTCTCCATCCTTCCTTTAGCCCTCTTCAGGTACTGGAAGGCTGCTCTAAGGTCTCCCCAGAGCCTTCTCTTCTCCAGACTGAACAACCCCAGCTCCCTCAGCCTGTCCTCATAGCAGAGGTGCTCCAACCCCCTGATCATGTTCGTGGTCCTCCTCTGGACCATCTCCATACTTACAGTTAAAACACAGCTAAGACTTCCGGTCCTCCACAACACAAAGATGCATTTGCAAGCACAGAGCCTCTTCATTTCCCATTTAATATTCCTCAGACCACTATCCTGTGGCTCAAAGAACTGCTGAGTTGTACTTACTGTTTAAAATATCTGAAAGTACCTTCCTCAGAGGGATTAGAAAGTGTACAACATTAACGTGTTTGCAAACTTTCACGAGAGTAAGCCAGCATCAACAACATAATTTAAAGGGCTTGTAGTAGTAGGATGAGAGGGAATGGATTAGAAGCTTGAGGAGAGCAGATTCAGATTGGAGATCAAGAATTTCTTCCCCATGAGGGTGGTGAGACACTGGAACCCGTTGCCCAGGGGGTGGTGCAAGCATCATGGTATCAGTCAGGGTTGGAAGGGACCTCAAGGATCATCTAGTTCCAAACCCCTGCCATGGGCAGGGACACCTCACACCCACACTAGATCAGGCTGGCCAGAGCCTCATCCCTGGAAGTTTTTAAGGCCAGGCTAGATGTGGCTCTGAGCAACCTGATCTAGTGTGAGGTACCCCTGTCCATGGCAGGGGGGTTGGAACTGGATGATCCTTGAGGTCCCTTCCAACCCTGACAATTCTGTGATTCTACAGATGTGTCCCAGGGCAACTTGATCTAGTTGGAGGTGTCCCTGCTAACTGCAAGGGGGTTGGACAAGATAACCTTGAGGGTCCCTTCCACCAAATCCAGTACTGGAAAACCCTGCTCAATCCACTGTCAGTCCTCTCACCTACTAAAAGCCTGGCAGTATTTCAAAGGAAACACATGGTCTATGATGACACTGTATTTATGGCATTCAATGCCTTCAAAAACGTGTCCCCTGGTACCAAACAAGATGGAATCACCATTTTATGTAACAGAATCATAGAATCAATATGGTTGGAAAAGACCTCAGAGATCATCAAGTCCAACCTATCACCCAACACCTTATGACTACTAAACTATGGCACCTAGTGCCACGGCCAATCCCCTCTTGAACACCTCCAGGGATGGTGACTCCACCACCTCCCTGGGCAACACATTCCAATGGCTAACAACTCTCTCAGTGAAGAACTTTCTCCTCACCTCCAGCCTAAACCTCCCCTGGCATAGCCTGAGACTGTGTCCTCTTGTTCTGGTGCTGGGTGCCTGGGAGAAGAGACCAACCCCCACCTGGCTACAACCTCCCCTCTGGTAGTTGTAGACAGCAGTAAGGTCTGCCCTGAGCCTCCTCTTCTCCAGGCTAAGCAACCCCAGCTCCCTCAGCCTCTCCTCACAGGGCTGTGCTCCAGACCCCTCCCCAGCTTTGTTGCCCTTCTCTGGACACATTCAAGTGTCTCAATGTTCTTCTTAAACTGAGGAGCCCAGAACTGGACACATGACTCAAGGTGTGGCCTAATCAGTGCTGAGCACAGGGCAGAATGACTTCCCTGCTCCTGCTGGCCACACTGTTGCTGATAGAGGCCAGGATGCCATTAGCCTTCCTGGCCACCTGGGCACACTGCTGGCTCATGTTCAGCCAGCTGTCAACCAGTACCCCCAGGTCCTTTCTGCCTGGCTGATGAAAGCTGGTCTATACCTTAAAGTATCTCCTGACAGGTCCTGCATTTTCAAGATGTCCCCTGATGCGTCTGTGAGGGTAAGCATCAACTGGTCTGGACGAATAATAAGAGTTCTAAGAAGAAAACAGGCAGATATATTAGCTTCATGATGCCAACTCATTCCAGAAAACACAAAGTTTCCAGCCTACACCAACAAATATTGCAACTCTTTCCCTTTTGTAGCATTTGACACAATGACAGTTTGAAGGCACCAGAATAATGGGACCACAGCAGCACCTAGAATCCCAGCTGGCTGAGGTGACGGCAGAGCCACACAGGAGCAAAAGATGGTACAAACCATCCACAGAATCACAGAATAGCAGGGGTTGGAAGGGACCTCCAAAGATCATCCAGTCCAAGCCCCCTGCCAGACCAGGAGCACCTAGGGCAGGTCACACAAGAACACATTCAGGTGGGTTTGGAATGTCTCCAGAGAGGGAGACTCCACACCCCCCCGGGCAGCCTGCTCCAAGGCTCTGGCACCCTCACAGGGAAAAAGTTTACCCTTCTGTTCCCTTGGAACCTCCTCTGCTCCAGCTTGCACCCAGTGCCCCTTGTCCTGTCCTTGGGCATCCCTGAGCAAGGCCTGGCTCCATCCTGCACTGCCCTGCACATCTTTATCAACAGGCCACCCCTCAGGCTCCTCCTCTCCAAGCTAAAGAGCCCAAGCCCACTCAGCCTTCCTTTACAAGGGAAATGTTCCACTGCCTTCAGCAGCTTTGTGACTCTGCACTGGACTCTCTCAAGCAGTTCCCTACTGAGTACCATCCTCTTGGAGAGATCTCAGGTACCAACCCAGTTAAGGTTGTCCTTCCCTGCTCCTCCCAGAACAGATGCCTCCACTTGCATGCAGCAAGTGAGCAGACAGGTTGCTCTAGCAGTCACCCCTTCAGTTAGGAAAGAGGGCAACAAGATTAGTACCATGGACATCCCTGGTTAGCATTTGGTCATTACAGGGTATCATATTTCAGAGGAGATCCTTGCACTGGTACTACACACACCACTGCAGCAGCCTCACAGTGAATGTCCCCAACAGGGGACAATGGTCAGGAGAAGATTCTGCTTTAACTCTGTGTTACAGGAGAACATTTTGAAGGTTACTTGCCTGCCACATGATTTCAAAAGCAAGTGACAGAGACAAGCAGTACTGAAATTGTTGTGTCAACACACAGCAGCTGCAGTCCAACAGCCATGGGTCCTCCAGCTACTCTTCTACCTGGGGGGTTTGGCCATTTTCCTACTGTGTGTTCCTGCAGCCCAGAAGGGCCAATGGCAGCCTGGGCTGCATCAAAGGCAGCATGGCCAGTGATGGAAAGAGGTTATTCTACCACTGTGCTCTGGTCTCATGAGACCTCATCTGGAGTACTGCATCCAGCTCTGCAGCCTCCAATACAGGAAGGACATGGAGCTGCTGTAGCAGGTCCAGAGGAGGGCTCCAAAAACGCTCAGGAGGCTGGAGCGCCTCATCTCAGCCTGTCTCCATAGGGGAGGTTCTCCAGCCCTCTGATCATCTTGGTAGCCTAATCTAGACCCACTCCAGCAGCTCCAGGTCCCTCTTCTGCTGGGGGCACCAGAACTGGAAGCAGTGCTGCAGATGAGGTCTCAGCAGAGCAGAGCAGAGGGGCAGAATCCCCTCCCTGTGCTGCTGCTCTCCCTGCTCTGGATGCAGCTCAGCACACAGCTGCCTGCTGGGCTGCCAGTGACCACTGCTGGCTCCTGGAGAGTTTGTCATTAACTGATAATAAAGCATCACTTGGAATTTAAAAGGGCAAGACATCACAGATTATCAAATCTACATTAGTACAGACAATGCAGCAATAAAACACTAAATAAATATTATAAGAACAACAAAGACAAAAGCTACTGAAATTCTACATTTCAGCTTACCAGATGAGGTCTCCCAATAAATTTCCTAAAAGGTGGCTTCATGAACCTCATAGGCTTTTGGAAGCCATCATGTTGGGAGTTCTGCAATTTTGAGAGACTGCAGCTTTGCTGGTTCCTGATGTGCCCATGTGAGAGAGAGAAGAGAGGAGGAACAGTTCAAACCTAAAGCCATGGCATAGCAAAACCTGGTTATTTTAAATGACCTTAATTTAGCACCTGCATTGCTTTTGAAGTACAAAGTGAGTGGTTTGAAGTAATTTTCTTCTGTGATATTCAACAAATCACTAGTCCTCTGACTAAGCAGAATCAGAATATTTTATAGAATTAACCAGGTTGGAAAAGACCTCTGAGGTCATCAAGTCTAACCTATTCTCTAACACCACCTAACCAACCAAACCATGGCTCCAAGTGCCACATCCAATCCTTTTTTGAACACTTCCAGTGATGGTGACTCCACCACCTCCAAGGGCAGCACATTCCAATGGCCAATCTCTCTTTCTATGAAGAATTTCTTCTAACATCCAGCCTAAACCTCCCCTGGTGCAGCTTGAGACTGTGTCCTCTTGTTCTGGTGTTGGTTGCCTGGGAGAAGAGACCAACTCCCACCTGGCTACAACTTCCCCTCAGGTAGTTGTAGATAGCAAGAAGGTCTCCAAGGTCTCCCCTGAGCCTCTTCTTCTCCAGGCTAAGCAACCCCAGCTCCCTCAGCCTCTCCTCACAGGGCTGTGCTCCAAACTCCTCCCCAGCTTTGTTGCCCTTCTCTGGACACCTTCCAGCATCTCAACATCTTTCTTGAATTGAGGAGCCCAGAACTGGACACAGGACTCAAGGTGTGGCCTAACCAGTGCTGAGCACAGGGCAGAATGACTTCCCTGCTCCTGCTGGCCACGCTATTGCTGATACAGGCCAGGATGCCGTTGGCCTTCTTGGCCACCTGGGCACACTGCTGGCTCGTATTCAGCTGCACAGTCGCACAGTTGTGTTGTGTTGTGCCACGGCAAAGGCAGAGAAACATTCTGCCCACCCTGATGTGCTAACCAGGCTGCCCTGCCTCACCCGGCCAGGACTGCTCACTGCTGCCCTCCGCTGGCCGAAACGCTTCCTGCAGTTCCACTTACACACTGCAGCACCTCTGAAACTGAACATGCCACGTCTGGAAAGATTCTAGCCAGATGCTGGCAAGGTCACAGCATGACGGAATGCTAAGGGTTGGAAGGGACCTCGAAAGATCATCCAGGCCAACCCCCCTGCCAGAGCAGGAGTACCTAGAGCAGCTCACACAGGAACATATCCAGGTGGGTTTGGAATGTCTCCGGGGAAGGAGACTCCACAGCCCACCGGGCAGCCTGTTCCAGGGCTCTGGCACCCTCACGAGGAAAAGGGTTTTCCTATAATCCCTTGGAACCTCCTCTGCTCCAGCTTGCACCTAGTGCCCCTTGTCCTGTCATTGGACAACCCTGAGCAGAGCCTGGCTGCATCCAGCACTGCCCTGCACATCTTTATCCCCATCAATGCGGGCAGCCCTCCCTGTCCTCACAGGGATCTCTACTGCCTTCAGCAGCTTTGTGGCTCTGTGCTGGACTCTCTCAAGCAGCTCCCTGAGGTCCTTCTTGAACTGAATGGCCCAGAACTGGACACAATATTCCAGATACAGCTTCAGCAGGGCAGAGTAGTGGAGTAGAAGACCTTTTCCCAACCTCCTAATTACAGCCCTTCTATCCACCTCAGGATGCCCTTGGCCTTCTTGGCCACAAGGGCACATTGCTGGGTCATGGACATCCTTCTATCCACCAGGACCCCCAGGTCTCTTTCCCCCATGCTGCTCCATCCTCAGATAGCTAGGTGCCTTGGCTTTAAGGTGTTGCTTGCTTTTTTTCACTGAGCACACTGCTAAGACAGATGTTACCACAGACTCATACACAGAACAGACACTGGGAAAAGTGACTATTAGAAGTCAAAACTCAAAGTTCACTGTACATGCAGAAACAGTTTTCATAGCTGCAAAAAAATTGACTAATACAAAACCAGAGCCACACTGGACTAGTTCATGAGCATAGCCACTATCTCACATGAGCTATGAAAAGCTGCTGAGAAACTTGAGCCTCCCACTTTGACAGCAACTGGAAACAGCAGAAAAATAAGCCTGGGCAGGTATGAAGCCAACTACACACTGAAGACACAGCCCCAGGTACATGAAAGACTGTGTCAGAATCACTAAGGTTGAAGAGACCTTTAAGATCATGAAGTCCAACTGCCATGACCACTAAGCCATATCCTGAAGCACCACAGCTACAGCTTCTTGAACACCTCCAGGGATGGACACTCCACCACCTGCCTGGCAGCCTGTTCCAACCCCTCACCACTCTCTCAATTAATAAGTTTTTCCTCGTGTCCAACCTAACCCTCCCCTGGCACAACGTCAACACATTTCCTCTCATCCTATCTCTGGTTACTTGGGAGAAGCGACCAACCCCAGCCTCACTCCAGCCTCCTTTCCAGGGAGCTGTAGAGAGCAACAAGCTCTCCCCTCAGCCTTCTCTTCTCCACACTAAACACCCCCAGCTCCATCAGCTGCTCCTTGTATGATGCCTCCAAACCCCTCCCCAGCCTGGTTGCTCTTCTCTGGACAGTCTCCAGCCCCTCAATGTCTTTCCTACCCTGTGGCACCCAGAACTGACCCAGTGTTCAAGCTGTGGCCTCACCAGGGCTGAATACAGAGGCACCAGCACTGCCCTACTCCTGCTGGCCACACTGGTTTTGATCCAGGGCAGAATGCTGTTGGCCTTCTTGGCCACCTATGCACACTGCTGGCTCATGTTCAGCTGTCCACCAGCACCCCCAGATCCTTTTCCAGCAGGCTGCTTTCCAGCCACTCTGCCACAAGCCTGTAGCATTGCTTGGGGTTGTTGACACCAAAGTGCAGTAATATCTAACAGTCTCCTTCCTCCCTACCCCCAACTTGGGAACTCTTTTTCCTTTCAAGAATCTCCAACACAAGAAGTATTTCTTCTGCAAGTCCACAGTTTTCTCAAGCATGTGGCCTGGGTGCATTGTGACTCTCTGCTATTCCAGACTGCACAAACAGCAGCATCTTAAGAGCTGTGCCCAAATTATGACTCCAGTGTAGGCACATTTCATTACCATCTAGAAATTCTTGAATCAACATTTTTTCTAGCACCAGTAAGTTAAGAGACCTCTCTGCAATCGGCCAACTTCACAACACCAAAAGTGAAACCGGGTGACAGAGGTTAGCAAACACCTCTGGAGCAAAAAAGCTGTAACAGATCTGTTGAGGTATTTCAAAGTTAAAAACCAAACAAAAGCTATTGCAAAGAAATCTAATGTTTCTTCATGATGTTCCTCAAGAATCAGAACAGGAATAAAAAGATCTCTAACTCTTTGCTGACTTTCCACATGACAAGAAACAACCAGGGCAACCCAACCTTGTGTTCACCCTAGAATGCTTTCATGGTACTACAAAATACCAAGAGGATGTTGTTAATGGCACACCAAGGAGTATAAAAATAGTTCAGCTTCTTGAATTCGTTCCACTCTTCCCATTCACTGCTACAGTTTGAGCTTTGTCTTTTCCCATGACAGCTCAGCACTCCATTACAGAGCCGTTTGCAATGAACACCAGTTGAATTTCAGGCCAAGTCAAACCCTGTAAGCTAAGGAAAAGAACCACAAAAAACCAACCCCCTAACTGTGGAGGAGTCAAAACTTTGAGTAAGAAATACAGGCTCTGGCCACCAAGATTGTTACTTGCTAATTACCTTGGAGCTCCATCATCCACACAAAACACTCTGTCATCTTCATTCTTCAATCTCTCCTTTCTTCTCCTTTCTATGTCATGCCGTAGGTCATTCGGATCTTCCAACGCTCTCATAATGTTCTAGGTTAAAAGGAAAAGTTCAAGGCAAGTTAGCCAGCAAGCTGGGAAAGGAATTGGCTGGGTGGCTGCAATCAGAGTGCTGTGGTCAACAGCTCAGTGGCCAAAAGGAGGCCAGTGACAAGTGGTGACCCTCAGGGGTTGGTACTGGGACCGGTGCGCTCTAACAGCTTTGTTAGTGACATGGACAGTGGGACTGAGGCACCCTCAGCAAGTTTGTGGGTGACACCAAGCTGTGTGGTCTGGTTGACACACTGGAGGGAAAGGATCCTGTGGGGCTTGGACAGGCTGCAGAAGTGGGCCCAAGCCAGCCTCACGACATTCAGCAAGGCGAAGTGCAAGGTTCTACACCTGGGTCAGGACAATCCCAAGCACAAATCCAGGCTGGGTGAGGAGTGGCTGGAGAGCAGTCTGGAGGAGACTTGGGTGTGTCAGTTGGTGACAAACTCCCCAGGAGCCACCAGTGGTCACTGGCAGCCCAGCAGGCAGCTGTGTGCTGAGCTGCATCCAGAGCAGGGAGAGCAGCAGCACAGGGAGGGGATTCTGCCCCTCTGCTCTGCTGAGACCTCATCTGCAGCACTGCCTCCAGTTCTGGTGCCCCCAGCAGAAGAGGGACCTGGAGCTGCTGGAGTGGGTCTAGATTAGGCCACCAAGATGATCAGAGGGCTGCAGAACCTCCCCTGTGGGGACAGGCTGAGGAAGCTGGGGCTGTTCAGCCTGGAGAAAGGCAGCTCTGGGGAAGACCTAAGAGCAGCCTTCCAGTACCTGAAGGGAGCTACAAGAAAGCTGGGAAAGGACTTTCTACAAGGACTTGTAGTAGCAGTGAGAGGGAATGGATTGAAGCTTGAGGAGGGCAGATTTAGACTGGAGATTAGAAAGAAAATAATTCCAGTGAGGGTGGGGAGACACTGGAACAGGTTGCTCAAGGAGGTTGTGGGAGTTTCCTCCCTAGAGATGTTGAAGGCCAGGTTGGATGAGGCCTTGAGCAACCTGGGCTAGTGGAAGGTGTCCCTGCCCATAGCAGGGGGTTATAAGATGATCTTTGGGGTCCCTTCCAACCTAAACCATTCTATGAGTCTATGAACTAAACACTAACATGTGTCTGCCCTTCAGGAGTGGCATCTGGCATACAACTTTGTCAATGTAGTTCAGCTATCTGCATGCAGGACAGATGCAGATCAACCCAAACTTCCAAAAGAGTCACAGAAAATAGCCCCCAATTTACCCTTTCTTGCAATACCTGCATGCTAGAATTCTGCATGGAGTTGCCAAAACAAAACCAGTCACAAATTCCAGTAACTCTGAAGAAGTTTTACTACTCTTAGTTAAGTTCAATCTCTACATAACTGTACTACAAGTTACAAATGCTGTGACTAAATCAAAATAATCATGGCTTGAAAGGGGAAAATAGAATATTTCATGTCCCTGAATGAAAGCATGGAATAAAATAGCATCCTTGAGAATTCTGTGGATGTTGATCCATTCTAACATGAGGGCAGGTGGCTTTTAGTAGTCATAGAGGGAAATTAAGAGCCACATGGGATCATAGAATTGTCAGGGCTGGAAGAGACCTCAAGGATCATCCAGTTCCAAACCCCCCTGCCATGGGCAGGGACACCTCACACTACAGCAGGTTGCTCACAGCCACATCCAGCCTGGCTGCAAAAACCTCCAGGCAGGAGGCTTCCACCACCTCCCCTGGGCAACCACTTTGCATTTACAGTATTTAAAACCAGACAGAGGTTGAACAGAATTACCACACTCCACCTACTGGAGGACACACCTGCATTTTAGTCATAGAAGGGCTTAGGTTGGAAGGGACCTCTGAGTTCATCTGCTCCACCTTCCCTCCCATGCCCAGGGACTCTTCTCAACTAGACTCAGCTGCTCAAGGCCTCATCCAACCTGGCCTTCAACAGCCCCAGGCAGGAGGCAGCCACAGCCTCCCTGGGCAGCCTGTGCCAGACTCCCACCACCCTCACACTGAAGAACTTCTTCCTCAGCTCCAGTCTAACCCTGCTCTCCCTTAGCTTCAAACCATTCCCCCTTGTCCTGTCTCTAGACACTCTCAGCAGAAATCCCTCTGCAGCCCTCCTATAGGTTCCCTTCAGGTACTGGAAGGCAGCTCTGAGGTCCCCCTGGAGTCTTCCCTTCTCCAGGCTGAACACCCCCAGCAACACCCTCAGCCTGTTGTCATAGCAGAGGTGCTCCAGCCCTTGGATCATCTTTGTGGCCTCCTCTGGACTCCCTCCAACAGCTCTGTGTCAACACAGCACATGTGCACCACCATGGTTTCTGCAAGTATGCTTGAGTGAGTTTCCCTCAAAATAATCAGAACTGCTAACGCCTGTCAAAGCACAGATAAATTACACACCAAGAGCAAGGGGAACATATTGTTCACAACTGTGTCATTCTAACTTCCTGCTTGTCCAAAAAAACAAATGTCAAGTAATTACAGATACCTGGGGAGATTCAGATGGCACAGTTCGTTTGTTCTGAAGCTCTGCTAGGGACATGTCAATCCTCCTGGAACAGAACAACACTACGTAAAAACAAGAGCCAGCACCATGAACAGCAGCACCACTCACCAGCTACTCAATTCTTTACTGATAGGTAGTTTAGAGTGGGTGAAAAACCACTTTACATGGTGTAGTCTGCTGAAGATTAACCAAGAAGGCCAATGGGACCCTGGGGTGCATTAAGAGGAGTGCGTTCAGCAGATTAAGCGAGGTTCTCCTCCCCACCTCTACGCTGCCCTGGTGAGACCTCACCTTGAATACTGCACCCAGCTGTGGGCTCCCTAGTTCAAGAGGGACAGGGGTCTGCTGGAGAGAGTCCAGCAGAGGGCTACAAGGGTGACTGAGGGACTGAAGACTGCCTGATGAGGAGAGTCTGAGAACTCTGGGGCTGTTTAGTCTGGAGAGAACACTACTTAGAGGGGATTTAATCAATGCCTATCAATAGCTGAGGGCTGGGGGTCAAGAGGGAGGGGACAGGGTCTGCCCAGTTGCACCCTGGGATAGGACAAGGGGCAATGGATATAAACTACAGCACAAGAGGTTCCAGCTCAACATCAGGAGGATCTTCTTCACTGTGAGGCTCCCAGAGCCCTGGAACAGGCTCCCCAGAGAGGTTATAGAGTCTCCTTCTCTGGAGACTTTCAAGGCCTATCTGGATGCATTCCTGTGTGATCTATGCTAGATTCTATGGCCCCCTGGCAGAGGGGTTGGACTCCATTTCTGGAGGTCCCTTCTAACCCCTAACACCCTGTGAGCCTGTGAACCACCTTCATGCAAGCAAACCAAGGCAAAGCGAGCGTTAATTACCTGTGAATTTCTGGATCCGAACATATTTTAACATCATTCAGATTTGCAGCCGGTTTATCCTTAATTTTGGAGAACCTTTCATGCAGAGTTATGTCAGAAGAGGTAAAATAATTTGCTGTGGAGAGATATCAAATACAAGAATGGTTATTTGTAGGAGCTGAAATGCACAGTGGGAAGTTGTAGCTTTTAAAGCATCAACTCTCAAGGACACACCAAGGTAACTCCTGGGATTCAATTTCAAACTACTTCCCTCGCAGTTTAACATTCACCACTGAAAGATTAGGGCAGCCAACTTCAACAGCCTTCTTACTGTACGAGATCAAGCTCAACAGCAATTTCACTATTTGTCAGCTCTGCCCTGGTAGCACTCAACTGGGAGCTAGAAATCCAGTTCAGCACTGACCGTGATGCAACAGTCCAAACACTGCTGTGAAAAATTAAAAGGAACTGTGCATAGCTAAGAAGCTGTGACTATAGCAAAGCTCCTTCTTTCCTTCTCCTGTTCCTGAACAAGGAGGTGAGCCTTAAGCACTAGCACAAAACCCTTTTGACCTTAACACTCCACAATAATGCCTCTTTCGTGGACAGAGATCGTCTTGTAATCCTTCTTCACCCAACTACTTTAAATCTTCAACCTACATTTACATTAAGCAATACAGAACGAATCACAGAAAGGCTCAGGTTGGAAGGGACCTTAGACATCATCTACTCAAACCTCCCCACCACAGGCAGGGTCACCTCTCAACTGCACTCAGCTGCTCAAGGAAGCCTTAGCCAACCAGGCCTTCAACAACCCCAGGCAGGAGGCAGCCACAGCCTCCCTGGGCAGCCTGGGCCAGACTCTCACCACCCTCACACTGAAGAGCTGCTTCTTAAGCTTCAGGCTAACCCTGCTCTGCCTCAGCTTCAAACCATTCCCCCTTGGCCTGTCTCTAGACACCCTGAGCAAAAGTCCCTCTGCAGCCTTCCTGGAGGATCCTTTCAGGCACTGGAAGGCAGCTCTGAGGTCCCTCTGGAGCCTTCTCTTCTCTAGGCCAATCAAACCCAGCTCCCTCAGCCTATTCTCATGGCAGAGCTGCTCCAGCACTTGGATCACCTTTGTGGTCTCTGGACTCACTCCAACAGCTCTGTGTCTTTCTTATGCTGAGGACACCAGAACTGGATGCACTATTCAAGGTGGGGTCTCACCAGAGCAGAGTAAAGGGGCAGAATCCTCTCTCTTGCCCTTCTGGCCACACTCCTCTTGATGCAGCCTTGGATACAATTTGTCTTTTGGGCTGCTTAAGAACTATGACCTCATCTTGGGATCCTCCCAATTTTGCTCATCACCTCCACTGAGAGAGTAATTCCCAGGACTGGGAATTCCCTCATGGGCTGCATGAGGGCACTGCTGGCTCCTGAGGAATCGCTCAGCAACAAACACCCGCAAGTCTCTCTCTTCAGAGCTACTCTCAACCCACTCTGCATCCAGCCTGGATTTGTGCCTGGGGTTGGCTTGACCCAGATGCAGGACCTTGCACTTTGATTTGTTGAACCTCATGCAGCTGGCACTGGCCCAAACCCAACTAAAGCCAAAGGCAAGCCCCTGAGCTTTTACGAAGAGAGCAAATCCAATCCATCTGAGCTTTGGGTTTCTTAATGATAAATACAGAAAGACATACGGTATAAAGCTCCAAACATCACAGCCACCTTTCACTTGATGGATAATTGTGATTATTTCCTGAGTAAATTCTCTTGATGGGTCACTGTCAACATTTTGGGTTACAGACTCCATGTGCTCAAACACGGGATGGAAATTTTCCTTTTTCCTGCCAACAGCAACCAGATCATGGGACATCTGTCTCTCTGTGGTGTGACTAGAGGCACTCCTGGAAGGAAAATTTGCAGGCATTCACTTTAGAAGAACTCACTGGAGCTGAAAGCTTCAAATATATGAGCAGAACACAACAATGAAGATCAAGAAAATTCATTTTGAGGAATAAATGCGCGGGAATCGAAATAGCTTCCCCTCCTCCCCCCCCCCCCTTTTTTTGTGTGTTTTGTTTTCTTTAATTAAAAGGAAGGGAAAGTTAGAATAAAATACAAAGAGCTATGAATAGAGTCTCAGGAAACTGTTTCAGTGGTGCACATCATAGTGAGTTTTAACACTTTGATAATCTAGACTGTTAAATGAAACAGGGAAATGAAGATGCTGATGCACTTCTGCAGTATGATTCAGAAAGGCAGTTATCATAGAATCACAGAATGGTTTGGGTTAGGAGGGACCTCCAAAGGTCATCCAGGCCAACCCCCCTGCAGTCAGCAAGGACATCCTCCACTAGATCAAGTTGCTCAAGAGACTTGTCCAGCCTGACCTTGAAGATCTCCAGGGATGGAGCCTCAGCTATCTCCCTGGGCAACCTGTTGCAGTGTTCCAGCAGCCTCCTGGTGCAAAACTTGTTCCTCACATCCAATCTCCATCTCTTTTTCTCTCATTTCAAACCATTGCCCTTCATCCTATCCCTGAAGGCCTTTGCAAACAGCTGCAGCCTTCTTGTAGCCCCCTTCAGGTATACTGGAAGGCCTCTCCTAGGTCTCCCCAGAGCCTTCTCTTCTCCAGGCCAAACACCCCCAGCTCCCTCAGTCTGTCCTAGTAACAGAGGTGCTCCACCCCCCTGATCATTTTTGTTGCCTGTGTGCCTTTGTTTATAAGGAGCTAACAATTGTCAAGAACACTTCAGAGCTGTAAAAATCTCATGGCAGCTTTGGGAACTGAATCACCACTTGAGAAACAGCTTTCAGGTGGCAACGTGTGAACTTCAGAACGTGTTGAGCATCTCTTAGTCAAATTTTACTCATTCTAAGCAAATTTATGCCCCAAATGGTTGCACTGCTGCTTAGGAATTATTTTGACAAGGAAGCTTAACACTTTAAAAATCCTTCTGTTCTTGTTGCAAGGAAAATCCTTGTCATGTGCAAAGATTTGAGGACTCGGCCCATGGAAAAGCTCTCAGGATAAGGACTGTTTCCTGTGTGTTCTGGATTTGAAGAGAACAAGACAAGAATTTCATACCAAAACTCTAATCAGATATAGCCTCTAGCAGGTGCCAGGAGTCATTGATTTGTTTCCAGTCAACTGGAAATAAATTTATGCCAAAGGAAAATCCAAACAGTCTCAGCTGTAGATGATCTGAATTATCTACCTGCTCCCCATGCTTAGAGGAAAAAGTGTTCACAGCTGAGTTATTCCAGGGCAGATGTTTGCCAAATGCCTATAGCAAGCAACATGAATAGTCCCAGTCATCAGCTTAGGGTTTTAATCTTAAATATATATATATATATATATATAAAAAAATATAATTCATATAAAAAATGTAATACATCTTACTCTGTGTGTGTATATATATAAATAAACATATATTGAACACTTTTGGCTGTGGAAAGAAGCCTTCCACGCAAACAATGCAGTAGTGTCTTCAGCCTGGAAATAATCACCATGCCCCATTGTGCAGGACTTTCAAGAACAGCAGCAAGAAGCTACTAGATGCAGGAATCATCCAGGCAGCTTGCAATAAACTCCAGCAATAATTATGGTATTTTAATTATCACATGGGAAGTTAAATACTTGTGCTGGCCTGAGGAGGGTCATTACCCCACTTCCCTTTCCCCACTCTTTAATATTGACCTCTTATGTGTAGATATTAACTTGCCTTTGTAACTCTCCACTGTATTGCCATTTTTTGACATATTGGAAAGGGAAGAAAATAGATATTGGTGTTTTATTTGGGACAAGTGGCAAAATACCTCTGAAATGAAAGCTGATCATTTTGGAAGGGAAGCTAATCACTTCCAGAAGGGATTACTGCCATTAGGGGACATTCTTGCCTGCAAGAGCCAGGCAACAAAACAGAAAAACCTGCAAAAGATCTACACAAACCAAGCTGCTGACTCTCTACCATGCATCCATCAATTAGTTTTTCATAGCAGTATCACTTTTTCCCCTCCCCCAGTTCTGACAGCACTGAGAATGCTGAAGGCAACCACATGTACAAGGGGATTTTTTGGGGTTGTTGGTTTATGTTTGATTTGGGTTTCTTGCCTTTTGGTTGCTAGGGGGTTTCTGTTTGTTTGGGGGTGTTTTGGTTGGTTGGTTTGGGTTTTTTTTTTGCCTGGCTTTTTGGTTTGTTTTCATTTTGTTGGGGTTTTTTTGTGGTGTTTCTTGGTTGGTTAGTTGTAGCTTTTTTCTCACCCTTTTGGTTCTTCCCCCCCCCCCCCCTCTTTTTTGAGGTTTTTGTTGTTTGGAGGAGTGGAGGGTGCTTGCTTATTTGGGGTGAGTTTGGGTTATGGGGTTTTTTTGGGGGGGGAAGTTGTTTGCTTGATTTACTTTTCGGAGTTTTTGGTGGGGAGTGGGTTTAGATGCGTTGGGGTTTTTTTGTGCTTGTTTGTTTTTGGGTGATTTTTTTTTTTTTGGGGGGGGGGGTACTGATCAACAGCCACCTGAATATGAGCAAGCAGTGTGCCCAGGTGGCCAAGAAGGCCAATGGCATCCTGGCCTGCATTAGGAATAGTGTGGCCAGCAGGAGCAGGGAAGTCATTGTGCCCCTGTACTCTGCATTGGTTAGGCTGCACCTTGAGTACTGTGTCCAGTTCTGGGCTCCTCAGTTTAGGAAGGACATCGAAACACTTGAACATGTCCAGAGAAGGGTAACAAGGCTGGGGAGAGGCCTTGAGCACAAGCCCTATGAGGAGAGGCTGAGGGAGTTGGGGTTGCTTAGCCTGGAGAAGAGGAGGCTCAGGGGAGACCTCATTGCTCTCTACAACTACCTGAAAGGCGGTTGTAGCCGGGAAGGGGTTGGTCTCTTCTCCCAGGCACCCAGCACCAGAACAAGAGGACACAGTCTCAAGCTGCGCCAGGGGAGGTTTAGACTCGAGGTGAGGAGAAAGAAAGTTCTTCACCGAGCGAGTCATTCGTCATTGGAATGGGCTTCCCAGGGAGGTGGTGGAGTCACCGTCCCTGGAGGTGTTCAAGAGGAGATTGGACGTGGCACTTGGTGCCATGGTCTAGTCATGGGGTCTGTGTTGATAGGTTGGACTCGATGATCCTCGAGGTCTCTTCCAACCTTAGTTATACTGTGATACTGTTTATGTCTTTTGTTTGGGGTCTTTTTGGTTGGTTTTGGTTGTTGGTTTTCTTGGTGTTTGTTTGTTTTTTCTAACAGATGTAAGGCTGCAAATTTCCAGTCTGGCCAAGCTAACATTTGAAACCAAAGAAAATGGAAACTATACAACCTTGGTTTGCCCTGGCTCTACCTCTCAAGGAAGCTGTGCTTTCCTCCAACATTCAAACACTTCAATATTCACAGAGATAGGAAGAAAGAAAGAAGAAGAGGTGAGAGGAGACCGATACCTGTACTTGGTCACCATTTTCTTCATATCCACTTTGATTGTGAGCCGTTCCCTCCTACAGCTGACATCTGTCATTTGCACATCTGAAACGGTATGACTCGGGTCACGCTGGCTATCAGAGGAATCTGTTTTCTTCCTGATTTCCCCTTCTTTCCTTACTCTTTCCTTGGGTTTGTTTTTAAAAGCTCTCAGATCAACATCCAGTTTGGAGGAGTTAACGCAAGCATTGCAGCCCTTCTTTGAAGCACATTTATCAGGTGCTTCGATGTGCCCTTCAGTCCGTCTCGCTCTTCTACCACTTAAGTAATCTAACTCTTTGCTGTTCCGGGCACCCTTAGAACCATATTTCTGCTCTTCCTGCTTCACATACTTCAGAGCTCTCTCATCTGAAAAAGGTTTTTCCCCCTCCAGGTGCCTGCGCCGTTTGTGACTGTACTCATAGGCTATCTTTGGGACAGAGCCCTCCGAGTACTCCCTTTCGGCCGGCCGGTGGGACTGGACACCCAGATTTCTTTGCTCCTCCTTTTCTTGGTAGGGTGGAAAAGAACGTTCTTGCTTCCACTTGGAATTCCTTGCTACTTCTCCACCGTCATACCTCTCCATTTCTTGAGCCCTTTTAGACGTGTGCCCATACTCTCTGTAATCGTGATCGTCAGGATACCTGTGTTGACATAAAGCAATTTACACTTGCACTAGAGAAGAAAGTGAGAACTTATATGTGCAGAATGTTGGACAGCAGAATGCGTGGCAAGTTAACCCATACTCCCTCAGGCCAAGGTACAGATGTGCAGGGGCTCTTAAGAGGGAAATAAAAATCCTTTCAATACTCTAGCCATCAATAGGGTTTACTTAAAAGACAAATACTTCACTACTACCAGTCGCCCATAATTAAACTACAAAGTGGCCAACGTGTTTCAAGGTGGATATCTTCAACTATAATGGAAAACAGACTTTCACTTGAGGCTTTTACACCACAATACCCAGGGTTTAATTATTTTATTCCTATACCTCTTCTGTAAAGAGCTCCTTGCCGTAAATTCATCAGAAACTCTTCTGGGTGACTGACCATACTTCTCTTCGTGTAACCTCTGGTGCCTCAAGTCATCTTCGTGCCATTTTCTTTCAAGCTTACAGGAAGCCTCTAAGGGTCTGTGAAAAGGTTTCATTCCTTTGTCATTCCCAGGGACTTTGTAGTGCTCAAAGGTGTATCTGTCTTCCGTTTTGTGCGGGTAGAACGGACGCTCGTGCTCTTTATATGGCATTTCCGAGTATTTGGGTGGTAACGGGCATCTCCTGTTGCCTTCAGTTCTCTCTGATGAATGTGTTCTGTAGGGCTTATGACTGTAGGAATCTTCCACGGGAATCCTTTTCAGGTTTGGGGAAGGCGATCTGCGTTCGTACATTCTGTGGTGGTTATTTCCGTGAGGCGCAAACCTGGAGTTGCTTTGTCCGTACACTTCCTCTTCAGCCCTCCAAGGCATAGGCTTCTTTGGGTCCTTTCGAAAGCTCTTATATTCACAGTCATAATTACTAGGAGCATGCCTTGGCCTGTGGTGCTCTGGACTCCTAAATGCTGGAGATAAGGATCTAAGGCAAAAATAACGTAAAATTCACATTCAGTAGTTTCATGAAACTGAATCAACCTCTTCAGGAGAACGTCAGTTTAGTACTCAAATTAAATCAACTGGTGAAAACAAACAAACCCAAGATATTCAGAGTGTCACTTGCCTGGCTAGAGTTTACTCTGCTGAAGTTTTCATAGTAAAAAACACCCACTCAAAATAGTAGCAAGTCACTCATTTTTCTCTCTGCCTTTTTTCCCCCCCTTTAAAACTATACCTTTTGTATGTAAGAAGTTTCCACTACAGTGAAAACAATTCTTATGCACATTTTCACACTCTAAGCATTCCCTTATTTTAGTGCCAAGGGGAAGGGGGAAAAAGCATCACACAAGCATTGGAGGGGAAGGGGGAAAAAGCATCACACAAGCATTGGAGGGGAAGGGGGAAAAAGCATCACACAAGCATTGGAGGGGAAGGGGGAAAAAGCATCACACAGTCATTGGAGGGGAAGGGGGAAAAAGCATCACACAGTCATTGGAGGGGAAGGGGGAAAAAGCATCACACAGTCATTGGAGGGGAAGGGGGAAAAAGCATCACACAATCATTGGAGGGGAAGGGGGAAAAAGCATCACACAGTCATTGGAGGGGAAGGGGGAAAAAGCATCACACAATCATTGGAGGGGAAGGGGGAAAAAGCATCACACAATCATTGGAGGGGAAGGGGGAAAAAGCATCACACAATCATTGGAGGGGAAGGGGGAAAAAGCATCACACAGTCATTGGAGGGGAAGGGGGAAAAAGCATCACACAGTCATTGGAGGGGAAGGGGGAAAAAGCATCACACAGTCATTGGAGGGGAAGGGGGAAAAAGCATCACACAGTCATTGGAGGGGAAGGGGGAAAAAGCATCACACAAGCATTGGAGGGGAAGGGGAAAAAGCATCACACGGTCATTGGAGGGGAAGGGGGAAAAAGCATCACACGGTCATTGGAGGGGAAGGGGGAAAAAGCATCACACGGTCATTGGAGGGGAAGGGGGAAAAAGCATCACACGGTCATTGGAGGGGAAGGGGGAAAAAGCATCACACGGTCATTGGAGGGGAAGGGGGAAAAAGCATCACACGGTCATTGGAGGGGAAGGGGGAAAAAGCATCACACGGTCATTGGAGGGGAAGGGGGAAAAAGCATCACACGGTCATTGGAGGGGAAGGGGGAAAAAGCATCACACAGTCATTGGAGGGGAAGGGGGAAAAAGCATCACACAGTCATTGGAGGGGAAGGGGGAAAAAGCATCACACAATCATTGGAGGGGAAGGGGGAAAAGCATCACACAATCATTGGAGGGGAAGGGGAAAAAGCATCACACAATCATTGGAGGGGAAGGGGAAAAAGCATCACACAATCATTGGAGGGGAAGGGGAAAAAGCATCACACAATCATTGGAGGGGAAGGGGAAAAAGCATCACACAATCATTGGAGGGGAAGGGGAAAAAGCATCACACAATCATTGGAGGGGAAGGGGGAAAAGCATCACACAATCATTGGAGGGGAAGGGGAAAAAGCATCACACAATCATTGGAGGGGAAGGGGAAAAAGCATCACACAATCATTGGAGGGGAAGGGGAAAAAGCATCACACAATCATTGGAGGGGAAGGGGGAAAAGCATCACACAATCATTGGAGGGGAAGGGGGAAAATCATCATACAATCATTGGAGGGAGATATAGGAAAAAAGCATATTAAATGGATGGGAAGGGAAAAAGCTTATTAAAAATGGTGGGGATAAAGGGGGAAGGAAAAAAGCCTCCAACAATGGAAGGGGAAAAAAAGGGAAGAAAAAAGCATATTAAAAAAATTGGAGGAAAAAGGAGGAAGAAAAAAATTGGAGGGACAAAAAAGGAGAAGGAAAAAAGCATATAAAAACTGGAGGGACAAAAAGGGGAAGAAAAAAGGCATATGAAAAATTGGAGGGGGGGAAAAATACCAACCACAAACAATACAAAAAATAAACACAAGCAACTTTTTTAGGTTTTCTTTGCATGCCAAAATAGCTCTCCAACCAGATCAATCTCATTCTATTTCCAAGGTGATACAGGTAGGCTTTTTCCTGCAGAAAAGACTGAATTTGAGGAAGATGTTTTGGTGTGCTTGTGTGCAAATGTCCATAGCTGGATACATATATACAAATATACTCCCACACTTACTGCAGCCACAGGATCACAGGGTGTTAGGGGTTGGAAGGGACACAAAGAGATTGAGTCCAACCCCCCTGCCAAAGCAAGACCATAGAATCCAGCACAGGTCACACAGGAACACATCCAGACAGGGCTGGAACATCTCCAGAGAAGGAGACTCCACAACCTCTCTGGGCAGCCTGTTCCAGTGCTCTGTGACCCTCACAGTGAAGAAGTTCCTCCTCATGTTGAGGTAGAACCTCCTGTGCTGCAGCTTACATCCATTGCTCCTTGTCCTAACAGGGATCAAGTGAGCAGAGCCTGTCCCCTCCCTCCTGACCCCTAGCCCTCAGATATTTATAAACTTTTATTACATCCCCTCTAAGTCTTCTCTTTTCCAGACTAAAAAGCCCCAGGTCCCTCAGCCTCTCCTCATAAGGCACATGCTCCAGTTTTCACTAGTGAAGATTCAACTGCTAAAATCCACTCAACTGCATCACTCAGCTTTGCATTTTCACCTACAATTACAAAAGTGAAAGCAACCTGTTCAAGGGATTTTAGCCAGAATCTTCTTAACCAAACAGCAACAACAAAAAAAGCACAATCCACTGGCAAGAATCAGAAAGGAATTCCAGACATAAAAGTTTTGCTTGTACTCAAATATTCACTGGATGCTCTCAATACATCCTTCAATAAAAACATCCAAAAATGGAAGTTAAAAAAAAAATATTCAAGTCCCTTCCTTTCTGTACTGCAAATGTCCAATGTGGCTCCAGTATCTGCCCTGTTTCTGCAAATGAGTTCAAACTCAGAACTTCCTAACACTGAAAAAGCTCATTTCCAGCAGCACCCTTGGGAAAGGCTGGCATTTTCCGTAGATTCATAGAATGGTTTAGGTTGGAAAGGACCCCCAAAGATCACCAAGTTCCACCCCCCCCACCATAGGCAAGGACACCTCCCACCAGCCCAGGTTGCTCAAGGCCTCATCCAACCTGGCCTTGAACACCTCCAGGGAGGAGGCAGCCACAGCCTCCCTGGGCAACCTGTTCCAGTGTCTCATCACTCTCACTGGAAAGAATTTATTCCTATCTCCAGTCTCAATCTGCCCTCCTCAAGCTTCAATCCATTCCCTCTCATCCTATCACTACCAGCCATTTTGTTTGTAAAATAAAAACAAAACAAACAAAAGTACTGCAAGGCTGCTCTTAGGTCTCCCCCAGAGCCTTCTCTTCAGATTGAACAGCCCCAATTCTCTCAGCCTGTCTACAAAGGAGAAGTTCTCCAGGCCTCCCATTACCTTTGTGGCCTCCTCCGGACCTGCTCCAGCAGCTCCATGTCCCTCTTACATTGGGAGCCCCAGCACCAGAGGCAGTGCTGCAGGTGGGGTCTGAGCAGAGCAGAGGGGCAGAATCCCCTCCCTGTGCTGCTGCTCTCCCTGCTCTGGATGCAGCTCAGCACACAGCTGCCTGCTGGGCTGCCAGGGACCACTGCTGGCTCCTGGGGAGTTTGTCATTAACTGACAGCTCCAAGTCCTTCTCTTCCAGCCTGCTCTCCAGCCACTCCTCACCCAACCTATATCTGTGCTTGGAATTGCCCTGACCCAGGTGTATGACCTTGCACTTGGCCTTTTTGAACATCATCAGACTGGCTTGGGCCCACCTCTGCAGCATGTCCAAGTCCCTCTGGTGGTGTCCCTTCCCTCCAGTGGATCAACCAGACCACACAGCTTGGTGTCACCCATTAACTTGCTGAGGGTGCCTCAGTCCCACTGTGCACATCCAACAGCACTGGTTCCAGTATTTTAATGAGAGCTGGAGCATTCCCCCTTGCTCTTAGCTCAAAGGACATTGACAACTACCAAGCCAGTAGGGCAGTAATGAGATTGCTCATTTTATAACCAAATGAAGAAAAATCCACACGCCTTTTTCTCTACTATCTAACAAACTCCCTTGGGGCTTGATCATCACAACTTAGTCTGTTTAGTTAAGTAACCCAAAACCAAGAACAAAAGAACTTTCACATTACACAGAAATAGCTCTTGAAAGCTTCAGTTGTGTTCCAGCCTCCTGGTTTTAACGTCTCAAATTGACACTGCAAGTCCTAAAAATTAGGCAGGTAGCTAGGAGCATGAAGTCAGCTGGATGTTTTCCTGGTGATGTACACCTATGACTAGTATCCAAAAAAGAATGTTTTCATTTCACTTCATGATGCAAAGTGTTTCTAACCATGCTGAAGATCAATTTGCAGATTAGCCCCAGAAGGTAAAAGAATCACAGAATTGCCAGGGTTGGAAGGGACCTCAAGGAGCATCTAGTTCCAACCCCCCTGCCATGGGCAGGGACATCTCACACTACATTCAAGTTGCTCACAGCCACATCCAGCCTGGCCTTCAAAACCTCCAGGGATGAGGCTTCCACCACCTCCCTGGGCAACCTGTGCCAGTGTTTCACCACCCTCATGGGGAAGAACTACTTCTTAACATCCAATCTGAATCTACTCATTTCTAGGTTTTTTTCCATTCCCCCCAGTCCTATCACTCCCTGACACCCTCAGAAGTCCCTCCCCAGCTTTCTTGTAGCCCCCTTCAGATACTGGAAGGCCACAATAAGGTCTCCTCGGAGCCTTCTCTTCTCCAGACTGAACAGCCCCAACTCTCTCAGCCTGTCCTCATAGGAGAGGGGCTCCAGCCTCAAGGTCAGAAAGCCTGGAGATCCTTGAATTAGAAGCTGGTTTTGTCGTGGGGTTTTTGTTCTTTTTTCACCAGTCTATCTGACCCTCCCTGTGCACCAACAGGCAAAACAGGAGCAAGTTACAGACATTAAGTGCACCAAGCGGTGCTTGAATAAAAATAACCTCAGCTAGTTTGCTGCTTAGATTTTGTACTCAAGGTAGAATCAGAGAGTTGTCAGGGTTGGAAGGAACCTCAAGGATTATCTAGTTCCAACCCCCCTGCCACAGGCAAGGACATTTTCCACTAAATCAGTCTGCCCAGAGCCCCATCCAGCCTGGGCATATAAACTCCCAGAGATGATAGCTCCAAGTCCCATGCAAGCTGAACAATGTTCTTAGCAGACAGCAAAACTTTAATATCTCCAGCTTAAAAAAAAAATAAAAAGGAAAAAGAAATTGTTAAAAATTCTGAGCTGGGGAAAAATTGGAGATGCTCCATTTGAAAAACAAAACCAAAGCCACTGCAAAACACCCTTTACAAATTGTAGTTCTGGGTGCAAGCTTTAGGTCCTAATTGTGTTTTTTTTTTTTACAGAGATCTAAATTTCTGAACACAGGTTATAGATAAATACTTACCTTGGTTTCCATCGGGGTGATCTCGATCTAGATCTTGTCATCTTTACTTAGGTGGCAGCAGGAGTTTCTGGAAGCTGTAAAAATGATACAGTTTACTACTCAGGTAACAGAATCTCACTGCAAATTCCAGCAGGGGCAGTTGTTTTCAACGAGTGCGGCATTAGATCCTTCAAATTTGGGGTGAGGCATATTTGTAGGCTGTTTAATTGTTATTTTAAGGTAAGTAACCCCTTTGACAGATTCACACAATGGTAGGGGTTGGAAGGGACCTTCAGAGATCATCCAGTCCAAACCCAGAGCAGGATCACCTAGGGCAGGCCATGCAAGAACACATGCAAGTGGGTTTTGAAGGTCTCCAGAGAAGGAGACTCCACAACCTCTCTGGGTAGCCTGCTCCAGGGCTCTGGCACCCTCACCCTGAAGAATTGTCTCCTTGTGTTGAGATGGAACCCCCTATGTTCTAGCTTGTACCTGTTCCTTCTATCACTGGGCACTGACACCCACCCCTCAGATATTGATAAACATTTATCAGATCCCCTCTCCATGCTGGCTACTCCTGATAACCTTTTCTTCCTAGCTGCTGATCTCAGAATGACACAGAAACATTCAGGTTGGAAAAGACTCTCAGGATAATCAAGTCCAATCCAGAACCCTACCCTACATGGTTCACCCCTAAACCATATCCCCAAGCACCACATCCAAACCACTTTTCATAGTTTCATAGTTTCATTCAGGGTTGGAAGGGACCACAAGGATCATCTAGTTCCAACCCCCCTGCCATGGCCAGGGACACCCCACACTAGATCAGGCTGGACAGAGCCTCATCCAGCCTGCTCTTAAACACCCCCAGGGACGGGGCCTCGACCACCTCCCTGGACAACCCATTCCAGGGTTTCACCACTCTCATGGTGAAGAACCTCCTCCTCACATCTAGCCTGAATCTCCCCACCTCCAGCTTCATTCCATTCCCCCTAGTCCTATCACTACCTGATATCCTGAGAAGTCCTTCCCCAGCCTTCCTGTAGGCCCCCTTCAGATACTGGAAGGCGACAATTAGGTCTCCTCGGAGCCTTCTCTTCTGCAGACTGAACAGCCCCAACTCCCTCAGTCTGTCCTCATAGGAGAGGTGCTCCAGCCCTCTGATCATCCTCGTGGCCCTTCTCTGGACACGTTCCAGCACCTCCACATCCCTCTTGTAATAGGGGCTCCAGAACTGGACACAGTACTCCAGGTGGGGTCTCACCAGGGCTGAGTAGAGGGGGAGGATCACCTCCCTCGACCTGCTAGCCACACTTCTCCTGATGCAGCCCAGGATCTGATTGGCTTTGCGGGCTGCAAGTGCACACTGAGAGCTCATGTTGAGCTTTTTGTCCACCAGCACCCCCAAGTCTCTCTCCTCAGGGCTACCCTCCAGCCAGTCACTGCCCAGCCTGTATTTGTGCCTGGGATTGCCTCGACCCAGATGCAGGACCCTGCACTTGCTCTTATTGAACTTCATGAGGTTGGCCTGTGCCCACCTTTCCAGCCTGTCAAGGTCCCTCTGGATGGCCTCCCTTCCCTCCAGCGTGTCTGCTGCACCACACAGCTTGGTGTCATCAGCAAACTTGCTGAGGGTGCACTCAATGCCACTGTCCATGTCCCCCACAAAGATGTTGAATAAGACAGGTCCCAGGACTGATCCCTGAGGGACTCCACTTGTCACTGGCCTCCACTGGGACATGGAGCCATTGACAGCCACTCTTTGGGTGCGGCCATCAAGCCAGTTCCTTATCCATCTAGTGGTCCACCAATCAAACCCATGTGTCACCAGTTTGGACACATCCAGACTTGGAGACTCCACCACCTCCCTGGGCAGCACATTCCAATGGCTGACCACTCTTGCAGGAAAAAAATGTTTCCTAATGTCCAGTCTAAATCCACCCAGTCACACCCTGAGGCTGTTTCCTCTTGCTCTGTTGCTATTTATCAGTGAGAAGAGACCAGCACCAGGCTCCCCACATTTGTTCAGGTAGTTGTAGACAGCAATGAGGTCTCTCTTTCTTCAGCCTCCTCTTTCCAAACTATCCATCCCCAGCTCCTTCAGTTGCTCTTCATCAGATTTATTCTCCAGGCCCTTCACAGCTTCCTTGCCCTCCTCTGCACTGGCTTCAGCATCTCCACATCTCTCTTGTATTGCGGTGCCCAAAACTGGACACAATACTCAAGATTTATGATCGCAGCCAGGATGCCTTTGGCTTTCTTGGCCCCCTGGGCACACTGCTGGCTCCTCTTCAGCTGCTTGTCCATTAGCACCCCCAGGTCCATTTCTGCCAGCAGCTTTCCAGCCACACTGCTCCAAGTTCAGGACCTGGCACATAGCTTGTTTTCTGTCTAAAGATTTAAATATTTGACCATTGCTCCATTTTTATCTCCATTTTGTAACTCCATCTATTCACTCTGTTTCCACAATGTAAATAACCTCACACAAGCAAGCTGCAGCAACTAAGAAAATTATGTCAGTGTTAGTATAAACTGAATGATGATAGAGAGGGGAGACAACAGCCAGCTTTAAAAATAAGTTTACAAAGAAAAAGGATTTTTTTGCCTCAAGTTCAAAATATAACTTTAGAGTTGTAACATGCTCTGATACTTTTACATGGTTAGAGACCTACTGTGAGCTCTAACTGCTCTCTCAGGTCTTAACTGCTGCATCATCTCAAACTGCGCCAGGGGAAGTTTAGGCTGGAGGTGAGGAGAAAGTTCCTAACAGAGAGAGTTGTTAGCCATTGGAATGTGCTGCCCGGGGAGGTGGTGGAGTCACCATCCCTGGAGGTGTTCAAAAAGGGATTGGATGTGGCACTTGGAGCCATGGTTTAGTGGACATGTGGTCTTGGGTGACACACTGGACTTGATGATCTTTGAGGCCTTTTCCAACCTTGTTGATTCTATGATCATCACGCACTTCATCCTAATAAAACTATGTACACAAGGTCACTTTTCCTTTTTTCAGACTTACTTTCAGACTCACTTTACTTTTTTACAGATTTACTTCAATAACCTACTACCTAGACACACATTTCAATACACAGCGGGTGCACCGTGACTGAAAGCACTGCTCCAGAATCCTGGGAGCACCCCTGGCCAGCCCTCCACACAAAAGCTATTTGAAGAGTGAGAAAAACATCAGTGGAATCTACCCTCCTTGTTCTGGTTTGGTTTTGCAAAAAGTGATGCCAGATACGTGGGAAACAAGTGGTAAAAAGGAGACAAATTCAACATTCCCGTGAGTGCTGAATAAAATGATTATGCATTACAGACAGGGCAAACGGGAGGATTAAACCAGGGTGAAATCATCACCAGGTAGCTGGTCGGAATTTCAACCACATACCCATGCCTAAAGCTCCTACCAACCATCAGACGCTGTCAAGGCCAGAAATATTAATAGATGGAAAAACAAATCTATCAACAGCTCTGAAATTAATGAACAACCAGCCACTTGAGGCTGGAAGAATACGCCCAGGTCAATGTCACCACACATGCTCTGGTATTTTCTGCAAGCATTTGCTCACAGCTACTTGGGAAGGTAGAGAACTAGTCCAGACCGGTAAAGCATTGCCTTTTTTGACACTCCTCCTGCTCAAATCATTGCATTAACTAAATCCCTGGAGTTGTTCAAGTTGGATGAGGCCTTGAGCAACTTGGTCCAGTGGAAGATGTCCCTGCCCATGCATGGGGGGTTGGAACTAGATGATCTTTAAGGTCCCCTCCAATCTAAACCATTCTATGCACTTATGAAACTTTTCCCCTGACTATCTAAAACTGAAGGGGGAGAAAAGCAGCAAGATTTAAGGTAAATAAGAAACCTACAGAAGTGGGTGTACACCCATGACAATAAGTGGCCAAAACCAACCAGCCAACCAAAATATCTTTGCTATAGATGATTTTTCTTTATGTATGATTAGCTTATGGCTAAATCAGATGTATTTTAACAGAAGAACACAGAGCACATTACTGCTGCCACAGGTGGACACTAGACAAGCCATCAACTGAATTTCAGTGATTCTGGAAGCATTCACTTCCTGCTCATTAAGATGCACCAAAACAACTGGGCAATTATTTCCAAGCTGCAGCAATAGCTTGGTTTTGGAGAAAAACCTCCTGAATTTAGGTGGATTAGGAGGGCTGTGGTTAGCAGATCCGGAGAGGTTCTCTTCTCCCCCTACTCTGCCCTGGTGAGGTCACATCTGGAATACTGTGTCCAGTTTTGGGCCCCTCAGGTCAAGAAGGACCCCAAGGAAATGCTTGAGAAAGTCCAGCACAGCCACAAAGGTGCTGCAGGCAGTGGAACATCTCCCTGCGAGGCCAGGCAGAGGGAGCTGGGGCTTGGAGTTTGGAGCAGAGGAGCCTGAGGGCTGCCCTCAGTGCTGGGGATCAAGATGTGCAGGGCAGTGTTGGGAGGATAGAGCCAGGCTCTGCTCAGGGATGTCCAATGACAGGACAAGGGGCACTGGGTACCACCTGGAGCAGAAGAGGTGCCATGGGAACAGAAGGGAAAAACTTTTTCAGTATGAGGGTGCCAGAGCCCAGAAAGGATGTAGAATCTCCCTCTCTGGGGACATGCAAAACCCCCCTGGACATGTTCCTGTATGACCTATTTCAGGTGCTCCTGCTCTGGCAGGGGGGTTGGACTGGATGGTCTTTTGAGATCTCTTCCAATCCCTAACATTCTGCAATTCTGACAATTTGTTTTAAATCTCTAAAATCTACTGTTTACCATTCACTGTGCAGCAGATCTTTCCACAGGACAACATGAAGTTGTAGGAAGTCTTGCAAGGGACAATGAAGAAAAATCCCAACCCCTGAAGCACCCCAAGACAAGAAACTATTTGTTCCCTGAAGTTTCAAATATGAAGTCAGCATTGCCTCTTAGATCATATAGGCATACTCCTGAGGACTACATAGAAAATGTTAAGTTCAGACCCAAAGATCATACTAGCCTGCAGTTCAGAAGGCTCTAGGGAGACCTTAGAGCTGTGTTTCAATATCTGAAAGGGACCTACAGGAAGGCTGGGGAGGGACTGCTTAGAAGGGCATGGAGTGATAGGACAAGGGGCAGTGATTTGAAACTGGAGCAAAGCAGATTTAAGTTGGGCATCAGGAAGTTCTTGACAATGAGAGTGGTGAAACACTGGAACAGGCTGCCCAGGGATCTGATTGAAGCCCCATTCCTGGAGATATTAAAACCACACTGGATGTGTCCCTGGGCAGCCTAGTCTAGTTGGAGGTGTCACTGCTGCCTGCAGGGAGATTGAACAAGTTGTTCAGGGTCCCTTCCAACCCAATGTCATCTGTGACTCTCTAAATCTGATGCTCCAGTACTAGTACTCATACTAAGTATTATTCTTCAAAGAGAAGTAATACTGTGACTAAAATACTTTCCTATTTCTCACCCATAAAACCACACCTTACTAATCCAAGCAGTTCAGAAACACACACCCACACCCTAGCTTTCAGAAAGAGGTGCACATCCTGCAAGCTTTAGAGATCCACCACCACCCTTCTCCTCTTGTAGACTTTGCCGACTGTTAGCGTTTTATACGTCGTTCAAATTCTTGGGTTTGATCTTCCCTTCAGTTCTGAACTTCATCTTTCATTTTCAAGCAAGTTTGTAAACACCAGAAAGACAAAACTACCATTAAACCCTAGCCAGCAATCCTACAGAGTCTGATCTGCCAGGATCTCTCATCACAAACCCACCAAGCTAGATACTCCATATCCAAAACGAGAGGTTCCTAATTCTTTTGAGACAGGCTAAACAACCATACCAAGGGCGTGAGAAGGACTGTGACAGCACGTCCTAGATCTTGCCTCAGGATAAAGAGGACTACTGTAATCTCCACTGAAGACACTCCTCTTTGTTTAGTGGAAAGAAAGTATTCATTTGTTTCAACGTGCCTCCTAAAATGTGACCCAAGCAACAGGATTTCCTCACAGCAAGGGTCAGGGTGCGATACGCCACCGACAAAGGCAGCAGACAGTCGACCCCAAACAAGGCTCCCACTGTAACATCAGCATCACAGCCTACAGCTTGTGAACATGCTGATAAATTCAGGTTTAGATTATCTCATAGAGCATAGAATGGTTAGATTGGAAGGGACCCCCAAAGATCATCCAATTCCAGCACTCCTGCCATGAGCAGGGATACCTCCCACCAGCCCAGGTTGCTCAAGGCCTCATCCAGCCAGGCCTTGAACACTTCTAGGCAGGGGGCATTCACAGATTCCCTGGGCAACCTGTTCCAGTGTCTCACCACCCTCACTGGAAAGAATTTCTTCCTAACCTCCAGTCTCAATACGCCCTCCTCAAGCTTCAATCTGTTCCCTCTCACCCTGTCACTCCCAGCCCTTCTAAAAAGTCCCTTCTTGGCTTTCTTGTGGCCCTCTTCAGATACTGAAAGGCTGCTCTAAGGTCTCCCTGGGGGCTTCTTTTCTCCAGGCTGAACAGCCCCAACTGTCTCAACCTGTTCCCACAGGGGAGGTTCTCCAGCCCTCCCATTATCTTTGTGGCCCTCCACTGGACCTTCTCCAGCAGCTCCATGTCCCCCTTCTGCTGGGGGCACCAGAACTGGAAGCAGTGCTGCAGATGGGGTCTGAGCAGGGCAGAGGGGCAGAATCCCCTCCCTGTGCTGCTGCTCTCCCTGCTCTGGATGCAGCTCAGCACACAGCTGCCTTCTGGGCTGCCAGTGACCATTGTTGGCTCCTGGGGAGTTTATCATCAACTGAGATGCATCTCACATAGACCACCCACATGGTTCCAGCAGTAGGATGGTACCAGGTAGCAAGCCTGCCTAATGTAGGATGATTACTTGACTCAAGTGAAGGCACTACGCTTCCAGAATCAGCCAGACAGGTGCTTCTGAAAGGTCAGATGATGTAGGAACAGATGTGCTGGGCCCTGCTATGCTCTAGATTCTGAATTTTGTGCAGAATTCCTGGAAAGCTGTCACTGAAACCACGGCAAGGTTCATAGTGCTGCTCCCGATTGTTGTGTTACAACAATAAGTGACTCATTGGAGGAGTTATCAGTCACACTGCTTAGATAGTTTTTAAACATTAATGGGAACCACAGCTTCTATTTTCTTTTCCTTGACTTTTGGAATTCACATCAGGAAAGATGGCCTCCAGCCTCCCTGCCAGCTCTCCTTTGATTTCACCCTTGAGAAATCAGCGCTTTGACAAATACAAAACTTTTGTAGTATCTATCCTGTGCAAACCTGAAAAGTGTATCTTGAGAGGAGTAACTTGAAAATGACCAGAAACTGCATGGAATGGGGAAACTTGGAATGCACAGAGGTCACACATTTTTAACAACTTCAATCTCCATGATTTTCTTCAGACTGATGTACCAGGAATCACAAATTATTGCAGTCATCTAGATGAATGGAGGGGAACTGGAGCTCAGCCTAACACAAAGAACCCCACACCAACAAGCTAAAACCTTGCAGATAGAACATGGACTAAGTAGAAGCAGTTATCTCTCCTATAAACACTGAGCTGCTTCACATGCTGTGGATTGCTTCACTTGTATGATGAAGCAGGCCCAGAGGAGGGACACAAAAATGACCATGGGGCTGGAACACCTCTGCTATAAGGACAAGCTGAGGGAGCTGGGGGTGTTCAGCCTGGAGAAGAGAAGGCTCATGGGAGACCTAAGAGCAGCCTTCCAGTATCTGAAGGGGACTACAAGAAGGCTGCAGAGGGACTGTTTGCAAAGTCCTGTAGAGATAGAATGAGGAGCAGTGGTTTGAAATGAGAGCAGAAAAGGTTTAAATTGGATGTAAGGAACAAATTCTGCACCAGGAGGGTTCTGGAACACTGCAACAGGTTGCCCAGGGAGGTAGCTGAGGCGCCATCCTTGGAGACATTCAAGGTCAGGCTCAATGGGACTCTGGGAAACCTGATCTAATGGAGGATGTCTCTGCTGACTGCAGAGGGCTTGAAGTAGATGACCTTTGGAGGTCCCTTTCAACCCAAACCATTCTATGATTCTATGATTCCATCACCTACAAGAGATCATAGAAAAAATTGAGCAAGACATGGCAAAGGAAGGCTCACAGTAGTAGTGCTCACCATTAAGGAGCTCTTATTCCACTGCCATTTCACCTGCAGTGAAAGGAGATGTCATTCCTCACTCCTTGCTAAGGGATTGCCCAACCACCATTGCCACTGCTCCCAAATCTATTAGAGGGAGGGACAAGCAAGCTCTTCACAGGGTGCATCACACAGCAGACAGGAAGACACTGAGACCCTTGCAGGAAAAGCCACCCAGCTCACAATTCCCTCTCTGCCCACAGAGATAAGAAGCAGTTGCAGGCTATTCATTGACTGCCTTCTAGGTGAGGATCAATAGGAAGCTGTAAGCAATGCACCAGGGCATGTTACACAGAATCAGAGAATGTCAGGGGCTAGAAGGGACTTCAAAAGCTTAACTAGTCCAAGCCCCCTGCCAGAGCAGGATCATCTAGAGCAGATCACACAGGAACACATCCAGGCCAAGTCCAACCCCCCTGCCAGAGCAGGATCACCTAGAGCAGATCACACAGGAACACATCCAAGCAGCTTTTGAGTATCTCCAGAGAGGGAGACTCCACAAGCCCCCTGGGCAGCCTGCTCCAGTGTTCCGTCACTCTCACAGGGAAAAAAATTCTTCCTCATGGTCACATGCAACTTCCTGCTGCAGTGGGAAAAACCAGGAATTGAGAGTCTCAGCACCAAGACAGACAAGTATTTGACAAGAATACAATCAGTTACAAGTTCTGCTGCAATCCAGACTGAAACAAAACCAAACACAAAAAAACCCCAGCAAACCAACCAACCAAAGAACCCTGAAGACTGCAACTGAGAAAGCCATTTACCCTATCTTTAAATGTAAAGTATTATAGAATCATAGAACTATTAGGGTTGGAAGGGACCTCAAGGATCATCTAGTTCCAAGCCCCCTGCCATAGGCAGGGACCCCTCATACTAGATCAGGTTACTCAGAGCCACAACTAGTAACTTTTCTTGTCTGTAAATTACAGCAGCTGCTTCAAAGGCTGTCCCATGTGGTTCCCACTCCAACCACTGTCTAAGCAGGAGTTGAGCCTGGCATGTTCTTTCCCATTCAGCTTCCAGGCAAATCTTACAGCCTCCAACAGCAAATGCCCAGCAAAGAGCATAAGAACAGAGAAACAGCAAACCAGCCTGAACGTTTCAGAACCCGCAAGAGGACTTCACACCTCCTTTACCCAATGCTTCCCAAACTGTCTTAGAACAGAATAAACCTGGTTGGAAAAGACCTTTGAGATCAAGTTCAACTTATCATCCAACACCATCTAATCAACTAAGCCATGGCACCAAGTGCCTCATCCAGGCTCTTCCTAAACACCTCCAATGATAGTGACTCCACCACCTCCCTGGACAGCCAATTCCAAAGGCCAATCTCTCTGTCTGGGAAGAACTTCTTCCTAACCTCCAGCCTAAACCTCCCCTGGCACAGCTGCAGACTGTGTCCTCTTGTTCTGCTGCTGGTTGCCTGGGAGAAGAGACCAACCCCCGCCTGGCTACAACCTCCCTTCAGGGAGTTGGAGACAGCAAGAAGGTCTCCCCTGAGCCTCCTCTTCTCCAGGCTCAAAACCCCCAGCTCCCTCAGCCTCTCCTCACAGGGCTGTGCTCCAGACCCCTCCCCAGCTTTGTTGACCTTCTCTGGACACCTTCCAGCAGCTCAACATCTTTCTTGATTTGAGGAGTCCAGAACTGGACACAGGACTCAAGGTGTGGCCTAACCAGTGCTGAGCACAGGGCAGAATGACTTCCCTGCTCCTGCTGGCCACACTCTTCCTGATGCAGGCCACGATGCCATCACCCTTCTTGGCCACCTGGGCACACTGCTGGCTCATGTTTGGCCTACTGTCAACCTGTGCCCCCAGGTCCCTCTCTGCCTGGCTGCTCTCAGCCACTCTGACCCCAGCCTGGAGCACTGCCTGGGGTTGTTGTGGCCAATGTGTAGAACCCGGCACTTGCATGTGTTCAATCTCATGCCCTTGGACTCTGCCCATCTGTCCAGCCTGGCAAGGTCCCTCTGCAGAGCTCTCCTACCCTCTATCAGATCCACACCTGCCCCCAGCTTGCTGTCATCTGCAAATTTGCTGATGACTGTCTCAATCCCCTCATCCAGATCATCAGTGAAGATATTAAAGAGGATGGGGCCCAGCACTGATCCCTGGGGGACACCACTGGTGCCTGGCTGCCAGCTGGATGTGGCACCATTCACCACCACTCTCTAGGCTCAGCCTCCAGCCAGTTCCTAACCCAGCAGAGAGTGCTACAGTCCAAGCCACAGGCTGACAGCTTGGCCAGCAGTTTGCTGTGGAAGACCTTCATCACAGGCAGAGGCTCCCAGAGCTGTTCTAGGACACACACACCCCATTTTCCCCTGATGTTTCTACTAAACACCTTCAACCTCAAAAACCACAGCTCCTAAAATGGCAACTTCATCCATCCACTACCCTCAACCCAGGCAGGGGCTGGAGGAACTATGTCTTGAAGTGTGCAGCAGAAGGTTGCACTGGAAGGTTGGACTGGATGGTCTTGGAGGTTTCTTCCAACTGGATGTTTTCTGTGCTTCCTGTGTCAACCCTGCTCCACACTCCAGCATCACTGCCTCAGCACCACAGAGGTGCCTGTAGCTTACAGCCCTACCAGCCCATGGGTGTGACTCTGAACTCCAGGCACATGGCCTCCGGGCAGAACATATGTGACACCAGCTAGAACAACTGTTTAAATCCACACCACAAACTCTGGCAGCAGCAGATGAAACTCAGCTGAGAGATCTCCAAACCACCGCCCTCTTTTAGGCACAATAACAGACCAGTGCACACAAGCAAGATTCAAATGTCCATCCTCAGCTCTCTCATGGATCTCCAATACTCAGTGAGTGCTCTTTTTGATGACAGGTACTTTCATCTGGCTGTCTCTCACTCTAAGAGAACCTTTCACATCTCTTAGGCTACGCTTCAAATCTCCACAATATTTTGTACGATATCTGAGCCAGCAGTGTGCCCAGGTGGCCAAAAAGGCCAATGGCATCCTGGCCTGCATCAGGAATAGTGTGGCCAGCAGGAGCAGGGAAGTCATTGTGCCCCTGTACTCCGCACTGGTTAGGCCACGCCTTGAGTCCTGTGTCCAGTTCTGGGCTCCTCAGTTTAGAAAGGACATTGAGACACTTGAATGTGTCCAGAGAAGGGCAATGAGGCTGGGAAGAGGCCTTGAGCACAGCCCTATGAGGAGAGGCTGAGGGAGATGGGATTGTTCAGCCTGGAGAAGAGGAGGCTCAGGGGAGACCTCATTGCTCTCTACAACTACCTGAAGGGAGGTTGTTGCCAGGTGGGGGTTGGTCTCTTCTCCCAGGCAACCAGCACCAGAACAAGGGGACACAGTCTCAAGCTGTGCCAGGGGAGGTTTAGGCTGGATGGTAGGAAGAAATTCTTCATAGAAAGAAAGACTGGCCACTGGAATGTGCTGCCCAGGGAGGTGGTGGAGTCCCCATCCCTGGAGGTGTTCAAGAGAGGATTGGATGTGGCACTTGGTGCCATGGTTTAGTCATGAGGTCTGTGGTGACAGGTTGGACTCGATGGTCTTGGAGGTCTCTTCCAACCTTGGTGATACTGTGATAGCACCACGCCGGGGCCACTGCAGCCTCACAGCCTGATCCTCAGCACCACCAGGGAGGCGACAGGCCTGTTCCTCCCCTCAGATTTTCCTTTTTCTTGCCATGCTATATTTAAGAAATTTCCTGATCTGGTCCATGGCATCTCCTCAGACAGCTGTGGCAGTCCAGCCAGACATGGCAGGAGGTATCACTGAAGCACTGCCTTATGAGGAAAGGCTGAGAGCCCTGGGGCTGTTTAGTCTGGAGAGGAGAAGACTAAGAGGGGATATAATAAATGTTTATAAATATCTGAGGGCTGGGGGTCAAGGGGGGGGGGACAGGCTCTGCTCAGTTGCTCCCTGTGATAGGAACAAGGGGCAATGGATGTAAGCTGCAGCACAGGAGGTTCCACCTCAACACAAGAAAGAACTACTTCACTGTGAGGGTCACTGGAACAGGCTGCCCGGAGAGGTCATGGAGTCTCTTTCCCTGAAGACCTTCAAGATCCATCTGGATGTGTTCCCATGTGACCTGTGCTGGATTCTATGCTCCTGCTCTGGCAGGGGGATTGGACTTGATGATCTCTGGAGGGCCCTTCCAAGCCCTAACATCCTGTGAGCCTGTGATCCTGCTGAACGTGTCACAACCCAAGGACTCGCTGTCAGACAGAGCCTCCCCAGCACCAGAAGAACCCCCCCCGGCCTCTCGAAACTGCAGCCACTGTGGCTTTAGAGAACTTTTTGTCCTCCCTCACAGCTTTATCCTTTTTCTTTGGCACAAGCTGGGGAATGCTGGCTTGACACAGGTCGCATCCCAATTGCAAGAACTGTTAACAGACAACCAGGCCTCAGGTTTAGCAAGGGAATGACCCAGTGCAGGGACAGCATGCAGGCATCACTGTCCTCTTCCTGCTCTACAGCACAGACAGCTACAGGTATAAAAATTACTTCCTTTTTACATTCCCAGGAGGATGAAGCCCTGCTAACACAAGCACAACTACAGCCTACACTCTTTCTTCACGGACCATTAAAGAAATTCCTTGGGATACATCGAAAGCTTTCCCCTGCCCCTGGGTATTTGAACAGAAGAATAAAAATAACCAAGGAGATGTACTGAGCATGTCACTTAAGCTCAGTGTGCTCTCATTTAAAAATCAACCCATTTAATGACACTAATTAGCAGGCTATACCTCACCTTTGCAGAAAAACACATTACAATTGCCAGCTCGGAAAGGCTGAGGAGGATAAATCTGTATCACATAACACCTTGGGTATTTTGCTCTCAAATAAATATTATTGTTTTCTTTTAACACAAAGAAAGCACAGCCCATAAACATATTGCTGAGCCATTCCTGGAAGGCATTGAATTTGAGGCCTTTATTGTTACAGAGACTTTAAAATGCCACAGCACCATCCCCAGCTGCTTCTGCCTACCAGTTTCTAAAGGCTCCTTGTCACGCTCCTAGAGACAAACTGTATCACAGCTTCCTGCTTACTGAAGGCTCTCCAACACTCCTCTTGGGGTGCATTCAGAGGAGTGTGTCCAGCAGATCCAGGGAGGTTCTGCTCCTCTACTCTGCACTGCTGAGACCCTACCTGGAATATTGCATCCAGTTTTGGGCTCCCCAGCTCAAGAGGTACAAGAATCTGCTAGAGAGAGTCCAACAGAGGGTTACCAGGATGCTGAAGGGACTGGAGCATGTGCCCTGTGAGGAGAAGCTGAGAGCCCTGGGGCTTTTTAGTCTGGAGAAGAGAAGGCTGAGAGGGGATTTAATAAATGTTTATAAGTATCTGAAGGCTGAGTGCCAAGAGGGAAGGGACAGACTCTTATCCATTGCACCCTGTGACAGGACAAGGGGTAACGGATATAAAGTACAGCACAGGAGGTTCCATCTTAACATGAGAAGGAACTTCTTTACTGTGAGGGTCACAGAGCACTAGAACAGGCTGCCCAGAGAGATTATCTAGTCTCCATCTCTGGAGTCTTTCAAGACCCATCTGGATGTGTTCCTGTGCAACCTGTGCTGGACACTATGGTCCTGCTCTGACAAGGAGATTGGCCTTGATGATCTTCAAGGGTGCCTTCCAACCCCTAACATCCTCTGATCCTATGAACACATACAAACTGCGATAAAGATCTTTGGTTTCTTACCTCAAGTCACAAAGCCACCAGAAAACCCAAAAGAAACCCCTTCCTGATTCAAAGCCAGCAATGCCACACAGCAGCACTGCACCAGGAGGACAGGAAGCCAAAGCTGCCTTTCCCCAGCCACACCGGAGAAATAAGACCTTGCTGGAAGACTCCCAGAGCACGCTGCCTCCCTTCCCTGCAGACAGCAAATGCCTGCTGCTACCTGAGAGGAGAAGCAAACCTAACTGCATGCAAGCACACCGCTCGCCAGCTTGCTGCGACACCAACCCTGCCTGCGTTGCCTCCTGGGAGGTGAACACCCATAAGGCAAGGCTGCTCCAAAATCAGGCCTGGCTCATGGCAGTGCAGGTGGAGGGAGACTGGGCTCGAGCAGTCTTACAAAAGTGGTGGCAGAAATACCAGTTATTTTGCTGAAGGCAGATGTGGAGGAGTGCATGGACACTCATTAAGGCAGACAGCTGTTTATCAGGAAAGCAGGGTGTGCCTCTGGAGGAAGTTAATTAATCTCAGCTCACTTCATCAACACTAGCATTAAAAAAAAATACTCATGGCTTCTGAGTAGTTCTTCAGACTACTGGAAAGATGAAAACAAGGGGAAAGACTTAGTCATCCACAGTCTCTGCTCTTCTCTACCCAGCCCTGCATCTCACAGCCTGACACAACGTGGCTTCCATCACCAGAGATCCTTCCAATGTCTTCCCCTCACTTCCTGGCATCCTCCTCCATGCTCTTCCTCCAGCCATCCACACCCTACAGAATTTTCACAGAATATTCACTTTTCCTTGAGGCCCAGAAACACACAAGGTAAGCAGGTAATTAACATCTCCAAGCAATTTGAGTGGCCTTTGTTTCAAACCCTTGCAATTCAGGAACCTACAGTGTATTTACACCTGACTTGAGGCATTTAAGAACTGCATTAAAAATTAGGTGTTGCTGTTCCGGATGGAGTTGAGCCAAATGAGGAGATGGCTATCACTGCTTCCTCCTGAGACATAAGTGCTTCCTCAGGTGTGTATGAGCCATAGAACTGTTAGGGTTGGAAGGGACCTAAAGGATCATCCAGTTCCAACCCCCCCTGCCATGGGCAGGGACACCTCACACTACAGCAGGTTGCTCACAGCCACATCCAGCCTGGCTGTAAAACCGTCCAGGGATGAGGCTTCCACCCCCTCCCTGGGCAACCTGTGCCAGTGTCTCACCACCCTCACGGAGAGGAGCTTCCTAACATCCAATCTGAATTTCCCTATTCGTATTTTTGTTCCATTCCCCCCAGTCTTATCACTCCCTGACACCCTAAAAAGTCCCTCCCCAGCCTTCTTGTTGGCCCCCCTTACGATATTGGAAGGCCCTTACTAAACCAACCAAAGCAGTATGAAATCCCACAGATTTGGTTGAATCTGTACCAATTCACCTCCTTCGGTTTCACTCAATCCTGAAAACAAGCTAAGCCAAAGACAGGCTAAAACTGAGCTATGACTGCTCCACAGAACCTGCAGTGCTTTAAGTTATCGCAAACACACTATCTGGTGCAAATCGCTGTGTGACGATACATAAATTACTAGGAACAGGGACCGCTGGTATCGGATGCCTTGTCCACCTCCGAGGAACAGCAAGCAGCAGCCTCAGCTCTGCCGTGCTGCTCGCCCCGCGGGTTCAGAGCAGCTCGGCTCTTCTGGAATCATCAAGACACGGGGGCACGGCACTGACCGCCCCACGGCCTGCGTCGCCCCTGCCCCACGCCTTGTTTCTCGTCCTCCCAAACCTCTCCGAGCGCTTGGGCTCCACGCACCGTGCCGCAAGCCCCCCCGCCCCCCGCAGACGTGCAGAGCCATCCCTCCACACGCACACCGACAGGGACACACGTGGGGAGCGGCGGGGTACGGGCGCTGCTGCTCCACGATAGCCAAGCTCCGAGACGGGGTCAGCAGAATCGTCCCTGACCTTCCGTCTCCACGGCACCCGCCGCCGCCAGACAAACCCCCTCCTAGCTCAGCAGGGGAAAAGAAAGCGGCACCTCCCAGCCGCCCTCACCGCCTCCCCGGGCTGCACGGAGCGGCAGAGCCCCCGGTGGGCGCACCGTAGGGGCGGTGGAGCTCCATGCACCTCGGCCCGGCGGAGCCCCCAGGGCTCGGCCCAGCCCGCTCCTTCCCATCCGTCAAGACGGGGGCTGGGCAGGCGGCGCTGACAGGGACAATGACCGCCACCGCCCCGGGCCCCAGGCACCCGGCTGCGGCTCACCCGCCAGCCAGACCCTCGCTTGGCCATCGCCCCGCTCCACACCGGGCCTCACCAGGCCCCACCGAGGCCATGGGGCTACCGCAGTCCCCTGCACTCACCGCCAGCAGGGCTGCTGCCGGATCCGCTGCTGGGATGGCCGCAGGAGCCGCCGCCGCCTCCTCTTGCCGCTGCTCGGGCCGCCGGCGCTCCGCCCGGAGCAGGTGCCCGGCGGGGAGGCGGGGCGGGTCTCGCCGGGCCGGGCCGCGCCGCGCCGGCCGCAGCTGCTCCCCACGGGCGCGGCGGAGAGAAAGGGCGGGCGGAGGACGGGCGCCCCGGAAGAGGAGGAGCGGGCGGGGCTGGGCGGTGGCAGTACCTCCCCCTCCCGCCCCTCAGGGCTGCTCAGTAGCCCGCCGGCCCCGCGCGGATGGCCCCGGAGGCGGCGTGTCGCCTGCTCGGGTTGGGCGCTCTGAAGGGCTGGCACTGGGGCCTCCATGTCGGCTACTCGTTCCCGACTGCGGCAGCGCGGAGAGGAGGGGGGGCGTGGCCCTTCTTGGGGTTTATGGAGAGCCCCGAGGCTCTCGCCTAGAAAGCCCCGCGAAAAGCAGCCTCTTCCCCTGGCACTTCCCCCTGGGCCCTTCTCGGGACCGGGGAGCGGCTGTCGGCTTCTGCCCGGGGCCAAGGTAGGCCCGAAGCGCCGAGGTTTACTGGGGAGACACCACGGCCGCGGTCCCAGCGCTTTCGCCAGCCGCGGGCAGAAGGTCAGCGGCCTCTGCCGGGCCAGGCGGGTCGAACGCTGCAGTTACAGCGAGTGCAGTGCTGTGGCGAGGCCGCACAGCGAGCGGGCAGGCCCAGCCCCGGCGCTGCCGGCTGGACCGCAGGTGAGGCGGCCGTGGCTTGCTCGTCGCGGGCTGCTGCAGCCTGGTGCTGCCAGGCTTGAGACGCCTCTAGGAAAGCTTCGGTGTCTTTTGCCAAGGCTCTTTTCAGGTTCCTGGAATGCCCGTCTGAGCGTGTACCGCGGCACTGCAGCGCTCCCCTCGCCTGGGAGATAGGATCGCCGCCGGCGATGTGAACGTTCCCCTTCCCGGCCCGCTGCGGTGCACTCCGGTGATTGTCAGTCACGATACCCAGCAGGCCTAACAGGTTTGGCCTTGTGCTGAGGGAGTTTTTCCTTCAAGGAGCTGTAAACGGCAGGAGCACACATGGACACATAGTGAATTCCTTTCAAAAGTGCCTTTTTTTTTGTGGTGAAAAAAACCCTTGGGAAACAGACTTAAAGCTCACGCAAAACCACATGAAAAAGATACACTGATGCTACACAGACTACATTTGACATCCGAGGCTGTTGGTCAACAATTGTTTGGTGCATGGTCAGATGAACTCATTAATACAAATGTGATCCGGATCAGGCTCAGGCAAAGGCTTTTGTTTTAGCCCAAGCACAGAAGTGGTGCTGGGTTAGTGTTTTCTCAGTAGCTGCAGGAAGATGGGTGATACCTGATACAGCAGCATTACAATGGCATGGGCAGGTGACAGCTGATCTGATGGAACGTTTGCCAAAACCAAGGTAGCTTGTCAACACTTCTATTTATTTTGTTTAGCAAGTCAATTTAAGCACACACACACACACACACCCCCAAAAAAAAAAAAACAATCAGCTTTCTGTGGTACAGCCTTGACATTCCTGATCCAGCTCAGAGTCAATCAGACCTGACAAGGTGAAGTTAGATTTTTATACCCACTGTATAAAGAGTGGAGAAGAAGCGTGGCTTTCTGTTGGCCTCATAGTTAGATGGGCTTGGCTTCACTGTGTTCCAAATATCAGTGTGGGCTGGCAACTTTGGCTACCCTTCAGATGCTGATATCTTCTTATCCTCCACTTACAGGACTGATCTTGTCTTCAGGCCTCCATCTTCTCAACCTTAACAGGGTTGCTCTGGGTAGGACTGAGGGATCCTTTCTCACAGCCATAAATCCGGTGGCTGTTTATGTCCACAGGATCCTGCTTGGTTCTTTCTAGACTGCCTCAAACACGAGGAACCCCACAGGACTGTAGTACAAAATAATTTCCTATGCTCACCAAAACACTTTGAAGTTTTCATAAGAAAAACATGTAGAAGGATAAGATTACTTTTAAATTTAGTAGCAGTGTCTTCCCAATTAAAAGGGACTCTTTCTATCACTACCTGAAGGGAGGAGGGGGCAGCCTTTTCTCCTCAGGATCAGAGGAAACAGTTCCAAGCTGCACCAGGGGAGGTTCAGGCTGGATGCTAGGAAATATTTCTTCACTGGAAGGTTTGCCAAACATTGGAATGTTCTGCCCAGGGCAGTGCTGGAGTCACCATCCCTGGAGGTGTTCAAGCAGTGTGTGGACCTGGCACTTAGGGACATGGTTTATTGTTGACCCTTCAGTGCTGGTTTGAAGGTTGGACCCGATGAGCTTGGAGCTCTCTTCCAGCCAGATACTATATTCTGTGATTCTGTGACTGCAAAAGATTTTATGAACTATATGGCATAAAATTCCAGTGGCAAGCTGCACTGAATTCTTGCTTCCTCTTTGCCATGTGGATATTTTTGCTAATAGGAGCTGAGGGTGAGAACTGGGCAGAGTGAACTTCAGCTCGAGAAACTGAGACTGAAGTGGGCTGATGCTATGAGTCTGCACTGTCCCAGAGAAACCTGGGCCAGCCTCCCAGATCATGTGCAGTACCAGTGTGGCATTTCTCTTAACTGTATGCAGGAATATCACTGTGTAGGCAGCTACAGTTTCATTCTCAAGGTTGGAAAAGTCAAACTAACATTAAAAAAAAAAGATGTGGGTTTTATTCCCTACTTCAGCTGCTGTAGCACTTTGCCTGCTTTCTGCATAGAGTGGAGCTAGCACTGCCCTGCAATTTAAAACCTCACTCAAAGCCAAAACTGCTCCAAAGCACCAAGTACAGACAAGCCACCTCTGTGTGTGCCTAATAAACTTCCACACAGTACATAAACCAAACTATTAAACTTCACTATTAACCTACCTACTTGCATTCACCTTGATCCCATAAGCCTTTATCCTGACGGATAGCAAGATGGATGCTACCTTGTAAGCACACAAGGGTCTCAAGGGTTGGGGCTGTGTAGCCTTAGGGGGGAAAAAAAGGCACTTAAACACACTTTACAAATTAAATCAATATTCAAAGCAGTGTCTATTGGTAGTGCCACAGCATCATTATTCTCCATCTTTGAATTGTGAAGGCCATTCTGTTGCACAACACTTGGCAATTACTGCCTATTAAGACTAATTATTTTCATCTATTTCCATGGTGGTTTTTGTTTTGTGTTTGGTGGTGGTTGGTTGTGGGTTTTTTTTTCCCTCATTAAGTATCATTAGAATAGAACAGCTTCCATGCTCCTTTAATGTTTCACTTAGTAAACATTCCCTTTGGAAAGAGCATGGCTGCACTTTGCATGCTAAATACTTGGAAATGATTAATGGAAGTCACCAAGAATTCAAAGGCAGAAACTAGCCCTCGATGGCAGCCAGCTGCTGTCTATCTCTTCTTTCAAGGAAGCATTTTCTTTTCCACAGAAGACACTAGAATTGACACTGAACTGTGCCAAACTCTTATGTTGAGTTGGTTGTTTTGTTTTCTAAAGCGGAAATAAAGCTTTCCTTGATCCCTGGCAAGGTCAGGCCCAGAAGCAGGTAGAGCAGAGGAGGCTGGGGACTGCTTTCCTGTGCTGCCCAGCTCACTGTCGCAGTAGCTGCTGTTGCATGCCTGCTCTCCAGTGAGGTGGAAAGGATAAATGAAAAGCTCTTTGTAAGGAGTGGGATAGCTTGGTTGTCATACACAATTCCTTTTGGTGTCTGCAGACAGAACCCGTAGATGGTAATAGGCAGCTCTGCTCAGGGATGTCCAGTGATAGGACCAGGGGCACTGGGTGCCAGCTGGAGCAGAGGAGGTGCCACAGGAACAGAAGGGAAAACTTTTTCAGTGTGAGGGTGCCAGAGCCCTGGAACAGGCTGCCTAGAGAGGTTGTGGAGTCTCCTCCTCTGGAGACACTCCAAACCTGCTTGGCTGCGTTCCTGTGTGACCTACTCTATGTGGTTCTGCTCTGGCAGAGGGGTTGGACTGGATGATCTTCGGAGGTCCTTTCCAACCCCTCCTGTTCTGTGATGCGCTGATAACCGTTTCCTCTGTAGCTCAGGAAATAAGTCCTACATTAGTTAGCTTTGAAATTTAAGGAAAGCAGTAAAGTAATTGCTTCATTAAAACCCAAGGGCATGTGAGAGGATGACTGAGTGCATGACTGGGCTCTGATAGCATCACCAAATTAGTGTTTAAAGAGAGCCTTCAGCGAGGCTGGGCTGCTATGATGTAACAGTGCCTCTGTTTTATTTATGAGGTTATCAGGACTCTCCTGTTGGAACATGTGGAAGAGTGCTGTTGCCACTGGGCCTGTGTAAACTTGGTAAGGTTTTGGCAAGTTACCAGTGAGAACTGTCTCTGTGCATGAACTAACACCCATGTGGGGAGATAAACAAAGTAAGAGGACTTTAAAAGTAAGGCTTTGACCAAAGCTTCTCCCCCCAGAGGCCAGAGCAGATGAATCTGGGGAGGAAGGCAGAGGTGCAGAGGAGTGTTTCTTTGCAGGTGCAAGAGGTAGATCTTGGAACAGTGACAGGAGGAGAAACTGCAGGGAAACACCAGGATGAGAAGTCTGAAGAGAGATCAGATTTGTAAATGTCCACTTTAATAGAACATTGTTGGCTGGAGAGGTTGGCTGAGGACAATCTCAGGAGGTTCAATATGGCAAAGTGCAAGGTCCTGCAGCTAGGTCAGGGCAACCCTAGATGTCAATAGAGACTGGTAGGTGATGAAAGTGAGAGCAGCCCTGCAGAACAGGGCTTGATGGTGCTGGTGGATGAGGCAACAGTGTGCACTTAGAGCCCAGAAGGACAATAGCATCCTGGGCTGCAGCAAAGAAGTGTGGCCAGAAGGTTGAGAGAGGTGATTCTGCCCCTCTGCTCTGGTGAGACCTCACCTGCTGTGCTGTGTCCAGCTCCAGGGACCCCAACATCAGAGAGACATGGACCTGCTGGAGTGGGTCCAGAGGAAGGCCACCAAAATAAGCAGAGGAATGGAGAACCTCTCCTATGAAGACAGGCTGAAAGAATTGGGGATGTTCAGCCTGAAGAAGGCTCTGGGCAGACCTTAGAGCTACATTTCAGTATCTGAAGGGGATCTACAGGAAGAGTGGGGAGGGACTGTTTAGAAGGGCTTGGAGTGATAGGGCAAAGGGCAATGGTTTGAAAATGGAGCAGGGAAGATTTAGGTTGGACATCAGGAGGGAGTTCTTTACACTGAGAGTGGTGAAGTACTGGAATATGCTGCCCAGGACTGTGATTAAGGTCTGTACTGGTGCAGTACTGGTGCAGTACAGATGCAGGACTCTGCACTTATCCTTGTTGACCCTCATGAGGTTCCTCTCTGACCCAGTCTCAGTCTGTCCAAGTCTCACTGCATGGCCTCACAGCCTTCAGGTGTCTCAGCCAAACCTCCCAGTTTGGTATCATCAGCAAACTTGCTGAGCACACTTTGTCTGTCCCCACATCAATGTCATTGATGAAGATGCTGAACAGGACCAGACCCAGCACTGATCCCTGGGGGTCTCCACTGGTCACAGCTCTCCAGATGGACTTGGCACCACTGACCCCCACTGTTTTGACTCTATTTTGTAACCAGTTCCTAATCCATCTCACTGTCTGCTCTTCTATCCCACACTTCCTGAGCTTGCTCACAAGAATGGGAGACAGTGTCAAAAGCCTTACTAGGGTCAATGTAGACTATATCCCCTGCTCTCCCTGCATCTACCCATTCAGTTATCACATCATAGAATACTATCAGATCAGTCAAACAGGATTTCCCCTTGGTCAATCCATGTGCTGGGGGCACAAGAACTGGATGCAGTACTCCAGGTAGGGGGTCCCTGATGTATTTTTTAATCCTGTTTTGCTGGGAGTCAAATAATGCTGAGAAACAAGTTGGAGTCATAAATGAAAATGTATTTCACCTTTATACATGCTATACAGCTCATGCAAATACAGAAATCTACAGGTTATACAATGGCACCATAATAAAATATAATGTGACATTTGTCCAACACAACAGATCACAGCAAAACCACCTGGCTTGGTTGGTTCATTGTTTAAGAAAGAGATGAATGAGACTAATTTGGAAGACACAGCACCATGCTACAGCTTACTGCACAGTCGAAAGGAAGGATTTCTCTGAGGAGCACTAACAGAGTTGGACTGGTGTAGGTCTGGTTTCTTTGTACATCACACAATGCCATTGGTTACTTGCCCATTGCTGGCTTCTAGGAGCACAAGAAGGGGGCTCCAACGGAGCTCAAGTTACGCTGTGAGCTCCCTTACACATGAAGAAAACCACACAAACCCAAACAAAGGCAAACTACACCACCCACCCCACCCCCAATTCTCCCACCTCTTTTGTGTTAGTGTCCACAGACAGTTTGAGTTATAATTTATTCTTAGAAGAACCTGGACAAAAGTGTCCTCAAAGCAGCACATGATTGTAGTTCACCACCAAAGCTAATGACGTCAAGACATGACACATCTTGATGGGAATTCTTCCATCCAGACGCCTGCAGAACCTTAAGGGTCCCAGCAGTGCTCCCCAAGGGGGTCTCAGCCTTTGTGTTTCTGCTCATTTGTTTTTGCTGCTGACTAAATCTTGGTTTGCAGAGCCTCTAAGAATGACAAAATACTTCTCCCATGTGCTAGAAAGCCTGCTGGTATTAATCAAGTGTCTGCATCTTCAATGATTAAGGTGTTAAGCTCACCCCCCAGCCACTCACTTGGATCTACTACATCTATTTTTTATATATATATATATATTTATATAATGAAGGGATTACACTAGGCAGTTGGCCTACCTCGTTCACAGGTGTTCCACAAGCATCTTTTTAAACACATAGTTGATAGTCACTCCCAGACTAATATTAACCAGTGCCACTAGTGACTACAAGTGTCAACATAACAACAACCATGAGGAGATACCTCCCAGCAGCAAACAGGCTCTCTTGATTCCAGCAGTTTTTCAAACCTCTCCAGCTGCAGCTTTGAATTCTACACCTGTATAAAAGTTGCCAATAGCTTCTTAGTAGAAGTCTTGAAGTACAGCATTATCATTGTGTTTGAATGCACTGTGGGCAAACCTCATCTTTATCCTATTTACAAGAACAACAAAATAAAAAGTGTCTAAATGGGTGCATGATAAAGCTGAGGGAAGGATTATTTCCAAATCAAGTCCACAGGTTGAAAAACCCAAACCAAACCAAACCAAACCTCACAGTGAAGTGTAGAGATGAATTTAAATTAAAAGGAGAAATAAGTGCTTGATTAGCAGCTAAAGCTCAAATCCTAATGCCACACTTGGCCTTCCCTGAAACCATCAAGGCTCTGCATCATTGGTTTCTGCCAAAAGCAGAAATATTCCCTGGGAAGACAAAGGTTTGTTCAGCTCTGATTATTTGAACTCCAATATTCAAAGCCTGCAGAAGCACTTCCCGCCCCCCTCCCCCCAAGTGACAAGCTCTTATTTTCCTGCCAGCACCACAACAGGGATTTATCTCCTCCACAAACTGCTACCTCTATCAATTAAGAGAAGACTACTGAGGCAGCTCTGTGAGTGAACTGATTTCAGTTTTCTAACTCAGAATACATTCTTTCCAAAACCAAAAAGTGTCTGTGGCACTGTGAAACTGTCACTGAAGCCTGCTATGGCTTTTCACCTCTGCAGGCTTTCCAGGGTCAGTGATTCTACATCATGCTGCAAGTTACTTAGGGCAGCAGATGAGAGTAAGCAGCAACAATAAGGACCACTTTGCTATGCTGGCCCTGCTTTTTAACTGTTTTCTTCATGCAAAGATGCTCCAAAGACTTAGAGGAAAGGAAGCACTTTAAGAAAAACCAAACCCAACCAAAACCTCCTGTTCTCATTTTCCTCTGAATGCATGAAGGAAACGTTTCCATTGAGCAGATGCCTTCTGTTGCTAGGATATGCTCCGTTTGCATACGCTGCCTATTTACAAAGAGCTGCAAATATGAAAGGTTTTGCTGAATTTCCAGATCTGTGAGACCAGCTTTCTCCTCCTCCCTCCACAGCTGCTCTATTTCTCTGGGAAGCTGGTAAGCAATCACAGCAGTTTCTCGTCTCTAAGATGTTTCTCACAATACTGTACCTTTGTCTGTACTGCTGGAAAGCCAGGCTGTCAACAGATAGAATTGAGTGTATTTTCCTGTCCTGGACTGTTAAATCCCTCAATCAAGTTTTTGTTACAGTCATCTAGGCTAATGGTATCACTGGACATCTTGGAGTAGGTAGCTTGGCCTGTGAAATCCAAGAGATCCTCAAGAGCCTTCGCGTTACTGGTCCCGTTTTGGTCCAAAGAAACCCCAGGCATGAGTTCGTTCATGGGTGAATATTCAGGGATGGAGATAAGTTCTTCTTTTGAAACTGGGCTGTACAAAAGAGAAACAAAAGGAAGATGCAGAGTAAGAGCTGTGCCACTTCTCATTCAGCACAAACAATCTTCTCTCTGGCCATAAACCACTACTACTGTGAAAGCCAGCTGCAGCAAACCTTAGGGTATGTCCCAATCCAAACAGAGAGGTCATACCTAATTTATACTCTTTTAAGATACAGGTTTGTGGTAGCTGTGTGATGTGAGCACTCATCTCCTAAAAACAGTATCTGAAAGTTTACTGCCAACTCAATGTCCCTCCACCACCCCCTTGCTTAAAAATCACACTATCACAGAATGTTAGGGGTTGGAAGGGACCTCAAAAGATCATTGAGTCCAACCCTCCTGCCAGAGCAGGAGCACACAGGGCAGCTCACACAGGAACACATCCAGGCGGGTTTGGAAAGTCTCCAGAGAAGGAGACTCCACAACCTCTCTGGGCAGCCTGCTCCAGAGCTCTGGCACCCTCACAGGGGAAAACATTTCCCTTCCATTCCTGTGGCACCTCCTCTGCTCCAGCTTGCACCCAGTGCCCCTTGTCCTGTCCTTGAACATCCCTGAGCAGAGCCTGGCTCCATCCTCCCCACACTGCCCTGCACATCAATGAGGGCAGCCCTCAGGCTCCTCCTCTCCAAACTCCAAGCCCCAGTTCCCTCAGCCTGTCCTCACAGGCAGACATTCTACTGCCTGCAGCAGCTTTGCAGCTCTGTGCTGGACTCTCAAGCAATTCCCAGAGCATCTACTGGAACTGAGAAACTCTTGAAATATTTATTGTCTTGCAAATAAATTGTCCTGACCTTACAAACACTTACCCAAAGCACTTCACTACTCACAAATGATAATAAAAAAAGGTATTTCTTACAACCTTATGCTATACTTTGAATATTAAAAAATCCTGGAACGAAGTTTAGGAAGTGCTGCTACCAGCTGACACTTTGCCAAGCCTTTTCCAGTTTGCAGAAGAGAAGGCACAGGAAGGATTTCAGAAAGATTTCCTAAAACTACTAAAGAATGGCAAGGAAGTTGAGAACAAAGCTATTGTGCATCAAGTCCTGCAACACAAAACCTAGGGGGGTGCCCAGTGACCCTAGCAAGAGACTAATCACCCATCAAATAATGTCATTTGGACCTTGCTGCAAACATCAGCAGCAGGAAAATGGAGTTGGATAAACTCTTGAGCAGCAGGTCCATCAGTGGTTGTATCAAAGGGCAAGGCAAAGTCCTGCCCTTCAGCATCCGCCATGGAACACTTCTGTGTTGTCTTGGACTGCACAAAGTGGAGGGCTCAGGTGTCTCCCCTGACTAGTTTTTTCTTATTGATATTCTCTGAGATCAAACAATGGCACTAGAAGGGCTTCTGGTCTGTCCCAGCAGGGCATTCCTTAAGGATTGGTGCAGATTTGCTGGAAATACTGAATCAATGTGAGAGGTGAACTTGTTTTGCTGATGAAAGCAGCACTGTGTGAAAAATTCCATGTGTAAAATCCAGAGCTAGCTTTCTCATAGCAGCTTTAAATTATCAACTTCCTTGTTTCCTGCAAGTTCTCCCATGAAAATCCAACAGTACTTAATCCACACTCAGTTATTTACCAATTTCTGTGTGTTGGCTCCACTTAAATACTTCAGATCATGAATTCTTCTCTTTGTTCTGTTGGTGTCGAGGGACAGAAGCTTGTGCAGTCCTGACACATGTTAAAAGGTGGTGGAACATCTACAGTAGCTACTTTCACACAACAGAATGAAAGGTTTGGGCAAACTTGTATGGAATCTCTACCTGAAGACCACAGAAGGATTCCAGAGCTCCCCCTCCCAGCCCCTGGCAAAATATTTGAGAGGGAGAAGAGATTCTGTTGGCTCTTGTCTGAACCAAGCAGTTTGCAATATTGATAGGAGTGGAGTACAGCACAGTCTGCCCCACTGTGAGGAAGGTGAGAAGTAAAGTGAAGTATCAGCAAATGAGACAGAAAAACTGTGTGTCTCCAATATGAATCCCACAGAATTTCTCTTGGTGGATGTGGTCCTTACCTCACATCCATGGACTGAACCTCATCTGCTGAATCTTCCATGCTGCTACATTTCCCATCAACAGCTTCTAGCTGAATAAGTCCTGGAACTGATTTTAGTCCATTAGCAACTACATCTTGGGAAGGGAATACAGAGGCAGCACCTTCTAAGCTTTTATTTTTCAGGCAGCTTGCCAATCCATTGATCTCTGTAAAAGAAGGTTAGAAATTACCACAGCAGCAACTTCTGTATTTAAACAGCTTCCAAAAAATGCTTTTAAGTTATAGAGCAGGAAGAAGAATGGAAAACAACAATGCAGTAGGACTGAGTTTTATCTCTGACTCATCATACTGCACTGTCAACCCTCTTTTCCACTCTGAAAGTGCTCTCTATGCTACACCTTTTTAAACCTGAAGAAACAGGAAGAGAATGATAAATATCAGGTTGGAAGGGATCATCTGCTTCAACCTTTCCAATCCTACTCTGCCTCCCACCTCTCTGGGCTGGGCTCTGCCACAGATTCCTGAGAGCCCAGGACTAGGACAGGAACACCTTAAGCACTGGGAGACTGTCCTGTTACTGGAATGATTGGTACCAAAACATCCAGCCCAGGACACATCCACAACCCCACCAGCTCTGCTCTCCTCTTCCACAGCAGAGCTGAGCAGTGTTGTTTGGAAAGACAGCACAGAACAACCACATGGGCAGAGGAACGTGGGAGCAAGGAGAGAGTGTCCCTTCCCTACAAGCTGCTCAAGGCTTGTAGAGTCTGCAGCTCCTGCACTCAGAACTTCTCTCCTACCCCTCTGGCCTCCATCAGCTCCAGCAGAAACACTTTAGTATATTACAGAAAAGATAAAACCAAAAAGTAACCAAAGGAAGTAACCAAAACATAGCTAAATGGCAGCTATGTTTATTTGATTTAGTAAGTCTTTAACTACACTTTCTCTGTAAAAAATGAGGGAAATGTAAGATTTAAAGCAATGCTAGAAAAAAAACTCACATGCTTGCTTCTATGCAAAAATGATCTACCTGCAAAACTCAAAGGTAGATTGCAGCAACCAACCCCACTGTCAGGTTGGGGCTTCTCATTTCCAGAAATGCTATGTCAGGTACTCTAGTGGAGGAGAAACTTCTGCTTCTGTGGCACCACAAAGCCAAGTCTCTGGTTTCTAACATTTCTGGCTGTGCTTTTTGAGATGAAAGTTAAATATGTGATAGCCCAGAGTGCTCTGCCTTGGATTAAGAAACTCTGAAGAGAACTAACCTGTGAAAACAGGTCAGAAAAACACAGAACCATAGAATGGTTTGGGCTGGAAGGACCTCCAAAGGTCATCTACTCCACCCCCCCTGCAGTCAGCAGGGACATCCTCCACTAGATCAGGTTGCTCAGAGCCCTGTCAAGCCTGACCTTGAAGATCTCCAGGGATGGGACCCCAACTACCTCCCTGGGCAACCTGCTGCAGTGTTGCAGCACCCGCACGGTGCAGAACTTGTTCCTCACATCCAGTCTCAATCTGCTCTGCTCTCATTTCAAACTGTTGCCCTTCATCCAATCCCTGCAGGCCTTTGCAAACAGTCTCTCTCCATTCTTCTTCTTGTCCCTCTTCAGGTACTGGAAAGCTGCTCTTAGGTCTCCCCGGAGCCTTCTCTTCTCCAGGCTGAACAACCCCAGCTCCCTCATGGCAATTTTTACCTGGCTGGTTAAGGACAAGGGCCTTTGGTTGCTTTTCCACATTCAAGGTTGATGGTATCTCCAGTTTTGGTTCTTCCTTCTGTAATTAAGTAATGAGTCAACTGCATTAGACAAAGAAATGTAACCTTCATGAAACCAATTAGACTTCAAACTTGTAGGACCACCCAGGGCCATGGAGTGGTCAAAGGACATCAACAAGACGACAGGATTTTGTTTTCCTGTATATTTAGGCATATGATGACTTACTTTACTTTGAAAAGAAACCATTCCCTGAAGGTAACTGAAGAAACACTTTCTTTAGTAGGAAACTAGAAGAGCAGAAGTGACAACTTGACTCTATCACTTCCTAGCTGGACACAATTGCATTGTTCTCATCCTGTATTAACATGGAGAGCTCAGGAACTGATTCAGTGCCTGATACAAAGCAGAGGATTCATCACAGCAGGAAACACTACAGCTCCAGCATCCAGGAATGGGCTCTTACCACCTTGCTAGATACCTAGGCAGGCAAGTCTGTAAGGGCTGCATAAAACTCTGCCTGTAGCAGTGGCACAGCAGTAACTGTGACACAGCAGCAGTCATTCTCAGTTCCAGATACGCTCTACATCCAAATTTGAGTTGCATCTATAAGTAACCCTACTGACAGGGAACTACTCTAAAGTTTAATTTTCACATCTGGACACTAACCCAAAGAAGCCTTGCCCACCACACACTGGTTCATACCTTCATTTCTGGTGTTTCACTCCTCCTTGTTCTCTTCATTATTTCTTCTATTCTCTAGAAATCAAAACAAATTGGAAGATGAGAAGGCACCTAGAATATTTCATAGAATCAACCAGGTTGGAAAAGACCTCAGGGATCATCAAGTCCAAACTATTACCCAATACCTCCTGACAATTAAACCATGGTTCCAAGTGCCACATCCAATCCTTTTCCTCCAGGGACAGTGACTCCACCACCTCCCTGGGCAGCACATTCCAATGGCCAATTACTCTTTCTGGGAAGAACTCTCTCCTCACCTCCAGGCTAAACTTCCCCTGGCACAGCTTGAGACTGTGTCCTCTTGTTCTACTGCTGGTTGCCTGGGAGAAGAGACCAACTCCCACCTGGCTACAACCTCCTTTCAGGAAGCTGTATACAGCAATGAGGTTTCCCCTGAACCTCCTCTTCTCCAGGCTAAACACCCCCAGCTCCCTCAGCCTCTCCTCACAGGGCTGTGCTCCAGACCCCTCCCCAGCTTTGTTGCCCTTCTCTGGACACCTTTCAGCAGCTCAGCTGAGGGGCCCAGAACTGGACACAGGACTCAAGGTGTGGCCTAACCAGTGCTGAGTACAGGGCAGAATGACTTCCCTGCTCCTGCTGGCCACATTTAAACACAAAGACTGAGAAAGGAGGAAAAAAGGATGAGAAGCTTCACTAGTGTCAAGATGTCATCTCTGCCTATCTTGGAAAAGGGACAACAAAGAAGAAAATTAAAGAAAACCAATGGCAGGAAAGACTTGAGAGCTGGCTGTCCTGTATCAGAGCCCTCAGAACACAATCTTCTCTCTGGATACAATTCACAGACAAACACTTCAATATGAGGCATTTGCAGTTATGAGATGTGCTCAGCTCTGGAACAAGATATTTATTTTCAACCAGCAGGCATTATTTTCATCTTGTTGCTTTACCACCTACTTGACAATAACCCCTTTAAAAGCAGTTAAGCTTTTTGAAATGGAGGAGTTGTCAGGTGATGAAAAACTCCCCATGAGCATTATCTGCACTGCTGTGCTTATGCAAAGGCTTCCTGAAGCTGAAATGTCACAGAATCACAGAATGCTGGAGGTTGGAAAGGACCTCTAGAGATCATCCAGCCCAACCACCCTGCCAGAGCAGGAGCACCTAGAATAAATGACACAGGAACACATCCAGGCAGGTTTGGAATGTCTCCAGAGATGGAGACTCCACAACCTCTCTGGGCAGCCTGCTCCAGGGTCTGACACCCTCACAGGGAAAAAGTTTTTCCTTCTGTTCCCATAGCACCTCCTCTGCTCCAGCTTGCAACCCTTGCCCCATCACTGGACATCACAGAGTATCATACAAACCACACAGATCAGGCTGCTTTCCTTTGTCTACATTAGGCAGAATGAGGGAGGTGATTTTGCCCCTCTGCTCCACTCTCATGAGACCCCACCTGCAGCACTGCCTCCAGTTCTGGTGCCCTCCGCATAAGAGGGACATGGAACTGCTGGAACAGGTCCAGAGGAGGACAAGATGAGGATCAGAGGAGTAGAAAACCTCCCCTGTGGTGACAGACAGAGAGTTGGGGCTCTTCAGCATGGAGAAAAAAAAACCTCTGGGGAGACCTTAAAAGAGACCTTTCAGTACCTGAAGGAGGCTACAAGAAAGCTGGAAAGGGACTTTTGACAAGGACTTGTAGTGATAGGATGAGAAGGAATGGATTGAACCTTAAGGAGGGCAGATTGAGACTGGAGATTAGGAAGAAATTCTTTTGAGTGAGGGTGGTAAGACACTGGAACAGCTTGCTCAGGGAGGTCATGGACGCCCCCTCCCTGGAGGTGTTCAAGGCCAGGTTGGATGAGGTCTTGAGTGACCTGCTCCTAGTGGAAGGTGTCCCTGACCATAGCAGAGGGTTTCAAACCAAGTCATCTTTCAGGTCCACTACAACCTAAACTATTCTATGAACCTGAAGCTGTTCTTGAAGGAAATGTGTCAGGCATTGCTCTAAAATTATTTTTTTCTTGTGTTCATTAAAAAACTTCTCCCAACAAATCTTGTCTCCTTGCACTGCTGTGAAACTAATTCAGATTTAAAGACACTTGTGTTTGCCATTCTAATCTGCAACATGCCTCCAGCTCTGTGGTAAGCAGTTAAAAATAACATGTTGGAATAGTAAATATGGCAAGACAACTTTTCAGAACCAGACAGAGGCTCTGCAGCTGCTCTGTCTTTTCTGCCACAGAGCTGTGGAGAAAGCTTATTTATGCAGCTCCAGCCATTTCCTTGTGCAACAGTGGCCAGACAGGCCTGCTGCCACTGCATAATGCAGCCAGAGACAAGCCAGGTGGGAGAAAACTTGTATGGTAATCACTTTGACTTCCTTAATTAAGGACATGGAGCTTTTGTTGAGTAGATCTTAAAACAAAGTCACTCATGTTCATAGATTCATAGAATGGTTTAGGTTGGAAGGGACCTCAAATATCCTCTAGTTCCAACCCCCTGCCATGGGCAGGGGCACCTTCCACTATACCAGATTGCTCCAGGCCTCATCCAACCTGGCCTTGAACAACTCCAAGGAGGAGACATCCACAGTCTCCCTGTTCCAGTGTCTCACCATCCTCACTGGATAGAATTTCCTCCTTATGTCCAGTCTCAATCTGCCCTCCTCAAGTTTCAATCCATTTCACCTCATCCTATTACTCCCAGCCCTTGTCAAAAGTCCCTCCCTGGCTTTTTTTGTAGGCCCCTTCAGGTACTGGAAGGCTGCCCTAAGGTCTCCCTCAAGCTTTCTCTTCTCCAGGCTGAACAGCCCCAACTCTCTTAGCCTGTCCCCACAGGGAAGCTAAGATCCCTGATTATCTTCATGGCCCTCCTGTGGACCCACTCCAGCATGTTCCTCAGTAGTCTGTCATGTCCTAGGTTGGGCAGGTTGTATCCCTCACTAGCCTGTGATGTCCTGGGCTGGCCAGCAATTGATGTTTGTCTCAGGAGTTTAACTTAATTAGTAAAGGCTAATGCTGTGTTTGCTTAGTATGTAGTAGGAAGCTGTTTGTTTGCCTCAGGCAATTCCACCTCATCACAAATTTTGATGTCCGCATTCCTCTAGCGTGAGAGTAGCAGCTCCCAATTTAGGCCTAAATAACCACCTGTAATCCCACAAGATTATTATTTTGAGCTACTCCTAGGGTATTTCCTGGGTTATGTATGGGAACCAGACATGAAACCACGAGCTGCAGACACTAATACTCACCTTCTTCCGCTCCAGTCTTTCTTGCTCAATTTGCTGCATGATTTGTTCCCTTTCCAGGCGGAGTTGTTCAGCTGCCTCACGGGCTTTGATTTCTGCTTCTTCCCTCTAATTGAAATGTGTCAAATATGGTAGGATCAATTATTTATCTCAGGTACATAACCAGGTACTATGAAGCATTTATTTATATGTATTACTTATGTATACATATATATATATATATATATATATATGGAATCAGAGAATGGTTTGGGTTGGAAGGGACCTTGAAGATCAAGTTCCAACCCCCCTGCCAAAGATCATCCACTTTCAACCCTCTCCCCTGCCATGGGCAGGGACACCTTCCACTAGCCCAGGTTGCTCAAGGCCTCATCCAAACTGGCCTTGAACACCTCCAAGGAGGGGACATCCACAGCTTCCCTGGGCAACCTGTTCCAGTGTTTTACCACCCTCACTGGAAAGAATTTCTTCCTAATCTCCACTCTACATCTCCCCTATTCCAGCTTCAATCCATTGTTCCCTCATCCTATCCCAACATCACTTCTGGAAACACATCCTTGGCTCCAGGATCCAGAGATCCCTTTGTATTGGCTAGAACAGGTCAGGGTGCGTGCATCTGGATCTATACATATTTGGAACTCATTCCATACCCTTCACTTTCTCTTTGCCTACAGAAGGATAATTATTTGGTATCCACACATTACAATAAGGTTTATTATGGAGAACACCCCACCACCATTACACTAAGTACAGACTAAGCTGAATATTCATAATATATTTCATAGGAAGAAAAAAAAAAATAGCCACATCTTTTAGTTCAGAAGAAGTCCTCTGTGATTTTTATAAAGCTTTTTACCCATCAAGATTTAAGTTTCCCATCAGAGCACTACAAAAAAAAACCCAACCTTTAAATGCTGGTGGGGTTTTGGTGGGCTCCCATTGTCTTTGGGATGATACCTGCTTTTCAAGTTTAGCCTGGAGCTCTTTTTCCTGCCTTTCCTTCAGCATTTGTTCTTCCTCAGCTCTTCTCCTGGCTTCCTCCTCTGCCTTTTTCCTAGCAGCTTCCTCTTCACGTTTTCTTTCCTCTTCCTTCTTACGAGCCTCTTCCTCTAGACGAAGCCTTTCTTCTTCTGCCTTTCTTTTCTGTTCTTCTCTTTCAAGCCTGCAGAAAAACCATCACAGAGTTTTAACAGCCTGCATCCTGTTCAGTATGAACCCTACTGCATGCATGGCACACACTCAGCAGGAACTGATCACAGGTGCATCAGGGCATATTTTCATGCACAATTCTCCAAGATACATCCAGGAGGTTGAGCACCTGCCCAGAATTCAGGTTGCTATCAAACTTCTCTTCCAAAGTTCAGTTTACTGCTTAAGCTATTACAGAGAAATTATCATTTCTGTTGAAAATAAAACAAACAGGTGTGACCAACTCCCATGACCACTAAACCATATCCTGAAGCACCACAGCTACAGCTTCTTGAACACCTCCAGGGATGGTGACTCCACCACCTCCCTGGGCAGCCTGTTCCAGCCCCTCACCACTCTCTCACTCACGAAATTTTTCTTCATCTCCAACCTAACCCTCCCCTGGCACAACTTCAACACATTTCCTCTTGTCCTGTTGCTGGTTACTTGGGAGAAGAGACCAACCCCAGTCTCACTCCGACCTCCTTTCAGGGAGCTGTAGAGAGCAATAAGCTCTCCCCTCAGCCTTCTTTTCTCCATACTAAACACCCCCAGCTGCTCCTTATATGATGCCTCCAAACCCCTCCTCAGCCTTCTTGCTCTTCTATGGACACTCTGCAGCCCCTCAGTGTCTTTTTCCTGTGCTGTGGCACCCAGAACTGAACCCAGTGCTCAAGCTGTGGCCTCACCAGTACCTAGTACAGGGGCACCATCACTGCCCTACTCCTGCTGGCCACACTGGTTTTGATCTAGGCCAGGATGCTGTTGGCCTTCTTGGCCATCTGGGCCAAAATTAAAGAAATTAACACTTACATGTAAATTGTCACCTTGATTCTAAGACTTCTAATTTCCAGTACCTTCAGTGATACAGGTTCAGTTAGTAGGTAAGGACTTCCACAAATCAATACAGATACCTCTCCCGTTCTTCTCTCTCCTGCCTCTCCCTTTCTTCCTGTTCCTTCTGCAGGCGAGCCTGGCGTCTCTTTTCAGCCAGGATCTTTGAAGCTTCTTCTGCATCAGTTGTTCCTGCTGTGATCTTCCCTAGAAGGTGACCAAGGTTTGGAAAGTTAGGCAGGAAACAAAGAGAGTGCCCAGCACTTCCACACTCCCACAGGAGCTGAAATGGGCCCAGTTTGGACTGGGATGACATCTTATGTTTTTCAAAAGCATCTCTTAGCCTTTGTAGCAGACACAGGATAAGATAGACTTAGGAAAATCATTTCACTTGGAAAATGAGAATCATCTCATCTGGAAAAGACCTCTAAGATCAAATCCAACCACTGTCCAACTCTACCAAGCCTGGTGCTAAACCATGTCCCTTAGCACTACATCTATGCTAAAGACCTCCAGGGACAGGGATTCAACCACCTGCCTGGGCAGCCTGTTCCAAAGCCTGACCATTCTCTCAGTAAATACATTTTTCTTAATAGTCAGTCTAAACCTCCTCTGGTACAACTTGAGGCCACTTCCTCTTGCCTTATCAGCTGTCATTTATGAGAAGAGATTAGTATCCACCTGGCTACAACTTCCTTTCAGGTAGCAGTAGAGAGCAATGGGGTCTCCCCTCAGCCTCATTTTTTTCACACTACAGAACCTCAGTTCCCTCTGCTGCTACTCAGAAGAATTTGTCCTGCAGACCCTCCCCCAGCTTTTTTGGACCCACTCCATGACTTCCATGCCTTGCTTGTAATGAGAGGCCCAAAAGTGAACAGAGTATTCAAGGTGTGGCCTCACCAGTTCTACGTACAGGTGAACACAGGTAAGGGCATCCCTGGATCTCAGCATTTTCACACCCTTATTAACAAGTATTCTTAATTACATTCACTGGTTCCAGTATGTGCTTTTACACATTCTCACTATCCTATGACTAAGCATCTTCAGGGAAATCACAGAACTACAGAATTAACCAGGTTGGAAATGACCTCTGAGATAATCAAATCCAACCTATTCTCTAACACCACCTAACCAACCAAACCATGGCTCCAAGTGCCACATCCAATCCTTTTTTAAACACCTCCAGTGATGGTGACTCCACCACCTCCCTGGGCAGCACATTCCAATGGCCAATCTCTCTTTCTATGAAGAATTTCTTCCTAACCTTCAGACTAAACCTCCCATGGCACAGCTTGAGACTGTGTCCTCTTGTTCTGGTGCTGGCTGCCTGGGAGAAGAGACCAACCCCCACCTGGCTACAACCTCCCTTCAGGGAGTTGTAGACAGCAAGAAAGTCTCCCCTGAGCCTCTTCTTCTCCAAGTCAAACACCCCCAGCTTCCTCAGCCTCACCTCACAGGGCTGTGCTCCAAACCCCTCCCCAGCTTTGTTGCCCTTCTCTGGACACCTTCCAGCAGCTCAACATCTTTCTTGAATTGAGGAGCCCAGAACTGGACACAGGACTCAAGGTGTGGCCTAACCAATGCTGAGCACAGGGCACAATGACTTCCCTGCTCCTGCTGGCCACACTGTTCTGATCCAGGCCAGGATGCCATTGGCTTTCTTGGCAACCTGGGCACACTGCTGGCTCATGTTCAGCCTACTGTCAACTAGTACTCCCAGGTCCCTCTCTGCCTGGTTGCTCTGCAGCCACTCTGTCCCCACCCTGTAGCACTGCGTGGGCTTGTTGTGGCTAAAGCGTAGAACCCTGCACTCAGCCTTGTTCAATCTCATGCTCTTGGACACTGCCCAGCTATCCAGCCTGGCAAGGTCCCTCTGCAGAGCCCTCCCACCCTCTAACAGAGTGACATTTAACACAAGTGAGGAAGAGCAGGTCATCACTGTTCATGGCTCTGAGCCCCATGTCCTGCAATACACTCTCTCAGCAGGGCTCACCTTCACTGCTTTCAGCCTTCCCTGCAGAGGACACCTGCTTCTCAGGAGCCACCTGGCTCGCCTCCTCGGTGCGTGCCCCTGCGGATTTCTGATGGCTGACGTTTTCTTTCTCCTTGTCTGCTTTCTTTTTAGGAGTCTCCTGGTTGAGATGAGAAGGGGCACGATGCTTCACTGGAGAAGCTGGATATTGTTTGGCATTTTTAGGAGACTGAGGATAAGTCTTTGCAACTGTCCTGGTGAGGGGAAGGAAATCATAAGAAAAGAAAAGAAAGACAATGTCAAGAGAGGTCATACGACACAGCTTGGAATCTTCACAGATTGTGTTTCTCTTTCTTGTCTTGGGTGATTTGCACAGATATCACCTGGATGCAAGACATCAGAACCTGAAAAGCAGGGAACTGGGATGCCAAGTGCAAATGACTACAGAAAAATCACATTTAAAAAGACCAGTCCCACTGCTCAGGCTGTAAGCAAGGGACAGGAACTCATGGACTACCTAAAGCAGTCATTTTAGCAGTGGCCATTTCATAACAGTATTGTTACACTATCACAGAATGTTAGGGGTTGGAAGGGACCTCAAAAGATCACACAGTCTAATCCTCCTGCCAGAGCAGGAGCACCCAGGGTAGGTCACACGGGAACACAGCCAGGTGGGGTTGGAATGTCTCCAGAAACGGAGACTCCACAACCACTCTGGGTTACCTGGCACCCTCACAGGGAAAAAGCCTTTCCTTCTGTTCCTTGGCACCTCCTCTGCTCCAGCTTGTACCCAGTGCCTCTTGTGCTGTCCTTGTACATCCATGAGCAGAGCCTGGCTCCATCCTCCCCACACTGCCCTGCACATCTTTATCAACAGGAATGAGGTCACCCCTCAGGCTCCTCTGCTCCAAGCCCCAGCCCCCTCAGCAAGGCCTCACAGGGAGATGTTCCACATCTTTGTGGCTCTGTGCTGGACTCTCTCAAGCAGTTTCCTGAATTCATTCTTGAACTGAAGGGCCCACACAACAGTTTGTTAGTATCATCAGTGCTGCAACCACCAATCCTTCTCAACATTTGAAGTACAGCCATGGTTGCTTTCTGTCTGCAGAAATAATAAGTTGCAGTGCACTGCTTTCATCTACAAACCACATTACCAACTGCAGTCCTTTTCTGACAGAATCTGACTTTCCACAACAGCACCAAATATCACTAGGCATGAAGGCAAAGCTGAGTACCAAAAAAGAGACAGAACTGACCAAATTATTACAGAACCATAGAATCACTATGGTTGGAAAAGACATTTAAGGTCATCAAGTCCAACCATAACCCAACTACCATGACCCAACTATATCCTGAAGCGCCACAGCTTCTTGAACACCTCCAGGCATGGTGACTCCACCACCTCCCTGGGCAGCCTGTTCCAACCCCTCACCACTCTTTCAATCAAGACCTTTTTCCTAATGTCCAGCCTAAATCTCCCCTGACACAACTCAAACCCACTTCCTCTCATCCTGTCTCTGGTTACTTGGGAGAAGAGACCAACCCCAGCCTCATTCCAACCTCCTAATAAGCTCCCCATGCAGCTTTCTCTTCTCCAGACTAAACACCCCCAGCTCCCTCAGCCACTCCTCATATGATGCCCTCCAAACCCCTCCCCAGCCTCACTTCTCATCTCTGGACACTCCCCAGCCTCTCAATGTCTTTCCTGTCCTGTAGCACCCAGAACTGAGCCCAGCACAGTCCTGTACAGTCAGCTCAATTGTTTAAGGCAGTGGTTTAATCAATACCAACACAACAGATTCAAGGCTCAAAACTCAACCCCTGCAACCTTTTACACAGCTGCAGTTGTGGTGGTTTTCAAGGCCAGGCTGGCTGTGGCTGTGAGCAACCTGCTGTAGTGTGAGGTGTCCCTGGCCATGGCAGGGGGGTTGGAACTGGCTGCTCCTTGAGGTCCCTTCCAGCCCTAACAATTCTATGATGGCAAATGCACAGCAGCAATACAGCTGATTGCTCCTTTAGGTGAAATGATAACCTTGGAGTGAGTTCTGGGAAAGCACAAGGGTAAAGATACTTGATCTACTCTGAAAATAGGTGGACATTAAAGAGAACAGATAACCAGGAAACACAAAACTACACCCCAACACCATTCATTATTTATGCAACACCAGTAACTAGCACTAAATACTTACACCATTAAGAAAGGTTGGCTGTATGGCATGGAAGAGATGACAATCTTAATCATCTGTGTGAGCCTCATTACAAATAAAAATCCTACATGAAAGTGGAAGTTACATGTCTGGTTTTATCCTTCCTTGTGAGGACAGGCTGAGGGAGCTGAAGATGTTCGGCTTGGGGAAGAGAAGGCTCTGGGGAGACCTCAGAGCAGCCTTCCAGTACCTGAAGGGGCTACAAAAAGGCTGCAGAGGGACTGTTTCCAAAGGCCTGCAGGGACAGAACCAGGAGCAATGGTTTGAAATGAGAGAAGAGCAGATTTAGATTGGATGTGAGGAACAAGTTCTGTACCAGGAGGGCGATGGAACACTGCAACAGGTTGCCAGAGACACAGTCGAGGCCCCATGCCTGGAGATCTTCAAAGTGAGGATGGACAAGGCTGTGGGCAAGCTGATCTAGTGGAGGTGTCCCTGCTGACTGCAGGGATGGATGACAGGTGGAGGTCCCTTCCAACCCAAACCATTCTGTGATATGCAATTATGATATAAATGCACTTCCTCCTATCACTTTCTATAGTCTCATACCCTGTAAGGTGGCTTTTGGACTACACACTTATTCTAGCAGACCACAAACATGGACAACAGCTGAAAATTAATGGACTGGAGTGGCAACTTTTGGGTAGATTTAACCACAGTATTGTGAGGCCAGAGTCTATGACAGCCAGAACAACATCTGTATTACAGAGCAGACAATAAAAATTAAATGTCTTTCAGCTTCCTCCCCACCACCAAGTGCCTGAGGTCAGGAGAAGAAAGGATTCTCTTCCACCACATTAGGTTGCATTTCAAAGAGGTCATCACCAGAAGGCAGGGAGCTCATTCAGAGCTCTCCAGCATGTGGGGAGGAAAAGACTGCAGAGTATTGCACCATCTGCACTTCCTTACTCCCACTGAATAACCATCACTGACTCCAAAGGCTGGTGGAACAACAGCACCCAGCTAAATTTGAAGTTTAGCTCAGGTAGCCTCTGCCTGCAGGCTCAGGAGCTCCTCATAAATTCAGGTCCTCGCCTTAACTAAGCTGTAGGTAAGTCTGCTCCTGGACTCCTAACCTTCTGATCCTGACCTGATATCCTGGCATGTCCTTGGATCTGCCTCACTGAGGCCTTAAATAACCTTGATCACAATCACCACAACTGCCCTGGTCACTTCTGCTGTGGGATAGGGTTCTGTGGGTGAGGCCTCTGTCCTTGCCTGCCCTGCTGCCACCCACAGCTCCTGGCTCACCCTGACTTGCAGGGCAGCCTACTCCTGCTGGTCTCTGACAGAAACAGGCTTTAGAGGATGTGGACAGGCAAGTTTGTTTCAAGCTCTTGGGAAAAAACAACAATGGAAGAAGCCAATGAGATTGGTTGGTGATGGCTAAATGTGATTTTCAATCATAGAAGGGCTCAAGTTGGAAGGGGCCTTAGAGACAGTCTACTCCAACCTCCCTACCATGGGCAGGGACACCTCTCAACTAGACTCAGCTGCTCAAGGCCTCATCCAGCCTGGCCTTGAACATCCACAGGGAGGAGGCAGCCACAGTCTCCCTGGGCAACCTATTCCAGAGTCTCACCACCCTCATGCCGAAGGACTTCTTCCTCAGTTCCAGTCTGCCTCTGCTTCCAAGTATTCCCTCTTGTCCTGTCACTAGACACCCTCAGGAAGAGTCCCTCTGCAGCCTTCCTGCAGGATCCCTTCAGGTACTGGAAGGCAGCATACTCTTTAGTTTTCTCCTGAGGATGTAGATGGATTCCCAGGCCCTCCTGAAGACAGAGATTTGAAGGTCCCACCTCCATTAGTGTGTCTTTTGCATGTCTCACCATTACAGTCATTTCCGACTACATCCCATAAAAACATAACACAGACAAAAAAAGCAAACCACCTTTTCTTCTCATGTCTCTCTGCAACACAGAGGATGCCTCTTGCCAATTAAGACACTTCTTCAAAGCATAGTCCCCCTTCTTGCTGCCTTTGGTTTACATTTCCAACTTCACCACACGCTCCTTGCAATGCCTTTTATTTAACTTGTTGTGACAGGAGCAGTAAAACAGTCACATAACCAAGGCTGAATCACTTGCAGTGTTAGCACAGAAGTAATTGTTCTCTGATTTGATTGTCATCTCTTTATTAAAGAGGTTGGTAGGAAGGAGTCTAGTCCTGAGAGTGACATATCTTGCACTGCATACCAATCAGAGAAGATTGACTGCAGGACTTACCAGTTGGACTAGAAACTTGTGCTGGGTTGATTACTGAAGTAAGCAGCTTGACTAATTTAGACCTACTGACATCTTTTTCTTACAGCCCTTTGGCCAGAAGAAGAAACAACTATGGCTTTGCTTCTTTTAAAGCCATTAAAAGAGGGAGAAGCATAGAAAAGAGTGACTACAGCTAGGATGACACCACTGCAGTCCAAGGAGTGAAAAGCTAAGAAAGACCATCAGGGGTATCAGCAATTTCTTGTATACCAACAGTAAGCATGAAATGAACACTGGGTTTGCCCTTGTATTTTTAAAACATCTTGTCAGCATCTTTAACACTACTACATGCAGGCAGAACTGTTACCAGGATAAACACTCCTGAAGAAAAGGCTTTTGTGGTGCTGGTGGATGAGAAGCTCAACAGGAGCCAGCAGTGAGCACTTGCAGCCCAGAGAGCCAAGCAGAGCCTGGGCTGCAGCAAGAGAAGTGTGGCCAGCAGGGCCAGGGAGGGGATTCTGCCCCTCTGCTCCACTCTGCTGAGACCACAGCTGGAGCTCTGTGTCCAGTTCTGGAGTCCCTATTACAAGAAGGATCTGGAGGTGCTGGAAGGTGTCCAGAGAAGGGCCATGAGGATGAGCAGAGGGCTGAAACTGCTCTGCTGTGAGGACTGACTGAGGAAGTTGGGGTTGTTCAGTTTGGAGAAGAGAACGCTCCAAGGAGACCTCCTTGTGGCCTTCCAGTATCTGAAGGGGACCTACAGGAAAGCTGGGGAGGGACATTTTTAGGGTGTCAGGGAATGATAGGACTGGGGCAGATGGAGCAAAACTGGAAGTTGGGAGATTGAGCTTGGATGTCAGGAAGAAGTTGTTCCCCATGAGGGTGGTGAGACACTGGCACAGGTTGCCCAGGGAGGTGGTGGAAGCCTCATGCCTGGAGGTTTTTGCAGCCAGGCTGGATGTGGCTGTGAGCAACCTGATCTAGTGTGAGGTGTCCCTGCCCATGGCAGGGGGGTTGGAACTAGATGATCCTTGAAGTCCCTTCCAGCCCTGACAATTCTATGATTCTAAGATACTAGCACTTCGTGCTAGTGATGGTGCTACTTTGCACCAGAAAGAGGCAAACTTGGTTCTGAAGACAGAAAAAAGGGATTATTAAAAGAAAACAAACACTTCCATAAGGGTCTGCTTGGGTTTTTGCCTTGGGAGAAAAGGAAAGGGATGCAATATAACCATAGTGAGAATGTGGGAACACAAAAGTATGCCTAATGAGGGTAAGAGACTCCAAAATGCAAGCAGTGGTAGCAAGCTAGGTGTCTGAAAATTCCCTCATCTCAGTTACTAGGTGTTACAGGGCAATACAGAAGTACAGGATCCATCTTTCCTTCCTCCAGGTGGTCTTTGTTTTCTCACCTCTCCATCCTGTGTCAATACAGAGCAGCAGCTTTTAAGAAACCATTCTCATCACGACCCCTCTCTGGGCTGAGGATGCACAGGTCCTTCATGTCTCTCATTTAAAAGAGGGATAGCCCATACTGCAGAAGAGCACCTCAGGAAGGGTTCAAAAGGATTTCTGAGCTTAACTTTTGCTAAGCAGAGAAAATAAAGTACATGCAGCACATGACTCAGAGGTCCCACTCAATTTTGTCCCCAAACAGCAAGGCAGAGCAGAGCATGGTCTCTTGAAAAGCCAGGCAGGTATGTGACAGGTCACAGTTTCAGAACCTCAAGAGGCTGACTGCAAACCAGAACCCTCAGAGCTGCCTTATTTTTTTCCCCTATTTCCCTAAATGCGCTGTGTGGTAGTTTTAGCTCTCTGCTGTTGCTCCAATTCATTAACATGCTCCAATCCACTGATCTTCCATCTCTGTCAACTGATCAGCACTGGTTTTAAAGTAATAGTTTTGGGTTTTTTCTTGTTTGACATTTTTATTGCATTTCAGGTTTTAAAAAAGGACAAAGAGCTGTTGGAGCAAGTCCAGAGGAGGCCACAAAGACGATCCAAGGGCTGGAGCACCTCTGGTATGAGGACAGGCTGAAGGAGCTGGGGGTGTTCAGCCTGGAGAAGACTCCAGGAGGACCTTAGAGCTGCCTTCCAATATTCCCCTATCTCCCAACAAAAGCTCTGCTGAAACCATACCAAGGACTTGCATGTTTCTCAAGCCTGCTTTCTGAGATTGCTGTCATCAAAAGCTATTCATGGGCTCTGACATTTTTGCTCTGCTGTCTGTGATACCATCTCAGGAGCAGTTTTCTTTCACTCTTGGTTTTTGATCTTTGCTAGCCAGGGAGAGATTAATTTTGCTTTTCTAGTTCTCCAAATAGCAGCAGCTCAGCACAGGTCTGCAGAGGAGCTATTTTGCTGGCTGCATCATTACCAAGGTTCACAAATTGTTCAATGGCTCATTCTCTAGCTGGCCCTCAAAACCAGATTTGATCCAACATTCTACCCATTTTTTTTTGTCTAATCTTTCCAAAGCAAAAGATCAAAATGCAGCACACATCAAATAAAATCCAAAACTAGGTCATTGCAGGACACAGAAGCTACTTTTGTGAGCAACTCACCACATGCAGACACCTTTCTAATAGGACACTTAAACCAAACCTTAACAGGTTTGGGCTTTTTTGTACTATTTTGGGCTCCTGTTTCATTATCATTCTGTAATTTGATTGAGCACTGGCATTTCTGATGTCACTGTGTCCTAATGCCTTGTGGGATGCTAGCCGTAAGAGCCACCAAGTTACAGGTTTTTAGTGAAACTGGGAACAAAGGACAGAAACATGGAGTGGGAAATGAAAATGAACCAGGAACCATCACCTACCTGCAGGGCTGCAGTCCCTTTTTACTTCCACCTTTCTCCTTCTCATATGAGGTAATGCCTGCAAAATAATGAGCCTGCAGTGTGCCCAGGTGGCCATGAAGGCCTGTATCAGGAACAGTACGGCCAGCAGGAGCAGGGAGGTCATCCTGCCCCTGTACACTGCACTGGTTAGGCCACACCTTGAGTCCTGTGTCCAGTTCTGGGCCCCTCAGTTTAGGAAAGATGTTGAGATACTGGAAGGTGTCCAGAGAAGGGCAAGAAAGCTGGGGAGGGGTCTGGAGCACAGCCCTGTGAGGAGAGGCTGAGGGAGCTGGGGTTGCTTAGCCTGGAGGAGGCTCAGGGGAGACCACATTGCTCTCCTGAACTCCCTGAAGGGAGGCTGTAGCCAGGTGGGGGTTGGTCTCTTCTCCCAGACAACCATCACCAGAACAAGAGGACAGAGTCTCAAGCTGCATCAGGGGAGGTTTAGACTGTATGTTAGGAAGAAATTCTTCATAGAGAGAGTGATTGGCCATTGGAATGTCCTGCCCAGGGAGGTGGTGGAGTCACCATCCCTGGAGGTGTTTAGAAGGAGACTGGATGGGGTGCTTGGTGCCATGATTTCGTTGATTAGATGGTGTTGGATGATGGGTTGGATGTGATGATCTTGAAGGTCTCTTCCAACTTGGTTTATTCTATTCTATTCTAAAATAATTGCCATAGGGGCCTGTCAGACCTTTCAATTTTTCACTCACTGGCTTATGCTGAGGCTTATCTGAAAACACTTTAAACTAAATCCGACTTCCTTGATTTGATCAGGTCCCATTGATTTCCAAGGCAATATTTACCCAAAGACAAGTGAAGGACGCAGGTTTTATTGCTTTGCTGATCTATAAGATATGACACTTAGCTATTCCCTGAGGGACACTGCAAGAATAAACCAATATATATATGGTACAAATATATAATGTATAGATCTCTGAAGATGAAGCATCAAAACTTAACCAAACCCCAGGTATCATTGATCTTGTGAAAGATCTGAAGTATAGGAACACTTTGCATAATCATTATCCACTAGCAACTGGCAAAATCAGAAATCATTTATCAATTAGCCCAGCTCCCATCCATTAAACTTTCATCTTTGTCAACTGATCAACACTGGATTCAAAGTAAGAGTTTTGGGTTTCTTTCCTGCTTGCCATTTTTGTTGTATTTCAGTTTTTAAAGAAGGACACAGAGCTGTTGGAGTGAGTCCAGAAGAGGCCACAAAGATGATCCAAGGGCTGGAACACCTCTGCTATGAGGAGAGGCTGAGGGAGCTGGGCTTGTTCAGCCTAGAGAAGAGATGGCTCCTGGAGGACCTCAGAGGTGCCTTCCAATACCTGAAGGGATCCTACAGGAAGGCTGCAGAGAGACATTTCCTGAGGGTGTCTAGAGACAGGACAAGGGGGAATGGTTCGAAGCTGAGGGAGAGCAGGGTTAGACTGAATCAAAGGAAAAAGTTCTTCAGTGTAAGGGTGGTGAGACTCTGGAACAGGCTGCCCAGGGAGGCTGTGGATACCTCCTGCCTGGGGGTGTTGAAGGCCAGGCTGGATGAGGCTTTGAGCAGCTGAGTGCAGTTGAGAGGTGTCCCTGCCCCTGGTGGGGAGGTTGGAGGAGATGAGCTCTGAGGTCCCTTCCAACCTAAGCCATTCTTGGATTCTTACCTTACTTTTAGTTATTCCTCAGTATACATTTCCCCCCCTTTTCTTGTTTATGGATCCATATTCATTCACTCATCATGCTTTGGACATGATGTTTTGGGCTGAACTTGGATTTCTCAGTAAAATTTGCACCTTCAAGCACAGTACTTTATGCAGTTACCACAAATCTATTCTGCCACTCACTCTGTTTTTAGGTTGGAGTTTCATTGTTTTGTTTGACCCTGTTTGAGTTACTTTATCATGATAAAAGGAGCTTTCTAATTAATAAGTAATGAAACAGCACACAAAGTTGACAAGCAACTACCACTTAACAAACCAGGATGAGCAATGTGAGGAACTAGTAACCAGAACAATACCAAGGGAAACTTGAATATCAAGTGCCATGTTTTAAAGAAAAAAAAAAAATTCATTTAAATCACTGGCCATACTTACAGTCAGAGAATGGTTTGGGTTGGATGGGACCTCCAAAGATCATCTACACCAAACCCCCTGCAGTCAGCAGGGACATTCTCCACTAGATCAGGTTGCTCAGAGCCTTGAAGATCTCCAGGCCTGGGGCCTCAACTACCTCCCTGGGCAACCTGCTGCAGTGTTCCAGCATCCTTATGGTGCAGAACTTGTTCCTAATATGCAATCTAATTCTGCTCTGCTCTCATTTCAAACCATTGCCCCTCATCCTATCACTGCAGGCCTTTGTAAATAGTCCCTCTCCAGCCTTCTTGTAGCCCCTTCAGGTACTGGAAAGCTGCTCTTAAGTCTGCCTGGAGCCTTCTCTTCTCTAGGCTGAACACCTCCAGCTCCCTCAGCCTGTCCTCATAGCAGAGCTGTTCCAACACCCTGATCATCTTTGTAGCCCTCCTCTGGACCTGCTCCATCAGGTCCATGTCCTTCCTGTGTCAAGGGCTCCAGAGCTGGATGCAGTACTCCAGGTGAGGTCTCCCCAGAGCAAAAGTGGCAGAATCTAAAGGAAGGTTCTGAAAGCCTGTCTGCCTAGATTCAAATCCACTGACCAACCAGATTGTTCACTGGCATTTGAGTGGTATGAAGAAAGGAGAATCTTTATATCATAATACAATGTGCCCATCAGGGTACCTTTTTTTATTTTCAGTTTCTGAAGGCAAGCTTTGAGAGTGCTACAGCAGAACTGTCTTTCTGTGTAATAAACAAGGATTTAAAACTCTATTTACTATATCTCTCATAAGGTCAAGGAGGGTGTTCTAATTGGGCCATGTTCAGATTAAATGCTCAGTAATACATTTCTATCAGTAGTCAGAATCAGATTCCCTTGAGAAAGAGAGGCAGGAAAAAACCCAAAGCAAAACTACCCACTAGAAAAACTGCTCACAAGGAGGATTCTTAATTCCTCTCTACAGCATCTGCTGCTTCTCTATGAACAGCATTTCCTATTTCTCACAGGCATGAAAACATTTTTAGAAAGGTTCTCATAAATTGCACCTCTGGGTAAAGAAGTCTCCGTCCTGGTCTAAGCTTTTATACAGTCATTAGAATATTAGAGGTTGGAAGGGACCTCCAGAGATCATCAAGTCCAATCCCCACTGCCAGAGTGGTGTCACCTAGGGCAGGTCTCACAAGAACACATCCAGAGGGGTTCTGAAAGTCTCCAGAGAAGGCAACTCCACAGCTTCTCTGGGCAGCCTATTCCAGTGCTCCATCACCCTCACCCTACCAAAGTGTCTCCTCACGTTGAGGTGGAACCTTCTGGGTTCCAGCTTGTACCTGTTGGTGCTTGTCCTATCACTGGGCACCACAAAAACAAGCCTGGCACCTTCATCCTGACATCCACCCCTCAGATATCTATAGACATTGACAAGATCCCCTCTCAGCCTTCTCTTCTCCAGACTGGAACAGCCCTCAGTCTTTCTTCATAGGAGAGATGTTCAAGTCCCTTAATCATCCTCATAGAAACTAGTGCTAGAAAGTGACTTGGCATACATTTTTCCCCACGAAGCACTAAACATCTGCTTGTTTCACCAAAGCTTTTTCTCCCTGATTTTTTTTGCCTTTCCAGATGAGCTGTATCAACCCATTCAGTATCTGCCTATCAAGAAGTGCTTCCCTCTCAGCAGTTTATTTCCCACCAATCATTTTGCTTAACTACATCGTCTCTTGGAATGTCTTTTGTGCTGCCTGAGTGAACTGAACAGTGCCTTTGGAACAGGGAATATCAGCAACTTACAGAATGATCTACATTTCTACAGCTCAAACCCTTCTCTGCATGTTTTGGAGAGCTACAACACAATGAGCTGTTCAAAACTCTAAAGAAAAAGAGCTGATTGTCATTAACTTCCTGTAAGTACATTCATGGAATGGTTTAGGTTGGAAGGGACCCCAAAGACCATCAAGTTCCAGCCCCACTGCCATTGGCAGGGACACCTTCCACTAGCCCAGGCAGCTCAAGGCTTCATCCAACCTGGCCTTCAACACCTCCTGAGAGGGGGCATCCACAGTCTCCCTGGGCAACCTGTTCCAGTTTCTCATCACCCTCACTGGAAAGAATTTCTTCCTCATCTCCAGTCTCAATCTGCCCTCCTCAAGCTTCAATCCATTCCCTCTTGTCCTATCACCACAAGCCCTTGCCAAAAGTCCCTTCTTATCTTTCTCATAAGCCCACTTCAGGTACTGGAAAGCTGCTCTAAGGTCTCCCTGAAGCCTTCTCTTCTCCAGGCTGAACATCCCCCCACTCTCTCCCTGTCCCCATAGGGGAGGTGTTCCCCTTACATATATACTATCTGTTGATCCCCATTTCTCTCTGCCTCTGTATATGCATAACTAAAATTAATCAGATCTTATACAACACTTCAAAAGGAAGTTCCTCAAGAACCTGTCTCCTTTATAGATGACAAGAAGCTCACAGCACATCAGACCAGTAATAAGAAAGGCTTACTTAGGTGTTGCAGGTGATGCAGATCTTCTGGAGATGGCAGCAGGAGAATCAGACCTTCTTAGAGGAGATCCCACACCAGATGATGAAGCAGGTGTTGAGGATCGCTTCTCTTTCTTCACCTTCTCAGTCTAGAAACACAGATCAGTTTAGCTTCCTTCATTAGAACCAACACATCCAAAATGTATTTGATTGTTTCATTAACAAGACACAATCAGATGTGTGTAACACACAAAGAAGATAAAAGCTTTTTAAGCAGCAGCTCACAATCAGGTGCAGTAGTTTTCTCACTGTACATAGACATACTTCTTCCCTGCCAGTGATGTCTTGTGTGGACATCCAGATAAGCAACACTACACCACAGCCTCTCCAGCTGTGCTTTGGAGAGGTGGTGGCACTGGGTGGGGTTCTCAAAATCATCTCCCTGCTCCTGCAGTACTACTTAAGACATGATCAGCAGTGCACCCAGAAAAGTTGCTGGATGTAACACTGTGAATCACACCAAAGACAGACACCACATTAACTCTAACTCCTACTTTTCAGTCCTCTCACTTGCATGTGATTTAGCCAGCATAAATTCTCCTACTAAACTACTACAAGAAACAGGACCTCAGGTGAATTTTACAGCCCTAGCATAGACCTGTTAAAACATGCTTTATATTGTGCAGACTTAGTGAAGGGGATGGACTTACCTTTGCTTTTCTGGAAACTACAGTGGATCAGTAATGCATTTTCTAAGCAAAGAGCATAAGAAATGCCCACAGGAGCAGGTAAACAATTGGTATAACCCAGAGGCACTGTCAACACACTAGGCTAGCTTCTGAAATATGAGAAGCTTGCTCAGTAACCAGCAGGACTGCATAGTCATCATCATCAGTAGAGAGATGCTGCTCTTTGTCATCCCCATTTTCAGAAGTTACAGGCAAGTCCACACTTCAGTGCCAGAAACCTCAGTTCCCTGAAGAGAAAGGTGCTGCTGTTCCAAATCCCAACACTCTCCACTGCTCCTCAAGAAGAAGGAAGATACTGAAGTGCTGCCACACAAGAGCAACGAAGCACGCAAGGCTTACTTCTTACTGCTGTTTCTTACAGCACTTCATTTTTAATCATGTAAAGGAGACAGGCAACCAGCAGCCACATCAGTGTGGCCAGAAAGGAAACCCAAACCACTGCAAACCCACCTGAGAACTTTCACCTGCAGCTGCCCCTTTCATGGCCTCGGCAGTGGAGGGTGAAGTGGCCTTCTTCCTGTCGGTGCTTCGGCTGGGGGAAGGCTTGTAGGGAGATTTAAGAGGACTAGCTGGGGCTACACGAGGACAGATAGGGAATACTAAAGAGTTATAGTACAACAGCAAGAGCAAAAAGGGAGCAGAAGAAGTGAAGGAGAGGAGAAAACAGCACACTTGTATGTTATCATGTTCAAAGGGAGTTTTCAAGATCACATTATAGAACACATTCAGCATGGGCAAATGTTCACTAAAAATGCTTCAACAAAAAGCAGTTTTACAGGTGGTCAGCTGTTTTAAGTTCTCTGAATTATTTCTCTCTTTCATTCTCTCCAAAACACTGCTCAGTTTTTTAAGCAGCTGCCTATGAATGTAACTTAAGCTTCCTCTGCATATGATGAGTAACAAAACAATTCATAGGTTCATAGAATGGTTTAGGTTGGGAGGGACCTTGAAAATCATCTAGTTCCAACGCCCCTGCCATGGGCAGGGACACCTTCCACTAGCCCAGGTTGCTCAAGGCCTCATCCAAACTGACCTTGAACACCTCAAGGGAGGGGACAGCCACAACCTCCCTGGGCAACCTGTGCCAGAGTCTCACTAACCTCACTCAGAAGTTCTTCCTAATCTCCAGTCCAAATCACCCCTCAATCAATTCCCTCTCTTCCTATCACTACAAGTCCTTGTAAAACATCCTTTCCCAGCATTCTTTTCCTATCACTAGTTTGGTGACTTTGGAATAAATACTGCAAGCCAGGAAAGGTGACAGAAGCTTAGGGATTTCTTTTTTGAAGCCTGAACCTGGCAAAGATTCCTAAATTCCTTAACTGGTTTTCAATATAATACTTCATTAAAAAAAACATAATAACAAAACCAAACACATAGACCCAAACCTAAACTATCTACTGCTGTAGATATTTCAGCTGCTGTTGTGGCTGACATCAGTTTGAGGGTGACACATGCACAACAGCACACAGGACAACTCTCTCTGGGTATTTCTGCATTTGCAATATGAACAGAGGATTTTAGAAATGGGGTGTTTTCCTCCTGGTGTTGTTCATACTGCCTTCAAAGATGAAGCTTTCACAGACAAAGAGACCAACAGAGGACAGGTATTTTAAATACTACAGATGCCTTATTAATAAGACAGATATTAATTGTACCCATGTGACCCTTCACTATGCTTTTGTGAGACCCCAGCATTAAATACTGCATTCAATTCTGGTGTCCCCAGCTAAGGACACTGGATTGAGTCCAGAGGAGGGCCACAAAGATGATCCAAGGGCTGAAACATCTCTGTTATAAGGACAGGCTGAGGGAGCTGAGGGTGTTCAGTCTGGAGAAGAGAAGGCTCCAGAGAAACCTTAGAGCTGCCTTCCAATACCTGAAGGGATCCTGCAGGAAGCCTGCAGCAAAACTTTTGCTGAGAGTGTCTAGAGACAGGCCAAGGGGGAATGGTTTGAAGCTGAGGCAGAGCAGGGTTAGACTGGAGCTGAGGAAGAGGTTCTTCAGTGTGAGGGCAGTAAGACTCTGGCACAGGCTGCCCAGGGAGGCTGTGGCTGACTCCTCCCTGGGGTTGCTGAAGGCCAGATTGGAAGAGGCCTTGAGCAGTTGAGTCTTGTTGAGAGGTGTCCCTGGGCATGATGGGGAGGTTGGAGCAGATGCTGCTGAAATATTTTACTTCAAGGTTGAAAAAAAAAAAAAGATGTCCAAAGTGATGAGAGATGAGAAATGAGAGATGTCCCTCAACCCTTTTCCTGGCAACTACTACCAAAAGCATCTGAGGCCACTGAGTATTGATGCCTTCTGCAAGCTGTGCTAAGGCCTGATGGTCTCCTGAGGAAATGAGTAGAGGACACTGGTTCACAGAGAGCTGTTCCCAGAATCAGCATTTCTGTTTCAGCTCAGGTCAAAAGTGGTTTGCAGGCCAAATTCTATGCTTGTCAGCCATGCCAGCATGCTGCTTTAAAGATCCTGTGGTGAAGAGAGATAAAACTCAGAGTTTACAAAAAAAGTGAGTTGGGAAGTACAATGATTCATGAAATGGTTTAGGTTGGAAGAGACCATAAAGATCATCAAGTTCCAACCCTCCTACCACGGACAGGGACACCTTCCACTAGGAGCAGGTCACTCAAGACCTCATCCAACCTGGCCTTGAACACCTCCAGGGAGGCAGCATCCATGATGTCCCTGGGTAACCTGCTCCAGTGTCTCACCACCCTCACTTTAAAGAATTTCTTCCTCATCTCCAGTCTAAATCTGCCCTCCTCAAGCCTCAATCCATTCCCTCTCATCCTATCACTACAAGCCCTTGTCAAAAGTCCCTTCCTGGCTTTCTTGTAGCCCCCTTCAGGTACTAGAAGACTGCTCTAAGGTCTCCCTGGAGAATTCTCTTCTCCAGGCTGAACAGCCCCAACTCTCCCAGCCTGTCCCCAGAGAGGAGGTTTTCCAGCCCCCTGATGATCTTGGTGGCCTCCTTTGGACTTGTTCCAGCAGCTCTATGACCCTCTTCTGCTGGGGGCACCAGAACTGGAGACAGGGCTGCAGCTGGATTCTCATGAGAACAGAGGGCCAGAATCCCCTCTCTGTGCTGCTGCACTCACTGCCTGAGGTGCAGCCCAGCACACAGCTGCCTGCTGGGTTGCCAGTGACCATTGCTGGCTCATGTTGAGTTTTTCCCATCAACTGACACCCCCAAGTCCTTCTCAGGAAGATGATGTGCCTATTGATTTCTTCTATAGTAAATACAATGTGGAACAACATCTGCAGGCAGCCCCAGCAATCCACCTCCAAATTTCAAGCAGAATATACTAATGTCATTTTGAGTTGGCTTTTGTTCAGTCTTAGCAGTAGTTGATCCCCAAGCAGTAAGCAAACTGGGAATTTTCTCATGGGCCAAGAGACAACATTTCTCCTTCCAAGAGACACTGTTTTTAATGCAGGAACGAGGCAAGTAACTTTAGAGGCATTCAACATCAATGTCTCCATGAACTGCAACAAACAAAGGAGGCTTTGCCATGAACTTTTAAATAGCTTTGTATTAAAAGCACAGATGCCTGAGCCTATTTCAACCATGGCACGTTAAAATACTGATAAAGATGACCACTTTTTAATCATCTATCTAATTTTATCCTGGAGAAGTGTTTCCTTTTACCAACAGGCATTTGGGTGTGGGGGGTCTGGGCTGTTTTGTTACTTGCTTAAGAATTAGGAGGAGTAGAAACATTAACTTTTAATGATGCCTGCAAAAGAAGGTGTGGGTTACTGGACTGCCATTTCCAGACAGGAACAGGAACTATCATCCTGAATTTTTAGTTTCTTAAGGATCTGTAATTTTTGCAACTGACAGAGAATCACAGAATCATTAGGGCTGGAAAAGACCTCCAAGATCAGCACGTCCAACCATCAACCCAACAGCACCATGCCCACTAAACCATGTTGCAAAGTGCCACATCTACACCTCCAGGGATGGTGTTCACCACCTCCCTGGGCAGCCTGTTCCAACGCCTGACTACTCTTTGAGGAGAGAATTTTTTTCCTAATAGCCAATCTAAAGCTCCCTTGCTGCAACCTGAGGCCATTGTCTCTTCAGCACTGCCTCTGCTTTCTCCTGAAGTATCATTTTACGGCTACATACATAGACATATACACACACACATAAAAATACACCTACAGCAACCCAGGTGAAGGAAAAAGTAATTTAACAGCAAAGAACTGCAACCCTACTGAAATAATTAAGGCTTGAATAGTGCACTGGGATTTCTGTTCTACATACTGCCTGGATATGAAAGGGGATGACATGAATAGATCAAATAAAGCCTCTGAGAGGTGTCACACAGTGGTATTAAAAAGAAAAAACAAAAACCTCCACAGAATGTTAGGGGTTGGAAGGGACCTCAAAAGATCATCCAGTCCAATGCCCTTGCCAGAGCAGGAGCACCTAGAGCAGCTCACACAGCAATGCATGCAGGCAGGTTTTGAATGTCTCACAAGGAGGCTCCACAACCTCTCTAGGCAGCCTGTTCCAGCGCTCCGGCACCTTCACACTGAAAAAGTTTTCCTTCTGTTCCTGTGGCACCTCCTCTGCTTCAGCTGGCACCCAGTGGACATCCCTGAGCAGAGCCTGGTGCCATCCTCCCCACACTGCCCTGCACATCTTTGTAAGCATGCATGAGGTCACCTCTCAGGCTCCTCTGCTCCAAGCTAAAGGGACCCAACCCAATCAGCCCTTCCTCCTAAAGGAGATGTTCCACTCCATCATCTTTGTAGCTCTCTCAAGAAGGTCTCTGAGGTCCTTCTTGAACTGAGGGGCCCAGAACTGGACATGACATTCCAGATGCAGCTTCACCAGGGCACAGTAGGGTTTCTTAAATGAATATGTTCCACTTTAGATTGGGTTAGGTTTTAGTAATGCTGTTAATACCAGTTTTTGTCTGCTTGGTTGGGAGTTTTGTTTGTTTGTTGTGTTTTTTGTTTTTTAATAAAATATGTTCTCCTTAAAAACATTAAGAACAAGACCTGGAGCACTGTGTCCAGTTCTGGAGCTCATATTACAGGAAGGATCTGGAGGTGCTGGAAGGTGTCCAGAGAAGGGCCACGAGAATGAGCAGAGGGCTGGAGCTGCTCTCCTATGAGGACAGACTGAGGAAGTTGGGCTTGTTCAGTCTGGAGATAAGGCTCCCAAGAGACCTAATTGTGGCCTTCCAGTATCTGAAGGGGGCTACAAGAAAGCTGAGGAGGGACTTTTGAGGGTGTCAGGGAGTGATAGGACTGGGGGGAATGAAAAAAACTAGAAATGGGTAGATTCAAATTGGATGTCAAGAAGTTCTTCCCCATGAGGGTGGTGAGACGCTGGCACAGGTTGCCCAGGGAAGTGGGAGGTTTTTGCAGCCAGGCTGGATGTGGCTGTGAGCCACCTGGTGTAGTGAGAGATGTCCCTGCCCACGGCAGGGGTGTTGGAACTGGCGGCTCCTTGAGGTCCCTTCCAACCCTGACAATTCTATGATTTTTTCCAAACACACTTCCATCATGAACAACTTCATTCCTACTTTTACTATCAAGTAAACTGACATTTCTTTCAACATCTGTTCAAAGCCAACCAAAACCATCTGTAATTCACTTGTTTGTTTGTTTGGGATTTTTTTTACCTGGATTATTGTACTGCTCAGAAAGCATTAATGTACTTCTGCTTCTGGCTAAAGATGACTGTGTGGGAGTCAGCAGCCGAGAAACAAGAAAGTTTTCCATGGGACTAAGATGCATGCGGTGAGCTGAAGGATGGGAGCAAATGAAATCAAATTTAAAATGCCAAGAAGCAAACCAATGTCACATTACAAGAACTGAAAGAAAACAATGAAATGATTACATGAAAAGAAAAACAACACAAAACAGCCCCAACACTTTTAAGAGTTGAACTATTCCAAGATGTTTTTCAGAGGGAATGAAAATCAGGTTTCTAGTTTCTCCACCATTTTCATGTCCAGTAAGTATAGGAAGGTTATGACTGTGCTGCATTTTGCCCTTAATCAGAGGCATGCTCCAAATATAGCAAAGGTAGGGCTGTGCTGCACTTTGCTCTTAATCAGAAGCATGGTTCCACTCTGCGTAATGCTTGTTTTCATGACTCAGCATAAGGGAAAAAAAAAGAAGCAGCTTTGCCTTCAGTAGGAAAGGTGAAACATTTGGTTGTAACAGCACAGCTGCTCACTAATGTGCCAACCATACTGAGACTGCATTTAAAATCTGCTGTCTCATCATGTTATGTAAGTCTTATTTATACAATATACCTGCATTCCTTCCTAACTCCATAACCATCACCTAGGGAAGTTATTCATAGATGCTCCTATTACACATACATAGAGCCATCTACCATCATAATGTCAGAGGTGTTGAGTTTTCATCAATTCAGAAATGAAAGCCAATTCACCTTTTCAGTCTGGAAACAAGCCTTCCCTGCTACTTATTTCAGTCAAGAAACTCTTTTACTCATTAGTTTCAAAAAAAGGGTAGAGGAGAACAAAAGGGACACAACAAAGCCAAAGAGTTCACAGTGGGATAAACCCTTTGGTCCTCTCTTGCAGTGTTTAGTAACCACTAATCCCACAAGATGATCATCTTTTGCTGAGCTTCTCATGGATCAGAGCCTCAAATCAAATTAAAGGGCTCTACAACTAAGGTTCTCAGATTGAAGTCTCCCAGGTGGCTCATGGGACGTACTTCTGCCCAGGGTACAGCCCAAGTCTATGGTAGAGCCACATGTTCAGCTTACTTGGATTTCATTATTTAGCTAGAAGATCACAAGCAGCACAGTTTTAGACAAGTGCTGCAGTGTCACTGTGTACTTACAACCCTGTTTGCTGGAGTATCAAAAGCTGAGAAAGAATCAGTAATAAAAACCCCATGGCATTTGGGGGAGGGGGATCTCCAGCACAGCAGCAGAGTCTTGGGACTTGCATTAACTTACTGAGTTATTTTGACTAAGAGACATAAGGAAGTTACATAGCTACATGGAGAAGAAGTGCTTTAAGCAGAAGAAGAGCTTAGGCTGGTAGGAGAGCAGCATAGTCACTTGCCTCTGTCAGGGGAATGCGTTATAGCCGCTGTGGAGGAGGAGAGGCGCTTACTGATGGGCGAGTCCATTTGCTTTGGCAGATTCATTGTAGAGGCTGAAAGTTTGTCACATGCTGCAGAGAGATGCATTGAAGATATTTGTATTCATCATCAGAGCCTTGATTAACTCCCTAAATTAACCTTGCATTTGTACTTGTTGGCCCTTGCCACTCATCATAGCACTGAATAAGGCAATGCCAGGGGCCAGCGTTTTCTGAGATGTGCTTTGGGGTGCAACTTTCCTGCTTGTGCATTTTATTGAATTCCAGTTTTACAGCAGCCTGTCTTTTACACAGCCACAGGCAAATCATTAGCTATCAGGTCTGTATGAGCTGCAGCCATTCTGACATGAGATATTCAGTAACACCACAAGCAGAAAGTTAAAGGAAAGAAACTGCATACGTAAGACTGAACTCCTTATCTCTGTTCCCTTCCTCCCCTATTTTCAGTCTGGAGTGGACCTCAGGTATTAGACTAATAAGAAAAATGAAATAAAAATTTATGAGTTCACATGATGAGAACTCACTCCTTCCTTCAGTGAATAATCTGGCATCAGCCATTTGGCTTTCTTTTTCTTGGCTTAAGAGTAACAAGGCAGGGAGAGAGAGAAGGGGAGAAAGAGAGAGAAGGGGAGAAAGAGAGAGAAGGGGAGAAAGAGAGAGAAGGGGAGAAAGAGAGAGAAGGGGAGAAAGAGAGAGAAGGGGAGAAAGAGAGAGAAGGGGAGAAAGAGAGAGAAGGGGAGAAAGAGAGAGAAGGGGAGAAAGAGAGAGAAGGGGAGAAAGAGAGAGAAGGGGAGAAAGAGAGAGAAGGGGAGAAAGAGAGAGAAGGGGAGAAAGAGAGAGAAGGGGAGAAAGAGAGAGAAGGGGAGAAAGAGAGAGAAGGGGAGAAAGAGAGAGAAGGGGAGAAAGAGAGAGAAGGGGAGAAAGAGAGAGAAGGGGAGAAAGAGAGAGAAGGGGAGAAAGAGAGAGAAGGGGAGAAAGAGAGAGAAGGGGAGAAAGAGAGAGAAGGGGAGAAAGAGAGAGAAGGGGAGAAAGAGAGAGAAGGGGAGAAAGAGAGAGAAGGGGAGAAAGAGAGAGAAGGGGAGAAAGAGAGAGAAGGGGAGAAAGAGAGAGAAGGGGAGAAAGAGAGAGAAGGGGAGAAAGAGAGAGAAGGGGAGAAAGAGAGAGAAGGGGAGAAAGAGAGAGAAGGGGAGAAAGAGAGAGAAGGGGAGAAAGAGAGAGAAGGGGAGAAAGAGAGAGAAGGGGAGAAAGAGAGAGAAGGGGAGAAAGAGAGAGAAGGGGAGAAAGAGAGAGAAGGGGAGAAAGAGAGAGAAGGGGAGAAAGAGAGAGAAGGGGAGAAAGAGAGAGAAGGGGAGAAAGAGAGAGAAGGGGAGAAAGAGAGAGAAGGGGAGAAAGAGAGAGAAGGGGAGAAAGAGAGAGAAGGGGAGAAAGAGAGAGAAGGGGAGAAAGAGAGAGAAGGGGAGAAAGAGAGAGAAGGGGAGAAAGAGAGAGAAGGGGAGAAAGAGAGAGAAGGGGAGAAAGAGAGAGAAGGGGAGAAAGAGAGAGAAGGGGAGAAAGAGAGAGAAGGGGAGAAAGAGAGAGAAGGGGAGAAAGAGAGAGAAGGGGAGAAAGAGAGAGAAGGGGAGAAAGAGAGAGAAGGGGAGAAAGAGAGAGAAGGGGAGAAAGAGAGAGAAGGGGAGAAAGAGAGAGAAGGGGAGAAAGAGAGAGAAGGGGAGAAAGAGAGAGAAGGGGAGAAAGAGAGAGAAGGGGAGAAAGAGAGAGAAGGGGAGAAAGAGAGATGCAGCAAGTTTTTCTGTTGTCCTACCCCAGATGCTTTCATTTTTGTCCTGCACTACTGTTTGACAAAGTCTGTTTGAGCATACCACCTGACTTGCCATTTATTCTATGACAGGAAAAAAAATGTAATTCAGGTATTAAATGACAAATACCACTACAGTGTACCAGTATTGAATGATCACTGCATGGGTTGCTGAAGCTAAAAGCATAGATGCCTTGCACCTTTACATTTTACTTCATTCAAAATCAAGGTATTTTCAGCTAGGCAAATATAGTTGCCCAAAATTTTGCAGCCCTTCAGTCACTACATTCCCTATAACATACTGTGGCCGTTTGAGGCTGTGCCTTTAAGAAAGGGACAGTGCTGGGACACTCTGGCTGAAGCCCATTGCAGGCCCAGCTAGGCCTTCTCTCTCAACCCACCACACATGCATTGAAATGCTGCCTCAGTGGGGTCTTCAAGATTTGCCTCCATCTACTACAGTAGGATTCTCTGTGTTTGCTTTTAAAATACAAGCAGGTATAATGGTGGTACCCTGCAGAACATCTGCTGCACATCCAAATCTCTTTGTAGATGAGCAACAATCAGTACAAAAAAATATCCAATCTGTTTGCACAGAACTAACAATTCTGTGGGACCATGGGCAGGACAAGATGTCCTGTGCATTCTCTGCAGAAGCAATATCCAAGCCAAGCTCCTCCTTTGGGAGAGAGAAAGAACTCAGTTCTTAAGAGCACAGGTAGAGTTTTCAAAAGGCCAAATACATTTGCAATCAAAATCAGAAATGCTGCATGGAATTGTGGAGGACTCATCTACTTCACAGCCCTTTTCTGGGAAGAATAACTTAAAGAAAACCAAAACCCAGAAGCAAATAAACAAGCAATAAACAAAACCCAAACAAACCTAAAAACAACATAAAAGAAAACAAATATCAATTAAAACAAATACATACAACAATATAAAATAAATATAAATAAATTGAGAAAGAAAACAATATAAAATAAATTTAAATAATACATTTAAAACATCAATAAAACAATATGAAGGAAAACAAAACACAGTTGCCTAGACAAAGTCAGGCACTTCAGTTTGTTACCAGCTGGGCCAAAAGCCACTTCAGGCGGTTGAAAACACAGCATGGCTGCTTAGACTGAATTAGCTTGCACTTAAATACTGCAGGAAAAGTCCTTTGTGATGGAAAAAAACCACCACAAAAGGACTGTTCGGATGAAACAAGGTCTCCACAATACATTTTCTCTCAGTGAAGCTTCTTTTCAACAGCATCTGCACCTGTGCATGCCCCTTACATCTGTCAAACGTGTGTGCAGTTATATTTACACACAGACACACAAACACAGAGCACAGGCAGAATTAACAGAGATGAGAATCTGAGTGGGAAAAGTCTACAGTGAGTGAGAAAATCACCATGAAATGCCTCTAAGTGTGCTGGAATGAGAGGCATGCATTGCTCCACCATGGCAAAATTAAAAGGGAAATTAAAAAGACATTTGGTCCACATCTCCAAGGGTAATGCTGTAGAGAACTAGACTGAAATAATAAGGGGGGCGAAAAAACCAAACTAAACCACAGTGGTTAGGAAGGAGGAGCTCAGTGGATGGATTACAGTGATTAGAACAGTTAGAAATGAGACAAGATGGGACTGTGGATTCTCTGAAATACCATTGAAGGAATCAGCAGGAGCAGTAGAGGTCACAGGGTCTGGAGGAAGGGTGTTGGCAGCTAAACCTAGAACAGGGGGTGGGGTATTTTCTGATTCACCTACACGGCAGAGAAATCAGAGCAAAAAAAGAGGTGAAAGAAATTACTGAGTAAATTGAGGGAGCTAGAATCAAGCACCAACTGCCTCAAAGACAAACTGGCTTCCTTCTCAAAGCATAAAATACTTCTTTTATTATCAGATATATTTCATTTCCTGGCTGCTTCTTTTTTGATGGCACACTACAAAAATCATGATGTGAAAGAGTTTGCCTTTTCAGACAAAGTCTATTTAAAAGACAGCAACTGTCAGATTTTCACCACCACCCAAACATGAATCCTTTTCTCCCCCCCCCATAACATCAGTTTAGAGAAACCTGAGACATTTGACTAAATGATGATTTAAAAGCAGAAAACATGCATCTCTCAGAAACATAAAAGCAGAACATGACTCTTTATGTAATTCAAAGGATTTCTTCTGAAGCCAAATCAAAAAGGGCAGCAACAAAAAAGTATGTGAGGAGAAAAAAAAAACCCAGAAAACAAATCCACCAAGCTCTTTTAAACTGCACATGCTGCATAGCAATCTAGAATTTCCCCTTGGGTTTTTAGAAGCACCAAACAAAACCAGATCATCTTTAGAGAGGTTTAGACAACACTCAGCCCTTTGGTGAATACTCAATTTGCTAACTGTGTGCGTGGGATGAAAACGCAGAGGGAAAAGAATACAGAGAGAGAGAGAGAGCATCAATTTTAGTTTTAGCATCCTCCAAACAGATTCTGGTTACTGTTAACATCATCTGTGCTCCTCAAGTTAGGAGTGACCTTTCTGCCTAGAAAGTATTAAAGAGAGGAAGCCTGGCAAGCAATTACAAAGCACCGATTCACGCCCTAAGGCAGTAGCCCCATCAGTACCACCCTAAGCAGAAAATGCATCATCCTCACTATCTCCACAACCTCATGCATTTTGCACTTGGGAGATCTGCAATGCAGGCAGCCTGTTTCACTTACCATCTCTCCCTCCTGAGCCTGCAGCCAGTGCTCCTCCCCACGACCATCGCTTCTGCTTCTGTTCCAGCTGCTGGCTGCGTTCAAAGGACCGACGCATCATGGCTTCTAAACGTTCCTGGTGATATTGAGACAAAACCAGAAACCAACTCTGAATTAGTTGATTTTTTGGTGGGTTTTTTTCCCCTCCCTCCTTCTGAAACCACGCTCAGAAACAAATATCTAACTCAAATCACCACTCCCCTGTTGCTCCTTGCGAGATGATTACAAGAGCTTGTTTGCAATAAAAGAGAAAAAAGAGTGAGTAAAGAAGGCATCGGCGTGCTACCTACCCCTAGATGTCTGTGTCCTTTGTCTGCAAGCCACTGAGGTCACCACAGAGGCCTAAGTAAATAACACAGGTTGCATCACTGCCTAGCATCTGCTCCTGCTGGTGAGGCTGCTGCTGTGCTCTGGACTTAATTTGTATAAGAATAATGCTCGGCAAGCATTAACTCTTTCTTGTCAAGGCAGCCCTCAGGTTTTTTTTCTTTCCCTCTCCACTATCCCTTTCTGAGCACAGCTCAATTGCTGCAATGCCAGTGGCTCCTCCTAGCCACGCAGATAAATGAGCACTTCAGACCCAAAGTAGGTTACTTTGCAGGATGCTCCATATATTTATTTATTTTCACTACCCCTCCCTCCTTTCTCCCACTATGTTCTTTACAGGCTAAGTATTTAAGAGCTTATGATTTCTTTGGTTTTTTCTCCCCTGTGTATTTTTTTTAGGGCATGCCCAGATCATGCTGTTCTGAGATTATTTTTTCCCCCCCTCCACACCCACCTTCCTCTATGGCTTGATGAGTCAGGATTTTCAGATGGGGAAGAAAAGGGAGGAGACTTCTTTCCCTCCCCAAATTCTGCGCTAACTTACAGTTCTGTATGGTCACTTTATTACCCTCTCCACCACCTCTTCTTACTCAGAGACCTCCAACTCAATTTTCTTCCCACCTCCACCCTCTGTTAGTTTCTCAGTGGTTTACTGGGACAATGATCTCTGCAATTTTTCCTCTTCCTCCTTTCAGGCAGATAAAACCTGGTGCTTCTCCAGCCACCAACCCATCAACCACCACCCTCTTCCTTTCCTTCTGACATTCACATCTGGCAACCTCTTTATCCTTACATTTCTGCAGCCCAATCCCTCCTGTGAAAGATGAACCCTCTCTTGCTGCCTCCATCTCCTGCCACAATGGATTTTAGCCTTTGGATCCTTGTGGTCATTTTGATCCTATTGATTACTACCTTTGCTACATCATTCTGGTCTAGTATGGAACTCCTGCTCTATGCACTCCAAACTCTTGATCCTGTAAGGCTTCTGTGATTACATCATAGCCCTTTTTAGTTCTATTAATCCCCTGCTGTTCTCCAGTATCTTTTGGGTAGCTTAGATCAACTGTGCAAAAACCTCTTCTGCACCACTCAGCCACATGACTTTCTGCCACTGATTCATGACTTTGGCCTAGGTTTCCTATCCCCTTCCCTAAGGTATTTACCCTCCATTTTCAGAACCTGTTCAAGGAGGTCTCCCTCACTGATACTGAGTCTGCTGTTTCTGATAGGTCTCCTCTAGCAGATCAGACCCCAACATCAGGCACCTGCAGTAACTACCTTGACTGGAACTTTAATGCACACACCTCTACCCTTCATGTTACCTTCCTGGGCCTCTGTCTGTGGTCACTGGCTTTCTACAATGCTAAATGCACTCTCATCAACATCTGCTCATCTGCAATATACCTGTCTCTCTTCCACGTCTTTGAAGAATCTCTCCTAGTACCAGGACTTCCATTTATTTGTTTCTGACCTCGGTTTTCCCACCTCATCCAAGCCTGCTACCAATTATCCACCAATTTCAGCAGCAAGCCACTACCTTTTCATCTTTAAGTTCTCTTAGTTTCATTACCCATCACTGATAGCAAAAAGAATTCCATTCTATCACCCTCTACACAGAGGGTGATAAAAGCCAGTTCTCACACACCCTTTCTGCTGTTCTCAGCTCTCCTGTCCCTGTTGCTTTTGGCCAGGGGACCCACCCTGCTGTTACAATTTCATCTTCCTGGTCATGGCAGTAGATCTTTCATGCGGTCACGTGGTTTAGCTCTCACTTCAGCTTTGTCTCCCCTTCGATGTCTTTAGCTCAGGGTCTGTCATGCAAAGCCCACTGAAAGCAGGCAGCTGCTTCCCCGCCCTCCCTCTCTCTATTTTTGTCTCCCTTCTGTCTAGTCAGTGCCATCAGTGTCCAGGCAGCAAATGTGTGCCCTGCCTCTTTCCTCCTCCTCCCTGCAGAGCAAAGGCAAGAAGAATCACAAAGCTCAAGCACAGCCTCTTCTGCAACGGCACGTGAAAGCCCCACGGTTTTCAATACCCTCTCTCACTTCTTGTTTGCACTTTGGGTGTGAAAATAAAGCAATATTCCAGCCTCTATAATCCAAAGTCACTCCCCTCAGGTTTAGTATGCTACAATTTAATTTGTCTCAATACTTGAAAACGCAATTTTCACATTTGAAACTTGTGTGAGGCATCCACCTTTCACACTTTTTGCTTGTAAACCTTCCACCTCCCAACACGATTTTAATTCTGTTTGAATCCCTTTCTTGTACCTTAAGTCTTTCCAATCCACAGCTCCTATTTTGCCACCAGTTCTCTGCAGCCTGCTGATTTATTTTCATTCTTTTCTCCTACTGTGCATTTTGATTCAATACACCTTGCTAAGAATTTACCTGAGGGGAAATCACCCTCACATTTCTTTCTCATTGAAACAGACACTTGGATAGAATCTTTCTTTCGGGATCTAATGAATATTGTCACACATCAATCAAAAAAAGCTAAGATGAAAGCAGTCAGGGTTTCAATGATTTCAGGTGATTTCTTGGATTTTTTTGTTTTAATGCTGCTTGGAGCAAGGAGCAGCAATATTTGGTAGTCTGTAAACCACAGAATACGCTTCTACCACCTACCGTGAGAGCACTGGTTTAAGAAAAAAGTGCAAGATGGGCTAGATTAAAGACATGAAATTAATTTTCACCCATATTTGAAAGCTCATCCTACCTACAATCTGAGGTTGAAATCTTCAATTACATGCTGTGGAGGGGATCATTAATTTTCATTTGCAAAGAGCCTTTCATTAAAGCTCTAAAGAGCATAATTATGAACCCCCCTGAAACCCTGCAGATATAACTTAGATAAAGAACAATAAGAAGGCCTTTTTTTACCTCCCACCCACAAATAAAGAAGTTGTTTAGCATTTTCAAATCAGAACAAAACTGAAGAGTCCAAGAAAAGAGTGGCACACATGGAAGCGTAGCATGAACAACTCATACACTCAGAATTCGGTTTGTGATGAAAGCTAAAGACAAAGAAATCCTTTATCTTTTCTCTCTGAGCTGGAGAGATATGGATTTGATGGGTGGACTGTCCAGCAGCCAAGGAATTGGTTGGATGATCACATCCAAAGGGTAGTGGTCAATAGCTTGATGTCTAAATGGAGATAGGTGACAAGTGGTGTCCCTCAAGGGCATGTATTGGGACCTGTATCTCCATCAGTGATATAGACAGAAAGATTGAGGGCACCCACAGCAAGTTTGCTGATGGCACCAAGCTGAGTGGTGCAGTTGAAAAGACTGAAGGACAGGATGGGTGCAATCCAGAGGGACCTGGACAAGTTGGAGAGGTTGTCTTATTGAACCTCCTGAGATTCTCCTCAGCCAAAGGGTAAGGTCCTACACCTAAGTCAGGACAATTCTAGATATCAACACAGGCTGTGGGGGATGATGAAATTGAGAGCAGTCCTGCAGAAAAGGACTTGGGGGTGCTGGTGGATGAGGAGCTGGACATGAGCCAACAGTGTGTGCTTGCAGCCCAGAAGGCCAATGGCATCCTGGGCTGCACCAAAACAAGCATGGCCAGCAGGCTGAGGGTAGTGACTGCACCTGTCTGCTCTGCTCAGCTGAGACCTCACCTGCAGTACTGTGTCCAGCTCTGGGGCCACCAACACAAAAGAAACATGAACCTGATGGATCAGGTCCAGAGGAGGCCACAAAGATGATCAGAGGGTGGAAGAACAACTCCTGTGAAGACAGTCTAAAGGAATTGGGACTGTTCAGCCTGCAGAAGAGAAGGCTCTGGGGAGACCTTAGAGCTACATTTCAATATCTGAAGGGGACCTACAGGAAGGCTGGGGAGGGACAGTTCAGAAGGGCTTGGAATGATAGGATGAGGGGCAATGGTTTGAAACTAGAACAGATTTAGGCTGGACATCAGGAAGAAGTTCTTTACAATGAGAATGGTGAAATACTGGAACAGGCTGCCCAGGGATCTGGTTGAGGCCCTATCCTTGGAGACATTCAAGATCAGTCTGGAGGTGTCCCTGCACAGCCTGATCTGGTTGGAGGTGTTCCCGCTACCTGCAGGAGGGGTTGGACATGAGCTTTGAGGGTTCCCTCCAACCCGATGCAATCCATGAACAGATGAGCAAACAATGTGCAGAACCCTTCCTGTCTACTTCACAGACAAAGCAGCTCCTTAGAACCATATCAACCAATCCATGTGACCCTCATGTGGGAAATCTTAACAGCTGTAGATAAATACACCCTGCCCAGTGAGCTGCCACAAAGAGCCCTGATGTACAAGCTTGAGTTAAACCATAAGAAGAGAGCCATCTACTGCTTGTATCCCAGATGTACATGTTATCTTCCAGTTACTCATCCAGGTTTTCCTCAGACTAAGCAACAGAACAAAGATTTGCACTTCTTGGACTGGGAAAAAAAACAAACCACAACCAAGAAGCAAAACAAACCCAAACCCCAGTAGTGAGAGTATAAATAGCTTGACTGAAGTACTCTGGTTTTCTCTATGTGAAAAAAAAATGACACAGATGTGGGGGGAAAAAAAGGGTATTTTTCATTTTGAAAGTATTATGACTTAAAATAACTTGTGTAAGCAATTCTAAGCCAATTTGGAATCATGGAAAAGCAGAGAATGGTTTGGGTTAGAAGGGACCTCCTAAAGTCAGCCAGTCCAACCCCCCTGCAGTCAGCAAGGACATCCTCAAGTAGATCAGGTTACTCAGAGCCTTGTCCAGGCTCACAGATCTCCAGGTATAGAGGCTCAGCTGCCTCCCTGGGCAACCTGTTGCAGTGTTCCATCACCCTTATAGTACAGAACTTGTTCCTAACATCCAATCTGAATATGCTCTTCTCTCATTTCAAACCATTGCCCCTCATCCTGTCACCTGCAGACCTTTGCAAACAGTCCCTCTGCAGCCTTCTTGTAGCCCCCTTCAGGTACAATATAAACAGCTTAACAAACCCACAAAACCTCCTCCTCTACACTTTATACATCCACTGGCACTATAAGAATCTCACTGCTTCCTGGTATTATCAGCTGGCTTCATTCTTTGATTGGCTCTTCCACATAGCAACAACAAAGTTCTGTTATATCTCATTTGAAGAGCACATTAAGAAGTAATGTGTGTCCTTGCAGCCCACAAGGCCAGTGGCATCCTGGGCTGCATCAAATGAGGTGTGGTGGAGAGGCTGAGAGAGGAGATTCTGCCACTTTCCTCTGCTCTGGTGAGTCCTCATCTGGAGTACTGCATCCAGGTGTGGAACCCTCAGCACAGGAAGGACATGGACTTACAATTCTATGACCTAACAGAGCCCAGAGGAGGGTCACAAATATGATCAAGGGTTTGGAACACTTCTCCCTCAAGGACAGGCTGAGGGAGCTGAGATTGTTCAGCCTGGAGAAGAGAAGGCTCCAGGGAGACCTGGGAGCAGCCTTCCAGTACCTGAAGGGGGCTATTAGAAGGATGGAGAGAGACTGTTTGCAAAAGCCATCAGGGGCAGGATGAGGGGCAATGGTTTGAAATGAGAGAAGAGCAGATTGAAACTGGATGTTAGGAACAAGTTCTGCACCATGAGGGTGGTGGAACACTTCAGCAGGTTACTCAGGGAGGTAGCTGAGGCCCCATATGGCCCTGTTGATATTCAAGGTGAGGCTGGACAAGGCTCTGAGCAAGGCTATCTAGTGGAGGATGTCCCTGCTCACTGCAGAGGGAGTTAGACTGGCTGACTTTGGAGGTCCCTTGCAAGCAAACCATTCTATGGTTCTGTTGTACACCACCACAGTTCCTTCCTCAAGGCTCAGAGACTTCTACTGAGAGAAGTGGGCAGCTTTAAAAGTAACATGGACCTCCACAGATAAGAAAGGCTCAGTCCCTTCCAACCCTGAATGAAACTATGAAACTATGAATGAGGACAGAATGATTCTCAAGCACGTTGAGTCCTGAGGAACTGAACTGATTTCCACTGTTCTCAGCAACAAGCTTCTCTAAGGAGAACTCAACCAAAATACCTCCATTCCCATCAACACAGACCTTTAAACTACCATCAATCACCTGTCACTGCGTGCAGGAGAAAAAGTAAGCAAACTAAGCTTTAGCCACCTCCTCTTTGAGAAGCCCTTTGCATGAAAAACAGCCAAGCACAGGATTCTCTGATGTGGGAAGCCAACAAGCCTCAGTTTAAGAGCCATTCACCTCTCTTAAACACTTACAGATGCAAGACCAATGCTGTCTAGAAAGCTCTATCCAACCTGCTCCTATTACAGATCATAGAATCATAGAATTGTTAGGGTTGGAGGGGACCTCAAGGATCATCTAGTTCACTGCCTTCTGCTGTGTTAAAAAGAAAGGAAAAAAAGACTTAAGGACAACCCCTAAGGCAGACATCAAGGAAGAAAATCTCTCTTTGCTTGCTCACCATGCATCTGAAGTGCCAAATAATGGGTGCTCCAGTCCCTGCCCAGTGTAAGCCAGTGTTCAAAAGAGAAACACTGAAGACCTGCTGCAGTATACTGGACAGGGCACACCCTGGCTTCAAACACAACTGTGGGAAATGCAGGTTCAAAGCTCTTCCAGTAAAGAAGATCTCTAATGTCCAACATGACTCACCAGCACTGAGTAATTTGCAATGCCCAGGGAGCTGCAACTTCATCACCATCCTTACCTCTGCTGCTACTACACATACAGGGTTTGAAGAGCTCAAAGAGCTGGGGGGGAGTGAGTTGGCAGATCCTTTAGTAGAGTTCAAGTGTAATTTGGGAAATGAGGGAATGAAAAATAATGGAAAGGAAGCCAGGAGATGGTGACATCTCCTTTTCCCAATTTCCTTCTTCCCTCATCCTCCTCTGTTCTACAAATTATTGCCCTATGTACCCTCCCCTTCCTTCACTGGCTCCTGAATTCTTCTTCCCACCAGGTCTAAAACACCCTCAAACAAGCATCCTCTTCTGTCTTCCTGCCCACTTAGACTTCCCCCAGGTTCCTCAGCCCGGAGGGAAAAAGAAAAGGAAAAAGAACCAGGCCTGGATCTCCCTTAGCACCCAAAAGGTCTTGGACAGTTTAAGCTTGAAGGCCCAGCTCAGTGAGCAGAGCTAGGAGTTGTACTCATATTATGACCAAACACTTGGGAGGCAGCAAGCCTCTTTCTCATCAGTGAAGAAGCTTCCCATCACGTGTACAGGGTACTGGGGAGCTGCAACAGCCTTGCTGATGCTTGGGAGAAACATCCCTGTGCTCAGTCTCTCCTTAATCCGTCTCTGGACAAGTGCAGGAGGTTCTTTCAAGGGGTCCCCACTGAGTAGATCTTTGGCTCTGACCCAGCACAGCCTCATTTATGTCTGACTTATTTCTCCAGTGCTGCAAAACCATGCAGGCAGAAAAAGCAGGCAGTTGCTCACTCTGGCCACACCTCTCCCACTCCCTGTCCCCATCTTGGGTGCAAGTTTTGAGTACAGGATTTAGGAAGTTTTTGTACTTACTGCTTTCCTTTACAACCCACACAAAGGGAATCAACTTTCCTTAGCTACAAAAGGTGATCACAGCAGGAAACCCTGGGGAAGAAGCAGGTCAGGTCAACAGCAGAGGGAGATCTCCTACCCTTTGTGTCTGTTTCTGTTTTGTTAGCAAAATTTGCAACAAAACACATGATGAAAGATTGTAAAATTAATTATCAGCTGTTCTGCAGAAGCCACAATCAGAATGTTGCAGCTGAAAGCAGAGCTGCAGCTTCCCAGAGCCTTTTTATCTAGGAACCAGGGAAAATACTTTTACTTTTTATTTCTTTTAAACCCACTGCCCCATTTTTCCAACATCATTAATTCTTTATCAGTTGCAGTGGTACTGTCTTCTACAGAGTGTCATGCAGAGAAAGACACACACACAGAGCACTCAGAAGTCAGACTCAAGATCAAAACCAGAATCTCCTCTGTGCTACTTTTAAACCAGCTTAGATTCCTCACTTGTGATTTTATGTCACTGAGGAAAACCAAATTCATAAGCACTAGTTCAGTTTCATGGACTACTCAATACATTCATAATGACCTAGATGAGGGCACTGCCATCAAGTTTGCTGATGACACCAAACTGGGAGGGGTACCTGACACACCTGAAGGCTGTGCTGCCGTTCAGCCAGACCTGGACAGGTTGGAGAGTAGGGTGGGGAGAAATGGAATGAAATCTGACAAGGACAAGGGTAGAGTTTGTCATCTGGGAAAGAACAACCACATGGACCAGGATAGGCTGGGGACTGACCTGTTGGAGACCAGTGTAGGGTAAAGGGAGTTGAGAGTTTTGGTGGACAGAAGAATGCCCCTGAGCCAGCAATGTGCCCCTGTGGCCAAGGGCATCCTGGAGTGGATTAGAAAGGCTGTGGTTAGGAGGTCAAAAGAGATTATCCTGCCCCTCTACTCTGCCCTGGTGAGGATGCATCTGGAATATTGTGCCCAGTTCTAGGCCCCTCTCAGGCCAAGAAAAACCTCAGGGAACTGCTTGGCAGAGTCCGGCACAGAGACCCCAAGCTGCTGCATGCAGTGGAACCTGTGAGGCCAGGCTGAGGGAGCTGGGGCTCTTCAGATTGGAGCAGAGGAGCCTGAGAGGTGACCTTATTGCTGCTGATAAAGATCTGCAGGCCAGTGTGGGGAGGACAGAGCTAGGCTCTGCTCAGGGATGTCCAAGGACAGCACAAGGAGCAATGGGTGCCAGCTGAAGCAGAGAAGGTGCCACAGGAACAGAAGGGAAAACTTTTTCCCTCTGAGAGTGCCAGACCCCTGGAGCAGGCTGCTCAGAGAGGTTATAGAGTCTCCTTCTCTGGACACATTCCAAACCTGCCCAGATGTGTTCATGTGTGACATGCTCTAGGTGCTCCTGCTCTGGTAGGGGGGTTGGACTGAATGATCTTTCAAGGTGCCTTCCATCCACTACTCTCTGGTTTTATAACAGTAACAAAATCCTTGCCATTTTATGTAAAGACTCATCTTTAAGAGCTGCTTTCTGGAAAGCTGATGCTTTATCATCTCACACAGTCCCAGATATGTGAACAAAAGAAGATGACTACTTTGAGAGAACAGGCAAAAAAAGCCAAGAGACAAAAAAACAAAAGCTCTGGAAAATGTTTTCCATGTACAAGTAGTAGTAGAGTCTGTATAGCTGTGAAGATGTGTGGTTGCAGCTCCAGTAGTAACCCCCACATGTCTCTGGGCCATGTCAGTGTTCAGCTGTGTTTGATGCTATCACACAGAGTTCCTCTGCCATGCATCTCAGAGTGGACCTTACCTCCTCCTCTTTAAGCTTTTGTCTCCGTTTTTCTTCAACAGCTGCTCTCTTCTGCTCCTCCCTCTGCCTCTGTTCCTCCAGCCTTCTCCATCGCTCCTCCATTTGCTTTTCATATTGAAGCTTGGCTCTTCTCTCCTTCTCCAGTATCTGCTGTTCCCTAGCAGCTTAAGGCAGAGGGGAAAAAAAAGTACATTTCACTTCAGGCAGTTTTTCTCCTGCTTTAAAGTGATTTGCTAATGTGACACAATAGAGTCAGTACTGGGACCAGTGCTATTTAACATCTTTGTCAGCAGCATGGGCAGTAGAACTGAGGCACCCTCAGCAAGTTTACAAGCAACACCAAGCTGTGTGGTCTGGCTGACACACTGGACAGAAGAGATCCACCCAGAGGGACTTGGCCAGGCTGGAGAGGTGGACCCAAGCCAACCTCATGAAGTTCAACAAGGCCAACTGCAAGGTCCTATGTCTGGGTCAGGGCAATCCCAAGCACAAAAAGAGGCTGGGGGAGGAATGGCTGGAGAGCAGCCTGGAGGAGGAAGACTTGGGGATGGCAGCTGATGAAAAACTCCCCAAGAGCCAGCAATGGTCACTGGCAGCCTGGAAGGCCAACCATGAAATCCAAAAGCATGAAATCCAAAAACATGAAATCCAAAAGCATATTGAATAATTGAATATATATATATATATATATGAAGTTGTGTATAGACATCCCTTATGTGTCTGTATATAGTTATATATATATACACACATATACAAAAAAGTCATAAATCAAAGGAGAAAGTCAACTATATAGCATTAAACATTTAAATGGCAAAGAAAACATTAATTTAATTATTAAGTCACAATCCAAGCAATAAAGATTAGGAACAGACTGAATCCCATTGAAAATTCAGATCAGAAAAGAGTCATTTATTAGTAGCTTAAGCCTATTAATATGCATGCATGTATAAAACACACACATCTCCTGCTAGCTTACCAAGGTATTTATCCCTTTCTTCTCTTCTCTCCTTTGCCAGTCTCTGTCTTTCATCAGTTTTTAGAAATCCATCAAAGGCTGAAGTCAGAGGGAGAAGAAGAAAACAGTGTTAGGAAACAAAATAAATAAAGAGTAATAATGAAATTAAAGACTAATAACAACAATAAATAGAGTAATAATAATAAACAACTCTCCATCAAAACTAAACCACATCTGCTGAGTTTAACAACTCCAGCAACAAAAGAGATCTTGCACTTCCATTTGGGCAGCTTAACAAGCTGGGATTTGGATACCTCTTTGGCACAGCCTCCTACCTACTGCTGAACTCTTCAGCCTAAGTGCCCGACTCTTCTTCTCAGAGCAAACAAGCATCCTGTTAGTGCTTGGTTTAAAACTTCAAACCTTCTTGGGGAAAAAAAAAAAAAGCAACCACCCAGAAGGATACAATTAACAAGTATCCATCTTGATTAATAACCTCATTTTAATGTGGGTTTTTTTATTTGGCTAAAAAACCCCAGAAAATAAAAGTAGTTCAGGAGTAAAAGCAGTATGCAGCTCTCAGTGTAATGCTCTGGGGAGTCCCAGCCTTCGTATTTATGGCTTAAGACAGCCCCACAGCTCCCTTGCCTATAGGAAACATCCTGCACCAGCTCCTTTCAACACCCAGCAATTAGCACTACAACAGGGCAAGGAGGCAGCAGCCCTCCTATCCTCTTTTCCAGGTAGGAAACACTTTGTTTCCTCCTCAAGCTGGCATCTGAAAGGAGGTTATTTGTCTGGGAAGAGAGGTTGCCCGAAGGTGCTTTGTACCTGGAGCCAGACACTCCAGTTCTTCCCACAGCAGGCACCACTGCAAAGCTCAGTTTAGGAAGGCATGCAAGCAGGCATGAGGTGCCTCAGGGTCACCTGTCTGCTTGCCCTAGAACAGGCAGCTAGGTGGACCTTAGATGGACCTTCTGCAATACCAAGGGTAAGCTCACCAGCCAGTGACTGGACAGACCAGTTAGAGGATGGTGTCTTTTACAGCAGCTGACAGAGCCTCCAGTGCCCTCCTTTCTCTGTTTTCAGGATCTCCTGGGGTCTGCAGTGCAGACACCCTGTCTCACAGCACACTTCACATCCTTTGCTCCCTGCTGAGTTACTGAATTGTAGTTGAGCCTCCTTCCCTCTTGCTCTAAGAGCTGCAATTGTTCATTTTATCAGGCAAACTTTTGACAGTAACCTCCACTCCCTTCCTGCAACGTCACACTTGCAGCTCCTCTCCGAGGGCAGCCTGTCTGTAGGAGCAAAGATTTTGCATTCTGTAAAATGCAGAGCTCTGTAGGAAGGCTGAGGATCCCTCTCACCTTGTGACTGGTGAAAAAGGCAGGTCTCAGCTGTCCCACATTAAAATAACACCTTGCTTTTTCCCCAAGCAGCACCTTCAAACACCATCTCTAATCCTCTGCACACAGACAGCAGCTTCCCAGTGGCAGCCAGGCCTCTGGAAAATTGTGATTATAACTCCCAGCTGGTTAATTACAACTAGAATTTGTGGGTTTGTGACAGAGGTTCACAGAATATCTATTTATTATCCAAGACTCGTTCTACTTCCATACTAGTCCCTCTTTATTGTTTACTTGACTGCCATTTTTGGTCAGATTTGACAAGCAGTGAGGACAGAAGAGGAGGTGGCTCAGTAAAGCAACCAGGGCAAAGATTTGCAGCTGCTTTGAAGGGAAATCCTGTAGTCAGCACAGCTAAATTACAGCTCCACTGGAAAGTTTTTCAGTGATCTGGAAGTCGAAACAAAACAGGCTAGAAGCAACAGAAGAAGTTAAATCAAAACTGTGTCAAGAGCCCAAAGAGAGAAGACTGAGCTGGGCAGCAAGTAGAGGCTGGAGAAAGAGAAAGAAGGAAGCTGATGCAGGAGTCTTCTGCAGCATGAGATGAGGTGGAACTTGATGTATGGAAATCAGAATGAGTACAAGCTGGAAGGATGGGAAGAGGAACAGCAAGACAGTCCACATCCATGAGTTTATCATCACAAAATCCTGCAGTGTTTCTCATCACTCTCCTACATTCAGCAGCTATGAAACCCACTACCAAAATGATGCTTGTCAATAAAATTACAGCAGACTCTACCTTGCTTCACAAATGCAAGTGGCAGAAGCAGCTCCTAAAGCTCCAGCCATGCTCATAACTGCCACAGCCATCCAAAGCTGACATGCAAAGTTTCAGGTTGGCTTGCTCAAGAGTTTGGGTGCCTTGACCCCACTTAGGTAACACTAAAAGAAGATGGAGGCTTTAATGGCAGATACTTAAGAAACAAGGATGTATCAGAATTGAAGCAGTTTGTATAATTCTTTCCTTAGCCAGCACACAGGATGAACCTTCTCAAGAGGTGAAGCAAGTTCAAAAGTTGATTAGTGCTTCTGGTTTAATTTCTTTCTGAAAATGGAAAGTAGAACAAACTACAATCTGAGGACTTTCCTTGGGGAAAGAAAAAAACAAAACAAAACGAGACTGGGTTATATCAGCAAATCACTGAATGGGTTGGACTGGAATAGACCTCTAAAGGTCATCTAGTCCAACCCCCTCTGCAGTCAGCAGGGACATCCTCCAATAGATCAGGCTGCTCACAGCCTTGGCCAGCCTGACCTTGAAGATCTCCAAACAGTCCCTCTTGTTGCCCCCCCTTCAGGTACTGGAAGTCTGCTCTTAGATCTGCCCGGAACCTTCTCTTCTCCAGACTGAACAATCCCATCAGGTCCAAGTTCTTCCTGTGTGGAGGGCTCCAGAGCTGGATGCAGTACTCCAGGTGAGGTCTCAGTAGATCAAAGTGTCAGAATCACCTCTCTGTACCTGCTGGCCACTCTGCTTTTGATGCAGCCCAGGCTACCATTGGCCTTCTGGGCTGCAAGTGCACATTGTTGGCTCATGTCCATCTTCTCACTCCCCAGAACTCCCAAGTCCTTTTCCACAGGTCTGCTTTCTATCACCTCAGCCCCCAGGCTGTATCAATCATTCCTTCCCAGGTGCAGGACCCTGCACTTGGTCTTGAACCTCATGGGGTTCACCTGCACCCACCTCTCCTGCTGTCCAGGTCCTTCTGGATACCATCACAGATGAAAGCAGAAATACATCACACCACTAGGCTAAAAACTGTGTGGAGGAAACTGGTATACAGTCTAACATGTACAGGTATCAAGTGCATATGCAGCTAGGGTAGCATTACAGCAGCACAGGCATCCTCACCGCTACCATTTCTTAACTCAAGTGCTTGACTTCATGAATCAGCACACCTGCCAGAAGTCAGAAATCTGCTTGCCTTCAGAAAGTACATATAGTATTGAAGGACAAAATAACTATTGCCTGGTTCAAATCTTGTAGCAAGGGATTATTTGTTTTAAGGCCAAACCAGCTTATTTTCTACACAGGTTTGTGTAACATACCTTGTAATCATAATGGGCACAGCAGCTACCTCTGGTGAGAAATTCGATTAATGACAGGATTTCAAACTCTGTTTGGTAAAGCTGGCTGCAAAGAGCAAGCTAGCACAGGCAGCTCTACCATTAGAATAAAATATGAGCCAGCAGTGTGCCCAGGGGGCCAAGAAAGCCAAAGGCATCCTGGCTGGGATTAGAGATGCTGTATCCAGCAGGAGCTGGGAGGGGATTGTCCCCTGGCACTCAGCTCTGGTGAGGCCACACCTTGAGTGCTGTGATCAGTTTTGGGCACCTCAATACAAGAGAGATGTGGAGGTGCTGGAGCCAGGGCAGAGGAGGGCAAGGAAGCTGTGAAGGGCCTGGAGAATAAATTTGATGGAGAGAGATTGAAGGAGCTGGAGATGGTTAGTTTGAAGAAGGCTGAGGGGAGACTTCATTGATGTCTACTACTACATGAAAGGACACACTGGAGAGACTGGTGCTGGTCTCTTCTCACAGATAATTACTGATAAAACAACAGACAATTACTGATAAAAAGATAATTACTGATAAAACAACAGCCTCAAGCTGCACCAGGGGAGGTTTAGTTTGGACATTAGGAAATATTTTTTCCCAGCAAGAGTGGTCAGACATTGGCACAGACTGCCCAGGGAGATGGTGGAGTCACCATCACTGGATGTGTTTAAAGGTGGTTAGGATCTGGTTTAAGGGTGAACCTTGTGGAGTAGGGTTAATGGTTGGACTTGATGATCTCAAGGGTCTTTTCCAACCTGAATGATTCTGTGATTTCAGATCTCCAGCTGCCAGCAGAGGGCAGACGAAGGTTTGAATGAAAAAGAAAAGCCCTCAGCAAAAAGCTTTCACTGTTCGAAGTGAGCTCAGGTTAACAGCCTGCAGACTCAGCTGGATCCTCAGCCTTCTGCATATTTACAGCCTCTGATCCCTCGCAAAAGCACAGGACACAGTTAAGAGTCAGGATGTAAACACAGGCTGGTTGTGCTTTCTGCCAGAGTAACGACTGCAGGGACATTGCTATAAAATTCTCTAATAACCCTTTATTCCCAAACTTACAGAAGAGTAAGGAAACTCTCCAACTAACAACCACCTCAAAGATTTTACTGTAAGGACACATGCACACACATGGCTGCTACTTCTGCTCCATCTCCCTATCTACCCCAAAAGCCTCTTTTCCAGAACATCTCCACTGTCAAAGGCTTTCATCTAATCACTGGGCTCAAAGAATCACAGAATGTTAGGGATTGGAAGGGACCTTGAAAGAACATCCAGCCCAGCCCACCCTTCCAGACCAGGAGCACCTAGGGCAGGTCACACAGGAACACAACCAGGAGGGTTTGGAATGTCTCCAGAGAAGGAGACTCCACAACCTCTCTGGGCAGCCTGCTCCAGGGCTGTGGCACCCTCACAGGGAAAAAGTTTTTCTTTTTGTTCCTTTGGAACCTCCTCTGCTCCAGCTGGCACCCAGTGCCCCTTGTCCTATCACTGGACATCCCTGAGCAGAGCCCGGCTCTGTCCTCCCCACACTGCTCTGCACATCTTGATCCCCAGCAATGAGGGCAGCCCTCAGGCTCCTCTGCTCCAAGCCCCAAGCCCCAGCTCCCTCATCCTGGCCTCACAGGGAGATGTTCCACTGCCTGCAGCAGCTTGGGGGCTCTGTGCTGGACTCTGTCAAGCAGTTCCCTGAGGCCCTTTTTGAACTGAGGGTCCCAGAACCGGGCACAATATTCCAGATGTGGCCTCTCCCCACTACTCCCTGTAGTGAGGGAGAACCTCTCTTGACCTCCTAACCACAGCCCTTCTAATCCACCCCAAGATTCCTTGAGATTGTGCCTAGTCTTTCAACTGAAGAAAGTCAGCTGCTCCTTAGGGACTTTGTTACAAGAAGTATCTCTAAAGAAAAACTCCAGAACTCAACACCAAGTCAGCAGCAGTCCTGCAGCAGTCATTTCCCAGCTAATGCGGGAGGACTCCCTCAAGACTTTAAGGTTACTTGGAAATAACCATTCAAAGGAGCAAAAGCTGATGTGATAATCACTGCTCCAACCCTTTCTATTCAGAGTGATGAAATAACACCAGAACATGTCTACACTCTGCTCCACATACCACTTGCATAAGTCTCTTTACGGTTGCTCAGAACAGAAGAAGGTGGTTGTCCTGTCCTGATGAGACACAAGACAAGGTTTGTCTTTTGAAATCCATATCCTCTTTCTGGTTGAGAAAACAATTATTCTAACAGGACAATCAGGTTACTGGAAGCTGAGAGTACACTTCAGAAGACCAAACAGCCTGCTTGGACATTTCCTCTCCTGAAATTTGCACCTGAGTAACTCCCAGCAGTTAGGGCCTCATTTTTTTTTCCTAGCCTGTTGCTGACCCCACATACACTTCTGTCCTCTTTAACATCCCATGGCATTTGGTTTTGCAGTCACAGAAGCACAAAACTGTAGAGGTTGCAAGGGACCTTCAGAGATCATCAGGTCCAATCCCCCTGTCAAGAGCAGGAGCACCCCAAGTAGTCTACACAGGAGTGCATCCAGGTAGCTTTGGAAAGTCTCCAGAGAAGGAGACTCCACAACGTCTCTGGGGAGCGTGCTCCAGGGCTCTGGCACCCTCACTGTAAAGAAGTTTCTCCTCATGTTGAGGTGAAATCTTCAAGCTTGAACTTGTTGTTTCTTGTCTTATGACTGCACACCACCCAAAAGAGGTTGGCCTCCTCCACTTGACACCCACCCCTCAGATATTGGCAGGCATTGATCAGATCCCCTCTCAGCCTTCTCTTCTCTACACTAAACAGCCCCAGGGCTCTCAGTCTCTCTTCACAAGGGTGATGCTAATCCCCTAACCATCTGCATGACCACCTTCTACACATGTAGACCTTGGCCCATTCTACAATAGGTCAGCCAACATGATCAGACCTTTGCTACAGATGAGTCATCTACACTGGCATTGCTGGGTTGAGGAAATTCCCACTTTGGAGGCAGTTCGGTCAGTGGGTGACCTTTCCACGGATGTGGTGAGCTGGTCTATGTAGCAGCAGCCCAGCCCTGCCTGAGATACCACTGCACTTAAGGCTCATTCTTCTGCCAGCAAACTCTGTTGTTTCAAATAATATAACCTCGTTCTAGAAACCCAAGGTTTTGCTCCCTAATAATCTGCGTTTTCTCCCTTGAGACAATAAAGAACAGACTTCTCCACCTGCCACTACTTCCCTCCAGGTCCTACTGAATGAAGACATGGTCAAGTTTCCAGTTGTTAACTATATCCTGGAGTGGGGCAGGGGGAGAAAGCATAGAACATCACTGTACCTGAATGACACTTTCTGTAGCCAAAAGGCACTCTCCCTCTGGTGCCCCCATCATAAGGAGGACACAGAGCTGTTGGAGTGAGTCCAGAGGAGGCCACAAAGGTGATCCAAGGCCTGGAACACCTCTGCTATGAGGATAGACTGAGGGAGCTGGGGGTGTTCAGCCTAGCAAAGAGAACACTCCTGGGGGAAAGCTGCAGAGGGACTCTTCATAAGGGTGTCTAGAAATAGGACAAGACGGAATGGTTGGAAGCTGAGGTAGAACAGGGTTAGACTGGAGCTTAGGACGTTCTTCAGTGTCAGAGTGGTGAGACTCTGGAACAGGCTGCCCAGGGAGGCTATGGATGCCTCCTTCCTGGGGGTGTTCAAGGCCAGGTTGGATGAGGCCTTGAGCAACGTGGGCTAGTGGAAGGTGTCCCTGCCCATGGCAGAAGGGTTGGAACTAGATGAGCTTTAAGGTTGTTTCCAACCTAAACCATTATGTATTATTAGGTATTAGATAACCAGAGCTCAGTCAAAACTAGCCCTTCACTGAGAGATACAGATATTCTTAGCATCAGGTAATGAGATGGAAACTACATATATCCACTTCTCCCACCGCCAGCTAGCCAGTAATCCCTAAAAGCACATTAAACCCTGCTTCCCTACTGAAGTTAATTGGCTTTGCTGGTGTATGGCACTGAAGAGTGATCCTTCCTTTGGATGGTTTTACAGATTTCACTGCTCTGTGTTGCACTCTGAAAAGGTAGCTAAAGTGCATGAAGAAATCAAAAGTTAAAGGAGAGCACAGAATTGCTTTTCCAGATGCCAGAACTGTGTCCAGCTCTGGGGGCCCCAACACAAGAGAGACCTGGTAGAGCAGGTCCAGAGGGGGGCCACAAAGATGATGATCAGAGGGCTGGGGCACCTCTGCTACAAAGACACAATGAAAGAAGTGAGGCTGTTCAGCCTGAAGAAGAGAAGGCTGCACAGAGACCTTAGAGCTATATTTCAATATCTGAAGGGGATCTACAGGAAAGCTGGGGAGAGACTGTTTAGAAGGGCTTGGAGTGATAGGACCAGGAGCACTGTTTAGAAACTGGAGCTGGAGAAATTTAGGTTGGACATCAGGAGGAAGTTCTTTACTATGAGAGTGGTGAAACACTGGAACAGGCTGCCCAGGCATATGGTTGAGGAGACATTCAAGATCAGACTGGAAGAGGCCCGGCACCACCTGATCTAGTTGGAGGTGTCCCTGCTGGCTGCAGGGGGTTTGGACAAGATGACCTTTGAGGGACCCTTCCATCCCAATGTAATCTGTGAATTTAATGAGGAAAAGCTTTAGTGAAAGCCTTTACAACCACTGCCATCTTGCACAGCCCTCAGGTGGGCAAGGAGATGACCTGCAGCTGATCTGCACAGCTCCTCTCCTTTCCTTGTGATTTTCTTTCTCTTCTGACAGTAAGGAACACTTGCTCAAACCTTCACAGCAACATCCTATGCTGCAACTTAAAACCAGAGGTGCAGGAGTCAATATTTGCAAAGATGATCATCTGAAGAAAACAGAAAGGTTACCTGAGGGACATTATAGGGTGTCAGGGAGTGATAGGACTGGGGGAATGGAAAAAAAAAAAAAAGATAAATGGGTAGATTCAGATTGGATGTTAGGAAGAATTTCTTCCCCATGAGGGTGGTGAGATGCTGGCACAGGTTGCCTCATCCCTGCAGGTTTTGAAGGCCAGGGTGGATGTGGCTGTGAGCAACCTGATCTAGTGTGAGGTGTCCCTGCCCATGGCAGGGGGGGTTGGAACTGGCTGATCCTTGAGGTCCCTTCCAACCCTAATAACTCTGTGATTCTATGTGAGCACTCAGAAAAGCTGCAGTGCATGAAGCAGAGCTCCTGCCTTTATGCTTCAGGGTCATTGGCCTTGTGACTCAGGTAACACTCGTGGGCAGCAGGCAGTCATGCTGCCTCCCTGTGCAAGCCAGAGAGCCCTACAGCCCATCATGCCAGCAGCCAGGACCCCTCATTACAGTTCTGCTGCTCAGCAGAAAAGAAAGTTGGGATGATTTTCCCAGCAAGGCAGTAGCCTGGAGCGTGTGTCAAGCTGCCCAGCTGAAGGCACCGAAGCGCACTGCTTAAGTCCTTTATTTAGCTGCCAGAGCTCCTTTAATCCAAAAGGTAACTTTCACAGCACTGAGACACAGTAGCTGCCAATCTCCAATTTCAGGTAATGTGGGGTCACAGGACACAATTTTGGAGGGAGCCCTGTCAGCCTCTGTACAACCTCTCTTCTCTGGTCTGTGCCTGCAGGGCTGGAAGGCAAAGCAGATGGCCATGGGCCTCCACAATACAGCAACTGCAAGTGGGCCAACTGGTAGAGAAAAACAAGTCCTGTAATCAAATTCTTAATTAACCTCCATGTCAAAGTACCCATATAAAACAGGGTGACATGCCAGAACCACAGCTTGCTTCGAAAGCAATTGCTGCCAGAAAGCATTCTTCTGGAGCCCTGAGTCAAAATGACAACAGAGATTCAAAGAGTCATAGACTGGTTTAGGTTGGAAGGGACCTTAAAGATCATCTAGTTCTAACCCCCCCATGGACAGGGACATCTTCCAGTAGACCAGCTTGCCCACAGCCTCATCCAACCTGGCCTTTAACACCCCAAGAGAGAAAACATCCAGAGCCTCCCTGGGCAGCCTATTCTAGAGTCTCACCATGCTCATACTGAAGATCTTCCTAAGCTCCAGTCTAACCCTGATCTCCCTCAGCTCCCTTGTCCCATTGCTAGACACCCTTATGAAAAGTTCCTCTGCAGCCTTCCTGTAGGATCCCTTGAGGTGTTGAAAAGCAGCTCTCAGGTCACCCTGGACTCTCTTCTCCAGACTGAACAGCCCCAACTCTCTCAGCCTGTCCCAACAGCAAAGGTTCTCCAGCCCTCTGATCACCTTCATGGCCACTTCTGACCATCTAATGCTAGGGGCACTAGAACTGGAGGCAGGGCTCCAGGCAGGCTCTCATATGAGCAGAGCAGAGGGGCAGAATCCCCTCCCTGTGCTGCTGCTCTCCCTGCTTTGGATGCTGCCTGCACACAGCTGCTTTCTGGACTGCCAGCGACCATTACTGCCTCATGGGGAGTTTGTCACCAACTGACACCCCCAAGCCCTTCTCCTCAAGACTGGGGCATCACCTATTTTTACCATCCTTGCAAGAATACAGCATCCTTTAGCTTGTAACTTCTGCTAAATTTAGTTGAATCTGAGTGATGGATGGCAGAATGGACAGACAGCAAGGTGTGACCCTTTATGCTTCACTTCACAGAATCAGTAAGGTTGGAAAAGACCTCAAAGATCATCAAGTCCAACCTGTCACCACAGACCTCATGACTACTGAACCATGGCACCAAGTGCCATGTCCAATCCCTTTTTGAACACCTCCAGGGATGGGGACTCCACCACCTCCCTGGGCAGCACATTCCAGTGGCCAATCTCTCTTTCTATGAAGAATTTCTTCCTATCATCCAGCCTAAACCTCCCCTGGCACAGCTTGGGACTGTGTCCTCTTGTTCTGGTGCTGGTTGCCTGGCAGAAGAGACCAACTCCCACCTGGCTACAACCTCCCTTCAGGAAGCTGTAGACAGCAAGAAGGTCTCCCCTGAGCCTCCTCTTCTCCAGGCTAAACACTCCCAGTTCCCTCAGCCTCTCCTCACAGGGCTGTGCTCCAGACCCCTCCCCAGCCTCGTTGCCCTTCTCTGGACACATTCAAGTGTCTCAATGTCCTTCTTAAATTGAGGGGCCCAGAACTGGACACAGGACTCAAGGTGTGGCCTAACCAGTGCTGAGTACAGGGAAACTGGAGCCAAATACTTAAAATCCATATCAAAGTCCTTATTCACTTGGACGCAGCACACTGAGTGTAAGATAGTTCCTACATCATTAAGGGTTTTCTTTCTTAAAGGCCTCAGCTACTCACAACAGGATGGGGGGGAAAAAAGACCAAACCAAACAAAACACAAAAACTTAAGAAAAAAGTCAAAAGTCATGGAAGTTGATAAACATACAGAAATTTATATGGTTGGGTTTTTAATAACCTAATAGTTCAGAAGGAAAAAAAGAAAATCAATGCCTCCTCTGGTCATTATTTTCTGAATAACTCATATAAATGGAACTTAATGAAGACATGAATTAGCCAAAAAGTACTTTAAATGATTTAGGAAACAACCTGTGCTACCAAAGACTTGCTGGTCATACCAAAAAAGAAATTTGGCTTGTGATGTCTGTGTAGGGTGACAGGATGCCATTTAAAAGGTGGCAAATAAGTCTTTAAAGCAGAGAGATTTTTCTGAGGGCTCAAAAATGGGAGCTTATAGAATTAGATGTCTTTGCAGACAAGGTTAATGACAGAAAAAGGAAGGGCCAACAGGAAGGATCTGGACATGCTGGAGTATGTCCAGAGAAGGGCTGTGAGGATGAGCAGAGGGCTGGAGCTGCTCTCCCATGAGGACAGACTGAGGGAGTTGGGGCTGTTAGGTCTCCTCAGAGCCTTCTTCTCTCCAGACTGAATTGTGGCCCTCCAGGATCTGAATGGGGCTACTGGAAAGCTGGGGAGGGACTTGTGAGGGAGTCAGGGAGTGATAGGACTGGGGGGAAAGGAGCAAAACTAGAAATGGGCAGATTCATATTGGATGTTAGGAAGAAGTTCCTCACCATGAGGGTAGTGAGACACTGGCACAGGTTGCCCAGGGAGGTGGTGGAAACCTCATCGCTAGAGGTTTTTAAGGACAGGCTGGATGTGGCTGTGAGCAGCCTGATCTAGTGTGAGGTGTCCCTGTCCATGGCAGGGCAGTTAGAAGTGGATGATCCTTAAGTTCCTGCCCAACCCTAACAATTCTGTGATATGATGTTATGCTGTACTAGACTTAATTAATTATCCAACATTTAAACTGAGAAGCTTCAAGAAAAGCAGGGACCACATATAAATGGAGGACTTCAAAAGCAGCTTCGTCCAGCCTCATGACATTAAACTGCCAAGACAAACTGATTAACCTTAATGGGAGAATAATTTGAAGTGGTTATAAAGCAGGGTGAGAAACACTCTGAGTGCTTGCAGCTGAACAAAACAGCACTGTCCAGCTTAAAAAAAAAAAAGATGATAAGCGAGGAGCACAATGATGTTTGCATGGAACACAACAAGCTCTAAAAGGAAACCAAGATAATTTTTGGCGTGAGCGAACAACGGCAGAATTGTCCTGAGGTTGATGATGATTGCTGAATTCACACTCACAACCTTCCCTTGTGGGAGATGCCACATGGAATGCACCCAACCTACCCACACAGCCAGCTATTTTTTTTTTCCCCTGGCATGCAGATTTATTTAATTGTATGACATAACCCAGGGACACGTGGTATGGATATGTACACTGGAATAAAAAGAAAGCTCTTCAATGGAGAGATAAAAGGCACGGAGAAGGCTGGAAATTGAAGGCCACGTATGCTTGGCAGGCAATACTGTATTCTAACTGATTTGGAAACACTTGAATGAGGATTTTGCAATTAAATTATCTACTTACAATACAATGTAATTGTACATTTTGGAAGGTGAAGGCCAGCTACCTTAAGTTTCTTCTAATATGTGTTCAGACTTCCTAAGTCTACAATCAGCCTGTACATGGGTCAGGAGATACTTTGTTTGATGTTTACTCTTTTAATTTGCTCTTGTTCATTGTTCTTTCCTCCTTTCCTGCTGTGTCACAGTTGTGGGTTTGATAACAACTTATTTGCAGAAAACTAACCTAGGAGAAGGGAAAGCTGTTCTGCTCTGCAATGTGCATCCCAAACCAGCAGCCACTCCTCCACAAGGAGTAGGATGGGATCAGAGGAAAGAAAACATCAGATACCTACACAGCAGCATTTTGCTTTCCACACCCCAGAGATCCCTGCCCTCTGTTAACCCCTCTTGCTCTTCTGAAGTTTTAGGATGCAATGCTCATTAATATTTTCCCAGACTACAGGCTGAGGTGTCATTGAGAGTCACCAGGTTTTGAGGACTGAAAGAGAAGCATTTTTATTTTGCCACCTCGTAAAGCAAGTCTTAACAGGAAGGGCATCTCAAATGTACACTTGCTGAAGGGCAGACTTCATAGAATCACAGAATGGTTTGGGTTGGAAGGGACCTCCAAAGGTCATCTAGTCCAAACTCCCTGCAGCCAACAGGGACATCCTCCACCAGGTCAGCATTGTCCAGTCTGATCTCAAGTATCTCCAGGGATGGGGCCTCAACTATCTCCCTGGGCAACCTGTTGCAGTGCTCCAGCACCTTCATGGTAAAGAACTTGTTCCTAACATCCAATGTGAATTTGCTCTCCTCTCATTTCAAACCATTGCCTCTCATCCTTTCACTGCAGGCCTTTGTAAACAATCCCTCTGCAGCCTTCTTTTAGCCCCTTCAGGTACTAGAAGGATGCTCTCAGGTCTCCTTGGAGCCTTCTCTTCTCCAGGCTGAACACACCCAGCTCCCTCAACCTGTCCATGTGAGAGAAGTGTCCTAGCCCTCTGATCATTTTTGATCACCTCCACCCTACGCCCATCAGGGCATTTCAACTAAAATGGAGGGCTCCTTACCTATTAAAACCTGAAACTCGTAAAATTCAAGGTGTTATCTACCAAAGTTCAATGAAAGAAGGTTCACACCAAAACAAAACCAAGATGCCATACATGCATGCAACACAACTACAGCCAATTCTGAAGCTGATAAAGGCAGACCCAGGAGGAAAGTTTCAGTTTGCAAATAGGAAATACTCAAGATGCAGATGCAAAAGGCTTGTTTTGCAAAGAACCCTAATTATTAATACCATGGAGATCTAGCCAGATGGGAGACAATATTCTGTACAGCACAGCCGAGAAAAACAACAGGGAAACAAACTGATTATTCTTTTCAGCTGGAACACCACAGCTAGTGCTAAAAGCTATTTGCAGAAAACATTCTACAGGGCGGGGTTAAATAATAAAAAAAATAATGAAGCAGAGCTTCCTAAGAATTTGGCTTCCAACTGTCACTACAGCAGACTGAAGCCACAGTGATTCCTTTCCCTGTGTCGAAGAGGGAGCTCCCAACGATGTTTTTGACAACTCATTAAGAAGACATCGTCTCAAAGACAACATTTCTAACCACTCTTTGAAGAGATCATAGCTGTTTCCCTCTTTTCTGAGATATAAAGGCTATGTATATAGGCCATTCATTTTCTTTTGACAAAGACATCTCCAGCTAGTGAACTTCCCTCCTCTCACTGGAAGCGGATCAACCTTTTCCTATTCGCTTTCCACCTTTTAACCCTATGAAAAAAAATTAATAGGTTGATTATTGGGATTTATACAAAGAGGACTTCTACAAAGCATTCGGTGAGTTGGTGCTTTGTAAACATTGTCCTAGGCAAAAATATATATACTGGACCCAGGTGGCAGAGCTCAGTTGGAAGTGGTGTCCATTAGATGAAAAGCCAAAGACAGGATTAGCTCTTACATTTATTTTGTGTTTCAGATTGATTTATGGCATTAAGAGTTGACAGTAAGATAGGAGGAAATTCTACACAGAGAGGGTGATTGCCCATTGGAATGGGCTGCCCGGGGAGGTGGTGGAGTCACCATCACTGGAGGTACCACAGTATCACAGTATAACTTAGGTTGGAAAGGATCTCAAGGATCATTGAGTCCAACCTATCAACACAGACCCCATGACTAGACCATGGCACCAAGTGCCACGTCCAATCTCCTCGTGAACGCCTCCAGGGATGGTGAGACTCCACCACCTCCCTGGGCAGCCCGTTCCAATGACAAATGACTCGCTCGGTGAAGAACTTCCTCCTCACCTCGAGTCTAAACCTCCCCTGGCACAGCTTGAGACTGTGTCCCCTTGTTCTGGTGCTGGTTTCCTGGGAGAAGAGACCAACCCCTTCCCGGCTACAACCACCCTTCAGGTAGTTGTAGAGGGCAATGAGGTCACCCCTGAGCCTCCTCTTCTCCAGGCTAAACAATCCCAGCTCCCTCAGCCTCTCCTCATAGGGCTTGTGCTCAAGGCCTCTCCTCTCCCCAGCCTTGTTGCCCTTCTCTGGACACGTTCAAGTGTTTCGATGTCCTTCTTAAACTGAGGGGCCCAGAACTGGACACAGGACTCCGTTTAGGAGGAGACTGGATGGGGTGCTTGGTGGCATGGTTTAGTTGATTAAGTGGTGTGGGATGGTGGGTTGGACGCAATGATCTTGAAGGTCTCTTCCAACCTGGTTTATTCTGTTCTACTAGAAAAGGATTTTATGCATGCATGTATGCTCTGGTGAGACCTCATCTGGAGTACTGTGTCCAGCTCTTGGGCCCCCAGCACAGGAAGTACATGGACCTGATGCAATGGGTCCAGAGCAGGGCCACAAAAACGATCAGGGGGTTGGAGCACCTCTGCTACAAGGACAGGCTGAGAGAACTGGGAGTTTACAGCCTGGAGAAGAGAAGGCTCTGAGGAGACTTAAGAGTCTCCAGTACCTTAAGGGCACTACAAGAAGGCTGCTGAGGGACTGTTTACAACAGCCTGCACTGACAGGACAAGGGTTTGAAATAAAAGAAAAGAAGATGTAGATTGGGTGTCAGGAACCAGTTCTTTAGCATGAGGGTGGTGCGACACTGCACTCAGGCTTGCTCTAACAGTTCTAAGTCCTTCTTATGATAGGGACACCAGAACTGGATGTAGTATTCAAAGTGAGGTCTCACCAGAGAGCACAATCCCCTCTCTTGCCCTGCTGGCCACATTCCTCTTGCTGCAGCCCAGGACACAATTTGCCTTCTGGGCTGCATAAGAGCTATGAACTCGTCCTCAACTGGATCCTCCCAGATTTGCTCATCACCTCCACTGACAGAGTAATTCCCTGCTTTGTTTCTACTTGCACAGTCAGCAATTCCAATCTGTATTTTTTCCTGCAGTGTTTCCTCAGTGCATTTCTTTTAACAGAAAAGCCACTACTAACAATTTCTAGTATAAATGACCCAAACTCAGAAATACTTGAACAATAACAAATCAATAAGCTTACAATTACAAAATACTGCAAAATCAGCTCACTTTCTCATCCTTGGCTAAAGCTGTTTTCATAGTTTCATAGTTTCATTCAGGGTTGGAAGGGACCACAAGGATCATCTAGTTCCAACCCCCCTGCCATGGGCAGGGACACCCCACACTAGATCAGGCTGGACAGAGCCTCATCCAGCCTGCTCTTAAACACCCCCAGGGACGGGGCCTCGACCACCTCCCTGGACAACCCATTCCAGGGTTTCACCACTCTCATGGTGAAGAACCTCCTCCTCACATCCAGCCTGAATCTCCCCACCTCCAGCTTCATTCCATTCCCCCTAGTCCTATCACTACCTGATATCCTGAGAAGTCCTTCCCCAGCCTTCCTGTAGGCCCCCTTCAGATACTGGAAGGCGACAATTAGGTCACCTTGGAGCCTTCTCTTCTGCAGACTGAACAGCCCCAACTCCTTCAGTCTGTCCTCATAGGAGAGGTGCTCCAGCCCTCTGATCATCCTCGTGGCCCTTCTCTGGACACGTTCCAGCACCTCCACATCCCTCTTGTAATAGGGGCTCCAGAACTGGGCACAGTACTCCAGGTGGGGTCTCACCAGGGCTGAGTAGAGGGGGAGGATCACCTCCCTCGACCTGCTAGCCACACTTCTCCTGATGCAGCCCAGGATCTGATTGGCTTTGCGGGCTGCAAGAGCACATTGAGAGCTCATGTTGAGCTTTTTGTCCACCAGCACCCCCAAGTCTCTCTCCTCAGGGCTATCCTCCAGCCAGTCACTGCCCAGCCTGTATTTGTGCCTGGGATTGCCTCGACCCAGATGCAGGACCCTGCACTTGCTCTTATTGAACTTCATGAGGTTGGCCTGTGCCCACCTCTCCAGCCTGTCAAGGTCCCTCTGGATGGCCTCCCTTCCCTCCAGCGTGTCTGCTGCACCACACAGCTTGGTGTCATCAGCAAACTTGCTGAGGGTGCACTCAATGCCACTGTCCATGTCCCCCACAAAGATGTTGAATAAGATAGGTCCCAGGACTGATCCCTGAGGGACTCCACTTGTCACTGGCCTCCACTGGGACATGGAGCCATTGACAGCCACTCTTTGGGTGCGGCCATCAAGCCAGTTCCTTATCCATCTAGTGGTCCACCAATCAAACCCATGTGTCACCAGTTTGGAGACCAGGATGTGGTGCGGGACAGTGTCGAAGGCTTTGCTCAGGTCCAGGTAAATGACATCAGTTGCTCGCCCCTCATCTATTAATTTTGTCACCTGCTCATAGAAGGCCACCAGGTTGGTCAGGCAGGATTTGCCCTTGGCAAAGCCATGCTGACTGTTCCCAATCACCTCTTCACTATTCTTTTGAGCGAGTAGTGACTCCAGGAGGATCTGTTCCATGATCTTTCCAGGCACAGAGGTGAGACTGACTGGCCTGTAGTTCCCTGGTTCCTCCTTCTTGCCCTTTTTGAAGATGGGGGCAATGTTTCCCCTTTTCCAGTCTGTGGGGACTTCACCAGACTGCCAGGACTTTTGAAATATAATAGAGAGGGGTTTAGCAACCTCATCTGCCAGTTCTCTCAGTACCCGTGGGTGTAACCCATCGGGTCCCATGGACTTGAACACTTTCAGGTTCTTCAGATGATCACGAACCTGATCTGCACTTACAATGGGCAGTTCTTCCTCCCTGTCCCTGGCTTTGACTTCCATAACATCAGGAGTGTGGCTAGAGGCCCTTGCAGTGAAGACTGAGGTAAAGAAGTTATTAAGTACCTCAGCCTTTTCCTCATCACAGGTGACCATGTCACCATTTTCTTTTCTGAGGGGGCCCACACCTTCCCTAGTCTTCTTCTTCCCATTAATATACCTGTAAAAGTTCTTAGTGTTCCCTTTAATCTCCCTGGCTAGATTCAATTCAAACTCTGCTTTGGCTTTCCTAACCAGGACTCTTGCTGCTCGGGCAGCTTCCTTATATTCCCCCTGTTCTACCTGTCCTTCCCTCCACTTCCTGTAGAGTTTCCTTTTAAGTAATAGTGTGTCCAGTAGCTCCTTGCCCATCCAGGCAGGCCTCCTAGCATTCTTACCT